>NW_026126485.1:16042500-17242500 GCF_943737965.1 Phodopus roborovskii | reverse complement strand
TTGCCTGCCCTGTTGTTTTCCTCTCAAAGCCTGAAACACTGTCTTTGAGTTTCCTTGAACTCTGTCTTAGAGTTCTTTTTAAAACCTGCAAAGTGGACCATGTGTTCCTTGGTAATAAACAGACCCCTTTATCTGTTCTTCCCAAAGTGGCCCAAATGAATACATCTCTTCTCTCTGCCTTTTGGCAGTACTTGCCTTTTTAATTGCTATATTAAAGATGGGTGGCCAAGCATAGCAAGCTATTGGAGCCCTGCCTTTTGCTCTAAAACTCTAGTTATTCCCATTAATTCCTGCAGAGTTTTGTGTAAATATATCAATGTTTCATTTCGTTTTGTTTTGTTTTATTTTTAAATCAAAACACAAAAAGAAAGCCATCATTCAAAGGGCTACAGCTCATGTGTGTGGCTACATGTGTGGGGCTCTGGGTTAAATTCCCAGAACCACCAAAAAGACAAATCTTGAAGGCAAAAATCATTAACAAACCAGTAACTCCAGAGTGAGGATATAACTCATGCTGCTTGCCAGGTATTGGGTTCAATTCCCAGCACCACAAACCCTTTCTACAACATGCCCACTCCCTAATTTTTCTCTTTGTTTTATGGATAATGGGCCCAAACATCAAAAAAACAAAAATCTACCATGAGGTTAAAGCAAATTCAGATATTATCTGTTGTTTTAATGTAAATGCCCCCCATAGGCTTGCATGTTTGAATTCTTGGTGCCCCTTTGGTGGAACTGTTTGGAAAGGATTAGGAGGTATAGCCTTGTTGGAGGAGGTGTGTCACTGAGGGTAGGCTTTGCAGTTTCAAAAGACTAGTGGCATTTGAGTTTTCTCTCTCTGCTTCCTACTTGCCGATCAAGACATGAGTTCTCACTCATTCCAATTGCCACACATTTACTACACTATCTTGGACCCACTCAAATTGTAAGTCCCAAGTTATCAGTTGCCTTGGTTGCACTGTTTCATCACAGCAGTAGAAACATAACTTAGACATCTATCAAGCACCAAAGAAGATATGAATGAGTATAATCTTCTAGAATGATACACGCATAAGAATTATTTTATGGCAAAGAGAAAATGAATTCACTGCAGCCTACATAAGCCATTTACCTGTATATCCCCATGAATCCCTTCTTTTTTCTATCTGTGCCTGATTGTCTGGTCCAAAGGCACAGCTCTGGATGAACAGTGGAAACACCAGGTAAGAGTCTCTACTACTTATGTAAGGACACTAGCCCCAGAGACTCCAATTCAAATGATATTGAATGGGCCCTGGTGACTTTAAAATGCAGCCAGTCTCCAGAACTGAAGGTTGCCACAAAGCTCAGGATAAGTCATTGTGATCCATTAGCTACCCCTGAATACATGCAGACAACTAAAAAGTCAGTAAGTTCCTAACTCCAAGTCTTCCCAGATTTGATACAGGATATTATTACAGGGGTTTCAAACCACCATTTGTGCCTGCCTGTTTTCAGAGCCAGGGTGTATTTTAGGAAAGTGACTGTGGGCTGACTAGTCCTCAGACATTGCTTATTAATTTTAAGTTATTTACCAATCCCCTCTCAATGTTCAGAGAAGTTTGTTTGCCCAGAAAAGGAAAGAACTCTAAGAGTCAGAACACGGTGCAGGGTGTGGTGGCATCTGCCCATAATCCTAGCACTAACACAATGAGTGAGGCAGGGAATCATGAGTTCCATGCCAACCTGAGCCACACTAGCAAATCCTGTTTCAAAACCAAGAAAAGGAGCTTGAGAGTTTACTCAGAAGCTAAGTGCAATTGCTATTCTTACAGAGAACCTAGTTTGGTTCCCAGGACCCACTGGGTGACTTAGAACCATCTATAACTCTAGTTCCAGGAGATCTGGGGGTCTGATGTCATCTTTAGGCCCCCATAGGCACCAGACACACAGGTAGCAACTACATAGGCAGTGCACATACACATACATACATACATACATACATACATACATACATACATACATACATACAGGCAAAAACACCCATACACATAAATAAAAAGAAAAAGTAATCCGAGCATAGGCCTCAGAGATCATATCCAAGTATATAAGCTACAGATGAAATCCTGAAGCCCAATGAGAACAAGGTCAACTGCCAATGAAAGGTCAGCCCGACTGACAGGTAAGGTGAGGACCAGTCTCTACTCCTGGTCAGAGAGAGAACTAGCAAGCTCCCTGTGACTTCTGTTCCCTGGTGGAACTAACCTAGAACCTCAGTTCTCCAAAGCTGCCAGGCAAGATTGTTCATGTCAGTGATGAAAGCAAGAAAATGAATACAACAAAGTGAAGGGCTAAGGGTTGTTTTCTTAGTTTTCAATTTGGGGTTACAACCTTCCCAGTTTGTTCATGGTGTTAATGTATGCATGCATGCATATGTATGTGTAATACCTCTGTGGTGTGTATTTGCCACTGGCAGTGGGAGACACAACATAACACTTCCATCTGTATTGCCTAAGGACTTCTCTCCAGAGACCTCTCAAGTGCAGCAGAGATCTGACATGGCATAGAAAATACTTTGGAGAAGAGTCAATAGAAAGAAAGGTTGGCGTTTACTAAGAAAACAACTGTGCACACTCAAAGAGACAGACTCACAGGCACTAAGAAAGAGATCCAACCTGATGTGGTGGCTCATACCTTTAATCTCAGCATTCAGGGAGTCTGAAGCAAGAGGATTGCTGTGGGCTTGAAGCCAGAGTGGGTACATAATAAATCTGAGGATGAGTCTAGACTGATAAAGTGGAGGGAGGGAGGGAGGGAGGAAGAGAGGGGGGAAGAGAGAGAGAGAGAGAGAGAGAGAGAGAGAGAGAGAGAGAGAGAGAGAGAGAGAGCAGTGGTTCAAGGGGTAAAGAAAGGTGCTTGCTGTCAGTCCTAACAACCTGAGTTTGATCCCCAGGACCCACATGATCAAAGGAGGAAACTAACTCCTGTAAATTGTTCTCTAACCTGTACAGACACAGACAGAGACAGGGCACACTGGGCAGATGCTCTCATCTAGAAGCTGCAATGGCAGTTCATGGAAGAGAGGCTTTGGAGTGCCTGGTAGACTTTCAATGTTCTCACAGGCTCTGCCCTGAGCCATGTTACTTGCAAATCAACCATTGTCAGAGTCAGAGACTCCAGAGTAGGGCAGCTTCAGGCAGTATTATTCAAATCCCATTGCCTGTGCCTGCAAGACCAGAATCAGTGAGTAGCACAAACATAGCCAGGATGCATCCTCAGCCTAGACCTACATGTAGCAGAAGGAACTCGTCTGGCCAAATATCAGTCTCTGGATCTAACTGCTACAGTCAGGATGAAAATTAATAGTAGTCGTGTTTTCAAGCTTTGTTTGACTTCCCTAGTTCTTTTAAACCTAGGAACACCAATATACATTTAAATTAGAAGGCAGTATGATAGGCAAAGAAGGCTCAGATTCTAGAGAAACTCTGACTTCCATCCCAGTGTGGCAGCCTCAGAGTCTCAAATTTCTCAGCAGTCAGGTCTAAATGTCTTCCCTGCCTTTTGTGTTGTTATCGAACCTGAGCAGGAATGTGTGTATTTAGGAAACTTCAAGATATGCTATTACCATCGCCCCCATCGTCACTGCTGTCATCTGTCCCCCTCCAAGTCATTGCCTGTGACAGCCAGTTTCATGAACAATGAAACTAGCTCTGCTGAAGGAAACAAAGTATTTTCTTCCTGGGAAATCCTATTTTACTATCTCTTGGTTACAACTTAAATATACTACCATGCTTCCAACTAAAATCAATAGGCCAAGAATAAGGCTCTTACTCTCGTTAGCATTTTCATTTTGTATATAAGTCTCAAGGTTCAGACACTGCTTTTAAAAACCTGTACTTAGAGGCTGGGGATATGGTTCCATCGATAAAGTGCCTACCACACAAACATGACAACCTGAGTTTGGAAGCCCTGTGCCCATGTTAAAAGCCTGGTATTGTGGAATGTGTCTATGAACCAAGTACTGCAGAAGGACAGAGATGGGTGGATCCCTAGAGCTCACTGGTCAAGCAGCCAAGCCAAATCACAGCTCCAGGTTCAATGAGACACACTGTCTTCAAATAAGGTAGAGAGTGATCAAGGAAGATAACGAAAGATGACCACCCACATACATGTTCAAAGGCACTGTCGTGCACATGTGTACTCACATGACCACATACTCATCAGATATTAGCCGGAACCTGAGAGTCGTTTCTGTCTTCCTGCTTTTCAAGTGTACAAAGACAAAAGTGTTGCCAGGGAGAAGAAACTGTTCAGAGCACATCATCAAATTGTGCTGGATGCTGATGATCGCTCTGTCTCACACTGCTTTGATGATGCTAAATCATCCTACTATAATTACACCCATGTAGCCCTCAAAACATAAAAAAAAAAAAAAACTCAAACTGGAAATGCTAACTGAATGAAACAGACCAAACAAAGCAGGGACTGAGATAGGAACATGGAGGTACTCAAACTGATTGACACCAGTTAATAATGTCAGAATCCGATCTAGAACATAGCCCTATAAAGAGCAGCAGCATCTTTACTGCAGCCTTAAAACATCTGTTTTTGGATGGTAGAACATTCTGGAAATTCCTCATGGGGCGTATGAGTCACTTTTCTTGTCAGTGTGATAGAATGTCTGACAGAGACAACTTGAGGGAGGAGGGGTTCGATTTGGCTCGCCGCTTCCAAGATTATCAATCCATCGTGGTGGGGAGAGTATAGGATGGATAGAAATGGGATAAGCTATTTTAACAATGGCAAGCATCAAACTATGCATTTACCAAAACAACTCCTCTTCTGTGACATGTCCAAAACAAAAACAGCTCACATCATTGGAACTGTCACAACAGAAGAGTCACTGAGAACTCAGCTCATGCAATCTCCTGTTTAGGTGAAACCGGACCTGTCTGAAATGCAGTGCATCTCTTAAATTCTCTACACAAGACAGCATAGCATAGTTACCCATTCCAAATATTAGGTCGTCTTTCTCTGTTACAAAATTGCTTCTATCCACCTTAAATTTCATCTATGACTTCTATGTTCTTTATCAAGTCCATGTTTAGATCTCAGCTCAGTTGATGGCTAGTGGTGAGTTGGAGTTGTTCAGTTTCTTTCTCTCCTTTGAAACAGGACTTCACATATGCCACACTGGCATAGAACTAGTTCCAGCTTGTAGCTAAAGATGACATCAATGTTGGGCTCTCCTGCCTCCATTTCCCAAGCACTGGAACTACAGGCATGAGCCAACATACCTGCTTGTATGTGATGCTGAGGATCAAACCTAGGACTTTGTGCATGCTAGGTAAGTACTCTACCAACTGAGCCACATCTCCAACCCAGGGTTGTTCATTTTCTAAATGTTGTCTTCACTGTAAAGAAGGGCAGTGATATCCATGTATTATGATTCTAATTCTTCAAGACCTTAAAAAAAACTTTACAGAGCCCCCAACTCTGAATGTCAGCTTCTCAGATATAGTAATAAATATATGGTAAACTAATGACGGTTGTCAGACTGCTCAAGGAAAGCCATGCCAGTCACTTCTGGCTCCTTTTCCAGAAGCCAGTTTCCAGCCATTGATAGTTCTTGTGGCTCCCTATGGTCCACCCCACCTCCATACACACTCCCCATCTGGTGCCCAGTGAATGGAACATGAGAGTCTATGACTTTGCCTCCCCCCAGTGGGGCTTTAATGATACAATCCTTTAGGATTTACACTACATTTTTCAAGTTCAGAGGAAAACCTACTGTGGTTAACAAGACCTATCTGAACAGTAAGGCTTCTGCATACAAAATACATGTTCCAACAATATGTGAAACAAGTTCTCAGAGGAGGGTTTTGGAAGCTCTCCCAACACTCAGAGTCACTGGCTTAGTACACCACACACTGTGACCCAGGAGACAAGCTGTACACACTGGCAGGCTCCACTCAACCACTATCATTTAAAAAGAAACAAAATTGCCCAATTAATCAGGACAGGCAGTAGATGTCCAACTCAGGAACACTTGTTAGCTTAAATTACTTACAGATAATATTGACAAGTAAATTGTAGCCTACAGAATTATCTACAGCCAAAAGAGATCTTGCTTATATATCTAGTTCTGTATGATAGAACATTCTGGAAACCTTCAATGGGGATGTATTAATGATTGTGTGTGTGTTGTGTGTGTGTGTGTGTGTGTGTGTGTGCGTGCGTGCGTGTAAGAGAGAGAGAGAGAGAGAGAGAGAGAGAGAGAGAGAGAGAAGCCTGTCAAAGCAACTTAAAATAGGGAAGGGTTATTTAGGCTCATCGTCTCAGGGGAGCCAGTCCACCATGGTGAGGAAAGCATGGTGACTGGGGTGGCTCTGTCTATGGTGATGTGAGCATAGAATGTGGCGTGTCACAATGAGGACAATCAGGAAGTCAAATGGAACTGGAAGTGGCACTAGGCTAAGTCCCTCAACTGTCTACATTCAGTGACATTGCTCTGCCATCCAGATCCTACAATGTCCTAAAACAGAGCCATTAGCAGGGGACCAGGTGTCCAAACATGTGAGCCTGTGGTAGACATTCAGACCCAGACCATAACATGGAGTGTGGGCTCTGCCTACAATCCCTGTGTGCATCTACCCAGCAAACTTTCCCTCCACTAGGAAGATGGGGTCATAAGGATTTTTACTGATGAAAAAAAAAACGTCCTAAGGAAGAAAAATCACAAAAAAAGTTTAAAGAAGACACCATTTGAAGTGATTTCACTTGAGAAAGGACAACAAGGAAGTTGTAGGTCCCCATTAAAGGACTCAGGTTGCTCTGAACCTGTCTTAATGTTTGCATACTATGGGAATGGCTATGAAAAAGAGGACCTAGTCTCTATCTTTAAGGATATGCAACCAAAGGATCCCATGATGGAAACAGGATCTAATACAATGAAAAGGGGATTTTGACTGACTACTTAGGAAAGCTTCCTGTCTGAGGAAAGTGTAAACGGTTTTGAAAGATGCCTATGATCCTAGAAACAAAGGCTTGAGAAGAGAAGGTTCTGTTCTTGTTATTCAACCAAGTAGAAAGATACAAACATGTCATAAAAGGCCCTCAGGAAACAGGTTTACATGCAGATATGGAGGGTCAAGAATGATGAATTAGGGCCAGCTGGATGCCATTCACACAAGCCTGATGGCCTGAGTTTGACTCATATAAATAACCCATACACAGGTGACAGGATGGAGAAACAGACTCTATAATCTCATCCTTATTTCTTAACCCTCACCCCACTCCCCGCCTGCCAGGCACCAGTTTTAAATTGCCTCTTCTAGTTCTTCCTGCATCTAATGGGTCCATTCTGTAAGTCAGTTCTAGAGACCTGCCCTCAGACCCATCCCAGAGCCCTGACTCCTGCAGAGTCGCCCTCTGACCTTCACACAGAAATATTTAGGCACATGGGCATACCCACACATGATAGTATTAAAAAGTGAAATTTACTTTAAAAGGAATTACAAATAAAATAAACTGATTGTATTCAATAGGTAGTAGCTATACTTTAATTAAGAAGAAAAGTGATCAAAGACTGATGGGAGATGTCATTCTGTATATGTTTCTCATACTAGTTAATAAATAAAGCACTGTTGGCCAATAGGAAAGGAAGATAGGAGGGACTAGGAGACAAGGAGGAAGAGGAAGTAGGAAGGAGGAGCCAAGATGGAGAGTCTGGAGAGAGCAGTACGCGGCAGCCGGCTCCGGGTAAGAAGACCACGTGGAAATACATAGATTAACACAAATGGGTTAATACTTAAGACAGAGCTAGCCGATAAGAAAGTAGTAACTGGCCAACAGTATAATATCTAATACAGAGTCTCTGTGTATTATTTGAGGCTGGCGCGGCGGCAGGACAAGACTGGCGGCGGGAGGAAAAACCCATACTCCTTTACAAAAGACTATTGCAAAGATATAGGGTTATGATTTGTATCTTAAATGCCCCCCAAAGGCCATGTGTTAAAGACTTGGTCATCCATCTGTGGCGCTACTGAAAACTGAAGGAAACTTTAGACAATGGGGCTTAGTGGGAAAGGGAGAGATAACCGAGGCACGCTCCCAAAAGGAACACTGGAGTCCCAAAGAGAGTCAGAGTGAGACACACTGCACCTGCACAGTCATGGGCTTTTATCACAGCAACAGAAAAGTAACCAATACAAGTGCTACACCCCAAAATATCTCAGTGCTTCGGATTCAGCTAAGCCTCATGTCCTTTGTCAAGCTAAACTAGAAGACTTAAAGGGAAGAGAGATTCACATGGAGGGATACCAAATTTCAACATCCATCTCAAGACCTAGAGGCAAGAAACCTTTAGAGTCTAGATCTAGCTGTGACTTGAGATCCTATCAGCTGTAAAAGGGCTTGCGGAGCCTGCCAGAGCTCCTATACATGGTATATACATGGTGTAGTGAGATAGTGTCCCATTTCAGCAGGAAGTAACCTTAAGATAATGACGCCCCCTTTCCCTACCCTTGGAATTTTGGGATAATAGTCATCGTCTTTGGGTTGGTTTTAGTTATTTAGGGTTGGGTATGGAAGGTGATGCTTACACTCGGGTTTATCTTTTAGACAGTAATAGGGAATGGTTGGGAAAGGTATGGTTTAGATGGGATATAGGTAGATTAGCCTATTTTCCTGTGAATTTGATTAAAAATGAGATAGTATTTTACAGCTTACATTGTTACGTATTCTTATATGTGGTAAGCTATGTAAAATTAAGTTTATATTTTGTTATATTTTGTGAAATCTTTCCACTTATGATGTTTTATGCACATTATTTTTTACCATATTCTATGTATGTATACTTTTCTTGTATTCAAGACATTTTGTATATTGAAACAATTTGGGATATTTATCATGCTGCCCTTTATAGTTCTACCTCTTGTCTTGACATTTCTACTCTACCTCTATTTTAGGGATTTATATGTATGTATGTGTATATAGTTATATTGTTTAAATATTTGTTCCTTCTTTACTCAGGGAAGTTTTAATCAGTTTTTTAGCTAAGTTCCTGAGTATTACAGATTATCTTCACTCGTGTTTCCTGTACCTATGAGATTAGTCAGATATAGATGCCTAATCTTCAATCACTTCATAGACATGCAAAACATGGCATTTAAATGTTTTAATATTAGTACTCCATTGACATGAGACACTGTTGCTCCTGACAGCACCGTGCACTTTCCCAAAAATATGTTGGACACTGTTGTTGCTCCTGCTGGAGTTCATTCTCGCCTCAGCTAATGGCCTGTTGGGCAAAGAATTGCTCCCACCTTGACCACTGATTTGGACATGCAGGCCTATGTGCTTGCAGGAGACAAATATAGAAGACTGCTGGACCTTGCCAAGTCAGGGTAAGACAGCCATTCTACCTCCCTGCTGTTGTTGTGGTCTGTCAAGTTCTCTTGGCCTTAGCCAAAACTGGGTGTACCAACGTTGCTGTGAGACCTAGGGTGACTGTCCAGGTGGCTTGCTGTTTCTGTCCTTGCTGTCCCTTTTGGAAGTTGTCCATCCGCACTTCCTGTCTACTCTAGTATCGTTATATTCCTTCTCAGGTCTTGATGAGGTTGAAGATTAAATAATCACAACTATTATTCTCTCTTCCTAGTTAGATATATTAGACACTAGACTTATGTTTTCCAGCTTAGGACAACTCTATTGTAAACTCCGTTATGCCTTCACCCTAGGACTAGATATGTAGGTCATTTTGTTCTCGATTTTCCTTTTCTTAGAGCACACTTGTTATTCACTGTTTTGTATATAGTTTTGTATTAAGCCTAAATCTTTTCTTTAGACTAAAAGGGGAATTGTAGTGAGATAGTCCTTCTGTGGCACTGACCACGCATATTGGGGGTGGAGCCATGGGCGGATGTGACCTGTGGAAGGAGGTCAGAGAGCCGGGAAAAGCTTTCTTGCTGGTGGGACTCGGACAGGAGAGCATCGGGTGGAATTTCCTGGTGTTCATCTGTCTAGGTTGTAAGTTATTTCCCCCTGAATAAACATCTATTTGGCCTATTTGTTTATCCTGATCCTTATGTAACCACGATAACATGGGAACAAACTAGGCTTTCCCTGGCTTGGCACATGAGAGTGAACAGTAGGATGACGTCACAATGCCGAACCAAAGAGGCCTTCACCCCATTAACTGCCTCAGGCTGATAGAGATTAATAAATGCCTTTCTATGGTGTTCTGAGAAGCCAACAAGCATATAAAAATATCTTGAATTGGTTCTGGGGCCTCTCTCTGTCCCTTCCCCTTAGCCTGGATTTGGGAGCTGTCGCATGTTACTGGAAGGAATGTGGCTTTGTGTTTGCTGTCCAGTCCAGACCTATGGGTTATATGATATGTAGACATGCTGACGGGCTAAACCGCATAAGTTCAAGTCAAGCACCAGGATATATATCTACAAAGCTCTAGAAATACAGACAGGTCTACTTCTTGAGAACAATGGTCTACAGTCTGTACTGATGATGAACTGTTAGTTCATTTTTACTCTAATACTCATTACGTACAAATTCTAACATTGGCACATGTATTTATAAATCATAACAAAATCAGAAATGCCACTACCCCAGAATATCACATGTAATTAAAATTATACAATATTAATGTTATATCATGATAGAGCAAAGAAACACTGGTTTCATTTTATCTAACAATAATACAAATAGCATTTTTTTTATTTCACTAGAAAACCTTATAAATGACAATATTTGAAGCAACCAAAGGAACTTTTTAACATGCCATCCATTTCATTCTTAGAATGGGTGATGGTGAACTATGAGTAACAGAAAAATCAGCCCTCTCATTCTCTTGCATGCTTATATTTTTGACATTATCTTCAAGCCATGCTTCCTTTAAGGAATCTTAAAACTTTTGGTCCATTTTTGTAAAGACTGCTTTGGATAAAATTAGGTTCTGTACCTCACAAATCTGCTTACCTAGTCACATGTAAACTGCCTACATCCTTTTAGGCATAGGCATGTGAACAAGGATATCTTTGCTCCCAGGCCGATGATTGCCTACCTAATGGCTCAACCCTCAATCTCAAATGCTGTCTTTGAGTCTTAATTTCTTTCTTACTCCTAAGAAAAAGTTTATAAGAGAGAGTTCTGACATGTTCCTTCTGCCTCCCTCTGGGCCATCTTGTCTACTCACTTTGGAGACCACTACTTCAGTGAGACACCAGAGCTGGAGATACAGCCTGAGAAGGGCTCCAGATTAAAAACATGAAATGAGGAAATCTCCACAGATGGCCATGTGGAAATCAAAGCAGACTGGTGTTGAATTTTGAAAAATGTTCCCAGCTGGGGAACAGAAGGAAGAAGAGAAGTCAGCAGATGGAAAGATGAACAGGAACATGATATGTACTCAGTGTCACAATAAGGGATCTGGGAATTTTAAGAAGTTAGTCTAGTGTTGGTCAACAGGCTCTGATGTTTCAGAAAATCTAAGGAGACCCTATACCATGAAAAGACCACAATGTTTGATGACTCAAAATTCACTCAACTTGGTTGTTTTCAGGAATACAGTCTGAGTATCACAATTGAACAGAAGTCATGATATAGAGGGATTAATGGATGAGTTTATCATGAGGAAGCTGGGCTATAGATGTAAAATGATTTCAAGAATTTTGGTGGTAAAAGAAAGCAAAAGAGAGAAAACAAACAAACAAAGCAATAGATGAGAGAAAGCAAGGAGAGTCTCTGAAATCATCCACAATCTATGGGATAAAAAGCCTAATTCTAAAAATTAGGATTTCAGAAGATAAATCTCCAACACCGCATACTGTTAGTCAGAACAAGTGCTTACTTCATTTGATCCACCTTTAGAATCCAGAACATAGAGGTTAGGGAGCTATCTTAGTCAATAAAGGGCTTTGTTTGAAAGCATTAGGACCTGACATTTGATTCCCAGAATCCATATTTAAAGGTAGGTGTGTATGTGTTTGTGTGTGTGTGTGTGTGTGTGTTGTACATGGGACTACAAGAGACAGATTTCCAAGGTTCATTGGCCAGTCATCCTTGCCTTCTTGATGATTTCCTATGCCAATGAAACTCTGTCTCAAATGTATGTATGTTTGTTTGTACGTACGTACATATCCAGTGATTTTGAGGAATGACACAAGGTTGTCCTCTGGTATTCATATGTGTGTGCACATACATATATGCTCAGCCACACACACGAGGACTCCAACACACATGAAAATACACATATGGCCCAGACTATAATTATGAAATGGGCCTGGATTTCTATCTGTGCCATATCTGTGCACTGCTGGCTAGAACATGCATTTATAATGTTCATTCTCTCATCTATGTCAATGTCAGATGATAAGAAGAATCATTCCCATTATGCCATCCTCTTTCCTACCCTGTGAGTTCAGTCCCAGCACCCACAGCAGCTCACAACTGCCTGTACTTCCAGTACCAGTAGACCCAATACCCTCATTTGACCTCCTCAGCTCCTGCACACACATAGTGCACATACACATACACATACAGATAAGACAGATAAACATACATACACATAAAATAAATACTTTTAAAGAAAAAAATTAAGGTGGAGAATAGAGGAAAATACCCAAGCCTCCACACACGAGTACACACACACACACACACACACAGAGAGAGAGAGAGAGAGAGAGAGAGAGAGAGAGAGAGAGAGAGAGAGATACAAGACAGAGACAGAGACAATTCTCAAGCAGAAAATTTCAACCATGGGGGATATCTTTAATTGCTATTTACAAATTTCCATTTGTGGTCTAAATTGTAAAAGTGAGTTTTTAAAGTGTGTATTCCATGTCCCATCTAAGAATCAACTAATAAGATGGAAAGTTCTGGCCCACTTCTACTAGGAACTTTTTTAATGTGTCACTAGTAATGGAATTCAGAGTCTTGGCCCAGTTGCACATGTATACTTACTGCTAAGCTACACTCCCAGCCTGCTGTCAGGGTTATATTGGATTGAAAATAGTCTTTCCTTCATTTTTTTTCAGTGCTATTTTCATCTTTGAAATGAGTACAAACTTACTACTCTCAAAATACTTTTGTTAGGATACATGTGTATGGTTTCAAAACACTTGACAGTTGTATGCATGCAGAGAAATGAAGTTAGGGAGGTGGTTATTTTTGTTTTGTGGTAACAGTGTCTGGTACAGTGCTTTGTGACTGACTTTACAGCTGTGTAGTTAAGGCTGCCTCCAATCTCCCATCATTTTGCCTTATCCTCCCTTGTGCTAGAATTTCAAGCAGGAAACATCACAGGTCTAAAGTAAAGCATTTTAATTTGAACAGAGAAAAAGTAGATGTTTACTTTCTCAATTTTCCCTCTTGGGAACTGGTATAATTCACCAAAAGAATATATTAAGCACTTACTGTGTGACAAGGACTTAGTCAGGTACAAGAAACATTTATGAACCTCAGGTTTATTGTCTGTCTTCTCAGAGAGCTTCAAATCTGACAGAGAAGAAAGATAAACAGGCACTATCACTGTACATAGTGGCAAGTGTCACACCAGAAGAAAATGCCAGAAGCTGCCCGAACTCAGGGAATGGGATGGCTCAGCCACCCCAGAAATCAACAGGCATGCCTCCTGATCAGGCTTCTCTGTGGAGTAAGCATGCAAATGATCTCCTAAGCATCTTGAAAGCATGTCCAACCTAAACCACACAAAGTCAAGGGCAGCTAAGGATGCAACCCAATACAAAATAGACTCTTTTAAAACATCAAGAGATTATTTTACGATTTGTTTTAATGTTATTGTCCTTAGTTCAACTATGCGGTTCATGATAGTGAACATGGAAGATGAATCTTGTCACAAAGCCAAAAGGGTAGACAAGCCTGATGGAGAATCTTTTTATAACTAGGCTCTGATTCCTGGATTCTGGGGGAGGGGGTGGGGGGGAGAACAGAGCATCTTTATCCCTCACAGGCTCCCAAAGGATGCTGGTGTGACTGAACAGAAGACCATCTGGCCCAGTTCCTGGCACAAGCACCAGATCAGGACAGACTAGCAGCGTTTCAGAAGACATGATGTGAAGCCTGTTGGAAGGAGATCCACAACACCACCCACCCCCATCCTTGTGAATCTTAGGGAGGTGAATGGAGGCGGGAGACAAGAAGGATTGGAGGGACTTGGGAAGATAACATTAGGAGGATAACATGGCTTCAAGCATGGTGTGTTCGAGGTATTATAAGAGAGTACCATATGCTGGGAGGGTTGAAGGACCCCATAATGTACTTCCTACCTTCTAGAAATTGGGAAGCCCGAGATCAAGGTGACAGCAGACTCCAGGTCCAGGGCAGGCCTGTTTTATGTTTCCCAGCCAGTGGATTCTGGTTATGTCCTCACATGGGCTGAAGAATCTAGTTAGCTCTCTGGAGTTGCTTTTTCCTAGTTCCCTAACCATTCAGCAGGCTGGAGCCCCTTAGGATCTCCTCAATCCCCTGACGCCTGACACCATCCCCTGGGGATTAGAATATTAACATGTGAAGGTGGATCTAAAAACTCTTACTCAGTATAATTAAATGACAAATCTGAATTATTAAGAATTTAATCTATCAGACAAATTTTTAAAATCGATACATTTAAGATTTATTTACTTATTTGGGATCTGGAGGGAAGAGTCAGTGGTTAAGAGCACTTGCTGTTCTTACAGAGGACCCGGGTCCAGCTCCCAACACATGAATGTGAACCACAATCACTACAACTACAGTTCCAGGGGACCTGATGCCCTCTTTCAATCTCTATGAACACCCCACATTCATGTCGTGCACCTACACACATGAGAGCGGATCATTCACAAGCATAAAATTTTTACATAATTTATTGTATGTGTATTTTGCCTACATACACAAACTCTGTGCTCACAGTACACACAGAGACAAGAAGGAGGTGTTCCATCCCTGAAAGTGGAGTTATGGGTGGTTGTAAGCCACCATGCAGGTGCTAGGAACTGAACCCAGGTCCTCTGCAAGAGCAGCAACCGCTCTCAAAGTGCACCATCTCTTCAGCCTTACATTTAGTATTTGTTTTGTTTGTTTATGTGTGCAGCGGTCAGAGAACAACCTCCAGGTTGTCAGTCTTGTTAACAGGTGCCTTTACCTGCTGAGGTAGCTCATTACCACTTTTAGAGGATGTTACTTCAGGTACTTGTAGTCACCACATCTACTCAGGTGAAAAAGTGCTGACATTCACTGGCTTTGAGAAGGTGGCATTTCCTTTCCTGTGTAGGTTTTACAATCAAAAGTGATTGTGAACGTGTCATTAAACTTACTTTTGCCATGCAATTGCTAAGATTAATAGAAAAAAATCTTCAATTGGATTTGAATCCTAAGTGAACAGCTCAGAATAATGAATGAGATCTACGATCTAAGTATTACAAGGCCAACCATGCTAAACCTCCAAGACCAGTCACTTCCACAGTGGTCCAGCCATAAGACCTCTGCTCTACCATCTACATACACATGCCATCATCACTGCATGCCTGTAATCTCAGCATGCAGGGATTGTGGCTGAAGGATCCTGAAATGAAAGTCAGCCTGGAACACATAGTGAGACCTGTGCCTCTTCAACTTAAAAACAACCCAGAAGAAAAGGGGGGTGGAGGGATAAGGCAGAAATGTGGGAAAGTATCATCACAAAATTCATTATACTGTATGTTTGCTTAAGATCTGGGCAGAGGAATTCTAAGCTGAGACTGTGTTGTTTTATGTCAAATAATTATGATTGCAGTGAGAGAATGAACAGTGTTGATACTGGAAAGGCAACTCACTGTACACACTAACCAATGCCCCCAGCAGAGAGGTTTCAGGAGTTGATACATACCCAGGAACTCACATTGCTGCTCTGACCACCAGCTCCTCCAGTTTAGCAGCAATGTTGTGAAATATCCCGGCCTATTTCTTGAGCATGGCTTCATAACCTGTTTCTTCACAATGGTTTCCATTCAGAAGTTTCTGTTCTGATTGACACTATAGTCCTTACAAGAAAAAACAACTCTTTCCATTACTTTTTGAAGAGCTACAGTATCTTCTTGAAAGATATACTGAGTCTCACTAATAATCAATGTAATAATTTAATGATTGCTCCCTGAACAAATTGCTGTCATGAGCTAATGTACTCCAGTCAGTGTAATGAAATTCTACCACTTAAATGATCATTGAAATTCTATCACTTAAATGATTATTTTAGAAAGGAAAAGTTGTTGACCATACTCTTAAGAAATTCAGTGACCGACTTTCTCATAAATATTGCTGGTGCATTAAATGTAGTGTATTAACTGCTGTCTGTAATCTAGAGCATTTTAAGAAACAAAGCACTCAAAAAAATAATTAAAGGTGAGGGAGGGCAAAGAACATAGAGAGTTCCACATAGGGCCTCAGAACATGTCTACCAAAGTCTCAGCCATTACAGCCACATCTTGAAATACCCAGTAAAAACAGTCTCACCTACAAATGACCTGTCCCAAATTCAAAGAATACAAGGCCAAAGCACAGCGGGGCCTCTACATGGAGAGTGGTGTAATCCAGTGGTACAGCACAAGCAGCTTGCATCCATGAGATCTAGGGTTCCATCTGCTACCAAACCAACAGATTTTAAACAGGGTCTTTAGCAGAATTGAACAGGAAGAAGAGGCAGCAAACAGATCTGGCCCCCAAAGTGTTTTGTTTCATTTTGTTTGATATAGGTCTCCCTGCGTAGCCCCAGATAGCTTAGAATTCACTACACAGGCCAATCTGGGCTCCAAATTTAACAACCCCCCTGCCTCAGACTCCAGACTCTGGCTTGCATTCCAAGCTTTAATATACAATAAGGGGTGTATGGAATGCTCCGGAAAGGGCAGCTGAGTCACCTAGACAACTTTCTCATTCTGGTGACTAGACACCTGCTGAAGAGGCCATGGAATTTTCCTCCATGACAATTTTTAAGGCATGAATATGTAAAATTTTCAGGGTATAAAAATAAAACTACATAAACAAGTTTTTACTCTAGCAGCAGCTATTCTAGTGAGACCCCCCCATTGGGTTTTGAAGCAAAAGCATCTTGTGGGAGGTAGATGGGGGGTGTGTATGTTCATACACGTACGTATGTGCAGATGTGCTCACCTGTACATGTCTATATGTAAGCCAGTGGTCAACTTCTGCTAATTTCTATCATTTTCAACTCTACTTGCTGGGAGAGTTTCTCACTAAACCTAGAGATGTCTGTTTCTGCTAGACTGGCAGGCCAGTGAGCCTCAGGGATCCACCTCTCCCCACCCCCAAGTCCCAGTGGGGTTACAGGTGCACACTACCAAGCCTGGATTGTTATGTGAATATTGAAGGTCTAATTCAGGTCCACATACTTTTACAGCAACTGCTTAACCCAATGAGCCATCTCCTGAGCCCCAACTTGAAAGAAAAAAAAAAGAAGAATATATCCTTGGGTCAAATTTGAGTTGTATTTCCACAGATCCACACCAGAGTCCTTGGCTGTGAAACCCTGCTGCTGGGGGTGTTGTTGGATTAGTTTTGGTTGGGTTTCCCTTCGAACAAAGGCCCCATACAGTGGCAGCTGGGACACTGGGCCTAACCCACAGTGCGGTGAAAACTTAACACCGTGCAGAAATCTTGGCACTATTCCACAACCTGGTTTATTCCTCACGAATGTCATTCTATTGACAAGGCAACCGAAAAGAGGGTGGTGGCCATGATGTGCATTGAAATGACTTGCAGAAAGCCTTTCCCATGTCAAATCATTAAGTTGGGCTCTGGGCTGACCTTGAATCTCCTTTCTTGTGGATAGCAGAGGACCACAGGCAGCAGACAGCAAAGTAAGTCTAGCCACCCCAGTGACACTGTACCACTACCAAGGGCAGAAGTCAGAGAGGACAGCACATCTAATTGAAATTGCCAGGGGAACTTCAGAACTAGATTCAATGTCCCATGTTGGAACCCAGCCAAGATAGATTTTTGAGGCCTTGCCAACATGCCAAGGGGCTTTTAAAGATGAGGGAAAGTTGTTTTATTTTTTGAGACAGTGTCTCACTATGTAACCTTGGATGTCCTGGAATTCACTATATAG
The DNA here is from genome assembly GCF_943737965.1 of Phodopus roborovskii. NCBI lineage: Eukaryota > Metazoa > Chordata > Mammalia > Rodentia > Cricetidae > Phodopus > Phodopus roborovskii. The sequence goes on along the minus strand of NW_026126485.1, from coordinate 17,224,421 downwards.
ACCAGGCCGGCTTCTGACTCACAGAGATCAACTTGTATCTGCCTCCCAAATGCTGGGATTAAAGGACTGTGCCATTAACACTAGCTTTTCTTTCTTTCTTCCTTTCTTCCTTCCTTTCTTTCTTCCTTTCTTTCTTTCTCTTTCTTTTTCTTTCTCTCTCTTCCTTTCTTCCTTCATTCATCCCCCCCTCTCTCTTTGAAAAGTTGTTTTCTTGCATTCTTCTGAAAGATGTTCTATAAGAAAAGTGCTGTGGTTTCATGGAAGACATTCTAAATTAAAAGTCCAGAAATTAAAAGTCCACATCTGCCCAAGTTTGTCCTGTGTCCTGGGGCAAGCTACTCTATCTTTTGGGGCCTGTTTATTTGACCTGAAATCAGGAGAACCACACTTCAAGTTTATTTCCTAGTTCTAACGCTCAGCAACTTCCATTAAAAGCAGACATTAACACATTGAATGTTTTCATAAGAGTTTTTCAGTGAGAAAAAATAGTAAGGCCAACACATTCTTGACAAATCTACAACTCTACACTGTACACTTCTCTGCTTGAGAGGGACAACCACTTCATACCTGCTGACACTATATTTTTGTGGCATTAAGACATACCTATGCTCCAAGTGGGGAGCCTTTGGATGCTCCAAGGGGAGCCTTTGGAGACAAAACTTGAGTGACACAACTTCCAGGAAGGCACCTTCTCCTCAGTGCCACAGCCTAGCTGATATTACCCTACATGTAAGTATAACATAGAAAGGAAACATTGACAGAGTCCATCCAATGTGCCAGACAGACAATGTTCTCAAGGCCTTGTATCCATGAGTGTTTATTTCCTTTCTCAGGGCTGGTTCCAATGCACAGGAGCAACTACCTGCCTATCATGTACTAGGCCTCGGATTTGAGCCCCTGTGCTACAAAAAAACAAAATGAACAATTCCACCAAAAAACAACCAACCAACCAACAATCCATACAAAGAAAATCCTACAGAATCCATGAGAGAAAGTATTAACACTATCTCCCTTATAGACAAAGGTCACGGGTTAAAACAACTTGCCCAAGGTCTGGAAACTTCTAAGTAGTGTTACTACATGTAAACTTATTCAAGAAAACTCTCAGTATTACATATTGCTTCTCTGTCACACGACAAGGTATGGGAAGAGATTTCTCATTATACAGTCCAAGAGGTCTATATCAAAATGTGGCCTCTTCCTTAATTAAGTGACAACAGGGCAGCAGATGCTGGTAAAAGCCAACCAGAGACAGAAGGGACAGAAAGTGTTGGTTATAAAATCTAGTTCCTCATCAGTAAAATGTGGCCACCAACATCATCTTCACTGGTTTATGCTGAAGTGTTTATGGAAATCTTAGCTAGCTCTAAGTCTTGATGAAGGGAAAACATTTGTACTGAAAACCACAAATAATATGTCTGTATTGTTCTGAATGTCAGTGTGTCAGGTCAGGACAAACATTTGTAGTCTGACTTGAACATTATCAGTCATAATTGAACTTATGAGCACGTGTGTCTTACTATTTGTTAGGAGTCATAAGACTGGTTTCCTGTAAGTTCCTGTAAGACTGTCCAAGTCACACAAGTGACTCCCTGGAGGGGAAGGCTTGAGGCTCTAACAGACAGACTGAGAGCAGCTCTACAAGGGAGAGCTCTCACTCTCTTCCTGGCTGCCCTGCTCATAGAACTGTTCAGGTTTTATAAGAGGGAGAGACAGACAAAGCAGTTTCCACTAGCAGAAATATAAGCTCTTCCAAGAGGACGGGGTAGGAAAGCCTATATAAGCATGACACCCAATATCTGAAAATTTTAAATGCTTTTCATATACTGAGTCTTCTTCAGGTACCCCCAACAGCAGACTTTTTAATAGAATTGAGGGTGTTTATGAGACATAAAGAGTGTTTCAGTATTCAATAGAAATGTATAAGAAAATGAAAAACACTTAAAATACATAAGTCGCATACATACAGCATATTTGCATATTTGTGCATACATATGTGCATATATATGGAAATTTAGCTCATTAGTTTATTCAACAAGAATATAGCACCCTGCAGCTATTACAGCAATGCATTTGTTTAATATCCATGTTTGTGTGTGTGTGTGTGTGTGTGTGTGTTTAGATTCCCAAGTGATGCCTCTCACCTGTCTTATTATACATTCAAAACAATTTTCCAAATGCCTATGAAAGAAAAATGCAAGTGCTTTAAAATGAATATGAAATAAAATTTATCAAATTACATACAATTATTATTGTAGAATAAGTTCTTTTAGTATGCATCTCCCCAAACCTGGTTTTGATCTCTGACCTTAATTTTCAACCTTAAGAAAAAGATTTTGCTTCTATAACACTAAAATTGTGAACAAGGGACTGAAGAGATGGGTCAGCAGTTAAGTGCACTGTTCTATAGGATCTAGGTTCAATCCCCAGCACCCACTTGGTGGTTCACAGCCATGTGTAATTCCAATGCCAAGAGATCAGATGCTCTCTTGTGATCCTCAAAAGGTACCAGGTACACACTTGCTACACAGACATACATGTAGGTAAAAAGCACCCACACACATCAAATCAAAATAACAATAACACAATGAAATGGTAAACAACTATTTAAACCACTCAATAATGATCCTGAATTTAGAGTTTACTAAAACAACTTGTCTATCCAATAAATAATGCCCAAAGCAGGATGGAACAAGCACAGCCTAGAGCCAAATAGAAAAGTGAGAGTAAACCACTGGTTCCTGTATTTATTTTGATTCCTATGTTTACCATTCTTGTCTCTCTAAGAACTCCTTGTACTTAACCTTCCATGGAATTGATTCTCCAATGAAAGCTATTCTGATTATTCTAAAGGCATGCTGTGCTACAAGATACACACACACACACACACACACACACACACACACACACACACACACTTTCTCAGAAGCATTTAAATGACATTTGTATAAAGTGTTAGCTAAGTAAGTTTACAGAAAAAGAGAGAAAATATTTGCCAAGATGTGTTACCAGAAGAGTTTGACCACAGCCTAGACCACACAAGAGCTAACTCCCCAAGTAACCAGACATACACATCAGAAGACTGGGAGCTAACTCAGGAATGAGCATGCAAACAACTAGCACAGTTTCGCAGAGCATGCAGAAACACACTGTTCTTCACTACTCCTAACACCTACAGAGTCGTATATATAGCAGAAAAGGTGGCAGGAGCAGCCAAGCTCTGCTCAAGTGACTTAAGTTCACTCTGTTGCTGTGGGAGAATTGGCTCCAACTCCAACCTGCCTCTTCAAGAGTAGTGTATTGGTTGAGAGGCTTGTCATCCACACGCTCAGAGTATTATGTCTTCCATATCAGCTTGGCTAAGAGATGCCTGCACAGCTGGTTAAGGCCATGTTTCAGGGTGTGTGTGTGTGTGTGTGTGTGTGTTTCTGGGAGATCACACTCACCAAATAGGGTGAGGGTGACACCACACTATCTCTTGATAGTTCTCTCTCTCTCTCTCTCTCTCTCTGTGTGTGTGTGTGTGTGTGTGTGTGTGTGTGTGTGTATTTCTAGAAGAACATACTGAACAAAGAGGTGGGAATCACTCTATTTTTTGACAGCTACAATGAACTAATAGGCAGGCCTGTGACATTGACATTCCAGGTCAGATTTAACTAAGTCAAATAAACCATGTCTCATCTGATTCCCAGATCTTTGGGTGTGGGCTGAATTACCTGAGTCTCCAGGTTGCAGACAACAGGTGACCATCTCCATAATTGGCTTCCATAATTGCATGAGCCAATCCCTCCTATTAAATCTCTCTGTATTTCTACACATAATCCATTGGCTGTTTCTCTAGAGATCCCTAACTAATATGGTCTGCAAAGCCATAGAGAGCTGGAAGTCATTGCCTCCTTGCCCTACACTCTCCAATCAGCACCCATCCCTCCCTATCTATAACATCCCCAAACTCACTGGGGGATTCCCTGACTCCTTGCTTCCATGATCACCACCATGCCTCCAAGTTCAGGGCTAGATATGGCAAACTCATAGTCTCAGAAAGTAGGCTACAGAAGCCAGAATCAGGGATGCAAGGGAGTTATGAAACATTGAAGGAAGGGGCTCACTTAGACAAAGACAGGCCAGGGCAACAAGCTAGAGGACATATATATCATACTGAAGCTGGATGGGAACAGAATTATTTACTCCTCTCAGAGGGGGTGCATGAAACATGGGAAATGGAGCTTGAAAACCAGAGGTCGCAAAATGAAGGATTACTTATGTAGAAGTTTAGATTCTCAAACTAAAGACAGAGAGGCTCAATATCACACAGGTGCATCAACACTTATTTATTTAGGGTTACAGGAGAAAAGGAACTCTATAACTGGTCTACATGACCCACACAGAGTGCAATATTTAGGGACTTGAACTCACATGGGGGGGGAGCACCAGAGGAAAAAAACAAACACACCTCAGACTCTTGTGATTATCCCTGCCTCATAGTAAGAGGCACAGCCGATTCTGCCTTCCTTTCATTTTCATGGACTTATGGGCATTTGTGAGTTGACAACATGAATGTTGGGAACTGAATTGGCATCCTCTGCAATAAACCCTCAATCATCTCTCCAGCCCCATCAATGTGTTCTTAAAACCTACCCAGTTCACCTCAATGGGCAGCCGGAGGTGAGTCAGTGTCCCAGAGCAAACTACAGGAACCATCAGTGGTGCATGTTCCCCAAACCAACAGGGTGATGACAACCCACAGTTCCAAAGCAGTTCCTACCCAGGTCCCTTCTTAAAGAAAATCTCTACAGCCTACAAAGTAATCACAACAGCATTCTCAGTCCCAGTGCCATGCTTCATCCATCGGGGTGGGTGGAAGGCTCTGGACCGATCCAGAATTCCATCTAAAACATCAACCGTCTGTGCAACACATCTACAACTTCATTTCACCAGTGACCGACTTCGTCCCTAGGCACTGACTTCATGTTGAAAGAGGGACAGTTCCAATGTGTCATTAACATAAGTTCATGTTTAATTAACCTGAGACTCAGTTTCCCCAAGTCTTAGTCAAAGAGTTGCTCTAGACTTTTTCTCGGCCTACCCCTTGCTTTTCTGTATGCATCTCCTCTCTTCATCTCTCATCTTACTGCAGACTGTTAATGCATTTGCCTTCCCACCCCTGAATGCTAGAGGTGATGCTATCAAATCAGATTGAAGCCCTGGCTGCCCTCTAAACAAATAATACCACAGAAATCATAAAGTATAATTCAACTAAGATGAGTGGTGCTGACGATGTTATATCGCATACTGCATAAAATATTCTGCTTGTGGGGCCACAGCTACACATTCTGTCTGTAACAGCTCACGATGAATCATATAAACCCAGCCCACTAAACTCTAAAGTCAGGCAGGCAGCTTTCTCTGCTTCATAGCAACAGCCTACCATGATGTTTATCAGGCTTCTTTTTTTTCCCCTCTAAACTTGGTGTAATATCTACTTATCAAGTTGAAAATTCATTTTGGAACTATTTTCAGAGCAAGTACAAAGACTTCCACTAGGATGCATTAGCTACATTACTTTTATCCAATGAAATAAATAAATCTCTCACCCTACAATAAACTTCGCACGTAGGAGGACAAGCAGCCTCTTAAATGGACCCATTTGGATGAAACACAGCATGGGAATACACAATCATCCAGGGGATATGGGCAGCCTATCTTATACCCTACCTATAATGACTAGTTAAATTGTGCCAGGATTTATCTTATTTCAGTTTTCGCTGAAACAAATTTACTTTTATTTCTTTTTAAAATTTCCCTTATTTTTTGAGATTATAATGTAATTACATCATTTTTCCCTTCCTATTCCTTCCTTCAAAACCTCTCTTATACCCCTCCTTGCTCCTTTTCAAATTCAAAGCTTCTTTTTCCATTTGTTATTGTTACACACACACACACTCCTACAAATATAAGTGCAACCTGTTTAGTCTCTATAACGCTACTTGTATGTGTGTTTGCAGGAAAGCAACCAGGAGTTCTACCCAGGTATGAAACCTATGATGTCTATGGACCACAATGACAACCAACACAATAAACCTAAGGGTATAGTGGCTTGCATACCTTGGTGTTAACCAACAGCTCTCTAAATGAACTGAAAGCTCACTCAAACAAGAAGTAGATTATGTCTGATACCAGAAACTCAGTCAGCTACCCAGAGCTAGCGAACTAATGGATCTGGGAGGAGAAACTACCACCACCACTCTTCTAAACCAGCATAACTCCTAATTACATTCTAAACATTTGTCCTGATACCCACAAATAAGTGCAGTCTTCACCCCTCATCAAGGAAAATTCTCTTTGCAACAGACCATTATAGAATACATAAACAATCAAAATGCATACTTGTGGAGCCCAGTCCCAGAGGGTATGTTTACTATACAGCTCTGGCACCTGAAGGCTTAAGGAACATTGCAGAGCAGGGGCTGGGAAGATTATAGGAAGCAGAGGAACAGGGAGTTTGCTGTGAGATTGTGTCTCCTAGAAACGTCAGAAGCTACACCCATGAAGTCTCACCAACATAATTGCCTAGACATGAGCTGAACAAAGACAACAACAATAGGCCTCCTAATAAGGACAGGGGAAAGCCCAAGAGGTTTCAATCCTATACAAAGTGGCAACATAGAAATGCTAAGAGCTGAGAAAAATAGTCTTCCCTAGAGAAGAACACATTATTTATCTAATATGTACATGTTTCTTTGCTTTACTTTTATGTATATAGGCATTCTACCTGCATGTATGTATGTGTACCACTTGCCTGCCTAGTACCTGAAGTGACCAGAAGAGGGCATTGGATCCTCTTGGAACTGAAGTTACAGAGGATTGTAAGCCACCACGTGAAGCCTGAGAATTGAACAAATTCTGTGGAAACCCAGCCACTGCTTATAACCACCTCTCTCCAAGCCCCTCCCCAAGATTTGTTTCAGTTATGTGTTTCAGGAATGTTTATTCTCTTCCAAAGCCTAGATCGTGATGAGTTCCAGGCCTGGAAAGACAATCAGTCATCTATACTTGGATAACTCCAAGACCTCCAAGTCAACCACGGCCAAGTCAGAACTCATCTTTACCTTCCTGCTCATGGATTATTCATCCCAGTTACCAAGGTGATTAGTCACCCACTTAACCCCTGTTGGAAATCATAGCATTACCATCAACTCCTATCTGTCCCTCTATGCCTCTCTGCCTCTTCCAAATCTTGACATCTTAGAGTCAGCTCTATACTAACACCCTCATATCCATCTCTTCCATGCAGCCCATGGCCCCTGTTTTAATGTGTTCCTTCTTACTTACCTCATGACCTCCTGCCATGCTCCTGCTCCCTCTGATCAATCCTTCCAAGTCATGCCACATGACACTTCATGATAAATCTTCATCATATAGCTTCTCTCATGATCACCCCCATCACTCCTCATATCTACTGAAGCCCAATATCCAAAGCCAAGTTCAGAGCATGTCCCACCATCCTACAAACTTAGCCTCACCTCTGCCCCATTAAATGAGCCAGTTCCCCCAGAATAACAGCCTGATTCCCATCTCATAACTTCTTACACCATTCTTTCCTTCTCTCTCTCCTCTCTCTCTCTGTTTCTGTCTCTCTGTCTCTGTCTCTCTCTCTCTCTCTCTCACACACACACACACACACACTTCTTCACCATTTCTTTTTATAGTTCTAGAATCAAACCCAGGGCCTTATGCAGCAACCTACCACTGGATACCATAGCCAGCTGTTGTCTCCTAGCTTCTGTTTGAGTTGCTCCTGATTGGAATGTCTATCTGCCTTTCTGTCCTGGAAAGCTATACTTACGTGACTGCCCCTCCTCCATGCAGCCTGTCCTCAAGCCCATCCCTGGTCTCCTGGACATGCTGTTATCAAATCATCTCTATCTTTATCCTGTTGGTGAGTAGCAAAATCTAGATCTCAGATGTCAAGGACTCATGTCCAGTAGTGCTGCTTCCTGGCATGGGCTGGCTAGTTTTATGTCAACTTGACACAAGCTAGGGTTATCCAAAAGAAAGGAATCTCAATTGCAAAAATGCTTCCCCAGTATCTGGCCAGAGGGCATTTTCTTTATGAGTGATTGATGTGGGTGGGCTCAATCTATTGTGGGTAGTGCCACCTCCTGGGCTAGTGGTCCTGAGTTCTATTAAAACAAAACAAAACAAAAAAGCTGGATGAGCAAGCCATGAGGAGCAAGCCAATAAGCAGCACCCTCCATGGCCTCTGCATCAATTGCTCCTGCCTCCAGGTTCCTGCCCTGTTTGAGTTTCTGTCCTGATTTCCTTCAGTGATAGTCTACAATTTGGAATTGTAAGCCAAATAAACCCTTTCTTCTTCAACTTGTTTTTGGTCCAATGTTTCATCATAGCAATAGAAACCCTAACCAAGATAGGGCACATGCTGGGAACTTGATATTTCTTCAATAAATGAACATCATCATAGCAGTCTCCTAAATATGGTGCCAAACTATTTCCTTTAGAGTCAATATACTTTTCTTTTAGCTGTTTATGATGTGCAGTTCCTTTTAGCCTACTTGTAAATCATTTGCAAAAGATTAACAAAATAAACTAGCATAGGAGATAAACCACCTCTTATCTCCTGAGAAATCATTCCTTTGTTCTTTACTCCCTAGAGAAGAGCCCATGCCTCTAGGCACCCCAACAACTGATAGTGAGAAGCTATCAAAACAAATCATTCCAAATCTAGATCCTCCCAGGTTTCAAATACCCTGTCTGAAGATGTAATTACTAGTGAGGCACTGGGTGGAGATCCTGATTAAACCAAAATATTTAAGGCATGAACCAAGACAAGTTTATAAAGCTGCCCATATGGATGGAAAATAACTCCAACACTACATACAGACTTCCCACAGGCTCTTTTTTTTTCTAAGCCCAGACAACCTCTGGGCCCAAAGTGGAACCTTTAGAAGGATTTTCCATCTGAAATGTCAACTGTCTGTAACACGTCTACAATTTCATGTCACTAGTGGCTGACTTCTTCCCCAAACACTGATTTCATATGGGAAAATAGGACATTTCAATAAATGTTTCATTAACATAGTGTTTTCCTGTCTGATGCAAATATTTTGCTTCCCCAGACTTTTCTTCCGAACCATTCCTTGCAGTTCTCAAGACAGCCTACAACTCTAATTCCAACAGACAACCCAGAGAACATAGAAATAAACCCAACAAATGAGGGAAAATAGATCCACACTAAAAGCCATGGAGACCCATTTGTTCTGGAACACTGATATCAAGTCTGTGTTCTTCTCTGAGTTGCCCAAAGGTCAGGACAGGACAGACTGTCCTGACCACCTCAGCAGTGCTGGGTTAGATGGATGGTGGCAAACGCTGCCCAGTAGGCCGCTGCAGGCCCCAGAAGAACGAAGTGAAAGAGAGATTATGCAGGAAGGGTGTACGGTGGGTGGTGGTTTCTTTGAGGTCCCTAGATAAGGCTTGTTTCCATTCCACTTGTTTATTTGTACTGGATTTCTTGCTATGTACTGATTCTAAACCCCAAAAATTTCAAGGATATTCTGAACATCTTTTATTAATAGCAACTCAAGAATTTCCAGATAGATGCCAAACGTTCAAAAGCAGGTGCCATATAAGGTTTGCTCTCTCAAAGTTCATGAGATATGGTGAGAAGATTTAATCCTAACAGTATAAGGCGTGTGGTCAGGACCAACCTTAGAAGACCACCATGGATGGGGGGGGCGTCACCAATGTATGTGGCAGGGGAGGGCTCAGATCACATCAGAATGGCTTGAGTGCCGCACTGTACTGAAAGGGATGAGATTTGGGGTTGGTTCTATTAAACATGGGAAGGGAAACAAAATTCAATGAAGAAGTGAAACTCTATGGAAACTCAGGGTGCCTAGAGCCATGTGGGTGGCAGAGAAAGGGGTCAGGAATCACAAAATATAGAAGCAACACAAGAAGGATGGATATTCTAAGCTCTACCACATCTAAACTATACATATCAGGGTTTAGACACAGGCTTTATCTTGTCACCGTGATGTCCTTATGAAAAGTAGAGCAAAACCAATGGCAATGACAACAAATTCTCAGCACACTATGCTATGGAAACAGTCTGAGTTAGACTGGGCCTCTGGAAACAACCAGTGCTGTGGTGATCAGCAGGGTCTCAGTTCAAAATCAAGTCAGCCTCCAACTGCCCTTTGGAAAGGTCTCCCTCCAGTGACTGCTACATTGTAAGACACTAGAGATATAGGGAGGCATTTTCAGAGCACGACAAGAGTACCAGTCATCAACTGCAGGGCCCATCTCCTTCTGCAGGCTAGGAGCTGGGGGCTTCTCTGACCCCTGTGAAGCCAGCCTCATGCCAGGCCTCATCCTTGTTCCAGAGGATGATCAGCAAGATGGGGAGAGGAGCCTTCCCTCCAGCACTTACTTTCTAAGAACCGCGATCTCATTCTCGATGCTGCTTTCTTTGCCCTTCAGTGCCTTCTTGGGGATGCACTTCACTGCAAAGAGTTTCCCAGTTGCTTTTTCTTCAGCTAAAACCACTTCAGAAAAGGCCCCACTGTGAACAGAGAGGGAGAAGAAAAAGGTTATGGTGAGAGGTTTTGGTCTCAGAAAGGCCCCTCTAATCCCAGCACAATAACAAGGAGCATGACCACAAGTATTAGTGTCATTTTGTGTTCAGCAGGGAGGGCTCCTTCCCAAATGTCCTTAGAAGAAGAAAACATGTGGACAACCGTACCTCCGTGCAAAGACACGGTGAATGTCAACACAGGCCCATAGCGGCAGTGGAGGCTGCTATGTTTTGGCCACTTTGAAGTGCCTCCTGTCACCCTACTACATATCATGGTCAGGTTACGGTCCTTTTGTAGGCAGCAAGAACATTCCCTGGACAGATTCGATTCTCATGGATAGGTAAGGATGTAATTACAGTGTAAGCTGATGCTGCATGAGGTACTGGCACTTGGGTTAACTAATTGGTAGAGATAGGCAATTTTTTATTCTGCAGCTTATTTCCTTTTCAAACCAACCAAACAAGGACCACACAGTGAGGGTGATTAGCCTCTCTACAAATATAAATTCAACTCTTTGACAACAGAGAAGCACACTGTCTCTCCCCAGTGATGGCATGCTCAGGCTGGGACAGAACTCTCCTAGCCTAGAAACAGACCCCACATTCTTTAGCCACCAGCAAAGATATTCTTACATAGACAGGACCAGATGGGACAGGAATTCATATCTGCTTGGTATAGTGAACTATGAGTCTTTGGGATAATGTTCCTACTAGACCATGAACTACTAAGCAAGAAGTCTGTCCATTTCATCTAATTATACAGACCCTAAGGGCAGGAGATAGTCATTCAATGAAACAGTCAAATGTGAAATTCCAGCAACAACCTTCTGCCCAAATCTATAAAGAATCCATAAGTAGAGTTATTTACTCTGAAGACTATATCCTGAAGCTTTCTGAATCACTTAAAACAATCACCATCAAATATAAATACATACAGCCTGACAACAGAGTTTTCACAGAATAATCTTTGGAAGCAGACAGTCCCTGTGACACCTGGTCACTATCAAGGGGTTTGGCCCAAGAAAACCAGTTCAGAACAAGCTCAGAGCTCATGACATGTACTTCTCGTCACTTCTAGTCCAAGGGTAGATTTAGCAAATGTGAGTGAGGGAGACCTGAATACTCAGACACCAGATCCCTCCTCCGTCACATAAGCATTGTGTTTGAGAATAAGAAATCTCACTGGGGAAAGACCAGGCCTTCCACACCAGGGGTAACTTTATACCAGAATCTACTCATTCATGTTTTACTTCCATTCAACTCCCTGCAATGATCATTATACTAGGACATTGTCAAGTGTTGTTTAAAGTTGTTCACAGTGAACTCTGAGTGTGAGGACTTTCTTGTCCCAGAGTCTAGCATGCTTGTTTTCAAGTGTCCTCCAGACCCCCCTTCCTGGGGCAGGCTGTCCCACTAACTGTGACAAAGTGGAAAGATAATAACAAGAGAGCCCAAGAGTAGAAGAACGGTGCCTTTGAAACAGCTAGAAGGTGAACTCCTTCCAAGGAGGTTGCTACTGTTTCTCCTATGGTGAGAAAATGGAAACTCATCTGTAGGAAGAAAGCTCAGTTCTGCCTGGAACTCTCAGTCTGGGAACTTAGTCATGATGGTTACAGCAGGGCTTCCCCATTCACTTCTGCTGAATAGCTGCAAGCACCAAACTGGATGATGTCATCTTTCTGTACTACTTGCTCCTTTGTCTGAACACCTCACCTGAGGGGAGACCCTACCAGGAATTCCAGTTAACAAGGCTTCTGCTGGGTGTTGTCAGCCTGTGATTTAAGGTTGCCTTTCCTTTAGTCTCTCAATTGGGTTTCTCCAGTCATCTCTGCTGGAGTTTATTGAGCGCCGGGTATGAAGAGGCCTTGCTATCTATCCACTGCTCCCATCTATCTGCTACTCACTGCTCATCCCTTCACTTTCATCTGCTGGATACACGATAGACGATAGACTCATTAGAAACCAAAAGCATGGCTATCACGGATCATTCTGTAGACTGTATAAAGCAGTCCCTAGTGCTGCTAACCCAGTGCTTTTGCGGGTTCCCCACTCCCAGGATCTTTGCCAAGTCCACTCTCCAGAACACAGAGAACCCCTTCAGTGCTGCAAGCACCTGCTAGGTGTGGGTCAGTAGCTACTCTCAGGCCTCTCCTCTTTCACTGTCCCCTACCCTGCTATGCACATACCCCAGCTCTTTTATTTCCACCAGGGAATCTATACAGATGAGAAGAGGCCATGGCAATGCAAAGGAGAGTCTGCTTTAAACGAGGGGACCCTCACCTGCAGGTATGAAGCTCCCACAAGGGAAACCACTTTTTACCTCTATGTGTCATTTTCTTCCTGGAAAATGGTGGGAAAGAGAGGTTATGGCTCGAGTTGAAAGGTTAGAGAGGACTGAGAGGTGTTGGGAACCAGCAGTCTGCTGACCCCACCGCCCGATGATGGGCAGGATGCTCATGGCCATGTCTTAGCTGGCTGTTCAAGCTTTACCTGGCTGCCAGGGGTCTCAGTTACACATATGCAAGTTTCCCTTTTAAAGCAAGCCCGCCAAGCGTGCCTCTCTTTTGCTCCTTCTTTCTCTCTCTTGCTCTCTCTCTCTCTCCCCTCTCTCTCTCTCTCTCTCTCTCTCTCTCTCTCTCTCTCTCTCCCCTGCTTTCGGTTGACCACCAGCTACCCCCCCTTTCTCTCCCCTCTATCAATAAACTCCACATGGGGGGCGCTGAGTCTCGTGTTTGTGTTTCTTAGGCAATAATTGTATCACAAAATAATTGTGCTGAAAACCGTGGAACTCAGTCAGGCTCTCCTTGAGTCTTGTGTTTGTGTTTCATAGGCAATAATTATAGCAAAAGAACACCAAGAGGGGCAGGGCCGTCCAGCAGCGGCATGTCCTCTGCCTTTGTTCCTAGCCGTGGGTGGCATGATCTAGCTAAGGTCCTGTGTGTGGGCAGAACCACGGGTCACACATACGCAGAATGTTTCACAAAGTAAGCAGCTCAGGCTTGACAACATGAGCCACACATGAGGTAACTAGAGATGGACACAGGACAGGTCCAGGATACATGAGAAAGCCCCAGCAATTGTTGCAGAAGTCAAATCACAAAGCCAGGAGCATAGTCCCACCCTCTCAGAATGAAATTCAGCCTGCATTTTATACTCCCAAAGAACTCAAAGAAGGAGCTGGGGAAATGCTTCAGTCACTAAGGTGCCTGCTGTGTGAGCAGAAGGACATGAGTTCAGATCTCCAGCACTCATTTAAACGCTAGACATGGTCACACACAGCTGTAACCCTGTGCAAGGAGCAGGGAGACAGGTGGATGGATCCCTGGAGCTGTTAGCCAGGCAGTCTAGCCAATCGGTGAGCTCTGAGTTCAGTGAGAGACCCTGTCTCAAACAATAAGGTAGAGAGCAGACCAAGAAGACTCCTGACATGAATGTCTAGCTTCCACAGGCAAGTGCACATACTCACACAAGCACACATAGACATATACACTATACATGCCCACACATACAATAGGTATAGTATACACATGTGCGTGTGCAAGCACACACACAGACACACAGAGAGAAAAAGGGAGAGAGAGATTTGAAGAGAGATGATTTTTTTTACCATAATCATAGCAGCATTACACACAACAGCCATGAGAGCTAAAAATGAAATCAAGTGATGGACAAACAGAGAAACAAGATGGAACATACATACAATGTGCTTGTAATCCTAGTGCTGGGGAGGCAGACGGGTGATGCCATACATAAAATGGAACATTATTTATCCCTTAAAACGCTGTGGCACATGGTGCAATACAGATGAACCTTGAAGACATATGCTAGATGAAAGACACCAGTCATGGAAAGGTTACACTATGTGTTTCCACTCCTGTGAGGTCCCAGGAGTAGTTGGGTTCATGGAGATGGAAAGTAGACCAGGACAGAGGAAGGAAGAAGAGGAAGTGACTGTTTAATTGGGACAGAGTCTGGAAAATGAAAAGGACCCAGAAGCAGATGGTGGTTGTTACACAACAATGTATTATAGTTCAGGCCATAGAACCCCACACCCAAAGTGGTTAAAATGATAAGGTTTATGGTATGCCTATTCTAGCACAATAAAAAATAACAAGAGAACACTTTTATGTGTCTACTCAATGGCACAGCTTCACATAGAGATGGTGGGAAAAGGTGACAAACTCTTCACTTATCTCCCAAAATAAGAGAGGAATTACAGGGAAATTGCTGGCTGCCAGGTGGCATGGAATTCTCTGGTATGTATCAACTAATCTAGTCCTTGGGCAACTCTGGAAGATACGGTACTCAAGAAGTCACTGTCAACATCTTTTAGAACCAGGACATCAAGCACTGAGCCCAGTGTGAGACAGAATGGGAAATCAGACATGTTCCTTAATTCTATAAGCTCTTCCTTTTATCTTGTGTACATGTGCATGAATGTGCTTGAGTGTGTGAGTGTCTGTGTGTCTGAGTGTGCGTGTGTGTATGCATGAATGTGTGTATGTGTCTTGAGTGTTTGAGTGTGTTAGTATCTGTGTGCAGGTGTTCACATGCTTGCAGTTGTACACGCGTGTGCGCGCGCGCGTGCGTGCGTGTGTGTGTGTGTGTGTGTGTGTGCACGCCCCCACTGAAGGACAACTTCCATTATCATTCCTCGGGTGCCATCCACCTGATTTTTGGAAACAGGGTCTCTCACTGGCCTGGAAATGAGCTATACTGGTTAACCAGTGAGCCCAGGGGACCACCTGTCTCTGCCTCCCAGCTGATTACAAGCACATGCCACAACACATCTCTCTGGTTTTCCACATGTACTCAGGTCCACAAAGCACTTTCCTAAATGAGTGATCTCTTCAGCCTCCTCTGAGGTCATCTTCAGTACACTGCGCAGAGGTGGTACTTACTGCTACCAGGGAGCCTACCACCCCATCACTGAAGGTGACAGCAGAAAGTGTTGCTAGGGGAACTGCCCTTACTCCCAAGCTCGAGCATATCAAACCACCTTTCTCGTTTACTCAAACAACAGGCATAAATTTACCTTCCTCAAGTTTTCCAAAGATGATGCTTCCTGGACTTAGACATGTAAGATCAACATACGTTGTTTCTGATCTCACAATAAACAGATCACTTGAAGACACTTCCTTGTTCAAGGAAACTAATTAAAAACATCAAAAGTAAAATGGGTGGATGAAACTTTCAGGCACTTTCAGGGGAATTTACTCAACACAGTTGCAGGAGGCTGAGCTGGTGGCAGCAAGGACCACAGCAAGGGAAAAAGTCTGAGAGTCTAGTCAGCCCTCAGAACGCCCAGGAAACTAAAGGCTGAGGAAGGGAAGTGGGGACACAAAGTGTAGTTCCCTTGTACTCTGCAGGTTGCAAATGTAAGCAGTATGTATTCAAGATTGAGAGGCGGGACACGGTCCCAGATGGCTCCATTTCCACCTGGCCAACAGCAGTCTATGGTGTTAGTGTGCCCGCAGGACAACAAGCCCTCCTCCTCTGCAACCTGACTGCTCTCTTCACCTCCACTCAAGGGACACTGCATGGGACACATCTGTCCACATTTGCCCAAGAAAGTTAACATAACTCTCCTTGTTTTGACTGGTGAAAATATTAGATTTGTGACTTTACGGCTTATCCCCCACCAGGGTGACTTAAGTAAAAACTAAGAAAAGGGAAGGTAGGGCACTGTACAGACACAAAGGTGTTAGAAATGCACAATTGTGGGAAAATAAAGTTCCAGTGTTCTGAAAAATTACACATATACAAGTTATGACAAAAGTGTTTATTTAAATTATAAAGGAAGCCATTACTCAAAATTATACCCAAATTCTCACTGAAAGTAAATGTCTGTGACAAGTAACCAGAAAGGTCAGACAAGTTGTTCTTGAGACGCGTGGATCTCTGCAGCTGGAGAGAGGTGCACAAGCTGCAGCTGCTGACTCCTTCCCTACTGTTCTATAAATCAAACCATCACCTGGAGACAGGCTGCTGGGATTCTGAGTTGGGTACCAAGGAGGAAACCATCTTTGGAGGGCAAATGTCATGAGACTAAAAGAATTTTAAACAATCGCTTAAGCTTTTTAACTTCATAAAGAGTGGCTCTGAAACAGGCCCTTTTGCTTTGCTTTAATAAAGCTCAGAAAGGACTCCTGATATTAGTCTGTTGCACCCAGTTCATCAAGGATACACACTCAGGCCACAATGAGTGTGATGAACCAACATCCAGGTG
Source organism: Phodopus roborovskii (assembly GCF_943737965.1). Lineage (NCBI taxonomy): Eukaryota > Metazoa > Chordata > Mammalia > Rodentia > Cricetidae > Phodopus > Phodopus roborovskii. The sequence goes on along the minus strand of NW_026126485.1, from coordinate 17,207,595 downwards.
ACCAATGGGCGGGCAAGAAAGCTGGGCTCTGGGCAAGACCTCAGAGGTAAGAGTTCAGAGCAGAGGCAAATAAATCCTGGTGGCCCCACCTACTCATTACCAATTGTTGCCGTTGCCGTCAGAGCAGAAGGTAGGCATAGCAGTGCACACATGGAAACTCCTCAGGAATCCGAGACAAGAGGACAGCTTTAACCTAAGAGCATGGGGGCAGCCTGGGGAACATATCCAGTCTGTTTCTTAAAAAGAGGGGCCAGCAAAATGCCTGTCTTGGGGTATTACCTCCAAGAAACAATTCTTGCAGTGCATGTTGTGCTCTGATCTTCAAGTATGTATCTTCACACACCCACACACCCACCCACACACCCACACACACACACACACACACACACACACTGAAAAAAAGTAGAATCAGATACTAGAACCTTGTACCTTCTGACCTCTGCTTTCCTACTTTAACCTGAAATTAAGAAAAATATCAAATGGTCCCTAAAAGAATAGTACATAGCTGACTGCTCAGAATGTACATCACTTCAACACAAGTTCTCTTCTCGTATAAGAACAACTTAATCACAAAGTAGACAAGACTTCAGCCTCCAGTCTTTTAGAATTTGGGTGTTCGGTGATGGTCAAACTGAACTGATGAACACACAATCCTAAGGGGCTGAGCAAACGGATGAGTTGATAAAGGGGTTGCTGCACAAGCATGAAAGCCAGAGTTTGGATTCCCTGCACCCATGTAACTGCTAGGTGTAGTGGTTTGCACATGTAATCCCAGCACTGAGAAGGCAGATACAAGTGGACCCTGGAGCTCACTGGTCAGACAACATGGTCTACATGGTTAGCTCAAGAGTACTGAAAGACTTCAACAAAAAACAAGGCACACCACTTCTACATTCTGGTCTCCACATACATTCATATACAAATGCACTCATACACAGATGAACACACACAGAGACGATCATACATGCATAGAAATTAACACACACAGAAATAAACATACACATACAGAGATGAACACACACACACGAACATCACACACATAGTGATGAACACACACACGTGCATGTGCAAATATCTTAGAAGGAATAACTTTCAGAAAGGATTAGAGCTGTCTTTTTGATTCATGAAGTATGCTAAACTAACCATTTGGTAAAATTATATTCATCCCAAATTAGACCAAGAAATAATCAGATGCTGGAATGATCGGCCCTATTAGCTGAGAATCAGCTATTATTGGCTCATTGCCTTTCTGTGCTTTTTAGTTGTTCTACATACGAATCAGATTGATTGTGTTATTAACTGTATTAACAATACCCATTGCCTTTAGCCTGCTACCACCATCACACCCTGGGCCTCCTGACATTACCCCAGGTCTCACCACCAGTCAAAATGTTCTGTTCCACTAAACATAACAATTTTCCCTGTTATTGAGACTGGATGATATGTATTTTTTAAAATTAGGGAAAAAACTTAGTCATGAAAAAACAACGAAGTTGGTGATATTTGTCTTGAGACAATCAAGGAACTAGACAGGAACCATTTAGAGCTATTGTTTCTGAACAGACAATTCTTAAAATGGTGGGGGGGGGGACCACATGCTAGCTCTAACAGTCCTCATAGTGAGCAGACAAAGTGAATGGATCGTAATACCACTGGGCAAAGGTGGTTTCCATGTCTCAGCAATTCCCCAGACAGAAACCAAGCACTCCGAGAAATGCTAGCTTTTCCTGAAAAGTCTCCATACTTTTCCATGCCACAAGTGTCATTCAGTAGTGCTGACTCAGCACACTGGCCAAAACGCCCCAAACATGCCCAGTGTAAAAGTCAAATCCTGTGAAGCAAGCACATCAAAAGGGTCTCGATTTCCTGTCTTCACAGGAATATAAGCACTGCATGAAAACTGGTATCCAATTTACACAGCATCTATTCACTACAGTGTATCTTACAAAGCCATCTACTTGGCAACTACATAGAAGGCTATGTGTCAGTAAATATGAATGTTATATATGAATGAATGCTATATCTTATTCATATGTTTTATATGAATGTTTTATGTACTGCTTACTCCTTACTTTTTAAGACAAGCTTTGTGGAGGACCTGGGTCTCACCAATTTTGCTAGAACTGCTTCCTGACAAGCTTCAGGGATCACCTGCCTTCCTTCCCTTCCCCCAGTGACAGGATTACAGACAAGCACTGCTGAGTGCCACTTTCTACAGGACGCCTAGGGCCCCAAACTTAAGTCCTTATGCTTAGACAGCAAGCACTTCACCAAGTGAGTCATGACCCTCACTCCTATTCATTTTAACTGGGGGTGGGAGGGAGAAAATCCCATCTTCCTCCGCAACTAGTAAATTCCACAATGACAAGCAAATTTCCATAAGATCTTCAAGGAGCACGAAGAGGTATTGTTAAATATTCATCCGATTAGCCTGATTGTCACCCAGACTCATTCTTATTCTCAGTGCATTTCTGCGACTCAAGCCACTGAAGCAGGTCTCCATTGTGACACACCTTGTGACTAGGGAAGGCATCAAATGGCTGGAACCCTCATTGCCTTTGACATCTTCAGTTTCAAAAGGCTTTTCTGTGGCACTAAATCTTTACTGTTAATAGAGTCACTGATCCAAATACAGCAGACAAATAAATTCCAAGTGAATGCATACTGCCATCCTCAGAAAACGCTTCATTTAGCGGCACAGCTTTTCCCCCTCGATTCTCTGACAGTCTCTCATATTTTATCTCTGTAGCCCCTATGTCACTTGTCAAAGTGTGACATGCACCCAAACAGAGGTGGCACTTTTTTTTCTTATCACACCACTAGGAAGACTTCTGGAAAGCCTGATTTTTGGAGATGGTGTCAAGTAAAATGTTTTGGCTCTTCAGGGACCAGGAAGTCTCCCAAGGCCACAGCTTACAGGCCTAGTGTCATTTTAAGGCCCATAAAGTATCTAGAAGGGCTACTTGCTGTACAGGAATATTTGACAATGGGTACTGGAGGGATGAATTAGATGAATCGGGAACCCTGGAATAGTTTCATCTTTCTGTATCATCTTAAATGGTGTATGTCTGTAGCAGTTTATGCTGATGTCATTAGGAAGACATCTCTCTGCAGAGATGGCTCTTCAAAGTGTCACAACTTCCTCAGGTGTGACAAGGACACATGCTTGGCCGATACACTTGTGCCATTCTCTCGGACTATTGCAAGGGTCCAGGGTTCTCTCAGTAACAGGGCAGTTCCTTTAGTAGGGCCTGTGGGCATCGGCCCCAAGTTATTGCTATAAATGTGAGCTAAAGACGGGATAGAACAGAATATTTGTTGGAAACATGGCCAGTTTTGTCCTTACCATGGCCATCACAGGAACTCTTTTTTTTTTTTTTTTCCCCCAAACAGTACTATGGACAGAGCCCCAGGCTGCATCCCTTATTTTATTTTTTAATTTCCGAGTCAAGCTCTCATTAAGTTGTCCAAGTTGGTCTTGAACTCACCCCATAGCCGAGGCAGTCTTTGAACTTTGATCCTCCTGCCTCAGCCTCCCACATAGCTGGGAGCCAGGGCCTGTGCAGAGCCTGGAAGGACCCTCTTATTGCAAACACCCTGAAGTCTGGCTTTCATTGTTGCTTAGAGCAATGTCTGAACAAAAACTGGAAGAGAATTTCTCCAGCTTCCTGAAAGCTGGATCGTTACCAGGGTTCTCTTTGATTCTCTAAGCTCCCTCATAAAAACCAGAGTCCTCACAAGCTCAGTGATGGGACTGCTGGCTGCACCTATGCTAAGAAAATAGAGTCAACATTTTCCTTTAAAAAAAAAAAATTAGTGCTAGAAATAAATTAGGAGGATCCTGAACAATCTGAAAACTAAAATGGAGATGGCATGGTGACATAAACCTATAACCTCAGCACACAGGAAATGAGGCAGGAGGAGCAGCACGAACCTGTGGGCTACATGGTAAATTCCAAGTCAACCTGGGCTACATAGTGAGATCCAGACAACTGCTACACAGTGAGTTCAGGGGAGGAGGGAGGGAATCTTGGGAAGGATGGACACGAAGCAGTGGCACAATTTCCTCTGGGGAGCACTGTGCGAGTGAAACTCACTGAGGACTCACCGTGATTCATTTGATTATGTACAGTGCTTTCTCTATGAAAAATGAATGAAATGGAGAAATGTTTGGGAAAAGAGAAAGGATAATCAATAATAATAATCTATACAAAATGACTAGCTAATTAAAGCCCTGTACTAGATATTTTAATTGAATCAGCCAACCAGCTATATCACAATGACAAAATGCCAGTGACAACCCTATCCCAGAGCCAAGTTTATCCTCTGTGCTGTGGAGACAGCTTGTCTAGACAGGACTCCTATGAACTGGTTATGCAGCCCGGGTCCACAGACCAGCCACACACCTTCACTGCTACGGAAGTACAGTAGCCTTTGGGACAAATACTTATCTTCACAAAGATTACTCTTGAATAAGGTAGCACTGGGGGACTCACTCATGGAGAAGAAGAATTTAAAATGAGTCTTGAAGGATGAGTATGTTTTGATGTACATAAACAGAAGGGCGGGGCCAGGAAGACAAAGTCAGGGTGATAGAGTAGAATGCATTCAAGGCCAGGTGGGAGGGCTATCTGAACAGAGCAGGTGTGAGACATTTGAGGGAGGAAGGGTCTATCAGCAAGGAGCAGTGATTTGTAGTGATGTTCACAATGCCCACATGTCCGTGTGTCTCATGTTATCTGTGTTTCGCAACCCTGCATAATCTTATGGTAAAGAGACTTGTGGTCCCCCCCCAAAAAAAATCTGTGAATATGCCACCTGACCCAGCCAATGAGATTTGGCAGTTGTGACTAGACTGTATATTCTACTATGACAAGTGTCCTGGGTTTTCCTAGGTGGATCCAATATAATCACAAGGGTTCTTGTTGCAAGAGGACACAAAAGGTCAGATTCAGAGGCGATGTGACAATGGAAGTCACAAGTCAAGGAAAACTTTCAGCTCCTATCCAGCAGCTAGACGCACAAGGAGCAGACTCCCCTAGAATGCCAAGGAGGAGCACAATGTCTTGAGTTTTGCTCTGTAATATTCAGTTTTGGACTTCTGGCCAAAGCTAAGATGATTTTGGTACTCAAAGGCCACTAAGTTTTGCTAATTTGTGATTGCAACAGTAGGAAGTAAATACAAAATTATCGTCATTGTTATCATCATTTGTCACCATGCAGAAACTAGACACATAAGCCTTAAGAAGTTGTACAGATCTCAAAGCCACTGAGCAGGAAGTATTCAAACTTGGGTGTGACATGTGGACAGGAAGATGCCCTAGAAGAGAGCAAGGGCCCACACTGTGTGCTCTGAATATCTGATGGAAAAGTGTTCACCTGATGCAGGCTGATGAGAAGGGAGGGCTTACGCAAGCCGGACAACTAAACAGAGCCGACTAATATGCAATATCCTCATTCCAACCAGATGCATTTGAACGTGCTCTGTGTCCTTTAAACATCCCTTTGAAGAGGAAAAAATGACTTTGGCATGCAGGAAGTTCATGTATGGCCAACAATTTCCTTATTTGTGTTACTTAAGGGCATAAAAAAAAAACTTTCTCTATTTTTACTTTTAAAAAAATCCCTGTCCTCTTGCCTGTCTTTGCTGAACACATTTTGATCACTGAGCTAGCACTTGTGTAACTTCATAAACAAAGCTGTAAACAAAAGGCAGTCATGATGTGTGCTAGTCTGTCTATCCTCGGAGGTACAGAAGTCAAATATGCATGCAATGCGCATGTGTATTACTAGGATCAAATTCAGAGCCTCACATATGTTAGACAAATGCTTGGCTACTGAGATACAGCTTCATCCACATGCAGACTAGAGTATAGAGAATAATTCCTTTCCCTTGCAATATTGTGCAAAAAAAAAAAAAAAAAAAAAAAAAAAAAAAAAAAGGAAAAAGAAAAGAAAAGAAGAGTTTCTAACCTAGATCATTGCCATCACCATCGTCACAGCCTCACAGCATCTCCAGTACTGTTTATTGAAGCTTACTTTAAAATACTGTTACCAACCAAATTTTTATTCTACCAACAACTCTACGTGGAAACATTATCATGCCCGTTCTACAGCTGAGAAAAACCAAGGCTCAAAGAAATTCACATTTTTGCTACCAAGCTAACAATACTCTCAGTCCAGTCTCGACCTGATGCTGCAGTCCTCTGTCATTTTAAGACTATACCACTTCACCACCAGTCTAGCTGTAGTCAAACCTCAAATTCAGATAGAGGGATGTCAAGGGTTTTCAACTGCTCTCCACCCTCCAAAAGTGCAGAGTCCCCCATCCTTACCATATAAATAGCCATTTGTATTAGATGGGTAAATTCATTAACACTGTCATAACCAAAGAACCTTCCAATAGAACTGTGAACACTGTAGGAACTTGTTTACTCAGCCAAGGACTGATGCAGAGATTCTCTGCCCTCCAGATTTACTGAGCCTGTACTCTCTGCTAGGAGAAAGTAATCAAATTTTTCAGCAGACCTTTCTAGTTCTCAGTGCTGTAGAATTAGGTCTCTCCTCTCAGTCTTGCCTTCTTAATTTTCACTTCTTTCCAAGTACAAATTACTCAGTAGGAGCCAAACTGGCTCTCCTGCCCACCCACTGGTCCTTCTCTTTCTCAATGACCCACGAATCTCATTATGCATTTCCTGATTAATAAAGCCAACTTAATCCTCAAACACAACTGACAGGCCCTTTTGTCACTTACAACATAATCACATTAATTTTTCTCAGCCCATAGAAAAGTCCATACCTCTTTAGGTTTTGCTATAGGGAAACATTCAGCCACTTACACACAGAGACTGCTAGTCAATTTATTACAAAGAGCAGATAGATGATACACACATTTCTGGCCAAAACTAACAGTATGTCTGCCCTGTGACCTACCCTGCAATAGAACAAAAGATGATACTGTGGTGCTAAACCTTGCGCAAACACTAAAGGCCAGAGCATGACAGCATAGTCCACTTGGACTATTTCAATCCCTTGGCCATGGAGGTTATGACGGCACAAACATGCTTGACAGCACACCTAAGTCCCAAAGAGCAGGAACTAGGACAATGTTCAGACCAACAGAGACGCCCAAGCCCTCGATTCATGCTGCTCAACTTGGCCTGGGAGAGCAGAGAAAGGCCCAGCCACACAACACACCACAGGTCCTCCATAGCAGCTTCCCTGACCCTCGGGGCTGGGCTGCCCTGAAATTCAGGACAGGTCAGAACAAGACAGTCCCCAAAGCAGAGATTTCATAGGCTAGGTGATTTGAGGGTTTCCAAAACACGAGGTTGTCTAAGAGACTCCCCCTGATTGGTCCATGACTAAAACCCTTGAGATGCCATCAGCAAGTCACTTCCCATTAAGAGACACAACTATTGACATCCCCAAAGAAATCTGAGTATGCTTCCTGGGGACAGGCCAACAAGCCACATGAAGACATTAGCAGGACTCAGCAGGAAGTCCTTAATGAAACTGGAAACTAGCCATGCTTTAAACACAGTTAGCTCCAGCCCTGGGAAGAGTAGCTGCTCTTTCAAGGGAATGAGAATGACAAGATGCCATGGATCACATAAGACAGGGCACTCTGTTCGCCACCTCAAGGTGCTAAGGAAAGTGGCAAAGAGCCTCAGCCATAGGGGGCAGGTCACACATTTGTGAGCTGCAGGGATCAAAAGGAAGAGTCTCTCAAGCCATTTAGTAGTGAATACACACTGAGCCAAACAATGGTCATTGGGCTTCTCTGCCCCTAGAAGCTCCCATGCCAGAGTGAGGGAGGCAGAGAAGGAACAGACCCATATGTAGCTGGGGAGTTGGATCAGTTGGTAAAGCACTTCACCAGGCAAGCACAAAGCCTGAGTGGTATCTCCAGAAATCATGTAAAAGGGGTTAGGGAAAGTGGAGGTAGGTAAATAGATCCATGGGGTTTGGGGCGAGCCAACCTACATTAAACAGTGATCGCCAGACCAATGAGAGGCTGTCCAGAAACAAGGCACATAGCTCCTGAGCAACAACAGCCAACATTGTCCTCTGGCCTCTGGATGTATGTATGCACAGGTCTGTGTCCACACACTCAAATATGCACACCCACATACACATAAAGCATATCACATAAGTACACAAAGACTCAAACATACATGCATATGCAGTTATAAATAAAAGCATGGTGAGAGAAGACCTCTACTGACAATTGCATAGAACACGGACAGAGTCATGAGCTTTCCAGAAATAAGAACCACACACATAAGACTCAGGGCTGGTAGGGACGCTGGTTTGTAAAAATAACAGGAAGCCTGGGCACTGGAGCTATGTGAAAAGGAAAGAAATGAGGCCCTAGAAATCCCAACACAACTTTAGGACCCATTGCCACAGCAAATACACAGCAGGATTTCATGAGAGATATACAAAACCACTGCTTTCAGGACAATTTTCCTACATGTGTGAGGTGGAAACACATAGGAACACACACATTCATCCAGCCCAGGACCTATAGAAATGACTCAGCTTCAGCACTTCAAAGCATGTACTGTTCCTGCAGAGAACATGAGTTTGATTCCCAACACCCCATCTAGGGGCTCACAAGCTCCTGAAACTCCAGCTCCAGGAGATCCAACACTCTCTGGAACTCCTCAGACACTTGCACAAACACATGCATGCACATACACACATGTATACATGATTAAAAATAAATCTAAAAAAATACTCCAGTCCTGCATTGGCTTCCCAAATCTCATATGTTTGGCTAAATAAACTCTTCTTAGTTGAGCACTTGAAATTTCCCCTAGACCCACATATACCTTCCCAGTAAAGTCCAGTTTAGATAAGAATGTTCACCTCCATCCTTCAAACCTAGTTTCCACCCATATCTGATCAGGGTCCTCAGCCTCCACCATCTCCCAAGGGTGTGTGTATGTGTCTGTGCCTGTGCCTGTGTGTGTGCTTGTGTGTGTGTGTGTGCATGTGTGTGTATGTGTCTCTGTGTGTGTCTGTGTGTCAGTGCACATGTATGTGTGTGCATGTGTGTGTGTGTCTGTGCCTGTGTATGTGTATGTGTGTGTCTCTGTGTGTGTGTCTGTGTGTGTGTGTGTGTGTCTGTGTGTGTGTGTGTGTGTGTGTGTGTGTGTGTGTGTGTGTCTATACCCCAGCCTGCATCCCTCCTTAGGCCCAGATATTTCCTCCTCTCATTTTGCATCTACTGACCCCACCTGCTCTTTGATCATACTGTCCCCTGCCCCATACTGTCTGCTGACTGAACTCCACTTCTCTACCCCTCTATAAACAGGGACTACGGAACAATCCCACTAAAGCTTCCCATCATCATGCTTGCACAGATGCGATTGACTGACTTTTTCTTTGCCACCCAGAAATTAGAATTATTGATGCACTTTTTATTGGAGTTCCTCCCTGAGCTATGAAAAGTCCACCATCCTGACTGGAATTCACCCATGAAGCTACCTGGATTTGTCTCTTTTTCTTGCTTGAGAGATAGATCTGCTGCTTCTCTACCTTCTTCAGCTGAGAGCTTCAAAGGAGAGTTCCACCCCTTCCCTCAGATCACCCCATCCCTCATCTAGCACAGCACTCAGATCACCCCATCCCTCATCTAGCAACTGGCCTGCACCTCCTCCTGCTCTCCCTAGAACTGCCACTTTACCCTCACAATGGCAAACGCCATTCCAGGTATCAACAAGAGAAGGTTCTAGAAATGTATGTAAAGCACACAGACACAATGGAATGCCACTATGACAACACTTTTCTCCTTCACCTCACACTTCAGTGCTTCTGAATATTATGTCTAAAATACAAACTGGCCACATTAGTTGTCTTTGTCTATACATGAGATACACTTTAGAAGAAGCAGCTGAACCCAGGTACAAATCACTATGCCTCATACCCCCAGGATGCTAGGACTGTAGATCTGCAGGGATTGCCCGTACACTCTCTGAGATGTGCAGTCCTGGCACCTCTCCTAAGGGCAAGTATCTGTAATGATGGTAGTGGCCTTGTTTATTTGCTTGGTTTTCAAACAAAAATGTCAGCCCTGCATAGCAAGCCTCCCCTTCCCCTGTGGGCAGCCATCACCTGGCAGTGACTTCCTCTCTACAAGCCTCATCATACTGAATGAAAATCAAAGTGTGCAATTTACAAAGGAGACAATGAGAAAACATGTTTCACATTGTTGCTGTTCTTCTGCTCAGCGCTGGCTGCTGCATCCATACCCAGGTGAGTGGTATTCAGGAAATAAATGACTGTGGATGCCTTGCTGGATATAATTACAAAGAAAAAAATCTAATTTCTTTAAAGAGCTCATGTTAATAATATTTCTAAATTTAAAAATTACTGTGAAATGTAGAAGACATTTAAGGGGGAAAGAATGAAAAGATATGCATATGTTAATCTTAAGATGCAAATCCACAATCTTATTGGAAAAAGAGAAAACATTTGTACCAAGGGCCTTCCATTGAGAGCCACCTGCACAACGTGTGTGTCCATTCACAGAAACCTATGTCCAGCAGAAGATCCGCCCACACATACACATACACAATCAATGTGAACAACGCACAAACACACAGTCCACAGGATGGTCAGTTGACACATTCACCAACCCTCAAGACTCATTAGAAAACAAACCAGTACAGGACTAGAGATACATCAATGGATACAGCATTCTCAGCCTTTGGAGAAGGCCCAGATTCAGTTCCCAGCATCCAAGTTGGGCAGCACACAAGTGTCTGTATCTCTGGTTCCAAGGGGTTCAATGTTCTCTTCCTGGCTTCCAAGAGTACTAGGTATGCATATAATGCACACAGGCAAAACACCCATAAACATAAGATAAATATTTAAGAAAGAAATCAAGGAGGCTGAAGAGATCGCTCAAGAGTTGAGAGCTCTTCCACATAAAAATAAATAAATTGTTAAAAAAAAGAAAAGAAAAAAATCAAAACAGTGTTAAGTAAACCCTCAACGAGACAGCTCTATTTGGGTTTAGAAAACACAGGTTTCTGTGGAAAAGCAAATGAGTAGAGAGTGCACCAACACTTCTGCAAAATATTCAGCAATGCTTGTTAGATCACATCTTAAGAACTCATTCCTAAATAAAAGCAGCATACAGTCATGTATGTTCATATTAGATGCATAAGCATCAATAATTATGGCTATTGAAGAACTATGGGAAATGAAAAATAATCTTTAGAAACTTTTATTTTATTTTTAAAAACTGTTTTAGCTGGCCATAATAATACACACTTGTAAGCTCAGACCGTGAAAGGCAGAGGTGTTGAGGATAAGTGAAGTCCTAATGGAAAGGGTGTTGCTGACACTGTCGTGGACCTATCAAGGACCCTAATGCTTCAGCCCCACAGGAGAGGCAATGCCATCCCCCGTTGAGAAGCCTCAGAAGAGAGGGCAAACCCTTCCTTGGGTCCAAGTGCAAATGTTGACAATGTATGTAGAGAATGTTCACCACAGCTTTCTCCCTCTGGATGTTCACGGCCTGAAGACTGATCCCCTATGGAGACTTCTACTGAGATTAGCTAAACCTATTCAGTGAATAAAATAAACCGGACTACTTGTTAGCTGTATGCAATAACCCTGCCAACCTATTCAAATAAATATAATAACCACACTTAGCTTCTGAGGTGTTGTGGCTTCTCCATCAGAGAGGCTAGTCAACCAAATCTCAGCTTTTCTATGTATGTGGGCCCATGTGTCTTTATTCCCTCGTCACCCTAAGTCAGGGTTTCAGGACCCAGACCCAAGCTGTATAAGGATACAACACCTCTGTGTGCAAGAGGAATGTTGCAAGTTCAAGGCCAATCTGGTCAATGAAGTAAGTGCCAGGATAGCCAGGACTACAGAGTAAGACCCTGTCTTGCTGGGTGTTAGTGGTGCACACCTTTAATCCCAGCACTGGGGAGGCAGAGACAGGCAGATCTCTGTGAGTTTGAGGCCAGTCTGGTCTACAGAGTGAGTTCCAGGACAGGCTCCAAACAATACAGAGAAACCCTGTAAAGACCCTGTTTCAATAAAATTAAAACAAATAAACAAGCAAAAAAAAAAAACCCCAAACTTTTAGTAGAGTGAAATCCATTCAAACTATAAACTATTATGTAACCACAATCCATACTCATTCATGTTAGTTAATTTCTTGATGCCATGACAAAATACCTAACAAAAGCAACCTAGAAAGGCAGGGTTCACTTGGGCTCCCAGTTTGAGGGTACAATCCATCACAGTAGAGAGGTGACAGCAGCAAGGACTGAAGGTAGCTGGTCCTATGACATCCACAGTCAGAAAGCAGAGGGACTCAGCTCACTTCCCTCCTTTAAAACAGTTAAGGACCTCCCTGCCCATACAATGATATCACACATATTTTGGGTGGGTTTTCCAACCTCAGGTAACCAAATTTAGAAACTCCCTCTCAGACACAATCAGATGTTTGTCTCTTAGTTGATTCTAGATCCTGTCTACTTGACAACAGGTATTAACCACTACAATATGCTACAGCTGTGTGTAGATGTCAAGAGGTGCAACTATCCCAGTACAAGTAGAGATTGTAAACAGCTCGGGAGAAAAGTAAGCTACGGTTTACTCACAATAGTTCATTCAATAAACAATTAATTAAATGGTGAGATCTGCTTGCATTGGCACAAATAAAACTTAAAAACATGAAAATGAGAAAAGTTTGCTGAAATCTAATTACATGATTGACTCTGTCTATGTTGATAAGAAAAACACAAGCATCACACATGAAGACCTACATCATTTATTCATAACACACACATGTAGTGGAAGAACAGAAACACCAGCTTCAAGTAAAGGCTGCTCAAGGGGAGAGAAGAGGGAGGGAATGGGATGGATGAGAGAAACATGGTGGCATGTGAAAACATGCATAGACTTCTTTTATTTTTTAATAATCTGAAGCAACTGTGACAAAATGTTAGAGAACATTTGCTCGTTCTTGGTGGTGGGTACATAGTAGTCTGTTCACTTATTTTTCTGTGCTTTGGTAAATTTGAAATAATTTATTATTAAAAAAATGAAGCAGGAACATAACGATGAATGGTACCTATAGAAACCTGAAGAGTTGGGGTACACATAAAAAAGGATAGGTTTTGGGGACCCTGCTCCTCATACTGGGTCGCTTTGCTCAGCTTCAATACAAGGTGAGGTGCTCTGTCCTACTGTAACTCGATACACCATGTTTTGTTGGTATCCATTGGAGGCCTGCCCCTTTCTGAACAGAAACTGAGGAGGAGTGAATTTGGGGGAGTAGAGGTGGAGATGGAAAGGAGTGGGAAGGAGAAACTGGTTGGGATGTAAAATAAAGAAGTTTAATCAATAATGAAAAACCTCTCTCTCTCTCTCTCTCTCTCTCTCTCTCTCTCACACACACACACACACACACACACACACACACACACACAAAGAAAAGACAGCCTAGCTGAAGTGGGGAGTTCCTCAGTGATGTAGTCACTGGCTAGTTGCTCATGCAAGCTGCCATAATGAAGCTCAGTGGATCAACTTGTTGGGAGGAAGAAGGGGTTCTGTGGGAATGGAAGGGAACTACGAGATGGAATGGGGAGGAAATGTGCTAAATTTCTATACATATGTGTATGGCAGTGCCAAAGGAAAAACGTAATATTTTCTTTAAAAGTCACCCTAGGTCTCAGTACCCTTGTAACAGTCCTGGTTTATGTTAACAAGCCCAAGTTAGTGCTCAAGAAATGCTCCTTAACAACCTCTGTGAGCCTGAGTTCCGGATCTTCAAAAAGGAATAACCACCACTACTTACCTTATAGGGCTATAAAAAGGGGTCAAAGGAAAAGAGGGACATCATACAGTCACTCCTCAGTACAATAAGTAAATACCTCAGAACTGAATACGGTAATGGGATTGCCAACAAAAATACTCACCAATGTCACAAGTGACAACTAAGAAAAAAACAAATTTTGTGTAGCCAAAAGTGAGAGAGTCATCTTTTAGGCATTAGAATCTTCTAGAATCACAGAAATGAGGGCCTTGTCCCTATTGACACAAGAAACAATCAAGAATATTAGGACATAACTATAGGTCTCTGGATATTGGCAAGATAGTTTTAGTAACCCCTGGCTTCAATATTTCTTTGACTTGATTCATGAACAACATAATGGCCATTGTCAAGCAAGAAATTTAATTTAATAACTGTGTTTACCATTAACAATGGTGGAATAAGAGAATAGAGTCTCCCGTCTGAAAGGGAAAAAAAAAAAAAAAACAACTAAGTTCTAGGCCAATGAGAGGCCTATGTCAAACAAAAGATAGAAGGCAGACACTTAAGTGTGCCCTTTCAGACCTCCACATACATGCTACATGCATGCAACACACATGTACACACCCACAAACATTGCAACACATACATATAAAGCAATGGTTGATTTGTCTAGTAATCTCACTATGGACAAAACTCTCAGAGCCTAGCTAACCAAGCTTCTCCACCATGTCACATTTGTAATAATCTTTATTGGGAAGAGCTGGGCATGGGAACTGTTAAAAATTAACTCAAGAGAATTCTCTGATTCAGAGATCATAAATCTTTGTGATTAGGGACAGAAAACATCCTTTCCCTGTATTATCAATTCCCCGGCCTCACTATTTAATAGCTATTTGCAACATCAACCACCCAACAAAGAAAGCTAACAAAAGCAAATTTGGGACCCACCCAAAGAGAACACTGGGAAAACTTTATTGCTATGAAACAAAGAAAGACAAAGCCAAGTCAGGGGACGGCAATTGTGGGTCTCCTGCCTCAGTTGTAATCACTCTCTGTTTGGTACTTTGTGTTTGAATGTGGAATGTGTACTCTATTCCTGGAAAGGAGTCCATGCCTTGCTCTTTCTGTGCAAAACGAGAGGGTTTTGCTTTTGCTCAGGGTTGATGGTTCTCTGGAGTCGCCTCTGCTCTGTGGTGGTTCTTGACGGCAAACACTGTAATCATCGTGTTGCTTATTAGGGTCTTAGTTCTAAATAATTGGACTTTGTCCCCAGACAGTCTGCTTAAACAAATCAGATGAGGAAGGTCTAGGCATTTGGAATCCTCTGGTGCTGGTCATTTCCATAAGTCCCTGGCAGTAATTACCTCATTTTAATATGAAGCAGACAGGGAATGGATGTGCTCAGGGCAGGCTGTTGGACAGAGCCTGGCTGCCAATTGACTTGGTCCTAATACACAGCCAGCCTTCTGGATTTGCAGCCCTCTATCTTTGGATTCAACTGATTTCAGATTGAAAACAGTGCTGCTTCAACGTTGTTTGGGGGAGCTAGGAGGCCTTTTATCTGTTCTGTTCTGTTTGACTTTGATTGAGACAACTAAGGTTGGATTCAAACTCACTATATACTGGAAGTTGTCTTTGAACTCTTGATTTCTCCTGCCTTCACCTAAGTGGAGTGCTAAGATTATAGACATGTACCCCCACACCCAGCATAATTTTTTAACATGCCAGTTCCAAATGTGTATGCATTTTTTCGTGTTACTTTTCTATAGCTAATACAATATGACAACTACTTCCATAGAATTGGCATTGAAATAGGTAATTGATCAAGAGATCATCTAACGTATACAAGAGGATGAGTGTAGGTTGCATGCATTTCATATATAGAAACAGTGTACAGAGTTTGGTATCTTCAAGAGACCCTGGAACCAATCAGGAAGGTTAATTTGGTCTGTATTTATGAAGAGAAACAGTAATAGAATACCATCACCCTAGTTTTGCCACCAGAAAGAGCATGTTTCTTTGCTGAGATGCCTTCCCACATGACCGTGTGAAATTCTAAACCAGGAGGTACACTTGGACCCTGCGAGCTTCTTCCAGGTCTTTACTCCTAGGATTTTATTATTCCAAAATTCACTGGCTTCCAATGTGCCACGACTCCCGAGTGAATTGCAAGGAGGCTCTGAGCACCTCACTTGAGTGTCCCAGAGAAGCCTGCTGCCACCTCTTCGGCGAGTGATGTGCTTTTTCTCAGGTCTCTCACATATGGAATGAATCTCAGTCTTAGAATTGTAACTGCATTGTGCGAACAAAGCATTTCATTCTAAAGATGACATGTACAATTCCCGTGAGAGCTAGCACATGCTAGTTAAGTGAGAATGAAGGACTCAGCATTACTATCATTATTGTCATCATCATAATTGTAGATATATGTATGAACTTCCTCCACTAACTAGTACATATTTTGGACACATAATTTCACAATAGAGGTGTCATCATGTATGAAGTGGGAATAATAGTACTTAGACAATAGGGTTGGAACAAAGCTTAAGTAGATTAATGTATGTACAGTGCTTAGGACAGCACCTGTGCTGTCAGAATAACTGTCACTTGCTTTAACGATACTATTATTAGCCCCATATAAGTAGAATAAGAAGAATATACATGTGTGTAAATACTGAGAGAGGGATAAAGGTATGCATATATGTATATCTGAGTCTAACTTGGTTAATGAGAAAGGAAGAAGAGAAGGAGAAGGTAGGAGGGAAGAGAAGAGAAGAAAGAGACAAGGAATACAAATAATAGCAATTCTAAATCATCCCCTAATTAAACTCACTTTATAAATAAAGATTTCCTAGACCTTAAACACAGGCAAAGACATTATCAACTACATCCTGTTGGTAGGGGGAAAAATAGTACCCTTATAATCAAAGATATAAAATCCTCAACAGATTAGTCAGTCCAATCTAGAAATCTATGTTGTGATAATACATCATGATTGTGTATTATTTGTCCCAGGAATGTGAACCCAATTCAACCCCCCCCAAATTAATCAATTTTAAAGCACTAAGGAGAAAAAACACACGATAATCATCATCTTGATAGATACATGAAAGTCACTTAGCAAAATGTTACGCCTACTCCTGATGAAGAACCTCAGCAAACTAGAAACAGAAGTTAATTCCCTTAGCCTGATAAGGAGCATATGGAAAAACCTCATAAATAACATCACACTTACAGTGAGTGCGTGAATGCTTCCTCTGAAGGAAAAAGCAAGGCTATCTGCTCTCCTGGCACTCTAGTCTCTTATTTAATGTTAAACCAAAATCCCAGTGAGTGCAACACAGACAAAAATCAATTGTGAAATATAAATAACATAAAGATTAGACTGTAAAAATGGAAAAATGATTTTCTCTGTAAATGTGACATAATTACTTACATTAAAAGAAAAAGAAAAAAAAGCAGGGAACTGACATTTTTAAAAGCATCCAATACTAGCAAAGGCATAGAATACAAGATCAACAGCAATTACTAAAAAGCCAATTATATTGCTGCACATTAGCAACAAACAACTGAAAGTTGGAAACTTAATACCATTTACAAGATCAGCAAATGAAGCACTTGTCTCTTAAGTTTAACCAAATATATGCATCATTATATGGAAAGAAATCCAGAAGTGCAAATAAACCAAGAAATGGAGCCTCATGTGGACTGGAAAAGCAACATTATTAAGATATTCATTTTGTCCAAATTGGCCTAAATTCTGTACACAACCTCAGCCCAAACTCTAACAGGTTTGTGGTAGATGTTGATGTTTTTTAAATGATTCTATCTGCCTGCCTGCCTGCCTGCCTGTCTACCCACCCATCTATACAGGATCTCACTATGTAGTCTTGACTGAGGTGGAACTCACTATATACACAGGTTGGCCTCAAACCCACAGAGATTTGCTTGCCTCTGCTTCCTAAGTGCAGGGATCAAAGATGTATGCCATCATGCCTACCCTTATTTTTGTTTTTGTTTACTTAAAATATAGTTCTATCATTCCCTCCATGCTTCCCTTTCCTCCCTTCAGCTCCTCCCATATACCCTCTTCCTCATTCTCAAACTCATGGACTCCTTTATCTTTAATTTAATTATATGCGTGTATATATATATGTATGTCTGTAAGTGAAAGTAAGTGTCCATGGAGGCTAGAATGGGGTGTCAGATCCCCTGGAGTCATAGATAGTTGTGAGCTGCCCAACATGAGTGCTGGGAACTCAACTTGGGCTCTGTGCAAGAGCAGTATGCACTCATTACTACTCAGCAGTCTCTCCCAAACTGACAACTCTAAAACAGATATGAAAAGGCAAAAATTTAAAAATGCTCCAAAATCCACTGGGAGGAGGGAACAACTGTTTTTAAAACCCAGGTTTGGTAGTTAGGCAAATATTTTATCAAATTTATATAGTTGGCTAATAAGCCCATGAAAATATGTTTAACACTTTATAAGGAAGTTCAAAGTTAAAACCAGTCAGATACTTCTGCAGGGCTATTAGCATGGCTAAAACAATACCAATAGCCAGCAAGAATGTAGACGCCCTAGAGCCACACAACACTCCTGAAGGGAACATAAATGGTGTACCATGCTTTAGGAGAAAGCTCAACAGTTTCTGATACAGTTAAACATACGTACATATGACCCACCAAATCCCACTCACAGCTATTTACTCATGAAAATTTAGGTGCATATAAATATATGCAAAAACTTTAACAACTATATTCATAGCAGCCCCAAATGGAAATAACATAAAAGCCCTTCAACTGACAAATGGTTAAACAAACCTTTGGCTATGGTACAACAGAGTTCTACTTAGCAATGGAAATGATCAGACTATTAATTCAGTCACCAACACAGATGAATCTCAAGTGAATTATGCTAAGAGAAGAAGCCAGACTCAAAAGGGTGGGAATGCAATGGTTCCATTCTTAATATATGCAGATGATAAAAACTAAAGGAGAAGTTTGCCAAAGTTATGAATGGAGGGAAGATTTAACTACAACTTGGTTACAAAAGACAATTTGGGAGGTATGGAAGTATTCCGTATCATGATTGGGACTCTATATATATTACAAAACTCACAAAAATGTGCACCAAACTGTTTTTATTCTGCATATACAACACATTTTTAAGAGAGAGGCTATAAACATACACAGATAAATATATGGCAATAATTATACCCGAGGCCTTTTGGATTGAGTGAGAATAACACAGACTCAAAGGTAAGGCAGACATAGGAGCTGAAATCCGGTCTGATTCAAAGACTTTTTTTTTTAAGTGTGGTGTGTGTGTGTGTGTGTGTGTGTGTGTGTGTGCATGTGCACATGTACATGTACATGTGTGTGCACTAATGTCAAAGAGCAGCCTTAGTTGTCATTCCTTAGGAAATGTTATTTTCCATTTTGTTATGTTTTGTTTTGTTTTGCAGCAGGGTCTATTCCTGGTCTGGAACTTCCTAGGTAGTCTGGGCTGGCTGGCAAGCAAGCCAGAGGCAGTCCTGTGTTTCCACCTCTACATCACTAGGATGACAAATACACACCACTCACTCAGCTCCTTCTCGCACGAGTTCTGGGGGTTGAACTCAGGTCCCCAAGTGCAAGGCAGACACTTTTCTGACAGAGCCAACTATCTTCCCAGCTCCACAGATGTCTTAGGTGACTTGAAGCAGGTAACTTAAATTACTATTAAAAAAAACACACACACAAATCTTCTGCCGATGAGGTAGTGAGGACTGGCTTAGGTGATGTGAACTCCTAACCAGAACTAAATTGACACAGACATTCTCTTTATAATTATAGCCACACAGTGCTTTGCACAACCTAATAATTTTTTTGTTTCCTTGATACAAATGCTCCAGCATTTGTCCAAGGGAGCCCTAAATTCCTGCTAAGTATGCCTACTACTAATTAGTGTAAGAAATATAAGTCAAATATGTGAGTACAGAGTTACCCTATGCTAATCATCCTTCCTGTGTTAGTTCCCTCTCTGGTCTCATTGAGAAAGCAGACATAACTAATTAGTGGGAGCATCTGCAGTAATAAAACCTCTCACTGCCAGGATGCTGACCAGCTGGGAAGCACTTTGAAATCCATGCCATTGCTTCATCATAGCAAGTCAGGGAAACTCCGTCCCCTTGAAGAAAGCAGGGTGACAAGTGTCAGAAAGTGTCATCTCTAATCTCATCAGTGCCAGCACAGCCCAAAGCTGCATTTGATGTGTGGGGTGAACCCAGAAGGCAAGTGTGAGGCTGGACCACACCCATCAACAGAGCTTCTCCCACTCACTCAGTCTCTAACTCATTCTATAACAGGATGATGCAAGCTTTGATGTTACTGGTGGAGGTGAGGGTAGCTCTGGGGATGGAACCTGAGGTGTTCCATACTGCTAGGCAAGGGTCTATCATTGAGGTATAAACTCCTCTCTTCATTTAAGATAGGGTCCTCTTAAGTACCCCCAGCTGGCCTCAGCATCCCAGGCTTTGAACTGGTGATCCTCATTCCTCCACCAGGTCAATTAGAAACTTTTTTTTCTAAAGGAGTCCAGGGTCCTTACCAAATGAAACTCGCTTTGCATAATAACCTTACTGTGGGAGCCTGCCAACACCACATGCCATGATTAGCCAGAGGTGCAGCTTCCACCAAGGGAGCTGTCAATATTAGTCCTGCATGCAGCTTGTTTTTCTCTGTGTTCCTGGAAGCTGTTGCAGTCACCTGCCACAGAGAGCTTTTTTTCCCCTGGGAAATAAGTAAACGCCCATCTGAACACCAGTGAGCTTTTGTGCACACAACCTTGTCAGTTGAACAAAACACACAGGTGGTATATTCCCAGTGCCACACCCACCACTAGGCTGCAGTGGGGACATCCAGAAACCAAGAGAGAAGCACCACAGTCATACCAAAGGAGTCTGAATTCTAGAAGCTTCCCTTGTCCATAAAATAGTGGCATTAGATTTATCTGTGTTCCCAGTCATGGGCTCTGAATCTTCTCATGGATGCAAACAAACAAATACAACAGGCATTTTCAAGGTGGATACTCCATGAGGGCTGAAATCAGGGATAGCTTAAGCCAGGATCATCTTGTGCCTTGATTTCTCCCAGTTAGCTCATGAAGACAGCTCGTTCCTTCATCTGTGGCTCTTGTAGAAACATCTTTTAGGACTATTGGAAAGATGCTGACATATAGACACAAGTTGTTTGTGTACTTGTGCACTAAGGTCTTATTTTTGATCCCAGGGAGACTGTAACTGGCTTTCATTGAAGGTAATTATACTGGGGCATATCAGAGATTCTTTTTGCATAGTGCCTTTCCAGTTTCCTTTTGCAAATGTGTGGGATCTCATGAGTTCCTTTCTCTTTTAGGATACTGAGCAAGCAAGAGTCATGAAACCCATTCCAAAGATGGAGAAAGTGAGGAACAAAACATATGACTGAATCCTCATAAATCCATGTAGTGTATAACAATGCCAAGCCCAGAATCTGCACACTCATACACTGGGCATCTTCTCCACAGCTCCAAATGCCCCTGGCTTGGTGAGTTCATAGATGACTTTCATAGATGACTATGGTTTTTTTCTTAAGTCTCTATCCACTCAGGAAAACAGATCCTTCTGGATGGCCTTTTGGTACTCTACACTGTGGTACATTTAAGTCTTCCAAAATATTCATTTAAATATTATACCAATTAGCCACCACCCAAAGGCTCTGATGCAACTGCATCAAGCAGATCCCAGGTGTGTGGACTTTTTTCAAAGTTTCCCCAAGTGAGTCTAATCTGCAGGCATCATTGAACACCTCTCGCCTCCAGCCCTACCAAGAAGTAAAAAAAAAAAAAAAAAAAAAAAAAAAAAAAAAAAAAACAGCTGACTCGGCATTTGAGTGAGAATCCATTGGAGATGCTCCAATTTTAGTATCAAGATTCTAGGCCATCTATGTCACACTGAACGTGCCAGTCAAAGAAAACGCCCAGCACATTTACAACCATGAAGATCACACATGTGTTCAACTTCTACACCTGGTACAAGGAGGACTGAAAGGCATGGGCCCAGACTCCGAGTCTATTCAAATCCTAAGTGTGCCAAATTCTATCCCTCATCAGTTTCCATTTATTATTCCAGCACAGGGATCACTTTTAAGGAAAGAGAAATCATGCATGCTGCTGAAATGAGGATTTTCTATGCCTGTCAGGACCATCTGAGCTCATTCATTTGCTTTCACCTACCCTTCTTCCCTACAGAGTAAATGCATAGCATGCTAGAAAAGGCTTAGCTTTTCTGCACATATGTTCCCCACTGTGTCTTGAAATTGTCACTCCTCTGATTCATTTAGGAGTGACCAGAATTAAGTCTCATGTCAAAGATGACTTTTAGGGAGAACTGAATTACAGGGGAGTCCTATGCTATCAGCAGGACCATGAGGCCCCTTAGAAAACGTTCTGACCTGCTTGCTTCCTCTGCAGGTGTATACATGTTGTATGGTGAATCTTGGACACCCAAGATCCACAGGTTAAAGACTGGTTGCCAGGGTGGGGTTGTTTTTAGAGGAAATAACCTAGGGAGAAACCCTTCAGCCATATGGGGCAGGCCTCAGAGGAAATAATGGGACCATGGCTCCTTCTCTCTTCCCTGCTCTTTTGCTTCTGGGTCATGAGCTGCATGGATCTGATGAGCTGCATGGGTCTGCTCTGCCATGTACCACTTTTCCTTACCTCAGACCCACAGCAACAAGGCAAATTGGTCATAGATTGCTAAACCCTCTGAAGCTGTGAGCCAAAATAAGCCTTTCTCTTTGTAATTACCTTGGAAATTTCATTACAATGAAGGAAAGCTGACTGATTCACTGTGATTGTGAAAATACTGTCAATTCTCAAACAAGCTTATTAATGAAGGAGTTTTTCAGTGGTAGCAAAATGAAATTACTAATCGTTAATCATAACACCATAACCATTTTGGAAATGGCTTCCAAAAGTCCACCAAGCTTCCCAACCCATCTGAAACTGAGCAGTAGTGACACTGAGCTGAGGGACACAAGGCTACAATGCTGAAGGTCACAGTTTGGGGACATTCAGACTTTATTTACCCACATGATTTCCATTTTTGAAATTCACAGGTATTTCCTCCTCACAGTAGCAAAACAGCCATCACCACACAGTCCCACTTCCCAGAGGAAAGCTACCCCCTTGCCAGGGAGTCCAGTGGAAATCAGGTTCTCATGAAATTTGCTACTGAGCATGGCTACTTGGAAATGGCACTTACTGAAGAAGTCTTGTGTTCCCTGAGAAGAAAACTACAATACACAAAATGTATGTAAAAGCGGGACATTACCAGGGACACTGGTCACTTAGAAGTCACATTTTTATCAGTGAATTCACATCTGAGAGGGAGCTGAAGGCTCAAAACAACTTGGGTAGGAACTAAACAACACTGGTTCAATCACATCCTGGTATCTGATGGTTGTTCACCCAAGAACTGGATTCTAGGTTTCTTCACTTTGCATCTGGAATGTCCCTGAGGGCTCATGTGTCAAAGGCTTAATTGCCATCTGGAACTTTGGGGAAGTTATTGAATCCTGATAACTATGGTCATATCTATGAATTAACCCTTTTGTGGTTTCCTAACTTGCTGGAATTATTAACAAGAGGTGGCATCCAGGAGGTGGGGCCTTGATGATCATGATTGTATTAACTTCACAGATAACTCAGGATGAGGAATTTACTTGAGGGTTGGAAAAGGCATTTGGATTTTTGGTTGTGACTATACAGTATATATTTGTTCAAACCTCTTCTATATGTGCATAAACATATGTAAATGTAAAAGCTGCCACTTTAATCATTTGTAGGTCTACAGTTCAGTGGTATAAAGTATCCGTTGTCTTGCAACCATCACCATCCTCCATCTCCAGAACGTTGTCATCTTCCCTAGTGGAAACCCAGAGCTAATCAATCAGTAACTTTCCATTTCCCTTCCCCAAGCCCCTAGTAACCATCAAGCTACTTTCTATGAATTTGTCCATTCTAAGTACCTCTTGCAAGTAGAATCATGCAATATTTGCCTTAGCTATTTCACTGCATGCTATTTCACTTAGCATGCAGTCTTCAAGGTTCACATACTTTGTAACAGCTGCCAGATGTGCCTTCCTTCTTAAAGAAGAAGAATCCCAGTGGATGCATTTGCATATTTCATTCATCCTTTTCCATTCATGGTAACTTAGGTTGCTTCCACCTTTGGCTGATGTAAATAATGTTTACTTGCGAAAGGATTATCTGAGTTACCAAAGAAATAGAGCCCAAAGAAGAGAAAAATGAGCATCCCCCCATAAGAACAGGCAACTATCTGAAGATTTGGATTAAGTAGTCATCTTCCCATCTATCCTGGGATGCTTAGTGAATGATGTCTCCATCCTATCCTAGGCCTAGTGATAGACATTTCTCAAGCTTCCATGTTGAAAACCATTTGGCCTAAATGGTATGTTTAGGTGCAGAAGAATGGGTGAGCTGACCAAGGCTGGTTACCAGAGACAGCCAGAGATAGGTTGTTTTAAACAGGAAATGCAGCAGGTAAGGCCTAAAAGAGTAAGTCATGAGTCACAAATAAGAGCCCAGTGGAGGGTAAGCAGACTGAGTGGGAGGAAGCCAGTAGGCAATTTTCTACAAACATAAACCAGAAAAAGAGCCACAAGTCTATCACTGGGCTTCTACATATCACCAAGCCTTTGAAAATGCTTCCTTTCTCCAGAGGTGTCAGTCACTTGACTAAAGTTTTAAAAGATGGATGCAGCTGCTGGTCATAAATCAACTGGCTACAGCATCCTCTTGTATTCTGTCATTCCTAGAAAAGGGACAATAGCATTTCCTGGGTTTAGTGTGAACCAGGTGTTAAGATCCATCTTAGACACGATGTAGCACTTTGCAGCCTTCAGTTTTCCTCCACCTCACTAAGGGAAACAACAAAGAGGCAAAGAGCTGAGCCTAGAGACACAAACTTGAAATCCTAGCCACTGAGGCAGGAGGATTACAAGTGCATGCTATGTCTGTACTACAGAGTGAGGTCAAGACCAGTCTGGGCAACCTGGTGTGACCCTGCCTCAAAAGGTAAAAGGGGAGCTAAAGATTCAGTTCAGTAACAGAGCACTTGAATAGCATGCATGAGGCCCTAGGTTTAATTCCCTGGCCTGCCAAAAACACAAGGGGGGGGGGCAGCAAGATGGCCAAGGGGAGTTCAATCCCCCAGGTCCCACATGCTGGAAGGAGAGACCCAAACTGATTTATCACACAACTTGCCCTCTAACGTAAATCATGTACTGTGTCATGCATGCACACAATAACTAAATAAACAAACAAACAAATAAGTGTTTTAAAAACCAAGGGTTGTGTACACAGAACACTTTCCCACTGCTGGACCACATCTACTGTCACTTGGGCCTTTCCTGAATACAAATTCTCTGAGTCATGAACCCTAGAGGACACATAGCATCTGACCTCACATAGGAAACCTGCTTGTACACAGTCTAGAACATCAAGGGCTGTTTTGGCCTCTCTGTTCCTCTCTACTGAGTTAATTGGCTTGAGGGGCATATTTTTGCATACACATCCAAACACAGAAACATGAACACATGGGACTATAAGAAAAGTCCAGACTGTAGACCAGTGTGGCCTGCTCTGTTCATACATAGCTGCTAAGTCTTCACAACTGTTTAGAAATACAGCCAGGCCTACCTTTAAAGTCAATTAAGTGGGTACTCAGTATTCCAACAAACATCACTTCCTCTATAGATTGGTTCAGATAACTTGGAAAGGTTCCCAATTCTGTATGCACTTGGAGAACAGTGAGCACTGTACTAGTAGCCATGAATACAGAGTAAATCCAAAGTAGAATGGATCCTCACCCAGGTCCTCTGTGAGTGTTGGATAGAAATAAAAGAGGGAGCCTGGCTTCTTTGGCCTCCCAAGTGTACTCTGCAGGGAGTCTTAAAATTCCCAGGCACTCGCTCATGTATTACCCTTTCT
Source organism: Phodopus roborovskii (assembly GCF_943737965.1). Lineage (NCBI taxonomy): Eukaryota > Metazoa > Chordata > Mammalia > Rodentia > Cricetidae > Phodopus > Phodopus roborovskii. Next base: position 17,181,763 of record NW_026126485.1, on the reverse strand, counting down.
CATCCTCAAAGATGGTCATAATTCATCTGATATACAAGTAAAAGTAAATGAAGGCTTATGAACTTAAGGTAATCTCCATCTTTACTCACCTAGCATGTGACAGAGCCTGTAATGTACATCGACTCCTCTTTCTTCTTCTCTATGTCTCTTAGCCAAAATAATAAATTCTTTGGGAGAGAATAGTATGAGATTTCAAATACATGTGACACACAGAGACCTGGTGAAGAGGATTGAAATCTCTTGCTGTTTGGGATTGGCCCTTCTTTCCCTGCTTTGTGTTTCTGTGCATAATAGAGATGCCACCCTGGCCTCAATAAAGAGCAAATGGTGATAACACCGCACAGCAGAGATCTAGCTTTGTCACAAGAGGCATAAGTAGATTCTCAAAGACAGCCTCCCCTAGTCTTCAATCTCCTGTGCAACTCTGCTGAGCAAGCAAGAATGGACAAGGCATCACTCGTGGCGCATACAACTTAAGCTTGCTCGGTGCGTTAGGGAAGATACTCGATGGACCACTCACCCAGGAGAAGTCCCCTCTAGGAAGTGGAGTTTCAGAGGTAGAAGTCACAGGGATTGAGTTACAGGTAGCATTGAGAAAGAAGCCTCTAAGCCACCTTTAAGAAGTGTTATATACTATAACCGCAGGCCACAGAAATTACAGAGCAAAATTAATGATGATAGACAGACGTGAAGTTTTTGGGGGGTTGGGGTTCAAGACAGGGTTTCTCTTTGTAGCCCTGGCTGTCCTGGAGCTTGCTCTATAGGTCAGTCTGGCCTTGAACTCACAGAGATACACCTGCCTCTGCCTCTGCCTCTGCCTCTGCCTCTTGAGTGCTAGGATTAAAGGCATGAGCCACCACCAACAGGCTATTTTGAAGCTTTTTGGAACATCTTTTGAATGAACACACATACAACCTAGAGAAGGCCACTAAATACAAGCAACTAACACTTCTGTTACTATGCTATAGAGACATGCCCCAGGGGTACATGAAAGCTGATCCTCCTGTAGCTATACAAGCTGTAAGATCTTGGCTTTTCAACATACCCACCCATTTCCCCCCAGCCCACTCTGTTGCTGTCACCCAGTTGAATGCCCTCAGTGGGAACATTAAGTTTCCTTGAGTAAAACCCATTATCCTAGACCCAGACTCAGTTATACTATAGTCTCTGCCCCAAGAATTCAGATGATCACTTTAAGATTACTATACAGGAGGATGCCAAGAGAAAATGTTCTTTGAAATTACCTGCCCCCCTCGTGTGTGTGTGTGTGTGTGTGTGTGTGTGTGTGTGTGTGTGTGCATTCAAATGCACACATGTATGTAAACCCAGAGGCAAATGTTGGGAGTCTTTCTCAATCACTCTCCACATTATTTTTTGAGTGTTTCTCTCTGAACTTGGAGCTTCAGGTTTTAGCTAGACTGACTGGTTAGCAGGCCCTAGGACCCACCTGTCCCTGGCTCTCAATGCCAAGGTTACAGACATGGGCTATCATATTCAGTTTTTAGGTGGGTGCTGGGGATTCAAATTCAGGCCCTCATGCTTTCTAGCAATCACTTTGCCTACTGAGCCATCTCCCCAACCCCTAAGGGAAACAAAAATTATTCAAACATGATCTTCTGTCTTCTACTCTGTCCTACTGAAGCCAACAGTAAGGCTGCAAGGCTGCAGTAACACAAAGGCAAAAGGCAAAAGCATCAGAGAAGATGTCACACTCAGTTAATTCAGCATGTGACGTATTTATTCATAGGGTGGAGTCATGTGAGCTAAGTGCATTTTCTGTCTTGTGCTCAGATCTCTGCTTGCTAATGTTCCTGCCCATTTCCCACCATCCCACTCTGCTGCAACACCCTTTCTCCCTGGCATGGTCCCTTTCCCTCCTCTCCTTACGTGCATGCTTTCACCTCCCTTGATAAAAGTAGCCAGGCTGCCAGACGGCTGTGACACATGCCAACAGGAGACCTGTTATACAGCTGGAAACCCAGCTTCCAGGAGGGTTTTTTTTAATTGTTGTTCATGCATCTCATTGAATGTATTTAAATACATTATATACTGCCCCTGAATGCATGAGGCAGAGAGAAAGGGGAGTGTTCTTTCTGAAATCTCAGTGGTGCACAGAGAAGGCACAAAAGTGTGTGTGTGTGTGTGTCCATGTGTGTCTGTGTGTGTGCCTGTGTGTGTGTGCATGTACATACAAATGCATATGCACATATAATGATATATGTACCCTTATGCACAATTATGCATATACACTTACATGCCCCAATGTATAAATATGAGCACATATACAAATGCATATACACATATGGATTCACACGTGCATGTGCATGCTCAGACACACATACAAACATGCACATACACATCCAACTCACTAAGTGGGCAACAGTGCAGCACTGATTAACCCTGCACTGAGGAGGAAATGCACCAACGCTGATCTTAAGGAAACCCTGAGCTGGCAGGCAGTTCCTCTCTGCAGTGAAGATGAACTCCAAAGAAGAAAGATAGAAATGTCACAATACTAAAGTTCCCAGGATCCCTGTCACCACAGAACTCCCAGGCTCAGCCTGAAGCCACATCATAAGCACACCTCCATTCGGATGCTGATGAAGTCATCCTTTCTTCTTCCAAACCACAGCCAGCCCTGGGGCAGGCTACAGGGTCTCACACCTAAACCACGCACTTCTTGAGCTTGGGCATATGTATCCTGGTGCCATACTCCTCAAAGTAATGCCTGCCTCAGCTACTTCCAGGATGAGACCCTGGGCTTCCATTTCCTCCTCTGTAACTCAGAGATTGAGGACAGCTCCTGCCTGTGGGGCCTGGGAGAACATGGTGCATTCTCAAGCTGCCACATAAAGGTCACCTTCTGTTCCCTGAGTCTTGCCATCACTTCAGCTACGTTTAAAAGCTGAAACATTTCATCTCCTTGCACCCAATTTACACACAGATCAACCGAGGAACAGGTTAGTAACTGGCAGTATTTCTGTCCTTCATGCACAAGTTGGCACCATGACATGTTCCTTGAGGTCTCTGTGCTATATAGACTCACCATTCTCAAACCCATCCTGCTACCACTGTGGCCAAATCGTCCTGAAGCACTGTCAACCCTGACCTTCCTCTGCCCCAGAGTCTACAGTGTACCATTTTATTTATGGTCCAGGACCCCCACTTCTCCAAGCACAGCCTTCTGCTCCACCACAGGGCATGTTCCCCGTCCTGTTTCCTCCACACTTACCCCCAACTCTCAGCCTCGGCCTGGTCACGATATACCCATCCTTCCAGACGACTAAGTTTCACGATGCCTCACGGTTACTCTAGCATCTCCTCATTGCTTCCCACATCCATGATGGCATTCACTCAGCCACCATCACCCCTCAATTCTCCTGTAGCCCTTGGAGCATCCAGTCACACACCAGGGCCCTCTGGTATCACTCAGCAACTGTCACCCACTGTGCTGGTAGGACCAGATAACTTTGGATAACACATCCTTGGGATGTACCAGGATTTCTCAACCTTAGCACCACTATCATATGGGTTGGATAATACTGTGAGGAGGATGACTGGTCCTGTGCACTGTAGGATTTGGCAGTGTCCTTGATCTCTACTCACCGATACAAGTAGCAACATACACAACCATCAAATGCCCCCAAATGCTACCACATACTATGGGGAGAAAACAAATCATTCCCAGTTAACTATCTTTAGAATATACTTATGTCTTTATATATTATATAACCTCTAGGTCACCAGATTCTTTTTCATTCCTCCAAGCACCACCAGAACATAGCTACACACACACAAGAGATATGGTATGAATGCATGGCATATGGCATGACTAAACACAGGAATGGTCACATACATTTGAGGCAAAGATACGAGACATGACAGAGGTTCATGGGAGCCCTGAGCAGCAGGACCCAGGCTTGAGTACACACAAAGTCCTCCACACCCCTATTAACATGAAAAACAAGCAGAATTTCTGAATCTCTGCACTACCTGGGATCCTGAGCCAGTATATGGTGCTTTGGATATAATGGGCTCAATAAAATTTTAGAGAATGAGTAATCTCTACCCCGGAGCACTATTCACAGAGAAAAATCATAACTAATATGAAACAGGGGGTTGCTACTGCCCACACGACCACGTTTTCATCCCTCTTGTGCGTTCTCTCTTTGCTTAGTGAACAGAATAGATGTGACCTGAAACATTGTTTGGAATCACGAAATGGGTGGGGATTGGAGTTAGGTCGATTGAAGTCTGATACCAGGTGCTTGCATGATTCACCTGGAGGTTTTGGCAGGTTGCCTTTGGGAGCGTCCATCTCCTGAACTGTAAAGTGAAATATGATGCCAGCCACAGAGGTTCCTGTGGGACCTCACTGAAGCAGTCTATGAGAAAGGGATTACAGCGTGGCATCTAATAACCGTACCATTTCCTCTTCTTTGTACTATCAGAGCACTTGATAGTGTTATTTCTCCTCAGCAAAGCAAGAGGTACAGAACTTCACACACACACACACACACACACACACACACACACACACCCCTCAGTGTTTCCTAAAAGAGTCACTGATTAGATGACACATTAGCAGAGTGTCCATGCCTGTCTGGGTGGATAATCTCACCTAAAAAGTGTTTCAGAAATGATATATGATTTGCCCAAAGTCACAAAGCGAAGGAAGACACTTGTCTTTTCTACTTTATAGCTAACCAGGCTCCGTTCCCCTTAAAATCTCAGCAAGGAAACATCTACAGCAATTTCAAACACACAGTCTAGGTATTCAATACTGTCTGACCCTGCCAGAGCAGATTCATCCTAGGTGAAGCTGAAACCCATGAGAAAAGGTGAGCCCAGCCAGGAAAAGTCTACAAAGTGAATGGCAGTAACCCAGATGAGAGAGAAGTCAGGCAGCTTCCAGCTGGGGAATGGCTGTTGGTAAGTGCTTGTACAAGCATGAAGACCTGAATTTAATCCCACAGCCCATGTAGAAAGTTTGGATATTGGTATACACTTATAATACCACAGCCAGGGAGCTAGAAATAAGCAGACCCCTGGGGCTTGAGGGTCAGCCAAACTAGCCTAACTGGGGAGCCATAGGTCCCAGTGAGAGAAAGAAAAAAAGAAAGGGTGCTAAAAAGATGACTCAGAGCCAGGCAGTGGTAGAACATGCTTTTAATCTCAGCACTCAGGAGACAGAGGCAGGCAGATCTCTATGAGTTTGAGGCCAGCTTGGTCTACACAGAGAATTCCAGGACAGCAAGGCTACACAAAGAAACTGTCTAAAAGAGAGAGATAGAGAGAGGCTCTGTCGGTACAGTGCTTGCTGTGCAAGCCTGATGATCAGACCTGAGTTCAGATCCCTGGACATATGACCAGGCTCTAGAATTACACACTAAGACCTTGGGAAAGACACATTAGGTAATAGTGTCATTTTCTCCCATTAACCAACACATACAAAGAGTTTTCTCAAAACTTACCAGCTAAAGAACAGACATCCTGCTAATGATTGGTTTTTGGTTTTGTTTTTGGTTGTGTTTTTGTTTTGGAGGTTGTCTGAAGCAAGAGCCATCTCTTTAAGTCCATTTGAAATGAAGTCCTCTTCTGTGTTCAATATCAAGTCTCCTGCAAGGGGTCCAGGTTTTGTGGAGAATTATTTCCTGTACCTCACAACCTGAAGCATCAAAATGTCCCAACTCTGGCAGACCTCCTTTCTTCTTTTTCTTTCTTTCTCCCTTCCTTCCTTCCTTCCTTCCTTCCTTTCTTTCTTTCTCTTCCTTCTTTCCTTCCTTCCTTTCCATACATTTTTTTCTGAAGCAACCAGAAGACAAGAAAATCATGAAAATTCATATGGATATGGACTGTAAGGCAGCGCAGGTAAAGCAGGGGTTATTATTAGAATGAAGAAAAGGGGAAAGGCTCCTGGCAGTGAAAATAGACTCAAAGCCATCTCTACATCTCAGCCACCCTGCATGACCTTGTTAGTTCTGTGCTCTGAGATTGGTAGTTCCTAAAAGAAGAAATATGGAAAAACTGGTCAGGAAGCCTCAATTCAGATGATCTTATTCTATTACCCTTACATAAAGCCTATTAGTCATCAAATGTCATGAATGACTATAAACCACCAACTTTGGTACAAATGTCAAAAGAAAGTGTTAATGTAGAAGCCATAAAAAGTAGACTTCAATATGACATGGGAAGTCACTCCCAGTCTGTCTTAACATAGCCACCACTAAACTGTATGTCAACATCTAAGGTGTATCATCTATTGCACAACTGACATAAATCCTCAATTAGATGACATCACAGGGAAGAAAAAGGTTTTTCTAACAAAGGAACAGGCTATCATCATCACTTCCTTTTACTACTACCTCTTTAAATCTTCAAAGGACTACACCATCTCCTCCAGAAAGCTTGAATGTAAGAAAGTCTGAGGACCTACCATAGTAATGACTTTAATGTTATCTTAAGACCCCAAAGGTGAGATGCTCGCCATCTGTGTGTTCTCCATCTTTGGGGTCTTTTTTCCTCCACTTCCACCACCCATCTCCTGGAAGTCAGTCTCTTCTGTTTCATCTCCATCTATGGGGTTAGCCAAACTGTGGCCCAAGACAGAAATGGACATGGTCCAACATAAAATGGGGAACTTCCTTAAATAATCATTGTTGTTTTGGGCACTTATTTGTAGAACGAGGATGTGCATGTAACACCTTGAGGCATGAACTTTGTAGGTGACAATTTTGTGTCACAACATCAAAGGTTGAGACACCCCAACAGCCATTCTCTGAAGACATCCAGTGATGGGGAAGGAGTCAGCACTTGCTCAGACATTAGCTTTCTTAGGGACTGAGGTTTTACCTATGCTGAAATTAGATGCATCAGTGACTACAGCAATCATAGCCAAAGTGTCCGTGGGTACCTCTCTGTGTTTCTAAACCTCACCTGTTCATAGCCACAGCCTTTTCTCCCTGGATACCTAGAAGACTTCTTCCCTCTATTCCGCAGGTGGCCAGATCCTGCTCTAAGATCCTGGCCAAATGCCAATGAGATCCTTCCATTTGGCTCAGGTACAGTCTTAGACTCCAGGTCTAGTATGCCTAGTGATGACAGATCTCCACAGCGCTGGCTTCTAACCACCCTCACCCTTGTGTCCTCCCCATTCTTTCCTCCCACCCCTTTCTACCACACTCAGTGTATACACTCCTACAACGTGCTTCATTGATAGATCCCAGCCCAGGTCTTTCCCATCTATCACCTCATCTGTACTTTCTAGCCATATGCTCTGGCTAGGAAGTATACTCAATTCATAAATCAGTCTTTTGAAATATTGTGTACTTCTGAACCCAATCAGTTGGTTTATAGAGAGCTAAATTATAAATCCATGGCAGCTTGAATAACTGCATTTTATTATTTTAAAACAAGTAATGTTTACTTCAGCTCTTGATATATGGGAGTTCACCAAATATTAAGAGAACGTAAAGCCATTACAAACATAGAAATTCGACTTTTTTAAATGTTACCAATGGATTGTTTATTAATGGATCATTCCACTCTAGTTGTATATTTACAACTAAGGATTGTTATTTCCAAAAAAGACTTCTAGCTGTTCTGTAGAAGCCTTTGATTTCAGGAAAGATCTACATGACTCAGAGGGGGGGCCATATTTCCCATTCTCCCTTATAGTCAGGCTTAACTCGCAGAGCTCCGGCTTGTTCATATTTTGTTCCTAGTCCCTTCCTCTTTACACTGCTGGAATAGAGGTTCCCATGTGGTTCCACATGTATCCTGTGTATCAAGCTACACAGGATATAGCAATACGTAGAAGAGATGGCAAAGTAGATAACAGTACTTGCATGAGGATCTGAGTTCAAATCCCAAGCAACCACATAAAAAGCCAGGCATGGTCACGCATACCTGGAAACCCAACACTGGGGCATGGAGCAAGCAAATCCCCCCTACCTGGAATAGTGGGTTACAGTCTCATTAAGAGACTCTGTGTCTCCAGGGAATGAATAGAGAGTTATAGAGCAAGACACCTAATGTTCTCTGGACTCTGCTCACAGACACTGACACATCTCATAAACATGTACACATACCACCACTACCACCATAAAAGGAAGACAGAAATAGTCCTGGTTCCTGATACCATGAAGAACTACATTGGCCCTAAACTACTTACTTTCCAAGACTTGTATACAAGAGAAACACTTACCCCATTTTAATCAACATTATTTGTAGTTTTTTTTTTTTTTTTTTTTTTTTTTTTTTTTTTTGTTATTTTCAGCTACCACTTGATGGGTATGGCCAGTGAATAAGTGTTTGATACATACTAGAAAGGACTAAAGTTCAGATTCCCCCACCCAACCCCCAACCCCATGTAAATGACAGGCAGGTAAGGCAGCCATCAGTAATCCTAGTCCTTGGGGTACTGGGACAGAGGCTTGCCAGAGGGAGCTGACTAGGTAAACTAGTTGATACATAAGCTCTGAGTTTAACCAAGAAAGACACCTGACATCAACTTCCAGCTTCTGCTTTCACATCCACATAAATGCATGCATGTATAAACATATCTCCCCAACATGAACACACATAAACAAAAATATAAAGAAAAAAGAAAATCCAACATAAACTTCATTATGTAGTTAACAACCAAGATAAAGTTACTGATAACATACTTATTGATAACCCTTAAAGGACAGAGAAATGCTTAAGACTCCATACAGGTAGAGAACTATTTAAGAGGGGAAAAGATACTTTACCTACAATAGGTAACATAGGTATTTAATTTTTAATCCTTCTTCACTAAATCCTTGATTGACAACAAAGGATACTCCCACACCTCCTTCCTCCCTGTATTCTCCCAGTACAACAGACTCCAATATCAGATCAAAACACTGCCCAAATCAAAACACTCAAGCAACCATTCTAGAATTCTACATTTCCTACAGGGATAAGATTTTTCTGCACTTACTAGAAAACAGTCTTTGATTTTAAGTGGCAAACTGTGTTTTAATACAAAAGAATAGACCTATTGAAAGTTGAGTGTCTTAGACAAACAGAAAAGGGATATATCATTTGAACTAATTGGAAATATTCCTTGATGGTATTTTCATCATTCCAGAGAGTTCTGAAATTGATGTCATTACATTCCATAGTTTTATAAGGTCATCATACATCAATTAAAAGAAAAATGTAAGTGGCTAGCTAGCATTTGAGATTTTTTATATTCTTTTCTCAATATTCTTTTATTAAATTATTTAATTTCATTTTACATCCAACCAAAGTTCTCCTTCCCACTCCTCTTTGCCTCCCCCCAACCCCACCACTCCTCCCGGTGGGTAAGAGCTTCCATGAGGAGTCAACAAAGTCTAGCACATTAAGCTGGGGCAGGACCAAGCCCTGTCCCCTGTGTTAAAGCTGAGCATGGCATCCCACCATAGGGAATGGGCTCCAACAAGCTACTTCATGCACCAGGAATAAATCCTTGTCCTACTACCAGGAGCCCCTCAGATAGCCCAAGCTTCACAACTGTCTCCCACATACAGAGAGCCTACTTTGGACCCAAGGAAGCGCCACAGCTGTCAGTCCAGAGTTCATGAATCTCTGTAAATTTCTCCATCATGATCTTGACCTCTCTTGCTCATGTATTCCCTCCTCCCTTTCTTTGACTGGATTCTTGGAGTTTGGCCTGTTGCTTGGTTGTGGATCTTTGCAACTGATACCATCCATTACTACATGAAGGCTCTATGATGATAGTTGTGGTATTCAACAATCTTATTACAGGGGAAAGCCAGTTTGGGCACCTTCTCCACTCTTGCTAGGAGTCTTAGCTGGAGTCATCCTTGTTGATTCTTGGAAATTTCCCTAGCACCAGGTTTCTCCCTAACCCCATTGTGGCTCTCTTCATCAAGGTAACTCTTTCCTTGTCCTTCCTCTTTGTCTTTCCCCTCTTCAACCATCCCATTCCATCATGTTCTCACCCCCACCCCCTCCCCATTACCAACCCTCTCATCCCAGTTTACCCAGCAGATCTCTAATTTCCCTTCTCAAGGTGATCCATGTGTCCCTCTTAGGGTTCTCCTTGTTACCTAACTTCTCTGGAGCAGTGGACTGTAGCCTGGTTAACCCTTGCTTTACACCTAATATTCATTTATGAATGAATACATACCATGTTTGACTTTCCGAGTCTGGGTTACCTCACTCAGAATGGTTTTTCTAGTTCCATCCATATGCCTGCAAATTCCATGCCATTGTTTTTTACAGTTGAGCAATATTCCATTATATAAATGTACTGCATTTTCTTTATTCATTCTTCAGTTGAGGGGCATCTAGGTTGTTTCCAGGTTCTGCCTATTATGAATAATGCTACTGTGAATATTGTTGAACAAGTGTTCTTGGGTATGATGGAGTATCCTATGTGTATATGCCCAAGAGTGGTTATCACTAGGTCTTGAAGTAGATTGATTTCCAATTTTCTGAGAAACCACCATACTGATTTCCAAAATGACTGAACATTCCCACCAGCAGTGGAGGAATGCTCTCCTGACTCCACATCCTCCCCAGCATAAGCTGTCCTCAGTAATTTTTTTTTTTATCTTAGCCATCTGACAGATGTAAAATGGTATCTCAGAGTTGTTTTGATTTGCATTTCCCTGATGATTAAGGATGTTGAGCAATTGCTTAAATGTCTTTCAGCCAATTGAGATTCTCCTGGTGAAAATTCTCTGTTTAGCTCTGTACCCCATTTTTCAAATGGGGTATTTTGTATTTTGATGTCTAGTTTCTTGAGTTTTTTATATATTTTAGAGATCAGCCCTCTGTCAGATGTGGGGTTGGTGAACTTTATATAGAAAAACAAAACAAGACCAAAAAACCTAGAATAGCTAAAATAATTCTGTACAATAAAGGAACTTCCAGTGGCATCACCATCCCTGACTTCAAACTCTATTATAGAGCTATAGTAATAAAAACAGCTTGGTGTTGGCATAAAAACAGACAGGTGGATCAATGGAATCGAATCAAGGACCCTGATATCAATCCACACACCTATGAACACCTCATTTTTACAAAGAAGCCAAAATGGTACAACGGAGAAAGGAAAATATCTTTCACAAATGGTGCTGCCATGATTGCATGCTAGCATGTAGATGATTGCAAACAGATCTTGAGTAGTCCAAGTGGATCAGGGACCTCAACATAAATCCAGTTACACTGAACCAGACAGAAGGAAACATAGGAAGCAGTCTTGAACACATTGGCACAGGAGACCACTTCCTAAACATAGCATCAATAGCACAGACTCTGAGAGCAATAATCAATAAATGGGACCTCCTGAAACTGAGAAGCTTCTGTAAGGCAGAGGACATGGTAAATAAGACAAAGCAACAGAATCTGAGGTTTATAATAAACATGTTATGTGTGGGAAGGGAGGAAAGGGGGGAGGAAATGGAAGAAGGAAGAGGGAGAGAGTGATTGGCAGGACTGAAAAGGCATGCTCACTTTACAGATCCTGAGTCTGATTCCCAGCTCCCACATGGTGGCTCACAACCTTCTCTAACTCCATTTCTAGGGGACCCAATGCCCTTTTTTGGCTTCCATGGGTACCAGGTGTGCATGTGGTGCAATACATACATGCAGGCAAAACATTTATATTCATAAAATAAGAATAAATCTTAAACTGAAGTGACTAGAATCTAGGTTTATAGCCCACAGACTGTCAGTTTTACTTTTCTATTGAAATTGTTTTGTACACAAATCAGACAGGTTTTTCTAAAAATCCCTGTCAAAGCCCCTCCTACCCCACTCATCCCTACCCTGCCCTTATCATTTATTTTATTACTAGATCTCAACTCTTAACAATGGAATAGTCAGTTCTTAATCAACCAAAGCAAGAAAGGTAAAAGCCACATCAAAATTCAAGAGAATAATAACAAGAAACTAACATGAGGGACACCTGGATTTATGAAACACAGGACAGGAAGAATGAAGGAGAGGGAAGTCACTGTGTCCCTGTGATTTTCTAGCATAGTATGTGTGTACATACACATACCAAGTTTATGTTACAAATTAGAGTGTACTCAAGCCCCACCTCCACACAAAAATTAGCATATATTTCTTAAGTACACACCCCTCTGATAAGGAAAATAAGCTGCATACCAAAAATAAACTCTGAGAAGCTAGCTTGGGAATCAACATTTTCCATGGGTAATCCGCCATGGGTAATCTGGCTCTACAATGAAATTTAAGCTCCTTCTAGTATTTATCTTCATCAGATGTACCATATTATAAATGGCTGAGATTCTGTCTGGTCAGGAACAACATGATACCTTTTAGGCCCGTGACACATGACCTTGCCAAGATCTCCAGTGTATCTCTTGGATACTACAGTAGGATGTATCTTTCCCCCATCAGGAGGCCTGAAATAAACCAAAGGCGTCAAGTCCCAAGATCAGTATCCTAGGCTTAAACTACCCCCACTGTCTTATTTCCTCTTGCTTTCCTGAACAGCGATCCCCACATTCTAAATTGATGTTTATTTTCCATTTATCTTGCTAGAGATTAGACACTGAAGAGACTCACAACATGAACAGGGCTCCACTATGCAGGAGCCCTGCTGTAACCCAGTTGCTTCCATCCCATCTCCAACAGGTAACTTAAAACATATGCAATACTGATATGGGGGAAAAGGAAAAATGATATAGATAGATATAGATATAGAGATAGAGATAGAGCTAGAGCTAGAGCTGGAGATGGAGATGGAGATGGAGATAGAGATATAGATATATCAGACTTTGTCAATACATTGTTGGGGACTTACCTCATTAACAAGAGTGCATAAATGAGACCCTGTGTTTGATTCCATCCCATCACAGATGGATGGATAGATGGATGGATGGATGGATGGATGGATAAAAGTTGTTGACACTATTCTAGACCATGGAATAGAATTAATCTTTTCTCTTAATTTTATTTAAGAATTCCTCATCTATTTATCCTTTGTTGTTGCTGCTGCTATTTGGGTTTGTTTTTGAAAACTCACTCAGTAGGCCACGCTGACCTGGAATTCATTGTGTGGCCTATACTTCAGGCTGACCTCAAACTCCAGACATGCCTCCTGCCTCAGCCTCCTAAGCACCAGGATTATAGGCATGAACCACCACCACCCTCAAGTCCTCCATTTATCTTAGTGGTGCTGTCACAACTTCTCCTGTGCCTACTCTCTAACAATGTCACACACACACACACACACACACACACACACACACACACACACTGCCAAAGAAACATAATAAACTCAGTTTTCAAGATGCAATACAAAAGAAAGTCATTTCTCAACAGCCGTGCAGGGAAAGTCTGAAAACTTAAAGACACAAGAACAGAGGCATAGGTCAGGGGTCATGGAGAAATGGCACAGTGGGCACAGTGGGTTTGCTGTGCAAGCATGAAAACCTGAGTTTAAATCCCCAGCATCCATGTACAAATCCAGGCATTGGCTGCAGTTGCCTGTAACCCCAGCATTGGAGAGTGGAGACAGGAAGAGCCTGGAAACTCTCCTGTCACTCAGCCAGTCTGGACAAAACTGAGAGTTTCCAGTTTAGTGAAAGACCCTGCCTCAGAAAATACAGTGAAGAGAAATAAACCAAGCACCTGATGCCCTCCTCCATCCTCCACATGTGTGCCTAGATGAGCATGTGCCTGCAGGTGGGGTGCCTGATGGCACTGACTACATCTTCTCCAAGGCCACCAAAGCATCTCCATCACGGTCTAGAGTCCTCAGCTCCCACTGAAATAATTTGGCTAGCTGTGAGTCACCTCCCACTGGGGATACCAGAAAGACTTATTTTAGAGGTGCAGACTAGAGGCTAGAAGAGGGCTTTTTGTAAGGATGGTGTTGAAAAAATTATTTGTCTAGATGACCCAGGAAACATAATAATAATGTTCTATGAATGTATTAGTAAGGCAGACCATATATAAAAGTTCTAAGGAGATGGCTCAGTTGGTTAAACACTTGCACAAGCAGGACAGCATGAGTTTGACACCCAGACTCCACATAAAAAAGCAGCTGCTGTGGACAAGGATGCTTTGCTTGCAGTGGTATCAGTGGCTGGAGACTCATAACGGAGAATGAGAGGTATTGAAGGCTTCTGTGACGCCCTCCCCCAAAAGAAACAGTACAGGCAGGAAGCTATTAAAGAGAGTCCTCAAAAATTGTGATAAAGATGCTGAAGTGTAGCTCTTCACAGTTGATGGCTTCTGGGGCAGGGGGATGACATGGCACCCTGTTTTCTTTAAGGGGTTGCCCACTAGGAGTTTGGCCATGCCCCTATGAGTATATGGGCAACATATATTGGACTTGGTGGGAGTTTTTTGTTTGTCTGCTTGGCTTCTTTTTTTTTGCAGGGGGGGGTGAGAATTGGTAAAAGGATAGTAGAATGGACCTGGACCTGGGAAGAATTCAGAGTGAGTGTGATCAGGGTACATAAAAAAAAAAAAAAAAAAAAAAAAAAAAAAAGGCCAGGTGCAGCAGCTACTCCTGGTATTCCAGAATTCCAGTGTTGGAAGCAGAAACAGAAGGGTTCTTAGAGTTTCTGGCCAGCAGTTCTAGCCAAATCTGTGAGTTCTCAATTTAGTAAGACACTCTTCCCTCAAAAAATAAGATAAAGATTCAATATCGGTCTCTATGCAGATGTGGAGGGGGGAAGCAAAGATATGAATATATACACAAAGAAATACTCTAAGGTTTCACCCACTTACAAATGCACACAGTCACAGTGTCCCCAAAGCTGACAGCCCATGATACCTAAGACTAAAACCAGGGAAGCTAGGAATCTCTTGAGAGCATGACAACCTGGAAAGGGCTTTAAAATAGCTCCCACTCATGCTAAGCAACCTTATATACTAAGAAAGTCACAACCAAGGTCAACTGCAGCCATAGCTGCAGTTGTATTCAGCTCAGAAAGCTTCATCCCTGTCAAGCCACTCCTATGTGTCAGGAAGCAGGAAGGGTGCTCACAGAGAGACGACTACAGGAAGCAGGCAGTTCACCTGTATGGAAAAGCTGCCTTCTGGCCACATGGCCCTAGGATGGACAGTGACCTTGGCTGCTGGGTGGATCTTTTTTGTTACTCCCATTTCCTAGTGAACAGAAGCTCACAGTGCAATTACCATGTCCCTTGAGGCCTGGTGCAATCTCACCAGGATGATGGCATTCCAGGCTCTGCCACAAACCTCCCACGCAGAGGGGACCCCAGAACAGAACATGGGCTTGAGCCTTCAGTCATCAAATCCATCAAATTCTATGCTTGCAGAAATATCCTTTGCCCAAGGGGCCACACTGAAGGGGGTAGGGTTGCAGTTGGAAGTGTATTAAGCAGAAGCAGGCTGACAGTATTGCTATGGGGCTTTAATGTTTAACGACTACTACTACTAGCCACTGAAGAATGGCCACTCTGTCAGGCTGCACACAACATACTTTACATTAACCCAGGCATACTGCCAGGCACAGGCATAGCATCCTTTTCACAGGTGAACTGTAATTCAGTTTGCCATGGGGACTGCATTCATTACTATTCTCATTGCTGTGACAAGATGTTTGAGGAGAAGTAACTTAAGAGAACAAGGGATGGAGAATGCAGTCTGTCCTACAGGGACACCATGGAGGCAGGAGCTGTGCAGCTGGTCACATGACAGGAAGCGGAAAGAGATGAATACTGTGCTCAGTTTACTTTCCCTTTCAGTGTGGTCTAGGACTCTAGCCATGGAATGGACCCACTCACCTTCCCATCAGGTCTTCCCACCCAATCGAGAAACTGTTTCACAGTCATGCCTGGAGGGTTGTCCTTTTGACGATGCCAGTGTCTGTCCAGTAGACAATACTAACCATCATAGAACTGACTAGTCTCAACCTCCAGACCAACTCTGGCATTTTCTTCATGCTGCCTTCAGGGAATTTTTAATCTGGCGGTGCTTTCTGCTAATTGCTCATTTGTTATTTGGTCTAGAAGTTCTGCCAACCTCAACCACTGCCCACCTCAAATGTACTGTTAAAATTATTTTTATTGATGAAACTTCAATGATTTTCTAATTCAAAACAACAATAACATAAAGTCAATCAATAAAGTTATCCACTTGTCACCCATAGTGACAGGAGAAGAGTCTGACGAACACAGACACAGGCAGCTGCGGAAGCCTAATTGCATTTCTCAAATCCCCAGTGTGTGCAGGACATGATTCTTCTTTGCTATATGGAGGAAATGATGTGTTCACATACAACCTAACTATTCTAGCAGAAAAGCAAGCAGAGTGAGGGTTGGGGCTGGAACACTCGGAGATGTTCCTTCTAAGCCTACCCCTAGCCATCTTCCTCTGTGCCCAGTATCTTTCCCCCACTCCCATATTCTTGTCTGTCTTCCTACTAAGTTGGGCAATGGCCCCAATTCACTTCCCATAGCACACAGATCAGCAGGCGGTAAGAGGGATCAGGAGTGCTAGGCAGTTCCCTTGGATGTCAGCTTCTAGGGTGACACTTCTGATTGCCTGCCCTTATCACACTCTCATGAACCACAAGACTGTCTTTCAGAGCTCTGCTCTGCCCCCTCACACTGGGCAGGGAGTGGGGAGCCTCAAGTAGTTTCTGAACCCGGTCAAGGTTTAATTAGCAGAAATGAGGAGCGGAGCATGATAGGGCTACTCTCACCCAAGGGCCATCAAGAGTTCATCCAAAGAAAGTGTCCCAACTCCAATCACTAGAGACCCACCTATTAATGCTGGCTTACAAGGTGTCACCAACACCCAGCCCTGTGAGTGTGGCTGCCACCATTCACAGCTACCCTGCTTCCTCTCCACCCAGGGAGCATGCTCTCTTAACAGTAATTTCTTCCTCAGTGCTGGAATACAGCTGCAGAGGTGTCTGAGTCTCTATAGCAGCGGGGACACGGTGGCTCACAGAACCGGGGTGTTACTTCTGTGCTGCTATGACAACATGCCTGGCAGAAACAACTTGAGTGAGGCAATTTTTCCTTTTGGCTTTGAGTTTCAAGAGGTTTCAAGCCAAGAGGGCAGGGAAGCGCTGTGGAGTTCATGGCCATGGTCTGTGCAGTGGCAACTCCCCCCATCGCATCAGACCAGGAAAGAGAGAGGGCACACCGGAACCAAGGCCTGTGCCTAGTGACCTACTTCTGCCAAGCAGGTCCCACCTCGTAAAGACTCCACAGTCCACTTACACAGCACCACCAGCCAGGAGACATGGTAACAGGCAGTGTTCCCATTAAACAGTCACTGCTGTAGAGAGTCAAGCTCACAGATTCATGGGACAGCACGATACAGAAGCCTGGAAAGGACAATGGGGGCAATGAGTGACAGCGACAAGCCTACCTAGCCTATTTATATGCTACAATTAACATCTGTGATGGGAAAGGTAGGGAGCTAGCAGGTTCTCTTATGGCATGTAGATGTTATAGATATACGCAAGGCTACTTTGGCAAGTGTACCAGCTGGCCGCTGTGGGATGGTAAGTGAGGTCAGCTGTTTATCCGAGGCGCTGCATAAAACCCTCTAAAGCAGTGGTTCTCAACCTTCCTAATGCTGCAAGCCTTTAACGCAGTTCTTCATGTTATAATGACCCTCAACCATAAAATAATTTTCATTGCTACTTCATAACAGTAATTTTGCTGGTAGGAACCACAATGTAAATATCTGAGATGCAGGATGTCTGATATGTGACACCCATGAAAGGGTTGTTTGACCCCCAAAGGGGTTTGTAACCCACAGGTTGAGACCACTATTCTAAAGACAAAGCCAAGTTGTCACATCAAGCTTATCCAGGACATATAGGAGAATCCCTGGGGGCTTTTAACCACCATTGCATCTTTGACTTGGGCATCGCTGCTGTGATTTCAGGGACCTTAGAAAGCTCTCATCCTCAGGAAAGTTTTGCACCCACTAAACAATCACTGGAACACTTTCCTTCATATTTGCAACTCTAAGTTGTCACTTTCTCCTGAGAGCTAAAGCCAGTGTGAGAATTCCAGTGGGTGTGAAGGGGTGGAGCTTGGGAGAAAGGTGTCCTGAGATCTCAGTAGTGTTTATCAGTGGATGCAGTCCTGTAGAGACCCTGAAATGTCAATGTTCTTGGAGGGTGTGCACACACATGGGCAGACATGTGGATGGCAGAGCTCAATCTCAGCATGTCTTCTTCACTTGTTACCTCTAGCTATTCTTGAGACTGGGTCTCTCACTGAACCTCAGGTTTATCGTTGCTGCTAGGCTGCAGCTGTTCAGTGGATTCCTGAAATCACCTGTCTCCACACCCAGCATGGAGCTACAGGCATGTACCACCTTGTGCAGCTTTCATGCAGTGATGAGGCTCATTTGCATGCTTACTCAGCAAGCATCTCTCTCCAGCCCCAGGACTGTTATTTAAAGATGGATGGAGAATCTGTGAACCCATAACTTGCTTATGATTCAATGTTATGGAGTACGGCTATATCCTCTGAGTCCAACATGATTGGTGACCATCATCACAGGACAGAAATTGCTGTGCTGACCCATAGAACAGACCAGTTCCATAGTCATGGCAATGGAATAAGCAAATAGAATGGCGGCTAGAGCTTCAGTAATGCTAAGGTGACGGCTGACATGGACTCCTAGAAGCAGTGGGGAAGGCCACTACCCCTTCACCTGAGACTTCTGCCACCACTTCCTACCCTCCCCCCTGCCCCCTGCTCTGTACTGTGCTCTTAGTGAGTAGTAGAATATACAGGAGGTAGACTGGTAGCTAGTGGTGGAGACTCCAGTGAGGCAGCTTTTGTGATGTCTCCACCTCTGCTGAGTAGGACTCTTCAGAGGCACAACTGCTTTTGAGTCACCTGATGCTCCTTTAAGTCACCTCACTCAGCACTTCACGGAGCTGGATTTGGCTGGAGTCACTTCCCTTGTCTGTCTTTGCCATGAGATGAATAGACATTTCTTTCAGTCTTCCCAGAAAGAGAAATACAGCATGATCATGCATTAAATAGATGTGTATGTCTCATGTATGTGTATGTGAATATGTGTATGTGTTTGCGTGCTTATGCCTTTGGGAGCATTGGGTCCAAGACGCAGTTGCTGGAAGGTGTGAGTGGGTGCTAGAAACCAAACTCAGATGTTCTGGAAGTTTAACAAGCACTTTTAACCACCGAGTCACCTCTCCAGCCCCAAACAGATATATTTATACTATTGGTAATTGACTTTCCAAACCCCAACTCTCCATTTTCTCCATTTTGGATAATATTGGCCTTTGCTGACTATCAAGGGTAAATCTCCATCTTACTGACTCTTCAGAATCCCTCTGAGCCAAATAGCATCTTTCTGGTGACAGGGTCCTTGTGAAATCCACCAGCCAATTCCAGTCACCTGCCACCTTTCTTCTGGGTTATATGTCACTGCAAAGGTGAGCTGCATCTCGCTGCAGGCTGGGAAATGATTGGAAAGGACTTTAAGGAGAGCTTCACAGTCAATCCAATGAAATCAAACTCAAATACGCACATAAAGTAGAAATCAACTCAAGATGTCTATGCCACAGGGCAACTCCCAGGTCCTGATGCCTGGAAGGGAACGAGTCAGCAAATTATACAACTTGTAAAGGGATCAATAAGGCTGTTCAGTTTTTTCATTAGAGGCTGTATCAAGGTAGTGCATTTGATTTAAGCCGTGTGGCTGGAAGGGTTTGTATAAATCAAACTTTTCCAAATAAAAGAGGGCAACTGATAATTAAAGGAATCTCAAATTCCACATTTTGCATAGGCTACATTTTTTATGTATGGACTTTTGTAAAGTGGTACCTTGGTGACTATAAGTTTCCAACCCACTCTCTAAAATGTGAAGACTAAGCCATAAGAAACTCCCAAATGTTACCTCTTTACTTATTTATTGCCTTTTTAAAAATCAGATGGTGTAATTAAGGTGGTGGAGTCTTGGCTGGGTCCCAAAGCAAGGTTTTAGCAGATGGTTGTATTAGTCAGGGTTATCCAGAAAAACAGAATGGAGTGGGGGTGGATTGTTATAAGGAGCTAGTTCAAATGACTATACGAGGAAAGCAAGTATCAAGATCTAGGGAAAGATGGCAAGCTAGGGGCCCAGGGGAGCCACAGATAGAAGTTCTAGTGTGAAGATAGGCAGGCCAGACACCCAGGAAAAGCTGATGTCTTTGTCCTCATTAGTGTCCCAAAGCCTTCAGCTCATTGGGTGAAACTATCCATGTACACATTAGGGAAAGGGTGCCTTATTTAGTCTATATATTCAGATGCTAACCCCACTCACATCTACACAGTTAAGTGTGGGGCTTCACAACCTCTAATCTCAGCACTCAGAAGGTTGAGACAAGAAGATCTTGAGTTTGAGATCAACCTGGACTACAAGCAAGAGCCTGTCTCAAAAGCAGGAAGGGGAGAAGGAGGAAAAGAAAAGTAAAACCTCCTTACAGATAGACTCCAGACTACAAATATTCGGCCAGCTCTCGGGCATTTAGTGATCCCACATAAAATATCCCCACACCAGTGATGCTGGGTCTAAGGGATAGCATGGGAGCCAAGGAGGATGCAGGAGAATCGTGAGTCCCATGCCAGCTGGGGATACACAGAGAGACCCACAAGAGCTAAGCACCACAATACGCTTGGCCAGCTTAGGTACCAGCCTGAAGCCTGGAGTCCAGCCAGGGGATACTGAGGTGGGAGACTTGCCTTAGAATCCCACCCTGGCTTCGTACAATCCAGTGGGCCAGGGCCCCAAGCCACACCACAGATGGCCTGAACTTTGTGTTATGAAGAGTACCATTACATGAGGCAGACTCACACTCTCCTTGTATCAGGTTTTAAACCCTAGTTAATCTACAGGCATGAAAATAGTACATCTTGGTATTTTTAGTATTTTTTTTCCTACTGAGAGTTCAAACTTCTTCTTATCTGTGACCTTGTCTGGATTCACAGGCCCCTAACAAAGTTAACGCTGTTGCCAGAAAAAAAAAAAAAAACTTTATAGTTTTCAGCACTGTGACCTGAGAGTCACAATTTGAGTTCTACCCAGGATTATCAAAGAGCTTAGAGCCTCAACAGCTGGCTCTTGATGTTCTGGAATATTAGGCCAAGTCTCCCCATCCTTCAGCTAGGGACAGGTAGAGGCTAGCAGCCATGTTTTCAGCTGACCACGACCATGTAGACGATGTAACCTTCCTCTACATCCTTTCCTGAAACAAGAAGATGAGGGACTCTGTAACTAACTCAATAGCCTAGGGCCAGATACCCCAGACTTCCTATAGCAACTAACTAGAGAGACTGCCATCTACCCCAGCCCCCAGCTCCACTCCTTCCCCTCATCTTTACTTCATTGAAATAATCTGCTTTAGCCATATTTGCTAAAAATACCCTCTGCTTCTCTGTTACACTTACTAATACATTCTATTTCAGGCCTGTTTGCATTCTTGCTCAGAAATATCCGAACGAGGAGCAGAGAAAGCACGCAAAAGGATTCTGATCATATTCCCCTCACAGAAAGACTCCTGTCTCCCCCCCCCCCCCAAGCTCAGCACACAAATCCACAAAACAGACCTTTCAACCCTGTATAATAACTGGCAATATGAAGAGAGAGCCAGGAGGAGGCTTGGGGACAGGCAGAGGCCAATGAGGACAGAGGTTTCCGACAGGAAGTGCCATCCGCTTCCTGTTCCTCACACCTGCCCTGCACAGGCTCAGGCCAAGCCCAGCCAGGAATTGCTGCAGCCATAGATGGATGTGGCACCTAGACCTGGAGGGAAAAGGGAAAGCAGCCCTATGCCAGGAGCCAAAGGAGACCCGGGGTGAGGTGTTTTAGTACCCTGGATCACATGTCTTACAGAAACACTCAACCTCCCTTAAGCTAATTTCCCTGCCTGGCTTCCAGGGGCCATCTTGGAAGAGTGAGTTGGCACAGCAGCCCTGACTGCCAGATTTTCCAAGAACATTGGCTTTCTCCTATAATTACAGTGAGGATAATGACAGCGCTCCGTCTCCGCTCCCTGCTTTCCTGCAAGGGAAGGAGGTGGAAGAATTATTATGTGCCCAATTTTTAAAGGCCGTATTTCATGCTTCCTTCTTCCTGTTTTGTCCAGGTTCTCCTATCACTCTCTCTCAAGACACAGGCCAGGCATTTACCTTTCTGTGAGATGAGACACAAAGGGACATGCTATCTGGATCTTTTTGCAGCTCAATGGTAGCGTGCACGATGCATGACAGGTACATGTGGGATTGAACTACAAAAAAAAAAAAAAAAAAGGAGGAAGGGAAAGAGGCGATGAGAGTTGGAGGAGGGAAAGGAGGAAGGGTAGGGAACTGAAATAAACAAACTTTACCAAGAGGAAGTACCAGGAGTCCAGTGTTAGCATGGGCTGCATAGACTATTCTCACAAAGGAAAAAGGAACAACGAAAAGAAAACAAAAGATATGAAATCAAATGGTGACTGTAAAGACAGACTGGACCCTCCCCAAACCATTATCTGGGAGGCTCCCCTCAGGTCCCGCCACCCCTGAGTGTAGCTGAGCACAGGAGCAGGTCATAGAAGGAAGAGAAAGTCGTTGCAGCTGGACCTTGTCATCAGGAGCAGAAGCTAAGGCAAGCAAGTGCCTCTGTAACTGAAGCCTCTTTTACACCTTTGTTTGCAAGGCATCCTGGGCAGGAAAATGATTGGCCACCCTGAAACAGGATCCTGAACCACAGCAACCGCAGACGTTATTCACAGATGCTTTTTTGTCCCGGTTAGCAGAAAGCGTGTGTACAAACAAGGAGCCTGCAGCTGTAGCAGGGTAGCCTACCAATGAGCTCAGACCGCCTCGAGAACACTGTCTCTCTCAGATACCTACAGGGGTAAGCAGACAGTGCCCACTGCAGGCTGTGCATCATTTGTGAGCACAGGAAAATACCCCAGCCCTCCCTTAGTTTTCCCCTGCTATTCCTCTGCACTAGGGTGCTGTTTCAAAAGATAACAAATTCCAGCATCCTCTCCTGGCGTCTCTAGGGGAGCACATAAGGTTGCTGCATTCTCTCAGTGGAGAGGAGAGGGGGGCTCTCGGATCAGCTATGAACCCTAACACTACTAGGTTTTCTAAAACAAGTTGTCCCC
The DNA here is from genome assembly GCF_943737965.1 of Phodopus roborovskii. NCBI lineage: Eukaryota > Metazoa > Chordata > Mammalia > Rodentia > Cricetidae > Phodopus > Phodopus roborovskii. The sequence continues at coordinate 17,158,641 of NW_026126485.1, read as the reverse complement.
AGGCACACTTGCCCACACTACTACCCAGCTCAGAGTGATTGAAGGAATTATCTGCCCCCCTCCTCTGTGCCATGGTGTGCACTTCGAGCTGTGGGGGTGGGGCGGGGTGATGAAAGGACAGCTGACAGTTGGCTCTCTGGGTTCATGGCCCTCTTTTCAAAGCTGCTAAGAGGATGAAAGTGGTAACTGTGCTCTAAGATGCACTATAAATACAGGGATCCTCCCCCTGGAGGAAAGGCACATCTCCTTACAGTGGAGGGAAATACAGGAACGGGCCAGAAGGGCAGGCTGCAGGGCAGCCTAGGAGGCCTGGCATTGGGACATCATTGACCCACACAGCACCCAGCTCCCACTGGAGACCTGAGCTTCTAGAACCACCTGCTTCTATTATGCCCACCTATTGCCATGTGGCACTTAGTAATGTGCACTTAGTAAGCCCCAACTGGGTCTGACAGGCAGGGGGTTCTGAACACTAGAGTCCATTACCTGATGGGACTCTCTGCTGTGTCCGTTGGCCAGGGAAAGGGTCTGTCAGGAATCAGCTCTGCACCCCAGTTTTCTCACATGGGGACAATAGGATCCATGTCATGCATCACTGGGTTCACGCATCCCCCAGGGGGATTCCCACACATGTCCAAATTGATGAGTCACTGGCTTCAGAAAAGTTACTTCAGATTTGCTGAGTCATAGCTGCTTCCTTCATCAAGGGGGGCTGTTATTACCCACCTTATGAGGCCATTGCATAAATGAAATGAGACAATCTACATCAAACACTTGACACAGCACTCAATGCACTCTACCTGTTATCACCAGTAATGTCAGTGCGACGGATTTACAGACCAGCAGTTACTTCAAAACAGCTCCAGGAAGACTGGGATCCACAGTTGCTGGATCCATCAGGGAAGCGTTTTCAGAGAGAGCCCAGAGGAGACATTAAGGGTAACTGGATAACATTACTGTCAACTGCTTGAGGTGAGATTGGGGCCCAGGTTTCAGGTTCTGGAGTGATCAATACGGGTTGTCTATGATGTGGTGTCAAGACACATGGGGATGCCCACAAACTGTGAACCCCCAAGCAGGTTTGAAACCCCATAAAATCTCTCTATCTCTCTCTCTCTCTCTCTCTGAAGTTAAAGGAATTTTGAGGAAAAGTCTCTGAAAAGAGGGCAAAGACATTGGTGCAAATACTGGTGCCTAAACTGATACTGTGCTGTCAATTAGTGAGAGGGTTCTCCATAAGGGAAGCTGGTATAAAGATACCTATGTCCAGAATGACAACATCTAGAATTCAAGAGGCAAGGGAGAAGCATACCAGAAGAATCCTATCTTGGATTCTACACCACCAATACCCAAACTGTTCTGGCAAAGGCCATGAGGGTTCCCAGCAACGAATGGCAAGGGGCACCTGCTGTCCTCTCTAATTTCTCATCAATGAATTCCCCCTTTATTTGTTTCCCCTTGACTTCCCAAATGCCAACTGCTATAGCATGAAACATAAATGCTGGCAAAGGTCCACATGGCAAAGGCTTGGTCCTAGGAGACACCTAATGCTTGAAGTTCCAACCCTCTTTCAATAGAGCCTTGGGGCAGCAATCGACTAATAGAAATGGATTGTTTTAAGTTTTAAAAAGGTTAGCTAGAAACAAGCCTAAGCTAAGGCTGAGCATTCATAATTAATAAGTCTCTGTGTCATGATTTGGGGCTGGCAATCCAAGAAAACCTGCTACACTTCAGTTTGATTTCTGAGAAAAGATCTTGTATAGCCTAGGCTACCATCCAAGTTACTACATAGTAAAGGCGACCTTGAACTTCTGATTCTTTGGTCTCCATCATCTAAATGCTAGGAGCAGGTATCATCATGTCCATTTTATGGGGTGCTGGAATCAAAGCCAGGATCTCATCCATGGTAAGCACATATGCATCCAACTAGGCTTCGTCCCCAGCACATGGGTTCTCGAATCTCAGAAACTCAAGAGTTGAAGTATACTTGTCAGGATCTGTGACAGCCAAAGCTGAACCCTGGCTTTGCCTGTTGGGCTTGGGTAGAAAGACCAGGACACGTTTCAAATAGCCACCTGATAGGGAAAGCCATCCCCACCTGGTCACTAAGAAACAGGTTCACCATCTGTGGTAGTTTAAAAGAAAACGGCCAATAGTGCTGAAGTGCCAAATAGTGTCAACAGTGGCAAAGGGAGCGGCACTCTGGGGAGGTGTGGCTTTGTTGGAGTAGCTATGGCCTTGTTGGGGGAAGTGTGTCACTGTGGAGGTAGGCTTCTCGGTCTCTTTTGCTTAAGTGTGCTCAGTGTCATCGTCAACTTCCTATTGCCTGAAAGATGTAGGGCTCTCAGCTACTTCTCCAGCACCACATCTGCCTGCACACTATCATCCTCCCCATTGTGATGATAATGGACTGAACCTCTGAACTGTAAGCGAGCCACCCCAATTAAATATTTTCATGTATAAGAGTTGCTGTGGCCATGGTGTCTTCACAGCTATAGAAACTAAGAACCCATCCTAAACAAGATGCTGTTAGCAATATGCACGTCTCAGGCCCAGAAGTAAATCTGAAAGAGACTGATAAGGGAAGCCACTCCCACACTGATCCATATATCTACTGACTCCCACTAGCAGTAGCTATATCCTACAGGCTAGACATATACCCAGGAGGAGAATCAGTACCCAGTGAATGTCTTCAGCAATTGACTGATAGTGCAACTGAGAGCTGTAGACAAACAAGAGAAAAATAACAGGGAAAGACATGGATGAGTGAGAAGGACAAGAGGAAGACAGCACTATGCCAACAAAAAGAAAGCAAGAGGGGCTTAAAGATGGCACAGGGGTAAAGACTCAACTGTAGATTCCCCCGTCCACACATAAAAGTCAGGCATGAAGCTACACACCTGTAAGTCCAGCACCAGGGAGGAGACAGGGAGATCCCAGGGGCTTGCTAGTAGCCAGTCTAGCCTTGTCAACAAATTCTTTAAGAAACCTTGTCTCAGGTAATAAGGTGGAAAACAACAAAGTACATGTGTGTATGTGTATATGTACATGTATATGTGCATATGTATTTGTGTGTATATGTATATGTACACATGTATGTGTATGTATATGTAAATATGGGTATATGTATATGTACATGTATATGTGTATATATGTGTATGTATATGTATATACTATGGAGAGAAGGCAGAGGGAGGAGGAAAAAGTGGAGAAAAGAAGTAATGGGGGAGGAAAGTGAGCTTAAGCAGCAGGCTTGGTGGTACAAACCTCTAATCTCCACACCTGAGAGACAGAGAAGCAAGATCTAGAGCTCAGGGCCATCCTGGGCTACACAGACAGACACTGCCCAATCACAAAACATAAAAATAAACAAGCCACCAAGACACCCGGGACCAGAGATGCCAGCAAGTTTAATGCAGAGGTACATAATGGCCCAGACCCTGAACCTCCCACTCCAGGTTCTTGAGATTGAAAAGACACAGACTCTGTTCTCCAGAAAGAGTTACAATATAAAGAAATGTCCACCATAAGCCATTGTGTGATTAGTACAAGAAACCATATGCAACATAAAAGTAATTATATTAGCTATGTTCAGGGAAAGAAAGATGTCTGGGTGGTTGCATTAAAGACCCCTCTTCAAGTTCTTACAGTACAGGAGGAAAAGCATAAGCATTTTCCTTAATTCAAAGCAGGGAGGTCCTAAGTACCACACAGGTAGATCCAGTTCTCACAAGCATGGTAGAAAACCATCACAAACCCAAGAGACAGCACTGTTTCTATAGTAGTAGACATTTTTAAATAATCTGACAAATGCAACCACCTGCCCATGTGCCAATAAAGCAACACTGGGGATCTCTTAGACACCACTCTCAGATCCAAAGAACATGTAAACCCATCAGGCAAAGACTCGCCTTTTTCTCCCTGGTTTTCATCTGTTTATATCAGAAGAAAGTGACCGATATTTACAAAGTAACCTTGGTAAACTGAGAAAGTAACAACAAAGAAAACGAGAGAGATATCGGCCAGAAATAATATTTTAAAAAAATATGCAATGACTTAAACGAATAATTTAATGCATGCATTTTCCAAATCTCTTAAAAAGTTCCTTTCAACTAAATTTTTCTACAATATAATGTTATTTTCTCCAAAAAGTATACATTTTCAAACTGAAATAATATTCTTCTTTAAAACAATTTTCTGGATACTCTTTAGCCAATTAGCCTTCCCTGCAAACAGGTTCTCAGGGTTCCCACATCAGAAGCATCTGTGATACAGTTACATGTTTAGGGATTGGTAATTCCTGGGAAAGGTGTGTCCTTTTTTTCCATGTATTGTGGCAGAGGTAATGACCCAGGTAAAGGAATAGGATGCAAATGTTGGCTCTCTTATGCCCATGTGGAAGCAGTTAACACGAGGCTGCCCACTCATCCAATGGGTAGACCTGGCTCACAGAAATAGTTAACTGTGTGAGTCACTTGTATAGGCTGAAATCCAGCTCTTTCCTAAGTCTACATGAAAATGAGAGCATGGGAGAACTGCTACCTTCTAACCTAGAATGCTGGAATTAATTCTGGCGTGTAAAAAATTCTGGGTGGCCTTTCTTTCCCTAAATAGAAACAAGGCCATGTCCCCATTCAGAAGAGCCCCTTTAGGCTCAGCAGGCAATAAACTTCAAGGGCCCCAGCTTGGAAAACTCCCTATCCTAGACAGTAACCCACCTTCCTCTCTTCACCCTATTTCTTCCTTTTTAGTGTGGGGGTGCACATAGATATGTGTGTGGTGGCTACAGGACAACTTTGCTATCATTCCTAGGACACTATCTGTGTGTTTGGAAATAAGGTCCCTCATTAACCTAGAACTCATCAAGTAGACTGGGCTGGCTCTCCAGGCGAGCCCTGAGCCTCTACCTGACTATCTTTCCATCTCCAGGATTGTAGGTATGTGTCATCATAACTGCCTCTGCCCCCACCATCTGCCTCAGCCACCAGATTAGAAACACAAAGTCTTCATCCTTGCAAAGCAAGCTCTTTACAACCACCTTCCCAAAAGCTCTTTACTGGGGGATCTACAGGCTTTTGTTTCCCTCACAGCTTCTCCTGATGGAAATATGCTTTATTTCTATCACCCTCAATTACCCACCTCTCCAAGGAAAGATGCTATTGTGGGCTGGTTTTGGATGAGATTTGGAACTGGGAAGATGCTGCTAAATAATGAATAAGATGAACCACTAGACCTCCAGTATTTCATCATCTGCTCATTTGCATCCAATAAGAAAAACAACCCACATAAAGGAGATGTCAGAGATGACCAAAACAGAGACTAATTCTTTTAAAATATTCTGGAGGCTTTCGGTTAAAAAAGGAGAGCACATAGTCTGGGATTTGGGTGCAAACTAAACTTCAAGTCTCTGCAGGTCCACACTACCCCATATATCCCCAGAATGTAGACTATATGGAGCTGCCATAGATGAAGTATTTATAGAGCAGAGGGTATGGACCAGAATTATACCCAAGAGAGAACTGGCCAGCCCTGAGAAATATAGACAGGGCTCTTTCACCCCAAGAGACCTTAGGAAGATCTCCTCTTCCTACTAAGATCTTCTTCAATCTTCCAAACTTACCGCTTCCTCTGCAGCTGGGGGCCAACTTCATCTTAACAGGGACACAGAAAGTTCTAGTTCCACCTCTGCCTTACTTTTATCTTCAATAGTCATTCTCCATCATTAAAAAAAAAAACTTTAAGATTATATATAAAGCCAGGTGGTGGTGGTGCACACAATCCCAGCACTTGGGAAGCAAAGGCAGGTGGGTCTCTGTGAATTCAAGACCAGCCTGATCTACAAAGCAAGTTCCAGGTCAGCCAGGACTGTTACATGGAGAAACCCTGCCTCGAAAAAAATCAGTGTATCATAGGAACAACACAAGTAGACTGTACCGACATCTGTCTCTTGGTTGCAGTTTTGACATGGTAAAAGGTACACACAATCTTTCTCCATCATCTCTTGCAATGTGAGATAGCTATAATCAGCTCAATAAAAATGTCAATTAAGTGGAGTATGGCAGCCCATGACTGCAACACTAACACTCTGGAGGTGGAGGCAAGAAGGTCATGAGAGTGATGCAATCCTGGGATGCTAGCAAGACCCTCTATTTTTTAAAAGTCTACCAAAAGAAGCCTCAGAGAACATGCTGTACAAGCCTCATGTGAACAGAGAGGTCATGCTATACATGAGTGGTGACATACATTGTACCTGGTTTCTGTAATTGCTTCGGTAGTTCATGCGTTCAACAAATACAAATGCCATCCCAACAATGTGCTACACCAAACACTACAAAAACTGCCTCTTCTGATAGTCTCAGAACATGTACAGTAAGAAAAGCAACCTTGCTTAGGCAGACCTAAAGTAAGGGACAATTTCATATATACTCTTTACAGAGTGGGATATGGTATATATGATTCATCAGCTACCTGAATCTCAACTGTCCAGAAATCTTAAGGGTGGGCCAAATCACTAACTATTCATCTGCCCTCCATGTTGTTCAAGCAGTAGTCCTCCTGTTCCTTCCAGTCTCTGTGTGGTGATGAGCAATTTTTTCAATAGAATAAGAAAGCCAACATTCTATTCCATCATGAAGACCAACTGTATAGTACTGGGTTCCCCAATTACTTCCCCAAACTTCCTGTGCCCTTCAGTGGTTTAGCAGCTGTGCTGTTTTGAAAAGGGGTCTCCCAATGTAGCCCTGGCTGGTTTGAAACTAACTGTGCCACCAGGCTGTTCTCGAGCACACAGAGATCCATCAGCCTCTCCTCTGACTCCTTGGTGTTTGGAATTAAAAGGATACAACCAAATGCTGGCTCTCCCGTGCCTTTTAATCAGGAAGAGCTAGAGGTCTTAACAGGCAAATGCATTCCCAGCCTTGTTGATCCTTACAATGAGTTGGTTCCTTTAATAGTTATCATTTGTCTGGACCAGATAGAGCTCTCAAATAATATAAGAAGGCTGTTGTAGCTACTGCAGTGACCTTCCTGAAACACAGAAGGGATGATGGAACATTCCCTGGAGCCAGAGCATTCCTAAGGAACGTGGAACAAAGGCAAGGCTATTCTCCTTGGCATATCTATTGGTGAGTGCACTTGCTAACAACCTTCAGCACATTGTCTCACTGCTTCAGCTCCAAGTTATCCTATTCCTGCAAAGAGAAAACCTTACTGACCTCTGTTTTTAAAATTCTGAAGCTGAGATGAACATTCGGAAATATTTCTGAATGCCTGCTTATTCAAGACAGATGATTCAAGATTATCTTAACCTCTTTCTGGTTTCCTCTGACCAGCTTCCACCAGAGGGTAGGCAGCCATACTATACAACAACAGAATAAATAAATAAACCATCAAAAATAACACAGGTTAAGCAGCAATCCAACTCTATGATGCAATGAGTAATCTGGGTTTCACTGTTCCGAGCCAGACTTCTTTTGGCAACATTGGAGTAATACCGTGTAAAGGAACAAAATAAATCAATAAAAGTCACAATATAAATAAAAAGGTGACCACTGTTACCTCTTCAGCCTGGGAGAAGACTTGATCTGTAAAAAGCATGAGGGCATGAATTCAATCCACAGAAACCATATGAAGAAGCTGGGAGGTGACTTTTAATCACAATTCTAGGGAGGTGAGACAGGAACCTGCCAGTCAGATGACCTAGCCTACTCAGTGAGTTCTAGGACAGTGAAAGACCCTGATTCAAAAAGCAATGTAGCTGGCACCCTGAACAACACCCAAAGTTGTCTCCTGGTCTTCACATAAATGTACGCAGAGTCTGTGAGGTTTACTAAAAGTTGTTTTTAAAATAAGATTGGCTCAGAACTAATCAAATGACATGTTAAAGTTACTAGAAAAATTTAATTTTGTACAAAATTCCTCAGTTTGTTGCCAACAGAGATTTTCTATAACCACTGGCTTCCTCAAATGAGCAGTGTTTTTCATTTTCATTTATCTGAAATGGGGAAGAAAATCTGCCATTTTACCTTCTTCTTCTTCTTCAATTAGATCGCCATCATTAAATCTCTGCAGGTAACTGAGACATAAGGAAGTCTTGAGTACTATATAACTGATAGACATACCCACGTTCTTAGCTACCATTCTCATCAGGGGTCCTCATACTGGCTGTAAATGCAAATAGACAATTTGGGGTGGACTATTTCCAGCTTCAAATCCAAAACAGTTCAGAATGCATGTGTTGTACTGGGAGCCAAATGTAGTGCTAAGAAGTGATCAAGTTCAAGAATATGGAATATAACCGAATGTACTTGGAGATCAACTTCACTCTTTCCTGCTTTGTCTAACATTTGCCACTGATGCTAAACTTCTGAGATTATAGGAAGTCAAGCCACAAGGTCAAACGATATACATTGAGGCATTGAGGGGCCTACAGCTTCTTTAGCCAAGTGTTCCAGACACGATGATGCCTGAGTTTGCTACTCCCTGAACTTGGGAATGCTATCCAGGGACTGAAAAGAACTGCCAAGCCAGGCATAGTGAGGATCCAAGGCTGTGATCCTGTAGACCTGCAGTTTGGGAGGCTAAGGCAAAAGAATAGCAAGTTCATGCCCAGGCTTACTTAGCTACATGGTAAAACTCTGTCTCAAAAAAAAAAAAAAAAAAAAAAAGAGGGGTGGGGAAGTGGAGAGAGAGGGGGATATAGATGATAGATAGATAGATAGATGATAGATAGATAGATGATAGATAGATAGATAGATAGATAGATAGATAGATAGATAGATGATAGATAGATAGATGATAGATAGATAGATAGATAGATAGATGATAGATAGATAGATGATAGATAGATAGATAGATAGATGATGGATGGATGGATGGATGGATAGATAGATAGATAGATAGATAGATAGATAGATAGATGATAAAGACTCACCTGTCAAAACCTAGATTAGTCTCGTACCTGAAGTGTTTTATTATTTATTTTCTTATTTATTATCAAATGGGTACAAGATGGGGGAAAACTGCCAGTGACTTTGTGGTCATTGGGAGAGATATTTTAGATAGGTTTTTCAGACCCCAATTAAGCATTTGTATCAACATTCAAGTCATTGGCCTCGGGTGAGAAAAAAAATCAGCAGGTCTACCAAGTACTGCTCAAAACAAACATCGGTACCTTTCTGAAAGTGTTTCTTTTTCTGCTAATGCTGGTGAGTGTGAACGGTGACTTAGCACAGATCAGTGACAATGAACACAGCAACCAGAATGAATTAATTACTTCCCAGAACACCTGCAGAACAACCTGGGGCCCGGGGTTGTTTTGGCTCATGGTTGCCGAGTCTCAGTTCATCACAGTGGACTGGTATCATAATGCCAGTGAAGGCTTAGCAGAGTTCATGACAGCAGGAATATGTGAGGAAGCTCCTCATATCACAGCAGATCAGCAAACAGATTGACCAGAAGTAGGGCCAGGCCATAACCTTCAAAGCTCATCCCTAGTGGCCTGCCTCTATCAGTGAGGCCCCAAGAACAAGAATGTAAACTGTGAGCCTGTGGAGGACATTCCTATTCAAACTGTTACACAGGCTTAAGTACTATAGTCCTGTGCAGCCAATAGTAAAGGTAAAAAGGAAGGACTTACATCATCCTCTCTACTGTTACCAGGAAGCTACGCTCATCTCTGGCTACACTCACAGATCCGACAAGGTTATGAAACAGCCACTCCTCATTGATGCTTCAAGTCCCTTGAGCAGCCAAGCACAAAATAAGGAAACAAAAAACAAGCATCAATGATCACTGTTGCATTTCTCCTGGGACAACAACAGATTTGGAGGTTGCCTAGAGCAAGGCCTTACTAGAATATAGAAACTAGTTTATAGTGGTTACAGCCAAATGATCTATACTATGTTGTACTTTTTTCAACCAATTTAAAAAAATATATGATTTCTGATGATTTAGCTTAAACCAAATCACAAATCTAAGAATGCCTGGGAATATGCTGGCTTCCTTCCACACATAACCATGGACTGAATGGATTAATTAAAAATAAACTTTTTTAAATCTCACGCAACCAGATTTGCCCACACAGTCTATGTTGTTCATGTTTCCTTCACTCCCTAGGCAAATTTTAAGGTTGTAGACCTGAAGAATCAAAAAGCACTTTGACCATGGCTCTTTCCTTTGGTGTGAGCTCCTCACAATTTCTCAACTTTCACCAAAATTTCATTGAATTCAAAGAGATAGAGAAAATTCTTCAAAAAAAAAATCATTCAGCACAGAGACTTTTAAAATAAACCTATAACTTTTTCTGTGACTCAGAAACCATGAGAGAGAAATCTGCCAGAATGAGAAACAAAACAACCATGAAAGAAATATGTTCAAACACATGTACTTTAAATATCCTCATGGTGTTTTCAGGCAATGAACGTCCTAATAACACATGGGGTGGAATGACTGTGTGGTTCATCTGTACGTACATGGATGAAGGTTTCCCACAATTTTCTATAGCTAATATATTAAAATGTTTGTTTCCCTAAATTAAAAAATGCATTTGTCATAGTAATGTTCTATCTAGCTAATAACCTATGCCTATTGTCACTAATTAGATAGGTAGCATTGTCACCAACATGTCCCACTGTTATGAAATCCAAATACACTGATCAGGTCAAATTTTTTTGGAAGAGAAAGAGGTTTCACATATTGCAGAGTTGGTCTCAAACTTGATATGTAGTTGAGGATAACTTTAAACTTCTTTCTGACCCTCTGCTTCTGCTGTCCAACTGCTGGAATTACAGGTGCAGACCAACATACCTGTATTTTAAGTTGTGCTAAGCATTGAATCTAGAGTCTCAGGCAAGTACTCTTCCAGCTGAGCTATCTCCTCAGCTCTCAATCAATTTCTTATTGATTCAAGTAAATTCCAGTCCCTAAGCAACACAGCAATAGCAGAATGGGGGAGGATGACATACCATAATCTGGTTTATATTTGAAACATCTCTGAAGAAATCATGCTAGAATAATAAAATGAAATCCTGACAGCAAGAAATTAAATGTAAGCATTTACCTCACTGTACTGTGAAATGTACACGCCACCAACTAACCTCCCTTGACCTCTGTGACCTTAGTATAGACCTCTCCCCCGCCACAAGTGTCTTCTCACCCCCATTTATCACTAGTTGTTTACTGTCTGCCCCTTGGAGAATGCCAGTTCCATGAAAGCTTGGACATGAGCATTCCCACATCATGACAGCACCTAAAATAGCTCCTGGTGTGGTGGAAGTGCCCAATAAGCATTTGACTTGGTCTCTGGGAAAAGAAATGAAGTGGGTGATGTCACCCCTTCACCTCAAGTCCACCACCTGCTCTTATCTAGCTCAGTGTGAAGACCTGCAATGACAGATTTTTGTTGGGTAGTTGTTAGTTTTTTTGTATGATTCAAATGTCAATAAAATATAAAAAGAGTCAAAGAATTTATTTCTAAACCTAATATCAATCACTCCCTTCTGTGTGCTTCCTAGAGTATACTTGCATGAGTTTCTTGCTTAGCCATCCAGGGTTTCTTGATGAAAATACAAGTAAACCCACACAAACAATTTTGTATAAACATATTTCTTACTGCCTTGATTTTTATACTTGGCTATGTCCATAGAGACTCTTCCACATCAGAATACATATCATTATCATTCTCCTATCAAAAATTAGCAAAGGGGTCAAGACTAGGCTGGAGAAACCCACAGAAACAGCTGACCTGAACAAAGGGGAGCTCATGGACCCCAAACCGATAGCTGGGAAACCAACATAGGACTGACCCAAACCCCCTGAATGTGGGTGTCAGTTAGGATGCCTGGGCATTCTATGTGGCCTCTGGTAGTTGGTCAGTATTTATCCCTAGTATATGAATGGGCTTTGGGGGCCCATTCCACATAGAGGGATACTCTCTCACCCAAGGCCCTGCTCCAAATGATATGACAGACTTTGAAGACTCCCCATGGAAGGCCTCATCCTCCTCCAAGGGGGAGCAGAAAGGGGATGGGATACCCCTGTGGGTACAGAGGAGGAGGGGAGGGAGAAGGAACTGGAATTGACATGTAAAACAAGTTTGTAAAGAGTAGGTTTTTCCTCCCACCGCTGGTCTTGTCCCGCCGCTACGCCAGCCCCAATTAACGCAGAGATGCTGTATTTGATATAATGCTGTTGGCCTGTTACTTGTTTCTTATCAGCTAGCTCTGTCTTAAGTATTAACCCATTTCTATTAAGTATTTCCACATGGTCTCATCTTACCAGAGAGCTGGCTGGCATCCTGCTCTCTCCAGACTCTCCATCCATATTTACAGAATGATATCTCCCATCACAAGCTTGTTTCAAATTTAAATTAAAAAAGGGGAAATTATTCTTAGACTTATTTTATGTATATTTAAATCACATGTGTAAGTACTACATGTGCCTGGTACCCAGAGAGGTCAGAAAAGGCATCAGATCTCTAGGAAATAGAATTATGGATGCTTGTGAACTATGTAGATACTTTAAATTAAACCCAGGTCCTCTACAAGAGCCCAAGAGCTCCTAACTGCTCAGCCATTTCTCCAGATCTTTTATCATTCTCTCTTAACAACTACACAGCATCACTCTGTAGTCATGTGACAATCATTCTATTAACCAGTCTCTGATGAACCTTTGACTTTCAACATTCTAGTGTTACACACAAAGCTTTACTAACAACTTTATGCAAATGCCATGTGTGCTGTGTGGTTGTGGTTCTGCAGGAATACTACATAGAACCAAGACTGCTGGGTCAAAGGGGTAAATGTGTCCATAACATGGGCTCACACAGTTTGTTCAAAAATATCATTGAGTGGTATAAAATGTGATGTTGTAATATATGTGTGTGACGTAGGTCTCTAGGACGCTTTCCATCTTGATCAACATAGTAATCTATTAGTTACCATCTCATCACTGTGACCAAATTACCTCACAGACACAACTTAAGGAAGGAAAGGTTTATTTTGGTTCATGATTTCAGAGGGATTTTAGTTTCTTGGGGAAATGGGGAGGGGGTATAGTGGAAATAGCACCATGCCCAGCAAGAAGAGTTTGCACAGACTCCTTCTATGGTAGTAGATTAGAAAAGACAAAGTATTAGGGTTGGACTCAGGAAATGCTAAAATCTTCCAGGCCCACCCCCAGGCTTACCTCCACCTCCACCCTCTAAATAGCCCACAGCCTTAGTAACAGAGCCACAAGCCAGAGATTGCAAATTCAAAGCAGGAACCTGTGAGGGACATTTCACATTCAAATCACAACAACAGCTAATCTGCTTTCTGACTCCCATAAATACGCTCTTAAGATGGAAATCCACACTACATCTCCCAAGGGTGGTCTAAATTCACCTCTGCTGTTCTCCTGGGACCCATCAACTCTCTAAGGTCAACACATTCTCTTTCTGGTGAGCTATCAGAAGAAAACAGTCCTACAAAGAAGTCTGCTAGTTAATATGGGTGGAATCACATTTTTCTAAGGGCATTCAAAGATTCTAAGTCAGCAGCAAACACTGTTTTTATTACAATGCACAAAGTGACAGGAGAAGAAACACCTAAGTGATTATTTTAAAAAGCCTTGTTCATTCTGACTCAGGGAATTCCCAAAACTAGTTTATATTCTGAGTTGTTAGTAATTCATGACTTTTTTCACAGTAAGACTCTATAATTAGAAAATGATGCCTCTTTGCAGAATTAACAAAAAGGTTCTTTCCAACCCCTTCCAGAGAAGGCATTAAGAAATACCATACTTTCATAGGGATTGGGGCTCTCAGGAAACCAAATCTTTGGTTGAAAATGGTCATTCCAGGCAGGAAACATAGAAGCAATGATCTGCTCTCCTATCAGCATGGGCCCCCTAAACAAAAACTTTACTGCACTCAACCTGTTCCTCTTCTGTTACTTTTTCTGTTGCTGTGATTAATACCCCTGAAGAACAGTAACTAAATGAAGAAAGGTTTCATTTGGTCACAATTGAGGCTGTAGTCCTTTATTGGCTGGGAAGCTGAGGATATCCACAGTCAACAGTAGAAAGGGAATAAACGGATGGGTCCCTGTCTTCTCAGTTTGATTTCTCCACTTTTTCTCTGTTTAAGGCCCTGCCCCTTCACCCTCACCCCTCCCCCCGCCTGGGGAATAGTGTTCCTAACAATAGGCTAGAACTTCCTACATCAGTTAAAAAGTAAGACAATATGCCACAGACCAGTTAATTCCTCAAGAAGATTTTCCCCAGGTGATTCTAGGCTGTGTCAAATTAACAGCAGCACTCTGGTTGACATTGTGTGACCTTCAACTATCAAAAATATGATAGTCCATGAACAATAAGTTCTGGAGACAGTTGCCTTCATTATTAAACCATATATAACCCAGTAAACACATGCACAAGGATGTTTAGCAGCTTTATTCCTAACAGTCCCAGACTTGATACAGTCAAATGTCCACTGACAATGCAATGGTACTACGGTTTGGAAATAAAGTCTTCCTCTAAGATGATCGTGTATTCAGGACCTGATCCTCATCTGTTGGTGTTATTTGAGGTGGTTCTGGGAATCTTAGGAGGTGAGAGAGATCTAACTAGAAAAAGTAGATCACTGATGGTGGATCCTAGGGACATCTTGTACATGTCCTCTTCCTGCCAATCGCTGTTTCCCATCTACCATGAGATGAAGAATGTAACCCATAACACATTCCCATAATGTTCCCTCCATGGTGGACCAGCCACCATGAGTTTAACCCTCTGGAACTGGGTGCTTAAATGAATCCTTCCTCCTTGAAATTGTTCTCCTCCTGGAATTTTTGGTCATAGCTATGCAAAAGTAACTATTATTGAGTGCAATAATACACAGCAGTGGCAGGGGGACGGGGTGAGGACAACTTCCATATGTATCAATATGAATGAATCTCACAATGCCTAAGTGTGGTTCCACAGATAGGGAATTCAAAGCAAGGAAAGCTAACATCTGGTAATAAGGATCCTATGAATGTTTACCTTTGGGGGTGCCAAAATATTTTAGGGAGCTGTCTCAGATCTAAAAATGCTTTATATCTTCATCTCAGATTAAAAGGAGAGATTTCTGAGCTTATGTGTAAACAATAGCTTACCACCTTATGCTGGTCAGTTAGCACTCGAATCAAGAAGTCCCTAAGATGAAAGTGTCAACCAGAAGTTCTTCCATTACCCATCCATCTTCAAGTGACACCAGGCTCTTAGCTGATTAACAGAGCAAATGTCAAAAATCCTTTTCTTAAAGAAATTGGGGCTTATATCTTGCTGGATAGTTCTTATATCTGTTTATGGATGGATGGGCATTTCTAAAATAGTAGGCTCCATTCTCATCACTTCTGAGACTTTTGGCTAAGGCCAAATGAATTATTATACCCTTATCTTAACACTGACCATGCTAATTTAAATTCTTTGGAAAGGACATATGCTGCAACCTGAGAGAATCTTGAATGAAATAAGCTAGCCACACAGAGACAAGCATTATACCATTTCAATAACGGGGGCAGGGATCGAATAAGGAAGGTCTTCCCCTGGTTAAGAGTTTCAGTTTCAAAAATGAAACAGTTCTGAACATGGGTTGTGATGGTTACACTAAGTGCAAATGCACTTAATGCCACTGAACTGTACATCCGAAATAGTTAGAATGGTCCATTGTATGCTACATGTATTTTACCACAATCATTTAAATGACCAAATATATGTAATTCATCTCTTGATCCATTAAAATGAAGAAAGGTTATGGTGCAACTCCACACTTTTCTCTCAGAGCATAATCAAAAGAAAGTATGGGATGGGCAAATACCAGCCACTGGCTCTATGCACCCCAGCGCCTCCTCCGTCTTCTCTCACACCAGCTTGCTTCACACCTGTCCCGGACTGTTTCTCTCAATCTCCCTTCCAATGAGAAGACACCTGGTCACTTTGTTTAGGAGAAGCATACCTGATAATTGCTGCCTCAGGGATGTACATCATCCCTGGGACCACCCCAGGATGCAGGGGATGACAGCTCTCTAGCTTGAGAAAAGTCTAGAATAGAACATGTACCTTCCAAAGAAGCCCAGAATTCTTCTAAATGGACCTTTCACATGCCATAACCCTTGCTTCCTGGGTAAGTGAGCTTTCTCATCACTGTGAAAATATATGACATAAATACCTTAAAGAAAGATTTGTCTTAGCGCATGGTTTCCAGGTTCTAATCCACCAATGAAAGGAGGCAAATGTCAGAGCAAAGCAGGCCACATGACACATATGGAATGAAAGGGAGGGAGGAAGAGAAGGAATGGAAATAAATGTCATGCTAACTCCCTTTTCCCCACTTACTCCATCTAGAACCCCAACCTAAGGGACTGAGCCACAGACAGTGTCTCTCCTGTACAAGGGGAGAGGACCAGGGAGTCTGAGAGCAACAGAAGTCATTGTCTACCCTGAGTTTCAGGACCAGGAACTGCTGTGAAATAATCCTTCTGTACACTGTGTGAATATATGGCACTACGATTGGTTTAATAAACAAGCCGACTGGCCAATAGCTGAACAGGATAAAGTTAGGCAGGAAAACAAAACTAAGAATGATGGGATGAGGAAGGGCAGAGTCAGAGGAGTCGACAGCCAAGTGGAGAACGAGTCGGACACACAAAATGGGACAGAGGTAAAGGCCATGAGCCTCAGGGCAGCACAGAGATTAATAGAAATGGGGTACAGAACTAAATAAAGAATTTTCAATAGGGGAATCTAAAGTGGTTGAAAGACACTTAAGAAAGTGCTCAACATCCTTAGCCATCAGGGAAATGGAAATCAAAACAACTCTGAGATACCATCTTACTCCTGTCAGAATGGCTAAAATCAAAACTACCAATGACAGTTTATGCTGGAGAGGATGTGGAGAAAGGGCAACAACACTCCTCCACTGCTGGTGGGAGTGCAAACCCGTACAGCCACTTTGAAAATCAGTATGGTGCTTCCTCAGGAAAATGGGAATTAGTCTACCTCAAGACCCAGCAATTCAACCCAAAAGATGCACATTCATACAACAAGGACATTTGTTCAACTATGTTCATAGAAGCATTATTTGTAATAGCCAGAACCTGGAAGCAACCTAGATGTCCCTCAATTGAAGAATGGATAAAGAAAATGTGGTACATTTACACAATGGAGTGCTAGTGGAAAAAAAAATAAAATCTTGAAATTTGCAGGCAAATGGATGGAACTAGAAGAAACCATCCTGAGTGAGGTAACCCAATCACAGAAAGACAAACATGGCATGAACTCACTCATATATGGATATTTGACATAGGGCAAAGGATCACCAGCCTACAATCCACACTGCCAGAAAAACTAGGAAACAGGAAGACCCTAAGAGAGTCATACATGGTCCCCCAGAGAAGGGGAAATGGACAAGATCTCCTGAGCAAATTGGGAGCACAGGGGGAGGAGAGAGGGAGGAGAAAGAGGAGGGGAGAAGAGGAGTGGGGAGAACAGGAGGGATCAGGAAGATTGAGTTGGGGAAAGAATAGAAGAGAGCAAGAAAAGAGATGTCTTAATAGAGGGAACCATTATAGGTTTAAAGAAAAATCTGGCACTAGGAAAATGTCCAGAGATCTACAAGATGACTCCAACTAGGAATCTAAGCAATAGTGGAGAGGCTACCTTAAATGCCCTTCCTCTATAATGAGATTGATGACTGCCTTATATGCCATCCTAGAGCCTTCATCCAGAAGCTGATAGAAGAAGAAGCAGACATCCACAGCTAAGCACTGAGCCAAACTCCTGGAATCCAGTTGTTGACGGGTTGGAGTGATGAGCAAAGGGATCAAGACCAGGCTGGAGAAACCCACAGAAACAGCTGACCTGAGTAAATGGGAGCTTATAGACCCTAGTCAGACATCTGGGAAAGCAGCATAGAACCGAACCAAACCTCCTGAATGTGGGTGTCAGTTAGGAGGCCTGGGCAGTCTGACAGTAGAACCAGTATTTATCCCTAGTACACCAATGGACTTGGGGAACCCATTCCCCATGGAGAGATACTCTCTTAGCCTAGATACACAGGGGAGAGCCTAGACCCTGCCCCAAATGATGTGACAGATTGATGATTGCCCCAAGGAAGGCCTCACCCTCCCTAGGGAGTAGATGGAGGTGGGATAGAGGGGTTGGTGGGGGACATGGGAGGATGAGAGGGAGATGGAACTGAGATTTATATGTAAAATAAGATTGTTTCTAATTTAAATAAAAACATATAATAATGATAAAAAAAAAAGTCTCAAGTAACCAGACCTCCAAAGGACTGTTGTAGACCTCTCGCTAAAACCAGAAAGCACATTATAAGCACCTCTAGAGGTCACAGAAACACGTCCTAGAACTCTTGGACCTCAAATAAATGCATAGTGTCCTTCTCTCTGATCAGTGTATAATTCATTTTCCAGGTGCAGTGCCCAATTTATAGGTCAGAGGTAATCTGAGGTGCTACTATGTTCTAGTCTGTCTTATCAATGAGCCACTGTTTGTGTCTCTGAGGCTAGAACCCTTCCTTAAGAACAAGAAACAGGATCTAGGAATGCAGAATCTAGAGGTGCAGCCCAGTGGCAACACTTGCCTAGCATGTATGAATCCATGGGTTATAACCCAGTCCTGCAAAATAAAAAAAAGTTATTAACTAACTATTAAAACCAGAGCAGCACTTCTATTGGTATTAAACATAAACTTTTAAATTCTTCTGTTGTTTTTGTTGTTTGTTTGTTTGTTTTGTTTTGTTTTAATCTAATGTAGCCCAGGATGGTCTTGAACTCACTACTTACTAGGTAGCTAAGGGTAACTCTGAACTACTGATCTTCCTGCCTCAATTATCCAAGAGCTGGAATTACAGGCATGCACTAGCATAGTCCAATAAAACTTTCATCTCTGAACCTTTGAGATCATCTGCTTAGTTTGACCTCCTCGTTGCTCAGGTGAAACAACTGTGGTACTTGGAGTGCAACCACCACTACAGAGATCTGAATAGGAACTAAGTAGAAAGGTGTGTGAGACAGACTAACGGATGTGGTGATGTGATTCCAATGACCTGAGGAAACCTCCTTCTTCCCTTTCTCTCTTCCTTGCCTCTTTCCTCCTTTGTTGTTGGATATTTGTATACAATGTAAAGATGTGTCTCTGCCCAAGGTGCGTCCTGATTGGTTTAATAAAGAGTGGAACAGCCAATAGCTAAGCAGGAGAGGACAGGTGGGATTTCCGAGGGAAGAAGGGAAGAGGAAGAGGAATGTAGGCACTTGGATTTCATGCCATACTGAGGAGAGGTAGCAGAGCCAAGTGGCAGAGCGTAGATTTTAAAACCAGGGTTAATTCAAGTTCTAAGAGTTAGTGGTAACAAACCTAAGCTAAGACCAAGCTTTCCAAATTATTAAGTCGTGGTATTGTTATTTGCAGGCTGGTAGTCCAAGAAAGCCCAATGAGAAAGCTTGCAACACCCCTTCCTTTGGTGAAGGAGCAGAGACCCAGAATATTATTATTACAGGTAGAAGGTCAAGATGCCCTTAAATTTACTTTTCCTATATTCATGAATTAGGATTTGGGGTAATTCATTGAAGTATGACTGACAAATAAAAGCTGTATGTATTTAGGGTACGTAATATGAAAAAATTGCCACAATCAAACTAATTTACATATCCATTGTCTAACACTGATATTGTGATGTGCTGGTAGTGAGAACACTTAAGTCTATTCTCTTAAATAACCTTAATATTTTTTTGAATGGAGAAAGTTGAAAGAGACAGGTGACCTGGACCACACATTAGATAACAGCTAGTAAGGAATGTGGAGAGTTAGCAGCAAACATTTTCCCCTACCATGCTGTTTCCAAATTCCTGTTTTCTCAACATAGGCACAGCTATATAATATGACTACCAACTCTCAGGCAGCTGATTCGGCTCTATCCCCTCTACTTTAGAGGGGCTCCTAATTAATATATGTGGTGTGGCAAACTGAACTTTAGTGAAAAAGAATGAACCAATACATCAGATTCCCTTCATTCTGAGTTGCAAAGAGTTTATCAATGCACCAAGAAACTAGGATCCTATAACACTGACCATGTGTGTGGAAGTTGAGTATATTCTTAGAATAATAACTGCAAACATTCTATGCACTGGACACTTTTCTAAGCGTTTTGCAAGAATGAGTTTAGTTTATCAGCTCAACATTCAAAGGGAACACTATCTCCATTAGACAGATAAAGTAACCAAGACACTGAGAGATTAAGCAATGGGCCCAGCCCACATAGCACTAAGGGACACTCAGCACTGTGCAGGACTTGCCTGGAATCCTCCTCTTTACAGCCACACTCCATTTTCAAGCAATCATATCCAATGATCTTTACAGGGAGCAAATGTCAAGAAAAAGAATCCTTTCTCATCTCCTGCTTTCAAAAGAGTACAAAGGACTAAAAAGTACAAGAGAAAAATAAAATCTACCCCAAAGGCTAAAAGCAAAGTGTTGGATATTTAAAAGAAATTTTTAGCCTTCATTTAATTTTTCTTACAGAAAATTTAAATTATTTCAGTATTGCCTGTCTCCTCCATAAAACCAGGCAGGAAGTCCAGACTCTTCTTCAGGAAGTCCAGACAGTTCTTCAGGAAGTCCAGACACTTCTTCAGGAAGTCCAGATACTTCTTCAGGAAGTCCAGACACTTCTTCAGGAAGTCCAGACTCTTCAGTTCCCTCTAAAGGACCACCTGGAAGCTGCCCAGTGAGCAGCAGCAGACAGGTGGCCCGTCAGGCCTCACTTTTGGGAAGGAGTGACAGAAAGGTATCCGTCATTTCTGCTAAGGGTTCTGGGTGTGTTCCTTAAGAAAAAGTCACATAAATGTCCCCAGTGGGGGTTGGGGGTCAGCCTTCTAATTTCTGTACTACTTTTCACAGTACTGACAGTGAGTGGGTCCACATCACTCAATTAAGTAATCTGAAGTAATGTCTTTGATGCTAAAGTGAGGCCCCACTAAGAAACTGAGATCCAAACCACCAAGTCTGAAAAGGATGAGGCCTCTGAGAATGAGCAGGAAGGGGTGCCTGTCCTTCCTAACGCCCCTTCACTTACATTTTCTCCTCTTGTCACAATGGAACAGCAATAGGTGGCTCCTGTGCTCTCAGAGTGAATTCCAGAATTCTCCAGGGGACATAAACTAAAACACAGCATCTCAGCATTTGAAAGAATGGTGTTCCCTACAAGCCAGATCAACACAGACAGAGAGGCCTAACTCCAGAGGACTTGGGAATTATTGCCAGGGCTCAGACTACAAGAAGAAAGGGGGTCTATGACATGGATGCCATCCCTTCCACAATACTCACAGCCGAACAATGAAAGGAATAGTTGGGACAAAGGCCTGCCTGCATGTTACATCTGCAATAGGCACAGAAAGTGATATCTACAAATAACAAGAACTCTGAGAATACCTTCCTTTTACCAGTTGAGAACTTCCTGTTCCTTTCAAAAATTTATTAATGTTAAAATTAGTAGCTGACATTCACAAAACGCCAACAACATGTCTATATCTGCTATTATTGACTACATCATTTGTTCACCTCTGAACCAACTTTTCAAAACATTGTTAATTTCATCCTAGCAAACAACAGTCAGGCCCTAGGATAAGTAAGGCAATTAAAAGTTATGCTGACAATAAAAATAAATTAGTGATGTAATTCTCCATGGATGTCAAGGCATGGTTTATGACTTTTACATTGGAAAGACTGGGAACATTTTTTTTCTCTTTTTATTACTTTGGACATTGCAAAAGCAATGATTTTAATGGCTAAAGGCAAGTCAGGGAAAGAAAAGGCCTTGGGAACATTTTCAATCTAAAAAAAAAAAAAATCCACCACGCTAGAGAGTGATGTTTGGAATACCAAAACAAAAGAGAGTGTCTACCTTGCAGGCCAGCTGTGTAGTCCTTCATGTCACTAGTGCTGTGCCCATCTACCTCACAGTCCATAATGGCATGGCCAACATGGAAGCCACCCAAGGACAAGGGTCAGCAGGACTAAGGCCCATCTTCATGCCAAAGGGGGACAAAGCAAAAACAGTGGCACCACAGCTAAATCAAACTAAGCTCTGGCCATGCACTGATTTACAAGCTTCAAGGTGGCGTCACTGAAGAACTCTCACGGGAATTCTAAGCAGCATTGTCTCCTCTTTAGCATCTCAGACATCCTGGCAATGGAGCTGAGCATCCCCATGCCTGACTACAGTAGGATGACAACACAGGGTCCTTTCCTCTAGGAAGAGAGCCACAATGTTATACTCTGACTTCTAAATGCTGTGTTTCTCTTGTCCTCTCTCCTGCCATTGCATGAACCTTCAAAATTGGGACCCAAGTTATCCAGTGATTTAGCTGACCACAGTGTTTGGTGTACAATGAGTGCCCATTATATCTGTTTCCTAAATCCTGCTTTCTACTCATAAATTTCAGTTTCACTGTCATTGGTAAATTTCTTTGAGCCTGCCTTATAAAGACCTCATTAAAACAGACACCTTTCAAATGGGGTCACATTGTCTTCTGCTGTGGTGTGCAATGCCTGTAAAGGAAAACAACTGAAAACTGAGAGGGAAACATGAGACAGACAGACAAAAATGAGAAGGCAAATTTACATACATGGTATGCATATATGTATTATGTATGAATATTAATTATACTTCGGCCTGAAACCTGACATCATGCTACATGTTCTTATGGCTAAATGTGGGGCATTTCTGAATTTTTACATATCCCCCTTTTCTTTATTGCTTTTTTTAAATCCCTTTTGTTGTTGTTTGTTTTTGAAACACGGTCTTGCTTTGTAACCCAACCCAACCTCAAATTTTAATTCTCACGCCTCTTCCTCCTAAGTACTGGCATTGTATACACCACACCTAGCTAATCCTAAACACTTAACATGTTTCTCCCCAAAGAGGAAATAAGGAACCTAGGTTTTCACTTTACCACAAGGTTCAACAATAGCTGAAAATCCATTCTGTTTTGTTTTTCCTTGTTAGAAAATAAATAAGGAAATAGAGAAAGGAAGGAAAGAAGGAAGGAAGGAAGGAAGGAAGGAAGGAAGGAAGGAAGGAAGGGAGGGAGGGAGGAAGGAAGGACAGAGAATGCTCCACTGACAATCTTTCAGAAGCTAAAGAATAAAATCAGAGGAATCTCAAACGGCCTAGAAACAAGCCTGGAAAAAAAAGTGAAATGATTTCTAATGATATTCTGCTATAGTCACAGATCTGTGCCCATGCCCATCTGTCATCAGAGGTGTCATCCAGAAATCGATGGAAGCAGATGCAGAGACCCACAGCTAAAATCTAGGTGGAGACAGGGGAATCCCACAGAAGGCAAGGAAGGACTGTAGGAGTCAGAGGGGTCAAGGACATCATGAGAACACAGGCCACTGAATTAACAGAGACTGGAGCAACAAACCTGGACCCTTATGGGTCTGAGCTAGGTGCTTTGCATATAACCAGTGGTTGTGCAGCTTGGTGTTCTTGTGGAACTCCCAGTGTTGGGAGTGGTGGGTGGTGATGTCTGACTTCATTGCCTATGTGTGGGACCCTTGTCTTTCTACTGGGTTCCCTCATCCAGCAGTGATATGAGAGTTTGTACCTAGTCTTTTATCTTGTGTCTTGTTTGGCCATGTTGAGTGGATATCCCTGGGAGGCCTGCTCTTCCCTTCCTTCCTTCCTTCCTTTTTTTTTTTTAATTAAGGGAAACAGAAGAGGAGTTGATCTGATGGGGAGGGGTGGAGGATAGACTTGGAGGAGTGGAGGGGGAAAACTGTGGTCACATGCAATGTATGGGAGAAGAATAAAAGTATTTTTTTTTTTAAGAATAAAGTCATTACAAAAATTTTAGATGATGAAAACTCTAGAATAAGTTTTTAAGGTTTGAGGTAAAAGGTAAAAATAGTGACAATGAATGGAAGCGCTTTGTAAGTCTGTCTGAAATTAAGCATTAGTAGGAAAAAAGCATTTTGTATAATTTTGAGAAAAATCAAAGTATTAAGAAAAGCAAATTACTGGGCTAGGGAGATGACTCCATGAGTATAGTCTCTGTGTGCAAGTAAAAGAACTGAGTTCAGATCAGCAGTACCCATATAAAGGGCAGAGGTGGTGCATCTACCCACCCAGCACTGGAAAGTGAAGACAGGAGGGTTACAGCGGCCTCCAGATTGAGAGTGGCAGACCCTCTCTCAAAATGTAAGGTAGAAAGCAATAGAGGAGGACACCCCACGCTGACCTCTGCCCCCATATGCATGCACAATTGCATGCACTTCTGCATATACATGTATGTCACATACACATACATACATACATAATACCCAAGAAAAGCAAGTTACTAACAAAGACAAATAACTCTTGGAGTCTATAGTTCACATTTTTATTGTGTTTGTCCCATTATAATGCTTTAATAAGACTTAAAGAATTATTGCTAGTGGATTTTATGCCATAAAAAAATTCTCTTCCATAACTTTAAAGATGGCCAGGTGTGGTGGCACATATCTTTAATCCCAGCACTCAGGAGGCAGAGACAGGCTGATCTCTCTGAGTTCAAGGCCAGCCTGGTCTACATACTGAGATACAGGACAGCCAGGGCTACATAGAGAGATGCTGCCCCCACCACAAAAAAAAAAAAAAAGCTGTAAACTAAACTTCCAACTTTTGTAACTTTAAAAATATGTTCTATTTTTGTGTAAGGAAGTACATGAGTTCATGTTATACAACATCCAGTCCTGCAGACCAGTAAAATGGACACGCGTAGTGCTTCTAGCTTATTGCAGGTTTTAGTTGCCACATTTGAATATAGAACAGAATATACACAGAAAAGTCACATTTAGATTGGGGGTAAAAAAGAGTTTGGCTTTGGTCATACCAAATTAGACAGACCCCAAAAATGGGTCTAAAAATACTAACCCAAAGTGGAAACAGAAGGAGATGGATCTACTATTTTTTAATTATGACATAATTAAAATGTATCTTTTATGAGGAGTTAAAAATAATAAATTCTACTCAAGGAGCCTCTCTCTCTCTCTCTCTCTCTCTCTCTCTCTCTTCCTCTCTCTCTCTCTCTCGATTTAAAGACAGTGTCCTGGGGTAGAGCCATACCCTACCTAACATGCATGTAGCTTTGGGTCCAATCCTTAGCACTGGCAGAAATAAATAAACAAACAAACAAATAAATAGAATCTGCTGTGAGAAAGGAAGATAAATTTCAAACAATACTACATTCTCTTCCATTGTGTGTGTGCTTTTATTTTTTTAAATCCCCAGACTAGTTTGTATCAAAGATGCAATTCAAAAAAAAAAAAAGAAGAAGAAAGAAGAAAGAAGAAAGAAGAAGAAGAAGAAGAAGAAGAAGAAGTCAACCTTCGTTGCCTCTCAGAACTCCAGAAAAGGTCAAGTTCAGGGGCACTCCATGCTAAAGTGCCTCTCTGCAGAGGGTAATCCAGTTAGCAGGTTTTTCACCAGCAATACTAACTAGCAGGGGAGGAGAAAACATCAAAGCCAAACTGCCAGGTACTTTACACTGCCAGGCCCCATAGCAGAAAAGGTAAAAAAACAACAAAGGCACATTTTAGCCATATCAACTTAAGCTCTCTTCAGTTCAATAAATGATAATAAGCCTCCTGCAAACAGAAGGGGACATACAGACCAAAAAAAAAAAAAAAGCATAGAAGACAGGCAGCTCTCACTGTCTGGCCTCTAGTCAATAAAGGCACCTGGAGTCTGGAGCTGTCAATAAATATTAAACCACAACAAAAACTGTCCAGGTCTCCCCAGTGCACATCACCTTTCTGACTGTGGAAAGCAACTGACAAAATGACTTCAAAGATGAGCTGTGGAAAATAAGAATGGTTTCAGCCTGTGCTGTGGAGACCAGAGTCCTCAGATAGCCTGGCCACTGATGTGTGGAAGAAGATCCCCTGGAGGTCACGAGTGACAGTGCCCAGTGTCTGTTCTACTCCTGAGAGTCTTCCCAGGTAAGGCATTTATGCCTCAGGTTAACTACTACAAAGAGAAAACGGAAACAGAGTCTAGAAGGATTCAGTATTGGAGATCCACAGAAAGCTGAGTCAAACATCAATACTACTTTTTTCTAAAGGATAAAAATAATATAATGTGATCCAAGGGTGTCGTTTCCACAGCATCCAGAGGCAAGGCACTTGCTTTTATTGTTGTTTCAATAAAATCAAGCTTATTTTTTAAAGACTTACTTAGTTCTATATCTTACTGCATTAGTGCCTTGTCTGCACCTATGCATGTATAGCACATGACTACCTGGTACTCACAGAGGCCAAAAGAGGATGTCAGAGCTCCTGGAACTGAAGTTATAAACAGTTGTGAACTGCCACGTGGGTGCTTGGAATTGAACTTGGGTCCTCTGCAAGATCAGCCAGTGAGACCACTGAACCATTTCTCCAGTGCCCAAATCACAGTTATAAACTGTGAAGTAGAATGGGCAAGGCAGGGAGGAGAGATGAAAGACAGCTCTATGGAGGGCAACGTTAGCCCATCTCTCCTACAAAGCCTCCAATTTCAGCAACTCTGATGAGACATCTAAGTCCCAAAGTGGATCAGAGACAGCACCAAAAACATCCTCATGTGATGGGAGATGTCATTCTGTATATGTTTCTCATACTGGTTAATGAATAAAGCACTGTTGGCCAATAAAAAATAAGATAGGCGGGACTAGGAGACAAGGAGGAAAGAGGAAGTAGTAAGGAGGAGTCACGATGGAGAGTCTGGAGAAAGCAGTATGCCAGCCGGCTCCCCGGTAAGAGAAATACATAGATCAGCAGAAATGGGTTAATAATTAAGACAGAGCTAGCCGATAAGAAACTAGTAATGGGCCAACAGATTATATCAAATACAGAGTCTCCGTGTGTGTTATTTGGGGCTGGCGCGGCGACGGGACAAGACCGGCGGCGGGCGGAGAAAACCGTACATCTTACACTCATGACTCCTGGGTATAGAGTCAGTAATAATTAGAAAACGTATATTTTAAACATATATTAAAATATCACACTGAGATGTTGAAGTTCCAAACAGTAAAACAAATAGAAAGTGAAGGACCAGAATATGACCTCATGAGAAAGGTGTATCCAAGAACCCTAAGTGATGAAATGCTTCAAAATCAAAGGGTTCCAGAAGTTTCTTGAGAAAGTAATCAAATGAAAGGCCTGAGGAACTGTGTCTCCTTTCTTTTTCTTCAGAAAGGACAATATTTACAAGAGTAATTTCATCAGGACACAGAACAAATGAGATGATATACCTACCTATGTGACACAAAGACTCAGAGGTACACAAGGTCTACAAAGAAAGGCTTATGATATGGTTCTTCTCCGTGGCAGAACAGGGAACCAATGGTCAAACCCTAACAGGATGGTGCCCAAGACTCAGAAAGAAGAGTTAATGATGTCAGCCACCTGAGTTGCTCTTGGCTAAGCTGGACATAGACTGGAGTATGCAGTAGTGTTAACACAGCAGGCTTGGCGCCATGCTTTGAAAGGTTTGCTTGCTCTGTCAACCCAGCTGCCCCAGAGACTGACATGGGAAGACTGCTAGATCAAGGCCAGCTTAAGCAGCATAGCCAAACCTTATTACTCCTTGTCCAGCATTTGAGAGCACAGTATTTGGAAGGGTTCCCACTACCCTAACTGAAAAGAGTGACTCACTCTGCCTAAGCCATTCAGGCAACTATATGGTTTATGCCGAGCACATGCTTCCCTTCTGGGAGCCTGGAATTGTAGTTGGTGTGACTGAATAAAGAATCCATGCCAAGCATCCTTGAGACATCATTTGACGAATGATGGCACAGCTCCTTATTGGGGTGCAGCCTGTGTGACTCGTTCTGCCTCCTGGGCCCCTCCTTCCCCCAACCCCTCCCTTTCTCACAGGATCAACCTCACACTGCAGTCATGGGTCATGACCAATCCAGTCTCTTATAAACTCACCATCAGCATCCTTCAAGCCTCAGAACTCTCGGCATTGGCCAGAAACAAGTGTCTAGGCTAAGGCTGAGCTTTGGGAACACTACTCGCACATGGCACTGACTTCACAGTGTTATTTAATAAGCTTAAACACAATTCAAGCACTGCTTTAACTGTTCAATTATGGATGCAGGCTTGCTAGAATAGCTTCTTAAATCTCAAGAATCTTTAGGAAGTCACCCAGTTCATGCTAATTCTAGGTCAGTTATGGACATCCATTGCTAACTGAAAGATTAGCCCAGGACCCCTTCTTATATCACAGTACCAATGAGACATAACCCTGACTCCTGATGGTTAAATCAGTGGCTTTCCATGGGACTCCCATATGGCAGGCTGAGTACCAGACCCGTCTATACATTACAGCAAACCCTGAAAGATTTTGCAAAAGAAGGTTCCAGAAAGCTGAGCAAAGAGTTTCAGGTCACAAGCAAAGGATGTGCCTGATCCCAAATCCCACATATGCTACAGCATGTCACAGTTTCTGGTTTGGAGTATAGACGAATGGGTGCCCTCCACCACACACTCCTACTGCCAGGGTGTGCTGTTCAAGGAAGAGTTCAGGACCACACAACTGTACACTGAAACTTCTGAACTGTGCTCTGAGGCGAGTCTTTCCTCCCTCAGTTGTTTCTGTGAGGTCCTTATGTCACAGCAATGCAAATGTAACCATAATAGGATCCTAACCACGAGCAATCTAAGGTGAATGTTCACCAAATCAGACTCCCCTAGAGGACACAACACTGAGAGAGGCAGAGAAACGAGGCCCAAGCACATGCTGTTTGGGAAAGGGCCATCGCTATGAGACAGTAAATGCACTCTTAATCTATGCTCTCGTTTCCTCTCTTCTCTGTTGTCTTCATTTAGTGAGCACATAGCATACACCAGCTTTTCCAGACAATCATATAAAACACTAATAATGTGCTCCTGGTCCCAGGAAAATCTAAACACCTGCTCCAAAATTCCATTCACTGTCAGCTCCTGCTTCCCCAACCTCATTTGATCTCTCTCTTGTTGACAAAATTAACCAATTGAGGGGGAGAAGATGTATGCAAGCCTCAAGCCTGTTGTTTGAAAAAGCAAGTACTTAAAAATATCAGATCTTTCAGTCTGAAGACAAATTTACCAGGTTCCTGGAGCAAGAAATGAGGAGAGGGACAGAATGAAAATTAATCCAGTCCTGGTGATGATGTCTGGTAGCCTGCAGGACAGGAGGTACTGGTGTGGTGTACCAACTACCGCCACAAAAAGGCCAGGCATAGAAGTAGATAAAATAAGAAAGGTTTTAAGCTAAAGGACTCCACGATGCCCTGATCTCTAGATCAACACAAAGACTGGGGTCGTGAGGTGGGCTGGACTCAAAGCTGACTCGGCACCTGCTGCATGCTTCGCTGGGTTTTCCATGCCAATGTGACAGACGGACCCTCTGCCCAGGATGCATCTAGGCCAACTAATGGCCTGTGTGCCTTTCCTCTATTCCATGTACCATGCAGACTCTCCCGCAGGGTCTCCCTGGCCATGTAACAGCTCCTATCACTAAGCCTGAAGCACTGTGGGAGCAACCAGGAGGGATTGGACTTTAAGAGAAAGGCAAGCATGAGCCAGACTAAGAAAGATGAAACATAAATGATGAGAGACCAGGAAACTAGATAATGGCAAGTCTTCAGGGGATGAGGAAGGCAAGTGCTAGAACCCTAAAGTCCTTTCTTTAAAAAAAAAAAAAAATCCCTACTCCCATTTGGGAAGGAAAGCAACAAGCTTTATTTCAAGGTGACCCCCAGATAGATTTACCACAGATGTACAAACAGGCATCAGACAAACAAGCCTCAGACTCACCTATCTGTCACAAGTAGAAGGGTTTTAGACTCTACCTTCAGGATCCCCACCAGCAAGTTCTAACCCATCTCTGTGGGCCAGACAGCTCTCACTAATCATCATTACTACCAAAGACAAAGAGGAGCTTCCAAGGAAACACTTGCCACCATCTTCACAGAGCCCACAGAATCCAGAATCACCTGGTTCCTACTTCCTGAGATATAACACCAGAACCAAACATGGCATCATGCATTTGACCTGAGACATAGTCAGGTCTCCTTGGTTGTCTTTCCCAGGTATGACCTGACTCCAAACCCTAGGGCACAACTGAAAAGGAAGTCACAGAATGATGATGTCAGAGGAACATGGTCAGGAGCCAGCAGAGATTGCCAAAATGCCCTCAAATCCTGTGTGGAAAGTGAGGAGGTTGTAAATCTTAAGAATATAAAGAAGCTGGTCCATAGCCATCACTTCTAGCTTTCCCAGGGAGTCCCTTGAGGGAAAGAGCAAAGAGGGGGGAAAGTCAGACTTGGTCACTGGGACAAGAAGAGAGACCTTATTAAGGCTGATGATGGATGTCCCCAGTCCCATGGAGCCGGATGTCTGGCCTGCCCGATCCCATGCCAGCTCCCTGGTGGTCACGCAGACACTCCGAAGGACCACACTTGATTTTACCTAGCAATAGTGAACACTGGAAGAAGTGAGGGGGCCACTTGTTACCTCTTGGTAGAGTTTACCCAATTCTCACGAAGAATTGTGACAAAATATCTCTCCTGTTCCACCAAGCCCCTGCTTCTCTCCATTGTATCTTGTCAGATTCTGCCTCCCTTTCCCACCCCCCAGGTCTACTTGCATGCCCTGGCTCTCCCTTCTGGCAACAGAGCAGCCTCTCACACAGTAGGGCAGGCAAGAGGAGTCTGTTTCCACCTCTGCCTTCAATCAGCAGGAGTCAGAGCACAGATGTGAACAGCCCCAGGCTCCCAGGACCATGTGTAGAGGTGTGACTGTGATGTGTGCTGCCTAACTCTCCCACAAAACTCCATCTAACATTTTGCTCTTCCTTTCTCAACTTCAATCATAGAGCAATAAGAACAATTTGTAGGGAGCATAAATTTTTAAAAAGTAAGAAAATTTAACTAATCTAATGTATTCCTTCAAAGATTTTAAAAGCATATATTTTAAATCGTTTATCATTGTTTACATCAAAGCTCCTATCCCAGAGATTTTCTAAACAGCCATCTGATCCTTGGGATATGGAGTCTGGAGCCAGTGCCTGTGAGCAAGTATAGGGGCAGTCACAGTCTAAGATGTCCTTGTGCTTCAGTTTCCTCATTGTCCTAACTAAGAACATACCACCTCACATTCAGATCACTGCAGATGGCCTATAACTAACTCTCATTTAGTGAAATCTAGATGTGAAACGCATTGATTCCTTTCTAGCTCAGAAACCAAACAATATGGCGCTGACTTGCTCTACATAAGCATGCCTGCCAGCAGGAACTTAAGTACCCTGGCATGACTTAGCATCCTGGAGAGACTATAGATATCCCTCCAGGTGCACCACTAACCACACTGCTTTGCTCAGTGTTTTTTCTTTCCATGGAGAATGCCAAGATTAACGATGCCCCCTTGGTTACTTCCCTTGTTATGGTAAGATACCTGCCAAACACAGTTTAAAGAAGCAAAGGTTGGCTCATAGTTTTGAAGATACAATCCATTGATGGAAGATGTCCTTCTCTAAGCTGTGAATATGTGTTTCTCTTATTGGTTGATGAGTAAAGCTGTTTCAGCCGATGGACAGGCAGGATTTAGGCAGGCAGTAAATCCAAGCAGGGATAGAGAAAGATAGTACTCAGAGTCAAGGAGACACCATATAGCTGCAGTAAACCAAGATGATGTGACGATACACAGATTAATGGGTTAATAATTAAGAGAGAGCTATCCAATGAGAAACCTGAGCCATTTGCCACACAGTTTATAATTAATATCAGCCTCTGTGTGTTTGGGACTAAACAACTACAGGACTGACCAGGACAGAAAGTTCCATCTACAGTCCATCATGGTGGCAAATGTGGGGCAATAGGAGTGTGAGGCTGCTGGTCATACTGTCTGCAGTCACAAAGCAGACAGAGGGGAAAGCCGCTCTCCAGCTCACTTTCTTCTTTGTTCTTCTTAATTTAACCCCAGACTCATATAGCTCATGAGATGGAAGGCACTGCCCACACTCAAGATGGGGCCTCCTTCCTTACTCAAATCTCTCTGGATAAACTGTCACCGCAGTTCTCAGAGTACATGATGATTCTAAATCGAGTTGATTGACAAAGATGATTAACCATCCAAACAGCCACAGATCCCCAAACGGTGAGTCCTGCCTGAAGTCATGTGGGTTCCCTATGATTATACCAACTACTGACTTCTGTCCAAGAGATAACTGCAAGACAGAGAAAATGCATTCGTTTGTGTTCATCATTATACCGGGCAACGAAAATGAAATAAAGGAATTCAGAAGGCTGTCAAAGAGAAGTAAAAGAGCTGGCCAGTGGTGGCACATGCCTTTAATCCCAGCACTAGGGCGAGCGCCCAGCAGCCTCAACAGGAAAGGGATATGCTTTCCTGGCATCAGGCTTGATTCCATATCAGGCCTAACTATGCCATACTTTGAAGATGTTTTATTAAAGAGAATCCATTGCAGCACTCAAATAATAGCTAGTCATGAACTGTGTGTTAGAGGAAATAGTAAAATAATACCAGGACCAGTTAAAGTTGGCTGATGTTACAAAGGTGACGTGTACCTGGCATTGAGCTGCTTACTGGAATAATCACAGTGAGCTCAAATTATTTAATAACAGGATGAGGATTTTATAGTCCCTTTGTGTGTGTATATATATATACACCACAACGTCTTTATCCATCCCTTTGTTTGTCCAATAAATCTTTATCCAGCATCTAAGATTCCAAAATCACTAAATTAACCTCAGATCCCAGTGACCAAGACATTGTGCTTATCTTCAGATTAGAATCTAGTTGGGTCACGCAGAGAGCAAGGAATTAACAATGAGTAAAAGGCACACAGAGCTGAGTGTAGGTGCTGGGAGACAATGGCGGAAGGGCACCTTACCTAGAGCTGGGCAAGAAAGGTTTCCTGGATGGAATGAAGTTAATGATGTGGGGCTGGGGAGATGGCACACTCCATAAAGTGATTGTCATACAAGTATGAGTACCTGAGCTTGGATCCCAGGCACTCATACCAGTAATCTCAGTGGTTGGCTGGGCAGAGCCAGGCAAATCTCTGAAGCTCATTGGCAAGTCCACCTATGCAAACTGATGTGCTTCTGGTTCTCTAAGAGACCCTGCCTCAAGAAATAAGACAGGTGAGTGATAAGGAAGACATTCAACCTCAATCTCTGCCCTCCACAAGCATGCACACACACACACACACACACACACACACACAAACACACACACACACACACACCACTGAGGAAGAAGAGAGGGAAGGTCAGACTGAAAATTTGGACCAATATATGCAAAAGATAAGAATGACAAATAAAAACCACAACACTGCTCTAGTGGTTCAAAATAGCTAGGAAAACATAATATAGAGGTTGGAATACAATGAGACATCATTAAAACACTCATTAGTAGAGAGACCAGATATAGGTTGAGAGACTCTCTTACCAGAAATGTTTGGGAATAGAAGTTTTTCAAACTGCAGACTTTTTTCAGCTATTGGAATCTTTCAAGTACCTTAAGGGTTGGACTAAAGTCTAACCATGAAATTCATGCATGTGTCACATACCTCCTGGGCAGAAGATAATCTTATAGAATGTGCCTGTATTTTAACTTCTACATGTCATATGAGGTCAGGCATGAAATTTTGTAGCTTTGTGTTAACACTCCAAAAGTCTGAGAATTTGGAGCATTTCAGATTTTGGATCTTCAGATTAGGTCTGCTCAACCTGTAGATAGGGACATATTTAAAAGGGATATATCTATAATCATGGGACTCCAGATACTGAGACAGGAGGATCATTAAATCAAAGCTATCTTGAACTAGCAATGGAGGGTATCTTTAGCAAAAGCCTTTCTCAAAAAAAAAAAAAAAAAATAGGAGCTACAGATAAAACTCAGGGCTTGTTTAACATGCAGAGGGTTGTGATTTCAATCTCCAAGACCATCAAAGAAAAATATGGTATCAGAACAAGGATGTAGCTCAATAATAGCACATTTAGATAGCATGGATTCAATTCAAGGCTGTTGCAGACAAACACAACATGGGGCCACTCTACCAATGACATAAGAAGCAGTTGGAACTTCATAGGGAATGGAAGTCCCTGCTGCCTTCTGGCAGACCAAGGACTAACATGATCAGATGTGTGATTTACAAAACCACTTTGGATTGATCCTGGAAAGCAAGCCAGAGCAGCACCAAAGCAGATGTGCAACCAGCAGAGATGCTGGCTCTTGCTGGGTGAGGGTGGGGACTAGGAATTTGGGGACCGTTTGGTAGATACATTCCAGAGGCTTAAAGAGACGCTTGAGAAACAGCAACAATTACAATCGAGAGTGTGATTAGAAATGAAAGAGAAGCAGAAAAGATGGGAGGGGCTCAATGGGAACAAGCACACATTTCTGAGTTCAGTTTCTAGTACCCACAGGCGATTCACAACCATCTGTACCTGCAGCTTCGGGGCAATCCACTGCTTATGGCTTCTGCAGACTCCTATACTCATGTGCATCCCATAGAAATGCATAAACATATAATTAAAACTTAAATAATTATTTTGTTTAAAAAAAAATGAAAAGAAAGATAAGAGAGAGGAGCCAAAATATTTACTAGATTTCAGACTTGGGCAATTGGATGAGACTTGACAGAACAGGAAACTGTAAGGGGCAGAAACTAAAAGCTATCCAAATACCAGCAAATGCTTTTCTCACTCAAACACCCACTACTCAATATATTTTCTTGGATTTTTGGCACCACAGGAACCAAACCCAATAATAAGCAAATTATCTAGGCAAAAGCATCCACGGTGGTCTGAATAATCCTAGAGAGAAATGCCACTGTTATCTAAACCGACGACATGCACTCATTGTGTTCAGCAGCTCCCATCTGGATCAAAGAGGACAGCATTTTCACCATTGACACTCGAGGTGCTGTGTGCCTGGACAGTCTAGCCTCTAATCACAAAACACCCAGGAGCAACAGAATTTATCTGCCATAAAGTTCAATTTAAGAAACCTTCCCTTATGATACAGTTAAGCAGTTGCTCATCATATTAGATCTGAGCTGTGGACAGTATGCAAGAAAAAAAAACTCATATCCTAGAAGTCCAGAGAAGGCAGTAGACATGGCCCTATTGCCTACATTTTTCTGTGTCCTTGAAACAGCTGTGTACTTGATTTGGTAGCACAAATACTAAAACTGGAACAACAGAGATTAGCATGGCTCCTGCAAATGGCCCCAATATTTAACCAGAAGGAGGACAAGAATTTTAACCACAAGAAGGACTACGAAAAGGGAGGAAGAGCTATAAGGAAAAGTGAGAGAGAGAGAGAGAGAGAGAGAGAGAGAGAGAGAGAGAGAGAGAGAATAAAGAGAGAGAGAATAAAGAGAGAGAGAGAGAATAAAGAGAGAGAGAATAAAGAGAGAGAGAATTTAAAGAGAGAGAGAAGCAAGAGGAAAAGGGAGAAAGACAACATACTGTTTGTTCTTCTATGCTGAATCTAGATTTAACTAGATAGATAGATAGATAGATGATAGATAAATAGATAGATGCACATAAATACATACATAACACAGAGATACAAGCAGAAGAACAGCTATTCAATAAAGTGGAAACAAGAAAGGAGAGCCAGAAAGAGTAATGGGGGTTAACAAGATACAATAACATATATGTATGAAAATGTCATAATGAAACCCATTACTTTGCATGCTAACATAATTTTTTGTTTGTTTTTGTTTTCTTGAGACAGAGTTTCTCTGTGCAACAGCCTTGTCTGTCCTGGAACTTTCTCTGTAGACCAGGCTGACCTCAAACACAGAGAGATCCACCTGCCTCTGCTTCCTTCCTGCTGGGATTAAAAGTGTGCACCACCATGCCCAGCACTAACTTTAAAACTTTTAATGAGTGGAAAATACAGGAAACAAATTGCCGTTTGTGATAAAGGCAAAGGGATACCTTAAATCTCCATGTATCAAGTAAAATTAATAACTAGAGGGGTGCCTTGTGATGCCGAGTCCTCATTATCAGCTTGACTGGGTCTGGAGTCACCTGGAAGTGCCTCTGATATTTTTTTAAGACTTGCTTTTAGTTCACATGTATGGGTGTTTTGCCTACACATATGTGTGTGTGCCTGGTGCCTGAAGAGGTCAAAAGAGGGCATCGGACTCCCTAGAACTGGAGTTACAGATAGTTGTGAGCTTCCAAATGGGTGCAAGAGCAGTCAGTGCCATAACTGCTAATTCCTCTCTCCGGATCCAAAGACACACCTCTAGCTATGTCTGTGAGGGTGTTCCCAAAGTGGCTTAATTCTAGCGGAGGAACACCCTGGGTGTGGGCAGCAGCATCCCATGGGCTGAGATCGGGGACTGAATGAAGAGAGAAGAGCAGGGAAAGTGAGCTGAGCACAGTACCCCCCCCTCTCTCATGAGCTTATGAACATAATGTGTGACCAGCTGCCTCAACCTCCTGTCACCATGATGGTTTGCAGCCCCTCAAACAATGAGCCCAAATAAACCCTTAAGTTACTTTCGTCAGGTATTTTAGTACAACAAGGAGAAAAGTGACTATAATAATATAAACTTTTAAACCTAATAGTTTCACAATGAAAAACTGAACCCATGCCTTCAAGATATAGGCAAAAGTTCCTTGCACATGAACAACCCCTCGCAAAATATCATATTACATCTTTTCCAAAGAGAGACATTCTGGTAGTGTCTTCTGGGGCCAAATGAGATTTGCTATTTATCTATGTATAAGGGGTCTGGTGAGGGAAGCAAGTTTCTCTTCCATGTCCTCCAGCGTTCCAGCAGCATGCTGTGGCTTGAAATCCAGCAGTTATTCACACCCAGGGAACGGCGTCCCCCGTCATACCTGTTATTATGTGGTAACCCTCACGGACGTGGGGCCACTTCAATCACAGCTAATGAGTTATTTTTTTCAGTCCTTGTGTAATTATCCCATTACCAATGCATGCTGAAAAGCTAGACTAAATGGAGAAAGGCAAGGCTCCTACTTTACACAACTAAAATCCTTACCAAGACCAGCTTCCAACAGATCTCCATGCATGCCCCCAGGGTTTGCTGGCAGCTGAACTAAAGTGAGAATTTTCATAGGGCACAACTACCACATAACAGTGGGAATCTGTGCCCAAATGCCCGGCCTCCGGGAGATATCAGGAAGTCACAAGGATGTGACAAGGAATTCTTCAAAGGGATCCTGGGGACAAGAAGAGTAGTTCAAGGGTAGTGTATGCTTGGTGTGCATGAGGCACTAGGCTTAATCTCCAGTCCTGAGCTGGAAATGTAGCTCAGTTGGTGCAGGGGCTGCCTCGTATGCCAAGGCCCTAAACTCCAGCACATTAACCAGGTGTGTGTACACACCTCCTATCCTGCCACTTGGACTGGAGACAGAAAGATAAGGAGTTTGAGGTCATCCTCAATTATGTAGTGAATTCAAGAGAGGTTTAGACTACACAAAACCCTGTCTCAAAACAAGCAGACAGACCAGGCATTTTACAAAGGACAGTGCCAGACAGCAGACAGTTGTAGCAGGTGGCTGAGGCAGGGGTTCCCCTTGGTTCTACTGTTAGCTAAGGAATGCCAGGGCTGTGTGCCCCAGGTACTCACAACAGAGCACCCTGGACCTGCTCCGCCCACAAATGCATATGAGAGTTACCAATAGGGACATCACACTTGCCCTGAAGCTCTCTGAGCAAAGCACAAGCCGGATCAAACTTGAGGGAAACATCTTCCCTGCGAGGTGGAAGCCAAATACCATCCAGCCCAGCTGCCCACTTTATAGATTCTGAAAGTGGTCCTCATTCAGTTTTTCCTGTCTAAGGCACAGAAAGCTGGCCTTGTCTGGTCTTCAGAGCCCCAAAACAGTAGAAGGAACATCACTGGGTAACAGAAAGCAGTGTGGTTATTTCAGCTGGGGGTGGGGTAGGGAGAGCAAGTCCTTCACACATCACAGTGCATTGGCACCTCTCCCCTGAATCTGATGGCTAGAGTATTGACCCTGACACTGTTGCAGATGCTGGTATAAAACCAGAGGACAGACGACAATTCTCAGAGAAGACAGAGACATCTGACAATTCACAGATGAAAACTGGAGTCATTTCCAGCAGGACAGGCTCTACATTTGGAATTGTCCCAAAATCTTCTGTCTTCCAAGAGAGACATAGGCTGTTAGAAGTACTCAGAAATTCCAAGATATCTGGGATGTTACATACCCTAGACAATTCCAAATATATTCATGTGTGTACATATATACATACATATGTATATTTCTACACATGACAATGTATAGCAAGACCCTCCAAGAAAAACCAAGGTTAAATTAAGTTTGTAAACCTTCATCATCTCAAGATTGTACTAACTCGGAAAACCCACTGCCAACCATGTCCTACTGGGCTTAGGGGGAAAACATAATTCATAAAATAATAGTAAATAGTGTTGAAAGTGGGTCACCCATTGAGGCATGGTCTGCAAAGGACTCTTACGTCATGACTCCCCAACCTCTATGGCTGAAATGCCATCTTTTCACAAGTTCCATCAATGTGATTTTTCAACTAAGCCTGGAAAAAGTCACCTATTCAATCCTTCACTGCTTAGTAAGAATTTTTATAGAGTTCAGTTTGGTGATTGAAGTCATCATGAAAACAAGACATACCTCAAGTTGTGTCCTGGCAAAAAAAGCAGCTATGATAGCCATTGCTCATACCATCAAGAAGCTTATAATAACACACCAAATACGTACATTAAAATTCCAAGAAAAAGAAAAGACAGTTTTTCCAGTCTCGGGATTTCTGCAACTAAGGAATAATAGAGACTCTATTTCTGCTTTGTGGTGTGTCTGTGTTTTCTCTTTTGATTAAGACTGAATCACTCTCTGGCTTCATTGAGAAGCCACTGAGGCCCAGTAGGGAGTTAACTGCTTGTGCAGTGCTCCCAGCACTAGGAAAATCATGGTCTGACTCACTCCGAATGTGTGCCCTGCCTGCTGTCAATAAAGCCTGTGGAAAAGTCAGGAAACAGAACTTGGCTCTGGGTATCTAGTGGGTTTTCCCATTTTTCATAGTAACTTGGAAAATGTTGCTACTCAACACTGGAAAATATTATAGCCCTACATCAACAGATACAGGGATAACCCATTTCTATTCTTGAACCTTCCAAATAGCCCTGGGCTAGAAACATCACCTTACTGGATTTGGCTTTCTCCAGCTTTTATTTTATTTATTTATTAAAAAATAATAATAAGGAAGGAGGTAGAGCCAGGTATGTCTTTTATTTATTTAGAACAATCATAGTTAATAAGGAAGTGGTAGAGCCAGGTATTCGCAGGATCATGCCCGTCAAAATCTTAAAGAAATTAGATGGCTGTAGACATGGCACGATCAGAAAAGTATTGCCATACAAACATGAGTTCAATTCACAAGAGCTCACATAAAAAAACTGGGTGTGGTGACTTCATGTGTAATCCCAGCACTGAGAAGGCAGAAACATGAGTTCAAGGCTTGCTGTCCAGCCAGCCTAGCCCAATAGACAAGCTCCAGGGCCACAAGTGCTCGGGCTACCACATCCATGTACGTGTAATACACATTGCAGGTATGGGGTATTAAAATCACTGAAGCTCAATGTGAACCCCTCTCCTCAGCAGAGTTTTATAATATGAAGTTGCAAACAGATGATCTCTTGCTATCTTCTTGAATTTCAGATCAAAATGGGACAGTGAGGTTTAGTTCATCAAGAAAAGCAAGCACGAAGCAGCTATTTCATCTGAGAATCCTCCAGTCACACAACACCCTCAGTGATAGCCTTCTTCTCCAACAACCCTGTAGAATATTCCTCGGCCAGTGTAGACCATCCTTCTCTGTCTCTTACCATATAGAGATCTGTGATTCCTGGGTAGATACAATTCCCCCAAGACATTCTAAACTGAATAATCAAGTATCTTCTAGTCCTATCTTGGTTAATTTAACAACTATAACAGATTTCAATTTATAGAACCATGGTGGAAAAAAAAATAAGGCTATTCCATGATTGTTGTGACAAAATGGACATGTTCACATGTGGATAGGGATGGAAAGTTCCTTTGTGAAAACCAGTGACCACATTCGATAGACGAGGAAAGAGGATCAACAACTAAATAAGAACCCAGAACTAAGCAGTGTTAAGTCTTGAGCTCCAAACATATTGCACAGTGTCACTTGACCTCAGCAGCCCTGGGTATCTCCAACACTGGAAGGCTCAGGGAGTCACCCATACACTACTGGCAACACCCCAGATGAGGCTCTTTTCTGATGAAGCATCCTGATTAAGCTGAGGGCAATGGAAGCCAGGAGTGCTGAGCTAATGAGGAAAACAGAAAAGTGAAGGAACAAGCCTATAAGTCGGCAGCAGCCACGGGCAAAACAGAGCTTTGTGCACACTGAAAACTGTGTTACACTGAGTTTGGCAGATTCTAAGTCTCCATTGCCAAGTGCCAGGTGGAACCATTCCTCTGGAGCCCACTTAGAAAGCAGCTAATGGCAATTCTTCTCTGTGAACAAAGTCCTTCCTCTGTCCCGGGGTTAGAGCACATGGATGGCAGGTGCCCTATATGAGCATTATTTAACACACTCCATTCAGACCACTCACAAATGACGGCCTCCAGAACAGATTGAGTCACCCTACCCCCTCTTCTCTGAGTGACATTCTTTATCATTTTCCAAATTTTCTGTGCAACCAGCAATCAAGACAGGAAAAACAAGCAAAGACTTACACACTGACAAAATGCTGATTTTGTCTATTCTATTAATAATACAAAGTCTCAGTGAACGCAAATGGCATTGCATGAATAATTGCACAGAAAGTTCAACCCAAGCCAAACATTTCCATCTGAATTGACATTTCCAGGAACTTCTCCATTAACATAGTTAATACTGATTTATATGTTTTGAAAATGGACAAGCCATTGACAAGGGCTTCCCCTATACTTCCTAAGGGGAAACGATGTGGACACCAAAAATAATTAATGCAGATTATATCCAATTTTGAATACTGCCTTTTATTCTGCTGTATTTCACTATACATTGTACACATGAATTAGCATAAGAATAGTTATACACTAATACGTATTTCCTGTTCCACAGTCATGTGACCATCTTTTAAAGAGACAAAAATAATCACAACTATAGCCTGCTCCAAACAAGGGGTAGTTTCTGGGCCATAGCTTTAGAATAATGATATAAAACATATTTTAAAGTTGTTGAAAAGTATGATTGACATGTAACACATGAAAAAAATTTTCAGAAACTATTTATACATACAAATATTTTCACTGTTATTATATCCAAAATTCCAAAAAAGAAAATGCTGACTAACATACTAAATAGTTGTTTTTAGGAGGAACTCAGCTGAATGTGGTAGCATGCACCTTTAATCCTAGCACTGGAGAGGCAGAGGCAGGAGGATCTCTGTGAGTTTGAGGCCAGCCTGGTCTACAAAGCAAGCTCCAGGACAGCCAGAACTGTTACAAAAAACAAAAACAAAAGAACAGAATAGAATAATTGCATGCATTATCACCAATATTAATATAGAAGAAAAGCTTTGAAGAATATGGTATACCAATATTCCTGAAAGAGGAAATTAACATACTAAGAAAGGGATATATTCA
The DNA here is from genome assembly GCF_943737965.1 of Phodopus roborovskii. Taxonomy (NCBI): domain Eukaryota; kingdom Metazoa; phylum Chordata; class Mammalia; order Rodentia; family Cricetidae; genus Phodopus; species Phodopus roborovskii. The sequence goes on along the minus strand of NW_026126485.1, from coordinate 17,116,918 downwards.
AATAGGGAGGACAGTGTAATACCATTGGACAGGCAATAAGCTCATAAAAAATCATTTTCATGATGGGGAGAGAGATCAAATAGGATTAAGTATAGGATGGCTGTTTTGTGAAATCTTTTGAAAAAGAAATTTATCCTCCATAATTTATTTCCTTGCACTGGACTGTATTTGGCCATCCAGAAAAGTATGAACAGCTTCAAATAAAACTACATCTACACAGGCACAGCCAACAAGTGAATTAAAGCAATCAATCATCCAACTGAGGAAGGCAGAAGGCTGGGCCACTATTACTAAGAGGGCTCTTCATGGAAGCTATCCAAGTTCAAATTAATGAAGAACAATTGTTGCATTTTCTTCAATACTTGACCTACAATATTCTAAGACAATGAAGAACGCCCATCAGAACCTTTACAGAGAGATGCCTACAACTGGACACTCGTGTTACATTTATTGAAGCAGCAAGGCTTGAAAAGTTGCAAAATGTTCAAAGAAATGAAAATAGTTATGCAAAACACATCTCCATCTGAGTATGTGGTAAGGGGGCTCAGTGGCTAAGATGTCAGGTCATGAACTCAAGCCAGGCCGAAGAGATGGTTCAGTCAGTAAAGTGCTTGCCTTGCAAGAATGAGGATCTAGGCTTGATCCCAAGAGCATGCTGTTTTCAAACCGGGGAAGCCAATCAGTCAGAGCCATGCACGCTTGCAATCCTAGTGCTGGGGAGCTGGGGAGAGAAGACTATGGATCCTAGGGTACATTGGCCTGTAAGTCTAGCCCAGCTGGCAAGTAAGAGACTGTTTCACAAAACAGAGGGGAAGTACTCAGGGAAAAATATCCAAGGCCATACACGTGTGTACTCACACACAAGTACATGCACGAACACAGAAAGGTTAAGCCAGGATCCTCGAGCCAGTTATTCTCCCTCGGTGGATTCTGAAATTGCAGGGAAGGAAGGTGGTTTCAAAGACAGAACATGCATCCCACAGGCCTACTGTTCACAGGCATACTGTCCACAGACATACTGTCCACAGACATACTGTCCACAGACTTTACTGTCCACAGACATACTGTCCACAGACATACTGTCCACAGGCCTACTGTCCACAGACATACTGTCCACAGGCCTACTGTCCACAGACATACTGTCCACAGGCATACTGTCCACAGACTTACTGTCCACAGACATACTGTCCACAGGCATACTGTCCACAGACATACTGTCCACAGGCATACTGTCCACAGACATACTGTCCACAGGCATACTGTCCACAGACATACTGTCCACAGACTTACTGTCCACAGGCCACTGTGTTCTCCATGTTGTAAAGCCTAGCACTCAGAAATCAGAAATTTTACAACAAACATCAAAAACTAAGCCAGTAAATCCTTAGCCAAATGCTCATTACCTTATTTCTTCCTATCTACTCTAAATTAAAAAACCAAATTATACATTTATTGGATTATGGATTTCATAAAGCTGTTTAACTTTCTAACCAAAAAAAAAATCTTGGCACTGAATTAGTTGTCAGCAGTAATTTATTTTCTTTTTTTATTACAGTTGTATCTGTGTATGTGTGTGCATGTGTACATGTGTGTATATGAATGTCACAGCACACATGTGGAGTTCTGAGGATAACATTGTGAAGCTAGAGTTCTCTCCTTCCACCCAGAATCAAACTCAGGTCATCACACTTGGCAGCAAGTGATGCTGAAGCCACCTCACCTGCCCTCAACTCTAATTTTTCGTAAAGTAAAGGTCAGTACATCCAAACTAGCATGTAATCATCTTCATTTCATCAAACAAAGGATGTCTTCCCACTAGAGAGAAGGAACAGTAATGGCAAAGGGGAAGGGAATAATCTTTTCCTTTTAATAATTTACACTCCTGGAAACTGCACCACATCATTCTCTCATTCTACTGCACGCCAGTGAAAAGCTGGTGATGATCAGGGTGCCACCACTGGGTCTCAGAGCAAGGGCCTCACACCACGGCATCAACATCGCCTAGAAACTTATTAGAAATATTGATCCTCAAGTCCGCAGCTACTCTGAAGCCAGAGCTCAGCAACCCATGTCTTAACTCCTCCATGTGTGCCCAGCACAGGAAAAGCCTGAAAACCTCAGTAAAGCACACAATTCCGTAACTCAGAAAGGAGTTCAGAAAACCCAATTTCAAGACTGGCAAGCTCAGGCTCCTTATTGCAACCTCTGAAAATATGCTTATTTTTCCAAATAAAATAAGTGTATATGAAATATATGATAACTACATGGTGAAATACATGGTAACAATGATACAGAATATGTAAATTCAATACTGTTGAAAACCCAATAATTCAAGATAGGTAGCAAGTGACCAGCAGCTTCTCAGTGTCATGTGAATGTCCTTTTCATCATTAACATCACTATCAGCAGCAGCAGCATCACCATCTTAGAGCATCAACAGCATCATTCTATCTCATTGCCACACCACCGCCACCACCACCATCATCATAACACACATCATTGTCATTACCATCCCATCACACACTATCATCACCTTCACACATCAACAGCATCATACCGTCACTACCATCACCATCATATACCATCAGTAATACCATGTCATCATCATCACCATCACCATCACTATGTCACCATCATATACCACATCCCCCCATCACCATTACACATCATCACCATCACCATTGTCATGTTATATTTACATCACTTAGAAGAGGAGAAAGGGGTCTGATTTCTATAGAATGCTCCATTTTTCCCAAGAACCCAACCCAAGATTGAAAAGGATCTCAACCCCATCGTGAGTTAAGTATAGAGAGAGGCAGTTGGAGGAAGCTGAATGATGTTCACAAACTCTTTGCAGGGAGGGGAAGAACACAGGAGGCCTAAACAGGTGAGCAAGTAGCTTATTTAAGAAGAAGAGGGGGGGTTAGGCTAGAAAAATTTGGTGCCAAACACCCCCACATTACCATGGCTTGTTTTTGTTAGCCTTACCTCAGGCATCTGCTACAATTTATGACTGGTTTTATTTTCAATAAGATACTCATTGCACTTTGCTTTCTCTGGTGCCCATCAAGGGGAGCTGACTGTGGGAGTAGGCAATTTCTGGCTTCCTGTCTGTTATCTCTTCCCAAAGCTACTCAGGCTCCCAGCTTCCACTGCAGGTGGGGTTCCAGGAAACAGAAGTTGGGACTGTGATAAAAAGAACAGCCTCCTTTCCTTTAGCAGATGGAAAGGAACATATCTGTGTGGTTAGAACCCTGGTTCTCTTTGTGTCTCTGCCCATTTGTCACCTGCCCATTTGTCACCAACCCAGTCAGACAGACTCAAACTCCAACCAAGGATAAGCCAACAAAAGACATCAACAGATGTTCTGCACTCTGTTTTGGAAATATTATTTATATTCCTAATTTTGTAACTATAATCAACAATATGATTGTAAGAGGCCAGGTAGAATAACTCTGAATTTGGCTGAATGGTAGAACCCTAGCCTAGCATACACAAAGCCATGGGTTCAATTCCCAGCACTGAAAAAAAAAAGCCAAGTAGAATAGTACTAGTAATTTAAATGCATTTACAACATAGTCCTATTGACAAATCTAAAGTCAGGAAGGTAGAGGCAAGATAATTGTGAGTTTAAGGCCAGCCTGGGGTACATAGTGTATTCAAGACCAGCCTGAGTTTCATATCAAAACACTGTCTCAAAAACCCTCGGTCTGGGGATGTTGCTCAGTCATAAAGCACTTGCTTGGCATGCTAAAGGCCTGAAGTCCTGTAAGTCCCATACCTATCACCACCTAAAATACACGCTAATAAAAGTGGGTGGAATCCCATGTCTCCTTAAAGGTCTTTCCAGACACTCCCACCATCACTTACCCCTGATCTGAAAACTACACATATCCCAGAGCCTTGTGCCTATGGTTGAAGGAAACAGTACTTGGGTGTCTGCTTCTGCAGGACTGCACAAAAGGAGAATTGCAACATGAATTCACTGTGTGTACACATAAGCTAAAGTGCTAAGGTACAATCTGAATTCTTTTTAAACCAAAGCCAGAAACTTCTGGGCTCAGGTTCTTGACATTCTGCCAATGCTTAGATTTGCTTATGGAGTAAGCTAACAAGACAGGGAAGGCAAGACCTTAGGATGTAGTTCAGTGCAAGGGGGTGGGCTTTGAGAGTGAGAGGCCTAGGTTCAAACCCTAGTGCCATTTTTTAAAAGGAGAGAAAGAACATAAGATCTGGGGATGGAGTTCAACCAGTAGAGTGTCTGTCTACCACATACACATAAACTGGGTGTGGTAGCATGGACCTAAACTCACAACACTCAGGAGGCAGAGGAGGAAGAGGTCAGGAGGTCAAGGTACCCCTTGGCTACATAGGAAGTTTGAGACCAGGCTGGGCTATGTGAGACCCAGACTCAAAAACAATGAAATAATGATAACAATGAAAGAAGGCTAACTGCAGCCATATTGTCCTGGGTCACTTGTCACCCTGAGCAGCTCAAACACTTCATTCAGCCAACATTTAGCAAGATGATGTAATGAAAGCCTAGGAAATAGGCTCAACGCTTTAAAAATGAATGAAGCCGAATAGATTTTTGAGTATGTGTTACAGTGTGGAACTGGATCTGCAAGGCAGGAGAGCATGGGCTCACCAGGAACATTCTAGAAATGTCACAGAGATGCAAGAGCCACCACAACAAATCATTAGGCTGCTGCCTTAGGCAATTAGTACAGATTCAAGAAGACCAAGATCCCTGAAAAAAAAAAATCTGCAGAAACTGGCTGGAAATAATCAATAAAAGAAGGTAACAGGAAGCATATCTTTCAAGTTCAAATTGAGTCTTGGGCCAGGGGGATAACTCAGTGGAAGAGCCCAGCATGTTCAAGACCCTGGGTTCAAGTCCCAGTGCTGGGAGACAGGAGGAACTGAGTCTCCACCAAAATCAGGCCTTACCCAAGGTACAGAATTGCTTTAGTTCTAGTCATGACGCTGAATGCATGTCATTGTAAATAAGAGAGAACCCACAACTGTTGTCAAACACTATATAAGTATGTATATATGCATGTATGTTTGTATGTATGCGTGCATGCATGCATCCATGTATCTGCCTAGCCACTTGATCATACTGACTGTGAAGAGATGCAAACAATGAAAATAAAAACAATTATCAAGTCACTTTCCCCAGAGAGTAGACCTCCACAGAAGTACTTTGGTTTCCCTGGTGTTGTTTCAGTCCTGAGGAACATTTACTCCAAGAGGACAGATATAACACTGTAGACTTGGGCAGTAATCTGGAGGATCCTAAGATTCTGTGAGACTAGCTTCCCCTTTAAACCCTTTTGGGAAAGGAGATAGTGTAAACTTCCCCAAGTTCCTGCAATTCTGTCCCTGTCCCATATCACCTTCTCTAGACATACTCACCATGGATGGCCTCAAAAGACACAGTGACATGCACACTCAAAAAGATTCACATAAACACACACCCCAGGATATGACATTTCCCATCATCTTCACCTTCAAAATTGTTAGGAAAATCAATCGGTTGAGAAATATAAATATGTACTAACAATATGGCATACTCATTAAGTTGATAAAAATTATGCTAACACGGTAATAAAAATCAAAAGTTTAGATCAAAAATTTTCCAGAAGCACACATAAAATGTATCTATCAATGTGATGATGGAATATTGTTCAACCATAGAAAGAGAGTTGTGGTATAGTCAATCGCTAGCAGACTTTGTGCTAGCAGTCAAAGAATCCAGACCCAAAAGAACAAGTTCAATATGATTCCATTTAGAAGGTACCTAAAATGAACAAATTTATAAAAACACAAAGTAGATTTGGGGCAGCACAGGGCAGAGAGATGGCTCTGCGGGTAAAAGCACTTGCTACACAAGTCCGGCAGTCTGAGTTTGATTCCCAAACCCTCAGGATATAGTGGGAATATCATCTATAAGTGGCTGCAGGGAACTGATGGGTGGAGAGAAACTGGTCCAAGTGGGACTGGCTGGACAAAGAAAATTCTCCTGCACAGAACTCCAAGCAAGGTGGGAGGCAGGCACAGACAAAAGAGTCAGACAAAAGCTTAGGGGCCAGCCAGTGTACAATATGATGCTTAGTCAGAAACAATAAGGGAAACCCTACCTCATTGATTATCTGCCTCAATTAGGTGGAAGGAGAGACCCAACCTTTCAACCTGGTCTTCAGACTTAAACACACACACACATACACTCAGAGGCATACATGCACACATGTATGTGAACACTCTCAAATAGGACCAGAGGCTTCCTGACCAGTGCACCTTATCAAATCCTATTTTCCTTGCGTTCTGCATAGTGTCTATTACAGCATTTATCACACAATACTATTGATCAGTTTATAACATTCTCACAGCCCTCTAGCCCTGAGTGTGGAGGTCATGCCCACAGTCACGGGGACTCCAGGAATGGGTCTATTCACTTGGTTCTACCAGGAACCTGCTTAAGGAGAGGCTGAAGGCATCATGAGGTGATGAACTAAGACAAGGGATAGAAAACAGGAGAATGAAGTTCCCTGCAGCCCGGGGTAAAGGCAAGCCCAGGAAAATCCTGAGGAATGGACAGCAGGGGACTGTGAGCAGTATGTGATAACTGAGTTGAGAAAAGGGGCTGCTCAAGCTGCTAAACTCCGAAGTCCAAAGCACCTCAGCATCACCACATGCCACTTACCCCTGTCTGATAGGGTTACTATTGCTGCAAGGACACACCATGACCAAAAGCAAGTTGGGGGGGGGGGGAAGGGTTTATTTGGCTTACACTTCTACACTGCAGTACATCATTGAAGGAAGTCAGGACAGAAACTCAAGTATGGCAGGAACTGAGAGGAAGGACCTGATGCAGAGGCCATGGACGAGTGCTCCTCACTGGCTCGCTCAGCCTGATTTCTCGTAGAATCTGTGATCACCAGCCAAGGGATGGCACGACCCACAATTGCCTGACCCCCTCCCCCGCATCAATCACAAATTAAGAAAATGTCTTATAGCTGGATCTTATGGAGACATTGTCTCAATTGAGGTTCCCTCTTTTAAAATAACTCTAGCTTATGTCAAGCCGACATAAAAGTAGCCAGGACAACCCTGATCTTGAATCCATGTGCACTGGATAAGAACAGGTTGTCAAGGAAAAAAAAAAGATCTGTGCGTTCTCTCTCTCTTTCTCTCTCTCTCCCTTCCTCCCTCCCTCTCTCTCTCTGATTCCAATATTTTCACAAGCAAATGACCTTGACGTATACATATCTGCAATCCTGGGGGATCCACAAACAGAGCATTTGAAAAACAAATCAGCAAACCATGCCACTGGGGAAGAATTCAGGTTTTATTTTCCTCTGATTCAGGCTTGGGGGAGGAGGCAGCACCTAGAATATAGAACCACTGAAAAATGCACGCCTTTCATCACAGTACTCTGGAGGCAGAAGCAGGCAGACCTCTGTGAAGTAGCCTGGTATATATATATAGTGAATTCCAGGTTGGCCAGGGTTGCATAGTAAGACCCTTTCTCAATCAGTCAGCCAGTCGGTCAGTCAGTCAGTCAGTCAGCCAGTCAGTTGGTCAGTCGGTCAGCCAGTCATTCAATAGCTTGATCCAATCACCTGCTGATGAGATGGGCTTGAGCTGCAGGGAGGAACAGCACAGCCAGTCTCCTCCTAGATTTAATGCTCCATCAAACAGCTCTCCCTTCTCCATCCTGTCCAAGCCTACCTGTGATGCATGGGGTAGTGAAGCCAAAGCAGCCCTCCGTGCAGTGCCTTGGAAACCCCTCTAAGAGAAGGGACTGTTGTGAAATAATGAAGGATGGACTGGGAGAAGAATAGGTCAGAACAGAAGAAGACAGAGCCCGAGAAGAAGGCTCAGTCAGTTCAGTGCTTGCTGCACAAGTGTAAGGATCTGAGTTTAGTGTCCAGCACCATGTAAAAGCCAGGCTTGGTGGTCACACTTGTAATTCCAGACCAGACACAAGCGGGTCCTTGAGGACTTGCTGCTGGCCAGATAGCCTCATGCGATCAGAAAGATCTAGGGCCCAAAGAGAGACTGTCAAAAAATTAAAAATTAAGAACTTTTAAAAAGGGGGGTCTGGCCTGCACAGGGGACAGAGGGAAGAATGGTGGAGGAATACAAATGGGGCATACAGAGAACAGAAGGAGGGAGGGAAGGAAATAAAGGTGGCTAAGAGAAAGGGAGGGATGCTGAGAGTCGCCGCCAAAACTGTTCAAGGGGCTGAACTCAGAAGTCTGAGTGGTGGGCTGACAAGGACAGGAAATGTCAAAATGCAGGACCCAGGATGCTCTGCTGACATACTCTGCCCTGGTGTGGTGACAGATTTTAAGGACCCAGGATGCTCTGCTGACATACTCTGCCCTGGTGTGGTGACAGATTTTAAGGACCCAGGATGCTCTGCTGACATACTCTGCCCTGGTGTGGTGACAGATTTTAAGCTGGACATGACATGATCATATGTCTTGTTTTGTTTGTTAGACAGTGTCTCATGTAACTGCTATGTAGCCAGAGATAAAGGATAACGTTGAACCCCTGTTTCTTCTACCTCCACCTCCAAAATGCTGGGATTCCTGCCACGGACCATCATGCCTACCTCAATTCGTTTAGTTTTTCTTTTATGTCAGGCTGAAGATTGAAGCAAGGTTTTATGCACAATAGCCAAGTACCCTGCCAGCTACATCTCCAGCTGTGGCATGATCAGATGTGCATACTAGCTCTGCACCTCACCTCTGGTTGTCACCCTTCATCCTTCATCCCTCCTTCATCCCTGGTCCCACATCCCACATGCCTTGGGGGGGACATTTCCTTCCTGGATAGACAATACTATCCCCATTTTCCTTATTAGGTTCAGGACAATCAAACAGGCTGGATCCCATCCTGGGATATGGCCTAAAGACCCAGGTTCTTTTTACTAAGCCAAAAAATAAAAATAAAAAGGTGTTGAGATTTCTGGCCAGGGGCACAAGGGACAAGAGAAGCAGGGGTCATGGGGTAGAGATGTACTTCAAAATTTAGGGAGAGCTGAGAGAGACAGGTGAGAAATGCAGGGAATGCAGGGGTTAGAAAACAGGGTGCCTTGGAAGTAAAACCAAGAGCCCCTGAAAAAGGAAATTCCCTGAGGAAGAAAGGAAAAGTCTGTGGTTTGGGGAGTTGAAGTTGTGATGACTCACTTTGGCCACCTCAATGTCCCATGTCAAGAAGAGGCAGGGGAAAGAGGCTGGAACCGTCCATGAGAACATGTAAGGGGCAACAGGCAATGAAACTCAGCACCGAGGAGGCCCAGAGTGGGTCGCATGACTTAGCACAGACAACAGCTTAAAATTACACAAATCGTTTGCCAAGCATTAACCTCTACTTTCTTCTGCTTTCTTTATTATTTTCTTGTTTTACTCTGTTGCTTTCAAAACAATCAGAGAGCAAAACAATTTAAAGGCTTGGAATTTCATTAACAACCTGGCCTGGAACTCGCTATGAAGACCAGGCTGGCTTTGAACTTGAAGAAGCCCTCCGCAACCTCTCCAGTGCTGAGATTGAAGGTGTGCCAACGACACCTGGCCTCATCAATAACATTCAAGAGCTGGCAAACGATTGCTAGGCAGGAGGCTTGTTAGTTTAGGCAAGAATGGCCTGTGATAAACACTTAACTACACTTGCAGATAGTAAAGCTAAGTGTTTGTTCGCAGAGGAGGGAGAAGCAATGTCAACACTATGCTTTGCTCAGCAAACTCTCCTTTCATAGATACTGTCTCCAGACTCCACCTCCCTGTGGGCACTGTCACTAGATATTTCAAATTCATGGGAGACTCCATTAATGAGGTTTTTCAGGGGCTTTTGACCCGCAGGTATTTATAGAACAAGACAGTTGCAGGTGGTGTCAGCTGTTCAATGTTTGGATCTGACAGACTGTAAGTAATCTTTCTAGGATAGCTGCTTAGGGTGCATGAATCAATACACAGCCCAAGCAGATAACGGTGTTCTGACACAAGTTCATCGCTGCCTCTGATGTGTAGGGGTAGGAAGGCAGCTCAGTTGTACCTTGCAAGGTTGAGGATCTAAGTTTGATCCTGAGAACACACAGTAGGAAAAAGTCAAGCACAATGCCGATAATCTCAGTACCATGGGGGCAAAGGCACAAAGATTCCTGGGGCTCTGCGTGTCTAGGCCAGTGAGAGATCCTGTCTCAAAAAGACAGAACAAAAGCGAATAACGTCTGAAGAAGGGCAGCAGAGGTCACCTGCACACACATGAACACACTCCTGCATACACAATGCCCCCACGCTTGGTCAAACATGGACAGACACACAATGGTGTGTATTCATAGCTACCTGATGGTGTTTTCTATAAAGAGCACGATGCCAAGACTCACTGACAGACATAACAGCTTTGGGTATGCACTACAGACAGCACATATCACCTTACAAAGTCCCTCCATCTCTGCCGTGAACAGGTGACCTCACACTTTAGGTCTGCAAAATAAGCTGGTTGGACTAACGCCAGTTATGGATGTCTCCAAAAGGAGTGTTAAAGATGCCTATTTTCAGTATTTCAAAGGGTCGGATGGATACCACAGTTACTCATAATACAATGGCACAAACCAAACCAAACTTCCTTTGAACTAGAATGGTGCCAACTCAATGTGTTGTAGTCCTGGTGCCAGTCCTACATCCAGAAGCCTTCACCAGCAGGTATGTCTGTCATCTATCAAAGGAAATATAAGAGAAATGAATGCTTACTTGATTACTGTAATTACAAAGTTGATTTTAGTATCTCTTCTTCGAGTCTACCTCATATCGGCAAATCCATGCCATGAGTAACACAGGGCTAGGGATTTAGCTCAGTGGCAGAGACATTGTCTAGCATGAGTAAGGTCCTTCATTTATTCCCCTCATTGAACAAAGAAAAAAATGGTACCTCAATCTTCATGCAGCATAGCACAATACTTAACAATCTGCTTTCTCTCTGAGCTTAACTTTTCTATACTTTTTTGTCTTTGAATCTAATAAAAGATGTATGTACATTTGAAGTGCACCATAATTTTGAAGAAATTAAGGGGGAAGATTAATTTACTCCAGTAGTAATTTCCTCTTCAACTTCTTGTTCTTTTTTGTTTTTTGAAATATGTATGTATTTTATGTAGATGAGTACTTAGTCTGCACACCAGAAGAAAGCATTGGGTCTCATGGAACTACAGTTATAGACAGTTGTCGGCTGCCATATGGGAGTTAGGACTTGAACTCAGGACCTCTGGAAGAGCAGCTAACCACTGAGCCATCTCTCCAGGTCAACTTTCTATTCTTCAAGATGTATTTTTTAAAATCTCTTTGATATCGTTTTTTTCTAAAGCAAATAGAATGTTTCCACTCAGTGCCAGTGCCCCCACAGGACCCCAAGAACTGGGAAGCCAGGCACATCATCTATGATGATGAGTTACAGGTCCCTGCTGCAAACATCAGAGCTATGTCAGCCCCCATGAGGTCTATGAGAGGAAGGAATTGAAATTCTAAAGAAAAAAAAGAAAAGGTTTAAAAGCTCGAGCATCATATAGCATCATTTATTATACTACAAATCATCACTGATCATGGGTGATCACTTTCAAACATGCTAAACTTCTGCAAATTCAATATTATAAATGCACTGACTGGGAATTTCTACCCCATTCTCTGCAGGAGCTGTGTGCTATTCTCTTTCACAATGAAAAATCCCTTAGAAAACCAACTTTGAATTATGGGTTGATGTGTCTCTGTATAAGATTTTTTTTTCTTTTGAGTGCTGTATTCCTGGGACACTGTCTCATTAAATCCACACTAAGTAGGACCTATTATGACAAGAAGATATACAGACACAGAATAGGGGCTCATCCAAGATCCCAGGCTGCTGAATGGCCAAACTGCATCCATCTGAAGCCAGACCATGTTCTCAGTCTCAGTGTGATTCCACAGTGTGGAGTCCGTGGAAATACAGGGTGACAAGCAAGTGACAGCTTTTCATAAGGCACTTTCAAATGCCAGCCTGCATCCCATCATTGCAACTGCCTTCACTGGCTAGCTTGGTCCTCAGACCATGTCATTGAGGCATTTCCCTTTCCTTACTTCTCTCCCTGTACCTCTTCTGGTAACAATCAGATCAATATAAACTGCTACAGTTGGTAACAGGCCACCAGGACCCAGCACCTTCGTCACAAACAATGGGCCCTCTCTGTGCATTGTTAGTATAAAGCTGCATCTTTCATCCAACTGTCCAAGCATGAAACTGCTTAGCCTTTCTTTCTAGAATTAACAATTCCAAGTCCAAATGACAAAGGAGAGTTGACCACCCACTAAGGGTTCTGACTATCTATACACCTGGGCACTCATCTCTCCCAACTGTCCCTCCCATCTCCTAATGGGGCCTTCTACTTTCCAAAAGTAGCTTTCAAACACACACACACACACACACACACACACACACACACACACACAGACACAGGGTGTGTGTGTGGGGGGGTGCTGATCAAGTTTCTCTTATAATTCCCCTGCTGCCACTGCATATGGCATAAAAATGAGGGCTGGGGAGATGGTTTGGAGGTTAAGAGGATTTGCTGCACCTGCAGAGGACCTGGGTTTGATTCCCAGCATCTACATGGCAGCTCACAACCATCTGTAACTCCAATTCCAGGGAATCTGACATCCTCTTCTGACTTCAGCTGACATTAGGCATGCACATGGTGCATATACATAGATGTGGCAAAACATTCATCGTATAAAATAAAGAAACCTTAAAAAAAGGAGAGAGAGGAGAGGATGGCATAAAAAGTCCAAGTCTCTCACCACTTCCCTCTTTTCTTTCTTTTTGATTGGGGGGGGGGGTTGGTTGGTTGTTTTCAAAACAGGGTTTCTCTGTGTTATAGCTCTAGCTGTCTTAGAACTCACTTTGTACACCAGGCTGGCCTGGGACTCACAGAGGTCCTCCTGCCTCTGTCTCTGGGATTAAAACTTGTGCCACCACACCCAGCTCACTCCCCTCTATCTAACTAGACCTTGAAAATAATCACTTACGCTTCCCACTCTGGCTTCTGTCCAATGCTGGCCCACATGCTGATAAACTTGTTTGGCTGATAAAGTCTTTCCCATAGCTCAGCTTGCAGGCCCAGCACACCTCCTCACTGAGGCTTCCCCAGACTCTCCTGAGCAAACAGCCACTGCTGAAACTCCTCCATGGAACCTGCACTACTCCTCGGTACTGTAGAGTGGATCCCTGGCTCCCTGGGAAAATGTCTGCCTTCTGGCCCCAGGGCCCAGCACATGGCTAGCACAAAGGATGGCCTCAGAGTGACTAAATAGCTGTGGCTGCAGATAGCATGTGGGAAGGAAAGAAAACCGTTGTCTTTATGAGAGGAGGGATATCCGACTTGGAATGTGTTTTGAGCTCATAAAACATCCTACACCTGGGCAAGATGATAACATACACAGTATAATCCCAGCACTTAGGTGTATGCAGAAGTACATGGCCAACCATGTACTTGTATATGGCAAGTTCCAAAACAGCTAGGGCCACATAGTGAAAACCTGTCTCAAAACAAAAACAAAGCAAAAATTCACATGAAAAGTAGAGGGGAAATGCCTAGGAAGTTACTTACAGCCTAGTGGTGTGTCTCAGGAGTAGAGAGGGACTGTTTGGATAGGACTTGCTCTAGATGCCCTCGAAGAAGGAGGTGAGCCCATCCATCATGGTACAAGGTCTCAAAAACATCATGGTGAATAAGTTACAACTCCAAACCCATACTGTTCCTTTGAATACAAATGTCTCCAAAACAGGGCAAGTACTTTCTAGGTGCTATTTAGAGGGATTCACAGTTGTGAGTCGAGCATCTATTAAGAAGAAATTCGAAGGTCAGAAAAATGGTTCAGAGATAAAGGCACTTGCTGCCAAGCTTGATGACCTAAGTTCAATGCCCGGGACTCACATGGTAGAAAGCAAGAGCTGACTCTACCAAGTTGCCCTCTGACCCCTGCTTATGCACAACACACACACACACACACACACACACACACACACACTAAATAAATGTTTAAAAATGTGAAAAGAAAAAAAAAGTCATGTGACTTCAAACAATAAAAGAAGGACAGGTCTGAATGTGAAGTGGAAGACCAGAACAGCTTCCTTTTCCAAGCCCTTTTATCTTTCGGTTACACAAACGTGAGTGAAACAGTAGAGTCCTCCTCACTCAGCTCTCCACTGTACTGCCCGGACCTGAAGTGCACAGTGAGAAGTAAGTCTGTAGTGACGTCTAAGCGGTGAAGATGCAGGCAGGGCAGTGTGATTCAATGGTGGAGGACATGCTTATCGTTCCTGCAAGACCCCATGTTCAATCCCTAGCACCAAAGAAAACCAAGAGCTAAAGGCAACAGACAGCCAAGGCTTTTATTTCCCATCACTAGAACACGATTCTTCAGGATGTACTTCAAAGACGCTCACAGTCGACACCTGTAGGAAGCAGGTTGCAGACCACCCTGCAAAAATAGAACAGCGCCTGCTCCCTCGACACCTGAGTGCGATTCCTCCTACTAAGACATTATTCTGAAATTATCTAATTCCTAAAGCCATAACCTCAACATAGAAACTATATAAACTTGAGTCTCAATAGTTGCTGCCGTTGTCTTACAAAGTCATAGCCAAAGCTAAATTGGCTCAGGCCCTACCAGAACACAGAGCACAGCTCCCACCAGCCTCTGGCCACATCAACTGAGCAACATTCAACCTTGTTTTAAAGTGTTCACTCATTAGCAATGAACTCAGAGCTTTTGTTATAACCCATGCCTTTTCTGGGGAAGGCCATCATGGCCTCCATGCATGTAAGGGCCCTGACAGTGACAATGACACCTCAGCAATGCAGATACTCCGCAGCCTATTATGAGGTAGTGTAGACTTGAAAACGGTCCAAGCTCAAAATGCATGTAGCATGCTCTCCTGGCCATTGAAGCTCAACAGCACAGAACACCATGTAACACCAGCGTTCACTCTTGTGATGTCAGGATGGCTGAGGCCTGGGGTTCACTGACACCACCCCACCTTCTGACAGAGGATACTACCAAGCACACTGGCCTGGGGAAAAAAAAACCCAACTTAAACACTTTCACACAATTGCAAAGCTGAAAAGCACCGAGCCAGTCAAGGGTAGTGTGTCCTCCGTACCATTTAAACAGCAAAAACACACCAGAGGGCTGGGGAGATGGCTCAGCAGGTAAAGGTGCCTGCAGACATGCCCAACAACCTGATCCCTGAGGCCACAGGGTGGAGAGAACTGACTCCCAAAAGTTGTCCTTTGACTTTCACATGCCACTATGGCACACTTGCAAGCATGTGTATGCACGTGAACTAATTAATTAAAAAAATAATTTCAAAATGCCACCAGAAAGCACAAAGTTGTGACATTAACAACACTTCTTTGAGGAATGAAAGCTGAAAGCAGAGGTCAGTCCTATCTTGATGGCCCTCAACTGGAGACTGTTTCTTCAGGTGACCAGGAGGAACAAAGGCCAGGACTGTCTCCAAGTTATAACAAATCTGAGTGAGGAGATGAATGCACAAGCTTCAAAAGGCAAGGATTGCTGTAGTCTAAATTACATTTAAGAATTACTAGATAAATGTGGTGGTGTACCCTGCTCTGGAGAGGCTCAGGCAGAAGGGTTGTGATTTGGAAGCTAGCCTGGGCTACATACATACATACTAAGTTCAAGGCTAGACTAGACTGCAAACCAAGTTCACAAATTAAAAGTCTTTGTGCTTCTCTGCTCAGTCCCAGAAGCAGGCCCTAAAGGGACTAATCCATGGTATGTATGGTCCTGTCCTTGGGGAACTGGCAGTCCACAATGTCCCTCATCTTATAACATCCTGTGTGTTCCTGGAGATGATCTCCCAATCCCTTCTGCCACTGAGCCTCTAAGAAATGCCACAGGCCTTGACACCCACTACACCCATATATGGGCCCCACCATACCTCACAGCAGCATGAGCTACTGGACCCAAGAATATTCTGCTGGAAAGGAAGAGGCTAACACAACAGCCAGGCTGGAAGAATAATAAATAGCCTGGTGCTCAACTCAGAATGAGTTCTGGGGCATGAAAGCATAGCTCATCACTATAATTCCAGGACCAGGAAGCCTGTAGCAGGAAGATTGCAAGTTTGAGGCCAGCCTTGGCTACAGAGAGAGAGTTCCAGACCAGCCTGAGCTACATGGTGAAACCCTGTCAAGAGAGGGCCTACCATAGCATCACTCTAACTCAAAATATTTATTTATTTAGACATAGTTTCAATGCTGTCACATCTGAAAAAAAGAGATGAGCAACTAACCATCAGCAGTGATGAATATTTATGATCGTGGACAGGATTGGGGGAGGGTAAGTAGAAGGCTCTATCTATTTCATCAGGAAACATACTCTGCATTCTGCTTTTACAGTATTTACAGAATGTACACTTCTATTCAAATGCATAATAGCATGAGCTTAGCATTGAGGTAACAACATACATGATTTTTTAAAAAATATATTTAGACCCTTACAGACACAGGTTTAAACATATATACATATTATCTGCAGGGACAAATATGATATCCCAGGATAAAATTCCATAAAATTTAAAGGAAAATAAAAACAGGTAGAAACTCCAATGGTTAAAATGAGCCTATTCTAGTACTTTCTAAGCAGATAATGACAGGTGTCAAATGTCTGTGGTATTTGGATTCTATTTAAGCAGTTACAGTTAACATGATGATGTCACTTTCTCATTTTAATATATCAATATTCACAATAAGAAAATAAGATCCTTTACCACTCTTAAATTACGATTTAAAAAAAAATTCAGCTGTCCACTGAAGGCTGTGTGGACTGATGGCTTCATGGCATTATTAGGGATGACTGGGAAAAAGATGCAGTGCCCACGAGAAGGAAGCCCACTGTCTTGGTTCCAACACATTCCAGGTCTTAAGACATACTGAGAGAAGCTGTTTCATCATTAGAATCAACTTGGCTTCCATATGTTGGTTTTTAAAAATGTTTAGGGAGAGCAGTCCAAACAAAATGCACTTCTAAGCCAACATTTTTCTTTGACTTTGCCTCTAAGCAACATTCAACATCCTATATCAATTTTTCCATAGACTTAAAGGGGAGATCTGCTCACTCAGGAAGCCCTCAGTGAGTACCTCCTATGTGCCAAGCACTCACCTAGGACCTGGGAGATCAGGGAAGGTGTGAAGCACTAACCCTGTCCTGAAGAAGGATGTGAAGGATGTAGCATGGGGCCAAACTGATAGACAGGGAAATGCTTGCAATGCATTTGGCTAAAGTCCATGCTAGTTAGCCTGTTACAGGGGCCACAGGGCCTTTGCTTATATTAAATCAGAAATAAATGGTTTTAATTGCAAAAGAAGTCAAAGCTAGAAGAAGCAATGGTGGTGATTCATCATGGGTATCTTGGGAAGACAACACAAAGCACAATCAAGTCCATGGATAAGGCCTTCCTATCCTAAGGATGCCTGAAAGGCATGAGTGCGCATAGTAAGATAAAAACTCACCCCTCTCCGTTTTCAGTTCTTATGTTAAAAACAGGCAATGATGGAAATAAACCATTAAGACAAGGTTCAAAAATAAGTTTAAGTGGGTACCAAAACTCATTTTTTTAAAAAAAAAATCTTATTTTAATCACTTCTGTAAGGCAGCTGAAAGGTACGGACACCAAAACTCAGCTTGGGAAGCAATCATCTTAATCTGCTGCATTGAAAGATTAATTTAAACGGAGATTACCAATGGCTGCAGATGAGCTGGGTTGGATGATGGGGCACGGATGAGATGAAGGAAAAATTGTGAAATCACACAAACACAGCTGCAGGCCAAACATGGAGATGGTGTAGAGAAAATCTCCTTCCTAGGTTCAAAGCCCAACTCTAAAGGACAGTGCTAAAGTTAAAAACCCAAATGTCAGGAACAGCATGTGAAGGTTCAGGTTCACCAGGCTGGGAACTGCCTGTGGCCTGGACAGCAGAGATCATTTGACCTGACCTAGGGAGCCACAACAGTTTGGACAGAAAACCCAACCAGGTGGCTGGGAAAAGAACAATTCACCCATTGTTGATCTTACCTCAAACCAGATTGATTCTAAGTGCTTGTTGGAACTACTTCAAGAGCCTGCCCAGACAGGAGGCAGAGATAAGATGAAACTGGAAAAGAGATCAAATATAGGAGCCTGGAAGGAAAGTGTGTTCTGATGGAAAGTGGTCCCACCCCCAATATACAAAAAGGAGGTTAATTTGGAGACCCTTCTTGGAATCCTGGCTATAGGAGTCTGAATTTGAGGATGTTATCATTGAGAATGCAGATTAAGCCCTCAATAGCACTCACGGGGGAGTGACTGGGCAACAGTTCCCAGAGGTTTTAGCTCTCCAGAAGGGAGGTCAAAGACAGAACAACTGGGGAGAGGATACTAGAGTCACCCCCATTCTAGTGATGCAGCCAGGTGTTATTGTTGTATTCAAAATGTCTGCTTGGAGGGTAAGGGGGTAAGAGAGCACAGAAGTTCTGTCTACACCCTATGCTTCACCTTACCCCGGGGTACCTTCCCTACTTGACTGCTCCTAATGTGTATTTTCTAATAGCAAAGCATTTCCCTGGGTTTTGTGCCCTAGCACAGCAAACAATGCAAACTGAGGAGAAACTGAGGGGACGCCTGGATTTATAGCCAGTGGGTCAGAAGCACAGATCTCATCTGGGACCTGTGGTTGCTGTCTGGGACTCGTGACTGGGAACTATCTTGGGAGCCCTTTGCCTATAGGGTCTGTACCAATGTAACATAATGGCATAATTAAATTTGCATGGCATGCAACTGATGTCTGGGTGGTTGAGAATTACTTACCATAAGGTGAATATACACATCTGAGAAGTGAAATCAGAGTGTGAAATTTTCATTTCTGCCCTTACCTCCCACTGTTTAGATCCTCCTGCCATCCCCCTAGAGGTATTCCGGCCAGGAGTGTTTGTCCTAATCATTAACCCTCAAAGCTAAAACTCCACATGCCTCAAGCATTGACTCATATCCTCACTCTTCTCCCAAGTCTCCTTCAGCATTCCCAATAGAATTACAGTCTCCAATTTCCACCTTGCATAGCACTGACCTCTACTTACAGAAGGCCACTGGGCCCCAACTGGGACATTTACCCAAAACTTAAATCTCTTAACCAGTCTCACTAAGGTTCTAAGGATACACAATAAGAACATCTGTAAAATGATGGTCATTTTAAGGTCACTTCACCTCTTTCCTGCACTCATTTACCAAGTCCTATTATCCTTATTTAGGTTTATGAGGATTTGAGTGAAGTCATTTTTGTCTTTTGCAAAAAGTCTGCCACAATAGATTATGCAGAGAAAGAGCTAACTGAAAATGTATTCCTCAAAAAGGAATGGAATTCTCTTAAAAATTGATCTCATTCAAATAAAGAGAAAAATAGTGAATTCCAGGGATGGGGGAAGAGTTGGGGAGTTGTGGGTCAAGGATACAAAATTCCCATTGGACAATATGGCCAAGAAATTAAGAAATAATGAGGTGTGTGTGTGTGTGTGTGTGTGTGTGTGTGTGTGTGTGTGTGTGTGTGTGTGTAAGAAAATCTATCACAAGCTGTTAGAGCCAGGCCTGGTGATACACTCCTTTAATCCCAGCATTCGGGAGGCAGAGGCAAGTCATTTCTAAGTTTGAGGCCGTGATCTACAGAATGAGTTCCAGGTCAGCCAGAGCTACATAGAAGAAACTCTATGTCAAATAAAATAAAATAAATAAATAAAAGAAGGAGGAGAAAAGGAGGAGGAGAATTCCAAGAGAAGTAATCCAGTCATAAATGAGCAAAATCTCTAAACTCCACTTACTGGAGATTTCTAAAACTGTCAGGCTCACAGAGACAGAAAGTAGAATGGTAGATTCTGGGGGGTTGGGGAGGGGACACAACTTCCAGTTTAATGAGGACAGAGTCTCTGGGAAGATGACAAAGTTCAGGAGAGGGATGGGGTGATGGCTGCACAATGTGAACATACTCAGTCAGACCCATCAGATGGTTAAGATGCTACAATTTTATGATCTACATATTATAGTGCAATAAAAAGAAAAACAAGCTTTACTCAATGAATACATGGATCGGCTATTTTATAACTACTGCGGGTGCTATTTTCAAATCATCTGCCCATTTTAACTCATTCTGTGGGTAGTAGCTAGTCCATTCATTTCATACATCTATCACAGATTTTTCTGGGGAGGCCTTATTTTCAAACTAGAAAAAGTCAATTTCAGTCATCTAAATTTATTTGCTTCTCCAGTTACTGTACAATGTGTGCAGGGGGTATCATTCCTCTCAAACCCAACATCAGGAACTACAGGGACTTTTTAACAAGCCTCCTGGGCTCAACCAACCAGCATGCTTTGTTTTCCTTTAAGAAACATTTGAAAACCATCATCCTGAAGAGGCATATTTTATTCATGCCAGTTTAAGTATTCAGTACTCAAAACGGAATGAAAAAAAAAAAAAAGGTCAGGATAAATTTCCAACGGCATCTGGAAAATTGGCAGGAGAATTAAGAATGTGGAGGCACCCGTGTGGTCCAGCTGGGGTGAAACCGCCTTGCTATGGAAACCCTGAGTGCAAGATGAGCTTCTAAAATTGATCGATTGGGGCATTTTCTCTGTATGTGATACCAAACTATATTAAAAGCCCTTTAGGAATTCCCAAAGACAGTCCTCTGGAATGTTCACTTATGAAGCCAGGCTATCTTAATCAAGAAAAGGTACATCTCTAGCTTGTCCTCAGACCCCCATCCAGCCTAAAGTTTAAGTATTTAATTTCACATTGAGAATAACAAGAATCCAGACAAAAATCTGACTTCAAGGAAAAGTCAAAAGCTTCCCCTACAGCTCTGATGGCCAAAGACTTAAGATACAAAGACACACTCTCCCTGAGAAAAGCTTGTCCTTAATCTTGACTGGAAACAGATAATATCTCACTCAGTATGAGGGTCTAGAACAGTGGCTCTCAACCTCCCTAATGCTTCAACTCTTTAATACAGTTCCTCATGTTATGGTGACTCCCAACCACAAAATTATTTTGTTACTACTTCACAGCTGTAATTTTACTACTGTTTTAAATCATAAATATTTTTGGAAACAGAGGTTTGTCAAAGGGGACATGACCTATAGGCTGAGAACCACTGGTCTAGAATCTGACAATGTTAAGCCTAGAACTAACTTTCTCTCTCTCTCTCTCTCTCTCTCTCTCTCTCTCTCTCTCTCTCTCTCTCTCTCTCTCTCTCTCTCTCTCTCTCTCCCTCCCTCCCTCCCTCCTCCCACCTCTCACTCCCTCCCTTCCTTCCCCTCCATCCTTCCTCCTTCCCCCTCCCCTATGCACTCCATGCACACATCTTATATCCATATAAGGTTGAATATTAGTCAACCTTTCATCCAATCCCACTCATTGGCTTCTTTCTTACTTGTTTCACATTTTGAGAAAAAGACTTATTCTAGAGCAGACTGGACTGGAACCCACTTTGAGCCCAGGCTGGCCTCAGATTCAAGCTCTCACAGCAATTCTCCTGATATTACAGACATGTGCCACCACTCTGGGCTCTAATTCATTTGATGCTCAAAGTTCAAACTATGTTCAACCATCTGTATTCACCTATTGGGAACCTACTAGCATTGTGACTGCTCCATTGCTGAGGCTGGACGAGGCTGGGTCACTCAGTGTGTGGCCTTGGGCAGGGTTGTCAGAACCTCTGGGCTTCCTTATTCTCATGAGTCATTTGTATGTTACATGAGCTACTTCTGCTTTTACTGACCTTGACCATGAGGGTCACTGAAGGACAATGGCACATACATCCTTCAGAACTGCTAACCTCATGCTCTCTGCTGCCCTGCACCCTTCTGTAGGATTTGCCCTGGCATCCTGAGCTAGTGCTATGATCCAGAGAAACATACTTAAATAGTCTCTGCCTGTTTCTCTGTACAATAAGAGGGTAACGAAACACAGACAGCCAGGTCTGGTGGTACAGGCCTATCCCCAGCTACAAGGAAAGCTGAGTCTGGAAGATGTAAAGTTCAAGGCTTGCCTGGGCTACAGGATAAGTTCATGCCCACTCTCATCAGTTTTCTGAGACCTTGACGTCTCAAAACTGGAAGGCTGGAGAGGTGTCTCAGCAGTTAGGAGTGCACAACTGCTCACATAGGGGACCCCAGTTCCGTTCCTAGAACCTGCATCTGACAACTCAGAACCACCTGTAACTCCAGCTCCAGAGGATTCAACACCCTCTTCTGACCTCTGCAGCCACCTATACTCACACACACACACACACACACACACACACACACACACACACACACACACACACACACACGCACTTACACTTTATCTTTTAGCTTAAGAAAGTAAAGCCAGAATTAGAAATATAGCTTGTGTGTTGAAGACCTGAGTTCAATCCCCAGCACATCAAAGGAGGAGATACAGAGATAGCGAACACACACAAGGGTGGGGGGATCTCTTCTAGTTCTAGAATAACACATATAGGAGAAACCCCACCTACTCTGAGTGAAAATGAGACTGAACTACTTCAGAGACTTTCGGGTACTACACACAAGGCACCATCAGTGGGCTGTGAGAAGTCATCATTGGCCTTGGACATGACCACAGCACAGGGTGCTGGCACTTCATAAAAGGTCACAACAGTATTCACATCACTGGGTCACCACCCAGTGGTCACACACATGGCACCTCACACAGAAGGGGTGGCGCATGCCACAGACACTGCCAATCCATGTGAAAGGTGACCTTCCAGGTGAAGATCAAGGAGAGCATCTACTACAAGTGTGCGTGCTGAATTTGCTCCCTCCCTTGACCTATATCCAGATGGAAGAGATCAAAAGGAAAAAGAGAAAAACTCCAAAGACAACAGGTGACGATCAAAGCTGTGGGTTTTGCTGTCACTTTGTCCTGTCCTCTTACCCCAAAAAGGGAGCAGCTTCAGAAGACGCTACCTGACAAGGACATAGAGTCAAAAGACAGTGTCTCCTTATAAATAAAACTTTCAAGCCCATGGCCATTAACACTCACCCAAAAGAGATGGACCATAGCCAAACGGGAAAGGGCAAGTTACTAAAACTGGCCCTCCAGCCTCCAAGAGGTTGGGCAGAATTCTTGCTGTGAGCAGGGAAAAGGAAGCAAAGTCCGGTCACTCTGCCAGCATGCTGGAGACACAGTAACTAGGTCACATTCTCACTCGGGCCTGGATGAAGCCACTTGGTGGCTCCAGGGTCTCCATGTACTGTGCAAAGGATGGCCATCGTTCTCGCACCCGGCATCTCCCCTTGAAACCCTATGGCTATGCACCACCCCCACCCCCACCCCACCCCCACCATGCAGTGTGAGGATGTCCTCGGACTCCTTGATATCCCAAGGAGCCTGTCCCCAGACCAGTGAGGAGGACAGATCGCTAGCTTTGATCTCACCACAGCCTAGGGCTGGTACAGCATGGACCACCAACAACAACCTGCTACTCTAACCCTTCCTTCATCCAGCTCCATGTGCAATTTAAGCAGGAACAGGATGCAAACTCTGATGACACCCTAGTATGCAGAATGCTCTAGTCTGGAGCTGGCATGAATCCCTAGAAACCTGCATAATTAGCCCTTTCTCTAGCAGATGCTAATAAGCTCACACAGACAGCCCATCTTGAGTCCTCTTCCAGATTACCCACCACACAGGAAGGACACTCCTGGAGTTCAGTCCTTAGAGAGTGTGATTTATGTGCCTGCATACTTAGTGACAATGCACTTCACAACTGAAATCCAAGCCTCACCTTCATCCAAGACTTGTGGTGCAGATTACTCTACCCACTGGCTTTTCAGAACAGTGTGAATGCTTCTTGCCCAGGACATGGTAACTAAATCACATCAATGCCTGACATTTTCTTAGCATCACAGACAAACCTCGATGACATTGCCACACAGTTTATCTGAAAATTGTCAGCACGTGAGGCAATCACAGAGCTGTCTGTGAGGCCCTCCAAGATCTCCCCACTAAGCATTTTTAGCAGTTTATTAATTTAAAAGGCATGTTAGATGGGACTGCTTTTTTGCTTTAGCTTCTAACCTTTGCAATTAGCAAAAAGGTAAGAGGCTCTTTGCGTCTCTTAACAGCCCCCAGCAGAGATGATAAATCGTCACTGCCAAAAAAGGTTTCCTGGTGAAAAAAGGCAAGCCATCAGAGACCATGCTCTCCTGCTTCTAGCCAGCTTCACTTGACGCCATTGTCTGCAGCCACAGATCTAAAAGCTGGAGTCTAGGGGAAACGCTGAAAGGGAGAAAACATGGAAGTTTCAAAGATGACTCCAGTAAAATTCTGCACTAACAAGGTCTCAGCACTCTCCTCCCAAAATCCTGCTAAGGCTTAGAGAGGACTTGAATATGTCCCCAAAAAAAGGCTTGTGTGCTGGGAGCTGAGTCCTGGGGTAAGGTGAGAGGTGGTGGGGCTTTTAAGATTCTAAGATTTACTGGGAGGTCCCAAGACTGGTCTGTCCCTCTGGTTCTGCTGCCTCACCTGAGCCTCCTTCCCTCCCAAGTTCCTGTAGTGCCATCTGCCCAGAGGTGATAAAGCTAAGGGACCCTTGCCAGAGCTGCAGTGCTTCTAACTTCAGCCTCTACAGCCATGAACTAAATAAACGTGTGCGTGCGTGTGTGTGCCTTTGTGTGTGTTATACAAGTCCATGCATAAATGGGGGCAGTGCTCCCCCAAACATGGATATGTGGAGGCCAAAGGCTATGTCAGGTTATCTCTTTCAGCCAATCACTTCTTGATCAGGTTCTGTTTTGTTTGGTTTTTGTTTTGGGGGGTTATTTTGTTTGTTTGTTTTATTTTGTTTTGAAACAGGGTCTCTCACAGAACCTGGAGCTCATTGTTTTGGCTAGACTGGCTGGTAAGCAAGTGCCCAGGATCCATATGTCTTTGCCTGTGTATGCGCACACTAACATACACACACACACACACACACACACACACACACACACACACACACGCACACACACAATGTGCATGCTTATATGTGTTTGTTAAGGCATGGATGATGTCATTGTCCAGAGACTAGTAATAATTATAAAATAAAATATGCGAGAATGAAGTTATCATCTTGGTTAGTATCTGATTATTTCAGAAAATTTAGAATGAACATTATGGCAAGAAGGAGAAAATTGAAGTCATCTATCATGTAAACCCCTTGGGATGAGAAAGTGTTAATATCATTAATGTGTATGCCTTCAGTCTTCTCCCTACGTATATGACAAATGTTCTTTCATAAAATTAGGATCATCTTATCTCATATATCCCTCACATTGTCAATATCCTCATTCAGAATTTAAAATTGATGGGCATCCACTGTATTGACACGCTATGGCTTATAAGTTTTATGTTGAGTTGTTTCCAACTTTCAGTTGTCATAGATATGATGAAGATTACTTTCTTTTCCCTGTGGATATTCGTGTGTATGTCTCTTGCATACTCATGGGGGGTACATGTGAACATGTGTATGGGTGCATGCGGAAGTCAGAAGACAAGCTCTGGTATCATGCTCAGGAAGGCTGCCCTCCTCCATAAAGTCTCTCATTAGCCAGAGATCACCAATTAGTCTATCCTGGCTGGAAAGCAAACTGCAAGGATCTTGACTTGGCCCTGATACTGGGATGATAAGCAAACATCACAAGATGAGCCTGGTATCTCTTTCTACGTTATTCTGCTCGATCACCCTCTTCCTTTCTCCCTTGAGATAGCCTGTCCATGGAACCTGGAGCTAGGCTGGCATCCAGGAAACCCCAGCGATCCTCCTGCCTCTGACCCTCACAGTGGAGGGGTTACCGCACACAAGGACCACACTTTTAACTTAGGTGCTTGCCCTCAACTTCCACAGCAAACATCTTATCTGCTGGGCCATCTCCCCATCCCTGTGATGAATTTTAACTTGCAGACAAGCAGCATGTCTGTCTAAGGAAGATAGGAATTAGCCTTAGAATGTCAAGGTGAATAGTGACCTCCCTTCCAGAAGGTTGGGGGCACATACCCTAGACCATTTCTAACCTCCAGTACAGTGTTGAATAGAAGAGGCAAGTGCAGACATCCTTGTCTTATTCCTGACCTTAGAGGAAAGTATCCATTCTTTTGCCATGAAGAATGAGATTTGCTCTATAAGTAAGTGTATTTCATCTTCCGTGTGAGTGTGGAGTCTATGCATTGGTTTTTTTGTTTTTTGTTTTGTTTGTTTTGTTTTGTTTTGTTTTTGGCATGTGTACAGATCCACATGTACATGGGTGCATATACACAAGTGTGTGTACATATGAACGCCTGAAGTTGTCTAGAATCATAATTTCTTGTTCTTCCCACTTTATTCCTTCAGGCAAAGGCACTCAACCAAACACCAAGCTCACCAATATAGCTAGGCTTGCTTGCCAGTTTGCTTAGCAAATCCGTGCCTTAGGCTGGAATGACAGGCAGAACCGTATCTCATCACCAGACATTTACTTACATTCCTGAGGACCCAAACACCAGTCCTCACACTTGCTTAGAAAGTGCTTAACCTCTGAGCCAGCTCCTCAGATTTTACTCATTCACTCATTCATTCGTTTGTTTTTTAATTTATTTTTAGGGATAGGGTCTTACCATGTATTCCTAGCTGACCTGAACCAGGCTGACCTCTAACTTACAGCTCCCCTGCCTCTGCCTCCCAGTGCTAGGACTAAAGGTGTACACTATCAAACTCAACCCAGAATTCTTTTTTTTCTTTTGGCTTTTTCAATATAGGGTTCTCTATGTAGTCTTGGGAATCCTGTAACTCATTTTGTAGACCAAGTTAGTCTAAAATTCAGTTACCCGCCTGTCTGTCCTTTCCCAAGTGCTAGGATTAAAAGGTATGGACCACTACTGCCAATCTATGGCAATTCTTATAAAAGAAAAGATTTAATTGAGGCTTCCTTCCAATTTCAGAGATTTAGTCCATTATCATCATGGCAGGAAGCATGGGAAAATGCAGACAGACCTGGTAATGGAGAGGTAACTGAGAGTTCTGCGTGTGGATTGACAGGCAGCAGGAAGAGAGAGTGGCACTGGGCCTGTCTTGAGCATTTGAATCCTCAAAACCCATCCAGAGTGACACAGTTTAAGCCCGCATCTACTCTCATAAGTCCACACCTCCTAACAGTGGCACTCTCTAATGACCAAACATTCAAATATGAGCCAACGGAGGCCATTCCTAATCAAACCACCACACATACATATCAGAAAGTCTCAATTTAACACCAAGGAAGACATCCTCATATCTTTCTACATAGAATGCTCTAAATTCTGTAGCAACTCCTTCAACCATAAGAGCAGGTGCAGCTGGGGCAGAATTGCAAACAGCTGGCAAGGAGGAACAGACTAGTGTGGCTGAAATCTCAGGTTTGAAGTCAAGTTTCATGATCCTGCTCATCCCATGGTTCTACGAGGGAACAAACATCATTGTCATTAATCTGGAGTCGCCTGTGATTACAGCGCTAATGGCTCTTACACTCAGAGGCCAGCATCCTAGGATACACACAGGAAGCCTAGTTTCAATTCCCAATGCATGGGTGTCATGCATCCATAATCCCAAGGGGCACAAGATTTCTCCTTAGCTATGTGGTCAAGCTCATCCTTGGCTATGTGCCACACTTGAGTATATAGTTTAGTTCAACCCAGAATTCTTAGCTCAACTTATTTTAAAGGACTTTAGAAGGCTATTTCAGTGCATGTGTCTTCGTAAGCTATCCTCAGCATGCTCATTTCCCAATGCACAATCTCCTCAATGTTTATTTCTCTAACAAGACTTTAACATTTGTCATGCTTGTCAAAAAGAAAAAAAAATACATGTTCAAAAAAAAAATTCAAGCAGTTGCTGAAGTTTGGGTAGAATTGAAATGGAACTATCTAATAAAATCCATGCCTATGCCTAGTGAAATCAACATCTGCCCTTACTCTAAGCAGTCAGCAGAATGTTAGAGTTCATCTAGCATTTCCCTACTCTGCCAGCCATCCAACTCACTGCTGAAAAGAAGACTTTATTCTGAGCATGTCCTGAAATTCTGTATCCATTCTCCCTGCTTGGATGTTCTGATTCCTTGTTCTGTTACTAACCAAAATTAGTTTCACCACAAAAGGCTCTTCATGATAAGAGGGGGGAAGAGGGGAGGAAGGAGAGAGAGAGATCTATTCCCATTGTAGCTAACTTTGTAGATCCTAAAACAAAGAGGGATTTGGTGGTTACCTAATTTGATTATTTAGGCAAATGAAACACTTCAGACAGAAAACTGTGTCCTGGAACCTGGTAATCCAGGTAGGATTGATGTAGGATGTGTAGGATGATGTAGTATGTATAGGATGTGAAGAATGTGTAGGATGATGTAGGATGTGTAGGATGATATAGGATGTGTAGGATGATGTAGGATGTATAGGACTGATGTAGGATGTGTAGGATGTACAGGACTGATGTAGGATGTATAGGATGTATAGGATTGGTGTAGGATGTGTAGGACAATTCCCTAAGTGTGTTATACAAAAGCAGTACCTTGTTTACTGGGACACACTTAGAAAGGTAAATATAAAAATGGCTGGACTATAAAAAGAAGAGGAATAGGGCCCCAAATCTCCTCATCACTAGCTGTGTGCCTTAATGAGTATCTCATAAAGAATAGATTACTCATGGCAAGCCTGGAACACAGAAGGTGACAGTGAATATTACACTAGTAGGACCATGTTTTAACTCAAGTCTTCAAGAAATTGTCCAGTCCTTTTAGATTTCTGGTTTTCAAACTCTTATAGTTAATACTTTTCTAAGCCTGGGTATATGGCTCAGGGACAGAAAGCTTTGCTCACTCAGACACACAAAGCTCTGGGTCCTAGCCCCACCGTTGTAAAAATAAAAATAACCTTTCTTAATAACATTAGGGAGTTGTTTTTAAACATGGCAGAAAATATCACAGTAAACAGACAACTGTACTTCATTCTTTCTGAAGTGTTTCCTTCGCACAGTCTCATGTAAACTACCTGAAAAGGTGTCAGGGTCATACGCGTGTAGCTCAGAATCAGTGTGAATACATATGCTGAATACATAGGCAGTTTACACTGTAGGGATCGAAGGGAAAGTTCTCCTCCGCCTTCTGCAGGTTCGCTGCAATAAACTGACAAAGATGAAAGGGAAAAAAAACATTTATAAACGTATCAGCTTGCAAGAGCAGAAAAGCCTCAACCCAGAAGCAAAATTCAGAGGTGTGATTCTCTGCCTGCTGACATTACCTACCAACATATACATCCTCTTTTCTACACAGAAATGAGAGAGGGATGTGTGCAGATCCTTGGGACTTGTAAATGACTACTCTGGGAACAACATTCTTTGGAGTTTGAATGAGCTGGCCTTCATTTTTAAAGTTTTAGATAGACAAGTAGAGTTGGAGGCGAGGAAGTCTGTGGTTGTGTTCCCCTTTGCATTCTAGTCTTAAGGCAGGGAAGAGGAATTCAAGAGTTTTCCCTTTCCATCATTTCTTCAGCCTGCCAAGATGCCATGGTTGGAGGGAGTTGTTCTTCGAATCCCCACAGCACACAGGATTGTTATTACAAGATTTTAAAATGCAAACTGGGAAGAACATACAGAAAGACTTGGCATACATTTTAAAATAGTTTCCATTAATACATTCCAACTTTTACCTTATGTAATGTTTTCCTTAATGGAATAACGCAGGGGGGAAGCCAGCTAACTGAGAGCATAATATAATGAAAAATGCATATTTTGTGTCTGTCCCTAATTCCTGGCATAGGGCTCCTAAGCCTGTCATAACTTCTGAGTGACAGAGGTGAGAGGTTCACTTTTCTCATAATATTTGGTCTTAATCCTGGCTCCTGACAGATGAGATTCCCTGACTCTCAGGAGTGATAGGTGTGTTAATGAGAAGATGGGGGATACTCTTGGATAACTGAGATGGTGCTGGGTGCAAGGGGAAGCAAACAGGTAATGAGAGGGTTGGACCACTAAACCCTACCCACCAAACTCAAGAGAGGGAGGGGGGGCTGGATAATGGACTCTGAGATTTAAGTTGTTCCCTGGTTGGTATACACATCTGTGTGACTGCCAGATAGCATACCATAAATCCACAGGGACTGGGGTTCTGCATCTAGGATGTTTTTGTCCTCAGCACCTGCTCACCCAAATGCTCATTCACGCGTTCACCTGCCTCCCCATGCAGTCTCCTTCACAATGGACTGAAAATGCAAACAAGGACTTGATGAATTCCAATAGTCAAAGTAGCAAATTATCAATCTGGGGAGAGGCTGTAGGGCTCTTCTGATTATAGCTGTGCACTTGAGTAAAGATTACAACCTGGGGTCTAGAACTGGCCCAGAAGTTGGAGCCATCTTGTGGTACTGAATCTGCCACTGTAGCCCTACAAAACCATGATAAATTGCTATTAGAATCAATTTGTGTAACACTCAGCTGATGTGTCTGTGGAATAGAAGTATCCATTGGTGTGGGAAAATACCAGGGGTCAGCACATGACGACTGAATTCAGAAATCAAGGGGTTTTTGTTTGTTTGTTTGTTTGTTTGTTTTTCTTGTTTAAAAACAATGTGTTTGGTTTGGTTTTTTTCAAGGCAGGACCTCCAATTGTCTACATAGCCAAAGATTGCCTTACACTACCAATCCTTCTGCCTGCCTCTACCTCCTGAATTAAAGGCATTCACCACCCAAGTTACATGGTAACTTGGTACCAAAATCAGGGACTGGTGAATTCTAGCCAAGCACTCTACTGAGTGAGCCATATCCCTAAAGTTTCACTTTAGATTCCCAAGCCACCTAGAAGGTCACACCCACAACCTAAAAACTAGTCCATCAATGGCACTACCAGATTTATTATCCTACCAATGAAACAAGCTCCTGGCACCAGTTAATTGGCACATCTGAAATTATCTAATTACCTAGACAGGAAACTGATGAAGTTGCAGAAGAAACCGAAGCCATTTCCCAATGCCATACCCTCCCTTTGGAAAATTCTGCCTGCACCATCAATTCTGGAAAGTGCAAGTCGTTGCCTTAGAAAGGCTTGCAAGTGAGTTTAAGACAATGTATTTTCTCAGCCATGACAATTAAACACACCTCACAGAATCTTGTGTCTAAAGGTTAGCATCATTCTGGTAAGTAGAAGCAAAAATGAGGGGTCCAGATTGCCTACTTCACAGAAGCTCATACAAGAAGAGCTAGACCCAGATGCTAGCCCGGCCACCTCCTCCAAGTCTCCAGCGCTGGGTTTCTCTGAACTGAGAACTCATTAACAGGCAACATAAATTAAGCCACTATAAAATGTCTACTGTGCAAACACACACACACACACACACACACACACACACACACACACATAGCTCTCACGTGTCAGCCACCAGAGACCACTAATCAACAACTGAAAATTACCAAGCAGTAATAAAAAAATCAACCCCATGATAATTGATCAGATAAAAGGCTCCTCCTGTGCTTGGTCTCCAGGAAGACAAGCAGCCCTCTGGAACACAAAGCCAGGAACAATGACAACACAATCATTAAGCATATCAAACAATGCCCACACCATGCCCTACTGCTGACAGGAAGGGCTGGCATGGGCGGGGCACTACAGAAAGCAGGTGCCATGCTAACAACTCCATGTTTGTACTTTGTTCTCCCAACAGCTTGAGACAGTTCACCACACTCTGTCCCTGACAGGGCTACAAATACAGCAGTAAACTGGAAGAGAAGAAAGAAGCTATTTCACTCTGACCAAGGAGCCCATCTCTGGGTTTCTATCTCCTTACGTTTAGCATCTTAGAAGGTGGCTCAGTCAGTAAAGAACTTGCCGAACCTGACTGAGTTCAACCACCAGCACCCTTGTAAAAAGTGGCACATGTTTGTAACCTAGCAATGGGGTGGTGGAGAAACACAGAACCCTGAAGCTGGCTAGCCAGCCAGCCAAGCCTAAAAACAAGGCGGACTTCCCCTGAGGAACAACACCCAAGGGTGACCTCTGACCTAAAATTACTCTCATTCATGCATAGGCACAGGCACAGGCACAGATACACGTACATACCTGACAGATACACATAACACACATATACAAAAGGAGATTTAGCATCTGAAATTATGGAAAGTCCTCTGGAAACTCTGAACGCAAGCTGCCATCCACTTGGGTGGCCCTGTTGAAGTTCTCTAGGCCTCTGTTCTTTCAAGTTGATCAATGAACAAGATTTTTGCAAGATGTTTGCTCTCCAGACTGAGCATCCTCAAGCTTACAAATTCCAAAACGCCCTGACATCCATTCAAAGTGAACCAGGTACCATAGGAGGCACTTCCCTGCCAAACCTGCTTGCCAGAGGAACACCTTGCATTACAGTCTCCACAGTGAAATGTGATGTTTTCCAACTTCCAGTTTCTTAAGAAGCAGTACCCAAGATACTCTTTGAGCAATTCCCATCTCAACCAATTGTCCTGCTGTGACCACACTAGGAAGGGGGCCACTTAATTCCTTGCCTTTATGAGGTTCAGGCCTATTGTCAGAGCTCAGTCCTACAAAAGTGACCTTCTTTTGCTATTATTGTCAAGGCATAGCCCAGGCCTTCTTTTCTCTCTCACCTCTGTCTTTATTTCCAAGTCTAAA
Source organism: Phodopus roborovskii (assembly GCF_943737965.1). NCBI lineage: Eukaryota > Metazoa > Chordata > Mammalia > Rodentia > Cricetidae > Phodopus > Phodopus roborovskii. The sequence goes on along the minus strand of NW_026126485.1, from coordinate 17,084,161 downwards.
GGGGAAAGGAAGGCTTTCAACTAAATCAAAATGGGGGAGGGTTAGGAAATGCCTTGGCTACAGGAAAGCACTTCTGTTTAAACATCGTCTGAACCTGAGACTATTTATGTTACCCCAAAGAGATGGAGAAGTGAGCATCTGGCTAATTTTATCAGGACCAAGCATATGAGTCTTAAATTAGTTCAAAACTGTTCTTAAGCATATACTGACTGGGCAGCATCTGCCCCTCTCCCCAGAATGTCACTCTATTTTATAAGGACAGCAATCACATGAAAAGCAGAAGTGACATGATGTCATCTGCTTCATAAAAGGACTTTCTTTGGCCTCCTTTCTGTTGTCAAACTAAATAATTGTTCTACCAACTAAGCTTCATGTGGCAGGTTCCTTGAAGCACTAGGAACCTCCACTCTGCCATTTAAAATCATCGATCCCTTTCATTGGAGGCTTGGATAGGACTGCACTCATTGCTCTGCAAGATTCAGACCTGAACAAACAAGACAGCCCTACCCAGATGCTCACCAAAAGCCAAATGCTGGTGTGGGTGTGGGTGTGGGTGTGTGTGCGCGCGCATGCGCGCGCATGCACTCGTGCACGTGTGTGTGTGTACACGTATGTCTCTGTGTGTCTGTGTAAATATACATATAAACATGCTCTTGTGGGAAGGTATACATGTGTATTCAGATGTGTCCACATATGTCAGCTCATGTTTATAGTGGCTAGAAGTCAACCTCTATAGTATCATTCCTCAGAAGCCATCCCCATTGTTCTTCATTGGCCTATAGCTTGCCAGTCCACCTAGGCTAGCCTACCACCTGTTTCCATCTTCCTGGTGATAGAGTTAAAAGCCCATGCCACAAAAACCAGTTTTTGTGTTTTTCTTCAAATGTGAGTTCTGGAACTTGAACTCAAGTCCTTATTTTATTGAAAAAGCCATGTCCCTAGTGCCTCTGGTCCCCATCTCACCTTCACTGAAAACTGTCTCAACCAATGCTGACATGTCTATCGCTTATACCCCTATGCCCATACTCTCTGTAATGAGGCCCTACACTTCGTTGTTTGGGAAATACAGTGCAAAACACAAATTAGGGAGATTCATGTTCAAGAATATACTAAGAATTTAAAGTTGTAAGAGTTCAAGAGATGACTTGTTGGGTAAAGCATTTGCCATATAAGGAAGCCTGAGGACATGAGTTCCAATCCCTAGCTGGCACAGTGATTCAAGGTTGCAATCCCAGCACTGAGGAGGCAGACAGGGGAAGATCCCTGGGACCCCTTGGCCAGGTAGTCTTGATGATCAGGGAACACCAAGTTTAGCAAAAGACCTTGTCTTAAAAAAATTAAGATGGCAATCAAAGAAGACACCCTGTGTTGGCCTCTGCTCCCTATATGCACACATATACACAAGTGTGCAATGCGCACACACAAACAAATGTTCATTAACACACACACACACACACACACACACACACATGCACACGCACGCACGGACAAAAAATGTCAAGTCCAAGAGAATATTCAAAACAATAAATGTAGCATACAGCCCTTTGCATGTGGGCCTGTCTGTGCACTTGAGTAGGTGGAACATCTCTGAAACTTGCCCCAGAGGGATGTATGTCCAGAACCTCAGAGGTCACACTGAACTCCAGAAAGCTAAGCACCTGTGTAGGCACCTGTGAGCTCAGCTGCTCCTGTTGGAAGCATGCTCAGGATGAACTGTAGGCAAAACTGGAATCAAACCCGAACATTAAACAGCGTGGCTTCTGGATGTTAACTCAACGTCAGATACACAGTTTGAACTGCTTCTGATTGCTAAGAAGTTCCTGTGACAACAGGAAAAGGTCATCTTCTACACAAATCATTACAGAAACAGATTTCAAAACAGAACCTAAACAGAAACAGTGAGTAACTGCCTATCAAGCTGGCAGCTCTTTCTTAACAGAGTGAATGTCCCACATGTTTAATTTCCCTATTGCTTTTCTCCTGGTGCTTTCCAATTATTGAGAATGCTTGAGGTACATAATATATGATGAGTCATTTATACACAATAATATAATGAATGATTCTTCAAAGTTAAGGAGCCCTGAGAAAAAGGCACCAGATTTAATAACATTTTGAGTAACATTTATAATACATTGTGATATGAAGAGAAAAAGACTGATTTAGAGTAAGAATTTTGAAAATAAAATACCTTATGTGAGGGTAATGTATTTGTCATCAAAATGTATCTGTCCTACTCTCCTAAGTATTTATGTTTATACCCATAAATTAGTGTACTTCCCTCAGGCTGATCTAAGAAGCTTCTCTGCAATGAATACTGGTTAATGCCAAGATTCGTGCTGGGCAAATTGTTGAGAGCACAGGACTGGTGAGTGCTTCACCTGAGTCTGGATTCCCTTACCACCCTTCAAGGTTCAGCGAACACTGGAAAAGAAGGCGGAAAGAATGTACAAGCCAAGCAATGAGGATGAGGCCATAAAACGCCGCCCTAGGCTGGTGACACGGTCATGGCACTCATGAACTTAGAGCAATTGTAGCTACTAGAAAGGCAAACACAAGACAGAACCACTAAGTGTTTAATTATTGATGGGGAAGTGGTTCATGGGGCCCAGACCCTCTCAAGGGAGCTCATGACAGTCAAGGGCTGTTGGAGGACAGGAAGGGGTGTAGCCACTGGTGATCTATTTCCTCATGCTCCACACCACACCCACGTGAGCAGCTTTCATTAGTTCAGTGGGCCACAAGAGGGAGAGAGAGAGAGAGAGAGAGAGAGAGAGAGAGAGAGAGAGAGAGAGAGAGAGAGAGAGAGAGATATGAAAGAAGCTTGGAGACTGGGTGGAGGGGGTGAGTGAGTTGGTAAGGGTAAAGGATAAGTATAAGCAGAATTACTAAATATATGTATGAAATTGTCAAAGATAAGTGGCCAGCTCAATAACATGTTATGAAAAAGGAGCAGGCACTAGCCAGGCAGTGGTGGCCCACACCTTTAATCCCAGCACTCAGGAGGCAGAGGCAGGTGGACCTCTGGGAGTACGAGGCCAATCTAGTCTACAGAGTTCCGGGGTAGCCAAGGCTACACAGAGAAAACATGTCTGGAAGAGAAGAAAAAAAAGGTGGAGCAGGGACCAACATGTTTAGTCCTGTATGTGTTTAGCCATTTGAGAAACTACCCAGACTTCTCTGTGTTTCTGGGCATATGACTGAATTTCTGCAACCCTTTGGTGAGGGACACCTAAGCTGTAGAGGACATGCATGTCCCAGTTCCAGTGACCACTACATTTTGCTTGCTGAACCCTAAGAAAAGGCTATAGTAGGGTTTTGTTTAGGGTTTTGTTGCTGCTGCTGCTGCTGCTGTTGCCATTGTTGGTGTGGAAATTAGTTGGAAGTGTTCATTCTATGGATGTGTTACAAATTACTTTCTTTGCCTAGAAGATAACTCAGTCAGTACAGTGCTTACCTTATATGCAAGGAGGCCTGACTTCAATTCCCAAAACCCACAAAACTGCCAGCCCTGGAGGTACACACTGCTGGGTAGATGACACTACCCAGCCTACTGGATGAGTTCCAAGCCAATGAACTCAAAATACAAAATACAAAAAAAAAAAAAAAATTTTAGAACTTTCTCTCAAAACACAAAGGAGAGCAGCAAGGAACAGCAACTGAAGCTATTTCCCAGATATGATAACCTGTGCATACACACAAATTTACCTGCACACACATACAGAGTTCAGACACAGACAGACAGGCAGACAGACAGACAGACTGACAGAATTTGCTTCATTTTGCCATGATAGAAATAGCAAAACAGAAGAAGGAAGGAAGGAAGGAAGGAAGGAAGGAAGGAAGGAAGGAAGGAAAGAAGCAAGGAAGCAAAACAGTAACAAAATGTATTCTTGACCCATAAAACATCCACATCTTTCCTCAACACAGGTTTTTTGACAAGCACACACCAAGCCAGTTTCCAGACCCAGCACATTCACCTGCAGATTGAAATGAATACTGAATATATCTTCCAGCTCAAGGCTCTAGGGTAAGCCCAGGGGAAGGGTAAAGTTCTGAGCCTGCAACAGCAACAGAACCAAAGAATCTACACAGAGCCCTCTAGGGAACCTACAAAAACAAACCAGTGGGGGAATCTATAGGACATATCCTGGAGGATATGCATAGCCCTATCTCAGTTTGCTGTGAGCTGAACACAGCCTTCTAGAAATTTCTTTAGACAGATCTAAGTTCAAATTTTTTCCTGAGGACTTACCCACCATGTGACTTGAGGCCAGTCAGTTCTCCTCATCTGTCAATCAGAATTTAATCCGAAGGACAGTGCGCTCATTAAATGACCTGTCACAAAGTCAAGTGTCCAGGGAAGCAGTGTCTAGAAGATACTCAAATACTGGAAACCTCATTTCTCTCTATCATATCATCCTCACACTTTCCCACCACACCTTGCAACCTCTTCAGAACACCTACTACCACAAAAAATAGATGTTGGCAAAGGAGAACTGTGGGGTTCTTTTTACCCAGAAAGCTTGGCCAAGGTACTGAGGACAGGTCTTTTACCTCAGAGTCAATGAATCTGGGACATGGAGACAAAGAGCCTGTCAAATTAAGAGGCATGAAAAGTCAGGAGGTCCTAATTGTAAATGCCTAGAAGTTTTTCTACAGACATCACATTTTCTGAAGAAAAATTATGCAAACCATAGCATCATCTTCTGGCTTCAGATAAACTGATGTGCAAAAAAAAATACAATCATAAAATTGTTGAAGTGGTCAGTTTATAAGAGGAAAAAATGAAAAAGCCAGAGCTGTGGGGACAGCTCAATCATCAAAGTGTTTGCCATACACAGTGAGGACCTGTGGTTGATTCCCAGAACCCACCTTTAAAAAGTGGGTTGTATTCCTAGCACTGGAGAGGCAGGGACAAATGGATTCTGGGGTTCACAGGCCAACCAGCCTAGTCTCATCTCATGGCCCAGGTCACAGTGAGAGACTCTGTCTCAACAAACAAGGTTGACAGTTCCTGAGGATCCACATCCAAGGTTGACCTTTGGCCTCCATATTACAGGTACACATATATGCATGCACATCTGGACATACATCTGCACATATATGTGCCAAAAAGAAAAGGCCAAGTATATACTGTTTCTGGAGAAAATCTGAAAACTACTAGAAGCCACACTGGGAAGAATGGGAGAATGCTAGGCAGGAAAAGCAACAGAAAATCAGTGGGATGCCCACAGACGCAGCCAACCTCAGTTGCCCAAGTAATAGAAGGGTGGGACCATTCATCATTCATCATTCATATTTTCCTTCCACACTATGGAGCTAAAAGCTGTTTTGATGCTCGAACATACATCCTAAAGTTATTTCTCCTATAATTTATCTTCTTCCTCTTTCAGTTGAAGGATCTGAAAACAGACTCAAAGGGAAGTGAGGCAGAGCCTGTGAATTAAAACTTCATGCTGGCTAATCTGGGTGGTGAGTAATCCACATGTGGAAAATAGAGATGATTTAAAGGAGAAATCTGGAAGAGAAAATATGAGAGAGCATTCTTAAGGGCTTATCAGTAACAAAAACATTTAAGAAAGCATCTGCTTCAGTGACCACAGAGGCACTTGCACTGCCTACGAGTTTTTTTAAGGTGACCCAAACTCTGCATTACTCAGTGTGCTAGGTATTTGGGAGAAATACAGAGGCTGAGTGCAAAGACGTGTCTCTGAGTGCAAAGGGCTTTGGGTGGCTTCAGAGAACAACTGCTGGCCACACAGAGCTCAGTGTCAGAGCATCTGATAGGAATGCACAAGCCCTGGATTCAGTTACGGGAGGGAGGGAAGGATGGAGGGAGGGAGTAGGAAAGAAGTCAGATTTGTTGAGCTCAGGAGACAGCTCAGTTGATAGTAACTGCCTTGCAAGCAAGAGAGTCTGAGTTCAAACCCCAAAAACACACAGGGAAAAAAAGGGAAACCTGGGCATGGTGGTACACAGTATAACCTCACTGCTGGGGAGGTGAAGACAGGAGCATTCCTAAAACTTACTGGCTAGCCAAGCCTAGCCTATCTGGACAGCTCTAGGCCAATAAGAGATCCTGCCTCAAAACAAGCAACAACAACAGAAAATACCTAGAAGGACAGCATCTAAGGAACAACACCTAGAATTGATTTTTTTGCACTCTACATACAGGCAAACATTTGTACAACACATATGAACAAACAAACACACACATGCATGACAACTGATCCTTGATTGTACAAGTCTATGATTGAAGGAACAATCATAAGATTGAAGGAAGACCACATGGTGCTGTTCATAGCTACGGAACTCAAGGGAAGAGAGCAGAGAGCCATTGTGACCTGTTTTTCACCTGAACTATCTGAGCAACTGAGGGCAGCCATAAGACCAAGATGACTGATGCTCTCAACTGGGACCCAACATATTCTTCATGTGACTTCTTCATAGGCCATTATGATGATAGAGTACAGCCATCATGAGCTACAGAGATAACATGCAAGATTCTCCCAGCACTGCTCACCCCAGAACACTCAAAAACTGATGAGTGAATGACTGATTGAATGCTTCCATCATGACTACCCAGCCTCCTCCTTGACATAATCCACATGACCACCACCTCTTAATTCCAGCCCAACACCTTATGACACTTCAATATCTTCTCAATATCTCTTATATCTCAGTATCTCTTCCTCTAAGCTCATTCCAACAAAACAAACTCTTTTGCAATGATCTCTTAAAAGGCTACTGTGATGATTAACATTGATTGTCAACTCAGTAGGGTGTAGAATCAACTAGAGACAAACCTGTAGGCATGTCTGTTAGAGATTTGACAGACTGAGTTAAGTGAGATGGGGAGACACACCCCAACTGTGTGTGGCACCATTCCATGGAAGAAGGACATGCACAGCATGAAGAGGAAAACAAGAGCTGAGCACCAGCAAGCACTGCTCCTCCCTCTCCCCCTTCCCCTCTCTCTCCCTCTCTGTCTCCTGACTGTGGGCCAGCTAACTACCATAATTTCTGCTGCTGTGGCTCCCCCATCATGCTGAACTATAAGTTAAAACAACTCTTCCTCCACTTAGTTGCTTCTGTCACGTGTTTTGTGGCAGGAACAAGAAAAATAACCAGTAGCTCTTTAAGGCTTACTTTCTTATTCCTGAAAACATGCTGTAGGTCCCAGGAATGAATGAATTTCTACTGTTATTTCTGAAGGCACCAGATCCACGTCTTTCCACTGAAAGTAATCGTGTGATGGAATCTAACATCCACCTGCTTAAAGCTCATTTGTGCCCTTCATTTTGTACCCAAAGTATGGAGCATGCCTACATCCCTCAAAACTTGTTTATGATAAGATCCTCACCATAAGCTGGGAAGATGTTATCTCCAGCTGGACATGGTGACACATGCCTGTAAACTCAGTCTTAGGGAGATAGGGGATGATGGAGTGTTTAGGTCATTCTGAGCTACAAATTGAGTCTAAGGTCACCCTGAGCTACATGAGACCTTATCTCAAAAAAAGCAGAGGAGCAGAGGGCAGAGAAATAGCTCAGTTGGTAAAGGGGCCCACTGCCAAGCCAGGCAGCCCGAATTTGATCCCTGTGACCCACAACACAGAACGAGATAAGGAGCTCCCAAAAGTTGCTCTCTCACCTCCACACAGTGGCATGTAAGTGCCCGCCCTCCACACCCACACCCACGAATAAATGTAATAAAAGTTTTAAGACAAAGTAATTTTAAAATTAATGTAAAAAGCAACTTGGTTGATGTAACTCAGCCAAGCCCGCATAGCTCTAAGTGGCTCCCTGGAGACATGGGACAGGTTTACCCACCTTAACACAAGAGTATAGGGATGCATATACCTTACCCTCGGCTGTGACTGCCCACTGACTTGGGCACATAAAGCCTGTGATCCCCATCACAGCACAGTGTGGGGAAACCAGGCAGAGGGGACTGAAGTACTAACCGCTCAGCTCTGCATTGCTCAGTAGCCCATCACACCCTCAGAATAATCCACACCTATAAAGTGAATCACATGGCCACACATGTGTGAAAACAATGACCAAGCCAGGCAAACAGTGAAGAAGACTGCTGGGCCACCTGCTCTCCATTCGATAAGAAAGTCACCATCATCTAAGTGCAAGATGGGATGACACTGAAAATCTTCTCAAGGGAATGTATCAGTCAGCTTCTGTCACTGTAACAAACACCAGAGAGCAACAGAGGGAGTCTCCTGGGCTCACAGTTTGGGCACTGCTGGGTTGATAGCCTTCCTGCTTTTGGACCTGTTGTAAAACAGCATATCAAGATGGAAGAGAACAGGGAGCAGATGCTCACCTAGTGCCCAGGACCTAAGAGGGAAGGAGATGCAGAACCAAAAGTCCCGTCACCCATTCCCAAAGACCTCTCATTGGGGCCCAGCTTCTGAAAGTTCTATCACCATCCAACAGTATCAAGATAGAGCAACCTTTTAACACAGGAGAACTTGGGAGACAACTAAGATCCAAATATAGAGTCTGGGGATATAGTGCCTGCCTAGCATGCATGAGACCCTGACTTCAGTCTTCAGTGCCATGTAAGTTCATTGTGGTCCATGCCTGTAATCCCAGCACTTTAAAGGTGGATACAGGAAGATCAGAAGCTGAGGAGTATCTATGGCTACATAGCGAATGTGAAGCCACCCCAAGCTATGTGAAACCCTATTTCAAAGGGGAAAAAAAATGTAGATAAGAAGTTAGCTTAAAGGTATGAGGCATTGGCAATTTGTCAAAACAAAGGGCTGTGTGTGAAATGGTATTTATTTTTGTGTCACCTGTCATGAGGCAACTGAGAAGTCACGTTCCCATATCTTGCCCTATCAGGGACAGTCAGCCACACTTGGACATGACTACTGTTTATCTCCTTTTTCTCATGTGTATTATTAGCGCTCTACAAGCCAGTTAAGCAGGATCTCATCTTAGCACCAGGTTCTGTCACACTGCTGAGTCTGGGGACATGTTTACAAGTGGTGATGAGGGCAGAAGAGGTGACCATGACTATCACCACAACCACGAAGCTAGCACAAAACACTGATACACTTCACACAGCCCGGCATCTGTGGCATCCAACCAAGACTGCCACTACCACATCCAGAGCCCAAAGCAAACCTGTGCATAGTGGCCCAACCAACAGCTGCTGGTAGAATGACATAATATCAATAATATCATGAGTCAGTAAATATGCACTGCCCTACCACAACCAAGAGGCTACCTCCATTCTAGGGCAGCCATCCCTGGAGAAACTGAGTGCCCAGGGTTCATCCAGCTATCCAGTCACTTCTTTATACCTGCTGTTAGGTGTGTCCCCACCTAACGGAAATTGAATGCACACAGCCATTCACTAACAGAATTTGGAGGTCAGGCCTGTATGAAGCCTGTGGGAAGACAGCAGAATTGAGTGAGATCATGGGAGTGGGTTTTCCATAATTTCAATAGTGGCTTTCTAAAACAAACAATCTCTCTCTCTCTGCCTCTCTCTCTCTCTCTCTCTCTCTCTCTCTCTACACACACACACACACACACACACACACACACACAGACCCATGCTACTTTGAGACTTTCTGGAAGGTCTTCTGCCTGCAAATAAAACCCACCAGATACTAAGCACATGTATGACCCATGTTCTTGGAGCTCCACAATTGTGAGCCAAGTAAACCTGTTTTCTTTATAAACTACCTAGACTATAGTTACAGCTACAGAAAATGGGCCAAGACAATACCCTTCCATGTTTTTCAAATTCTCTCACTAAATAATATTTGTTTTTAATAATTTCCTTTTTAAAGGTTTTGCTTAAGGTGTCAATCACTTAAAAGCTAAGACTGAAAACAAGGATAATTAATAATAATAATAATAATCACCTAGGTAGGGCCAGATGGAACTTTGGGAGTAGATTCAAGGTCACTATATGACCAATTTCTATGGAAGACCTCTCCAAAAGATGATAGGATAGCTAACTTTTCAAAGATGAGCATGTTGCTAACACACCTGGGAGCTATAATCTTCACAGAGCTATAATCTTTATAAGAGTAATGCCTTTTGGGTGGCACAGGTATACTCTGCCCCACACCTGGCTTGGCTCATTTGGGACTTACAAATTGTCTGTAATGTAAGCATATGATTCACACGTGTCAAGGTAATCAAGCCGCACCAAGGATGAAATCAAGGTTCTGGTTCCTGACTGACAGAGCTAGGCAGAAAGGTCTGGTCCTGTCCTCTACGTTCCCTTGGTATTTGTCCAAGGAAAACTCTGCTCAGGAGTCTTGCAAGTAGGTTACTAAACCATGAGTAGCATGAAATGGACCCAAATGGGAGTTCTCAGCAAGGGCGAAAATCTGTGTTCCCTCCCTGCCAGCAGCTTCCAAAGTACTCTGCTGTCCTCCATAGGGTGCTGGCTTGGTCTCCTTCTTTAAGGACAGCACCTCCTCTATGCTCCAGCTCCAGCAAGGAGCTTTGTTAGCATCATAAGATGGTCTCCTCTCCTCTCAATAGCATTTTAACCTGAGTCATTTAACACCTCTGACCTTTAGGTTTCTTCTCTGTAAAAAGGTGAGAATATAGTTCATTTACTATGATGCTATTTGAAGAATCAGAAGGAATCAGAGCGATAAAAACCACTGTCCACACTGTGAAACATAGAGAACAGTATGGTAGTACCTCAAAACAGAATCATGGGTGTCGAGAGATGGCTCAGCAGGTGAGAATGCTTACTCTGCAAAAATGAGGACCTGAGTTTGAATCCCCAGCATTCACATAAAATGCCAGCCATGGCTGGGCATGGTTGTAATATCAACACTTGGGGACAGAGACAGACAGATCCAGAGAGCTCACTGGCCAGCCAGACTAGTCAAAAACAAGAGTGAACTTCCTGTTCAGTGAGAAATCCTGTCTCAAGGCAGTACAACTGAGAGTGACAGGAAGACACCCAACATCCTGCTGCAGCCTCTTCAGGCATATGTGCAGGTGAGTATGTGCACACACGTGTGTGCTCCACATACATGCAAAACACAGTAAAATAATTAATTTAATTAAAATTAAGCATGGTGCTTATATAGTATCTCCCATGCATGAGACTCTATGTTCAATCCCCAGCACTGAAAAAAACAAAACAAACCATGGAATCTAGCATGGTTCACACCTGTAATGCTAGCACCTGGGAGGTGAAACCAAAAGAGTCAGGAGTTCAAGGTCATTCTTGGCTATCTAGAGACATCAAGGCCAGCCTGAGCTAAATGAGAACCTCCCCTTTAAAGTGTGTGTGTGTGTGTGTGTGTGTATGTGTGTGTGTGTGTATGAGTATGCAGAATGGACCTATCTATCATATGATCTGACATTTCTGTATATGTGCCCAAAAGAATTGAAAACACAATCTTGAGGAGAGATTTGCATATCCAGATTGATAGAAGCATTATTCAAAATTGCCAAGAAGTAGAGACAGTATAGGTCTAATGACGAAGAAATAAGCAAAAATGCAGTATATTCGTACAGTGGAATATGAACACTTTACAAGGTTGAGAATCACAATGTCTGCTACAGCTTAGGCAGACTGGAAGACATTCTAGGTAAAATGGACTTAAAGACACAAGGTCATGAGTCCACTTCTATAGGGCATTTCAAAGGAGTAAAATCCAGAAAGACAGGAAGTAGGATGGTGTTGGCAGGAACCTGGGGAAGAGGAAGAGGAAGACATTGCTTAATGAGTACAGAGGTTCAGTCTGGAAGAGTAAGAATGTCTACAGATGGATGGTGGCTGCCCAACACAAATGTTCTAAATGAGGACTATACAATTAGAAATGGCTACAATAGTTTTAAGTTACATGTTTAACCACAATTGTTGAAACAAAAAGAGCAGGAAACAAATGTGAAGTCTTGTTATTACATCCTAGTTGTAAAAGGGGCCAAAAAAGGTCACATAAGCCAACACTTTTTTCATCTTTACTAAGCACCAAGTTCCTTGTGTTCATCTCATGGTCTCCGGGGCTTTCTCTAGACCTGAACAGGACCTAATTACCATGTAAGACTTCAATTCCTAGAAGAAACATGCCTCAGAAAACAACCATGAAAGCTTAGAATGAAATCTTAAAACAGACTCACAAGCAAAAAATCATGGTCCTTGGTGTTTTATGCCTGCTAATGTGATCTATAACAAGGGACTCATTAAGCAGTAACTTCCTCCTTCAAGACTGCCCAAGGCTTTATTTAATATGATGCTTTTGGGATTCCATCTATCACACTAAATCCAACTCATTGCAAAACTGGTTCCAGTGATCTGACATGAGCTCGTGAAAGACAGACATCCTCTCAACAAGTAGAGCATGAACAGTTGCAGACCATGACACAAGACACTGACCACAGAGGCTACAATAACAAGGACAGTGTCCAGTTTGGAACCCAGCTCCCAAGCTTTAGAGCCTGAGAAATCCGCAGCTTTTGAGATCTTCTCCCACTCCCTATCTCAAAACCCATCAAGGACGGCTTATAACAAGTTCTTCGCTAGGTTTCTGTGGTGTATATATGTGTGCACTGTGCCATTGCAAAACCCACTAAAATAAAGGCAGTAGGTAGGAATTTTAAACCATACAATGACCTGAGGACTAGCTCAGTGGCAGAACACTTTCCTGTCATGTGCAAGGCCTAGTGGTGTCAGAGATTCTGTTTGTGCCTGTGTGTGATGTAGCAGTCTTGCCTGTGAACCTGTAACGGTGGTGTGGTTTCAGGTGGATGGAAGGGGAAAGAGGGAAGCTTGAGGCATGGTCCTTCGGCAGAGAAGTACTTCCACGGTTCTATGTAAATGTTTCCCCAATAAACATCCATCTGTCATTTATCTTGGGTCTAGTGAAATCTTTACACCCACACCTTCAGTGTGATGTTAGTGTTAACCATCAACTTGGCAGAATCTGGAACTGCCTTGCCTCTGGGGGATTAGCTTGACTGCAAAAAATGGGTGGGAAGGCCTGCCTAGTGAGTGGCACCATTGCCTGGACTTCATAAATGGAGGAAAGGAACTGAGTAGCAGCATGCATTTATTATTCTCTGCTTCCTGCTTGTGGGTGTGATTGCAACCAGCTGTTTCAAGCGATGCTTTTCACACACACACACACACACACACACACACACACACACACCATCACAGATTGCGCCATTGAACTGAAGGATGAAATGAACCCTTTCTCCTTTGAGTTGCCTTTGTCAGGATATTTTTTCATGTCAGCAGGGGAAAGGAACTAAGATAATGGGCATACCTGCACATGAATGTTTGTGTGTGCAGGTGTACATGTGTATGTGGGTAGATGTGAACATATATAAGTATGTGTTGAGGCCAAAGGACACCCTCAGGTGTCATTCCTTAGGTGCTATCCACCTTGTTTTTTGTGACAGGGCCTGGAAATCATCAAGTAAGCTAGGCTGCCACGCCAGCAGGCCCCAGGAAGGCACCTGGGTGAGCCTCCCCAGTACAGGAATTACATATGTGTGCCTTCACACCCAGACATGTTGATGGGTTCTGGGGGTCAACTGAACTATCTACCTAGCCCCAAAAAGTAAAAACTACACAACTCTGTGATGGAATGATATTCTAAGTAAGTAACTTCAGTCATCAAATTAAAATACTATTCTCAGAGTTGGGGGTATAGCTCAGTGGTAGAGGAGTTGAACATACGCACATGTGTTACTTGAATTAAGAAGCAAGGCAGAGGCAAACAGCTACCCTCAGGGGACAGCATACGATGCTGAAGAAGAGCCACAGCAGCACGAGGACAGTTGGGCATCCTTGAGAAGAAGACTCTTCCACAAGCTGATGAAGACTGAGTTGTCAAACTCAGCCCAGGAAACAGGAAGAGAGGCGGAGAGGCAAGTCTGGTTAGCCAGCCAGAGGAAAGGATGTAGCAAACTAGGTCACTCCAGCTCAGCCTGGAGAACGCTTTCAGGCTGAGCCTTCCATTAATGCTGGCTCTATATGGTTTAATCACCTCCTGCTGGCAACAACTGTGAATGGTCCAGTGCAGTCTCCAAATCTGTGCAAACAGGATCTGTGGAGCAGGGATGAATGAGGCAGCTTGCATTTGCTGAGCCTGAACTCACATACTACTCTTGGTAGTTGCCTTGCTCTCGTCATTTCATCCTCATTGCAACCTTCACCTTAGGTCCTCTTAGTACCTGGCTTTATGGAGAAAGCCATAGGACTCAGAATGATCAAGTAAGACCAAAACCCACACAGTTAGGAAGCAATGGAGCCTGACAGAATTTGCACTCTCTCCCATGTAACCTCAGGGTCATAGCTGTTCAATGTACCTTGAAGAACAATCAACCGGTGTTCTCCCCTAGCTGAATGGCAGCTTGTCTGTGGTTGCTTAAATTAATTTTCTGAAAGATTAAATACACATTCTACATATTTGCAACAAGAGCAGCCAAAAATCAATTTCCATCAGCCACTAGCATGCTCTTCTCCATGCTCCTGGCCCAGATGGACCTTAGGTGGTCAGCCCAGCTGTTGAAAGGCTCCAGTCTAGATGTCATTGAACCCTAAACAACCCAGGAGGTAGGAACTTCCAACTTGACCCAGAAAAATTAAAGAAATGCCTAGTGTCACAGAGCAACAAACAACTGTCCTGATGTGAACTTTCTACTCCATTTTTATTGTCTCCCCTACCTAAGCTCAGCAAACAAACTATTTTAAATACTTGTCTCCAGGATTCGGTGTCAACCAAGAACAGAATCTATAGGGCTGCAGAGTTGGGTCAGCTGGTAAAGTGTTAGACCTGAGTTGAATTCCCAAAACCCACATTAAAAAGCCAGGTATGGTAGCATGCTCTTGTAATCCCAGTGCTGGGGAAGCAGAAATCAGATGGGTCCTTGGACTCACTGGCCAGCCAACCTAGCCTACCTAGTAAGTTCTAACCCAATGAGAAGTTCTGTCACTTAAAGTAAGTGAATAGACACAGGCACATTGGGGGGGGCGATGTCCCTTCATTTATTTTAGACCTGGTGAAACACACATCATAGCATAGAGCTGATAGCAGAAGTCAAGGAATCGATGTGGTCCACCACAGAACAAACTTGACCTATGGCATGCATGGAGGTTATTCTTGGTGTGATTACAGCCGAATGGTGAACTTTGTATATACATTGTATAGTAAACCTTCTTTTAAAAATCAAATAGAATCTAATCAAAAGCCAGCCAAAGGAAGAAGTGTCTCTGGCACCACAGAAAGTCAAAAGGGCATAACCAACATGGTCTGAGGAAAAAAAAAATAATGTTGGCTTCTCTCCCAGAGTCCACATGTCCCCCTGTTTTAACTACATAAGCACTGAACTGGCCATATTGGATCAGAAAAGAAACCTGGCCAGCTGACTATGCCACCTATTAGGTATTCCTTTATTAATTAAAGAAATGTGAACCCAATGGGCCTTGGGTCCCCTGCTGATTCCTGTGAAATCAGAGATGTAAGAACTCAGGCATGAGGTCCAAGAGACTGACAACCTCACCCTCAGGCAATTGACCAATAAAATATGCCAATTCCCTACTGATCTACCACCTACGCCTTTGGAGAGGGGAGAGGGAAAAAAGAGGGAGAAAAGAGATTGGATGGGGATTTAAGGAGATTTATCTGGGGAAAGGAAAGATTAGAGGGATTTATGGAGACCCAGCCAAAGGAAAGCTCAACAAGTTAACCCTTACGGCCTCCCCTGAGTGTCCACCTGACACCAACCTAGCGTAATTACTGTGCACTCAGTTGGCACGCTTAAACCACAGATTGAGACTTGAGACCCAGCCCTCATTAGTTCCTCAGGAGAAAAGCTCTAGCCCACAATTCCACCCAGATCCCACTGAAATCATGCATAAGAACAGCAGCGCATAACTCACTGCTAACTTCCCCATACTGCAGCATTGTTCCCACTCACCCAGGGCACAGGAGAAGAAGGTTCCTAGCCTGCCTCCCGCCTCCCAAGCCCATACATCACTTCTTTAACCACGGTCCACTTCCCCTCTCATTTCCCTTCTAGCTGTAGCTGGACTGGGACCATCGCAGCTTGACTTCTTCACTCTTCTCAATTTGCCATGAACACAGCAGGTATTCCCGGGATAACCTTAGATGTATACACTGAATATTTAGCATGCCTCCAAAGGAACGGAGAAGTCCAAACTAATAGCAAATGCTGCAGCTGGGTTAGCCTCCCAGAGAGACCCAGGCTTCACAACCCTCCTTCTCTTTTTAATCTTTCAAATGATACTCACAGATGCTAAAAATCTGACTGATCTGAGAATCCACAGCAAACCAGAAGTTTGCATTCTTTATACACACAGACACCCCCCACCACCACCACCAAAAGAAAAGGCAAATCTATTTCCCATCTAGGGATGCAGACAAATCAATCACTTTTGTCCTCAATGGGTGTATTTATTGAGCAATTTCAGCATTGTAAAGATGAGGCAGGAGAGAAAGATGGTTCCAGCACCACAGAAATATCCATTTATTCTCCTCCTACAGCAACCCCCAACAGGCACTTAGGTAACCAAAAAAAAAAAAAAAAAAAAAAAAAGGCCCATTGCCACTCCCACTGCTCGGGGCCTGCACTGTGTCTTCTTCTGCTTGAATGACCATAAAAATGTCCATCTATGGGCTAGGAGAGACCTCTTGGTTGGTTACAGTGTTTGTTGCACCAGCGTGAGGACCTCAGTTTGAACCCCAGCACTCATGTAAAAACTGAAGCTGATGGTGCTCATAACCTAGTACTGGAGAGGTAGAGACAAGCAGAAATCTGGGCTCCCAGCTAACCTAGGAATAGGTGAACTCCAGGCCAATGAAAAAACCAGGGTCCAAGATTGACATCTACATATATGCAAACATATGTGCCTCACTCACCTGCATGAACACACACAAGTCCTTCCGAAGAGGTGAACCTAGTCAGTCACACAAGACAAACCCCAAGGAACAATTAGAAATGCCTACCATATACAAGAGAACCACAAAATGACGAGTTATCGGGGCATTTGAAAACCTTTCATATCCTTTTCTGAATTGTGGATATGAAGCTTCTGTTTTGTCAGAAAATGCTTACAGACATCTCTGTGGCTGGGGAGATAACTCAGTCAGTAAAGTGTTTGCCTTGCAAACACGAGTTCAATCCCCAGATGCTATATCTTTAAGATTTTAGAAATAACAAAAATAAAACACTAGGCACAGTAGCATGCTCTTGAAAGCCAGCTGGAAAAGAAGAGTCAGGCCACAGGCTGGTTCTTAGGGCTTGCTGCCCAGCCAACCTAGTCTTCTTAGTGAGTTCCAGGCCAATGAGAGACCCTGTCGCAAGAAAGAAAGAAAGAAAGAAAGAAAGAAAGAAAGAAAGAAAGAAAAAGTAAAGAGAAAAAAAAAAAGAAAAAAACCAACCAAACAAAAACAAACCAGTGGTGTGGCTTGAGGAAAAACAGCCAAGACTGTTCTCTACCTACACACCTACATGTGATGTGTATACATGCATGCATCTGCACATAGATGCAAGTGTGTCATACACACACACACACACACACACACACACACACAACCTCCAGCAGAGATGGCTCTAACTGCCTAGCAAATGTGCCAACAGAAATGTTTACCATCTCTAATTTGCTGTTACACAACATTTATTTGCTCTCACTGTGTGCCAAGGATCTGAAAACATGTTGTTGATTAATAAACAGTAATTAAGTCTCACCACCTCACTCAGAGATACAGTTAGGTTCTGGGATCCCCCTTTGCAGGAGACTAAAGTGAAGCATCAGGGTTGAAAGTATTCCTGGGGCCTGACTTGAAGGTGCATTAGACATATCCACACCAGAGCCTGTCCCTCTCCCCTCCCTCAATCTCCTCTTCCATAGTCCTAATCCAGTCACCACTTCCTGGGCCCCCTACTCAGCAAGGCCCCTCTAAGCACACTGACAAAAGGCCTTGACCCTCAGTTTCTTACAGAGGGAGATACCAGATTAGTCTGACTGGCAAATACAAGATTATAAAGCCTGGCTACTGAATCCTCCTCCAGGTCTATTGTTTGTTTTTTGTTTTTTTTTTTTACAATGTTTTATTTCAAAAGCATTTTGATCAGTTTCTGGCAGAGCCTTGGGGTCTTGAAGCTGTTTGGTGTAGGTGTGGGGAACAGTGTGGCTGGGGCTACACAGATCTTTGGGCATAGACTCCAATTCTTCAATTATTGTTGTCTATGCCTCTGATTCCTACTAGACTTCATTATAAATAAAAGTCCAGCAGTAAAACCCACACCAAAGGAACAGAAAGTAACTTCTACAGTAAGTCTCAGGCCAGGGTCACTAGACTTGGCCCAGGGTGAGCCAGACATCCTCAACTTAGAACCACTTCTGGCAAGTTCGGGGAGATGATACAATGGTGATAACTCAAGAACTCTGAAATCCTTGCATATTTAGATAAGAGGTTATTCATAATACTCTCTTATGTATCCTTATTAAAATTGGCTTTCCATATACTAAAATCCTTTTTAAAATTATTTGTAGTCCTAGAATGTAACCCAGGCTTCACACGCAGTAAGTAAACACTCTACCACTTAGCTACAGGTTAAATTATTGTTTTTAGGCTATTAGTAGCTGAACAGGATCATGGAAAGTTGTTCTGGAACTAGAAAGATGTCTCAGGAAGGAAAGAGTCTGCCACACAGGCATGAAGACCTGAATTTGCATTTCCATAACCCACATAAAAGTTGGGCATGACCACCCTCAACTGTAATCCCAGCACAGTTGGATACCTGAAACTCATTGGCCAGCCACTCTGGCCCAGGTTCAGTGTAAGGCAGAAGCAAAGGAAGGAGACATCCAGTGTTGACCTCTGGCCTCCATGTGCACTTGAAAACACACATGCACACACATTCGCCTCTTCTGCCTAGCTCTCTGAATAGTATTTCCATCACTTAGTAGCTAGCTTGTTAGCTCAGTCTCCCTCATGCCTCAGTTTTGTCATCTGAAAACTATGGTAGCACTAAATAATTACGTCATGAATTTAGTGTGTGAGTTCAAATGGATTAATACACACAAGAAGCTTAGAATAAATGCCTAGTGCTTAATATACTTTTAAGAATGCCACCATAATTGTCAATACTATTATTTCAGTTCATTTTTTTTATCTTGATCACTGTATTTCTAGTAGCACCCTAGGTGCCCTGTCAGCATTACACCAGAAAGCTTCTTTGCAAAGAATGATTGTCAAACAGAAAGGACCCTAGGAAAGGACCAGCTCATTGGAGCACAGCTTAAGTTCACCAAGTTGTTCTGCCTGAGCTCAGGTCTGCATGAAGTCACACCTCAGTCCTTTCCAGAATGGAAGCCACTCCAGGGAACCCAAACAGCATGCTACACAGTGTAGTGTACTCAAAGCTGGCAGCCTAGCCACTGCAGAGGTACAAGCGTGGTGCTGGGGCTTTGCCAGTGAGGACAGTCAGTGAAGGGATATTGGATCCACCTGCCTGGAGGCTGCAGACAATGGGTTCCTGTAAAAGACGCATAAGGGGATGTTCACACAGGAGGGTGTTCTGCAATCTCCAATCCCTCATCTGCAATCATATGCCAGGTCCCTGATGGACAAGCAAAAGGTGCATTTCTGATTTCCTGTTAACTTGTGCATCTCGGAGTCACAACCTCGAACCTCAATGACAATTTTGAAAAGTTTGGACCGGAAGAAACGTCTTAACTGGGAGTTAAGAGGCTAACCCTCTTTACTGAAAAGCTAAGAGCCCCCTAGTTTTATTTCCACAGACACTAAGTAGGTACCCAGGCATGCCTTCCCTGGAGCAGGGCAGCAGCGGCAGGGTGACCCTGTTCCAGAGCTCAGCACACACTGCACAGGCTGATTCCAGGAATCCAGAAGCACAGTTGACAATGCTGCCCTACAACTTCTCTCCGGGGGACCCACTGCAGGTGGGGGCCATGAAGGAAAATCATTAGCAATATTTAGCTGTGGAACTCTTGAGTTTAGAGAGGGTTTTGAAAATGGGGTCCTGCAAAAGCAAAGCAAATGCAGAAATACGACGGTTGAAACGACAGAAGAAAGAAAAGCACCCAGCCAGACACACAGATATGCCCGGGAAACACCCCACTCTTTTTCTCTGTGCCATCACCACCTCCTGAACCCCAGCAAAAAGGCTCCTTTCATGCAGCACGTGTGTGACTGTATCTGGATGGACAGATACTGATCAAAAACAGAAACCGATCAAGTGAGTTGGGGCGGGGGGAGGAGGGAGATAACCTGAACTTCAGACTCATTTGGCAGCTCTGAATTCTTTCACAGCCCTTGTACCTCTCTGAGGCGCTTCAAAACAAAACAAAACCAACTCATGCGCAGGAAGGGAACTGCAGCTGTGCTGAGAGGCACATGTTCAGAGCACTGATGACACACACTTTTGATCATTTCTGCTTTCTTGAGATGTAACCATCAAGCATGAGCCTACGTGAAGCCGTGAAGCCGCGGGGAGAACCGCCTCTGAAGACTCACTAACCCTCCTCCCACCCGGTCATGCGTCCCAGCGCGGGCCGCTGACCCTATGTGAAATGCACACTCAGAGGAGGCTCTGCCCACATGTCACTCCGAATACTGCGAAATTCTTCCCTCCTGTCATCCCGAAGCCATCCAAAGTCTTATCTACCCTTAGTACGTGCATATGTCAATTCCATAGGATTATATGATGTAAGGATAGGGCCAAAAGCTTAATTTCCTCGTGATCACTTTCGTCTACCGAGTGCGCCCATACGTATGGTGAGTAAGTAAGTGCACACAGCCAGCGACCAACGAGATCCACCACACTCAGCCCACAGTCACGCGTGGGGAGAAAATCGGTGGAGGGCGGTGGTGGCAAGGGAAATGGAAAGTCGCCCGCCCGCGTGGGCTGTTCTCTGCGCGCCCAACGCTCCCCTCCCCCGCCCAGGAGAGGTGGCACCCGTGGGCGCAGACCCACGCGGTGGACTCGCGGAGGGTCTCCGCAAGAGCGGACTGTGGGACAATGAGGACGCAGCGACCAATTTCTGCCGCGGTTGTGGCGGCGGCGGCAGCAGCAGGAGCCAACGATGCAAAGCTGCCGCCACCGATGCCACTTCCACCCTCTGGTCCCCAGCACCCACTTACGTTCCGAGGGTCTCCTTGAACTCGAAGATCTTCTTTATGTCTTCCGCTTGCTTTTTCCAGGAGGAGCTGCTCTCGCCGTTCTCCCGGGCCATGGCAGACTAGCGCGGTGGGGCAGACGGGGGTGAGCTGGGGAGGGGGCGCCGGGGGCGCGGCGCGGGCGCAGGAGGATGCCGGGCGCGGGGATGCAGAGCCGGAGTATGCGGAGCGCAGGGAGGCTCCGGCTGCGGCAGAGCTTCCTCTTCGGCAGTTTCCTCTTTCGCCTTGGCTGCCGCCGCCGCGGTCCCTCCCTGGCTCTAATTTCTACTGCTCTCCGGCACAGACTTCCTGCCTCTGCCGCCGCCTGCCAGCCTCACTTTCTGCTACTTTCTTGCTTGGCTCCTGCTCCCTCCCTGCCGCCCGCCCCACTCCCCCAGCCCGCCTCCTCCCGCGGGCTCCCCGCCCTCCCAGTGCACCCGGCAGCCTCCCCGCCTCCCGCGAGGCGGCCTTCGGGGATGTCCCGCTCCCCTCCCCAAGAGCGCCGTGCCCTGGGCGCTGCTGGAGTGCTGCACTTGACCACGGGGCCACGCACGCTCCTGGGCTGTCCACGCACCCTGAGTCCCCCTGTGAAGAAGGGTAGGGGAACCCAGCAGGTGCAGGGCGCTGGAACGCGCGGGGGAGCCCTAGCCTTTAGGGAGCTTTATTATGAAGTCAAGGCTGGGGGCGCCCGGGCTTTCCCTCTTTGGGCAGGAGGGGGCGCCTCTGCGTGGCGCTCGGAAGCTCCGGGCAAGGTGGGGATGCGCGGCTCACAGATTCGGGGCGCCCAGGGCGGGGCGCCTTCGAACGCTCAAGTGCTGGTGGCCCAAGCCTGCTGTGCGGGAAGGCGGGTGGGGGCTGGTTGTCAAGGCAATGGGCGGCGGCCTGGGAGAAGCCAGAGGCAGGCTTGCGTTGACTCCGAGTCCCAGCTTTGCCCAAGCCAGCACTCCCTAAGCTCGGCAGTTTCCTCCTGACTCTCTGCTGCTGGAGCTAATTCGCATTGCACCAAAATCGGCCTCCCGTCAATTTCGGGACCGCTAAAGGCAGCCTCGGAGTACGGGACATGTACAGGAACTCCCAAGGCAGGCCGATCACTGCCTGGTGGTCCCTTTGGAAGAAAAACTCCTGGAGATATTTGGCGGTCAACTGATGGATGGATGTGGGACACCGTGGATGGCCTGGCCCCGGACTGGAGTGACTGGGCTGGCTAGTGTTTGAATCCTTCAGATTTGCTCTTTCTCGATTTGCTCCTGATGCTCTGTGGCTGTGGCCAAAACCCCAATGGTTCTGTGGAAAAGCAGTGTTGAGTGCCTTTCCTGACCGCCTTCCCCAACTGGCATAACCTGCAGATGGCTTACTTAGTAAGTAGGTAGCAGAGGCAGAGAAACAAAGAATTTCCACAGGCCTCTGATCTCCAAACTTTGACTTGCCCACCAGCTCCCGGTAGTCACCTGTTAGAGGACAGCCAGCAGAGATCCTGTGACCTGCAACTGGCAGGGACTACCTCTAGATCGGAAAATTTAAGTTTTCTTTGTAGCAAGACTTCCTCTCCCTTTGGGCTGCTCTGCTGAGTTGAGTAAACAGCTCTGTCCCTTGATTAGGGACACCTGTCCCATTTTCCCAGGACTGTTCCAATTTAAGAGTGGGAGGTGTGATTCTGCTTTCAGAAAAGAATCTTCCCCCATCACCTCCCTTTTGGTTCTGACTGGCCACAGGCTCTGCCTTCAAGCTCTCTGGTAACCCTCAAGGAGGTCAGAAGACTAGCCATCTATCCTTGGAATCTGAGTGCTGTTTCCTGCCTTCCAGTGACCCTTAGCTCAAGGCTCATGAAGCTGAGAAGAGCTGAGAGGGGGACATTGCCTTTGGTTGTTTAGGAGTGGGACGCCACCTGAGTGGTTGCATGGTCACCATGTTAAGTGTACATATATAGGCCTACTACACAGCGCGGGTACGCACACACGCGCACACACACACACACACACACACACACACATACACACACACTATGGGGGGGGGGAGTAACAGCCTATTGCTCCTAGGACCAAAATGAACAAAACATGAAATTAAATCTAACATAAGACCATAAGACAAAATGATGCAATCAAGAGGAACAGCAAACACAAAATACCAGAGGGTGTTGCCAGCATAATAAAAACTGACCTACCGTCAACCTTTTTTCATAATAGAAGGCATATATTCTAGAATAAAAAAATTAAACACAAAAAATAGATAAATCAGTAAGAATCATTTTTCATCAAGCATTCTTTACTTAAGTAATGATCTCTGTAGTACCTCTAGGCAAGGTAGAGCATGGAGGATCTGTTTACACCACCATTACCACCAGCACATGAGTAATGGGTTACACTGTGACATTACCACCAGCTAAGAGGTCACTAGGCCATACGAATTTTGCAGCTCCATTATAATGCCATCATAATGCCTACATGACTGTACTTGCTGTTACAAACCCAGAAAAGAACCTTCAAACTCAATATCTAAGAGAGAAAATTAAGGAACCTTTCTCAAAAATGAAGATATCCCCAAGGTCCAAAGCATAAAGTGAGAACCACTTTAGCACAAGTTTGAGTAGATCTTAATAATAAAAGCCCAGAGTCAGATATAGGAGTAAATGCTAAAAGATCAGAGAGACAAAGAAGCAAACCACAGCCACACCTTACTTCCTAAAGTTCCCAGCCCACCCCCGAGATTTCCTGTCTCCTCCCGCCTTATAGTCCTCTCTCTGCCCAGCCATATCACTTCCTGACTGTCTATGCAGAACTCCAGACCTCTATGGTTAGCTAGTGGCTAGTTCCATCCTTTGATCTTAAGGCAAGCTTTATTTGTTAGAGCACAAACAAAATATCTCACAAACCATATAAAGGGATTTGCAACATGGACAAGCAGAAGTCAACCAAGAGCACAAATGACGCTGTCACACGCATCTTCTTGGTTGTTTCTCTTTCCCCCTCTTCCTCTCCCTCTCCCTCTCTCCCTCTGTTCAATCAAAAAGAAACAATTTCACAGGAACAATAAAAGTATAAGGAAAAGTAGAGGTAAGGGCCTAGGAGATGGTTCAGTAGGTGGAGTACTTTCCTTGCAGATTTGAGGGCCTGAGTTTCATCTCCAGAATGCAGGTGAGTTTTTAGTTTTAGGTTTTGTATTGTTTAAGGGGTTTTTGTTTGGTTGGTCTGTTTGGTTTGTTTGAGGGTTTGTTGTTGTTGTTGTTGTTGTTGTTGTTTTACAATAATAATAACAATTGTAATACACCAGATGTGGTGGCAGGCACTTGTAATGCCAAGGCTTGTAGGGTGGAGATAAGTGAGTGTATCCTGGGGCACAATAGCCAACCAAACAGCCAGCCTAGCCTCCTTGGTGAGTTCTAGGCCAGTAAGAGATGATTTAAAAAATAATAATAATAAATGAAATAGATGGTCCATGAGAAATGACACCCAAGGTTGTCCTTGGTCCTCCACATGCACGTGGGTACACACACACACACACACACACACACACACACACACAACCAGGCATGCCTTTTCCTGCCAGGTTGCACAAGCTCCTTAAGAGCAAGGCTCTTGGCATCCCCACTATTGCATGGCTCACAGTAATTTAAACATAGTGACTACTCCATAAAGGAGTATTGAGTGGATAAAGAAACAGACCTAAGCCCACTAGATGACACTTGTTTTGCCGGTAGCAATACTGTGAAGGTACTGGCTTTTTTATCCAAACTCCATAATGATGTTGGTTCACTGGTAAAAAAGCTATTTCCCTTTGGACCAGATTCGTGGGGGAGGGCAGTAGCTTTTTAATAGAGAGCTGGCAAAATCACACCCAGAGGAGCCGATCCGATCTGACCCGTGTATAGGAAATGGAAATACAGAAGGCACGTTCATTTGGGCTGTATTATTTTCACTTCTCCCTTACCAGATGGCATGTAAAATAAACAAAAGTGCTAGATCCTGGAAAGGGCAATTAAAAAATCAAGCCTTCAGGGGCTGGAGAGATGACTTATCGGTTAAGAGCTACTCTTCCAGAGGACTAGGGTTCAATTTCCAGCACCCACATGGCTACTCATAACCATTGGTATGTAACTCCAGTTCCAGAGGATCTGACACCCTCTTCTGGCCTCTGTGGGCACTGGATTCATGTGGAATATGTGGAACAAAGCACCCAAATACATCAATTTTTTAAAAGTAAAACAAATTAAAAAAGAATATTTCAACCTGAACTCTGTAAACATCACAGTTCTATTTACTAGAGTGTCAGCTCTTAGACTCACCTCCAACGTAGCTGGCTGTTCCTTCCTGCTTGCCACATTTTTATGGCTGAAGAACTGACAGCTGCCACTCTCTTCCTGCATTTCATCCCTGAGTCTATTTCCAATAAACTACAGTCTGTGAGTCACCATCATCAGTTACTCAACAGCTCTATTTCAAAAAGAATTTACACGGGGCTGAAGAGATGGCTCAGTGCTCCAGAGCACTGACTGTTCTTCCAGAGGACTAGGGTTCAATTCCCAGCACCCACATGGCAGCTCACAATGTCTGTAACTCCAGTTCCAAGGCACACATGCATACAGAAACACCATTGCACACAAAAGTGAAAATAAATAAATAAATATTAAAAAAAAAAAAAAAGCCTTGCCATAAATTTGACTTGCTAAGGCTTGGGTTCTGCTATAGTCTGAATGGTAAAGGTAGCATAAAGGTCCATGTTTTAAAGACTTGGTCCCTACTGTGACATTTCAGAGAGGCAGTGGAACCTTTGAGAGGTGGGACCTAGTGGCAGTGATTTAGGTCATGGAGGTATAATCTTGAAGAAGAATAGGGAATACAGGCCTCTTCTTCCTACCAAAGGTGAGTGAGTGGTTTTAACACAATGCTTCTAGCAAGGTATGTGCCTTAGCCCAAGGCCAGAAGGGGGACTGATATACACAACTGGGAGCCTTTTATTTTTATAGATTCTGTAGTATACACATTTATCATTTCATGTGTTTGGGAACTTTTTTTTTCCTTTTGTTGTTTGCATGAGTTTGGTGTTTTTGATGGTGGTGGGTTTTTTGTTTGTTTGTTTGTTTGTTTTGCTTTGTTTTTTGATTTGGGTGGTTGGTTGGTTTTTTTGTCTTGGCATGGTTTTTGGAGATGGAAACCAGTGCCTCACAAGTGCCAAGCACCTACCACTGAGCTACACCCTTGGCTCATCTGGTATTTGTTACAGTGATAGGATGATGACTAACACAGATTCAAAGTCTTTATATTTTCTTGAAGCCTTTAACATTTGTTTAGTTAAAGATCTCAAGGAAAAGGCATTTTAATGATTCATCATTAAAGGATTACTAATTTTACACTCATAAACTCTTTCCAGCTAACCTCCAATTTATATGACCCAGGTTGAGTCCTGAGAAAATGGTATTGAAGAAAGAAAGACTGTACAATTGAAAGCAAATACACAGATTAAATTTGAAAATTGCTAAATTACCTCTCTTCAGACTATTGTTCCTAACATGATAAGCCAGCTAGGCAAGCTGGATGACAGAAAAAACTAGAAACCAGAAATGAAGCCAGACGATGGTGGTGCACACCTTTAGTCCCAGCACTTGAGAGGCAAAGCCAGGTGGACCTTGAAGCCAGCCTGATCTACAAAGTGAGCTCCAGGACATTCAGAGCTGTTACAAGGAGAAACTCTGTCTCAAAAATAAAAAAAAGAGAGAAAAAGGAAGGAAGGAAGGAAGGGAGGGAGGGAGGGAGGGAGGGAGGAAGGGAGGGAGGGAGGAAGAAAACTAAACTAGAAATGAGGTTCAAGCCCCAGGTCTTCCACTGATGTGTGCATGTACTTGAGTGTAATTCAAGCAGACAGGCCAATGGCACATCAACTAGACTGATGATTTTTAGTCTGCCTAAATCAGTGCAGTTTTTCATATGATGAAAAGCTTATCCACAGTACTATTACTGTTATCTCTGAAAGTGTAATAAATTTGGGTTTGGTTTTTTTGCTGCTGTTGTTTTTCCTTTAAAAAAAAATGTATTAATCAGAGGCTGGAGAGGTGGCTCAGCAGTCAAGAGCAATCACTGCAATTGCAGAGGACCTGGGTTCAATTCCCAGCACCTGTCTGGAGGCTCACAGCCACCCATAACTTCAGTTCCAGGGAAGCTGATGCCTCTTCTGACCACTGCAGGTACCAGGCACACATATGGTCACAGACACACATGCATGCAATACACCCATGCATAAAAATAAATACAAATTTTTGAAGGGGTGACAGGTAGAACGTCAGCTGGCATTTGTAAGGGCCTAGGGTTGATCTTAACCTGGGGGGGAGAGGAGGGGGAGAAAGAAGGGAGGAAGAGAACAAATAAAACAAAAATATATGGATGACCAATACCAAGATGTCCTAATAAAAATTTACTTATCTCCAGAGATACTTGAGTTTTCTTTTAAATAGTCAATTCACTTGTATTATGAAGATATACATATATTTTTCTATGTCCATATCTATATATCATCCTGTTGCAGACTGTTTTTTTTTTTTTTTTTTTTTTTTTTTGGTATTGTTACTGAGCTGCAACCCCAGCTTTCTTTTTAGCGACTTAAAAAGAAAACAACGTTTTTTGGGTTTATTTTATGTGTGTGAGTATTTGCCTGCATGTGTGTAGGGGTTCCACATCTGTGCCTGGTCAGAAGAGGAGTTACTATTTCTGTGCTCTGGAAGAGCAGCCGGTGCTCTCAACCACTAAGGCTCCCTACTTACTGTCTTTAAGATAGGCTTTCACTAAGTTTCCCAGGCTGGCCTTGAACTTGCAAACAGCCTGTCTCAGCTTCTTCAGTAGTTGGGTTACAGTCTGCACCCCCCCAGACCCAGACCTTTTGCAGACATCCTAACACCCATGCCTGATGACTGATGGTGACTAGGGCTAGAGATGGGAGTTCAGTTGTGCTTTCTTTGCCTAGCATACATAAAGCCCTGGGTTTGACCCCTAGTATTGCAAACATAAAATAAATAATAGAATTTCAAAAATACACTTGTAACTATTTAAAAAATTGGGCTAAGGGGATGGGCTCAGCTGATACATAAGTTCTTAGCATGTAAGCATTAGGATTTAAGTTTAGTTCTCCCAGAATGCACTCAAAAAAGCTGGGCATAGCAATGCATACCTGCAATCCCAGTGCTAGGGATTCCAAGGCTTGCCAGCTGGCTAGCATAGCCAAATTGATGAGCTCCAGTTTGTTGACAGACACTATCTCAACAAACAAGATGAACAGTAGTTGAGGAAGACACCAGAGATCAACCACTAGATCTCCATGTGCACACATAGCCATGCATGTGTACACCTGCACACACACACAGACATGCACATGTACAACTGCATGTGCACATACACAGAAACATGCACATGTATACCTGCATACACACACACAGAGACATGTACATGTGTACCTGCATATGTACATACATAGACAATTGCACCTGCATACACACACAGACATGTACACCTACATATACACAGAGGCATGCACACGTGCACCTGCATGTGCACACACAGAAACACCTGTATACACACTCAGAGAAACATATACATACACACCTTCGTGCATGCGCGCACACACAGAGGCATGTACATATACGCCTGCATGTGCACACACACACAGACATGCATGGGTACACCTGCAGACACACAGATATATGCACATGCCCACCTGCTTCACACACACGCACACGCACGCACATGCACGCACACATGCACACTATGACAACAATATATGAATAAAATCTAGTCCCCAAGGAAGGGACTTGTAATATAGGAACTACTCGGTAATCGCTAGCAATTGATGAGTCACATAATGCAACAGACCCTGGTCTAAATGCTTTGCCAGTCTTAAAGTAAGTCATTTCATTCTCCTTCTATGGAGAAAGAGACAACAAATTGGTAAAGGTAAATCACATGTCCTAGGTCACATAGTATGAGTGAAAGAAATCCTGGCAGCCTACTCCAGAACCATGCTCTCAATTAGCATGTCACAGAGCCTCTATCAGCAGGTACCATATAGGAATCTTTTAAAAAGAAAAAACACAGAAAAGAGAATCTATGGGCCAAAGCTAAAATAAGATTACTGTCTCCTGTCTCTCCTGTCTCCAGAAGTATATTTTATTATCCAAACCTTTCCCTTAGTTTAATTTCCTTTTCTTTTTTTTTTTTTCTTTTTCTTGTTGATTTTTCTTTTCTTTTCTTTTTTTTTTTTTTTTTTTTTTTTTGTGGATTTCACATAATGCATCCCGATCCTGCTCATCTCCCCATCCTTTGGTATCCTCCCTCTGCTCTTGCAACCTCTCACCAAAACAAAATATAATAAGATTTAAAGGGGGGGAGAACCAAACATCTTTACTTGCAAAGTGTTCATTGCAATGAGTCATTCATTGGTCTAGTTTGAGGCCTCTGGCTTCTGCTACACTATCAATACTGGGCCCTTCTGGAACTCCTATTGGATATCCTGTTCTTGCCCTGTGTCTTAGAGATCCTGCAGCTTTGGCTCTGCAGGACTGGCCCCCTTCACATACCCTGGTTCTGGGTCTGGGTTGGTCAGCCTGTGACCTCCCCAGCACTGTCCTGGCTAGCTCACCAATGCAGCAGGCAGCAAAGGGTGGGACCAATTCTCCTGCTCTTAAGTCCAAAGGGCCAGTCATGGCCAGCTCTCCTGTGCTGCCCAGGCAAGGTGCAGGGCCCACTCTCCTGAGTGCTACAGCTGTTGCAGGCAAGGTTCTTCCTTTCTTCCTCCCTCCTCTCTCCCTCCCTCTCCCTACATTTCTTCCTTCCTTTCTCCCTCCCTCCCTTCCTTCCTCCTTTCTACCTCCCTCCTTCCTTCCTTTCTTCCTTTCTAACCACATGGGGCTTTTAAATAAACACACTCCCTTGGGTATTTATGTGGAGGACATTATCCTGTATCTGTGTGCCTTAGGTCTGAGAAAAGTACACACTTTCCCCAATTCTCCCCCAGATATGCATTCTGCTTCTTCCACTGACTGATGCTGAGACACTATCTTGTCAGTTCATATTAGAGTTAAGAGTCTATTCTTAACAACTCAATGAAGTACATTTAGCAATATGCATAGATGTGGTTTTGGAATTAAGGACAGTCAGTAAATACGCTGCTACTGCTCATGTAGAGAAATAGCCCTAAGAAATGGTGTCTCCCCTGGTTATCTACCCAGAACTAAAGTGCACCTCATGTACTGCAAACACTGAAAATCTTATCCAATTACTTTGGGGTGTGTGTGTGTGTGTGTGTGTGTGTGTGTGTGTGTGTGTCATATGTGGGCACACATATGTATACACACCTATATGTGTATATGTGTGTGTATGTGTGTGGGCCCGCAGAGCCAGGAGGTCGATTTCTGGTGTATTCTTCAGACAGTCACCACCTTATTTTGTGTGTGTTTTTTATGTTTATCTGTGTGTGTGTGTGTGTGTGTGTGTGTGTGTGTGTGTGTGTGTGTGACTCTACACCATGTGCACTGGCTCCTGAGGCTGCCAGAGAGAGGGCTGATCCGCTGGAGCTGGAGTGGCAGGCAGTTCAGAGATAGCCCATGTGGATGTGGGGGGCAGATCTCAGGCCTTCTTTAGGAGACTAGCAGGTGCTTTTAACCACAGAGCCATCTCCCCAACCCCTCCACCTTATTTTTTGAGACAAGATCTCTCACTAAACCCAAGTTCTCAATTCTGCTAGACTGACTGGCCAGCAAGCTTCAGGGATGTTTCTGCCCCTGTCCCCATACTGGCGTGACAGAAATGCCACCACGAAGGGCTGGAGATATGACCTTAAGTTCCCATACTTCACAGCAAGCCTATAATTAAGCCACCTCTGCAGCCCATACTCTGGAATTTACTAGGATATTACAAATGGCTGAGGAAGATTCAGTTGATAATCTGGATGGATACACTATGAAAATAGAAGACATTTGACAGTGTTTCCTTCTACAGTATAAAAAATCACTTTAAAAAATAAAGAAAAAAGAAAAATCTATTATAGTCCTGTATATAAAGAAAAATTTTTATTGTCCAAGCCATATTTTCAGTTTCATTTTGCTTTTTTCTGCCCCTCTCCCAACATCTTCATTTTGTAAGCAGAGCTAGGCTTAAACAACCACTATAGACTTTTTATTTATTTATTTGGTTTTTCAAGACAGGCTTTCTTTGTGTAGCTCTGCCTGTCCTGGAACTCAGAGATCCACCTTCCTCTGCCTCCTGAGTGCTGGGATTAAAGGTGTGTGTCACCATGCCCAGATCACTGGGGACTTAAACACACACACACACACACACACACACACACACACTTTGAAGTTTTCCCTCAAAAAGTCCACCTCTCCGATCTTTTAAAAATCTTTTCCTATTTAAAAAACTAAATTGTCAATATTAGAAGAAAGTATTATTTTATTTTTTTCTTTCAAGTGATTGAACTACATAGGTAATGATGTTGAATTAAGAAAAAAAATTTAGTTTTAACAAATATCTTCCAAAATTTGGTAAATATTAAATGTATGAAATCATCATATATATTACTTTTATCTGGGAATTAAGGACTATAAACTTCTTTCCCCAACTGCTCCTTCCCACTCCTTTTTGCAAGACTGAGGATCGGACCAAGTTTTACACATGACAGGCAAGCAAACATCCTACCAGAGCTGGGGCTGACTGTGAGTCTAACACTGATGTGCAGGCCTCAGCTATGTCCTTCAACATTTCTGAGAGCCTCGATTACTCTGTGAGGCATTCATTGAGCTTGTAGCTTAAAATAGACACTATGCATGGAAGAATGAGTGGAGTATAATTCTTACCCTGGAGATGTTTAAAGTCTGAAAGAGAATGGATGGTAAATAGCAAAAACAAAACAGGATTTCGGCTCCATGGTGGAGTCTTCATTGTCAATTTCATGAGGTTTAGAGTCGCCATGGAAATCCATATCTGGGGTGTTGGTGAGGGTACCTCCAGAAAACTTTGATTGAGGAGGGAAGTCTCACTCAAGTGTGGGTGGCACTTGTCCATGAACTGGAGTCCCAGACAGAACAAAAAGGCAGACGCCCGCAGAGCACAAGTGCTCATCTCTCTCTCTGCTTCCAAACTACAGATGCAATGTGCCCACCTGCCTCATGCTCCTGCTGCCATGCCCTCCCACACAATGACAAACTGTCCCCTCGGGCTGTGAGCTAAAGTAAACGCTCCCTTCCTTACATTGCTACTGTCCAGTATTGCGTCACAGCAGCAAGGCAGGTACCTGGTACAGGCAGTGATGGGGATGTGCACAGAAATCAAAGCCGAGCTCAGTCTGGAGAGTGCCAGTTTCCAGGAGGCACCAGTAGCAGCTGTGCAGGAAAGATGCCTGATAAAGACAGTCTGGGAGAACCAGAAAGAAGTTGCCAAGCAGACAAGGTAGGGTGTGGATTTAAAGATGGGAAAGCATGCAAAAAATACCAAACCAAGAATGGTGAAACCATCAGAATAGTATAGTTTTGATTTTAATCCCAAAATTATATTGGGTTATGATGACAAAGATTTCTTTCTCACATCTGTGCTGAATTGATTAGGGACCTGAGTGCAGCACCGTCTCAGACTCTACTAGCTGCTATAGCAAAGGGAATCTAATTCAGGTCTTGAACTAGCAATTAATTGTTGTATCACCAAAGTGACACATATTACTTCCACTTACAAGCCATTGGCTCTACTAGTGGTATAGCCCCACCCAACACATAGAAGCCAGAAAATGACATCCTATCATTTGTACCCAGGAGTTGGAGAGGTAGAAACACAGGGATTTGTGGCATTCCCCAGGGATCAGTTCATAGATCTTCCTCCTGTCTCCAGGATACCAATATCTGTGGATGCTGGAGTTCCTTATGGCATAATATTTGCATAAAACCTACATGCTCCTCCCAGTTACTGAAAATCACCTCTAGTTGACTTACAGAACCTAACAAGATGTAAATGCTATGTAAATAGTTGTTCTACTGTACTGCTGAGGGAATAATGACAAGAAAGAAAGGACTGCACATGTTCAGGGCAGATTTGATTTAAAAACAAAAACAAAAAAACATTTTCCATTCACAGTTGGTTGAATCTGCAGGTGTATGGACACAGAAGGTTGAGTATATTTGGCAAACAGCACTAATGGCCACCCAAAAATACCATATTAGCCTCTGGTTTCAGCAAGAGTTTGGTGTGTATTGGGTTAGAGAGCCTCTGGGGGGGGGGGTCAGCAGCAGATGAGCCTAGACAAGCTTGAAAGATCTATTTGGGAAAAGGCGTCCTTTAGACTAACATGAAAATGCTAAGAGCTTTGATGAGTGTGACAATCGGGATTTGCAGCATGGCAATATTCTTCACTGACTCTGTCACCAATAGTGAGTATAAGATCCTATGGTTGCCTTTCTGCTCTGGGTACGATATAACCTTAACCTCAGAAAATACCGAATGTCTTTGAAGGAGTTCAGATCAGTGGTTGCAGAGAAAGTCCCGATGCTGCCTCTTGAATCCCTACACTGGGTGTTGGTAATGGATCTCTCTTTTTAGAATTAAGGGATCTTCAAGTCTGGGTTGAAGTCCTGAGGATGTGTCAAAGACAGCCTAATTAGCCAGGGTTCTAAATGCAATCTAGTATTGTGACATCCCTATAGGTGATACAGTCTCGCAGTGAGGGTTCATTCATGATCTTTAACTCAGTTCCATAGAGCTGTGCAATGGCATCCTGTGGGTGGTGAGTGGGTTGGTTACTGCTAATAGGTGACTTTGCAGATATCATGATGCGGGAAGCTAGTCAGAAGGTTATTGGCTCCATCAGTCTGCCTGGTAAGAGCAGTTTGCTTGTTCAGGTATTTGCACTAGGGCTACATCGAGAAACAACCTACATGATACAATAGAGATGGATTTTGTTTGTTTGTTGTAACATGACTTAGTCCAAAGAAAGGCAACACCCTGTGTCCCAGAGTTAGGTGCACTAAATACCCAACAGAGCAAGGTGCTATGAAAAATAAAAGAACCAAGATCTCCACTGACATCCCACACTCTCCTTGACTTCAGGCATTCCCCAGTCCTTTCTTTAATCAGGAATAATCTATAGGGACAATGTGATATTTCTGCAAAGCACTTTAGATTTCACAGGAGAAAGGCAGCCGACAAATATACAGTATTAATAGTATGCATTTTTTTTTATTAGCTGTCACATCTGGCTCCTAGTACTAGATGGGTGCATTTTATATTAGATGTAAATAATCCTGGACTGTCACAAGACTACAGCAGGAGTTCTCTAGCTGGAGAAAAACAAAACAAAGCCAAAAAAAGCTATCAATTAACAAGACCCTGCCAGTATAACATTCCCTGAATGCCTTGGCTCTGCAGGCATCATCTCTTTTAAATAAAACCTTTGTAGTCTACCACTGTTCTACATATACAGTTTAGTGGCAAGGCACTTGCCTAGCATGTCCACAGGCATGGGTTCAATCCCCAGCACATATAGAATCTAACAGTGGAAACATATGGCAGTTTTTCTACCTGAACCATAGATGTATTCATAAAGGAACCCAGGACCTCACAAATATTAAGCATGTGATCCACTATTGAGGTATACC
The DNA here is from genome assembly GCF_943737965.1 of Phodopus roborovskii. NCBI lineage: Eukaryota > Metazoa > Chordata > Mammalia > Rodentia > Cricetidae > Phodopus > Phodopus roborovskii. The sequence continues at coordinate 17,049,386 of NW_026126485.1, read as the reverse complement.
CACAATTTTTTAATGAAGTTAATGACTTGTGCCTTCTTAAATATCAAGGAAGGTGAAATGAGAATACTGAGTATATAGCCTCAGCACTAGATTAAGCAGAGATAGGAGGATTCCAGCAAGTTTGAGGCCAGCATAGTCTACTAGGGAGTTCCAGGCCACCCTGGGGCTACATAGCAAGACCCTGTTACAAACAGGAAGGAAGGAAGGAAGGAAGGAAGGAAGGAAGGAAGGAATGGAAGGAGAGAGGGAGGGAGGAAGAGAGGGAAGGAAGGAGGGAGAGAGGGAGGGAGGGAGGAGGGAGGGAGGGAACATTCCAGGTGGTAGAGTGCTTGCCTAGCACACACACTGCCCTGGGATCCAAACCTGGACACCATATAAACCAGCATGGTGGTACATACTATAATCCCAGGGGGAAGTAAGAGTATAAAAAGTTCCAGGTCATCCTCAGCCAAGAGGTGAGTTTAGGGCTAGCATGTGAAAAGTTTCTGCACACCATAAGCCTCTCCACCAACTCAACAATCCAAATCAGACCTAATCAAACCTTATTGAAAAAGGAAAAAGCCCATGTTTAATGGATACAATGCTCCCAGATGGCCTTCCAGTGCCCCCCCATCAGAACACCCGTTTTCTGTGAGACAATTAAAATACCCTGTGGGGGTGGTCTTGAGCATCTCTGGGGGAAGAGGTCATCATTTGGTGGGCTTTCTGAGATTCAGCAGGGTTTGAAGAGAGATAGGGGAGGGGCTTGGGGTAGAACTTTCACCAGAACATCCCAGACTGTTTGGATATATGGATACCAGGGGCTGGAGTGAGACTTTCTCCATAACAACAGGGGCAATAGGAAACTGTCTCAAAAAGGAGGGTCTAGGGTAATTCTCCTCTAAATTGACTGGGCTGCTATGGCTTTTCAGGTTTTTTATCCATTTCTAAATGCAGGTTAAAGATGAAGGAAAATAGCCATCCACAATGTTGCAGAGCCACAGTTCAGCTAAGAGCTTCCCAGCAGTCCTAGTCTGGCTGCTTTTTCCAGAGTTCACTAACTGAGGCATCTGTGGAATTTACACCTCAGATGGACACAAGCATTCTGGGAGTATCGGAGGATAACTCCACCCCTGTATAGGTACACTCTGGCCAATGCACCTGGACCCTAAAACTGAGACTTAGGAGAGATTTTTAAGTTATCAGCCTAGACAGGAGCCTTTCTCTTGATTAAATTTGCACTGGAACTAAGCAAAGTGAAGAACTTGGGCCCCAAAACTCCATAGCCCCTTAGCCTTCCCTTCTCTTCCTCCTGGAGAGCCCCAGGCATCAAATCTCAAACATCTCCAGGTCTCCTGAAGGTTAACGAAGCTATTTCCCGCTGAACACAGCCAGCAACAACACCAGAAGTGGGTTTATTTTTACCCCACGCTTTGTCATCTATCATTACCGAAAAACTAAGAGACAGGTTTTGGCTGAATATCCTGTGGAATATTCAAGATCTCCATGCAGGGTTTGGCCCTCTGCCTGCAGCATTTATCTTATTTGGAGTGGTCTCCTCCCTCTCCTGCCAATGTTCCTCATTAGCAAGATGATTTGGCTTCAAAACAGGACACTGTCTGTCTTGGTCAGGCACCAAAGGGATCCTGCGATGACATCATGATGCAGCACCTGTGACATCATAGCTTCTCTCATGAAGACGCATATTTTTTACACTTTAGAATGTTTTATTCATGGGGAGAGGGCACGAGCGTGATGGAGAAAGTGGGGGAGATCGGAGCACAGCACTGAGGAGCTAGTTCTCCCCTACTACCATGGGTTCTAGGGTTAAGCTCAGCTGACCAGGCTAGCACAGTGACCCCTTCTACCCACTGAGCCATCACACTGGCCTGAAAAAACTTTGAGTGCCTTAGATGGTTTATTTAACCAAAGGAACTGAGGGTTGGGAAACAAATTTTTTTTTTCAAATTTCTTCACTGCAGAGGAAAAGGTGAAAAAAAAATGTTTTTATGGAAAGCAGTTTCTCTTGATTTAAGGATAGCTTGCTTTCAGGAGTAACTATTTTTATTTCTACGATGGAAATCATATTGCTTTCTAATTAGATGTGTTTTAGGATCGTGAAATGGACATGACTGGAACTCCCTAGTTTGCTCTATACTCCGTCACATCGCTCCTCATTTCCAAAGTCCTCAGTTCATGCCACTGTGCACAAATCACTTCCACCTTCTTTTTCAGCCAACCAAACTTGATGGGAGCCTCTCAAAGCAAATCCAGATGGCAAAGATGGTTGTTGTATGTCCCAGGGTCTAGGCACTGCCCTGGTCTTTTGCTCTCCTATTTGCATATTTAATTCCAGGCTTCCTCCTCTTCCTCCATATTTAACTTTTTCATAAGAAGCACCAAACTAGTACCTGCTCTTTTTTTTTCAGTTTCTTTTTTTACATTCCAATCCCAGTTCCCCCTCCATCCTCTCCTCCACCCCTCCCCACATCTCCCATCTGCTCCTCAGAGAGGGTAAGGAAGTCTACTAAGTCTGTCCCATCATCTCCTTGAGGCAGGACCAAGGCACCTCTCCACCCCCCCATACCCGTGTCTAGGCTGAGCAAGGTATCTCTCCATTTAGAATGGGCTCCACCAAGTCAGTTTGTGCATTAGAGTTAGATCTTGGACCCACTGCCAGTGGCCTCATTATTGTCCCAGTCACACCACTGTCACCTATATTAAGGGAGTCTAGTTTGGTGGTACCTGCTCTTTTCAAACACAAAAATACTTCCTTCAGAATAGCTTTTGACAGACAAGGAAACAGAGGCATCAGAATTTTCCCAAGGTCACAGGTCTGGAACACAACATAAACTACAGTACAGGCCCAGGGAGAAACGGAAAGTTCTCAGTGTGTTAACTCAATTAGGTCCCAGAGAACCCAAGTTAAAGATTGGTTACCTTAGGCCTGTCCATGAGGGTGTCTTTAGTGAGATTAGTGCTTGAGTCCTTAGGGTCACTAGCCCAAGGCTTGTGGATATCATGTAATCCACAGTGGAATCTGCATACAAGAAAAGGCAGAGGAAGGAGGTCTCTCTTCCTGCATAACTGTGTGAGCTGGGACATTGTTCCAACCTTGGACTTGGATTTTCATCATTCATTTTTTTAGTTCTCAGGTCTTCCAATGTGGGTCTCCAGTACAAATAATAGATTATAGGATTGGATTTCTTAGCCTTCATAATCACATAAACCAATTCCATCTAATATCTCAATACATACTCACACACTATTAGTTTTGTTCCCCTACACAACCCTGACTTGGGCTACAGAGATGGCTCAGTCAATAAAGTACTTGCCATGCAAATGTGAGGACCTGAGTTGAAAACTCCAGCATTCATTTTATAAAAGCCAGGCTACATATCTGTAACACCCCCCCCCCCCCGTACTGAGGGGAGTGGAAAGGGAAGGGACAGAGACTGGCAAATGCCTGAGGCTCACAGACTAGCCAATCTACCCATTCAAACTGGTGAGCTTTGAGTTCCAGCAACAACCCTATCTCAGAAAAATACAGCGTAGAAGGACTGAGAAAAACAACAATTGACCTGGCTGACTCACCACACACACACACACACACACACACACACACACACACACACACACACACACACACACGATTCATCTGATTTATACTTAAACTTTAAGTGAAAACAGAGAGTTAACATCCATGGTTTTTAGAATTTGTACATTACAAATCTCCCTAGCAAAACCTAGGTTTTGCATACAAAATCAAAAGTAGTAAACCCTTTTCAGTATTGAAACACCTGGAAAGATGTTCCAGGCCTGCATATGTCACTATCTGGGGCAGGGAATAGCTCATGGGTGTGGTCCTGCAGTAGAGGGGCCTCTCCTCTTGGGCTACCAAGTCCTAAGTGGACGAACAACTGTCCTGCTGAGAAATGAAAAGATCATAACTAGGTTCTCAGCTCTCACCTGGCCGCTCACACTCACCTGGACCACTTGCTCAGGCTATCCCCCTAAGGGGTTTAAGTCACAGGGCAATTAAAACCCAAGATGCTGGTATGTATGGTTGGGCGTTTGAAGCTGAGGAGTCTGATTCAACACCCAATAATAACCTGGAAATCCACCACTGCTCTGAAATCCCTGAGCTTGCTTCAAGATGTCAGTCACCTGCACAAGATGTCACCGGAGCAGAAAGCCCCAGCCTTCTTCCTTCTTCCCTGCATATTTAACACAAAGTAAACAGTTAGATGTTAGGATTCTCTCCCAAACCTCCCAAAGCGCCTAGCAGAAGGTCAGTGCTAGTTTTTCCCCTGGTGTTTGGCTGACTCAGATCTCTCCTCTCTCCATGGTTGCCTTGAGGAGGCCGCAGTTCCAGGTTTTCTGGTTTCAAAATAAATTGGCAGAAATCTGAAGCGATGCCAATACCGCCCTCCTGCCCGCAGGCAGCTGGGTCCCAGTGGGAGGTCTCTTAGCAACGGGGCTCAAATCAAATATTTGGGCGTCTGGACACATTCTGATTGGAATGAGATCATGAACAAAAACTTCTCTCTTTCCTTCAACCCAGCTACCGAGGGTTACGAAAGGATGCTGAGGCCGTGCGCTGGCTCCCTGCACTGGGTAAGCGTGACTCATGTGGCCCTTCAATTAGAGCTGGTCCACACACCATCGCGGTCCCAGACTGGCAGGCCACAGCTCCAACTTCTATTTCTGGCTTCGTATATATCCTTAGACAAGAGGCTCTAACGTTTTGTTGTTACTGGGCTGCTACCGTGCCTACATAAAGCCCAAAGTTTTAATGTGATCCCACCGGGGCCCTCTGCAGGCAGCCCTTTCCGAAAATCAGATGTTCCCGGGATCACAAGGGCAGCAAAGGCAAGTCCAATTCAGAAGGTGCCCGGAGGAAGGAGAGCTTCGGGTACTGTCTTGTTCTGTCTGCCATGTCATCCTTCCCTCCACTTCCCCTGCAAGTGACAAATGGCAAGGAGTGAGAGAACTTGGCAGACCGATGCCAGCCAAGACAGTTCCAAACCTTTATTTTCCAACCTCAAATCCTAATTTCACTTTATTCTTGTTCATTCAGGGAAAATGATCTACATGGAATCTGGCTTTTGTTACTACTTGAAACAGATTTTTTTCTCCTTTGTGGGGGGTAACAGGGGAGACAGCTTTTGTCTATAAATCGCAATAAAAACAAAAAACAAACAAACAAAAAAGTCTTTAGCTAGGTGTTTATTCCCAGCATTTGGGAAACAGAGGCAGGCGAGATATACATAGTGAATTCCAGGACAGCCAGAGATACATAGAGAGAGCCTGTCTCAAAAAAAAACAAACAAACAAAAAATTTTAGTCTTTTAAAAATTAATTGATATTTTCATACATGTATACATATAATACATTCATACATACATATAATACATTCTGGTCACACTTGTCCCTCCAGCCTTCTGAATCCTAGTCTCTTGCTGAACCCATGAGAGATGGGTGGGTGTCTCAGCCCTGCATGCTTAGCCTATGTGTACATCGTGGGTATTAAGAAGACCATTCCAGTCCTGATGTGGGTTACTTCTGTGTGCCCAGATAGATGTCCAACCTCTTCATTCAGACCTAATGGCTGCCATCATGACATATGGCCTTTGTCACAGTGTGCATGCTTGCATGTGCTTGCCCAGTCTTGTGCGTGTGAGAGCAGGTGCACATAGAGCCCAGGGGTGAATGACAGATGCTTTCTTCAGCCATCTCCACCTTGTATTTTAAGACAAGATCTCTCTCTGAACTTGGAGCTCACCAATTCTGCTAGACTGGCTGACCAGGAAGCCCCAGGGCCCCTCCTTCCTATCTGTGTCCCCTAACTCAAGAGCACGGTGTTAGCATACTACACTTTTTGTACAGGTTCTGAAGACCAAATGCCTCAGACCAGTCCTCATGCCGATTCCATGGCAAGTGCTTTACCTACTGAGCCATCTCCCCAGCCTCCTTTTAAAGACATATTACCACAGTCCTGGGGGCAAACATTGCAAAACTTTAAACAGCACTCCATGAATTTAACTGACACTCAGGCCACACAGAAGTACCTTTTTTTTTTTTTTTCTTTTGATAGCAATGGGCCATCAATATCCAGAAACCAGAAAGGTTTACCTCCTCCTCTTGATGGCTTATGGCCTTGGGCAGGTACAATAATCCCTCCCAGCCTTTCTCCCTAGCCAGAAAATGGAGTGGTAGCATTTCTTTAGCTGGAGTGTTTTAAGATCACCAGGCAAGGAACAACTGCAAAGAATGTAACAGTAACACAGGGCAAGCCAATCCGCAGTCTATATCAGGGCTATTTTCACTCGAAATACTGAGTCATTGGGTCCTTGGATCATTTAAAGATTCTGGTTATAAATCATTATCGAAAAAGCTACAGGGTATAATAGGAGTTGGCACCCAAGTTTTGGTGGTTGAGGGTAACCCAGATTTACTGAATCAATCCTTGGTTTAAGACTGACCAACAGACAGACAGACAGACACACACACACACACACACACACACACTGAGATGAACAACAGAATTTTTGTTTAAATAATTCTGATCAAAAGAAGTATTTAGGATAAGGACTCTATTAAAATGCCACATTAAATGAAAAACTAAAACAGAGCCAACTTGACATTGATCAACTTTATTAAATAATAAAAGGGAATGCTGTCCTCTACATAGTAGGTGCTTTTAGTGACTTAATCTTTAAGCCTGTGTGTGTGTGTGTGTGTGTGTGTGTGTGTGTGTGTGTGTGTAACAGTCCTGGCTGTTCTGGAACTCACAGAGATCCACCTGCCTCTATTTTGTGAGTGCTGGGATTAAAGGTGTGCGCCACCACACCCGGCAAATTTTTGTTTTTAAATAATATGTATTTTGACTGAGTACTTGGTTATCTTTACAAAGTAACCCTTGCCTACAGTTCATGCTTACTGTGCAGCTTCTCTGTATCAAACATTGCTGGGGGAAGAAATAATGGGGGGAGGACAATACAAACTTTTCATAATCCTGGAATTTACATTCTGTCTTGGGACACAGTCAATGAACACTATGCAATTACTGTACCCAAACACAAGCTTTCACTTTCAAATTGTACAACCACGAAAGTTAGTTGGTAGGGTTTAATGCCTGTGTCTAAGCTAGAAGGAGGCAAATTGGCTAACCCAAACCAGCTGGAAATAACAGCTGGGATTTGAACTTAAGTTACTTTGTAGGTCTACTTTGGCAACAGTAGGTTAAGTGATTAAGATCATCCCTCCTACCAAAAGCAGCTTACAAAACTAGATGAAATCTTTGTTTAATTTTCTTAAAAGCATCAAAGCCATAATGAGATAGTGAGGAAACACCTGCCAAAGTCAAGGAGCAGACAGAGCCAAAACAAGTTATTCCTGCTCACAGAGCTTTCAGCCAGAGGTGCCCGTCAAGCCCAAAGAAAAGCAATGGGGGATGAGCTCTTCATTTGATAAGATACGGTATTAAAATTCCAAAGCCCAGGGACAACGTTCAGGACCAAACCAATCTTCACTTTAAGCCAGGTCCTCAGGGTTGGGGAATTTTTTTTTAACAATCATCTTTACATATACTCCCAAGCCATACCTGACACTGAATCAGGGCCCGGGCTATCACGGGAATTTGGCTGTTAACTTGTGAGTGGATGAGTAATAAAACAAAGTGAGGCAACTCTATGAAGTACATGTCAGGGATGTGGGCTACCAGGAAGGTCTCAGCCAGACAAAGGGGAGGTGTGGCAGCAAGGGGCAGGCTGGGCAGCACAGAGCTGAGGACTCACCTCTGGAGCCACATACAAGGCAGAGTGCAAACTAGAAACAGCCTTTCTAGTCCTTTATTTATTTGTGTGCTTGTTTATTTTGTGTGTAAGTGTGTTTTGCCTGCATGTGTGCCTATGCACCACTTCCTCATGCCCATGGAGGCCAAAAGAAGGCCTCCTGGATTTACAGGCAAAACTGGATTTACAGTTTTCGAATCATTGTGTGGGTGCTGGGGACCAGAGCTGGGTCCTCCGGAAGAGTAGCCAGTGCACTTAACCACTGAGCTATCTCTCCAGTCCTGGGCTGTCTTTAAAACCTTAAAAAGTCCACCTCCAGTGACATACTTCCTCCAACAAGACCTCACCTCCAAAGCTTTCTAAACAGCTCCACAACTGGGAACTGTCAGGTCCTAAAGAAACTCTAGACAAATGGCTAACTGTGGTACCTGTTAGCATACCAAAGCACATGCTGGCCTCCAAGCTCTCTAAACATCCCAAGTACCTGTTACAGGATCCATGCTGGCATCCTGGCTCCTCTCAGCAATTCTCATGTAGGCCCCTACCCTAAACTTGTCCAGCTCATGGGCTTCCCATCCCCACCCTGTCATTCCTATATAACCCTGCCACTTAGGCCGTGCCCTCTCTTTGCTTTCTTGGTCCTCTTTCTTTCCTTCCCCGCTCACTCTCCCCAACCCCCTCTTCTCATGGCCCAGTTCATTCTGCTGGTCACGTTTAGTCTAACACTTTCTCTCCCTGTCCTGGACTCTTCCAAATACCTCTGGCTGTACTCTCCCTCATATCTACAATAAAAACCTCCTTCTTGGAGCTAGAGAGATGGCTCAGCAGTTAGGAGCACTGGCTGTTTTCCAAGAGTTCAATTCCCAGCAACCACATGGTGGCTTTCAACCACCTATAATGGGACCCAATGCCCTCTTCTAGGATCAAGGTGTATGTACACACAGACAGAACACTCACATACATAAGATAAAGAAATCTTAAAAAAAATAAATAAATGAAAGCTTTTCCTCAAGCATACCTTGGAGGGATCATGTCCTCATTTTATTCACCTAGTGCCAAAACCCCTACTTTATATGGGGACTAAGAATTTAAAAAAAAAAAAAAACCTAAGTCTATAAGCTATGCAGGATGTTTCCATTCACAGCAGCACAGTAAGCTGACCCCTGAGAAACTGAAGAACATAGTAAGGATATAAGAAGAATGAATACCTGGGGAAAGGGAAGTCCATGGTTAGAGGGAGTTAAGGTAGGAGAGGAACTGCGAAGGAATAAGACGCTAGCTTGGACTTTGAAATGTGTACCAGGTACTTGTGATCCAATGGGAGCTTGAAGGCCAGCATGCACTTTGATATCTAATAGGCGCCACAGCTAGCCATAAGCCTATAGTCTAGATTGAGCTCACTTCTATTTGGAGTACCTTTTGGAGTTTGCTTTGGATCATACAAATTGGAGTTCCAAGCATTGTTTTGTTGGGTTCTTTCCCAGAAGCCCAGGCACAGAGGACAGCTGCCTTAGACCCCCAGTGCAGTGGTTTTCATCCTTCTTACTGCTACAGGCCTTTAATACAATTCCTCCTGTTCTGACAAGACCACCCCCCCCAACCATAAAATTACCTTCATTGCTACCTCATAACTGTAATTTTGCTACTCTTATGAATTCTGATGGAAATACATAATATGCAGGATGTCTGATATGTGAACCCTGTGAAAGGGTCATTCAACTCCCAAGGGGTCGTGGCCCACAGGTTCAGAACCACTGCATAGCGGCATATGCTTGCTCTGAGTGTCCCTCACCATACCCTCTTTGCTCAATGCTCCTCCTCTCCTGAGTCCAGCCGTGTCAGAAGCTGGAGGAGGAGATTTTAAACAGCAGATCCACCGCTAACACTGGCTCCAAGCTTCATGGGCTGCACCCGCTCAACAGACCCTGGCAATTGTGGAAAGCTAAGCAGCCGCTCTTAAAGCCACTCTGGGGGCCAGCCAGCTCCCCAAACAAGCCAATTAGCAGTCAAAATGCAGCCACTTAAAGTAGCTTTATGGCCAATCTGAGCTGACAGCAGAAGGACCCCACAGGCAGTCACTGGCAAGCCCCAGTTCTCTTTCTCTCCTTTCTACTGCCCCTACCATGCCATAATGTCCTTGTCACCTCAGGAGCTTAGAAGAGCACTCTTATTCTGCACATGAAATGGTACCCAGAAGTAACAACTTCAATACTTGGGCAGCCTTCATCTTTTCTAAGCAGCAGTCACAGTGGGGAAAGCCTGTAGCTCTGGGGCAGTTCGCCGAGCTCCCGGAAGATTTGGGGTTCTAATGGAGTACTCTGCTCTCCACTTCAGCAGTTACATAAAGCAGCCCCGACCTTCCTGGTTGCAGCCTACAGGGGAATCCAGACAGCTGCCGCCTTCAAAACTGATGAGTGGCCAGGAAAAAGAAGAGTCGCATCACACAGGCTGCCAGTGGTCATGTGACTTCAGTGCTCCATCAATTGGGCACAGAGTTAAGTTAGCTTAGGCTCTTGCGGGAATGAACTCCTACCAATTTGTCTGTCCACACCTTTGGTCAGCCCTCTAGCCTTGTGACCAGGAGCAGATATTTAGAGACAGCCTGAGAGTCTAGCTATGGAAAAGATCAAAGCTCACTGTTGTAGACCTATCTGCACTTGTGCTTCACAGCCAAGGACAAGAGGGAAAGGTTGGAAGAATCCATACAGTCATTGTATTTAGCAATTCTGTAGTTCCTACAGAAATCAGGACCACAAGAAATCCCAAACAGGTGATCCATGAGCCCAGTAGGGTCTCTAGACATAACTTGTGCAGCCACAGAGAGTGTTTTAAGTAAAATATAGATTTTTAGGGGTTGGTTCAATGATTACAAGCACCTGTTGCTCTTGCAGAGGGCACAGGTTCAATTCCCAGCACCCACATGACGACTCACAACCACCTGGAATTCTAGTTTCAAGAGGTCTGACACCCTCTCCTGACCTCCTCCGGAACCAGACATGCATGCCATACACATGTATACATGAAGGCAAAACAACCATAAACAAAAAATACTAAATCTTTTTTAAAAAATGTAATGTAGATTTTATACCAAACTCTGGATCCCTGCCTTGGAGAAATGAGAAGCTTGAATGACACTTCCGTTTAGTTGTCCCCACATAGAGCTGAACAGTCAGTCCCGTTGGCTTAGGCAGGGTCAAGCCATGGAGCCCATTATACCAAATGCACAGCAAGGCTTCATGATCCTTTTGGATCAAAAGTGAATTAAAAACAAATTAAAATTCAAAATACAAAGCTGGAGGGGCACCTAGAAAGACAGTTCTGTTGGCAAAGTTTTCTGGCACAAGCATGAGGACCAGAGTTCAGACCTCCCTAAGCCACGCCTGGAGCCCATGTAAAAACTTGACCTATCTGCAATCCTAGTATTGAGGGGAGGGAAACAGGAGAGCCTTGGAGTTTGTGGTAGGTGACATCCAGGTTCAATGAGGAAACTTGTCTCAAAAAAATAAGACGGAGAGCTATGGAGGAAGACATCTGACGTTGACCATGCGCGCGCGCACAAACAAACACACACACACACACACACACACACACACACACACACACACACACACACTAAAATTGTTAGGGTTTTGCCACAGGTCTAAGCAAGTAAGAATTCAGGTCACTCAACATACCTTGCACTTCCAGGGTAAATCTACCACAGTTCCACCCAAAGCCATGCCCAGTGAGATCCACTGTAAGTCATCTGTGTCGGTGACTTTCTCTCTGTACCTTAAGGCCACCAGCCCTCAATACCCTCTCCTAGCTCTGATTTCCAGTATCAAATGCAGCCAGACCCTTTAAACTCCAGCAGCTCAAATGATTTTCATTTTATGTAAAAGGCAGTAAAGAAGCCATTATTCTTTATGGCTTCTTCTTTACTAAGACAGATAAAAGAGGCTGAAGGCTGAAGGTGTTCTTGGTGGTAGGGCACTTCCTCAGCATGTGTGAGACCCTGGGCTCCATCCCTCTGCCCCAAGAAAGAGTCCAAATATCTGCCTAGCCTTAACACATCAAAGAGAAGTATGAAAATCAACAAAAAGCAAGGACAGGGAGAAATGTCTGTCTAGTCCACAGTCTAATTTCTATTCATTCTGTACAGTCAGTCTGTATGTAGATGGGTTTGTTCTGAAAGACAAAGGAGGGACCTGTAAAAGAGAAATTCCAAATGCACAATAGACCACATTGCCACAAATAGAGTAGGAAAGAGGCGGTCTGTAGCACTTATTGAGCACCTGCTGTATATGAGCACCAAGTAGGCATCTCTAGGGGCTGCCCTGTAGGGTCTTCCAATCTAGTGGCAGAAACAGGTGCCCACAGAGAAAGCTAGACAGCAGACCGTTAGCAAGCAAGCTCCTGCATGAATTCAGAGGATAGGCTGGGCAGATAAATATCCCCAGAGTATAGAGGACCTCACTTGGACCCTGGGAGCTAGAAGTGTGTCACTAGTGTTGGGAAGCATGCACGCTCTTGGAAGATGTCTGCAGAAGGAGGGGGGTAGCATGAAGAGCCACTGGTCTAGGGGACCACTGGACACAGGAAGAGAGGCAAGGAGCCAACATGAAGGGACCTGAATTCTAAGTGATGAGCTTTGAGTTTCCCACTGCAGTGATACAGAACAATGAGTACAAGAAAACTGCACGTGGGACCTGCTAGTTCACTGATAGATTTGGCTGCTCATAGGATGCTTGTGGAAAAGACAGAAAAACTTAGAACTCACCAGCAGTCCTATCCAAGATAACAATTTTTCTTCTAGTTTTATTTCTAAACATATTTTTTTAAACATGGAGCAAATTTATCTCTTTCTCTCCTAGTTCCATAGCCTAGACTTTCTCATGTGCCTGTATGTTCTGTGAGAATGACACATTTACTAGATACCTAACATTCCATTTCCTTTATCTTCTATACTATTAATGATTATTCTCTACTGAACATTTAAGTTGCTTAACTAACTAGGTAACTAGTTAATTAACAATGCTACAATGACTATGCTAGTGTATAAATATTGGTCTATGTCACTCTCAGTCATGAAATAAAATTAACTATACAGAATATATACAAAATATTTTTAGAAATTAATTTATATTGACACACTAGCCATGACTCCAGTGGATGGTCCCATGCACATGTGAGCAGCACTGACTGGACTCACTGAGTTAAAAATAAGAAAATAAATAAAAATTATAAAAGGAGGGCATGCAATCAGAAGGGAGATGTGATGAGGACCTAGGCAATGTTGGAGCAGGGGAGGGAGGTGTGGATTTGATGCCTTGGATACATGTATGACATTTTCAAATAATAAATACATTTTAAAGCTTGTCAATTTACACATTTATCAGTAGTAAATGAGAGGACTGTTTTCCTGTATGTGCACCTTAGAACACAGCTTCTTTAAAACATGGCTTGCAACCTCTTGTAAGGTCATATAGTTTGGTTGTTGGGGGTTGTGAAAAATTTGGCTGCAGAAAAAGATTTCTCAATGTACCACAATCAAGAATGAATTCAAAATCAAACACACTATGAATCTGATTCCTACCTGTACATGTCCACTCTGCCTGTGCATGCCATCATACCACATATCAACCATTACTGCCTGAGAACCCTGGCTCAGATTCAAAATTAATATATGCTATGTACTACAGAATTTTACCAGTACACTCAAACTTTTCTGCTCTTATAAGATATAGTTGTTTTATTATGGAAAACCATGGCTTCTCCTATTTTTCCTGAGCATATTAAGTATCAGATTTTGGATTGTATCCTGTCCAGAACATTTGATTTTTAAAACTGATATTTGAATTGCTGACTTAAGATTTAAAAAAAATTGTTATATGAATTTTGACTTGGGATTAGGACAGAATTTCCAAAATGACCCTAAACATACTTCTGCCATTTTGTACTATATATTTATGCAAAATGATGTTCTCAGCATTAAAAATTACAAAATCAAAATATTGATCACCTCTGAAAAACATTAAAGATACTCTGTGTCCTGCAGAATCAAAAATTCCGCCAAGGCTTAATGCTTTATGTAAAAACAAGCACATCAATCTCATTAGTGTGCAAATTTGCTTTCACAGTTAATAAATAGTAAATCTATATTTACACCAAAGAATTGTTTCAAGATACATTTCCTTATGACTTATTACCAATAAATGTTTGAGTTGTAGACTTATTTTATATGCCCATGTACTTGAGGTCACATAAAAATTCCTCAAGCAAAAAGGGGTCATGAGTGGAAAAAGCTTAGAAAGGCATGCCCTACAATCAAGTACTTTTTAAAATCTTTGTTAATTGAGAAGTGAAAAATGAAATTGCTTCTAAGTAACCATTTTTATTATTTGAGTCTGAATTTTTCAAAACATATTTTTATTAATGAATGTTTCTTTGAAATATCTCTATTTTGGCTCATTTTTATCTTTGTGTCAAGCAGTTATTATTAACTTATTTTCTTCAGTACAAAAAAAAAAGAACATAAAGCAAAAGGAAAGGCACAAGAAGCTGGGCTACAGCACCCATGTGGTGTATGTAGTTCCACCCACTTGTGAGGCAGAGGCAATAGATTGCTTGAGCTTTGGAATTCAAGGCCACTTTGAGCGACACAAAAAGGTGCTATTGGCAGAAAGAAAGAAAAAATAAAAGGAGGGAGAGGGGATGGACAAAAGAGGAAAAGAATAGGAAGGAAAGGGCTGGATGGACAGCTCAGCAGTTAAGAACACTGGCTGCTCTTGCAGAGGACCCAGGTTCAGATCCCAGCACCCACAAGATGGCTCCCAGCCCTCTGGAACTCCAGTTCCAGGGCATTAAGTGCTGTCATCTGATGTCCATGGGCTATGTATGCACGTGGTGTCCATACATACATCCAAGGAAAACACCCATATATGTAAAATAAATAACTTCTTAAAGTAAAAGAAATAAGGATTTGATTGACATCCATTATAATGTATGTTTTAATATGCTTATGTTGTGACCCAAACTGGTTTTATGTGTATTTTTTTAATGTATTAATTTTCCATTGTTCATTTATTCCACTGATTTTCATTATTATATGTTCAATTCTAAGATCATTTATGTTTTCACTACTGGTTTCTTAATAAAGTTTCATTTTTAATAATTACTTTTATCTTCTCTTGAATTCAATTTGATGTGACTTCACCTTTGACAGTAAAGGTAAATACTTCTCCATCTTCCCATCATTGTTCATTTCATAATTCATCCTTTTAGTAATAATTCATGAAGTTCTTCTATCATAAACTTTTATTATACTTCCTGACATCTGCTTTATTGACTATTGCTACAGTTTGATCTTAAGTGTCCTCTGAAGCCCCTGTGGTAAAGGCTGGGTCCCCAGCTTGGCACTCTTGGGAAATAGTGGCACCTTTAAAGGTTAGAACCTAGTGGAAGGTTTTAGATCCCTGAGAATGTGCCTTTGAAAAGGATTGTGGACCCCCACTTTTTCTTTCTATCTCTTTACATCCTTCCCACCACAGGTGAGCTTTCTACTATACACCAGCATGAAAGGCTGCCTCGCAGCACACACAAAAGCAACAGGTTCAATCAGTCCTCAACAGAAACATCCAAACCTGTGAGAGCTAACACACCCACTTCATAAGCTAATATTCTCAGTGACAGCAGTGGAAACTAGCTTTTCCTTTTCCCTGTTCATGGTTTGTCATTCATTCCAACAAGAATTTTGATTACTGTATTCTTATAACACCCATACAATATTCTGTTCAGTTTTGTTTCCATGGTCTCAGTTACCTGTTGTGTACCATAGTCCAAAATATCATAGGGAAATTTCTAGAATGAAACAAATCATAAATTTAAAGTATTTTTTATTATACTATGTTGTTATAATAGTTTAGTTACTATTGTTATTCCTTTACCACCACGTGCCTTAGTTATTCTATCTTTGTGATGAGAAATCATGACTAGAGCAACTCTCATAAGAGAAAGCATTTAATTGAGGCTTGCTTAAGAGTTTTAGAGGATTAGTCCATTATCATCATGGCAGGCAGGCATGGGGCACAGAGCTTACATCCTGATCCACAGTCAAGCAGAGAGAGAGAGAGAGAGAGAGAGAGAGAGAGAGAGAGAGAGAGAGAGAGAGAGAGAGAGAGAGAGAGACTGGTTCTGGTGTAGGCTTTTGAAACCTCAAAACCACCTACACCTACTCCAATGCCTTCTAATCCTTCCAAATGGTTCTATCAACTAGGGACTAAGCTTACAAATAAATGAGCCTTTGTGGTCACTCTCATTCAAATCACCACACCATGCCTAATTCATAAAATGAGCTTTGTCGTAATTATGTATGAGTAGGAAAAGTATGATCTACAACTCCGATTCTTTGCTGTTTCAGTCATCCATCAAGGCTCTTGGTTCACATCTCTTGCAAATTACAGGAGGTTGCTGAAGGGAAGCTTGTCCCTGCTTTAGAGATCTGCTTGTGCTTTTATAAATAATCCCCCGTGGCAGTAAAGAGCATCTATTTCTCTCATTTCTTTTCGCCTAGTTATTACTCATGTAAAAGACAAATGTTCTTTGGAGAAACAGATGTCTGGACTGAGCCTAAGAAAGGATCTCACAATTCTATGCCTCTTTTTTGGTAGAAAAAAAAATAAAAATAAAAAGCATGTCCTGATTTTGCAAATGGAACACTTACTGACTTGGAAAAATTCAAAACAAAACACTAGTAAAATCCGACCATAAGCTTGCTTCGCTTTTAAAATTGGGAATGGATGTGTTAACCTCAAGGGTGCCAGCATTCATAAAGGAAAGAGAGGTTCTGATCACATGGACTGACTTTCCTAAATTGAAACTGTTTAGAATAAGCACAGAGCCCACGGAGATGGATTCTATCTACCCTGTTCTTTGGGAGCCACAGAGGAATCCTTAGCTCCCCCTTGACCTTCATCTACTGGGCTCACATTAGCATAAAACAGTGGTGGGCACCAACACCTGTGCAGCACCCTCTGTGAGCAAAGAAACACTGAAGGAACACTGCCTCATCCAAGTGTCAAGCTTGGCACAACAGCTTGAATTGTAGCCTTTGCTGCCATTACAAACCGGATCACAGCTGCGTCTAACCAGCCTTCTATTCGAACATGCTGCCAAGGAGATTTGGGCTATAGATGTGCCTAAGCTAGGGAGGCTTGCTGGCAGCCCCATTCAAGTCTTGGGAGAAGAGTGCTGGTTTGCCAGAAAACTCTAGGGAGGCTGTGGATCCTCACAGCCCATCACTACCACTGGAAACCAGGTCTATATACCCACCCTCTTAGGTGGAATCAGGTCAACTTGCCTTACCAGCCAAGCATCAGTCGGTGCTGCTCATAAGACATAATCTACACTTTATTCAATGCAGCTCTAACATCAATAGAAGGCCCTTGGCAGTCAATCATTATACTCTAATGGAAGGAAGGCAGAAAGGGAAGGAAGGGAGAAAGAGGGGGAGGGAGGGAGGAAGGAAGGGAGGAAGGAAGGGAGGGGAGTGAAAGGCAACATAGACCAGTGCTCTACTCTAAGTAGTAGTTTGTTGTTCAATGTGGGTTTTGTTGTTGGTTTGGTTTTGGTTCTGTTTTTTTTTTTTTTAAACAAGGCTTCATTATGTAATCAAAGCAAGCCTAGTTTTTATCAATCCTCTTATCCCAGCCTCCCAATTGCTGGGATTACAGGCATGACCTATCATACTTAGGTAGTAGTCTTTATCAGTTAAATTTATGATCTTAGCAATATGGAAACTTTTACATATCTTGACTATGCCTGTGAATTTATCTATCTTGAACTGTGGGGGAAAAAACACAAAAAGTTACAACAACAACAAAACATGTAATGAACAACCTGCTTTGCATCCTGGACTCAGATTAGAAAGGAAGCCTGGTGTTGTTTCTTTAGGTGAGTTGCTGAGATTGCAATGATGGAGAGAGGTGGGTGGGGGAAGTGACCATCTGTGAGAGCCAGTATGCTAACATTCACCTGTGAAGAATCACACTGGGCGAGGAGGCCAGACCACCGAGGCGTATATAAATGGGAGTTTTTTTCCCACATTTTCTTTGGGTTGGGTTCTTATGGATATTTATGTTCCTGAGGAATGTCTCAAAAGGAGTCAGTTACATAAGCCTCCTTCTAGCCCTAAAGTCACATGAATCTAGGGGCACTGGTCTTTTCCAAAAATGGCCTTAAGAAAGAAGACTGAGTGGGGAATCAAGCCACCTATGGGGATTAGTTAAGTTTTCTTTCATTGACAGGCATGCCTTCAGTATTTTGTATACACCATAAATATGTGTTCTACACCACTGCACACCAACTATTGGCCATTACTAAGCTATTGTGGTTACAATAATGAAACACTTCAGAGACAGTCAAACCTCATTAAATCAGAAGAAAGTCTGATCAAAAATCAGAGGAAATTTGGCCCTGGCATTTCAAAGAGAAAGGCAACAACCCCAGCTAGAAGGTTGCATACTAACAGCCACCTCTGCAAGGGCCATTTTAATAAACTGGAAAAGAGATGAGCTTAATGAACTGTGTATCCAAAGCACAGAACATTCAGCAAAACCATTACTCTGACTCAGCCCCCACTCTGTGTTTTCTTATTCACTTGTATGTCCTTAATGAAATGGACTTCTTCAACTGGCTTGTTATTTACAAATAGGGAGAGTCTGAACTTGGTGAGTCTACACTATAGACCAAAGCCCACCATTCACTAGAAGCCAGGTACGTGCAATCAACCAACCCTTGCTCACCCACTTTTACAGCCCTCATCTTCACAGTTCAAGGAGGCTGGTATTTTGGTTTGGGTTGAGTTCTATTTTCTGGTTTTGTGTTTTGAGACAGCATCTTGCTTTCTTTGTAGCTCAGGCTTGCCTCAGTCCCACCCCAAGTGCTCAGATCACCTGTGTGTGCTACCATCTCTGACTTTAGGAGTTTGCTTTCTAAAATTCAGTCTCATGTCTTCTTTGCTTCCAGGCTCTGAGCTCTTCATGCAACCCACTTCCCTCCCAGCTACCATCAACCCTGAGCTGGTGGAAATATAAAATGCAAATTTTTGTTCATAATCATCCAAATAAACCCAGTCAATCCCAGCGATAGATTCCAGAGGCAAGTGGGAATTTTTGCAAGTTGACTAGTATGCAGATTCACCCATGAATATGTCCTTCATCCTTACTGAGGACCACAGTCATGACAGCTTGGTGGGCAGGAATACTTGTAGTATAAATTCACCCTCTATGCTTTTGTATTGGTAAAACTGGGAGGATACACAAAGAGCTGGACATGCTGCCCAGGACATGGAGAAGATGCAAAAACTAAGAGCCATTGGCAGCAGGGACTCCAAAATTCTTTACAAGGAGGCATTGTGTTCAACCCCTTCTTAATAAGGGACAGAGAGGACGAGATTCTCCTCCATCTCACTACTGCTGACCTGTGAAGGGAGTGTGGAAAGTGCTGCCATTCAAGTGACAAGCAATAGTTAAAATATTTGATAATCCCATGAGCCACCCAGTAAATCAGACCTTCCACATGGGAGCTGATTCTTGAAACAGCACAGCTGTCTCTGCAGGGTTATGTATGAGGAAGCCACTGGAAACTAGGCCAAGCCAGGTGGATTGTCCAACACATAAAGCAATTGCTGGAAACCTGCCAGAGCTTCTGATATGGAGGAATGAGTGAACCCCAGGACACACAGGGAGCAAGCAGGGAGTGGGGCAAACATCCTTTCACTCAGCTCAACTCCAAAGAGGCTCAAGACCCCCAGTCCGCTGCTAATCACCAGCAGGGGGGGCTGTCAAAGGAATCTTTTTTCTTTTTTTTGGGGGGGGTTTGTTTTGTTTGGTGGTGGTAGGATTTCTTCCAGAAGGTGTTACAAAGAGTCATTTGGATTTTCTAAGCCAGGTCCCCAAAGTCTCTACCATCAACGGCTTAGCTGAAGCAGAAACTGTGAACTTGAGCTGGGCCGCCCCCCGTCTTCTTTTTTTTTGCCCCACGAGCGCGGGGCCAAAAGGCCTCCCCCTTCCCCCGTTTCCCTCTGTGCAAGTTGTACAACTACTTCACATAGTCTCATAGATGAAGTAAGTTGACTTGCAGAAAGCATTTGGATCCCATGATGCAGGCTCACTAAAGAAGTTGTGATTATCATCAAGTCTATGAGGTCACAGATTAAGAGCTTCAGATGGCTGCAGTGAGGAAGCCAACCCAAGAGTTGGAACTTACACAAGAGCCTTGTGGCCAAGGAGAAGGCAGTCCAGGGACCAGGCTTTTAAGCCTCTTACAATGTTCCATGTGTGGCACTGAAAGCTTACAGGTTTCAAAGACTTCCTGGGAGTTAGTTTGGGACTAGCTATCACTTCCAGATTGATGTTACTTTCTTTATCTACCACTATATCCCTTCTTGTTGCCCCTCTCTGGTACTGTGCCCAGAAAATGAGTTCCTTTTGTAAACAGGATGTTTGTTAGTAATTTTTATCTTAAAGTGCCTCCAAGTGGAGGTGGCACATTCTTTTAATCCCAGAACATAGGGGATAAAGCCTGACAGATCTCTATGAATTTGAGGTCAGCCTGGTGTACAGAGCTACTTTAGAACAGCCAAGGTTACACAAGGTAAGCTATCTCAAAAAAAACTAAACAAATAAATGAACAAAGTGCTAAAAGACTCACACAATAGAAAAGAGAAAAGGCTTAAGATATATACGTCCAAGGAACATGCTTCCCTCACTCTAACTCCCCAAGAAATCCAAATTCCTAGAGCATTTGGCCAACATCTTCTTGGAGGAACCTCTGAACATTGGTACTATTCTACTCACTCCTGAATCAAGAGGTGTATTATGTAAAGGGGGTACAGCTGTGGCGGCCCAGGGGGAGAGACTGGTACCAACACTTCTAATATTCATAAACACAGGTGTTGCTTCTAACTATGCAGGTAATCCAGAAAGAAGATCTCACTGGTCCTGAAGACACATCATTGAGGAACTCACACCATCATTCTACTAGGAGACAAAGAAAAGAAGCTGGGGCAGCTCAATGGTAAAGCACTTCTTTGGTACATGCAAGATTCTGCATCCAATCCCCAGTACCACAAAGAAACAGACAGAAATAGGATTAAGACATGGAAGGAAGAAAGAGACAGGGGAAGAGAACAAATAAAGAAGAAAGGAGGGAAAGGAAGAGAGGCTTTGACAAGAGCCCCTAGCAAAACAGAAGTAAAAGGGGGTGCAGGTATTCATCGTGACTTTTAAGACATCAGGCCTGGAAAATTCAGTCAAGAGAAGATGAACAGGATAGAGAAATGGCAAGGGCATCTGAATATGAAAGCAAAGCTCTTGTCATCTATAGAAGGTTTAGCACTGGCAAGAAAGCCTTATTATAGCTGCCTGAAGAGAAGAAGGAGAAAGACAAGGGGGCATTTACAACTAAGTTACTAGGGACTGAAAGAGGGAGGGATGGGAACAGAGGCAGAGACAGAGAAAAAAGGAGAATTCTAGTCCTTTGTCTCATGTAGGACATCTGGTTTACTTAAGTGAGAAAAAAGTTGTTTTTCTTTTCCTTGAAACATGTCTTCATATGCCCCATGTTGGCCTCAAATTCACTACTTGTAGAGGATGGCTTTGATCTTCTGCCACTTGCCCACCAACACCACTGCTAGGATTATAGGCGTGTTTCACCATACCTGGCTATATACGGTGCTGGAGTTCAAACCCAGATATCAGGTATGCTAGGCAAGCACTCCACCAACTGAGCGACATCCCCAGGCACTGAGTAAACAAATCATTAGGGATATCGACCAAGGGCCCAGCACAGGGAATGTTAGGAAGAATTTGATGGCTGCCATCCACTGAAGCATCTTCACCTTGGGACAGAGGTAGAATCTGTTCACTGGGCAGAATGACTCATCTGGGATGACTAAAGACAAGTTCTGGTCAAAACCAAGAAAACATTTCTCTCATCCATTTCCCCAAAGCTCAAAGTGCTGTTTTAGGAGTTGAAAGTCATAAGTCTACAGATTCTGAGGGGGATTCATATTTTGACAGTGGGATATATCATTTTGCTCTTAATGGCTATATTATTGCTTTTCTCGTGGTTACACTTGCCTTTTCACAGTTTCCAGTTTTCCCTTATTGCCATGGTTGTCAAGAAAACATCTTTAAATCCTTGAAAATCAAATTAAAGTCAGGAACTTTTTTTTCTACTTAATATCTTAAGAACCTTTTCCAGGGAAGTGCCCTGGCACCCTGTCAGAACTCCACCTCATAAACTGGAGAACTTTCTGGTGACAGACTACCATACATTTGACAATGAAACCTCTGCTTCATACATGATTTTTTTTCTCTTTTTTGTTTTCTTCTCAAATAAGCAACTTTTGTGCAGTTTACTAAAACCACAATTTGTTTTGCAGATGGAAATGGACCAAGAGCTTTTGAATAATACTAGGGAAATGAAGGAAGTTCTCTTTTGTTTTTTATTGTTGTTTGATTTGGCTTATTTTCAGTTTTAAAAAAATATAGCAAATATAAATACTCAGTTCATTTGGATTTCATTTGCTCCACTGTTTGTTTGCTTGAGACAGAGCCTTGCTATGAAGCCAAGGCTGGCCTCAGTCTCTTAATCCCCTTTGTCCAGTCTCCCAAGTGCTAGCTACAGGCATATAGTACTACACCAGGGTTGGATCATTTCTAATGGCAAAATACTGTAATAAGTACTTTAAAGTATTATAATTAGTGGAAACAGTACTTTAACAATTTGCATTTAGAAATTAACCATCTTGAATTTGCCACATTGCCTCCTAGCATCAGCCACCAGTTTTTGAGTAAGGAAGATGAAAATAAATTTTAATCCTTGCCCACAGGACCTAAATTCTACACTTGGGTCCTGAACTATTCTAATGAATACAATGAAATAGTACCAGCCTTGATTAGATTGTCTTTGGATTAGCCTCAGAAATAAAACAAACATAAATATTATTTGCCTTAAAATTGTAATTGAAGTAATCATTAAAGCGATTTACACAAATGGCTCTATTGGGTATTGTTTTTGGTTGCTAACATTCACTCCACTTACTGCCTCAACATTTATTGGACACAATGCCATGTGAAAGGTTGCCAGTGGACAAGTGTCCCTGTGTACTCTTAGCTTTTTGTGACAGGGTGGAGTTAACAATGTGGTGGAAGGGTTCCCAGAGCAACTATAGCTGATAGTTTTTCATCTCTGTAGTCAGTACAAGAAATTGTTTAAGGGGGTGGGGGAATTTCAGTTCATGGCATTTGGACCGTTGTTTTCTGGACCACGATAACTCAGGACATCATGGTGGAAGAATTTGGAGGAACAGAGTCGTTCATCTCCCAGAATCCAGGAAATGGGGAAAACAGGGAAGAACTTGGGATAGGACATGGCCACCAAGGACTTGTACCCAGTCATCTATTTTCTTCAAGTAGCTGCTCCCCGAACCTCAAAAGTTCCCACATCTCCCAATAATGCCATCAGATGAACAGTGTCAATGGATTAACTCACTGAGAAGTCAGAACTCTCATGAACCATCACCTCCCAATGACTGGACCCACCAGTTCATAACTGTCCCATCAGCACCTGGCCCTTACAGGGAAACTTTTATCCAAACACAGAAGCAATGATGGGACAGGTTTCTCCCCACCTTACTGTGAACTATGGCTCTAAAAGATGTCCAAGTGTCTGAAATGAATCTTTCTTCTCAACTCTCCCATTTTCTTTGACAGAACCTCTTAAAATTGCAAGGAGCTGGTTCTATTTCTGCCTCTAAATGACTTCAAGTGTACCCTGGTGTTTCTACTTAGTGAGTCCCTCTCTGGAGACCATATGCCATGTAAATGAAGTCTGACATAGCCCAAGTTTAAGATTCTGCAGAGCTGGGCCCCACAAAAAGAAGATTTATACTGTCTCTCTTCCAGAGTAAAATATCTTGAAAGAGGTGTTAGTAGGTAGAGGTTGTGGCTAGTGTGGCCTTTGACAATTTCAGCTTCCTGGTGCTCACGGTCATGATCTTTTCCAAAATTAAATCTGTTAGCATGGAAATAGTCTGTTTATGAGCTTAAAAGGACCCAGGTCCTCTCTAAAGGTACATTGGTAACTTGTCCTTCTTGACATGAAAGATAAACATCTTTCTTGGAAAGTTCCAGAAGCTTTGGAAATAATTTTCAGTTTATCTTTTAGGAGGACTACCTTAAGTTCTAGGATGTGCATTGTCTATTATTTTCTACTGATATTATTGTGCCTCTACTATGAAGAACAGGATGTTGATCGATATCGAGCCTTTGACTGGAAATGGGAACAGTGACAGGACTGTAATGGATTGAAGTTTGGGTAGAGCTTCTTGGTGTATGCCCAGATCTATAGGAATATAAAGAAGCAAGTAGTCACCTCCTAAACAGATATAAAACCGTCAGTGAGAATTCCCCAGCTGAATTACGGCAACCTTCTAAACAGGGGCAACATGATGAGCTAACAGCCATTTGAGGAGGTATGGTATTGGGGGAACTTTACTGTAACCATGCATAGTGTACAACTAGGAACTTGGAAGAGATGAGAGTAAAAGATAAGGTGGTTGAAAGGCCTGTGGGTGTGTACCATGCTATGCATGTCACACAGCTGTTATAAACCAGCACATGGGGCCTGATGAGTTGTCTCAGTGGCTTAAGACATTTGTCATCAAGTTTAGCACCCTGTTAGATCCTTAGGACCCACAAAAGAAAGGGGAAGAACAGACCCTACAAGTTGTTCTCTGACTTCCATATGCATGGTTGTGGTGAGTGTACACACACACACACACACACACACACACACACAGTAATAAAGATACTTTTAATGGGTAAACAGGTATTCAGGTATTCCTTATGTCACATAATCATGGTTCCCCTCACACAGGTGAGTCTGGAGGAAGAAAGCTACTGTTGTTCCTCCTGAGGGCAGGAATAAAGAGAAAGCGAACTCAGGAGTGGGGGAGGCTAAAAGTCCTTAGTGACCAGCAGTGTCTGCCCCTTGTCAATGAAGCCTGCTTCTCACACCACAGAAGAAAGCAGAGCTACTTCTTGGAGAACCCTGTTCACAGATCCCAGTCCTACTCCAGAATCCCCTCTACCAAAACACCTGGGAGGCCCTCTGCTGTAGTTTGGATCCAAGATGTTCCCCAAAGGACTATGTATTGGAGGCTCAGTCTCCACACTGACACTATTTGAGGAGGTAATGAAATCTTTAAGCAGTGGTACCCTGTGGAAGGAAGTTTAGTCATTGGACACCATGGTCTCAAGAGGATTGAGGGGCTCTGATCTCTTCCTTTCTTTTGCATCCACGAACACTTTCCTGAATTGTGTATTCCCACATAGGACCAAGAGTAATAGTGCCAATCAACCATGAATTGACATCTCTAAAACTGTAGTCAAAAAATGTGCCTTTCCTCTTTTAACTTGACTAGGCTGGGTGTTACAGTGACAGAAAGGTTACTAACACCCTCTCAACACCAAGCTGCCATTAGATGCAGTTTAGATGAAGGGGGCCACCCCGTTTGTGCTGGGCCTTCACTTTGAAAATATGAGTATATGCTTATTAGAACTTCAAAAATGGTCCTCACAATCCTTAAAATCCTGATTATAATCACATACATTAGTAGCCTATGTAGCCTGTAAAGTCCCTAAGAATAAAATACCATATGAATGAGAGGTGACATCAAACACAAACCCATTTGGCTCTGGGGATGTAGCTCACTTGTATAACACTTGCCTAGGATGTGCAAGACCCTGAGCTCCATCCTCAGAACCACAAGAAAATGAGAAGGAAGAGGAGGAGGAAAGGGAAAAAGGAGGAAAAAGAAATCAGAACTCTAGTACTAGAATTTCAGTGTGAACCTCTTCCACAGATGCCACCTTCTTGGTGTTGTTAACGCCTCGCTAGAGTAGTCATAACTCTTTCCAACTCTCATCCCGAACTGTAGACAAATACTAACTGAATTCTTGGGTAAGTATTTTTCCTGTCTAGATTTCACAGGGGGAATGCTAAGACCAAACCCAAGTGGTTTTGGAAGAACCAGTTGAAAAAACTCAAAGGATTATAAACTCATATTATCAAATGCCAGCTATTATAATAGCATCATTACCTTTTACCAAAGCTCATCAAACACCCCATGTTTGCAGTTTTGAATAAAAACCAGAGCTGGTGCTCATAGTCACCAACAAAGTCAACTAACAGAAGGAAGATATTCAGGTTTCCAGATAACAGCATCAATCTCATTTCAGATGTACCATCTTAGGATTTTCTTTCTTCCTTTTTTTGGCAGAACTTCAGGTCCAAAGCACAGTTCAGCATAAGCAAAGGCCTGGCTCTGCCCCAGCATATTAATCAATGAATTAATTCTGGCCACTCGTTAACCTTGGGCCTGGCACAGTGACTTGGCAATGGCAGCATGAGGGGTCCAAAGCCACTAGAGAGAGTAACAAGGGGGCTTCAGTCTCCTAAAAATGTGGTGACAGATTAGCTGTGCTTTCTAGTATTCTAGAATCTTCTATGGAACACAATGATAAGAGAGTGTGCTAAACTTGAGGACCACAGCCTGTGACTTGGGTGAAGTCTGTCCACCTGCCCTTCATAAGCTAGTTAAAGAGCCATATTTAAGTGGAAAGCAGAAAAAAAGTTTACTCAATGTGGCCACACTAGGAAGAGAGACAAAGAGACCTGAGGAACCCCCCCCCAAGTTGATTTTTATGGTTCTGAAGATGATTAAGGTTAAAATAGATCAAGGATTTGCATATCTTAGCAACCCTGGTCTAAGTGTGGTCCCTTCTACCCCTGACTCATCCTTGTCTGGGCTTCATTCTTGTAAAGCGATATGAATGACAATTGGTTAGTTCTTTGTGAAATCTCTTTCCTAGAGATGAGTTTCTCCTCTGACTGGCAACTTTTCCTTCTCCCAGCCTAACACTCCTTGAGAAATTCCCATTTATTTGGGTCCATTGATTCCTGATACCTGAACTATTTTTTTTCTGAGACAGGGTCTCACTATTGGGGCCCTGGCTGGCCTGGAACTCATAGAGATTTCCTGCCTCTCCCACCCCCCCAAATGCTGAAATTAAAAGTGCCTGCCCCAATTTACTTCTAAACATTCACTTTTCAGAGATGTATCTTTCCTCTCTAACCTTTCATAGGCACATTTATTATGATTTCTTAACAGACTTAATTCACTTTATTTTTCTTCTATAAAAACCCTCATGCAATGGCTGCAGCTGGAACCTGGGTCCTCTGAACAGAGGCTCTGGTGTGGATTTTCACAAGATGGCAGTGAATTCCTGATAAGGAGACTTGATGAACACAATCTTTTTTCAGAGGTTGGGGTCAGGCAGATGTAGGTATTAGGGACAACATCAAAGGTGGCCTTAGCAAAGTTGCCCAGGGTATCAATGAATCCCTGACTGATGTATAGCAACCATCAATACTGAGCAGCAGCAGCAGCTTCTTGAGCACAGGAACAGAGATGATGCCTGAGCCCCTAAGGACACCGGCAACAGAGCCTGTCACCTTGCATAGAACCATGCAGAAATTGCCAATCTTGTTTCCCCATAGCCTTTCTGCACAGGGACAATGGAAACTTTGACCAAGATGGTAGCCCCTAGAATGGCAGAGGCTGTCTACCTCCTTGGAGTATTTAATAGCAAGACCAGCATGACCATTGTAGTCCCCAGTAGTGACAAAAGCCTTGACCCTGGTCCCCTGGCCAGCCCGAGTCTGCTCTGCACAGGCATGATCTTTAGAACCTCATCCTTTAAGGATGCACCCAGGAAAAAGTCAATAACCTCCTTAATGGAAAGGGAGAACCAGTAGATCCCCAGGAACTTGATCTTCATATCCTTGACCAGATGGTCCAGCTTGGTGGCAGGGATCTACTCCTTGTCTTCAGATTTACCTCCACGTTCTGTGACTTCAACCACTTCCAGGGACCTTGACCACAACTACAGTCCATAAGACCACTACCCACCTTGGCCTCCTAATCCTGAGTCCCTGGGTCCTCCAAGCCCGCCCACTACACCTGCTTCATCCACCATTTGTTGGTTTCCCAACTTACTGTGATTTTCTTTAGATGTCTATGTGTGTGATTGTGTATGATGTGCATGACCATTGCATAAGCATGTGGAATCCAGAGATCAGCAGTGAACGTCTTCCTCAACTGCAATCCACCTTATCTTTGAGGCAAGGTCTCTTATCTGCAGCTCACCAACTCAACTACACTAGCTAGCCAGCAAGCCCCAAGAATCCTCCTGTCTCCATTTTCCCTATTACTGGGGTTACAGGCATACACTGCTCTGCCTGTTTTGGGGGGGTGTTTTGTTGTTGTTTTGTTATTTTACCATAGGTGCTCATGCGTGCCCACAAGCACTTTGCTCAATGAACCACCTCTCCAGCACCTACCAGTGATTTTGAATTGTAATAACATAAAGTTTACCATCTTAATCATTTTAAGTGTACAGTTCAATAGCATTAAATGTATTTACATTGTTGCTTAACCAGTCCCCAGAATGTTTTAGCACATAAAATAGAAACTGTGTATACACATCCCCATTCTCCCTTTGCTCCTTTCCAAGGACTGTTAGTTTATGATAGAGTCTCCCCTATGTAGCCCAGGCTAGACTTGAACTTCCAATTTTCCATGTCTCAATTTCCCAAGTGCTGGGATTACACGTATGTACTCCCAAGCCTGGTTCTTTCTACTGCCTTTTAAATCTCTAGTGTTCCCTTCCAATTATTTTGTTTTTCAGCAATGTCAGTCAATCATACATTTGGGAGTATCACCATTGTCGTTGCTACAACTTCATATGGTTCTAGATTCATTTCTGTTTAACTCCTAGAAAAACAAGCATTTCTTTCTGTGGTAATGCTTTTCCCCCAGGGCATACTTGAGGGCTGGTGAGTAAATTTGGAGCCACTTCAGAGAGAAGGTATTTCCTGATGTTCAGTAAGGCCCAGCAACCAGACCTGTGCCAGCTTCATGGCAAATCCAGAAATGGTAAACACAATGAAACTGACCATCTACATTGTAATTAATAATCAATGTAAGACAATGTTTACTTATTTGTATATTTAATTTTTGCAGGTCTGGGAATTGAACCCAGGGCATTGTGTATGCTAGATCAGCTGCAGCCCCCAGCCAAGATTATATATTTAGCCAGTACACTGGTCATAGATCCTGCATCTAGGAGAGCTAAGGAAATCAAGTCCAGTGTGACTTGACATCATGAAGGGGAGGCTCATACAACAATAGGTGCTTCATGCTAAGGGAGCAGTTCAGCTAAGCAAAAGCCAGGCAGTGAGCCATGGGGTGGCATGTGCTGTGGCAGGTGATGGTGGAATGTTCAAGAAGCCAGGCTGTATTGGTAGGGGTCGGCCCAGTGATGGAGAGTTAGGTGAGTGAGGCCCTGAGTTCCAGCCCCAGAGCCATAAAGAAAAGAAAAAAAAAGCATTCAGAGATGAGGTTAGAAAAGTGAAGTTGTTCCAAATTAAGGAAGGCAGTGAAAGCCTAAGAGCTCCTGCCTGAAGGGGAGGGAAAAGCCGTCTTCCCAGAGCGGGAGTTCAAGCCTGGAGCAGCTGCCACATAATGAAAGCAGTGTTCCACCAGGCAACCAAGTCCCTCAGCAAGATTTTGAGGATGGCTAATTGCTAGGAAACCAACAAACACATGGAATCGTGTTCCTCATCTCCCAGACCCACCCACGTGCCCTGCTTTACCAATCCTTTGTGGTTTTAAACTGTCTAAAACAAAGTCTCTCACCCCAACCATCAACTCGTTTTCCTGCCTCATTTAATCCACTTGTGTTTTCCACTGCTTCACACAAATCCCCCTAAGAGGAGAACCTGCTCCGCCCTCCCTCTAGCCAGGGAAGCAATCCATTTCTACCTGAAACAAAACCATGGTGTGGCCCCAACATGTCACAGCTTGGGTGTTCCAAAAAGGGCAGCTAAGCTTTCTAGACCACTCTTGTGACTGCTCACCAAGTCCTTCCTGAGCCAGGTGAACACTCACAGGCCTCCTTAGGAACCTAGGCAGTGGACAGGTCTGTGTCTCTACTTGGAAACATGGATGCTTGTGCACAGGAGCCAGTATGGTCGCAGCCAACACAACTGAGCCGCTGCTGACACAAGGAGACAGAAGAGCTGCCTGGCATGCAGTGAATCACCTGGAAGGAAACCACTGGGGCCTGGGCCTTGTAGTTCTCTTCCCCACAGCCTAGAGTGACCTGAGAGGAAAGCAATGGAGGAATTGCCTGTATCACTCAGATTGACCTGTTGGCCTGTTTGTAAGAAAGGTTCAAGAGGCCTGGGGAGACAGTTTAATCAGTAAACTATCAGCTGTGCAAGCACAAGGCCTAAATTTAATTCCCACACCCACACAAAAGGCTAAGAGTGGTGGTGAACAATTGTAATCCCCAGGACAAGGCAGTAGGCACAGAAGGGTCCCTAGGGCTTACTGGCCAGTTGTCCTACCCTAGTCTACAAGCATCAGGTCCCTTGTCTCTGGAGTGAAGAGATGGCTCCTCAGGTAAGAGCGGCTCTTTTCACAGAAGACACTGGTTCCGTACCCAGCATTAACATGGTAGTTCACAACCACCTATAACTCCAGTTCCAGAAGATGACACCCTCTTCTGTCCCTAGGGGTGCTACATGCATATGGTACACATACACACAACCAGACACACACACACACACACACAGAGAGAGAGAGAGAGAGAGAGAGAGAGAGAGAGAGAGAGAGAGAGAGAGAGAGAGAAAGAGATAAAAATAGATAAACATTTACCAGAAGCAGGACTTGGCCACCACATGGTTTGGCGCAAAGATGTGTATTCGGTGTAGTGGTGGCCTGTGGCAGGCGCTTCGGGGAGGGCAAGCAGCACCAGACCACCTTGTACTGCCTGAGGCCTCATGGCGGTGCATCTTCCTTCGCCGCCAGTCCAGCTGAAGAAGATAAAGAAGTCATCAGTGGGGATGGTGTATTGTGGACAGGTGTTTGAGAAATCGCCACTGCGTGTGAAGAACTTCGGTATCTGGCTGAGCTATGACTCCCGCAGCGGCACACCGAGAGTACCGGGACCTGACTGCTGGCGCTGTCACACAGTGCGACGGAGACATGGGTGCCCGACACCGGGCCCGTGCACAAGCCATCCAGATCATGAAGGTGGAGGAGATCGCGGCGGGCAAGTGCCGATGGCCGGCTGTGAAGCAGTTCCACGACTCCAAGATCAAGTTCCCATTGCCCCACCGTGTACTGCGGCGCCAGCACAAGCCACGCTTCACCACCAAGAGGCCTAACACCTTCTTCTGGACGCAGAGACCCACTGAATAAAACTCTGGAGTCCAAAAAAAAAAAAAAAAAAAAAAAAAAAAAAATAGATAAGCATTTAAAAAAAGAGAAGTGTTGTTTCATAAAAAGAAGATGGACATCTTCTGAGTAGCAATACTACTTACAATTTTGACCTCTGACTTCCACATATACATGTATGCATGTACATGCACACCTATGAACACATACACACAGAATGTAAAATATTACTGAGAAAAATTAAATGCTCAAATATATGTATAGTGCTCAAATTTGTGAGTCAGAAGACTCAATTTGTTAAGGTATTTTCAACTTCCCCCGAATCTGTCTGTAAATTCAATATTAACCCAATCAAAATCCTTCCAAACTGGTCCTAAAATATGAAAACTTATCACAGATGATCTGGGTAAAAGTGAAAAAGCAATGTTAGAGATTTATACCACTCAATATTAGGACTTACTATAAAATTGCAAGAGAGCAAGGTATTGGGGAAAAGATCAATAAATAGGTCCAAAGAACAGAATTCAGAGCACAAAACTTTGTCTCTGTGTGTACATCCTTACATATAGGGCACATAAAATGCATCAGTTCATTTTCAGCAATGTTTTCCAGGTGATTTTGCGAGGAAATTCATTTTGAGAAATTATTCTGTAAGTATTAAATGTCCACATGGAGAAAACCCTGATCCCTGATATAAATGATGGTGGCCAATATCTGTACATTTTTGGTTTTATTTTTATTGGTAACTTGACAAGCTGGAGTTGTCTGGGAAGAGTTAGTCTCAGTTGAGAAATTGCCTCCATCAGGTTGGCCTGTGGGCAAGCATATGGGACATTATATAAGAATTATTTTAAGATTGCTCCTAGAGCCCCAAAGTCAAAACTGAAACTCAAACACCTCTAAGAAAGAGCACCTATGACATCCCTGTGACAGGGAGGCCTGTGACAGTTTCCCCACCAAAAGACAAAAAGGAATAACCATGAAAGAATCGACTGATAGGTTCAATATGGTCAAATTTAAAATAAGTTTGTTCAGAGTACAGCATTAAGAAATTGAAAAGCACAAGCCATGATCTGGGAGAAATATGCAATATGCACATCTGGCAATGGCCTTATACCCAGAATAAGGCCTCCTCCAATCAAAAGTTTTAAGCCAGCAGATGACTCTCAACAGCCATTCCGAAGAAGCTACTGTATGCAAACAGCATATGGAAGGATGTGCAGAATCATTAGTCCTCACGTAAATGCAAAGGAAAACCAGAGTTGTGTGCTATTTCCAAGCCACTAAGGACTGAAACTGAAAAGGCTTACACTAGTAATTATTGGCAAGAAATCATAACAACTGGAATTTTCTTACTGTATTAAAAGGACTATAATGCCAACTTGACAGAGGCAATTCCTCAACTAAGGATCCCTTTTTCCAGTTACCAAAACAGTAAAAATGTAAACATATTGGCCATCATGTTTATATTGACTTTGTTCAAAACAACTCAGAAATTCAAAAGATACAAATGTATATAAACAGATGACAAGGCATTTTGATGCATTAATAGAATACTATTTAATAGTAAAAAGGAGAAAATTACTGATACATGGAATAATACTCATGAATTTCAAGTGTTATGGTTGGAAAAAAAAGATGACAGACATAAAAAATAAATACTAAAATTGGTCTACCTGTATGAAAATTTAAAATAGACAAGTGAACACTAACTGGTAGAAATTAGAATACTGGTTGCCCCTCTTGTGAGTAACTAGCTGGAACTTCCTGGGTTGACAGAAAGTTGTTTATCTTGAGAAGGGTGGATATTACGTGAGTATGTGCAGAAGATGTCAAAATTTGTCAGATGGCACACCTACATGTTTTACTGTGTGAAAATAGCACCTCAGTCTGTTAGGTACTGAATGAAGAGACCTGTCCTATGTCTTTTTCAGTCCCAGACTTAAGGTTTCCAATTAAACCAACCCCTAAAACAGTCTAGCTGATCCCCAATTCTTTGTGTTCTATAATACAGTTCCTCATTGGGCTGTGACTGTTCTCTACAAGGTCTACTAAGTAATATGAACTCACTGTATTTGCATAAGACATCTATCTTATTTGCATAAGGTTAGTTCTAAAGGAACCCTTCACATTGTTGGTGGGAATGTAAATCAGACCCCCACTAGGAAAATTAGTTTGACAGTTCCTCAAAGTAAAAACTACCTTATGATCCAGCTGTGGCACTCCTGGGAATATACTTAAAGGAATCAGAGGTGGAGGACAACAGAGCTACCTACACACCCATGCTTACATATGTAATTGTTCTCAATAGCCAATGAATGGAATCAGCCTAGGTACTCTATAGTAAACAGATGGATAAAAAATGTGTGACATACATGTATTTTTAAAGGAGCATCATTCAACCATAAAGAACAAACTTCAGCTGGAGAGATGCATCAGTGTGTAAAGTGTTTCCTGCACTTCACAGTCATGAGGACCTGAGTTGAGATCCCCAGCACCCATGTAAAAGTGGCTCATGGTGACCTGTGACCCCAGTGCTGGGGACAGAGGCAGGCAGCTCCCAGAAGCTCACTGGCTACCTAGTCTAGGGAAGAGTGACTGAGGAAAACCCAAATGATCTCCACAAGTACATAAGTGCATACTCATGTATGTGCACACACAATAAAAAATAAAATAAAATCACAAATAATAAAAAGAACCACAAAGTTCTGTCATTTGCAGGGAAATGAATGAAACTAGAGGCCACTGTGTTAAGCAAATTAAGGCAGACTCAGAAAGACAAATTCCTCTTGGTTTCTCTCGGGTACACAGTTTCAATTTAAAAAGACAGAAACATGGAAGCAGAGAGGAAATTATTTGGGAAGAGGAAGGGAAACAGATCAGGCTGGAGGAAAAGAGAGAGTAACAAGATGGGCAGTATGGTCAAAGCACATTTCACATCTACGAAAATGTCACAGTGAACCCCACTGTTTTTATAAAGCAACATATGCAGACCTAAAGAAAATTTGTGTCCTAAGAAATGTCCACTGGATGGACAAACATGGAGGTGAGCTGAGAGACTAAGGTGTCTGTGGTATGACCAGTGGCCTCATAAACAGAGCAAATGAAGGTGTGTGATCTGGTGAGGAGACTAAGGGTGGTGACTGGGGTGGGGCAGGCAAGACAGAGAGCTTACATCATCTCAAACACCAACATACCTTTCAGATCATTTGCTTTTGGTCCTAGAACTAACCTCAGCATTGTAAACACAAGCTCTGTCATGCCACCTGAGGAAATATATTTTATCCAGGAAAAACTAAAACATGAAACAAAAGTTGGCAGAATGCTTAATAAACTACATATGATATAGCCAAAATGAAAAAAAAAATCCAATTATAAAAATTACACCCACAAAGATTTTGGTAGACTATCTCCCTCTTCCCTCTAATAAATTATGTGACTACAGAAAGCCCTTAAGTATCAAGACAATGAAGTTGAATTGGTGTGAAGTGACTAAGAATTTTTTGTTTGTTTTATAGCTCTCTCTCTCTCTCTCTGTGTGTGTGTGGTGTGTGTGTGTGTTCATATAGCAGGAAATGTCCTCTTATCAAATCATCAAGTCTAATTTTTTTTTTTTTTTGAGACAGGATTTCTCTGTGTGTCCCTGGTTGTCCCGGTACTCCCTCTGTAACCCAGGCTGGCATCAAACTCACAGAGATTTCATCTGCCTCTGCCTAATGAGTGCTGGGATTAAAGGTGTAGGCTACCACCACCCAGCTAAATCTAATTCTTGATGCAGCAGAGAGTGGTCTCTTGACAGCGCATGTCTGTAATCCCATGATTCAGGAAGCTGAGGCATGAGGATGGCTGTAACTTTGAGGTCAGTTTATACTACATAGTGAATTAAAGAGTAATATGAACTTTGATAGCAAGTCACTGTCATGCTCAAGAGAGAGCAGAGCAGAGAAAGAGAGAGAGGGAAAATAAAGGGAGGCTAAAGTAAGGCAGATCCCTTCCTTCTTTGTTGTCCTTGTAGAGCATGTCACTTCCTGATATTATTCCTGTTTTGCTCATGGTTGTAGCTTCTGAATCCTCATTGAAAGGGACCATCTTGTCAAGCTTTCTGCCTTACTATTGAGTATGACCTGTCACTATTGCTCCTGCCCTTACAGAGTCTGTTCCTACCTCTACTGCAAGTAAATGAAGGCTCTTGAGATGGGCCACACTCTGGTATGCCTTCTTTAATGCTGCCAGAGAGGGTTATAGGGGAGCCATATTTCCTACACCAGCTGCTACCCAGAAGCTAATTTCCTATTAGTACAAAGCCCTCTGCCTAACCAGGATGATTAAACATGGCTTTGTGTTTAATTGTGCTGTGTTCTGTGTGCTGGTTTCATCTGTAGGATACCCAGGTAACAGTTCCGTGTTATCCTTAATATGCTAGGTGGAACAGAGGTCTTTGCCTCTATCATGATTCCAACACCAGTATTTGGTTTTATTTTTATTTTTTAAACAAGGTTTGCCCATTGGAACCCTGGCTGGCCTCAAACTCGTGGTGATCCTCCTGCCTCTGCCTCTCAAGTTGCTGGATTACAAACATGCACCATCATGTCCAATTCTCAATACCACTTCAAACTCAGCTATTGCTTGTAGGAGAGAATAGTTTATTAAGTTTTAATATATGCAGCTAAAGGTAGCTGTGACTAAAACCTTATTATAAATGTTACAGCAAACAAAACCAGTGACATCATCCATCCAAGAAATTATAAGTCCATGATCATTTTATTTAGCATATATGGAGTATCTACTGTGTTCTAGTCATTTCTTTAACATCACAAACAATTCTCACATGGCCTAAGAATTATGTGTTCCAGGCATCCTGTATGTTCTGGGATCTGACTGATGAGTAATTTACCATGAAGAACTCAAAGATCCCCATGGCAGTCCATTCTGCTCTTAGTTGGCCACAACTGTCAGCAAGTTTCCCCTTGGGCTAATTCATAATTCCCACTCGTTACTGCCATGTGAGTTATGATCAGCTCTTGCCCTCCATCAAAAAAAAAATCAAGTTTCCCCTTTCTCCTATTAGCTACCTTCCACCATGTAATTCAACATAAGTTGAAGACTGTTTTTCTTAGACCTGAAAGTTGACAATTTTCCAAGAAGCCATTCTGTTTTCTGGCACTCTGTCAGAAACGTATGTTTCCTAGGTCATTCAAACAATGTTAAGAACCTAAAGTTTGAGCTTCTAGCTGCTGTTTGGCCCATGTGATTAGGAAGAAAAAAGGAGCAAATTAATCTTTTGGGCTCTTGGTGGTGAGTCATAAAATGAATAAAAAGGTCCAACTTCTGGCCCCTGGCATGGAAGATGGATAGCTTTTCACCATGACTATGATCCCCTTTATCCTCTGAAGGCAGGGCCTCTCAGAAGTACTGCTGATGAAAGTGTTTACTCACCCTGCTATGAGGAAATGCTTAAGTAGAAGAGGGTGGAGAGATGGCAGAAAGAAATAGGCTAAAAGAAAAACACAAAATTTTAAAACTTAATTATGCTTCAAGACAATAAAATAATTTGTTCAAAATGTTTATGGGAAATGAGTTTGAATTTAGATTCCTTTCCCATTCAAATCATCAGTAGCATCAGAAGGGGCAAAACAAACAAACAAACAAAAAACAGTTTTCCTACCCATGTGCCCACCATGAAAAAGTTAATCAAGAAACTGCTTTGACAAAACAAGAGAGTTGAAAAAAGGGTATGAAATGGGGTCAAAGGAACGGTGTCAGTCAAATGTGAACCAGAGGGGAAACCATTAGGCTGAGCAAGCAGGAAATTCTAGAGCCAGAAGACTGAACTTCTGTTTTGCTGGGCTCATTTAATTTTAAGGAAGGCCCTTCTGGAATAGTTCACAGCTCTCTGAAAATATTTAGTTCCATTTAGCAGGGCCTTTGATCCATTTCATCTTCTTCCACAGTTTCAAATCCACTTACATGTAGCTGTGGCACCCATTGTGGTCAACATCAGCAATTTCCAGACCCCAGCCTGGTGCTTTGCCAAATGATCCATCGCTAGCCATCTCCTAGGAAATTTCCCACTACAAGGAAAAGAAAATGGCTGAATTCAAAGATCTTGAGCTTATGCTATTTCTTGAAGATAAAAATTAGGACATGAAACCAGGCTGATAAGTAAGACTGTACTTTTCTGAACCAACCAAACAGAATATTTAAAATCAAGCCATTCTTACCAGTTCAGGACTAATATTATCCTGGGCTACCTTTGGAAGAAACACAGGATGAAAATCTGAAGCCCTTGCCCTAGGGCTCCCTGCTGATCTCCTTGCCCATGGACTCCTCCCATCAGTTTCTCCATGTTCTCAGAGACTCAACCTCCTCTTGGCAAGGTGAATACCTGTGCTCTTCCTACTGGTTCACACCTGGGACCTCCACCAGTCCACATTTCTTACAGATTTGTTTTGATGATCACATATGACAGCTTGGATCAGGGACAGGTGGCTATGTGGAAAGTGTCAAATCCAGCCTTTTCTCTCATCCCTGGTTTAGTTCAGGCCCCACACCTGTCCTACTCAGCCAATGAGTTCTGCAGCTGGCAGGCATTTGGGAAGCTTGGGAGTTGTAATGCTAATATGATCTTGGTAGTAGAGTAGAGCTGGGGAATAAGGCATCTTACTTAATATTTGAAGTCACTTATCAAAGTGCTTCTGCCTACCTCTTTCAACATTCTGCTTAGATGGTCTTGGCTAGGTGCAACAGCACACACCTGTAAACCCAGAACTTGAGAGGTAGAGACAGGAGGATCAAGTGTTCAAAGTCATCCTTGATTGCATAGTGAGTTCATGGCCAGTTCAAGGCCGTGAACTTAAATTTACAGTCTGAAAAGTAAAAGTTTCTATCTTATTGCAACCCTTGTGTTGTTTTGGTGTTTCTTATAGGGTAGGACCCTCAGCAACCATAGAGCTAACTGGTCTACCTCTCAATGAATTCTGAACACAAGTCTTCAGAAGAATAGCAATTCTAATGATTTACAAACACACAACACACTCCTAGCTCCACCTCTTGTTTCCAGGGCTCCTTCAAGTGACTCATTGGCCTTGGCTACCAGAATGCCCTGATGACAGCTGAGAGACAAAGATAAGAGCTGCAGGCCTCCCCTCCCTCAGGACATTGTGTCATGTTCGAGGAGTTCTGCCACAAGAAGTTGATAAGAGCTAGGCAGACTCACTTCCCCACAGAGAATGTTTCATAACCAATGATGCTGGTCCTGAATCCAGAGAGGCAATGGTGTCTTACAAATATTTACCCAGGGAGGCACTAGAGAGGGGTCCAGTTCACTTTGAGGATATATGTCTCTCATTCCACTCTCTCAACAAATATAGGAAAATTCCATTTCTGTCCCAGAATTGAAAACCATGTGATTGTTGAACACTTCTACCTTCTAACTCAACTGCTAATCCAGGATTTGAACATCCAGTGGAAGGAGGTGAAATCAGGCTTGCTTGCACATTTGTAGTTACCAGTACTCACCTTGGAGTTCAGACTCATCCTTCCTTGCACAAGTGGGTTACCACAGGCTCCACAGATTTTTTTCTAGTGATGCTACCACTTTTCCCACAGATGAATGAAGAACTACAAAACACAACTAAGAGAGGACATAGCACATGACCCTCCTACATGCTCCAGTGGGAACTGGGAAGAAAATCCAATGTCTTCAGAGACTAAGTTAAGCTGGAATTTCTCAGAATAAGGAATCACAAGCCAGGTGTCACTTTAGCTGTTAATAGAAAAGACTTAGTTGAAAGGCAGAGCATAGTTAAAGTGTATAAGAAGAGAATCTCCATCATTAAAAACTCATACAGTGATTCAGTCTTTTGTCTCCATGGAAACAGCATCAGTTCTGCCAAGTGTCCCCACTCTAAGTACTAGGACCTAAAAAGGGAAGGCTTTTTATTAACTACCACACACCGGGCGCCCTCTTATGGTAAGTCTCTTAGTAACATGGAAGAAGCCACAGATCAATTTTTTTTTTTTTCAAAATTGCCACTAGTCGATAATTTTTAACTAGTTTAAGAGAGCACTCTGAATGTTCCTTTCCAATTAAAAACTAAAACAGAGTCTATGCATGTTGTTAACCCTTGATCTAAGAGTTAATAAATATCAGTTGTGTTTTCCTCACTCCAAAGTCAACAATCCAAAAAGAAAAAAAAAGAAAAAAAGAAAAAGAAAAAGAAAAAGAAAGGAAGAAAATTTGAGGAAGTAACTGAACAGTTTTACAGAAAAATATTCTTTAAATGACAATTACACCTTTAATTGGAGAAAGTGTCACCCAGAGTTTAAGGGGTTGGACACTGTTGTATTGTCTTCTGTTCTGGATGGTTCAAAGGGAAGAGTGTATTCCAGTTACAGTCATGGATGGAGTGGTTTCACCCAGCCTGGGAGGGAACCTGAGATCCGAACACATGGATCCTGGGTTCCCACTTAGTTTGATTTTCAGAAAGCAGTAACCAGTAAATCTTATAAGTACCAGGTACAGGTGATCCACTTACTTATGTAAACATTTCATAATTAGACTGTTCCAGCCAGAACAGGTCAGAAACTAAGGTTCCACAGTCGAACAGTGGTTGTCAGTGCTCACATTTACACAGGATACCGCACTGGTTAGAGGTTCTAACCAGTTCTGTATTTTGTGTGGTTATGATTTACCAACATGTTTGTGGACAGAGTGTCATGGGAACTAGGCTATTATTGCGGTAAATAAGGGTCAGGATAAACAAATAGGCCGAATAGATGTTTATTCAGGGAGAAATAACTTACAACCTAGACAGATGAACACCAGGAAATTCAACCCGATCCTCTCCTGTCCGAGTCACGCCAGAAAGAGAGCGCCTTCCTGGCCCCCTCCGACCTCCTTCCTCAGGTCACCTCCGCCCATCGCTCCACCCCCCAATGGGCGTGGTCAGTGCTACAGAAGGACTACCTCACTACAATTCCCCTTTTAGTCTAAAGAAAAGATTTAGGCTTAATACAAAACTATATACAAAACAGTGAATAACAAGTGTGCTCTAAGAAAAGGAAAATCGAGAACAAAATGACCTACATATCTAGTCCTAGGGTGAGGGCATAATGGAGTTTACAATAGAGTTGTCCTAAGCTGGAAAACGTAAGTCTAGTACCTAATATATCTAACTAGGAAGAGAGAATAATAGTTGTGATAGTTTAATCTTCAACCTCATCAAGACCTGAGAAGGAAAATAACAATACTAGAGTAGACAGGAAATGCGGATGGACAACTTCCAAAACGGTGCAGCAAGGACAGAAACAGCAAGCCACCTGAACAGTCACCCTAGGTCTCACAGCGACGTTGGTACACCCAGATTTGGCTAAGGCCAAGAGAACTTGACAGACCACAACAACAGCAGGGAAATAGAATGGCTGTCTTACCCTGACTTGGCAAGGTCAAGCAGTCTTCTATATTTGTCTCCTGCAAGCACATAGGACTGCATGTCCAAATCAGTGGTCAAGGTGGGGGCAATTCTATGCCCAACAGGCCATTAGCTGAGGCGAGATTGAACTCCAGCAGGAGCAACAACAGTGTCCAACATATTTTCGGGAAAATGCACGGTGCTGTCAGGAGCAACAGTGTCTCATGTCAAAGGAGTACTAATATTAAAACATTTAAATGCCATGTTCTGCATGTCTATGAAGGATTGAAGATTAAGCATCTATATCTGACTAATCTCATAGGTACAGGAAATGTGAGTGAAGATAATCTATAATACTCGGGAACTTAGCTAAAAAGACTGATTAAAACTTTCCTGAGTAAAGCAGGAACAAATACTTAAACAATATAACTATTTACATATACCTACATGTAAATCCCTAAAATAGAGGTAGAGTATAAGTGTCAAGACAAGAGGTAGAACTATAAAGGGCAGCAAGATAAATATCCCAAATTGTATCAATATACAAAATGTCTTGAACACAAGAAAAGTATACATACATAGAATATGGTAAAAAATAATGTGCATAAATATTATAAGTGGAAACATTTAACACAATATAACAAAATATAAACTTAATTTTACATAGCTTACCACATAGGAATGCATAACAATGTAAGCTGTAAAATACTATCTCATTCAAACTCAAATTCTCAAGGAAATAGGCTAATCTACTTATATCCCATCTAAACCATACCTTTACCCACCATTCCCTATTCCTGTCTAAAAGATAAACCCGAGTGTAAGCATCACCCAATCCCAAATAACTAAAACCAACCCAAAGACGATGACTATTATCCCAAATTTCCAAGGGTAGGGAAAGGGGCGTAGTCATATTAAGATTACTTCCTGCTGAAATGGGACGATGATTGCTCCAATGGATCCTGTAGGAAGAAAATTTTTAGCAACCAAATTTCTCAACAGAACTGGCTGTGACATATGTAGTTAGTCACTGTGTGGCAGAAAATTCTTGACTGTAGTTCTATTTGAAACTGGCCAGGGTGTAATAAAAAGGTGCACCATTACAGCTAGCTAGTCATGAGTTGTCTCGAGCAAAACAGTCTCAAACCGGTTTTAGGGTGATGTTTGTAGTTCCGATGCATCAGGTTGAGTCAAGTGGAAATGATGATGTGGGGCCCCATCTTCTTTCCGGAAAGTTCAAAGACTGCTGTTAGGAATCGTTATTATTCCTTGTGGAAAAGTTACACATCAATATTAAAGTAAAATTTTCAAGTTTTAAGGTATGCATTAGGGAAAGACAACAATAAGCATTAAAAGTATGTGAGAAAATTAGGATTTCAGAGAGAAAATTGCATAAGATATGAGTCCCCAGATTTTGTTTCTTCTGCCTTACACCAATTGGCTTCTTGATTTAAGGCAGAAACCATGAATTGCGGTAAATAAGGGTCAGGATAAACAAATAGGCCGAATAGATGTTTATTCAGGGAGAAATAACTTACAACCTAGACAGATGAACACCAGGAAATTCAACCCGATCCTCTCCTGTCCGAGTCACGCCAGAAAGAGAGCGCCTTCCTGGCCCCCTCCGACCTCCTTCCTCAGGTCACCTCCGCCCATCGCTCCACCCCCCAATGGGCGTGGTCAGTGCTACAGAAGGACTACCTCACTACAGGCTATTCTGTGTGTTTTGCTACCCCAGCTGGCCTCCCAACAGACAGACCCCCAAATTCAGTTTGTTAGTCAGGATTCAGTTACTGTAACAACACCTGGCACCACCAAGTTAAAGGAAGAAAAGGTCTGACTCACAGATTTGATGTTCTACTCCATGACCAACTGTGTCATAGCTTTGGACTTTTAGCAAGGCACTGCATCATGGTGGGAGTGTGTGGTGAAGCTGAATAACCTACCTCATGACTGGCACATAAGAGAGAAAGGAAGAGGAAGCCAGGATTTCCCAGACCCTGTCAACAGCACTTATCCAATGTTCTGAGGAGTCACACTAGGTCCCACCTCTTAAATTTTCTATAGCCTCCCAATAGTGCCCTCCTGAGACCAGGCCTCTAAAAGCAGGTCTAACCTGTGGCCAACAGGCTGCATGCAGCCCCATTCTGCTAAGAATGGCTCTGGAAGTAGCCTAGCACAAAATCAGAAACTTAGTTAAAGCATTTAGAAGAGTGTGTGTGTGTGTGTGTGTGTGTGTGTGTAAGAAGGTGGAGGCCAGAGGACAGCATCAACTGTCATCTTCAGACGTCATTCATCCCTGTTTGTTGAGACAGGCTCTCTCATTGGCCTGACACACATCAAGTTGGCTACACTGACTGGGCACTGATGTGCAAGGATCCACCTTTCTCTGCCTCTAGGGTGCCAGGATTACAATTACATACCACCACACCATTTTTTAAATGCGAATTTTGTGAGATTGAACTCAGACCCTCATCCCTACAATGAAAAGTGCCTCTGCAACTTTCCACCCCAGGTTTGGGAAATTTTTGTAATTTTTTTGTGCCTGAATTATACAAATTTTCAAGCATGGACTTTGTAAATGATACTGCCACTTAATGCCAGGAACATATGAACTTTTGCCAGTTTTGCACAAGAACATTGATTAGCACAGGACCCACAGACTTTTCCTTTGGAGGTGGGGGCATAAGGGACATTTATCAAACTGCAGCATTTATTAGCTTGCAAAGTCAACAGCTCTCCCACCAAACCTTTGTTAAGTCCTTATCTTCCTTCACAGCCACATCAGTCATGTTCATAGATGTTCAAAGGGAGTTCATGGCTATTTGGCAGTTGTCATGTCTCATTCATGAACACCAGAAGAAGCTAAGGCTTGGACCACAATAGCATTAAATAAACACTTAGTTGATTATATTGCAAAAAAAAAAAATTTAATCAGAATTCTTATGCCAAATGTACTAGTTCTTTTCTTCAAGGTTAAGAGCCAACAGGTATTTATAACTTCCCACTGGTGTGCACCAAATACAAAGATTCTTACTTGAGAACAGATCTGTAGAGCCAATAGGACTGAAAGCCGAGACAGGAGCAAAGCTTTTATGAGATCCCAAATGAAAATGAACCTCCCACCCCCCCAACCTACTGGGGACTGATTTCAGCTATCTGAAAGGCACATGCTTCGGTTAACTAGAAAAGTAGAACAAGGAGGCTGAATGCCAATGGGCACGTAAGAGATGGAACTAGGATGTGGGCAGAGAAAAATGAGATCAAAGCAACAAGGCTGGGAGTCAGCCAGCAGCTCCTGAGGAGGGGGAAGTCCAGTAAGGGAACCTACACACACCATCACCACCAGGGAGCAAAGAAATCTGGTTAAGAATCTCAGGTGGGGAAAAGCAGCAAACTGTGTTGATAGATCAACTAATTTGGGGATTCTATAGTTCTCTCTGAACTCCATCCCATAATTTCACTGTTCCCTAACATTTCCTGGGTGGGAAAGAGATGAAAGGTCTAAAGCCAGGAGACTAGTACTGAGGTTGGAACCAGGGTTTTGCATGTGCTAAGAAAGTGCTCTACCCCTGAACTAACCTGCAGGCTCAAACATGCATTTTTCATTGGTCTTGGTAGCCAATGTAAAATGTGAGGTTGAGGCCAGGTGTGGCAGCACACACCTTTAATCAAAAGCACTGGGGAAGCAGAGGCAGGTGGATCTTTGTGAGTTTGAGGGAGCCTGGTCTTCTACATAGCAAATTTCAGGGAGGCCAGGACTAGAGAGAGAGAGACCTTGTCACAAAAAAAAAAAAAAAAAAAAAAAAAAAAAAGGAAGGAAGCAAAGAAAAAGAAAGAGAAAGAAAGAAGGAAAGTTTTAAGATTGAGAAGAAACTTGCTACAAAGAACTGAATATAGTAGGGGTACAGTGGTGACAATGGGTGAGTTTTGGGTTTTTCATTTCCTTCCTGTTCCATTTGACACATACCCTGGGGCCAAGTTCATGAAGTGACAACTTCAAGGAAGGAAGAGAAGCCCCTAAGATGAGGGGAAAGTCCCGGAGTTAGTTGGTAGAGGCAAGTTGGAGAAGGGGAGAATAGTCTTGGGAGGTGCCAAGCCTTAGAGAGGAACTCTGTAGTTGGTTGTTTTTAAGTCTTTACTTTTTTGGCTTTGGAGGGGGGGGCTGCCACACAGCTCCCAAATAAGTCACACACAGAGGCTTATTATCACATGAATGCCCTGCCTTTAACTTGG
The DNA here is from genome assembly GCF_943737965.1 of Phodopus roborovskii. Taxonomy (NCBI): domain Eukaryota; kingdom Metazoa; phylum Chordata; class Mammalia; order Rodentia; family Cricetidae; genus Phodopus; species Phodopus roborovskii. The sequence continues at coordinate 17,004,609 of NW_026126485.1, read as the reverse complement.
CTTGTTTCCAGCCAGCCCTTCCTTCCTTCCTTCCTTCCTTCTTTCCTTCCCTCCCCCCCCCCTCTCTCTTCCTTCCTCCCTCCCTCTCTTTTTTGATTAAAGTCAAGCAATTGTCCCCAAATGTTCAAGTTTTTGCTATCAAATTTAAGAATTTGGTTAAAATGAGCTTAATCTGTTTACATTTAGGAAGCAGCTGTCTTTCAAGATAGCAAAATAAACAGATACAATAAGATTTGGTGGGCTGTGGCTTGCAATTTAGAGGCTTGATTTAATTCTGTTCAGTCTGCCTTGTTCTAAAATATGCTCTGCAATAAAAGTGTATGCATTTTAAAGTATTTCAAGTGTTCATTGTGGCTTTAGCCAGCTTTTATTAACTTAATTTATCCCATCTACCTTTTGCTTCTGGGCTTTTACCTTTCTCTGTTTCTGTATATCTTTTCTTTTCCTTCTTATTCTGTGTCTGGCTGTGTAGCTGGCCTCTTCTTTTCTTGCTCCTTGATCTTTCTCTCCCCAGGTTTCTCCTTCTATTTATTCTCCCTGCCTGCCAGCCCCGCCTATCATTTCTCCTGCCTTGTTATTGGCCATTCAGCTCTTTATTTGACCAATCAGGTGTTTTAGACAGGCAAAGTAACACAGTTTTACAGAGTTAAACAAATGCAACATAAAAGAATGAAACACATCTTTGCATTATTAAAACAAATGTTTCATACAGCATAAATGAAGGTAATGTATTGTGCCACTCCTCGTGGGTCAAGAATTCAAACATGAGTCTATGAGGCCTATTCTTATTCAAACCAACATAACAGCAAAGCTAGTAATTAGCTACTAACAATATAGGACAATATAGGCTGTGATTCTCTAGCAGTTTAAAGACAGAAGAGTGGCTGTGGCAGAGGGTGTTGGTTGGGCACAGGAGACATTTATAGATAAATTCATGAGTTTTAATATTTAAATAGTAGTTCTGAACCTTTAGCAATACATTAGAATCATTTGGGGACATTTGAAGCTTGTGGGCCTCAGAGATTTCAGTTTAATTAGACCAGTGAGATCTTTTACCATTGAGATACACATACACTTAAAACTCTCTAGGAGACTAGAATACACCACTAATGCTCAGGACAGCTGATTTAAGTACATGGATGAAATAAAGGAAGACAGTTTAGGAAAGCAGGAAGACATAGAACAAAGATTTCCAAGCAAGCATATTAGGGCACATTTGTAAGATGAGCAATCTGTCTGCTTGGAGCTGAGGATGCTTTAAGGTGGTGGTCAGTAGATTTACATAGACCAGAGTGAAATTATAGTAGGGCTGATGTACTCTGGAGACATGGAGGAAAGATGGGAAGATAGTTGACACCTGGCTATCAGCCCTTACAATTACTTACTAGACTAGTAAATGTGCTGATATGAGTCTTTTTACAGGTTTGGGTGCTGGGATATAGATGCAGAAATGGACAGAGAAAACACTGTGAATGAAGCTTGGCAAGGCACACACCTTTACTCCCAGTACATGGGAGGCAGATACAGGCAGGTCTGTGAGTTTAAGGCCATCCTGGTCTATAAAGCAAGTTCTAGGATAGCCAAGGCTACACAGAGAAACCCTGTCTAGAAAAAACAAGTAAATGAATATGGGTAATAATTAGAGTATAATTGGCCCCATAAGCTCATTGAGCATTATTAGGAGGTTTGAATTTGTTGGAGTAGGTGTGGCCTTTTTGGAGGTAAGCTCTGGGGTCTCCTTTGCTCAAGTTTCACTCAGTATGACATTCAGTGCTCTTCCTGTTGCTTTTGGATCAAGCTGTAGAACTCTCAGCTCCTTCTCCAGTACCATGTCTGCCTGCATGCTGCCATGTCCTGCCATGATGATAATTGTAAGCTACCCAATTAAATGTTTTCCTTTGTAAGAGTTGCCATGGTCATGGTGTCTCTTCACAGCAATAAAACCCCTAAATAAGACAGATGTTAAGGGAAAGCTTGAGTTGTAAAGGATTTCAATGTCTCAAGGCTGATGGCCAAGAAATATGCTGAGGAGGGAAAGGATTTGTTGGTGTGGAGGTAAGAACATGAACTTGGTCAGCTCACAAGCTTTGCTCCATCTGTTTTTATCTTCCTCAGCAGAGCCAGCATCTTACCTGCTCATTCATGATGACTTGGGTGGAACAACTGCTCATCACTATGGTTGGCAAGATACAAGTGAGGGAAACTGGGAACTCAAAGTAGCCATCCAGCTGTGAAATTGAATGAGAAAGGAATTAGGAATGAATACCAAAGAAACAGACAGGACACCCTAAACACTCCTGAGCCCTCTCCATGGTAGGTTCAGGCTATCCAATAAAGATTGCTAAGCAACTCTGTCATTCTACCACAGAGATACTTGATCAACCATGTTCATTGCTTCTCTGTCCATAATGGTCAGAAACTGGAAACAATCTAAATGTCCCTTAAATGTATAAAGAGAATGTGTTACATTTATACAATGGAATATTATTCAGCTATTAAAAAATGAAACCATGAAATTCACAGGTAAATGGATGGACTAGAAAAAAAATCACCCCAAGGTTACCCAGACCCAGAAAGCCAAATATGGTATTTATTCACTTAATATGTGGATATTAGCTCTTTAGTCAATGATAACCAAGCTACAGTCTGTAGAACCACAAAAGTTAGATATAGAGTAAGGAGCTGGGGGCATGGCAGGTAAATCTCTCTAGGAAAGAAAAATAGAATTGATAGTTCTTAATGGATGGGAAGGGCTGGAACAGAACAATTAACTGAGGGAAGTGGGGGAGGGGCACAAGGGAAGAATACAGGGAGAGACAGTTAAAATAAAGGACCATTTGAAGGGTAGTATAAACCCCTAATACAAGCTTTGTAAAATATGGATACATATGAAAGTCATCTAAATGAAATTGCCAAATAATGTGGGAGACAGAGCCCCAACTAGCCATCTCTTGTCACCAAATAAAGCTTCCAGCACCAGGACTGGGTTACAGCTAATTGAGTTGTTGTCCAAAGGGTTCCCATGGGAACCCCCAAACAAACCAGTCTGGTTCCAAGACTAGAGATTGCTCTCCACAAACTGACAGAAAGGCCTGATTGCTAAAGACAATACTTACACAACTTATTGAACGTGAAGAACTTGAGCTGGTACCTACATAGAGCCTTCATCCCTATGTTCTATTGTCTTTGGTACAGGAAAGTACTCTAAGGAGAAACATAAACACCAACCAAGCCACAAACCCTTTGGTCTACAATGGTGTCCTTCCTGCAAGACAAGCTGGTGGCACAAAGTTTGTGGGAGCCACTAATCAATATCTGATTTGACTAAGGAGCACTCCATAAGATGGAACCACACCCAACACTGCTTGGATGGCCAAGAACCAAAAACTAGATAGCTCAGGGACATAGGGTAAAGCCAAATACTTCTGTTCTAAAAAAAAAAAAAAAATACAGTGTAAAGCATCTCCTAATGATATTCTGTTATACTCCTAGATCAGTGCCTTGCTCAGCCACCATCAGAGAAGCTTCACTCTGCAGCAGATGGGAGCAAATACAGAGAGCCACATCCAGACATTATGCAGAGAGATAGACCTTGGAACACACAGCTCTAAATGGGATGTCTCCATCAAATCCCTTCTCTCGGGGTTCAAGGAAACCTGGGGAAAGGGAGGCAGAAAGAACATCCTTTGCAGATATCTTAGTTTTCAGTTTGGTGATTTTATGGGATTCCTGACTGTGAGTGAGTGGATCTCTGCGTCTATATCTGTTTCTTGTGCCTTTTCTTGGGCTCTTTTTCTTCTGTTTGTTATGTTCTGTTCCAATGTATTTCTTTTTGTTTATCTTATATATTTTTTTATCCTTTAGAAGTAATGCTTGTTTTCTAATGAGAGACAGAAAGGGGTGGGTCCAGGTGAGATGGAAAGTGGAGGGGAACTGGAAGGAGTAGAGGGAAACTATAATCAGCATATATTATGTCAGGGGGGGCTATATTCAATAAAAGAGAAAAAGGAGAGAGAGAGAGAGAGAGAGAGAGAGAGAGAGAGAGAGAGAGAGAGAGATGAGTATCTCTGGAAGACTTCCACAAAGCATCCTCAACCCCCCTGGCTCACATACATTGATGGTCAGCTACTATTTTTGGCACATGTGACCACTCCATTTCTGGTAATGATTCCTCAGTTTTCCTTTAAGGTAAGTCCCCTGTCTGAGGGCATTCTGTCTTATTGACACTATTCATCAAAGTGCTGTGTCCTGTTCTGACTAGGTTTCAAAGTCAACACTTACACATTAAATCTCAGGAATGACAAGAAACTCTTTCCTGCCCCTGAATCATCCCAAAGTTTCATTTGCCTCTTTCTGTGCATCTCTGGGAAACTAAAGTTCAAGCCAATAGCTAATTGGCTTCACATACAAAGAGCCAGCCCCACCTCATCCTCGAATCTGAATCCTGACACCACAGCATCAGTGCAGATGCCTGTGTCTAAAGTGGCCAAGTCTTGGAGTCATGCCCCATGAAGTTTTTCTGGTCCCTGCTCTCTCTGTGTCCTGCTATGTCAATTTCCTGAGAATTCTCCAAGGTTCATCACAGCCTTCCAAGAATCTCTCAATTACTGTAGAGCAGAAGGGCTTCCCTGTTGTTTGAAACTGTCCATGTCTCCTGTCATGATTCACCATATTCTGGGATCTTTCTCTCTTCTGTTTTCAAGAGCACAATTCCAGAGATTCTCGCTTTAATTTCAGAGAAGCAACAAGCAATGGTACTGAGAAGAATCCCTCTGCCATCCTTCATGAACCCCACTAACTTCCCAAGGTTTAAGTCCCTGCTGAGTCAGCCTCTCCTCAGGGTGCCTGAAACAGAATCCTGCATCTCTTTCTCCTTGTCTCCTCTTGTTTCCAATGACCAAGTTTAACAATAACCAAGGAAGGGGTTAGAGAGACGCCTCCGTGGTTAAGAGCACCTGTTACTCTTGCAGAGGATCTGGGCTTTGCCTCCCAGAACACTCTTGGTGGTTCACAACTGTCTGTAACTCCCGTTCCAAGAGGTATGACAGGTTCCTTCTATGGCATGAGGCATGCAAATGAAACATGGACATTCATGCAGAAAAAAAGATTCCTATACATAAAGAACAAATAAATCTTTAAAAGGCTAATTATAAGAGCTATAGGTTTAACTCAGTGATAAAGCATATTTTTAGCATGACTGCTGAGTTACACACACACTGCAAACAAATAAGTCAATAACACCCCACACAAACCTAAGGATGCTGATGCTATTATCATTACCAGTACATTCACAGAAGGCCATGCTCTTCTTGTATGTGAATCTGAAATAAATTCTGCCTAAGACACACTTTCCTTGTATGTGAGTTGGAGATAAATTCTGCCTAAGAAGTTTGGTCTCTCATTGGACAGAGATATATGCCTTTTACCCTGGAGAAAACAAACATCATTAAAAGCAGTAATGTCACTCGATGTGTATGCACCATTTTTCATCTTCAAAGCAATTTGTAGACATTAAAGAATTGACTGCCAGCTCTTCTTAGATAAGAATAAATACATTCTGCTGGGCACAGCCCTATCTGTGTCTTCACACCTAAGCAATGGACCCTGCTGATACACTGTGCACTGTGGCTGGGCAAGAACACTTCTTATGAGGGTAGATGGGATTGGGGGGGGTGAAAAAAAGCAAGCAAGAAAGAAAAGCAGAAAGACCTGTAATCTATCTCCTGACTACTGTGAGTCTGGGAGGACAGTTTGGAGAAATCCCTGCAGGGTTCTGGCCTGACTCTGATTCCATTCATTTCTCTCTGTGACTGCACAGAAGTCTCCAGAGAGATCGTGTCATTTCCAAGCATCCTTAAAGCTCCTGTCATCTTTGATGTTCCTTCCTCTATGTGCCTGGCACACATGCTTCCTTATTCCAGATTCAGGAGTTGCATGGCATAGCCAAGGAAACCAGTATTAACATAGCATTGTGTGTATATATACACATGTGACACTGGTATTTTTCTTGCTCTCTGCTCCCCCTCACCTTTCTTATTTGGGGCTGGGGGCTGAGAGCTGGGAAGGTCAGTAGTGCTCCATACCTCTTTTAAGGTTCAAGGTTTTGCATCAGTGGAGCTGGAGGGAACACAGTGAGATTAAGCTCTGGCTTACTCTTAATAAATCATCCCATCGAACCAAAGATGAGCCTGCACCTGGCAGAACTTTGGAGCAGTTGGGCACCCAGGCTGGATGTGAAGCTAGGGCTAGAGCCCATTCTCCCAGTCTCCACTGCTGCTCATCCCTTTCTGTGGTTAGCTGTTCCAGCTGTCTCCAGTCCTCCCTGGAGAGAAGTGGAAGGCTTGTCAGACACAGCAAGCAAATGAAACTTAGAAGGCTCTGGAAGGCACGTGTGGAGGTTTCTCTTCACTGCCAATTTGATCGAATCGACTCATCTAGAAGATGTACTTCTGGGCATGTTTGACTGTGCTTGCAAAGAGATTTATTAAGAGGGAAGGCTAGTATGTATTTGAGGTTACCATCCTATGGGCCAGAATGTCAGATGGGATAAAAAGGAGAAAAGGACAAAGTCAGCTGAGTACCAGCGTTCATCTCTCTATCTCTGTTTCCCGTGACCAGCAGCTCATGCCCCTGCCTCCACGCCTTCCCTGCCATGATGGACTATACCCTCAAATAAGCCCTTGTCCCTTAGTAGCTTTGGTCAGTATCTTTGTCTCAGTGATAGGAAAAGAAATTATCTCAAAGAAACTCAGACAGGTCTCACTCAGTGCCTGTGGCTCTTCCCAGCACTGCTCACTCAACCTCTTTCTGAAGCTCTCTCTCCCAAGAGTGGGGCTTCCCTTTTCTTCCCCCAGCTTCTGTGATTCCGACAGAACCTCAGCCATTTTGGGTATGTAGTCTCTTGCTCTCTTGGCTCCCAACTGGCTCAGCTCTTGGAGCTCTCCTGGTCCCCTTGACCCTCCCCATCTCCTTTCCTCTTTTGCTACAGCACCACCATGGCTCAGTCCAGTCTGCTGGCCTGGTTCTGTCTGGACCATTCCAGACACCCATTGAATAATGCCAGCATTTGCCAAAGCCACTGGGCCCAGGTTGCATGTACAACAGAGTTGGAATTCATGCAGGGATGTCCTGGAAAATCACAGTGTAAAGCCATACAAGTCAAGTTTACATTGTAATAGAAACTCTAATATGTTGGAGTATTCCTGGACTGTCAGATATTTGCTGAGGAAAGCTATAGGCACAAAGTAGAGCTGGAGTAAGAGAAAAACTATGTGTGCTGTAGGTAGCAAAACTGGAAGAGTAGGAAACCCTAACCTCTGGGAGCCCAGGTGATGCCACCAGTTGCTCCAGAAGCTGACACTGCTCTATAGAGTTTGGTGTTTTTCCTGGTGGATTTCAGTCTTTCTTTGATCCAGTCTTCCTTTCTATCCTCCCATGCCATTCTTTTGGAATGGAAACATTTACTCTGTTTTCAACATTGAAAGTTTGTAACTTAAAAATATTACTTTACAAGGATCATAGTTCAGTTTTGTCTTGAGTCTCAAAAGAAACTTTGAACTTCAGGCTTTTGAAGGTGGTAGCACCGTTTACATCTTGGGGACTCTTACAGTTGAACTAAATTCACTTTGCGTAATGGGGTGGTTATGAGCCTTGAGGAACAAGGAAGAAACGCTAGTTAAAAGTGGTGTGTTTAGCCACCAACTAACAATTTGAGCATCCGTGGAAAGGCTACCATAAAAGCCCTTCCCAGATAGTGAGATCAACAACTAACTTATCCATGGAGCCCTCATCTAATACCTGTTGCAAACAGGAGCAAACACCCACACATAAACACTGAGTTGAACTAGAACCCAGATGCAGATGGAGAGGATAAGACCAGGCTGCAGAAACACATAGAGACAGCTGACCTGAACAAGGAGGAGCTAACGGGCCCCCAGACTGAGAGCCAGGAAGCCAACATGGGACTGACTCAGGCCCCCCTGAATATAGGTCTCAGCCAGAAGGACTGAGCAGTCTAAGGGACCTCACCCAGTAGAGCCAGGATGTATCCCTGGTGCACAAAAGGACCTTGCAAACACATTCCCCATGGAGGGATAACTGCCTTAACCTAGAGACAGGAGAGAAGCCCTAGTCCCTACTTCACATGACCTGTCAGATCTACATGACCCCAACTGAATGGCATTCCCCTACATATGGAATTGGGGTGGGGGTGGGAGGGGAGGGTGGTTAGGGTGCATGTGAGAGGGCAGAGAGGGTAAAAGAGAGGGAAGGAGGGAGGGAAGGCTGGGGGGAGGGAGGGAGGGAGAGGGAACTGGGATCGACATGTAAAATAATAAATTAAATAAAAAAAATGCTTTGACTCCAAAATTTAAGTTCAAGGTCAAGTTACTGGGGAAAAGGATTTCTATTTTTGTTTCCACAGAAAATGAAAAGCTGTGGATTCCTTCCAGACTAATGTGGTTTGATCAAGCCAGACCACCTGAAACAGAGTACCAGGTGATCCTACATTCAAAACAGCTGGACAAAGCAGCCTTACAGACTACAGCCAGGATTTCTGCATCTTCTTAGAATCCCCCATGACAGCACCCCTTACCAGCAGGAAGTAGTTTGGAAAGAACGACGTCCAAATTCCCAAATATTGTCTATAAATGTTTGTTTTCATTTAAATGGACTTGGTTATATTAAATAAATAAATAAATAAATAAATAAATAAATAAATAAATAAAATGGTGTGTTTAGATGTTAACCTGACAAGGAGTAGACTTGTAATGGTCAATTTTCACCGTCACTTTGACTGAATTTGAAATCAACTGAGAGATACCCTTCTGGGCATGTTCGATGAAGTAATGAGGAGGGGTGAACACTCCGAAAGCAGGTAGCATCATTTCACGGACTAGGGTGCATAAAAAGGGAGAAAGCCAGCTGACCACCAGCATTCATCTCTTTACTTTTTGGATTCTAAATCATGACAGCAGGAACAACCTGTACTAATGTTTCTCGAAAATCTAGAACTGCTTTAACACCCAGTTAGTTATACTACTGCTGGACACGTACAAAGGGCTCTACATCCTTCCACAGAGACACTTGCTCAGCCATGTTCAATGCTGCTCTAGTCACAATAGCCAGGGAATGAAACCAAACTAGATGCCCATCAGCAGATGAATAGATATGACACTATGGCACGTGTGCACAATGAAATTTTATTCAGCCATCAAGGAAAATGAAATTTGCAGGAAAATATGTTAAGTGGTATAGCCAGGCTCAGAAAGATAAATAATTCATGTCTTCTTTCATACACAAGTCCTAGCATCTAATTTTTATATATGTATTCATATTATAGGTCATGAAACTAGAAAGGGGATCATAAAGGGAAGAAAGATTTTTTAGGAAGTGGGGTATGTAGAATAGAACACATGTGACACAAAATTGGAAAGAAGAATTCTGGGGGCAGAAGAATGCAGCAGGGGAGGGGATGGCCAGGCCAAGAGAGAGGAGAGAATTGGGGGAGGAGGACCAGCAAAAATAAAGTATGGGACCAGAGAGATGGCTCAGTGAGTAAAGGGCTTGCTGTGCAAGCGTGAGGACCTGAATCTAAATCCCCAGATCCTACATCAAGCTGGAGGTAGGTATATGCGTCTGTAATCCCCATGCTCCTATGGCGAGATAGGATGCAGTAATGAGAGACTCCTCGGAAGCTTACAGGCCATCTAGCCTTGAAACACAGCAGAAAAGAACAAAAGACCCAGCCTCAAACAAAGTGACAGGCAGGGTTCCCAGCACTGGGATTGTCCTCCGATCTCCACACATGTACTGTGGTGTGCATGCCCACATTCACACAAACAAATGTGCCCACACATATCATGTACAACACAAAGATTAAAAAGTTGAATTCTTTTAAATGTTTGACATTTTATTTTATACATGTATATAACATGTTTTTATCAACCCTACCCCAGTCTCTCTCCTCCAACTCACTCCCTATCCCTCAACCACTTTGCCCTCCCAACTAACTTCACATGCTGCATTTTAAATCCACTGAGTGTACTTGCATGTGCATGGATGTATGAAGATAAAAATTCTTCTAAACCAAATTATGCATAAAAATGCCACAAAGAAACATGTTACTTTGTGTGATGGTCTGAATGAGAATAACCTCCACAGGCTCATATATTTTAATGTTTGGTTCTCAGTTGACATTTAGGATTAAATGTGAACTTAGTGGAGGAGGTTTGTCATTGGAGTTGGGCTTTGAGGTCTCAAAAGCCCATGGCAGGCCCATATCTCTCTCCCTCTCTCCCTCCCTCTCTCTCCCTCCCTCTCTCTCTTCCCCCCCCCTCTCCCTGCTGCCTGTGGATCAGGATGTGAAAGCTCTTAGCTATTCTCTCAGCACCATCCTGTCTGCTTCCTGACATAATAATCATGGACTAACTTTCTGAAAATGTAGGCAAGCCCCTATTTAAACAATTTCTTTTATAAGTGGCCCTGGTCATAGAAATAGAGCAGTAACTAGGTTACTTTGTATGTCAATTGAAAATAAAAATAAAGAAAAAAAGCATAAATGAAAGGAAGAATTCAAAAGAAAAACAACAAAAAACCCTCACTAGAATATTTTCAGGATGCTTACTAGGTTTTCCTTATGGTTTTTAAAGTGGTAATGCAAAGGAGAAGTGTGGGTTTTGGACTTGGATAGGCCTGAGTTTGAATCTAAACCCTGAAGCTTAATTATCTGAGCTCCTAATAAAAAATGGGGAAGATTATTGGTAAACTCACATGATGCTAGGTTTAGGAACTAGAGGATATACATGCTAGAAGTTCTGAAAATCATTGTGTTACTTCTTGTACCTTTTAAGTGGATGCCCTGGTTTCCAGTTCTAAATCTATTCCTTTAACATAACTGTGCTTTAGCATTCCTAATGTTTCAGATGTTTGAACAAAGTGATTGCTCCCACTCCCGGTCATTGCCAAGTCAAGCTCAGCCACTCTGGAGAGGCACACACGGAGTCTTCAGAAACAGGTGAGTCTTGTTTCCATTACAGTCAACACCATTATAGGTCAAAGGCAGGAATGCAGGTAGGATGGGTAAGATGAACATAGAGGACTCTCCATAAACTGACACCCCCACCCCAAACACAGAAGTTGGGAACTGAAATGTGATTGGGATGCAACATTATATTTATTACTAGAGGTAGACAGCCACTGAGTCTGACAGACACTGACAGAATACTGAGAGCTTTTATTCACTGAACATCATCTACTATGATGCCACTGTCCCACACTGAATTCTAACATATCCTAAGGAGGTGCTACAATAATGGCTATTTTATAGATTAAGAGACAGCAGGCCAAGAAACCAAATGCCTTAGCCCAATATCATGTTCTCAAATGGCAAGCAAGAGAGGAGGCAAGGAGTCAGTCAGGGAAGGAGTGAGCCAGGCCATGGCAGTGGTGAGACTCTTGCAGCCTCATGCAGTTTACTTAGTTTTAATTATCTTGTTCCTGGGTACGTGCAGGAGCAGATGTTTTATGAATATCTCAGAGCCTCATAAAGAGATTTATGGCTTTTTTTAATGTGTGTCACAACCTCCAAGGCATAAGGAAGACCTTCAAGTAGATAAGGATATCCACTTAAAAGCAGGAGGGGTAGTGTGTTCAGGGCTGTCCTGGGGAAACTTAGAAACAGCATTCCTGGGAAAAGGTATAAATGATCCATGAGAAATTTCCCACTGAGCCCATCCCACCTAGAGGGATTCTCCCTCAGCCTAGACACATGGGGGAGGGCCTGGGGCCTGCTCCAAATGATATGACAGACTTTAAAGACTCCCTGTGGAAGGCCTCACCACAGAAAGGGGATGGGATGGGGGTTGCTGGGGGGTCAGAGGAGGAGGGAGGGTGCAGGAACAAGCTTGTTGCAAATTTAAATTAAAAAATTACAAAATAAAACAAGAAAATTTCCATCAATCCAAGTTGTACAAATATTAAAAGCCCCCCCCCAATACACACACAAACATGCAACACGTGGAGATCAAAACCAAAGGTGACACAACAGCCATCATGTGGCCGCTTTGCTGGATCTTTGTCAAACAGATGTGCTGGCTTTCTGGCCTCCGGGATCCCCATCAGATATGGTTGTGCTAGTAATATATAATACAACGAATTCCAAATTGCATCTCAAAGGCCAAACAAACAAAACTAAATCAGAACTTCCTCTGGGGAGCTCATTATTCTGCAACTTTAAATGTCAAGAAGGTATTCTATACAACGGTGAGTTAAATGTGGCCAGGCAGTGGTCACCACTGTCTGTGTATCTCCTGTTAATGTTGGAAAATGGGCAGGGGAAGGGGATATGCTGGGTAGATGAAAGTTAAACATTCCTAGGATATCCTGACATTCTATAGTATGTTCTAGAACAAACAGGTAGAAATAACTACTGTCCAAGTGTATTCATAGTTTAAGCATTAGTTCATGGAGTGTTGTGATGCCATAAAGTGCCAGATTGGTATTTGACTTAGTTAAAAAAAAAAAAAAATGACCTGAGCTCTATGGTAACCTTTCAGAGTGGTGGTCCCACAAACTGAATGAAGGAGACGGATTAACACAGAGACCTGAGTGTTGAGTTACTCACTGGTCAGTAGTTTCATGTAGATAAAGAGAAATAGGTTAATTTAAATGAGCTAAGCTAGGCCAAGTGTTCAAAACTAATAACAAGTCTCTGGGTCATGATTTGGAGCTAGCTAGTGTCCCAAAATAAAAAGCCTGGTATAATGGTGCAGGGCTTTGCATGCTCTTAGGGACAGATGTCTGTGCTTACCTTAGGAGACATGGGAAGCCACTGGAAGCCACTGAGGGCCTTGAGCTGTATAACTTGACTGGAACTTGTGTCTCTGAATGATCAAGGCCCTCTTCAGATGTTCATGGACTAAGGTTTTTTGAAGCTGGCATCAAGACTTGAGAAGACTTGTATATGGTACTGCCTAACAATGCCCTTGGTTAGTAAACACTGTATTGAATAAAGCAGTAAGGCAGGTTTCCTCTGTGGCTCTTTAGTAGGGTTGATGGACCTTCTACTGAGATTTGAGGAAAACGTATGTTCTTCCAAAGAGTACCATGGAGCCGTAGTGTAAGGGCACATGCCTGCAATCCCACACTAGGGAGGCAGGTGGGAGGAAATTGAGTTTGAAGCCGTTGGATCTACACAGGAAGATCTTGTCTCAAAAATGAACAAATACTGAGAGCACAGCCCTGTGGTAGAGTGCTTAGTTGGACTATACAAATCCTAGGATTCCAACCCCAACACTACACAACATTCACCCAGTGATTTTTCTCCTTAAAATAAATAAATAAATAAATACACTAGTTGGTTACCTTAGTAACACCATACTTCTCAAAGAAGAACTGCAGTCTGATACCGGAACTATCCCCTGCAAGGGCATACCTTCTGTGTGATGGCTTTGATGTGTGTACTGGGTGCCCGCCATCCCCAGTTGTTCTCAGCTAGTACTCTTTTGCTGTGAAGAGACACCATGACCAAGGAAACTTACCTTAGTTAGTGTTTCTATTGGTGTGAAAAGACACCATAACCACACAACTCCTATAAAGAAAACATTTAATCGGGGCAGCACACTCATAGTTTCAGAGGTTCAGTCCATTATCATCATGGCTGGCAGCTTGGTGGCATGCAGATAGACATTGTGCTGGAGAAATGGCCTAGTGTCCTACATCTTGCAGGCAACAGGAAGTTGACTTGATACTGGGCAGTATCCTGAGCATAGGAAACCTCAAAGTCCACCCCACAGCGATATACTTCCTCCAACAAGGACATGCCTACTCCAACACAACTACACCTCCTAATAGTGCCATTCCCTACATGATTGTGGGGGCAAATTACATTTAAACCACTACATTCCACTACCTAGCCCCCATAAGCTTGTAACAATATCACAATGCAAAATGCATTTAGTCCAACTTCAAAAGTCCCCATAGTCTATCACAGTTTCAACAATGTCTTAAAATCCAAAGTTCGAAATCTCTTCTGAGATTTGTGCAATCTCTTAACTGTAATCACCTTAAATCTCAAAATCAAAAAGCACATCACATACTTCCAGCATTTAATGGCACAGGATAAATATTACTGTTCCAAAACACAAGGAATAGAGCACAAGGAGGAAATACTGGGTCAAAGGAAGCCTGAAAACCAACAGGGCAAACTCCAAGCTTGGCATCTCCAACTCCTTTCAGCTTTGTTGACTGCAACACACTTCTTTCCCTTGGGCTGGCTTCACTCCTTGTGAACAGCTCTCCTCGTGGCTATCCCACATCCTGGGTTCTCCAAGGCAATCCATGCTTCAGCTTCATGGCTTCACACAATAGTCTCTCTTCTAGGCCTCCATTCAGGGACACATGTCTGGCCTCAGCAGCTTTCCTTAGGTATGGAGGCAAAGTCCATAATCTGTTTCTTGTGTCCTTAACTCTAAAGCCAGAACCATGTGACTAAAGCTGCCAAGTTCTTCCTCTTACTGGGGCGGGAACATGGCCCTCTACTTCAATTACATCTTCGCCAGCTTTCTGTCCTTCACTGCCTAAGCTTGGCTGTCCTGAAGCTTGTTCTATAGACCAGACTAGCCTCAAACTCAGAGATCTACCAGCCTCACTTTCCCAGGGCTTGGATAAAGCAGTGCCCCAGCTTTAAGCTTTCCTTTAATTCCTTTGCACAAATTGAAAACTGGGTGGGATCTTGGTCCTCGGGGCATTCCCTTTATTCCATTTTTTAAATCCATCCATCTCCTTAAACACGGGATTTAGCTCCATTCCATTTCCTGATGCTCTTCATCTCAAAATCTTTTTTTTTTTTTTTTTTTTTTTTTTTTTTTTGTAATTTACCCTACTCAGCATGTTCCTTTTCATTATAAATCTTTGTGGAAGTTACCACTAATAACCACACAACAGAGTCTATACTAAGCTGTTTTGAGATTTCTTCTGCCAACAGAATTAATCTAAAACTTTTCACTTTAGCCTAAGGCAGACTCCTTGACAAGAACAAAGGCAGCTACTTTCTTCACCAAAATATCATAAGAATGATCTCTAGGCAACATACTAAAATTTTTCTCCTCTGAAACCTCTTCAGTGAACCCCGACAATTCAAATAAATCTTAGCACTTCTGTCTTCCATGTTCCTACCAGTATGGCCCATTAAATAGTGCTTAAAGCATTCCACTGCTTCTATAACCCAAAGTACCAAAGTCTAAATTCCTCAAAACAGAAACATGGGTCTGGCCTATCACTGCAATACCCCAGTTCCCTGGTACCAACTTCTGTCATAGAGTTTTTAATGCTGTGAAAAGACACCATGACCACAGCAAATATTACAAAGAAAACATTTAATTGGGGTGATGGCTTACAGTTTCAGAGGTTCAATCCATCATCATGGTGGGGATCATGAAGGTGTGCTGATAGACATGGTTCTGGAAAAGTAGCTGAGAGTCTGACATTCGCAGAAAACAGGAAGTTGAATGTGACACTGGATGGTACCCTGAACATAGGAAACCTCAAAGGCCACCCCATAGTGATACACTTCCTCTAGGTCCATGCCCACTCTAACAAAGTCACGCCTCCTAAGTGCCACTCCCTATAAGATTATGGCATCAATTACATCAAACTACCACAAAACTCATTGGGGGCTTGTTTACAATCTTAGAGGGTTAGTTCATTATCATCATGGTAAGCATGGCAACAGGTAGGCAGGCATGGTGGTAGAGTGTGGAAGAAGTAGCTGAGAGCTTTACAATCTGACCCACAGCCATCAGGCAGAAAGACAAACACTGGTCCTGGTGTAGGCTTTTGAAACTTCAAAGACCACTTCCAGTGACATACCTCTTTCAACAAGGCCACACCCACTCCAAAAATGCCACACCTCCTAGTCTTTCTAATCCTTCTCAAACATTTCACCAACTGAGGACTGAGCACTGTGGGGGCCATTCTCATTCAAACCACATCAGTTACCCAAGCACTCATGTCCCTATGAAAAGGCCCTTTACAGATGTACTTAAAACCACTATCAGTCAGGAGAGGGTATCTTGATGGGCCTGACCCAATCCACTAGAGGGCTCTGAAAGACATTCCTGTAGGAGAGGCAATCCTGCCTGAACAACAGATAAATCCAATGGCTGTAAGCTTCCAGAGCACATTTCTCTTCCTGCCTGCCCATGGAATTCCATTGTTCAGCCAGCCCTCTGAGAGGCAGAGTCAGTCTCTTGTTATAAGTACACACACTATAACAGGGACATTGTATACACACATACATATGTTATAGATGTTTATTTCACCCTAGTAATCCTCTCTGGTTGAATTCCAATACATAGTTAATTACCTTGCTTATGAAAGCTGGAAAATTATGCTGAGGGACCTGTACTGTGAAGGAATTAATTATATCAGCATTATGGTTAGAAACTGCAGCTGCTAGTAAAGTTGGGGATTTTCCTTTCTTGCAGTACAGTATATATTGTGAAAGAGCCCCTTCCCTGCCTGAAGGCTGGGCTTTTAATCTTAATTGACTTGACTTAAACAATGGGTTCTCAATCAGGGATCCCTAGAAACTGAGTGCAAAATTATTCTGAGGAAAGTATATGTTCTTACTAGATCCTCAAAGATGCATTTCCTTTTAAAATAGAATAATAGTTGCTTATGTTGAAGCTGTGTCATTTATACTCACTTTTCCAGTGAATCTGCATAGCTTATGAATGGGAAGTCGGTCTTCTTATTGCTTACCTTGTTCAAACCTTGCTGTTGGCAATTTATTTGTTTGTTTGTTTGTTTGTTTATAGAAAGGAGAATGGAACAAGCCACTTGCAATTAGGGGAAATCCAGTTTAAGTCTTTACTTGATTAATAGTTCATAAATACAGGGTAAGATAATAGCACCTAAGAATGTTACACATTAAATATAATCTCGAATAGATAAGGCAATCATTGATGCAGAAAATACAATCTAAGTCATCTTCAATTCATACTGAGTCTGAACAAAACTAAGTGATGATAAGTTAGAGAATTTCAATGTGGTCCTATAGAGCCAGCTTGGGGGTGTACACCAGTGATTCTAGAGCTCAGAGACCCAGGCAGGGGGTGGAGTGGAGAACCAAGTTTAAGGCCTATGGGCTACATAGGAAGACTCTGCTCAAGAAAATCATAAAATGAGATCAGACTAGGCTACTGTTGAGAGAGAGACAGAGAGACAGAGAGAAGCTAGGGAGATGAGGAAGGGCAGAATGGTGAGGGACTAATGTCCCAACATTCTTTTTATATCCCAAATGATATAACTTCTATGTAAAGGTTCTACCATCTCCCACTATCAACCACTCTTAGCATATGGAATTTGGAGATTATTTAAGATCCAGACAATTTAAGAGAGCATCCTCTACCCATCCATCTAAATCACAGTTCTGTACTAGCTCCTCCTTTCCCATTGAGCCTATTAGGCCACTTCCATTGCTATAACTGGATTCCTAAGGGATTTGTTTGGATTACAGTTCTGAAGACTGAAAGCTCAGAATCAGAAAGCCACCTCTGACAAGGCCCTCAAACTCCATCATAGCACAGCATCAGCAACAGGACAAGGAGGAGCATGGGGGCAGGGGGGGGGCAAGAGAGGTGACCTAGAGAGCAGGAACTGAACCATTCCTATGAGAAATAGTCAAGTCTCTTCAGAAAGACATGAATGCCCCCTAACTAACTAAAGGCCCAACCCTTCACCACTGCTACAATTGAAACCAAATTCCAATGTGAGTTTTGGTGGGGACAAACTATGTCCAAATATTTCATCCTACCTATCAACTTACCATCCATCTTGTCCTCTTATTTATCAGCACAGAGTGAAAGCCAAAATATCTGGGAGACAGCCTCCTCTTAATCCACCACCCTGCTTTCCACATAGGAATCAGAAAAACAATTCAGAAACGTAAGTAGATTATGTCTCTCCTTTGCTTAGCTCAATGGCACATCTCACTTCAGAATGAATTCCCAACATCTAACCCTGGGATGACTTGGTTCTGCTCAATTCTTTCCTCACCCACTGTGGTCATCTTTCTGATTTGTGGCTATTGTACCCAGAACATTATTGGTTGGTAGCACATGAGACAGACAGCTAGAAACTGTAATGTGTTTCCTTCCAGTCACCTGGGCAGACAGTGTGTCCAAAGTAGATGCGGGCTCCTTTTAAGTCAAAAGAGAATAATGACTAAAATGATGGATTTTTAATAAAGTGGCACTATCACCCTCAAAAGTCCAATGTATTTTTTAAAAAGCCATATTATAATGGTCTATGATAATTTCACTAATATATGCTAGGATAATTATTATATATGAAAGATGTCATGATTGATAGTGAGATATCTCTTGTTTGTCCTCGTAACTATGCCCAAACTGAAGTTAAACTCAAGGGAAAATTAGAATTTTCAAGTCAAGAGAAAATATTTCCTATTGTAATATAAGATCCTATTTTTATATGGGAAAGTAAATAATAAGCCACTTCTTTATTTCAAAATTTGCCTATTTATTATATGTATGTATGTATGAATTGTGTGCATGCGTGCATGCACATGCACATGCATGTGTGTACACATGTGTATGCTCATGGTGTATATGTGAGTGCATGAATATCAGAGGCTACTCTTGGGAGTCAATTCTCTCCTTCCACCATGGCTTCCAGGGATCAAAGTCAGATCGGCAGGTTTAAGTGCCTTTACCCACTGAGCTATCTCATCAGCCCATATTGCTTTACTTTTTAAGGCACACAAAATATTGTGTTTCAGCATGGCATCACCATACATTTTTCTCAGTCTTCCGCTTGCCCAGTGCCCTACAGACCCCTGTCCTTCCCACTCACACCAGTCCCTTTCTTTCCCTCAGTACTCATTTCTGCTTTCCCTTTACATGACATCTACCACCCTCTGCCTTCCCACATCATGTAAGCTCTCTTCTTCCCCTCTAATGACCTTATTATTTCTGTAAAGAATAATTCTGATCACCTATCTGACAGGTATAAAGGTGGAAACGAAAGAAATACAGATAACTCTAAACACTGAGCCAGAAAGCAAGTATTTCATAGAAAGTTATTTTATTATCAGAACAGTATGCTTCCTTATGTTTCAGATCTATTTATTGTTTTTTTACAAGTACCAAAGTCCCTCCATCTTTTCCCAAGTGAATATACACGAATATAAAAACCGATGACTGTGCATACTGCCCACTCTATCTCCACCTAGTTTGGGTCACTGGGAAGTTATGTCCAACACACAGCCTACTGGAATAGCTGTGTTCTCTCTTCTACTTATTTATTCTCAAAGCCGCACTCAGTCATCCTCTTGCTGATTTCTTTTCTGTGAAAGGAAACCAAGAATATGTTAATGAAGCATATTCTAACTGCAATATCTGCCCAGCCAAAGTCACTGTTTCTGTCAGAAGTGTAATCTTCTGGAGGTCTTCATAAAACATGTGGCTAGAAATTACGGGGGGGGGGGCATGCTTTAACTAATTTGATAAGCTGGCTTATTACCTGGCTCCTGAATGACAACCCTCAGGCATCTGAATGCTTCTTTCTATTTCTTACATAGGTAAACACACTTTCACAAAGAAACATACATGGAAACACACATAATCATGATCACTGTGTAGTAGCAGAGACTTGATCTTCAAACCCCATGACAACATTCATACTTCAACACTAGTATGCAAAATTTTCAAAATGAGATTGTGTAATAAAAGTATCTTTTGCCATCCTGACTGACAAATTATCCCTTCAGCTTGTAGTTCCTATTTACTTACAAAGTGACCTAATTCTATTTCACTGGGTCCTTTAACCCATAACCAGTGATAGACGTCCAGGTGGTCCAGGACTGAAAGCAAGTGCCACAAACATACTTGAACCTCCATCTGAAAGGACGGACAGCACATAAACTTCCATATACTCTACCAGCTTGAGGAAATCTATGAGCTTGTGAACATCTTCCCCGGTGGAGAGGTCTACGAAGTCCTTGGGCAGTCGGTAGCTCAGATAGGGGCTGGGCTGCACTGTGACCTCACTGTTTGTGCAGCGGAAAGCCGGAGAATCCTTTACAAAGAGAAAACAGCAAAGTCTGTCTTTGTTTTTAAGGTCAATTTTCCAAACTTAAAAACAACACTAGCACAATTTCAATGCCAGTGTTTTCTTCTGTACTAGAGAAGGAAGAAAACAATGCCCTAAAGTAAAAGGCACCAAGAATTTAAAATAATTCCACATGGTCACTGGAAAGTGAATAGAAAGCCTTTCAAAACAGCATTCCATTTAGAGCAGGATGGGTCTCTAAGTGCTGCCTGTGTACAACTGCATGTGCAGGGGAGATGCTCCTGAGCAGGACAGGGCCGAGGATAGTCCCCTCTGGGTCCATGCAATCTCAGAGGCCAGAGTCTGTATTATCATGGTCCTACAAGTACTTTGCCTTGGGGAACTACCTTGCCCTTCATAGTGAGGGCAAATGAGTATTCTGAAGTCCATAATCTATTTAATACTCCTCTTAGATCATCTGCTATCTCACCATCTGCAAGTTGACAAGTCACTAGTTTTCCGACTCATTCTTTAATGTACTTGGTCAAGTCTTGGGTAGAATGTTTACATGTTGCTTTGTACAAAGAAGACATAAGGCCCTGGCTTTGAACTTCCCAAGTGGTGAATATCTAGGTAAGGATGGTTGGTGTTCAGCAAAGAAGACAAGACAGGAACTTGAACAAGTTGGGACCAGGAAGCCATGGAAAGCAGGCCACACCTTACACAAATAACCCAAACACCTGCTAAGAGTTATCTGCTCTGTGCTGGCTTTGTTCTTGGAATGGGAGATGGAATGGAGGACCAGGAGACAGATGGTCAGCAAGTGAACAAATAAATGACCAGACCATGTCCGACAGCGAAGGTGTTATGGAAACAGAGCTGGGCAATGTGCTAAGAAGACAATGATGACCATTTTAGAGGGATGGGCTAGAGGCTCCTTTAGAGAAGTAAACTTGCTAAGGGGCCCTCTGGGCTGAGATCTGAAAAAGGAGCAGAACAGGCTTTGGAGGCGGGGAGACAACTAGATCGAAGACTTCAGGCAAAGCTGGGCTTTTCAGGCTCCTTAGGTTTCTGGGGTAGAGGGAAGTCTAGGCCTCTATGACCAAGGATAAGCAGGGCAAATGCTGGGAAAGGTTCTGGGAACCACATTCTGTCAAGTAAATAAAAGTAAATAAAACACTGTGTGGAGGATAACCCTATAAAACCACTTCTGTCAACAACCATGTCGCTCCTACTTAATTAAGCAACTTATGTCTTTCTATCTTTCAGTTTAACAGCTCATTACTCTAAAACACCAACAGCAACAACATCCTTTCACTGGTTAATATGTCAGACATGAGCAGTGTCTGGTACTGTGCTAGCCCCACAGATGTATTAAGGGTAGCAGAAACACCATCATTCGAAAACCTGAGTCTAGTGAGGGCACAGCACATCAACAGGTACTTGAAATGGTTTGTCAAGGACCACATTAAGCTGAATATTGATCTGAATCAAGTGCAAAGGGAGGGCCAAAGGGGGCCCAGGACAGAATGATGACAGTAATGGAAGGATGAGTGAAATAAAACATGCTCCTCATAAAGGCAGAGAAAGGGCCAGAAAAGCAGGAAGAGGGTGTGAGTCTCTCAAAGGAAGAAATGGTGTAAGACTAAGAGGGCACTTGCCAAGCACATCAGTAAAAGAAGGGCTGTGTGTCTCTCATCAGAAGTCAAAAGTCACTTACGGTCCTTGCCAAGAGCAGGGCCTACAAAGTGGTAGGACAGAAGATGGTTGGCAGAAGACTGAGGAATGTGGGGTGACAAAAGGGAGGACAGGCAGCAGGAGACTAGGGAAGTGGCTGTCATAAGACACAGCTCCTAAGCTCTTGTAGCAGTTCCTTAAGTGGATCTAATTAGGGCTGCTGGCATGAGCATGTGTGGGAGGCTATTTAAATGAGTAAAGGCAACGTAACTGCAGCAGGTCCATTGAATATGGCGCTTCCTCTCCCAACAACCATTTCCATTGCCTATAGCTCCTCAGGCAAGTATGTTTAAGGGTAGAAAAAAGAAAGATTAGCTGTGAAGATGGGAGAAAAGAAGAGTGTAGCTGTATACATAAATGTGGTTAAAGAAAAACATTAAGATGGGAGCTATATATATGAACTTGGATGAATCCTAATGGATAGTAGACAAGAAGAGGGTGAAAAACAACATGGTAAGTTCAGCAGACAGCTCAAGGCTTAGGAGGGTGGGCAGGGGTGAGCTCAAGGCTTAGGAGGGCAACTAAGTTGAGTAGTTTCTCCTTCCTGTAGAGGGGCTAACAGGATCTGCCGTGAGGAAGGTAAGGAGCAATGGCTGGAAGAAGTGAGCCTGGAGAAGTGGGACCTGGAGACAACTGAGATGAAAGCTGACCAAGGACTCTCATCACGAAAACAGAGGACACTTCAAAGAGACTCTGGCCTAGGCAGACACATAGCCACTGCTCTCTGTGAACACTCAGCAGGGAGCAGAACCACAGAAGCTGTGGTATGAACCAACTGAAGGTCAGGGCTCTTCTAGGTGAGCATGGCAGGCAAAGCTAAGACAACTAGAATAAGTAGAAAAACTCTGCTTTTCCAGGGAAAGGAATGAGCCACACGGACACCTCATTGAACACTCTGATGGGAAGGAACGGCTAGCAAAGCTGTGTCTACTGGATTCTTTCTCAGTGGTCCAGGTCCTGCCTATGAGATCCATGGAGTGGTGAATGGACTGAAAAAGTTGGTCTTACCTGCCCCTGAGCATCCCCTTCACTGAAGTCACCTCTTAAGTTGTTCTCGGATGTCAGGTCTTCCCAAGTAAACAACAGTGAATCTGTGACTTCCCCAAATGGATTAAAGTCGATCAGCCACACCTTCCCCTAGAGCACAGACAGAAAAAAAAAAAAAAAAAAAAAAAAAAAAAAAATCAGCTAAGTATAAAATAAAGCCAAACACATCCTATACTCTCTTATTAAAAAGGCGTTTTCCTATTATTTTCCCTTAATGATAATCTTAAACTCTTGGAAACTATTTCAAAAGATCATCCTTCAGTGTTCCACAGACAGATCTAAGAGGCTGACTGATGTAGAGGGAAGAGAAACAGTAAGAAGGACACCAATGAGGGCCCATCTAAACAAACCACAAAGAGTACAGAATTTTCTTTCCTTATTTTTAGTTTTCAATGAGGCATTGGAGGGGAAAGCACATGGAGGGGAAATGAAAAAGACTAGCAACCTTTGACAGAATCTCTTGTCTTCAGAGACAGTCTACTAGATGTTCACCTAAGGAAAAGAATGTTCCAACCTGTTCAGCTGTGCTAGAGTCAGGGATACCTGGGCAGCAAGTGGCCAGTATAGACCTATCTGAACTGGCAATGTGTTCAACCCTATAAATCAAAGATCACATTTGATCTCAAAGACACTTGAGACATACAGTAGACATGTTTACTTGAAATTTTAATTTTTCTTCTCCTGGTTTGCTCCCCCCCTCCTGTGTGTGTGTGTGTGTGTGTGTGTGTGTGTGTGTGTGTGTGTGTGTTAGGAGTGGGGGTACATGTGTAGAAGTCAGAGGAAGATGTCAACTGTCTTCTTCAATTGCTCTCCCCCTTATTTTTTGAGACAATCTGTCACTGAACCTGCAACTCACTAATCAGGCTAGACAAGCTGGCCAGCAAGTCCCAGGGATATCCATCCTATCTCCACTTCTCCGGTATTGGAATTATGGGCACATGTCATTGCACCCAGCTTTTCATATGTGGGTTCTGGGGATCAAACTTAAGCCCTCATGATTGCATGGCAAGCACTTTACCAACTGAGCCTTCTTCTAAATCTCTGATTTCCTACTGACATGTTCACTTACTTTATGTACTACTGACAATTAGATATTTTATTGTAAATGTGAAACTCTCATGTCTTGATCAGATAGCTGTGTGTACAAATTTGGACACGCCAAAGGAGAGAGAATGCTGAGTAGACATTTTACTGATGCTATTTTCATCTAGGCTAAAACGAAATTTTAGAGGTGAGATATCTAAGTAGGGCTTACTACAGAGATACCCAGTCAATGGCATGGAGCCAGTTCAAGAAGTTGTCACTACCTGTCATGTGAGTAAGGTTTCTATTTAATGTAATCCCCAGAGACAAGTTTCCCTTGCCACTGGAGTCATTGGCACGCATCAGTCTGGCACCCACTTCCATATTCTTAGACTATGTGCAATATCACCAGCCATCAGTCAGCCTGGCACGATGCCAGATTTGTTTAGAGGGCTATGACTAAGATAGCTTTAGTACATTGCCTGTTTTTTTTTTTTTTTTTTTTTTTTTTGTTAAACATTTAAGCATTTTCTAATCTCCAAATTGTCTCTTCTTCATCTTGCTTGTTTGTTCTTCTAAACGGAGTTTCTCTGTGTGAAGCTCTGACCATCCTGAAACTCACTCTGTAGACTAAGCTGGCCTCAAACTCAGAGATCTGCCTGCCTCCGCCTCCCAACTGCTGGGATTAAAGGTGTATACCACCACGACTGGCCCTACTTAACTTTTTTTTTTTTTTTTTACTTAAACAGTCTTTAATGAAATCTGTGTATGAGACGCCCCTACTCCTGCATCTTCTCAATCGTTTCTTCCTTGTATTTGCCCTTCTCCTTTCCTACTTGTCGAGACTTGGCTTTCCTTTCCAGGATCTTCTTGCGGTCTTTGTCCAGCTTTAGCCAGGTGATAACCACCTTGCTGGGGTGGATGCCCACATGGACAGTTGTGCCATTAGCCTTTTCTCGCTGTACTCGTTCAATGTAGATGACATATTTCTTCCTGTACACCTGAACCACTTTGCCAATCTGCTGACCTTTGTAGTGTCCTCGGACAACCTGAACTTCATCATCCTTTTGAATATGCATAGATCGAACATTGTACTTCTGTCTCAGCTCTTTGAAAAGAGGGGAAGACATGATCTTCCTCCAAATGTGAGAAGGTGCATTGAAATGCCATTTGCGGTTCTTGCTTCGGTCAGAAGTCACGAAGGGATTGAACTTCATTTTGGCGACTGCGATCCAGCGATGGCCGCAAAAGGAAAGAGACCCTACTTAACTTTTTATCACCAACAAAACTATCTCATCAAAAAGAGGAAAACTCTCAAAAATATTATACCTGTTAGCACAGGAATATTGACTTCTATAAAGTAAAGCTATATCTCCATAAAAATGCAAAGTAATCTAATTTAAAGACAAAACAAACCATCACTGGTAGCTGGCAGCATTTGCTTTAAAAGTCAGATGCCATTTCCATTCGCACCCCCCCCCAATAAAGTAAAACAGCTGTGTGAGTCATAAAACTGTGCAGAATGAAATTTTATAGTTGAACATGCTTTTATGTGCCACCTCAAGCCCCAGTCATCCTGAGCAGTTAATTCCTGTGGTGTTATTTTGTTTGTGATCTAACAAATAAAGCTTGCCTGAGGATCAGAGTGCAGAAGTAGCCACACTAGTTAGCCAGACTCCAGGCAGTGTTGGCACACACTTTTAACTCCTGTACTCAGGAGGCAGAGGCAGGCACATCTCTAAGTTCAAGACCACCCTCGGCTACATGACATTGATCCAGTCTAAAAAAGAAGAGAGCCAGTCAATGATGGCTCACATCTTTGATCCCAGCACTTGGGATCTCAGGCCTTCAATCCCAGGACTAGGAGGTGGAGACAGAAGTGATATGGCTGGATAGAGAGAGGAATATAAGAAGGGAGGAGACAGGAGCTCACTGAATTCAGTTTGAGGATTCGTAGGGACAGGATCGCCCCTTTGGTCTGGGGATTCAGAAGAAGAACTAGTGGTTGGCTGCTCTGTTTTTCTAATCTTTCAGCATTAACCCCTCTATCTGACTCTGGATTATTATTATTAAAACCAATTAGAATAGAATTTCAAGCTACAAATTTTATTAAGGAAAATTCATAAATGAAGAGTCAGACTAATGTTACTTGTATCAACCAAACGACCACTTATGTAAATGTCTCCGAACTAGACACCGCTATTGCTATGGAATATAAAAACCAATCAAGGCTGGCGTGATAGCCCATGCCTTGAATCCCAGCACTTGAGAGGCAAAGGCAGGCGGATCTCTGTGAGTTTGAGACCAGCCTGGTCTACAGGAGCTAGTTCCGGGGTGACACAGAGAAACCCTGTCTCGAAAAACCAAAAATAAATACATACATACATACATACATACATACCAATCAATAACAGAATATGTTCCTTCAACAAGCTCAGTCTACATCACAACATACTTCCTACACAACCAAAACCGAACCCCATCTATACAGAGCACATTCTCATTGGCCAGAAGCAACCTCAGGGAATGATGAGATTCCAGCAGAGCACAGGAGACCCTGACTGGTGAGGGTGCTAGAAATGTTTTCCAGAGTAACTCGGATTTTGCTCCGCTGCTTTGAGACAAGTCTTGCTGCACTGCTCAGTGCTCATGCAAGTCTTCTGCCTCAGTCACCCAAGTAGCCATGATCACTATGGCACCAATGGGCCCAGCCTTTGTAACTCAGCAACAGTGACAGGGGGTGAGAGCGCAGTGTGGCTGGGGAAGCAGATCAATGCAGGGGAAAAAAATCAAGGGTAATAAACCATATTCAGAGAAGCCACTGACAGTATTGTTTTTGTTAGTGTGTAAATTCATGAGGCTTTCTACAATACACTGTGCCCAGGTGTCTTTAAAAGCCTCTTATTTGAAATAGGATGAAATTGAGGTTACTCGGATCCCTTTAAATGTACAGACAGCAAATGTGAGAAAGAGGGGGATATCCCCAGTAGCCAGAAAGGAAAGATGTCTGAAAACCAGAGAGAAGAGTATGGCTGAGCAGCAGGAGCTTCGGAAGCTTAGAAACCCGCCCAGGGATCCCAGAGTATGGGCTTTAACACCACACAACATCTGGGGACTGGCTCTTAGGACTAGGGAGCAACTTCAGAGGGCACCAACCTCAGTGAATGAAAAGAATGTGCCAAAAAGAAGAAAAATCGCTGTCTACCAATTAACTGGGAACCAGTCTTTCTCCAGAGTTTGGGAAACGTGACAGAAGCAAATGAAAATTTTGACCTTTAAGGTCTTTGGGATTTTCACAAGTAAAAGCTCATTAAAGATTAATTCAAAGTAAAACAGACAAAATAAGTAATGAGATTAAAGGATACATGGGTGAAAGTCTGCAAATGTAACAGAGAAAAGCCCCAGGGTCTTAGGAAGAAAAACAAAACAAAACAAAACAAAACTGAAAGATAATAATAATAATAATAATACTTGTGTTGGGACAACTGGGTAAAGTCTACAAAAAGACAAAAATGGATCCATATTGCACAGCAAACAGATAAATGGGTAAATACTAAAGAGGTCAAATACTTAAACACAAAGCAAGAAATCAAACTAGAGGAGCTTAGAATGATTCACATTTGTAACTCACAGTAGGCAGGGAACTGAGGCAGGATTGCTTGAGTTCAAAGCCAGTTGGGCTACTTGAAAATATCCTATCTAAAACCAAAAAAAAAAAAAAAAAACCCAAAAAAAGTAAAACCCAACACCCCAAACCAAAAAATCTCCTCATATAATCCAGCAATATTCTGTTTATAAAACAATTAACATAAAAGCATAAAAGAGATGAATTCTCAAAACAAACACAAGCCTGCCACACTATTGATATCAGATAAAATATATAATGAAAAACATACAAAAGTCTTATTAGTATTAGGAATAGAGAAGGAACCTACTTAACGATAAAATTTCACTTGAAAATGAACTCTTCTGGCTAATCTCAATTGTCAACTTGATTGGACTAAAAGACACTAGGAGATTGGTAAAGCACACTTCTGGGTATATTGCTGAAGGCATGTCCACAGATAGAAACTGAAGGAGAAAAATCCACCCTGAATATGAGCAGCAAAATCCAAAGAATGGGGCCTTGGAGGGAAAGTAAAAGGCAGACAGAAGCCCATCTGGGCAGCTCTGGGCTCATGTATACTCTTTTTTCTCTGCTTCCTGGCATCCATGAGCTGAGCAGCTCAGCTCTATCACCTCTTTCTCAGTTACCAAAGGCTCACTGTGATGGAGCCAAGTGGCCATGGACTGAAACCTCTGAAACTGTGAGCCAAAATCCATATTTTCTACTTACATTTTTCTATATAATTACTTACATAATTCCTATTTCATATTTTTTTTCAAAAAATAAAAGGCTGACAGAAAAATTCATGTTATCTAAGAACACAATTAGGAAGCAAGATATTTTAACATATACTGTTGCTCAGTAACTAATAAATTAAGTAGCCAAAAAGTTAGGATGTTTTCCCATGTGATAAAGTGTACACATATATAAAAGTAAACAAGTAGTGCAAAGAACCCCATTTCCTCCTAGTCAAGTTGCATCAGTTTATCAACTCATTGTCAATATTGTTCATCGGTATTCCCATCCCTTCCCCCCAACATGTGTTTGATTTACAGGGATCCTCAAGCACCATTTCCTCCAGAAACTATAGATACTAGCAACAAGTTTGATCTAGACACAGCTATCTGTAGAATACAGCACACATAAGCTAGACTTCCTTTGGCAAGCACATGCAGAAGGTTTCCATATTTTGTCCAGAGAGCAATCAAACTACAAGTTAATAACAATACAACACATCACAACTGAAAAGACGAGAGACAAAAATGATTTAAGACTCTAAAATAAGAGACAGATGAATTTCTGTGAGTTTCAGGCCAAAATAATCACAGTGAGTTGTGAGTTTTAGGCCAGCTACAGCTACTGAGCAAAACCCTGTCTCACAAAAAAAAGAAAAGGGAAGAATGTACATAATGACTCTAAATTCTACTGGTAGATTATCATCCCTGTGGGAGCTTCTGAGAACATTTTCCAATGCCTCCTTCCAGACTTACTGAATGGGTGGATCGCCAATATGACAAGTACAGAACAGTAAAGACTCTGAAGCACTGAATCAACTTGTCCAACCACAATAAACACAGACGCATCAAAGTGTCGCCAGGTACATACACACTTCAGCTATATTTCGTGAATCAGACCACTTACATATGTGAGTTAGCTTCCTACAAGAATAGCCACACAATAACATATGCAAGGAAGTGTCTAACAAACTCTGATATACGTGCCATTGAGTAAATGCAAATGAGCTTTACAATATGGTCTAAATCTCTGAACAGAAACTGTCAGGATGTTTAGACTGGCGTGCTTCTCACTTTTAAAAATGTAACTAGCTTCAGATCCGCAAGATCTCAGCTACCATTACTCATGTATTCGTCCAACTTCACGTTAAGAAATTTCTCAGCTCTTTTATAGGCTAAACAGCTGCTTTTACCTGTCAGCTCTACTAAGTTAGTGATCAGATCAGAACACTTGCCAGGGACAGAAGGAGACAGGTTACCAGATTCCAACATATCTGTACAATGTGAGCATATAACACATACCTCGCAGCATTATACAGACGGATTTGGAGTTAAATGATACTAAAAGCCTTCTGGGGAGAGTGCACCTTCTGAACAATAGGCTGGGTTCATCCTGCTCTAATTGCCTTGATGCTGCCTGCAGCAGTCATTCCTCATATGTAAATAAATGCATGTCTGCCACTTCCACATCAAGATAATAAATTCCTCCACTGTCCAAGATTATCTTGTTTGAAGCTGCCAGTCAGAAGCACAGCAGCTAGCACAGGACAGATTCACAAATGCTGGCCATGTGAGTGATCTGCCAGTGTCTGTAGTAAGAAGCAGAGCTGAGCCAGGGATTCTTGCCTGCAGGATCAGATTTCTATCTCACCCAAGTCTCTCACTCTTGTAAGGTTTATTTCTACACAGCTAAAATTTTCCAAAGCCTTATTCCTGTCTTTACTCCATTTCATCTATCTATGAAGTGCATACATGTGTGATATGTGGTCACATATGTGTGCGTATGTACACATGGAAACCAGAGGCTTACACCGAGGTAATTCCTGGATTTCTCTCTACTTCATTTATAAAGGCAGGGTCTCTCACTGGACCCAGAGCTTGATGATTTGGCTACTCTAGCTAGCCATCCTGTCTCAGGGACTCCTGTGTTCACCTCTGGAATGCTGGGTTTACAGGTGCTTATACCATGACCACCCAACTTTTATGTGGGTTCTGGGGATCTGAACTCTGATCATCATGCTTGCTCTACAAACACTTTATCCACTGGGCCATCTTGCCAGCCCCTGACTCATCTCATTTTATAGCCCTCCTTTCTAATGCTTAGTATCTACCATCACTCTAGAAGACAGAGAGGTGAAGTATAAATGTTTTGACTTGATATGGGGAAACAACTAACGTTACTTAGGGGTCATGATTCTATGGGTCATATTCCCTTAGTCAAAAAGAATTCAAAGTTGTGACAGGCATCACAGTCACACAGTGGAGTAGGAATGAGACACCTGCTGAAGAGCAGGTCAGATGGGAGAAAATATATATACTATCTTCTGACAATTCAGTCACCAAGCAAGGATTATGGGACAATATGCAGCCTGAGGCTTCTCTGAGATCACATGGCTTAGACAGTGAAATCTCTGCTGTAGGAAGCTTGCATTAAGTGAGGTTTTTGTCTTCTTTTTTTATCTCACCGGTTTGCATCACTTTTAAGATGTTGATTGAAAGTGTTAGAAGTTTCTTAAAAGAAGACATAGAGATGGCCAACAGACACGGAAGATGCTCAAAACCACCTGGCAGAGGTGTGTAAATTAAAGCTACAATGAGGTACTGCTTCATGCCAACCAGAACAGCTGCTATCAGAAAGAACAAAGATAACAGGTACTGGCAAGGATCCGGGGAGCAGTGAGTCCTCGTGTACTGCTGAGAGGAATGTAAGCTAGTCCAGCCCATGAGGAAGAACATGGAAGGAAGTTCCTCAAAAAGTTAAGAACAGGCCTGCATCTCAGCCCTCAGAGGCTCTTGCTGACAATGCTGATGACCTGGGTTTGATTCCTGGAACCCACATGATGGAAAGACAGAAGCCCATGCAAGTGCCTCCATACTCTCACACATCATCAATGTAAAAAATAAAAATGGAGACACCATATGACCAGCAACCCCAGGCCTGGCATACATAAAGGAGAAGTGAGTACCTGGAGAAACCATTGTCCTCCATCTTTATTTGCAACAATATTCACAATAGTCTAGAAGTGTGAAAAGCTAAGTGGATAAAGAAAATGTGATCCAAATACACCACAGAATAGTGATGAGCAATTAAAAAAAAAAAAAAGTGCTACAGGCTACAGTTATCTGAGGCAATATAAATGAACTGGAAAGCCTTATGTACGTGAACTAAGCCAGGCAAGGGCAAATATAACATGATCTCATTCATATTTGAAACCAAACCAGGGATCTCACAGGAGTCAAGAGCAAAAAGGTGGCAACCAGAAGCTGGGTGGAGAGCGAGATGGGAAGAAGTTGATCAATATACAAAGTTAATAAAGAATAAGAAGTTGTAAGGTATTATATTGCATAGCAGGGTGACTATCAGGATGTCCAGCTTTTTAACACTGGGATAGGATATTGTCACCTCAAATGTATTGGGTCCCATTCATAGCCACCCTGAGACATATGTGACTACAGGCTGCAGGTTGAAAATGCCTTCTAGATAACAATGATGTACTGTGTGGCCCAAGAGAATTTTGAATGTTTTTACCATAAAGAAATGGCAAACATTTGAGTAGAAAGATGTTTACCCAGAACTAAACATTACACAATGCAGACATGTATTGAGACATTACATTTGTTTAATTTTTATGTATTAGATAAAAAATAAATTTAAGTTAAAAATGTCAACCTGGGGCTGGGGAGATAACTCAGTGGGTAAAGTGCCTGTCTCCCAGCCATGGGGGGGGGGGCAGGTTTGATCCCCAGGAAACACAGAAAAGAGTCAGGTATGGCTGGTACACATTTGTAAGCCAGCACTGGGGAGATGAGACAAGACCCCTGAGGCTCACTGCCCAGCTGGCCTCATGTAATCAATGAGAGCCAGACCAGTGACAGTTGCTGCCTCAGTGGAGACAGGCAGCATTTCTGAGGATGCTACTTGAGGTTGCCTTTGTCTACATGCACAATCCATATGAATATGTGTAGCCTTCCCACATGAATATGAATACATACACACATACTTAAAAAAATTAAAGGATAAATCTATTAAAGGAAAATATAAAAAATAAATGTAAACAAATTCACATCTTTAGTCTAAAGCAAGTCATGCAAAGAACCTTTTAGTTAACTTTAAAATAAATAAATACCAAATGACAAATGCCTAGCCATTTAAGTATATACAATGAATTATTTTCAGTAGGACAAAACCTACCAAAAAGTGTGAAGGACATAAAGTAGCCACTTATTTATCTACGTGTTCTTTTACTAGTTCTTGCATTTAGGATAAATGGCCATAATTCCAACATACAGGAGCAAAGGCAAGAGGGCCATGAGTTCAAAACCAATGTGACTTATATAACAAGTTCCAGGCCAGCAGATCTACATGGAAAGATTGTTACAAAAACAAGACTGCTGGATTTATTCATGTTGGATATGCTACTGTAAGGAATAACCTTGCATTGTGAACGCCACAAACCTCAGCTTGAGAACACGTTCCTTGGGCAGCAGACCTTCACAACCTTAATGGCTGTACACTATGCTCACCATTCCTGATTTTAAAGCAAGTTAACTACAGTCTACTTACCCTACTGTCTCTGTATATATCGAACACAACTGCAAAGAAGAAAAAACTCAGTTACTAATAAACTAATACTTTTATAATCTATATCTCTTTTTGAAACTCAAGTACACTTTATTACTAAACACAGTAGAAGATCATCAGACTTGAATACTTAATACTTCTAAATCTCCAAACTCAGTCAGGAATGATGACCCACACTCCCCAGCACTGGGGAAACTAAGGCAGGAGGATTGCTGCAAGGTCAGAGTCAGCTTGAACCACCAGCGGTATCCAGGCTAGTAGACTAGTGTGAATCCAACAAAAATTAAGTGACTCACTGGTAAAACAAAATTCCAGGCATAAAAGCACCCTGTGCTGTGTTCTTTGTGTAACTGTTTCCTTCTTCTCTACCCCCTAACTATAATGATTCCTCATACTTAAAAACATAAACCGAACACCAACATCATCTGAACCAGCTGCTTACATGGGCAGAGGAAGCTGTCACCAAGAGAAATACTAATAAAAGGAGCATCTATCACTTATCTGAGGCGTGAAATGAGTAAAATTTGTCATAAGAAAACACAAAATGTAATTATGAGACAGCACGATTCATCTTCTTTTTTTAATTAAATCTGCTATGGAACCCAGTGGTGGCAAGAACAAAAGACATAAATCATAGGTACAACTCTAGGCTATTCAAAAACTCTCTTGCATACCACAAACTTTCAGTTCCTCAAAACAACCCCCAGCTGTTTGCTCTGCAGTCACTGCCTTCTTTGATTACACAGACAGAAGCTGAAAAAGAGAAGTACCCTGCTCCACAGACACATACTATGAAATGTACAATACATACAAGCATTGAGAGAGAACTGCCTTGGTGTCCAATAATATCACCTAATGAAATGAGGGCAAATGCACACAGAAATCATCAGCGACAACAACTGGTGACATTGTTGTAACAAGCTACAAGCACAGACCTTTGAGCTGAGTGTTAAAAATGGACCAAAGTGAGTGAGGCTTAGTTAAGCAGTCTCACGCCACTGCACTGACAGAGGTACTCACAGTCTTCATCTAAGAACTTATACTGTATATGTTCCTTGAAAAAGTCTTGAATGCATCTGCAAATTTCTTCTTTTTGTTTAAAAATATGGTCATAGTATTGCGTGTAGTCCCGCTGAGAAATACCTGACAAGAAAACATCCATGGCTGTTATTATACAATACTCCTAAAATGGCAACATGTAATTCAAAGTTGTAATCAAAGTCATTAAAGCTAGCCAAAAGACCAAGGAGATGAACACTGCAGCACAAATGACTCAACCACAAAGGTCATGTGGATAAGTAAACCTTACACTCCATTGGCATGCATTCTTAATTTTGGAAGCAGTTATTTTATTTAGCAAAATAGAAAGAATTCGGTCACAAAAAGCCTTGTTGAGTAAAATGTGCAAGTGGAAATTCTAAACCTGTGCATATGTGCTTTTATTTTTCTAACATGGTCTCTTCAAATCGATATACTCTTCCAGTGAGGAAGGGGAGTAAAAAAGCTCTCTCACATACCTGCCATGTTCACAATGTATTTATAAAAGCAGCCTATTTTTCCTGTTTTGGGAAAGCTCATCTGTCTTCAGAACCTGATCATTCAAGTCACAGAAAAATCAAACATTCCTTCTTATTTTATTTTTTTTTAAGTGATTTTCAAATATACTGAAGGAGCTATTGAATGAAGCCTTCAATGTATTTTAGTCCCAGAGAAAAGGATTCTGCTGTGAAGAACGGCTTCCGATTCCTTAGCCACACACTCAGGTCTCTCTCTTAAGCAGACTCAAACTAAGGCATATAAACAGTCAAATGTTTATATTTATTTTAGTTATGGAAATGAATGCCAATGTCACATTCAATGAACAGTATGAGCTGATATTCAATTACACATCCCTTTGTTAACACATTTATTTTATAGAAAACATGCATTGGCTGATGGGAACAACACAGAGACCCACAGTCAAACATTAGGCAGAGCTTTCAGAATCCTGTGGAAGAGGGGGAGGAAGCATTATAGGAGTCAGAAGGGTCAAGGACACAGGAAAACCCAAAGAATCAACTAACCTGGGCTCATAGGGGCTCACAGAGAGTGAACCACCAACTGGGGAGTCTGCATGAGATTGACTTAAGCCCTCTGCATATGCTACAGCTGTGTAACATATGGTCTTCTTGGGGGACTCCTAACAGTGGGAGGAGGAGCTGTCTCTGAGTCTTCTGCCATCTTTGGGACCCTACTACTCATACTGGATTGCCTTGTTCAGCCTTGATATAAGGGAAGTACCCAGTTTTACTGCAACTTATTATGCCCGTTTGGCTGATATCTGTAGGAGGCCTGCTCTTTTCTGAAGAGAAACAGAGGAGTGGATTAGGGTAGGGATGGAGGGGTGAGGAGTACAGGGGCTTGGAGAAGAGGGAGGGGAAATGCAGTTGGAATGTAAAAATTATTATTATTATTATTATTATTATTATTATTATTATTATTATTAAAATGCATTGGAAATTTTTAAAAGAACAAATAATCTTTAGCATTTAGCCTGAATAAATGATAACTAACAAAATAACTTCAGAGGTAAGAAAATAAGCAATGTACTTGTTTGATGACTATATTTTCCTTTGCTCATGTAATAAACAGTGCACTAATAACAGAATAAAGATTGTAGGGAACTGGAGAGATGTCTCAGTTAAGAGTACATACTGCTCGTAAGGGGACTTAAGCTTGGTTCCCAGCACCCATGTTAAAACATCTTAAGCTTCAACTCCAGGCAGATTCAGCACTTCTGGCCTCCATGGGCATCTGCTCTATGTGTATATACCCCCCACACAGAAACACACATACACATAAATAAATTTTTTTTTAAAAAAGATCATTAAAACTTGGCTTTTTATTATGTTTACAACAAGTACTTTATTGCTAGTAATACAAAATTTCTGCCAGCAAGTAGGTAATATTACAGATAATGTGTGTTGAGAATGGTAACAACTGTCCCCTCTATCTGTAGACTCCAGACAAGACTAACAGAGCCACCTTCCTGTGCAAAAATCGAACATAGGCTCAGGACCCTTGGTAACACAGAGCTTGAGACTCAATGCCAAACAGAGGTAGCAGCTGGCAGTAGAACTGACTATCCTCATCCTAATCACTGAAGGCATGCCCTTCAAAAGCTTGCCTTCTTTTCTTTGGTTATTTTATTTTTTAATAAAACATGGTCATTGTATATATTTATGAAATAGTGTGACATTGCTATATATATGATAAAAATAATGAAATTAACATATTCACACAATGAAATACAATTCAACCATAAAAGTACAAAATTCTAAAATTTACATGCTATCTTCCTCTTTTCAAAACAAAAATATTTATTATTTATTTAATTTGTGTGTCTGTGTGCGCACGTGTGTGCGCGCACTTGTTCATGCACATGTGAACACCCATCTGCAAGCAAACAAGTTCACATGGTGCTTAAAGAACAACACAGGTATGGGGATTAGTGCTCTCCTTCCACCATGTAAGTTCCGGGACTAAAGTCAGGTCGTCACACTTGATGACCTTCACCCACTGAGCCACCTCACCAGCCACCTTCTTTTGAAGATGATTTTGGGGCTAGGGTTTTAACAGAGCACTTGCCTAGCATATACCATGGTCTGGATTTAATTTCTGGAAACAACAGACACATTAGATCCTTCAAGGATAAAAAGGAACTCACCAATAAGTTTGTTTTCCTTGACAAAACATCGGAATTCAGCCCCAGGAATTAATTCACACCATTTTCGAAGGACAAGCTGTAGACAAATGAATAAATATAACAGAAGTATACAAGAAGACCTTTTCATGTCAAGACCTTTATTATAATAATTGCCATAAAATGGTTCTGAGAAAAAGAGGCCACTTCCAGGAGATGTGACAGGAGATGCAGGCAACAGAGCTGCGACCTATTGTTCTAATAAGGAAAAACTGTTCTGAATCACTTTTGAACAAAATGTATCCTTGTCAAAATTGGGGTTTAGGTTTGGCTCAGTGGTTGAGCACTTGCTAAGAAGCTAAAAGCACTTTCTAAGAGGCTTACAGCCCTCGGAGCACCCCAGGC
Organism: Phodopus roborovskii; assembly: GCF_943737965.1. Lineage (NCBI taxonomy): Eukaryota > Metazoa > Chordata > Mammalia > Rodentia > Cricetidae > Phodopus > Phodopus roborovskii. Next base: position 16,967,722 of record NW_026126485.1, on the reverse strand, counting down.
AAAACTTACTCATTCTGAGAGTTCAGACACAATACCGGACGCCACAGATAATGAAGTCAAAGCTCACCACCACTGTGTCACAAGCTAGCCTGCTGCTTGTATATTGTGAACCTCTTGAAGAAAACCAAAGAATAAAATAATAAAATAATTTCAGCACTGAGGCCCTGTATTCAATCATCAGCACAGTGTTTGTAAAAATTTTTAAGATGAGCCAGGCATTGGTGGCACACGCCTTTAGTACCGGCACTCTGGAGGCAGAGGCAGGTGGCTCTCTGTGAGTTTGAGGCCAGCCTGGTATACAGAGCTAGTTCCAGGACAGCCTCCAAAGCAATACAGAGAAACCCTGTCTCGAAAAACAAAACAAAAATAAAAACAAAACAAAAAAATCTTTAAGATGGTGTATAAACTACTTATGAAGAGACTCAGTCTCCCTCCTCTTCCTCTCTCCTTCTTCAGAAAACGAAAGGACTGAAATATTATCACTGAAACTTTCTGGTAATATCTTCTTCTTAAAGAAAAATACGTTTTTAACAAGGGGGAGCTCATGGACCCCAGACTGATAGCTGGGAAACCAGCATAAGAGCCCCTGAACATGGGTTTCAATTAGGAGGCCTGGGAAGTATATGGTACCTCTGACAATGGAACCAGGATGTATCCCTAGTGCACGAATGGACTTCAGGAGCCCATCCCCATGGAAGGATACTCCCATAGCCTAGAGACACGGGGGAGAGCCTAGGCCCTACTCCAAATAACTTGACAGACTTGGATAATCCCTCATGGAAGGCCTCACCCTCCCTGAAGAGTGGATGGGGAATGGGATGGGGGGGGGCTGTGGGGGACATGGTAGAATGGGAGAGAAAGGGAACTGGGATCAATATGTAAAATGAGAAAAAAATATTAAATAAAAAAAGAAAAAACATGCTCAATATCTATAGAAACAGATCAAGTATATGTTCAGATACAGTTAAAAAGAAATGCTTCATTATGAGTTATTTCTTCAAAACATTCTCATATTTTATGTAGAGCAATAATAAAGATGAATAACATTAAAAAAAGAAAAGTAAATTTTTTAAATTGAATGTCTTAAGACTTCAAAATGCATTGAGTCCATATTGTAAGCACTGGGTCAAGCCTTGCAAATGTGTATTTTAAAAACATGATGAGGGGCAGGAGAGGTGGTTTAGCAGTTAAGAGCACTTGCAGAGAACCTGGGTTCCCAGCACCCACATAATAGTTCACAACCTCCTGTAACTCCAGTTCTAAGGGATCCAACACTCTCTTCTGACTTCTGTGGGCACCAAACACACACATGATACAAAAATGTATATACTGGTAAAAACACTTACATATAAAATAAAATGAACAAATTAAATTTTAAAATTAAAACAATCAAAATTACCTGTGAACCTCAAACTAAAATATTACAAATTCTTATGTACTAAAAGTTGATCTTGGGGTAGGGTGTGTGTATAATATGGCTATGAAAATTTTATTTAGAAACAAATAAGCAACTACAGCATACTAACAGCAACAAGTAACATACAGTGGTTGTTTTAGAGCTCAAAAGGGTAAAGCCTTTCTCCCTGCCCAATCTTTCTGTTGTCCTCAGAAACAGCCAGAGCTTTCTGGTTCTTATTTGTCTTTCTAGAAGTAACCCAGGAATTCATAAGTATGTAGCATATGGAAACATTTTTAAAAATACAGACAGAAGCATATGCTACATGGGATTCTGCTTGCAACATTTTTTACTTTAATTACTTGAGGAATATCACTTCCCTAACTTTAACTCTTATGTCTTACCATGATGATGCTGTACCAAAACAAAGCAATACAACAGCAAAGGACTGGTAAGCAAATCTGAGCTTTAAATGATGCCATTTCCACCAGGGTTATAGTTCAATGAAAGACTAAACAAACAGTCTTTGCAGTTCTTGTGCAGTCAACAGGTGCTTCACAGGAACTTGTTCAGCAGTGTAAATATGTAATACGCATACAAATGATGCTATAAAGATTGGATAATGACATGGGAAAACACACTCTGGAAATCAGTGGGGGGAAAAAGATCCCAGTAACAAACACCTTAAGACCTACTAACTCTTTAGTGGCCTAATAATAAGTTCAGTGTTCTATAATAATCACAGAAGATGTATCAGTATAGTTATTCAACACAAAGAATATTCAATACAGTCAGTATCAGTGAACAGTATTTTTTCTTTGTGATGCTAGGGACAAACTCAGGGCCTAAAACATGGCACACAAACTAGGCTGCATCACCAGTCTGTAGATGAAAATAGGTATACACAGAGATGTCAAGAAGCAAATAATAAAGAAAAAAATTTTAATCATGGCACTAATTCTACAACATTAAAAAGATACGAAAATGTTATGCAATTAAGAAGCAAAGATGGCCACACTAGCTTCAAAATTTTCAGAAATACTGTATCTTTTAATAATGCAAATTCAAAAAGATCAAGAGTAATTACAAAGGACAAGAACACTCCAGATTTAATTAATTAGCTAAGAAATTAGCTGTATTTAAGAATAGTGCCCATTTGAGAGGTATTTATTTTTATGTACAGTTTCAAAATATGGAGTAAAAGCTGCAGTTTGCAATGATTTTAATTTCTACTAAAGTTGTGTCATTACTCTCCGTTCTTCTACAAGTTCTTTGTAAGATAAGTGAAGGATATAAAGTAAAGCGAGGATGATGACTTTTTCTGCTAGTGCAGTTTGGATTTAGGATGCTCCACCCCCACCCCTCAGGCTCCAACTGTCAATGCTTGGTCTCCAGCTTGCTGTGCTATTTTGACGGCTATGGAGGAGCTGAAAAGTAGTAGCCCTGGCTGGCAGACAAAGATCACAGCAAGATGCAGGCTCTGAACCAGAATTTGGTTGGTGAAAAGTACAAAAGCACTTATTTTATTCAAGAATATGAATATAGTACATATATTTGAATATAAAGCCTATAAATAGTACATACTCATTTTTCTTTCTGTGGTGGTTTGAGTAAGAAGGCACCCATAGGCTCATAGATTGGAATGCTTGGTCACCAGGGAATGCCATTATTAGGAGGTATGGCCTTGTTGGAGAAAGTGTGTCACTAGGGGGTGGGCGCTGAAGTTTCAAATGCTCAATCCAGGCCCTATGTTTCTCTCTTCTGCTACCTACCAATCTGGATGTAGAACTCTAGTCTCTCTCTAGCACCTGCCTGCCTGCATGCCACCATGTTGAAAATGGACTATAAACCTCTGAAACTGTAAGCAAGCCCTAATAAAGTGTTTTGTTTTTTTGTTTTTAGATAAGGCCTGCCATGGCCATGGTGTCTCTTTACAGCAATATAACACTAACTAAGACACACTCTCTCCTTTTCTCTTCTCTCTCTCACTTTTTTGAGACAAGGTCTCACTATGTGGTCTTGACTGGCCTGAAAATTGCTTTGTAGACAAGGCTGGCTTTGAACTCAGTGAACTGCCTGCCTCTGCTGGGATTAAAGGTATGTACCGCCACACCCCACCCACCTAAATAATTCATATTCTTCTATATGTATGACAAGTTTCTTAAATTTAAAGATGTAGTATTTCTATGTTCAAACCTTTTTATTCATTTATAAAGAAGCAGCACAATTCCATGATCTTGACTGGGATTCTTAGCGTCATAAAGAAGAAAGATGCTTACCTCGTATTCTATACATGGGTCTGGAGAGTCATCAGTACAATGGATGAATCTTTGGAGAGAAAAAAATGCAACCGAGTATTTATTTAACCCTCAAAACAGCATAAGGAGCTCATACATTTATAATCTCCATTTTTCTGTCAGTGGGCAAAGAATCTAAAATTCAAGTGTCCAAGCTTCATAAATAAGCTAGAACTATACACACTCAGGCTGCCCAGCTGCAGTGAGGGTAGGGTGCCACTCCCCTCTCTCAGTGTTGGTTCAGCTGATGACTCACCAGGCTGCATACTGTTCTATGACCATGAGCTCTGCCACTGAGAGCCACACAAAGTGGCCACACTCTTTCTTCAATCGATGTAGGGTGGCATGACATTGTTACCTTAGTGCTCACTCTGTGGATGAGTCAGCATGCTGACTACCGCTCCATGAATATTAGCTAGGCCACTGAAAACCACACAAAGTGACTGTCATTTCAAAAAATGTATGACAGAACAATTCAGCCCTATACTACACACCCCCCCCTCTAAGCACTGTTTCATGAGCAATGATATACACCAATATAAAACATCCATCTGTGCCATGCACTGGGCTGGGCATAAGAAGCACAAAAATACCTAGGACTGTGATGTCCTGTGAGAGGTGTAACAGAGAAAGCTAGCCGGTACACAGACAATTTCAGAACACTGGGGTAAATAAAATACTCTAACATCATAAAGGAAGAACCAACTGGTTGGCTGTCATGTGAGGGAGGGAGGAGGAGGTAGAAAAAGGGTTCGTGTATAAGGCAAAGGGGAATGTGTCAAGGCAGGAAGAGGAATGATAAGGCGAAGAGCTGCAGGAGAGTCATACCAGTGGGGTACAGAAGGCAAGGGGAAGTGCCATTGATAAGGGTGGATGAAAATTTGGACAAGGAGTGCTGGTTAGATTTCATTTCACTCTGACACAAACTAGAGTCACCTGAGAAGAGGGAACCATACTGAGGAACTTCCTCAATGAGAATGGCCTGAGGACATGTCTGTGGGGCATTTGTTTTTTATTGATGGCTGATATGGGAGGGCCCAGTCCACTGTAGGCAGTGCTAGTCCTTGGCAGGTGGTCCTAGCTGTATAAGAAAACAAGCTGAGCAAGACATAGGAAGCAAGTCAGTAAGCAGCACTCCTCCTTAGCGTCCCTTAATAATATCTGTAAGTAGTAAGATGAAATAAAGCCTTTGCTCCTCAAGTTGCTTTGAGTCTGTTTTGTCACAGCAGAAGCAAAGGCAATGTGGCCCTTGGGGTGGTGGTAGGGGACTATAGAGGAGGTCATTACATTGCAATGCATTAAAAGTGTCAGGATGGCACAATGTTCTGAGATAGTGAGGGGGAAAGCCTGGCAATGCGAGGCAGCCAGTGAGAGGGCTTACTACAATAGTCTCCGGAAGTGATGAAAGGTTAAGTGAGGCAACGACACGGGTAAGGAAAAAGAAAAATACAAAGCCATTGGGAAGGCCAAGTCACTCTAACAGGCTGGAGAGACGGCTCAGCTGCTAACAATGTATTTATTGTTCTTGCAGAGGACCCGAGTTCAATTCTCCAGCATCCACATCAGGCAGCTTACAACTGCTTGTAATGTCAGCTCCAGATGTGTTTATGTATCTGGCCTTAACCCTAGGTACATAAACATATACAGACACACACATGTACACATAAATAAATAGTAATATTAAAAAAAAAAAAAAAAAAAAAGGAAGTAATGGGCAGGCAGTGGTAGCACAAGCCATTAATCCCAGCACTCAGTAGGTAGAGGCAGGGTGATCTCTGTGAGTACAAGACCAGTCTGGTCTATAGAGCTAGTTCCAGGACAGGCTCCAAAGCTACACAGAGAAGCCCTGTCTCGAGGCAAAAAAAAAAAAAAGGACCAATAGAGTGACCAGGATGACTCTGGAACCACCTGGGGGTTGAAGCTGATGCCATTCGATAGCACAGGAGGAAAAGCAGGTGGTGCAGGGTGAGGAGAGAACAGTGTTTGAGCAATAGAACTGAGACAGGGAAACCACAGGGAAGTTGAGTAAGGCCACTAATGAGGAGACCCAGAGGGAGAGGTAGGGAGAAAAGGGGTCTAAGAGCTCAGCCAAGGAAGGAAAAGTGACATCCCGGCAGATGACAGAATCCTGGGACAGCAAGATTTAAAGAGTGAGTGAAAGAAAAACACCTCAGGGAAGATTACACTAGGAAACAGGAAGTGGCACACTGAACACTGAAAGGCAAAGATTTCAAAAACAAAACAGTGGCCAGAGCAATTTTTAGAGTATGCCCAAAGACAGGGGCTAGGGAAGCGGAGAGCAAGCAAAGGTGGGTGGTAAGAAAGAGGAAGTGTGCTTTTAGGAGCAGCTTCGCTATGGAAGGCAGGACCAATCACTGGCTGGCCATATCTCCCCAGGGCTATGATGACAGGTGTGTGCTACCATGTCCAGAAATTTACCTGGATTCTGAGGGTCCTAGTGAACTCAGGTCCTTGTGCTCCCATGGCAGGCAATATATTGAATAAGCCCTTTTGACAGCTTCTTGTTTTTTATTTTTAATTTAATACTGACATAAACCATCAGAGATAGTTTGACAAAATGGAAGCAAAAATATAGTTGAGAAACGGCTTGTACATGTACATAACTTGTAACATATATACAATTTATAGTTGAGAGATATTTGTAAAAAAAATAATAAGCATGAACAAAAGAAAAGGTCCTTTTCCTTCTTTGTGGCTATCATGGTTTGAATGCGAGATGTCCCTCATAAGTTCATGTGCTGAACACTTGATTTCTAGCTGCTAGTGTGGAAACTTCAGCAGGTGGGGTCTAGCTGATCAATGTGGAAGTGGGTATGTGAAGTCAGACCCAGCACAATTCCTTCCCCTGTCTCTCTTCCCAGGCACCATGAGGTTTGCACCCTGCCACCACTATGATGCTCTGCCTTACCACAGGCACACAGCATGAGGCCACAACTCCTGGGATTAAGCCCACACACTGTGAGCTGAACTAGACCTTTCCTCTTGCCTTGTCACAAAGTAACAATTCAGCTAACACATGTGCTAGTCATCAAGTGCTCTGTCAATGAAAGCACAAAAATTCTCTCTCTCTCTCTCTCTCTCTCTCTCTCTCTCTCTCACACACACACACACACACACACACACACACAATCATTTTAAAGATATCTTGAGGCTGGCAAGTTAGGTGTTAGAGTTCATGCTTAGCAAGTAGGAAGCCTTGGATTCATTTTATAGGAGGGGAGCAAAAGTTATTCAAATGCAAACCCAAGTGTGAAAGCCTTTTACATCATTGAATGTGTGATTGTGTTCATACCTCTGCAACCACTTATGCTTTACATTGCAAATAGTAATAGTTTTAATTTACTTGATCGGCCAAAAATTCAGAGAAAGCAGACTTCTATTACCACTAATAACTGGGAACCAGATGATATAACCTAAAGGTACACAGTGTGTTTGTCAAGCCACCAGTGGACTCTGTTTTTACAGTGGTGAATGTTTGTATGGGCCAAGCACCACTGAAAGCCTTTCACAGCTGCTCTCTTATCTAACCCTTGCAACAAGGGCTGTCATTATCATCTCCACTTATCTGAGCTCCTACCAAGGCTCAGAAGGGTAGGGTAACAGTGGGAAAGAAACCTTCAGTCACAGGCTACACTGCATGTCTCATGGATGGCAATTCTACAGGAGTTCTTACTAAATCTCTTAGGTTAAGTTTAGTGGGTAGGTAGAGAGTGAAGAGAAGGTGCACACACACGCACGCACGCACACGCACACACACACACACACACACACACACACACACACACACACACACACACGCTACACACTGACAAGACTTTAGCCTAAAGAAGCATCAGTGTTGAAAAAGAAAAGAAGCCAGGCAAAAGTAGCACACCCCTTTGATTCCACCATTCAGAAGGCAGAGGAAGAGGGTCGCTGAGCTCAAGGCCAGCCTGGTCTACAGAGGGAGTTCCAGGACAGTCAGTTCTACATAGAGAAGAAACTCTATTTAAAAAGGGAGGGAGGGAGAGAGGGAGGAGAAAAATCTATCATTAACTAAATCTTATTTCCATGAGAAAGTTGGGAAACCTATTTTAACATACTCCAGCATAAAGTGGTACTATCTGAAGACCTCATTTTCCTGTGGAAGCAAAACTCCCTTTCTTCAAACTCAACTAAAGTATATTACCCAAAGGAGCTATATTCTAAAACTAGCTTTGAGTATATTTAAAAGTTCTTAAGCAAAAATAAATCTTACAGGTTATTTTATGTTAATCAAAATTGAGGCCATGAAATGTCAGGTTAATAAAAATTAATACAATTACTTCATTCTTTAAAAATAACCACCTCCACCCCCACCCCTGAGACCAACAGCATGATAAGACTAAAAATATTAACAGAGTTCCTATGTTTTGACACCTAGCTACTACAGAGACAAGTAAGTACTCTGGATTAAATTACCCATATAAACGAGAAAAGACAAGTAATCAATGCATATCAAGAAAACAGGAACTTCTTGGTGTGGTGGTGCACGCCTATAATCCCATGACCAAAGAGGCTGAAGCAGGAACACTAACAGGAGCTCTAGGCTAGCCTAGGCTACACAGTGAGTTCCAGGTCAGCCTAGGCTAAAGTGTGCAAGAAAATAAAACTAAAAAGGGAAGAAAGGAATAGAGAAAGAAGAACGGAGGGAGAGAAGAAGGAAGCAAACAATCAAAGGACCAGAAGTCAAGAAAAAAAAACATAATCAAGACCTTGGGTTCTATAATTAGTGCCTTAGCTACTTTTCTATTGCCATGACCAAGGTGGAGAGAGAGCATGGCAGCAAACAGACAGGCATTGCAACGGAGCAATAATTGACAACTTACATCTTGATCCACAGCACAAGGCAGAGAAAGAGGCATACTGGGAATGGTGTGAGCTTCTGAAACCTCAAAGCCCACCCACAGTGATACACCTCCTTTACCAATCCTAATCTTTCCCCAACAGTTCCTCCAACTGTAGACCAGGCACTGAATGGCTATGCTAGCTAGTCATCAAGCTCTGGGCTGCCCAACCTACCTTACCCCCTCTACCCTTAGTGCCAGGATTTCAGGCAAGGACCACCATATCCAGCCTTTATATGGATATCAGAGACACAAACTCAGGTCCTCATGTTTGCATTTTACTGACAGATCCATCACCCCAGATACCACTTTTAAAAAATGCTTCTACATTCTTACAAATACCAATTCAGACTCTTAGTCATCATATTACTACTTAAAAATAAGTGTATTTATATACATACTTACATTCTACCATTTTATAACATTATTTTTAACTGGCTTGACATTTGTGGTTTTTAAAATGAATAGTTTGAGAACATTTGTGGTAGTGGAGGTTACTGCTGTAAACTTTCTCTTACCAAGATGATTAACCAGATGGCCAAGTGTGTTTATGAAAGGAGAGGGCAGTGCTGAGCTGTCTAGAGGCTGAACATAGGAGCCGCCCAGCTCTTCTTGAGCAGACATTAGGAACAACCTGATCATATTAGGACCTCTCGCTTCAGATTAAAAATAAGAATGGAAGATGGCAACATTGTGCTTCACACTAAACAAGGTCTAATTATATGAAAAATAAATCATTGGCAGAAAGATAAAGGACAAATTTTGAGCAGGGAGAAAATAGTGCATCAAAGTTTTGGTGGTATAGCTTTCCTTGCTGTTCTGAAAAGCAAATCAGGAGTTTAGCATGCAGTGCCACTTCTTTGGGGTTTTTGACTATGGTAGGACAAGAAAGATGAAGTGAAGTAAGGAAGATTAGATGTTTTCATTAGTATTCTCACAGATCTTTTCTCCAAAGAGGCAAATGCTGTATTTAAAAATTAAACCACCTATGATGGTTTGAATGAGACGCTCTCCATGGTTGCAGACACTGGAGCACTTGGTCCCCCAGCTGGTTGCACTGTTTAGGACATTTAGGAAGAGTGTCCTTGCCAGAAGTCTATCCTTGGGGCTGGGGGTGAGGGGTGCTTTGAGGTTTCAAAGCCCCACACCATCCTTGTTTCTCTGCCTCCTGCTCATGGTTTAAGATGTGAACTTTAGCTGCCCCTGCCACAATGCCTTCACTCTGCCATCACACTAACCCTCAGGAACCATAAGCCCAAATAAATACCTTTTTAGTCAGTGTTATGAAACTAAGATATCATCTAAAGCATATACACTGTCATCTAAGTAAAGCTGAAAAATACTAATGGCATGGTTATATCAGGTCTACTTGTGCACAAAATTTTACTCCTGAGACTTTTGTTTAACTTCATTTAGAATTATAGAAGTCTTATCAGCAGTTTTAGTTGCTATGATTATGATCATTTATTTAAAAAATATTCCAGCACAGCAGAATTTTCTCCTTCTACCTCAGCAGCTAGGCACTACAATGAACAAATGTGTGATGGAGAGGTGTTACCGATAGACAAATAGAGCTGTATGTGCACTGTGGAGAAAGGCAGAACTGGAGACAAGACAGTGGTGACAGGGGAGAGAGAGGGCTGAGGTTGACAGTGGAACATGTTATTGCCCAGTGGGGGTGGGGGAGTAGCAGTGTACAGAAGCATGGCTTTCACAGATGCAGACTCAGTGCCCAAACATACCACCAGACTGTGGGATCACTCTGGCTCTGGTCAATGATGGAGGAGGCCCAAGATGAGGAACAGTTCACTGTCTGAATTGGACCTCCTCAAAGGATTACTATGCTTCATGCTGCTGCCCTAGGCCGTGATAAAGCCTGAGATCCATGTGTATGTATGAGGTCGGTGCTGTTGACTGAAGCCTTGGTGATGTCCTCCAGTTCTACTGCCTCAGAGGGTCATGCTGTCATGAGCTTGAGCTGCCACCTGAGGCCATGATGATGCCTGGGTTCAGCTGCCACTGAAGGTCATTTCTGGATCTAAGGTTCTACTGAGGCAAGGGTCTGGGTCTTCCTTAAAAGTCAAAAACTACAAAATGCAAAACTGGTAGTTTTACCATCTACTGGTGAATGTCAAAGCTCATTTTTAAAACCATCAGCTTCAAAATTAAAAGTAATGTGAAACTATTTTTGGAAAGACCAAGCTATCCTCAAATTCTTACTGCAATAAATAAATACTAAAGGTCTGTAAGAGTCCCTATGACTTAATTAATTAACAGATACAACATAGTTTGAATGTTTATAGTTCAAGATCCCTTTACTCAAAGCATCAGATGTTTGGGGAAAAAAAAGGTTTGGGGAGGGTGGTGAAGCAATAATTTTCTTCTAACCAGAGGAATCTGCCAGAATACAAATGTGACTGCATTTATTAAAATAAAAAATGAGGGCCACCAACTCCCAGTAATACCCATGCCAGCACAACCATAAAGGGTCAGCAACTACATATTAAAACAATATATGCTTGGACTTTTTGTTGTTAATTGTGTTCATGTCTATAAAGCCAGAAATGAACACTATAGAAATACCTGGTTAAACCTCTTCCCTCTATATGTTGTTTTTTTAATGATGTTACCCTCTATATGCCTTTTTTTTTTTTTTTTTTTTTTTTTTTTTTAATGACGCTTCTAGGGATGGAATACAGGGCCTCATGCTAATCATATATGTAATAACTGAACCACACCCTAAGTTCCTTTCATAATGAACTTGGGATACAAACACACTCACTGATAGCTACAAAACATTGTTTTCTCTTACCAACACTTTAATCCCACATACAGAGCCTGCATATAACAGAGCTGATTGTGACTGTCAGGTAGTGGACCTACCTAGCCAGGCCAGAATCCCTTCAAAATAGAAGCTGAGGCTGAAGCAGAGCAAACTTCCAGAGCAAAACTCCTGCATGGTTAGGAAAAAGGGTGTGCTTAGGCATGCAAACACTGTATTTCTGAAGCTTAAAGCAGAAGTAACTCTGATAACTTGTGTTTAGAAGATGTATAGGAAGGTAGATCAAGAATAGCTGTCCTCTGGTGATGAGACAAAGGACGAATAGAGCGCACACACTTTGCCCTGCTAAAATTAGCAGCAGTAGCGGCTTGAGTTCTTTTTTTTTTTTTTTTTTTTTTTTTTTCTTTCGAGACAGGGTTTCTCTGTGTAGTCCTGGCTGTCTTGGAACTCACTTTGTAGACCAGGTTGGCCTCAGACTCACAGAGATTCACCTGCCTCTGCTAGGACTAAAGGCATGCGCCACCAATGCTCAGCACAGCTTGAGTTCTTTAGCCACACAGTCACCATCAAGGAAACAATAATCCTCAAGATTTATTTTGAGGATCTTCACTGCAGAGCTTTATAAAAGAAAAGAGGATTACTAAAACTTGTCACGCTACCAGAATACAGTGACAAACCATCAAGGTCAGATAAAATAATAATAAGTCTAAGCATTTAAAGACACAGAAAGATGCCACTATATGCTGGTAACGTACTGTCACTATATACTGCAAATACAACCTATAGAGCAATATGAACAACTGAATTCCAATCTTCAAGTTTGGCTGGAGAATTAGCTCAGCTATCCTTCTAGAGGACCCAGGCTCAATTTCCAGCACCCACATAACAGCATACACTATACCTCCAGCTCCAGGAGATCTGATGCCTTCTTTTGGCCTCCAAAGGCTCCAAGCATGCATATGGCACACAGACATACGCATGCAAGCAAAACACGATACACATAAAACAAAAAGTCCTAAATTTTAAAAAATGGGGCAAGTGAACTGGCAAGATGGCTCAGGAAGTGGAGGAAGTTGCTACTAAGCCTGACAACCTGAGTGCAACCCCTGGAATCCATACAATGAAGGGAGAGAACCAACTCTCATAAGCTATCTTCTAACCTCTACATATGCTCTATGACTTCTATACACACACGCACACACACAAATAAAAATATATAAATAATTTAAATAATCCTTACTCGACAAGACAGGTGAATTTACATTATATCTATGGATAAAAAGAAATCTGGAAGTATATACAGCTGATTGTATAGTGAGCTCACCATGCTTTCCTGTTTTTCCTCATCAGCAGTTACTAATTTTGTTTTTATACATATCTGAATTTTATAAAAGGAAAAAATTACTAAAATGTTTCATATATATATATACTTGATAGTCAGATAGATCCACTGTGTAGCATTTGCTGTAAAAGAAAAAGGAAGGTTTGCTTTAAAATGCCACTTGAGAGCCACAGAGTAGCTCATGATACAGAACTATTATAGTAGAGCACTAGAGAGTAAAATTTTACCAATAGGAAGCTACTCACAAGACACTTACGGCTGTGTGAAGTCACGAGTGATGAAATCAGAACTCTTGAAAAGCAGAAAGATGTCACTGAGGGTTTTACACTTCAGAGAACTATTCATAGCTATCCAGTATGCATCCTAAATAATAAACACATGTGAGTTAAGACACATCCCACAACTGCAGCTCAGGCATATAAATGAAAGCAATAATGCACAGCACCTCAAGGGTTAAAAAAACAGCCAAGCAACTTTTAGTAGAACTGTCAGATGTCAAACACACTTCCCAACAAAAAGAGCATGATCAGTGCATGCCAGATAATCAGTTATGCACACTGAAGTCAAAGATGGTTCAGTAGGTAAAGGCATTTCCCCAAAACCTTAATCACTTAAGTTCAATCCCTGAACCACACATGGGAGAAGAAGATACAAGTCCCACAAATTGTCCTCTGACCATTAAATGTGCATGCACAAGTACACCCATAAAACAAAGAAATATAATTTAAAAAAAAAAAAAGTAGTGTAGCTATGCATACTGAGATAGTAGGATTCACACAGGGTCAAGTACTTTCCAATGTTTTTCATGTTAAGATGGAAGGTGGATTAATGAAGTCATACACATCAGCTGATAAAAGGTTCAAGAGGTAAAATAGCTACTCTCCAAAATAAGAGCAGTCATCTTCATCCTTCCTGTTTGGGGAGACTGACAGACAAACACCTGGACTTAGACTGTCAGTACACTTAAGACCCTATTTATTCGATCAGAAAGGAGGAAAGTGACACAGTTTCAACCAGTGGCTGTGCTGGCCATGTGGACATAAGGCAACAAGGCTCAGTGAAATGTGTGATTAAGATACACTTCTACAGACAGACCAGACACAGGACAAAATACACATTGAAAAACATTGACAATTACCAAAACTATCCAATTATCCACACTACATGAAAGAAAGCACTGGACAAGTAAGGAATTTACAACCAAAAATAATCTTCCCGTCTTAAGTGGAAAACAAAGAAAATTTAAAACATTACTCATATAGAGATTAAAAACTGAGAAACTAAAATTAATTCAAAAACATCTATGATACTTTTGTAATTTCTCCCAATGAAAAAAACAATAACTTCTGGTTAAAGAAAGTATACCCATCATATTTAAATCCACTAAATATGGTTTATACGTATGCTCTGTGTGTACACTGTGTGTATACTGCAAACCATAAAAAATGAATGCAACTACCAACTCCAAGGAAAGTAAAATATGAAAAAAGAAAATACTAATAATCATAGTAAGCATACACCAGGTGAGTACATGGTGTTTGCAAAATGAAAGCCACTGGAAACTCTGAATACCGGGAGAAAAAAAAGGTGCCCCCAAAAGTGAATATGCACTTCCTACTGCTGTGCACAAGCTCATGTGTGGAAGGGAGGTATGTACTGATGGATTGGAGGACAACTTTCAAGAGTTGGTTCTTTCCGGCCTTGTCGGTCCTCAAGATTAAACTCAGGTTGTCAGGCTATCTCACTGAGCTATTTATTGGTACTTTTCAACAGAGGAAATCTTGCTCAGCTGAGTAGGTAGCATTTTTTAAAATGCAGGCTATGAACATACCTGGCAACACAAAAGGTCAAACTATCTTTCGATAGAATACATAGTATTTCACAGACCCAAGAAAGTACATATAGCAAAATCAAAAGAATAAAACAGAGGAAAGATATAATAAATTCAACAGCATTTTCTCTGGAATTAGGAATATAATCAGATCTTCCATGGGATATAAAATGAAATAAAGAGCAAAACAAACAAGTATTCAAATAATAAGATTTCCTTATGTGCGCCTACCCTTGGGGCACTCCAGTTAAGTTTAGGGAAGACACTACCCCCCAGCGAATTGATAGCTTCCTGGACTTGAGTGGTGAACTCAGGAAACTCTGGTGCCTACAAAGACAGAGAACAAGTCATAAGCAAGTCAACATCACTAGAGACACAGAAAATATGATCAATATCTCAAGGTTGTTGTTAGGGTGTTAAAACAATTATTTAGAACACAAATTGCTGTTCTTATTCCTCCACTCAATTAAATAAAATCAGCAAAGAAATATCTACCAGAAAGAGAAATAATCAACTTCTAAACAGGTACTTTCTAAAAACATTCAAAACTCCCATCTCTGAAAACACAAATATCATCAAGTACATGGTACATAAGGAACAAATCACTGGTACTTATATAATGCCAGCATCTGAAGCCAGCTGTGACGGCACACACCCTGTAATCCCACCACTTGGCAAGCAGAGGCAGGAATTAAGAACTGAAGACCCTTGGCTATATAGCAAGTTCAAGGGCAGTTGAGACTGCCTGCGGTGGGGCTCAGGGGATACATAAGGCAGTATGTAAGTATGCTCTGCACAGCAAACTTAAGAATTCACGTTTACACCCTCAGTACAAAAGCCAAGCATGGCTACCCACAACTGTAACCACAGTACTGGGAGGGTAGGGACAAGCAGATTGCAAGAGCTCACTGGCCATTCAGTCTCACTAAAATGACAAGCTTCAAGTTTATCGAGTGATCCTCTTTAAATGCAATGAGATGAAGAGCAACAGAGAATGATACCCAGTATCTTCCTCTGGCCTCCACAGACAGACAGACAGACAGACAGACAGACAGACAGACAGACAGACAGACACACACACACACACACACACACACACACACACACACACACACACACACACAGACTAATAAGAGCTAGTATTTTTCGAGAGAAGAGACTGGGGTGGGGTGGGTATTGCCTGTACATCATTCCAATTCTCAGAAATAATACCAAATGCTTAAAGGACCATTTGTGGGAAAGGTTCAGTAAAAATGAAAAGCACATGACATGATAAACTATACCTAAACACTACTATTTACAGACAAGTTTTAATACACGCAAAAATCCTAAATAGTACCTGGGTAAGTTAAAATGTCCTTTTTGGTTGTGTTAGAAACAGACATTTTTGAATAAAAAGTAACTCAGTCTAGTGTTTGTTTCAAACAGGAAGTGACAGAAATACTTCTATTCAACAGGAAGATACAACTGATTGCCAATAGACCCTGCCTTAAGCTTTAGGTAAATATCAAGGGGTATGGAGACAGGACTTTCTGGGGAGCCAGAACACAAGAACATTAACAAACTCTTCCTGTCATTCTCTGACTGTATTAGCCTCTAGAGAAGGGGTTGCTACCCCCTACTGGTCAACTGCAGATTCTGGGAGAAAAGAAAACCTAATCAAATTCCATAGTAGAAAAATATTCTGACAAAGTCTAAAATTACCTACACACTACAAAACCCAGATGGTTCCTACGTACGCTCAAGATCTAGCCCAATGAAGAGAAAGAAAAAAAAACTGAGATGATTCTGGGGGAAAGGACAAAAAAGTAAGTTCTTAAAAATGTCAATATATCTCCCAATTAGAAACAACTCATTGGTAGGTTTTGTTTGATTTGTAGGCTAAGACTTGATCCCTGGCCTGTGTGTGCAGGCAAACTAACACTAAGATGCACTCTCAGCCCTAGAAAGGGTAAACTGTAAGCAAGACACTAACCTGTAGGCTGGTTAATGACAAGTTCTTTCATTATTTGATAGAATACACCAACTCAGCTTAGACACTATCAGTCATGAAGCCCTCTCAATGAACAACTGAGTCAGGAATCCTGTATTTCCATTTGCCTCTCCCATCAAAAGGATGTATGATTCCTGTCATGCAAATTACTTCCTCATAATCACCAGAAGTTGCTGATCTAGAGCTGTCAACAAAAGCCACTTATCTAACTAAGCTCTGCATCAGCAGTAGTTTCTACAAGACATACAGCTGGGGCGGCAGGGATGACTCGATGGCTGCTCTTCCAGAGGACTGGATTCAATTCTCAGCACCCACATAGCAGCTCACAACTATCTGTAACTTCAGTCCTAGGGGATCCTATCCCCTCTTCTGACCTCCTCAGGCACCAAGCATGAACATGATGCACAGATATATATGCGGACAAAACACCCATTCACATAAAATTTAAAAATAATTCACATAAAATTTAAAGAAGACAAAATAATTCCACTTCCCTACTCCAGAAAGCATTGCGTGGAAGAACTGCTACATTTCATACATTTTGCTTTGGTTTTGTAGATTGACTCCACGGCTATGTGCACTTTAGGCAATCTGCAAAAAAAAAAAAAAAAAAAAAAAAACAAAAAAAAAACAAACAAACAAAAAAACCCTTGGTTTTGTTGCTGCTGTTTGTTTGTATTGTTTTGCTTTGTTTTGAGAGAGGTTCTCATTTAAAACAGGCTGACCTAAAAATCACGATGTAGTCAAAACTGGCCTTGAACTCTTGGCCTTCATTTTGCTGCCATGCACCACTATGCCCAGGTCTACTTAGTACATTTTTAAAGATTTGATTAGTCCTCTCAAATTCTCAAAAAATATTCAGCCTTATGAAATACTAAACCATGGGTCTTTCAGAAAAATTTAAATTATAGAGTTTCATATCTGCATTGGAGTCATGATTTTATATGATAAAATGAATAATAAACAAATGACATTAATATTATTGTTTCAAGCTCATATCTCAACTGTCAGTTTTGAACACAGGCACCAGTCAGCTGTCCAGGGGAATTTTCCTACTGTGAGTGAAATAAAAAGCCACACTTTCATTTGACAGCCCTAGACATTCTGAGATCTCATTAGCTGCCTTTCTAGCCTCAATTCTGTACCACCACACCATTCAGAGAGAACAGGTATCCTTTTTTCCTTTCCCTTTTTTGGTATTAATTGTTTTTAAGAACTACAAAATGAATATAAAAAATATATTTTCTCATGTTCCTAGATTGAAACATCCAACAATTTGGCATATTTAACTCAATTCTTTATGTGGTTTTGTTTGTTTTACTTTTGTTCAGTGAAGCAAAGCTAAATTATTTGTTAATTATATATTTCTTAAAGGAAAAAACATTACAGAGAGGAATAAAGATCCTGACCATTATAAAACTGCTGTATATTCTTCTACATTCATGACTTTAACTCTACAGTATATATACTTGTCCATAAATATGGCTTTCTAAGGAGATATAATACTATCATTTGCCAAGCATACTTTTACTTTTTGAGATTTTTTTTAATCTTATATGTATGACTGTTTGCCTGTATGTATGTACTGTATTGTGTGAATAGATGTTTCTGTGCTGCCTGGTCCCAAATAAACACACAGAGGCTTATATTAATTATAACTGTTTGGTCAATGGCTTAGGCTTCTTCTTGGCTAGCTCCCTCTTAATTATTAACCCATTTCTATTAATCTATGTATTGCCAATTGGTCTTGGCTTATGGGAGAATGCTGGGGTGCCCTACCTTCCCAGTAGCTACATGGTATCTCCCTGCCTCTGCCTCCTACCTTTCTCCAGCCCTGTTCAGATTTCCTGCCTGGCTAAATCCTGCCTGTCCATTCACCAAAACAGCTTTATTTATCAACCAATAAGAGAAACATACATTCACAGCATACAAAAAGACATCCCGCATCAGTTCAGTGTTGTATCCAAATCTGTCAGCACACAGGCCAGAAGAGGTCAACAGATCCTCTAGAACTGGAGATACAGCAGGCTATAAGCTGCCATGTGTGTCCTGGAAACCAAACCTGGGCTGTCTAGAAATGCTTTTGAAATCTTGATTACTATTTCCTTATTTGTCTTTGACACAAGGCTTAGGCCTAGGTTTTTAGCCCAAGATGGTGTCCAGATTGCAACCTTCACACTGGAGCCTCCTGAGCACTAGGATTATATGCAGGTGATTCATATTCATTTTCTCTCTCTCTCTCTCTCTCTCTCTCTCTCTCTCTCTCTCTCTCTCCCTCCCTCCCTCCCTCCCTTCCTCCCTCCTCCCCTCTCTCTGGTGAATAGGGGTATTCCTCATTTGATAGCTTTTTACTTACACTAGTGAATGATTTAGTTTGGCTTTTCCTTAGTGGACCAGGCTTCAGTATCTCCTTGATTAAGAGTTATTCATCCATGAGTGTTCCTACTGCCCATCTTCCCTTACGCCCACCCGGAGAACCTAATTAACTTAAATATTCATTTTTATTGTAAAATAATGTCAGACTTCCAGAAATGTAAGATCAACAAGAATGCTTACATACTATTCACAGACTCATCCTCCCTTTCACCCCATTTGCTTTATCATTGTTCCCCAAATCCTACTCTATGTGCATGTCTATTTATTTATATTTACATTATATAATGAATACTTTTCCCACAGTTTTAGAACACACTACAATCACTAAGTCCATTCATCCCTAAATATAAATATATATTTCCTAAAAAGCTGTTTAAACATTCTTTTATAAGAGTAAAATGATAACCATCAAGAGTTTTACAGAAATAGAATATCATAGCCTAATTTCTAAATTGCATTGGAGCCTGCCCATTGTCCTAACAGAGTCTTTTATAGCAAAAGAAAAATAAGAACCCTTTTCCTTATATATAATCCAGTCTAGAAGCATCCATTGCAGTTAGATGCCATGTTTCATTAATCTCCTATCACCTCCAACAGTTAGTTCCTTTCTCTTTGACATTTACTTCTCATGACCTTGATATATTTAAAGGTTATAGCTAGAGCTGGCTTCTGAGATCTTACTGTCATATTCCCATCATTCTTTTCCATTTCCTTAATTTCTGGCACAGCAAGCTACTGTGAGTACACTTCACTTTCCCAACTTCAGTCCTAGGCTTCTCTAAGAAGTTTCAGGTTAGTGGAGAGTGGTGCTCAGAAGCTAGCAGAAAGGCATGAAGCATGCTCCCTGATACCATGATAAATGTCACTGATTCTGAACATTCTTAGTACACAATATGGAAAACACACACACACACACACACACAGAGAGAGAGAGAGAGAGAGAGAGAGAGAGAGAGAGAGAGAGAGAGAGAGAGAGAGACCTGATTTCAAAAGACTATTTCTTGTATGAGTTTATATGCCAGAAGCCATATAGCATGAGACCTCCTGGAGCTGAAGTTACATGAGGTTGTAAGCCAACTGACTTTTATATTAGCAGCAAACATTTTTGCCCACAGAGCCATTTCTCCAGTTCCTGCTGTTCTGATTTTAAAGTCTGTGTCTCTCCAAAACTCATGTCAAACCTTAATCCCAACCACAGTGATACTGGGAGGTATGATGTTTAGGAAGTTAAGTCATGAGGGGCTACATTCATGAATAGAGTTAACAGGTTCATAAAGGATATCAAAGAACCTTCCAGCTCTTCATTTCCCCTGCCTCCTAGCATGGTCTTATACAGCAATAAGGGGCCATCTTGAAGCAGAGATACCTCTTCCCAGACACTATGTGTACCTTGTTCTTGGATTTCCTATGAGAAATAAATTTCTAATTACTCAGTCTAGGAAGGGTGTACACGTGACATGAGAGCAAACAGAGAAGCTATTTGAGAAGAATGGGAGCACCAAGGAGAGAGAAGACAATGGGGAAATGAAGAAGAGCAGAGTGTGACAGTATACACGTATGCAGATGTCACGATGAAACCCATGTTTCTATATGTTAACCAAGAAACTCATTTTAAAAACAAGGCACTGCAGAGATAGCTCAGTAGGTAAAGTACTCGCTTTTCACTAGGGGTCCCCAAAGTCACATAAAAACTCAACTTCCACACCAAGACGTATACTATAATCTCCCAGCTAGAGTGGGAGTAGGAAGAAACCCGGGGCTTGCTAGTCAGCCAGCCTAGCCTAATTGGCAAGTTCCAGCCAATGACAGACTCTGACTCAAATGACGTGAATCATGTTCATTCTTTCTGGTTTGTTTTTTGGTTTTTGTTTATTTGGTAAGGTTTGGTTTGGTTTTTTGAGACAGTGTTTCTCTGTGTATAGTCTTGGCTGTTCTAGAACTCACTTTGTAGATCAGGTGCCCCTCAAATACAGAGATTCACCTGCCTTTACTTCCTGAGCTGGGAACACCCCTACCAGTTATGAAAGACATTCTTAACAATGATATCCAAGGTTGTCCTCTGGACTCCACATGCACATAGGTGTGTGTGTGTGCATGAACACTTATATGCATGTGCACCTGTGCACATATACATAATAAATATTGACAGAAATAAATTGTACAGTTATAGCAGAACACACAATTTAAGTTACATACATTATCTATCTATATTATTTAAATGTGAGCCTCTATACTAACACACATAACCCCATTAAGATCCAGGTCAAATGTATCATGGGATACATATCCATGAGTATATACACAGCACAAAGTGGGTGGGTAATTAAAATGGAGGACATATAGTTGGGATCAGGGACAGGAAGGGGTCTGAGAAGTTAGGTGGATGGATATGAATATGATCAAAACATACTGTATATAGATATGAAATTCTCAAAAAATTCATAAAAATATTACATTTTAAAATCCTGGCCACATGTTGCTTCCCACTGAAGTATTTCTGGATACACTCAGTTAACTATTCTCTCTGCTTTGTCATCTTGACCATCTACCGCCTGCCTTAAGTAATACTTCTCCCTAGTTTACAAACTCTCTGATGGCAGAAATCAAAGAAATATGCTTGTTCCACAGAGCCCAATTTAGTGGCCTGAGTATGACAGAATCACACTGAGATGAATGAGATTTTCATATATAAGAGTGATATGTATGAGGACAAGACCATGCGGTAGAAGTACATAGAGACAGCTTACCTGAACAAGGAGGAGCTAAGGGCCACTAGACTGACAGCTGGGAAGCCAACAGGGGACTGACTCAGGCCCCCTGAATATGGGTCTCAGCCAGAAGGTCTGAGCAGGCTAAGAGACCTCAGACAGTGGAGCCAGGATGTATCCCTGGTGCACAAAAGGACTTTGCAAACATATCCCCCATGGAGGGATAACTGCCTTATTCTAGAGATAGGAGAGAAGCCCTAGTCCCTACTTCACAGGACCTGTCAGATCTACATGACCCCAACTGGATGGCATTCCCCTACATATGGTATTGGGGTGGGGGGTTGGGAGGGGAGGGTGTTTAGAGTGCATGGTAGAGGGCAGAGAGGGTAAAAGGGAGGGAAGGAGGGAGGGAGGGCTGGAGGGGAGGGAGAGGGAACTGGGATCGACATGTAAAATAATAAATTAAAAAAAAAAAAAAGCTTTGACTCCAAAATTTAAGTTGAAGAACAAGTTACTGGGGAAAAGTATTTCTATTTTTGTTTCCACAGAAAATGAAAAGATGTGGATTCCTTCCAGACTAATGTGGTTTGATCACACCAGACCGCCTGAAACAGAGTACAAGCTGATCCTACATTCCAAACAGCTGAACAAAACAGCCCCACAGACTACAGCTAGGATATCTGAATCTTCTTCGAATCCCCCAAGACAGCGCCCCTTACCAGCAGGAAGTAGTTTGGAAAGAATGACGCCCAAATTCCCAATTATTGTGTATAAATGTTTGTTTTCATTTAATTGGACTTTGTTATATAAAATTAAATACAAAAAAAAATAAAAAAAAAAAGAGTGATATGTATGGCATCTGGAGTAAACAAGACAAAGTTTCCCATCTCTGCATCTGTTGGCATAGTAATCTAAGGAAATAACATCACTTTTAGACCTCTCCAAGTCTTTTCATGTTTTCTTTAAATTATATCTCTTTAATCAAACTAAACAAAAGTACTTCAGTCTCACTTGAAAGAAATAACTTTATGGCATTTAAATATCCTTGAGTAAACGAATACAGACTTTTCCCTTTAATCTCCATTCATCTGGGAAACTCAGAGCTAACATTTGGTTTTATTCCATCTTTCAGTGTCTAACAGAAGCAAATGGAGCATCAAATATATACTTTTGATATTTATTTTGTAAGCAGAGGGAGAAAGAGGGCAAACTGTGCTTGCATTTTAAGCAATGACACAAGTTATTTTTACAAAGAGTAAGTGATAACCCACAGACAGTAAGCTATCCCATGGCAAGCACACAAGCTTAGAGGCAGGCACTTAAGCCTACAGGCTCACTCTTGTGTGACAGTGTGAGGCTGCCCCATGTTGGTGCAACTGTGCGCTTACCGTAAGTGTGGTTGTACTGTCGTCATCGGACCACTGCATGGACAAGAAGAGAGAAAGAAAACATTCAATTTTAAATACTATACTGGGTAACAAAGGCCCGATGCTACCTAAAAATGACACACAGGAGACACCTTCCCCTGAACATGATATATGAGATGGCTCAATAGGTAAAAACACTTGCTATTCAAACATGAGGGACTGAGTTCTAATCCTCGATACCCATGTAAAAAGCCAGAAGCAGATATACATGCCTGGAACCCTAGTGTTGGAGTGGGGTTGGTGGAATCCCTGCGGCTTGGTGGCCAATGCTAGCCTAGCTTAAAAAAAAAAAAAAAAAGTGAGTTCCAGGTTCAGCAAGAAAAAGTCTCAAGGAAATACAATGGGGAGTGATAAAGCAAGATACCAGATGCCCTTCACTGGTTTCTTCATGCAAATGCATGGGATACATACCTAAGTATGTACAAACCTATATACCACACACATGCACCATGTATATGTATATCCACATATGTATGTATACATTTAACATACCTATGTCAAAGTAAGACTTTCATGTAATAAACATAAGGTAAGATCTGTCAAAAGAATTTCAGAGATTGTCTGCATGAGAACAGATACTAACCAGACTACTCTCTACTGACCTGTGTTTCTTCTGCTTCATTATCACTGTCTGGCTGGGAACATGTTGGAATATCTTCCCTAAGAAAACATAAAGAAAACTTTAAGTGCGGAAAATACTTTGGTGCCATGAAGTCATAATTTCAAGTGTAATGAATTTACAAATAAATAGACAGACAGATGGATGATTGAAAAGCAGATAGCCTTAGGATTAGAGAGTATTATAAAGAAATGTTCACTTCTTGAGACAGAAGCTAATAAAAACACGGAATTTAAACAAACAAACAAACAAATAAATAAAAGCCAGGCAGTGGTATTACACATCTTTAACCTCAGCACTAAGAAGGCAGAGACAGGTGGATCTGGATCTCTGAGTTTGAGGCTAGAGTGAGTTCCAGGACAGCCAGAGCTACACAGAGAAACCCCTTCTCAAAAAACCATAGATAGACCCGGCATTGGTGGTGCATGCCTTTAGCCTTTAGTCCAGCACTCGGGAGGCAGAGGCAGGCAGATCTCTGTGAGTTCAAGGCCAACCTGTTCTAAAAAGCTAGTTCCAGGACAGACTCCAAAACAATATAGAGAAACCCTGTCTCAAAAAACAAACCACAAAAAACACCATATATAGACAGACAGATAGATAAAACATGGTTAATGAAAATATATTGCCAGGAAGAGATGGCAGAATGAAAACATCTGCCTGCTCAAAATCACTCAAACCAGGAGAAAAAAAAAAAAAAAAAACTAAACTCCATCTCTACTAATACTGTATGAGTCATGTAGCAAAGATAAAGAGGATCAGACAAGATGAAGGCCAATACAGAAGGGAAACAGGAAGAGCTACCTACACAGCTAATGGACAGCACTGCAGGGTAAAACCAAGACTGTGTATTTGTACAAGGAAAACTGATCATGAGCAACAGTGTCAAGGATTACTCTGGATCTACACTGGGTTACACAGAAAGAAGTAAAGGGGATGGTGAGAGGAAAGGAGGCAGGCAGGCCCACAAACTTTCTACATATTTCTTTGCAGGGCTATTCTGCCTTTCTACCCATCATACTCCAGAATTTATTTCCCCATCCCTCTAATTTAGACTGGCTTCAAGACTTATTCTGAGACACATAATTTATCCAAAGCAATACTACCTGGTTCTGCACTAGGCCACCAGAAGTTCCTATAGCTTTTCTTCATACCTTTTTGGAATATTTTTACTGCTCTGTAAAGAAGATAGGGCTAGCCTTACTGAGGATGAGGAGATCCACATGGGAAAGGAGACCCAAGTGGCAGCATTAACTGTCAGGTCTGTGAGGTAATCCATCTTATGATGACCCATCTCAGCCTGGTCACCAAAGGACTATAGCCATGTAACTTTAGCAAGACCAACAGAAGATTTGCCCAAGGCCAAGAATGAAGATCAGATTTTTGCCTATGTACAGGTTAACTAGGGAGCCTCTTACAATTGGTTGGACACAGGCAGGTATCATGAGGTTCCCGACTGAGACAAAGGGCTCTGTTACTCACAGGCCAGCACAAAGCATGAGTCCATCTCTCAATCAGTTCCCTTGTGACCCTCCAGTCTTAAGTGGGCAGCAAGAGTGGCCCAGGTTTGCACGACAACTGAGGGGCCATCCTTTTAAGGAATCTCAACTTTTACAAAGGGATCCAAGTACACCTATTCCATGCATAACCCAGGGGGATCTCAAACCTGATTTTATTCTGGAGGGGGACACCCTCTCTCCTCCTATGACAGCTCAAAATTTGTATGAAGTTCATGATACTCTGCCTTCCCTCTCCCCAAGCATATATAAGTTGTAAGGACTGCTGTGAAAAACTCTCAGCCATGAGCATTTCACAAGGACAAGCAGAAACCAGCAGAGCTACCTAAAAGAGGATCCGATGGCCTGAACTGCCTAAAAGAGGCAGTCTCTAAACTACTGCACTGCCCACAGGTTAGATCATGCTCTAGGGTTCAGTTTTTGTGAGCTGTCACCCATCGTGGGATGAGCATCTGGTGATAGCAGCTGTCTTTGAGTCCTTTCTGCTCCTATAAATAACTCCTCACCATATTCTTCTAGGTAGCTCCAATAAAACAAATTGATTCACCAAATTAAAATTGGGTCTATTCACCCTATTCACCACACAGGGTGAATAAACACCTGCTTACATCTCCCTGAGAATAGTGTTATATAACACCCTCAACTAACACTGTTCATTCCACATGGTGCTTGCCAATACCCAAGACTCATGTAAGCATCTAACTGATAAAAATCAACACAGGTGGCTCTTCAGTGTCCACAGCATGGAAACTTATAAAATGTCTTCTAATATTAGGGATCAATTATACTATGAATTATTATATATACTACATTTGGGAACAGCAATTTCCTTTTCAGTAAAAGAGATTTAACTTAGAACTTTAACCATGTTAGGCAGACCCCTAATACCAAGCTTACAGCCCTTTATTTTTTAATCATTTCCTTATCCTTTAATTATACCACACTAATGAGGTTCTTCAATAATTTTCAGATTATCAAGGTTCAGGGAATGGTGTATCATGCCTGTAATGCCAGCATTCAGAAGGCAGAGGCAGGCAGATCTCTGAGTTGGAGGCCAACCTGATCTACAGAGCAAGCTCTAGAATAGCCAGAACTACACAGAAAATCCTATCTTGAAAAATAAACAAAAACAAACAAAGAAAAAAGGGAGGGAGGGAGGAAGAGACTGGAGAGATAGCTCAGTGGTTTGCAGAGATAGTTCAGCAGTTAAGAGCACTGGCTATTCTTCCAGAGGATCTGGGTTCAATTCCCAAGACCCACATATCAGCTCACAACTGTCTGTAACTCGTTTCAGAGGATCTAACATACTCACATAGACATATATAGAGACAAAACAACAATGCACATAAAATAGGAATAAATAAGTAATGAATGTTTTTTAAAAAGAGGTTATTAGTGATAAAGAACCAGAAATACAATCCAGAAAACTACACTAAAAATCCAGAAGACAATAATGAGGTCAACTTGCACACATAGTAAACTACAGACCAGTGTGGGAATTCAATAGAACTCTCTCAAAAAAACAAACATGGGGCTGAAGAGGTGACTAGGGAGTAAAATCACTTGCTATGCAACTATGAGGACCTAAACATAAATCTCAAGAACTTGCTTATTTATTTATTTGTTTGTTTGTTTATTTATTTAATTATTTATTTATTTTGAGACAGGCTTTTACTGTGTACAGGTTGGCCCCGGAAATCACTATGTAGACCAGGCTGGCCTTTAGCTCACAGAGCCCCATTTGCCTCTGCCTCCTGAATGAAAAGGATGGTGTACCTAGGCTAATCCATTCACCCATGCAAAAATGTTGATTTAATCAGTACACTGTTTCTTTATGATTATAAAGAATTGTTTTCTGATTTACTTTACCTTCCGGAAACCACCAGAGTTCCATCGTCGAGTAAATAGTCTTTCACATTCTGAGGAAGTGGGAGAATGACACTGGAATAAAGATATATACCAAAATAAGGTCTCATTTAAAAGAACTAGTCACAGTGGAGAAATGTAGATGGATTTTTTAATAGGGGTGGGGCTGCCAGCTCACAAAAAACAAAACAGAAAAACCAACAGAGACTTACTAATTATGAAATCTCAGCCTATAGCTTAGGCTTGTTTCTAACTAGCTCTTACAACTTAAATTATTGAATTAACCCATTTCTATTCATCAGTGCTCTGCCATGTACCTCTCCTCCTGCACCTCTTGCTCACCCTTGCTCCTTCATCTGGCTGACAACTCTTCCTTTCTTCTTTCCCCAGCTTTCTCTCCTGCCTAGCTATTGCTCATTCAGCTCTTTATTAGCCAGTGAGAAGGCACGTTGGCAAAGACACACCTTCACAATGTACAAAAAGATTACGGTGGAAGGAGAAAATAGTCTCCTGCAAATTGTCCTGTAACCTGCACATGCCCAACATGCACACATACACATACAAGTTAAATAAATAAACAAATGAACATTTTAAAGGTGGTTTTAGGCACCACAACCTAGTCAGAGACTGTCTAGTGATGCCAGGAAATCCCACTTATTGGCTTAATTCCACTATCATCCTCATATACGTGGCATACATTTTAAGTGAACTAAAATAATTTGCTTCAGTGGGGGTTTTATTAAATCCAAAAGGAAACAAACATTTGTGTGTGTGTTTACCATGTACCAGAAAGGGTGGCAGCACTTTAAGTAATTTATCATAATTAACACTCACAACAATCCTATTACTTTCCAAATAAGGATTAGAGAGATTAAGTCATTTGCTGAAGATGCTGATCCAACCACTATTCAAAGTCAGACAGATGGTTCTGACTCTAGAGCCTAAATCTTAATCACTGTATGCTTATTCTTAAGGCAAAGGAACACTATGCCAGAGGTTGCAACAGACAATTACATAAAAACCAAAGGACAGTTTTTAAGGATCTTTAGTTGCTGGGCTGAGAATGGTGGTACATGTCTGTAACCCCAGCACTTGGGAGACTAAGGTAGGAAGGTCACCAATTCAATAACCAGACTCTCTCAAAACAGACAGACAAAAAAAAAGGGGGGGGAGGGATTTTAGCACAGAAATGACTGATAGGTTCACAAGTGAACCATCTGCTATACCAACGCTGAAAAAAATAATCCAAACATTATTTCAGACATACAACTTAACTTTAATTATGTAATTTAAGGAAAGACTGGTATATCAGCTAGTTAAGATAACTAGTGATAGGCAGGAATTATTGGTGCATCAACAGCTCTTCTTTGGTGTGACTGGCCACCTTCAAATGCAAGAGTTATCTTCTTTTGTGTTGCTATAAATTCCATACAACAAGATGGAAAAGAACTGTCTTTTGAATAACCTGCAAGTGCTCTTCCAAGCCTTCAAAATTCAAAAATAGTACCGAAGGAAAAAGGAAAGATAGTTGATGTCCAAATAAGTGACAATCTAAGTAGACCTAGAGGAGAAGTGAGCAAATGCAAGAAATCCTATCTACCCATGGATACCCAAGGCCTTTGGATCCTACCACTGTTAGTGAATGAAATCCTTACCTGCATCTTTCAGATTTTATGATTGCTTTGAATGGCTGGAGATAGTTTCCTAGCTTCCTTGCATTTGACTGTTAAGATACTGGATGTAACAATTTACTACAGGCATTCTGCAAACCCACATTGACTCCTTGTGCTAGTCCAGGGCACTAGAGAACAAGTACAAACCCACTCTCTTTCCAAATGGATTGTTGCTTCTCAGAAAACTGCACTATCGGTAAATGTAGCCATCCAATGCTTCCTATACACTACCGTACTGGAGCTTCACAACAGACTTAAAGGTCGGGTCAGCATCACTGGCTTCATTTTACAGTGATGGAACTCAACTGTCGCCGGACGGGTTAGTCAGGGGCAAGGCGGACTACCCAGTTTTACTTTGTTTATTGCCTGGAGCGTCTGGCAATTGCCAAAGTATCGATCTCAATTTACCCTGCCTATGACCCTCACTGCTTTCCTACCTCTCTTGACATGCTCCTTGACTCGCAAGAGGAAACATGGCAAATTCTCAAATCTAAGGAGGTCGACAGCTCATCACCGTCGCTCACACTGAGTCGTTAGAAGGCCTGCCTTCTTGTTTAGTTTTCTGAAGATGGTATTTTCCCAACACCGCAGTTCGCCTCCAGGTATCTTACCTCTTGATGGTAAGGCTTCGGAAGAGCGGGTACCAGGCGGAGAACTGACAGTGACTAACATGCTCCTTCTTCATCCTCCACCTGCCGCGTCAATCGCTGCCTTTCTCCTCTCCCGTCAGCACTCTCCCGGAACCCGACGTATTACTTCCGGAAGTGCCCACCGAGCTCTTTGGATGAAAGGACTCTTCCGGTCCGTAAAAGTCAGGAGGTGCTGGAAACTAAAGTAATGGTGCAGAGTACGCTTACTATAGCCGAACAGACTCGCGAGATACAAAAAGAATTTGAGTCCTGGAAAGAAGAGTCATGGAAGTGTAGGGTTTTAGGAGGTTTACAACTTCTCTTTCGTCTATAAGCACCTCGACCCGGAAGGTAATCATCTAAAGAGAGCGGAGTTTCTACGGGTGCCGGGAGGAGGACGTGTGCACATCCTCCTTGCACCGCGAGAGGCGCCTGTGTCTCTAGTGGTGGCGCCTGCTTCTGCGGAGACTGCGGCTTCTGTTTGATTGTTTTTCCTCTCCTCCTCCATCCCTTCCTTCCACATCCCACAGCTTAGTGTAGGTAAGTGGGCGCGAGCCAATCTCGGTACTAAGTGTCCTTGCAGAGGGGAAAGGAAAGGAGGGCGCGAGCACAGCTGATGGTGCTTAGAGTGCAGCCGGTCGCGCGCGTGTCTCCCTGTCCGCGCTCAGGCTGGAGGAGAACCCGAGATCCCGGCGAAGCAGCCTGGACTACCAGAGGAACCAGGGAACAGCACAGTAAACGTCTGAACACATTAGTCGAGGCATCCACAAGAATGGTCCCTTCTCATTCATGAAAGTGGATTTCAAGAAACACAGGGAAGAAATTCGGGGGGGGGGGGTAGTTTACGGTCCTAGAGATGAAAGAGGCGATGTTCGTCTGAGAAAGCAAGGAAAAGCGGAAAGTTGTGTCTTTTAAGCTTAAAGTTCATTTAGTTCAGTCTGGAAAAAGTTACCAGTGTGGAAAAAGCACAGATTTTTATCAGTATCTCTGCAATGGTGAAATCAGAAGGTTGAAAGAGTTTATATGTGAACTTGTGGTATCATTTTTCTCCCTACTCCTTTTTCCATCTGTCTCCCTACAAAGTTCAGTTTTATTTCTTTAAGAGGAGGAAAAACCACCAACTGCAAGAGATAGGCCTTTAAAACTCACTGGTGCCTCCTATAATTTACAAGCCGTGGGCTTGTTCCAAATGTGGTCCAAAAGCACCGCATTTCAGATACAACAAACAAACAAAAACCTTCACATTTTCCCCAGCCTGTCTAGCAGTTAAAGTTAGAAAGATCAGATCCCAGCCACTGTCGACTTCTGTAGAAAGATATTTGTTAAAATTAATCAATAGAATACTTTGCATTTTGAGTTAGAATACACACAAAGCAGAAGTATAACTTGTTTAAAAAGTTACAGGTCAAGAGGTTGGAAGTATTGCTTAAAGAATACGTTTTCAAAGCCAAGATAAATGGATTATAATGTTGCAATGCACATTAGTGGATTCTAGACTGCAGAGATTCCTATTTAAGAACCTGTGAAATCCAGAATTAATCAGCCCCTTGTTTTTGTTTTGTTGTTTGTTTTGTTGCTTTGAGACACGGTCTCTATAATTCTGGCTGTACTAGAATGTTCTATGTCACTGGTTCTCAATATATGGGTCATAACCCCTCAGTTATCCTGTGTATCAGATACATTATTATTCAAAACAGTAGCAAAACTGCAGTTATGAAGTAGCAATGAAATAACTTTATGATTGGGGTCACCACAGCATGAAGAACTATATTAAAAGGTCACAGCATCACGGAAGTTGAGAAACACTGTAGACCAAGCTAGCCTCAAATGAGATCCACTTGTCTCCCTGGTGCTAGGATCAAAGGGATATACCACCAGGTCTGGCTAGTCCTCTGTGTTTTGAGGGAAAGTGGCAATAATCCATGTCTTCCCTCTCCTTTTTCTGGGGATGATGCTTGCTTGCACAGCTAAGAGGCAGAGCATAAGTAAGAGCAACACTAATACCTGTTTTACTGGCCTGGAAACAAAGTTTGCGGTGGGAAGAAATGTTAGCCCTGGTTGGGGTGCATTTGGGTAAAGTGTTTTTTTGTTGAAGACATAAATTGATATATGGGAGAAAGCAGATCCCAGGAATGTTATTCATTTGGGCAAAGCAGTACTTTAACAGCCCAGTGAACACTTGGGTTCAGAGACTGAGACAGTTTTACTTGGAGCAAATCAGCTAAGTTGTAAGGAGGATGGCAGGGCAGAGAAAGAAACTGGAACAGAGTCTTGTATGGCTTGTTTGTTTGTTGTGGTTTTTCCAGACAGGGTTTCTTTGTGTAGCCTTAGTTGCTCTGGACGTTGCTTTGTAGACCAATCTAGTCTGGAACTAACAGAGATCCACCTGCCTCTACCTCCCGAGTGCTGTGATCAAAGGTGTGCACCACCAGGCACCAGGTGTGTCTGCTCTGTATTCTGTGTTTTCAATAACTGCTTTCAGTAGTGTAGAAGGTTCTGCTGCAGACTTAGGCAGAATTCAGTAAGTTCATAGTTACTGAATGTTCAAGTGTTTTGAACAGTAGAGCTAAATTATCTATTTTTTAACTACCATGTTTTTATTTTTAACTTTTTATATTCAGTTTCTTCAGTAAAAACCTTACAATACAATGGCAGAAAGAAATAATCATATTTAGTATGTGCCACTGCAGTTGGGCAGTATAACAGGCATGTGGAGATCAAAGGACAACTTTGCAGCTTTTTGGAGTCAGTTCTCTCTTGCCATTTTGGGCTCCAGGGATTTCACTTCAGTACTCAGGCTGACACACCAAGCACTCTCTGAGCCGTCTCACCAGCCTCAGGATCTTTTATGTCAGTACTATTAAAAGCAAGGGGATTTACTAAGTGATTCCAAAATGAAAAAAAAAAAAAGAAAGAAAGAAAAAGAAAAAGGCATTTTCTTCCTTGAATTCATAGCATGACTTCTAGATAAATATTGCAAAGCCACAAACTCAATATGTATCCAAATATGAACACTGTTCCAGTCTCCTTTAAAATCTTTGTGGAACCACCTTGTATTCACTTCCCTAAAATAATTCATGTTTAGGACAAAGTAATTAAGTGATATAATAGTAAACTGTGGTAAATGATTTTTCTTTTAGTCAAGTAATATAGCCTCAATAAATGTCAGTCCCTTCCTTTACCACCCCTATGGCCCATCCTTGCTGGGAGAAAAATACATTGTAAGCTTGAGTGTCTTTCCACCCTTAGCAATGTGAGTACATGATCTCTCCATTAGTCTGACAATAATTTTCAGTGAAAGGAAGAGCACTGAAATATATTTGATTTGATATGGGTATCAACATTTTCACCACGTATAGTAGAAAAGAATGTATATTTTCTGTTTCTAAAAAAAGTAAACTTTTAAAGTTGTGATAGTAGCTAAACTTGTTTTTTATACTAGTTATTTCATTCTTGGTTCTTTACTATATGAGATGACTTTTTTCTATTAAATTAATTCATTGACATGTGTACACTGGTTACTGTTTCTTCCAACCCTCTCTTACCTCCTTCCCATCCATGGCAATGCCCCTTCTTCTCTACATGTCATTTCTCCAGATTCATGACTTGGTTTTGTTGTGTGACCATTTGGTTTAGTCAGAACCAACTGTGTGACCATTAGGATTGTCCATTGTAGCCTGCTGGGAGTCACCAGTGGCTACTCAGCTGATGACAGTGACTCCCTCTGTCATTGATTTATATATAGGAAATAGTTCAACAGTGAGGGGTAAGGCCCCATGAATCCCTCCTCCATCCTTGTCTGGGTGTTGAGTAGAATGATTTTGATAATCAGTAGTTTGGGGGAGTTCTTGGTTGCAATGGCTGTCCGTAAGATGGCATTCCTCAGCCCTTTTCCTGTCTACCAGCTTTTTCTTTTCTCACAGACTTCCACAGTGTTCCCCTGAGCTTTGGCTGGAATGTTATAAGTTAGAGTCACAAGAGTCATAAGCCTCTAACTGCATCTCAACTAACTGGAAAGAGGCTTCTTTGACTAAGACTGAGAATGGTAACAGTCTATGGATAGAAATATGTGCATTTAGCCAGTCGTAGTGGCACATGCCTTTAATCCCAGCACTTGGGAGGCAGAAGCAGGTAGATCAAGGCCAGCCTGGCCTAAGAAGAGAGTTCCAGGATAGCCAGAGCTTTAAAAAAAAAAAATCATACTAAATTATTTGTTCAAATTTTTTAATTGAAGTTTTTAATTTGGTGGGAGTGGCTAGGAAATAACTTAGTCAGAAAGTACTTTCCATTCAAGATACCTGCCTGAGTTTGATCCCCAGCACCCTTGTAAAAAGCCAGGGATTATGGTTCAACTTGTTATCTCAGTGCTGGGGAAGCAGACAGAAGGCATTCTGGGATGATGGACAAACAGCCTAAGCTAACTGCTAAGCCCCAGGTCCCAGTGTCCAACCTTGTCTCAAAAGAAAAAGTGTGCAGTTCCTGATTGAACAAACAGTGAAGGTTGACTTCGGGCCTCCACGCACTTGTGCGCACGCATGCATGTGTGCACACAGCCACACACAAGCTTGTATACACCCCACATAAAGACACAAATTTTGCCCCACTCAGTTTCTTTCTTCGTTTATTTCTCTATCATTATATAACTGTCAACTGCCTGTTTGTCAGTGGGGCTTTGCTTATGGTTTGAACTTCTACATTCTTTTCTTTCTTCCTTCCGTTTTTGAACTGTTATCTCATTATATTATCCATGCTGGTTGCACAGTGGTGGCCTCAGGCCTTTCTTCTGTGTCAGCCTCCCAAATGACAAAGTCCTGCTCTTATACTCTTACACAGAATGAGTACTAAGCAATGCTGATGCCATTAGTGATATTTTACCAAAAGTGAACATGTTAGTCTTAGTCTTGTTAAGATTTTGTTTCACTCTCCATTCTGAACAAATTTCAGCAATTCAAGGAATGGTAGCACTGAGCCAGGGTGCAAAGTCCACCGGCTGACTTCAGTTTCTAGTTTCACTTCTCACATCTCAACTCTCACCTATCTTTTTTATAACTTTTGAGATTATAATATTTCTCCCTTTCCTCCCTCCCAGTCCTACCATATACTCTTCCTTGTATTTTTTCAAAACCATGGCTTCTTTTTTTTCACTAATTGTTATTGCATGTTATATTCCTAAATATAAGTAGCTTAGTCTGGATAAAGTTAACGTGTATGTATATTTTTCAGGGCTAAACATTTGGTATTGGGCAACTAATTGGTGTTTCTTTCCTGGGGAAGATTATTTCTCTCACATTCAGCTTTCCTGTTGCCTGTAGTTCTTTGTGCTGAGTTGAGGTCTTTGAGGTTGTAGTTGGGCTTTTCTTTGAACTACCAGCTCACAAAAAAGAAAAGAAAAGAAAGAAAGGAAGGAAGAAAGAAAGAAAGAAAGAAAACCAAAAACCACAGAGACTTATAG
Source organism: Phodopus roborovskii (assembly GCF_943737965.1). Taxonomy (NCBI): domain Eukaryota; kingdom Metazoa; phylum Chordata; class Mammalia; order Rodentia; family Cricetidae; genus Phodopus; species Phodopus roborovskii. The sequence goes on along the minus strand of NW_026126485.1, from coordinate 16,932,931 downwards.
TAATTATGAAAGCTTGGCCTTAGCTTAGTCTTGTTTCTAACTAACCCTTATAACTTAAATTGACCAATTTCTGCTAATTTACATCTGCCTCGTGGCTTTATTACCTCATATCTATACTGCCCATCCTGCTTACTCTGCATCCCCTGGCATCTCTGTCTTCTTCTTCCCAGGGTCCACTCTGCCTGGAAATCCTGCCTAGCTATTGGCTGTTCAGCTTTTATTAAATCAATCAAAGTGACACATCTTTACAGTATACAAAAAGATTATTCCACAACATGAGATTGTATCTCCCACTGAAACTGTTAGTTAGGGTTTCTGTTGCTCTGAAGAGACACCATGAACATGGCAACTCTTTTAAAGGAAAAATACTTAATTGGGCTTACATTTTCAGAGGTGTAGTCCATTATTATCATGGTGTAACATGGTGGCAATCAGACAGACACAGTGCTGGAGAAGTAGCCAAACATCCTGCATCTTGACTTGCAGGTAACAGCAAGTGGGCTGAGACACTGGCAGTATCTTGAGCATATAAGAAACCTCAAAGCCCACCCCCACAGTGACACACTTCCTCCAACAAGGCCACACCTCCTAATAGTGCCACTTCCTTTGGTGGGGGCATTTTCTTTTTTTCAAACTGCACATTTCATTCCCTGGCCCTTATAACAAATAACATAATGCAAAAATGTATTCAATCCAACTTCACAAATTCCCATAGTCTACCACAGTCCCAAGCTTATTTAAAAGTCTAAAGTTCAATGTCTCTTCTGAGATTCCTGCAGTCTCTAATGTGGTAGAACATTATTTTAAGGTGTGTGGCTTTTGTTTATGCTACATTTGTTTAATTTTGTGAAGCTGTGATTCTTTGCCTGTCTAAAACACTTGATGATCCTAATAAAGAGTTGAATGGCCAATAGCAAAGCAGGAACAAGGATGGGTGGGGCTGGCAGGCAGAAGGTATAAATAAAAGGAGAAATGAGGATGGAAAAGAGCAAGGAGAGAACAATGGGAGTAGGACCTCAGGGCCCAACAGGCCACCCACCAGCCAGACAGTGAGTAAGAAGAAAAGTAAGACAGATAAAAGCCCAGAGAACTAGAAACAAGCCAAGCTAACTCCTGGCAATTATAACTAAGAATAAGCCTCCATGTGTGATTTATTTGGGAGCTGGGTGGTGGACCCCTCAAAAAAAAACCAAGAGTCAAAATAGTAAAACATCTCACTACACTCTTAACTGTAATCCCCTTTAAAATCAAAATCAAAAATTCTTCTCAGTACTCCCCTGCTTTCTTGGCTTCTGATCAACTGTAAATATTAAACCAACCTTTTAAAAGTTTTGTAGTATTTTCCTTAAATGTGTGTGCTTGCCCCACCTCTAAACATCCTGGTATTAGATGGGTGTGGTGGCTCACACTTGTTTTGTTAGGATGAAGCAAGCTCTGGGTTCCAGCCATACAAAAAAAAAAAAAAAAGAAAACTAAAGTGTTTTTTTTTTAAGGAGATGGAAACTTATTACAACCTTTTTGTGCCATCCTAGACAGTTGAATTTATCCATTCAGAGGGGCTGCGTGGTTGCCTTAAAGTTATTTTTCTTTAGAATTAGAATTCAAAAATTTCCTTATATCAGCACATTTCCTTGCCTGCTGTGTGTTATTAATAAGAAGGAATAGATATCTAGAAGATAAAAGGCCCTTTACTGAGCACTTGAGAGATGAAGACAGGAGAATCCAGTGTTCAAGTCCAGCCTCTGCTACATAACAAATTTAAGACCAGCCTGAACTATGTGAGGCACTGTCTCAAGAAACAGAAGAATTCTACAGTTCTTTTATGTGAGTGTAGAGTGCATGCTGAGACTCACTGTGTTTCTGCCTTTGGCCAGTTGTCCACATTCTGTGTTGATTACCTGTGGTGATGGAAATCATTTCCTTCAGTATCACTTTAAAGCTAGCCTAAGTAAATGGCCATCTGAGCCACTGTCAGAGGAGTAACTAGCTCTTCTCCTAGGCACGCTGTAGATGTCAACATGCTAAGTGACTGCCTCTGAGTTGTGATGGCTATGTGACTTGTTTCCTTTTTACTTCCAAAATCTATGTTCATATGTGTGTGTGTGTGAGAGAGAGAGAGAGAGAGAGAGAAAGGACTGGTCATTTAGGCTAGTGAGATGGCCCAGTGAGTAAAAGTCTTCCCACACAGGCCTGACAAACTGGGTTTGATTCCCAGAAACCATAGTGGAAGAAGAGAACTTATTCCTAAAAGTTGTTCTCTAACTTCCAAAGGCACACATGTACACCCACACTCACACAACAATACAAAAATAAAGAAATAAAGCTAGGGGTGTTCCTGGAGAAATGATTCAGCAGTTAAGTCCTCTTCCAGAGGACTCAAATCAACTACAGATTGCAATATGATTCCAATGGCTTGCAATTTTAGTTCCAGAGGATATGATGCATACCCAATGTCCTCCACAGGGACCTGCATACACATGGTACACAGAAACTCACACATACATAATAAAATGAATTTTTATCAGGGGGGAGAAAAGTAGACTGTTGTGGAATATTAGTTAAAGATGTGTTACATTCTTTTATGCTGTGGAATATTTGTTTTAATGGTGCAAAGATATGTTGCATTCTTTTATATTGTATTTGTTTAATTCTGTAAAACTGTATTACTTTGCCTGCCTAAAACACCTGATTGGTATAATAAAGAATTGAACAGCCAATAGCTAAGCAAGAGAGGGATAGGCATGGCTGACAGGCAGAGATAATAAATGGAGGGAAAGAATGAGAAGAAGGAGGCCAGACACACAGGAAAGAATGAGAAGAAGGAGGCCAGACACACAGCCGACATGGAATGAGAAGAGATATACAGAAATAGAGAAAGCCTAGAGGCAAATAGTAGGCAGGATAATTTAAGAAAAGCTGGCTAGAAACAAGCCAAGCTAAGACCAGACACTCCTAAGTAAAAAGAAGTCTCCTTGTATTTATTTGGAAGCTGAGTGGTAGGCCCCTAAGGAGTAAAAACAAACAACTATAGTAGACCACATGCCTAGCATAAATGAGGCCCTGGGTGCCACCCCAGCACACAGAAAACAGACATAGCACTTGAAATTATTGAAGGTGGCTTGCCGCATGAAGAAGTTGAGAGGTAGAAGTGCTGTCATAGACAACTCTGTAAGTTTGAGCCTGGTGTGATGGCACTGCCCCAGTGGGGACACTGAGGCAAGGGGAGCAGGAGTTCAAGGTAGCCTGGGATGCATTGCAAGACCTGCCTCAGAAAAACGACTCACCTGTGAAATAAAGCATTGGTTGTTGACCATAATGAGAAGTGGGTGTGGAAAGTGGTGTGTTGTCCTTTGGTGGTTTTTCTCCGGAAAGAGTGAAATGTAAAATGAGAAAACCTTAGTGGGAATGGACGGACCCCTGGTTAATGCAAACTGAATCTAAATAGGATGGCTTTGAATTCTCCCAGGATGTCACCTCTGCATGCTTTCTGCCACCATTCTCCCTGAAAGTCACATGAGGGAAGATGCTTTAACTTTCTTTTAACTATTTGAGTACTTTGACTAGTGACCCGTGTTTGAGGGAACCTGAACAAATCTCTCCCTTACAGCAAACTTTCCATTGGAGGATTGTGGAGACCAACTAGGTTGACATGGAAAACCGAGAATCAACAGATTCTTCTCAGAACGGCAAACAGCACATCATTTCAGAGGAGGTAGAGTTTGTATTTCCCTATCCTTCCCCTTCCCCCACATAACACTAAGTTTAAAGTGGATGTGCAGGCTTTTTTTTTTTTTCTTTACTGCCTTGGGGTTGTTTACATTTTGCTGTTGTCTGAGTACAGTGGTTTATCCGACTTAATTATATGTCTTAATGAAATTGAGAATAAGTAGATTTCTGTTCCTGATAGAGAAATTCTTCTTTCTAAAATTTGCCCTGGATAGAAAAACAAATAATTTGTGTTTTGCACATAATATGTGGCTTTGAGATTTCATATTTAGTAATTGCATCTTAGCTGTTTGTCATCCCAGCATGGATGTTTAAAATAATAACAATTGTTAATCATAGTTCAAATTCCTCTGAGTTCTAGAACTAATGTTATTGAATAAAGACCTAAAGTTATTGAATAAAGCTTTTTGGGTCTTTTTCTCTCAGGAACCAGTTGTTGTAGTGAATAAATTTTAAATAATCATCCTGGAACTCTGGTCCTGACACTTCTCTGGAATTCTCTTTGATTTAGAATCTGTCCATGTTGTCTGTGAACAAATCTGATAGTGATTAGGTCAGTGATAGCAAAAAGGGATGGGGAGGAGACTAGTAAGAAAAGGCTGTTACTTTATGTTCACAGTGAAAAGTCTCCTTGGCTCAGCCTAGTGCCATAGGTGAGTTATGCTCCCAGACTCCTTGGTGTGTGGGCAGAGCAGTTCCTGATGCCTGTCTTGGATTGGGTGGGAACTTGGGTGTCAGAAAGAAAATCTAGTCTTTGATTTGCTTTCCTAGTAAAATTTTACAACTACACACCAGTGTGGTCAGCTTTGCACGCATACATGGCTGGGGTTAGGACTTGAGAAACACCCAGAAGATCTCTTCCCCCTATACTCCCTTCTTTTACCTTTTTCTCCCCAGCCCAGGTGTTATTTATGTTTTTCAAACAGCAAGTGCCTACCAGCACTGAGCCACACCTGCTCTACTCTCATCCCTAGATTTCAATTCCTTTCCCTCTTAGTTCTACCTCAAAAACAAAACAACAAAAAAAGGCCCTACTCTTAGGAAACAACTTTGAATAATTATTCCAAGCTAAAAACTTGCCCACAAATTATTGGGAGGGAAACAAATTGAGTGTGGTTGGGAGTGGGGAGGCTGTTTAAAAGAATACATGTTTTGAATTTTTTATAAAAGACCAACTTGGTTTGAAAATTTCCTACTTTATAACTATCTGATTTTGTTTTAGTTGATTTCAGAAGGCAAATGGGTCAAATTTGAAAAAACAACTTACATGGATCCTACTGGTAAAACTAGGTAAACTTTTTTTCTTTTTTTTTTTTTTCTGCCTTTGGTTTTTTTCAGGGCTCTGTTGAGTGTCTGGGTGAACATTGGTGATTCATCATTGTAAGCTCTCCTTTAAACAAAGAGTTGAGGCCAGCTCTTACTCTATTGCTAAATGTTTGGTTCATTGGTAATCTCTGAATAAAACTGAATTACAGTTTTTATACCTAATCTAAAACCCATGTTAACTCCATTCTCCATAGCATTGTGGACCTAAAACTTGTGATTCTGCCCTAACAAGCTATAGAATACTCAACAGTGTCTATTGCTATAGAATACTCAACAGTGTCTATTGCTTCCTTCCACATTTTTTTTCCTTATACATTTTTAATGTCTGATTTAAAATAACTGAAAGAAAACAAAACCATTGCTGGCTATTATCTTTAAAAGGAGCTGTGAATACTGCTCAGTGATCTAGCACTTGCCTAGCATGTGCAAAGCCCCAGGGTTTGATCCCATCCACAACAAACAAACAAACAAATCAGTTGGAATAAAATAATGTGTTAAATAGGTTTACTATTTACTCAATGAAATGTAATAAGGAATAAAATAGAATAAATTCCATTTGTTGCACAGTCATGGTAGAATCATGTTTTTTGTGTGAGTAAATGCATTTCCCAAGATGTCAATACATAGATTGGTTTGAGTGAAACAAAATTTAACTGTTTCTGCTGTGATGGGAGATGTCATTCTGTAAAGAATAAACAATTAGGCCGAACAGATGTTTATTCAGGGAGAAATAACTCACAACATAGACAGGTGAACACCAACAGGTTCCTGCTTCCAAGAATTCCTCCTGTCCCCGTGCAGCTTGCAAGAGTGCTCTCCCGCCTCTCCTCAGACTTAGTTCCCCAGGTCACTTCCACCCACCCCTGGCTCCACCCCCATGGGTGTGGTCAGTGCCACAAAAAGGAGACAAAGTGAATATCCCATTACAGTTCCCTTTTTAATCTAAAGAAAAGATTTAGGCTTTATACAAAACTATACAAAACAGTGAATAGCAAGGGTCCTCTAAGAAAAGGAAAATCAAGAACAAAATGAGACTTACATATCTAGTCCTAGGGTGAAGGCAAAACGGAGTTTACAGTAGAGTTGTCCTAAGCTGGAAAACTTTAGTCTAGTACCTAATATATCTAACTAGAAAGAGAGAATAATAGTTGTGATAGTTTAATCTCCAACCTCATCAAGACCTGAGAAGGAAAATAACGATACTAGGGTAGACAGGAAGTGTGGATGGGCAACTTCCAAAAGGTTCAGCGAGGACAGAAACAGCAGGCTACCTGGACAGTCACCCAAGGTCTTACAGCAACATTGGTACACCCAGTTTTGGCTAAGGCCAAGAATACTTGACAGACCACAACAACAGCAGGGAGGTAGAAAGGCTGTCTTACCCTGACTTGGCAAGGTTCAGCAGTCTTCTGTATTTGTCTCCTGCAAGCACATAGGACATAGCATGTTCAAATCAGTCAAGGTGGGGGCGGTTCTTTGCCCAAGAGGCCATTAGCCGAAGCGAGGATGAATTCCAGAAGGAGCAACAACAGTGTCCAACATATTTTCGGGAAAATGCACTGTGCTGTCAGGAGCCATAGTGCCTCATGTCAACGGAGTACTAATATTAAAACATTTAAATGCCATGTTCTGCATGTCTATGAAGTGATTGAAGATTAAGCATCTATGTCTGACTAATCTCATAATTAAAGGAAACATGGGTGAAGATAATCTGTAATACTCAGGAACTTAGCTAAAAAAACTGATTAAAACTTCCTTGAGTAAAGCAGGGATAAATACCTAAACAATATAACTATGTGTGTGTATGTATGTATGTATATATATATATATATATATATATATATATGTATGTATATATGTATATGTATATATATGTATATATATATATCCCTAAAATAGAGGTAGAATAGAAATGTCTAGACAAGAGGTAGAACTATAAAGGGCAGTATGATAAATATCCCCAAATGTATCAATATACAAAATGTCCTGAATACAAGAAAAGTATACGTACATAGGATATGGCAAGAATAAATGTGCATAAATTGTATCAATATACAAAATGTCGAACATAAGTAAAAGTATAGAATATGGTAAGAATAATGTGCATTAAAACATCATAAGTGGAAAGATTTCACACAATATAACAAAATATACAATTCTTCCTGGAAGGGAATATAAACTTAATTTTACCACAGATAAGAATATATAACAATGTAAGCTGTACAATACTATTATTTCACTCTTACTCAATAATTCACAAGAAGATAGGCTAATCTACCTATATCCCATCTAAACCATATCTTTCCCAACCATACCCTATTCCTGTCTAAAAGATAAACCAGAGTCTAAGCATCACCTTCCATACCCAACCTTAAGTAACTAAAACCAACCCAAAGAAGATGAATATTATCCCCAAATTCCAAGTGTAGGGAAAGGGGGCGTCGTTATCTTAAGGTTACTTCCTGCTGAAATGGGACGATGATTGATCTGTGGGATCCTGTGGGAAGAAAATTTTTAGCAACCAAATTTCTAAACAGAACTGGCTGTGACATATGTAGCTAGTCACTGTGTGGCAGAAAATGCTTGACTGTAGTTCTGTTTGAAACTTTGGCCAAGGTGTAATAAGAATGTGCACCATTACAGCTTGGTAGTCATGAGTTGTCTTGAGCAAAACAGTCTTTAACCGGTTTTAGGGTGATATTTGTAGTCCAGATGCATCAGGTTGAGTTAAGTGGAAATGACGACATGGGGCCCCATCTTCTTTCCGGAGAGTTCAAAGGTTGGTGTTAAGAATTGTTTGTATTCCTTGTGGAAAACTTAAACATCAATATTACAGTAAAATTTTTAAGTTTTAAGTTCCGGCCAGGCTGGTGGAAAAAACATACTCTTTACACTGCTAAACTAGCTCAAACCTTAATAAGGCCCATTATTAGAGACATACTAACAGACAGAAAAGAGCTAAATATGGAGTAAACAGAGGATGGGTGCAAACCCAGGACAAACCATGTGGTAAGATCTAAGCTACAGGTAGTACAGTATGTGCAGTGGATTTATGTTATGAAATGTGTAGATACTAGAACTCAGTATAAAGTTTATAATGCAAAACGCAACCTTTAACACTAAGAAATCTAAAGAATATATATGACCGTCCACACCATCTTGTATCTTCACCTGACTAACTTTCAGGTATTTACTCATCAGGAAAATATATACCTAAGTCATTGTCCCAGGTATTGCTGCAATGAAACAATATGACCAAAAGCAACTTGAGGAAACTGTTTAATTATGCTTCCATATCACTGGTGATTCCAAGGCAGGAACCTGGAGGCAGGAGCTGATACTGAGGCCCTGGAGGCATGCTGCTTACTGGCTTGCTTGCTCCTCATGGCTGTTTTGACTGCATTCTTATAGAACCCAGGGATGGCACACCCGTAGTAGGCCGGCCCCTCCTGCATCAATCACTATGAAAGTGTCCTATTTACATGTATGTTTTCTCAAATGAGGCTCCCTTCTTTGGTGACTCATAGCTTGTGTCAAGTTGACCTACAACTACCCAGCACAGCTATTTGGGGATATTTTCTCCAGGATTTCTATTTCTGGGTTTCATTCCAGAGAGTCTAGTCTTTAATTTGGGAGTGAGTTTTTAAGTCTACCTACCATGTTTTTGCTCCATGTGTAGAGCATATTCACTTCCCCTCTTCTATACATAACTCTTCCTCCTGGTCATTGATGAAGGGTTATGTATGTACAGGATTAATAGCTTTGACCATAATGTCAAACTTTGAAACATGACTATAGACCATGTTTTTTGTTTTTTGTTTTTTGTAAAAATTCATTCTCTATTACCTCAAAGAAAAGCATATGTATAAAGGGTAAAAATAGCTAGAGAATGATTTTACTACCAGCCCATTCATGGAAGAAGGGATATGGAATTAATTCTAGAAGTGTTCAGCACTAGTGTTAAGTCCTTACATTGGTATTCACAATGGGGCTGAGTTGTCTTTTGCTACCTCCTATACCAGTGGCTAGAGGGAAAGACCAAGGAGAGACCAAACAATGGAAACCCAATTCTAAAGCTGAAGAGATTTTTCCAGATGCTTTACTTATTCCTGAATTACACAAAGCAGGAAGCTGTTGGAGCTTTGGGTTTAGCTGGGTAAGCTTTTCTTACCAGGAGTACACATCTGTGAGTTCTAGGAGCCTGAGCTACCTAGGCATTCTTGTTGTAGTGTTTGAAATGTGTTTTTATTCTGCTGATCATAATGTGTGGCTCATTACTGCTCATTTACTTCACCTTAACCACTGTTTTCCTTATTCCTAGTGTATTTGGGATGGGACGTTCAGTGCTTTTCCAGCACTGTCTTCAGTCTTTAGGACTAACCTTAAGAGGCAGCAGAGAACTATGACAAAAGGTGTTTTGTCTCTTGTAATCTGTATTACTTATGGAAATTGCTTGTTGGTTGGCTTTCTTGCTACTAACAGGAGTGTTAGGCTACTGTGAGTTGTCACAGCAGTTTGTTTGATTTTTATTTTCACACATTTGCCTTATAAAACTTAGATGTAGTGCTGAAAGTTTTACAGAAAGGGTTTTTTGTTTATTCTTGTTTTAAGCCAGATTAATATCTGGAATAAATTTTTTTTTTTTTTTTGGTAGAAATGTGGTATTATCCTACCTCAAGGACAATGGGGAGGGGGGTGTGTGAGCAAGAAAGTCCCTTAGAGTAAATAGGATGTCTTATAATTGACCGTACTTAGCCTAGTCTCTAGAGTCATCTAGATTATAATCCTGCCTTTAAAACACAGCCTAAAGGTGTTTGCCTGACCACCTCCATTGTTATTTTAACACTGCTTTTCCCCCAAGGGATAAGAACCAAAAGAGGTGGAATTCCTATTATTGCCTCCCCCCTTTTGAACAGTATGATTTTTTTTTTTTCTCCCTGTCACCAAATTTCCCATATAACTCTACCTGATATTTGTCTGAACGTTTTTAGAATAGCAGAGATATCACCAAGACCCAAGAATAAACAGCCAGGACAAACAAATCACTAACATGAAGTGAAGCCATAAAAGGGGCAAGAATGTGACATCAAGCACTTCACCACTTCCTCTAGGGACTTGTCTTTTTCTCTTTCCTAAGGCCACACTCATGCAAAGAAAACCTGATTCCTCAAAGAAGTGGGGAATTCTGCTTTCCTGAATTGCGTAGTTTAGGCCACATATTTTAAACCTGCATAATTTCAGTGGTTCATGTTGTGCATGGCATCCTTTTGTTCTTGGAAATGCGTCTGTAATGTCCCTAGAGGCTGACTGCATCACTGTGGAAAGGCCTGGACAGCTGCACTACCAGCTTATGCTGCTCACTATAGACTTAGAATTCAAACCAAAGTATTCTGGGGACACAGGGACTCTAGTGCTCAGCCACTTTCTGCTGAGTTGGCAGCCAGAGGCCCCCATGGAGGGCAACAACAGTTTTCTTTCTATTCACATGTACTAGAAGAAAACACAGTTGGCTGTTTTAAGTACAGATCTTTACTGTGGTCCTTGAACACTTCATTAGTATATTTATTTGCATGCATTTCATTTATGGAGTTCTGATAGTCTACAGAAAACCTAAGACCAGTCTTCCCTTTACCACTAATGATTTTTTTTTTTTTTCCTTTGTTCTCTGCCTGAATAGAACTTGGGAAACAGTGAAACTTACAACCAGGAAAGGACAATCTGCTGATGGTATGACTACTATAACTCTCTTTATGAAGGAAGTTAGCGCATGAGATTATAAGACGGTGTTTAATATAACCAAAGACCTCAAAGCAGAATTACCCTCAGATAGGATCTTTTCTGTGTGAGTCTCCTGTTTTTACAGTGCTATATGTTCTAGAGCTTTCTGTATAAGTAACTTCTGGCTCCTGTTCGCTAAGCTAAGCACACTGTTGAAGGAAAGATATATTAACCTTTATAGCCAAACATGTCAGTATCATTTGAAGCCACATGCTGTGTCTTCATATGTTAAGACCACTGGAGTCCTTTGTACTCTTAAGGTGAGTGCCTTTGGGTGTAGTGAAAGGATCTCCCTGCCCTCATGCTACAATTGAGAGGAAAGAGAATTGGGAAAGGCTTCAGTTCATCTCCCCTTCCAGGCATAAATGGCTTGGTTGCAACCATGTCAGAAACGGTAGTCACCCTTGGTCTGGAAAAGCTGAGCTCTTTGTTTTGCCATCTTGATTTGGTTTGTTTAAGGAGGCAAACAGTTGCTTTGCAACAGCTGCTCTTCATTGCCAAAGCATTTGGGACATGCTAACAATCCTCATTGGTGGTGTTTGTCTCCAGAGCTAATGGCTTTCTGATTTTAAGGTCAAATTATTTGGAGGGGAAAAGCTTATATTCTAAAACAGTCAAAGTCAATCTGTTGACATAGAGGACACAGTGGACCTTCACTGGCATCTAGCTTAAGGGAAATCTAGGGGCATGCATACCACTCTCTTCACCCTGTGTCACTTCACTGGCTGCTGCATGGGGAGCAGGGGCTCCCCATCCTTGGCCCTGTGTAACATGTTTAGCTTCAGTTTTGACTTCATGTTTTAAGAAATTGTGACTGGGCCTGATGGTGCACACCTATAGTCCTATACACTTGGGAGGCTAGAGCAAGAAAATTGTGAGTTTGAGTTCACCTGGGCAGTAGACAGAAACTAAAACATAGACTCCATCTAAAACAGAAAAGGGATCTTGTGACAACTAGAAACAAACTTTTTATAATTAAAAGAGTATTTTTAAAATGTGACAGATGATCCCAGCTCTTGGGAGACAGAGGCAAGCAGATCTCTGTGAGTTTGAGGCCAACCTGTTCTACAGAGTAAGTTCCAGGACTGGACTGTTTACAGAGAGACCCTCCAAAGAAAGGAAGGAATATATATATATATATATATATATTATATATATATATATATATATATACACACACACACACACACACACACACACACACACACACACACGTATGTATATGAGACAGATGTGTTACTCTTTACTTTTTTTTCTTCTTGGTATTTTGAGACAAGGTTTCTCTGTGTTGCTCTGGCCATCCTGGAGCTCTGTGGACTAGGCTGGCCTCAAACTTGGAGATCCATCTGCCTCTGCTGGGACTAATGGTGTTCACCAACCACCATCACCTGGCTTACTTTTTACATTATTAAATGAAACTAGTTTCGAAGTTGGCTACCAACGTGGTGGATTAAGTTAATTACTCACTGCTTCTACAGCAAATTCAGAGTGATTGAGATGCATCTTCAATTCTATAATTTATGTTGAATTGCTAAGCACAGGTTGCAGGCCTGGTTGATCTTTCTTAAGGATTCCTTAGCTTTATTTCTGTTTCACAGTCGTGTCAATCATCCCAGTGCTGCAGAGAACTCTTCATTATGAGTGTATTGTTCTGGTGAAGCAGTTCCGACCCCCAATGGGTGGCTATTGCCTGGAGTTTCCAGCAGGTGAGTAAATCCATTCATGCCCTTTGCCTGAGACTAAGCATTGCCTTGCTTACATCTTAACATCTTTTCTTCTGTTGAAGTAGCTGTAAGTAAATAAACATTTCTAAGGCTAGGGAAATGGCTCAGCAATTAAAGCACTTGCAATGCAAGCAAGATGACTTGAGTTTGGATCCCTAGAACCCCATGTCAAAGCTAGGTAGGTATAGAATCCCAGTCCCTGGAAGGTAGCCATAGGAGATCCCTGGAACAAGCTGGCTAGTGAGACTAGCCATATCAGTGATCTGTGATCTAACTGAATGATCTTGTGCAGAAGAGTAATTGAGGAAGATTCTTACACCACATTAGTCCTCGAAAGAAGGAAGAAAAAAAAGCTATTTCTATACTGAGGCTCTTTCAAGCCCTGACCGTGTTTGGGATCAGGCAAACCCATGTACATAATACAAAGCTCAGTAGCCTCATCCCCTTTCCACATAGCTCGATGACCTCAGTCTCCCAGTAACTGCTCCATTCGTATATCAGCGTATTTCCCCTTCTGTCACTAACAGAGTCTTTCACTCACAAGACTACTACAGTAGTCAGTAGTTAAGACTCTAAATGGCAAAAGCCATAACTAGAAGATACCTTGATCTGCCATAAACAAACAGGGCAAGAAAACTTTCTTGATTTTTATCAGAGGTATTTTTCAGTTTTGCTGTAATTGAAGAAGCCATCCAGAATTCGATATGCAGTATTATAGCCATTTATTGGGCTGTACTCATAAGAAGGAATGCATGAATCCCATGTATTTATCGAAAGTGGTATACTTTGCAGCTGGGTTTATGAAGCGCAATAGGGCTTAGGTACAGTGTTTGCCCAACATGCACAAAAACATGTAACTATATGCCCCATTTCTAGGACTGAAGTGGGGAAAATCCAATTCATGGCAATATATAGTTAGCTCTTTTCTTTTTCACTTGCCATTTTATTAAGAAGTTAACTGAGTGGTAGTGGTGCACACCTTTAATCACAGCACTTGGGAGGCAAAGGCAGGAGGATCTGTGTGAATGCAAAGCCAGCCTGGTCTACAAAGCAAGTTCCAGGACAGCCAGGGCTGTTACATAGAGAAACCTTGTCTAGAAAAGCCAAAACCCAAACATACAAAAAAGTTAATAAAACTGAAAGTGATTTAATAATTTAACAACCTACATTTTTCTTGTTCTTTACACGGTTGCATTCCATTCAGGAAAATGAACCTGAGTTGTTAACTTTCCCCCTGTGTGGCCTATCTGTTCCACATAGTGACCATAGTAATGATCTCCTACACAACCTTTAGGGCACTCCCTCCTGGCACTTCATTGCTGGTCCTCGTTATTTTTCTGTGAGGTAGGAAAGCAAGATAAGTAAACTGTTGGCATACAATAAAAGGAAACAAAAAGAATCAGCCTCTTGTACTATAGTCACATACTGGCTCTGAAACCTAAGCCATTTGGCCACCACCAAATCATCTTTTCTCACAGTGTTATCCCTCTTATACAGAACATGGTTGAGATGTTTATGAGAAGCACCTAGATGTAAGCAAGAGGCATGAGTAACACCTACTGTAAGCTACCTGATGTACAAGGGTCACTGTGAGTCTTAAGCCAGTTCCTTAGCAATTACTAGAAAGATGTTCAGAGAACACTGGCTTCCGTCTGTCCTCCAGGGCTCATTGACGATGGGGAAAGCCCAGAAGCAGCCGCTCTTCGGGAGCTGGAGGAAGAAACTGGCTACAAAGGTGATGTTGCTGAATGTTCTCCAGGTTCGTATTACTCTTCAGATGTCAGTTTCTTGACCATTAATGAGGCAGAGGTTCTATATGGTTGGAATGCAGGCAGAGAGGAACCAGGGATTTAGACTGGTTTCCATCCAGCTGCAGTGACACGTGTTTGTAAACCTAGTCTTCCAGGGCTGAAGCAGGAGGATTGTAAAGTGAAGGTTAGCATGAGCTACACAGTAAAACAGTGTTTCAGTCCCCCTTTCCTGCAATTAAAAAAGGGGCTTTGTTCTCCATGAGTGAGTGAACTGCTGTAATGCATGAGAGCAAATTGGAGAACCTGAAACTGGAAAATTATGAAACCTAGTTGTCTTCAAAATAGTAAACCTTGCTACTTACCTGTCTGTGCCCATACTCCACTGGGTTTGTTTGAACCCATCAGAACCAGCTAGCCCCTCATACTTCGAAGACTGACATAGGAACTCCAGGAAGTCTGAGAGGTTTTTTCAGTATATACATGTGCTACAATCTGGTAGCCTCTACTAACTAGATACTGGTTGAATTAAACCTCAGCCAGCCCCACCTCTTCTATGACATTTAGTGAAACAAGTAGCAAGCAACCGAGGCAGTTATCTTGTTCCTTAAGACAAGCTGTCACTTCTTTTCCCAGCTGTGTGTATGGATCCCGGCTTATCAAACTGTACCACACATGTTGTGACAGTAACCATCAATGGAGATGATGCAGAAAATGTAAGGCCGAAACCCAAACCAGGTAAGTGTGTGTTGGATATATTTAAGCTGGTTGAGCTGCATTGAGTATCTTTTAACTTGAAAGAATCATAGTCTGCCACAGGTCCTTTGTGAGCACTGCTTCCCAGTGTTGGATAGGTATTTTTGGCATATTCTCTTTGACATTTCATTGATCTTTTATGTGTTTTGTTTTGTTTTTATAAAATGTAATGTATGTTAAATTTTATAAAATGTTCAACGTCTTTTTTTTTTTTTTTTTTTTTTTTTTTTTTTTTGGTGTATATGTGTGTGGAAATTGATTCCCATTTAATGAGGTACAAGCCTAACTAAAAAGTAAGAAACTTCAAAATCACTTTATCAAGTCAAGTTTTATATTAAAGAGTTTGTAAGGTTATTCTTTGCACTACAATATCCCTTAGCAAGTTGAGCTTCAGAAGCATTAGTACACTGTCAATTCCCTGTCCTTTTTCCCACCCCTTTAAAGGTAAGTTGATGGATAGATTATCAATACACACACACACACACACACACACACACACACACCATAGAGTGGTAATTTCTTATCCTTATAAATTATTCCTGTATGTGATTCATTATCTCTTTGTAGCCAATTTTAGTTAAGCCAGTGCTTAACTGTTTAAACTACAAATATTCATAACACATGGAAAACATTTAGGAACCCCCTTAAGACATTAAATATAGAATTATCTAAAATGTCTGTTGAGCAAGGTAGCACACACCTTTATTCCTAGCACTGGGGAGGCAGAGGTAGGTGGGTCTCTGTGAGTTTGAGGCCAGCATGAGCTACAAAGAGAGTTCTAGGACTGTTGCACAGAGAAATCCTATCTTCAAAAACAAAACAAATTATCCAGAATCCAGTATTTCCAAAAGGAATAAACTAAACTGAAAACAAGAGACTCGGGTTCTAATATAATTGATAATATCATCACACAAGTAGCCAGAAATATAGACTAGTCAGGATTCTATCAGCAGATGAAATGTAGAATTTTGATAAATGCTACAGTATGAATGAACCTTTACAGTATTATGCAAAGTGAAAGAAGCTATATTCAAAAGAGAAAATGTGTGATTCTACTGGTATAAAATAACCTAGAATAAACATTCATGGAGACAGAAAGTGGAAATTCCCAAACAGAGACTTCCTTACTGTTTGGTGAATTCCAACTTTCGATTTGGGGTAAAAAAAATTGTGAACTTAAGAATGGTGATGTTTGTACAACTCTTAACTCAATCTTGCTAAATTTTCATTTAAAAATGGTTAAAATTATAAATTTTGTATTGTGTATTTGTCCACGGGTATTATAAATGTAGCAAACATGCATTACGGGATATGTTTTGTATTTTGCTGTGAAATGTTTGATTTGGAGAATAACAGTGTTATAGAATTGAAATTGACTTTACTATGATATGTTTAGGAGTCTTGGGTTTCTGTTAGATGTTTCTCCAGTCTTTATACCTGCACTGAAGTCTTCTAAAAGCTTGCCACAGCAGGTTGTGCTAAAATACAAATGTTATTCCCTCTTTTTATTTGCAGGGGATGGAGGTATGCTATTCAAAACTCCCAGTGGCTGACCGTGTGATGGCTTAGTGTAGTGGTAATGATGGCTGAAGACATTTGGGCTGTGGGTTCACTCCTGTTCCTCAGTTTTGTTTTCACTGTATTCTGTTTGTTTAGAATTTGTGGAAGTGATTTGTTTACCAAAGAATGACCTACTGACTAGACTTGACGGTAAGCACCTTAAGGTTATTACCCAGCCTTCTCTTGGTTTCCCATCTCTATCCACTAGGGCATTAGTGTAATCCCTTTATCTTTATCTCAAAATGTCAGACACCTAGAAAATGTTGAAAACTGCTGTTGACCAATACTAGTTTTCTGTTTCAAGTAATATACATTATGTGTCAGGGGGGAAGCTTTAGTAAGGGCCTTTTTAATTTTTTTCCCTACATAATAGTGATTTTCCTGCTGACTAACCAAAACTTTTGAATGCTTAACATCTTTGATCCAGGGCTGGAGAGATGGCTCAGAGGTGAAGAGCACTGGCTGATCTTCCAGAGGTCCTGAGTTCAATTCCCACATGGTGGCTCACAACCATCTATACTGAGATCTGATGATCTGTTCTAGTGTACGGTATACATGCAGATAGGAAGGAACAATCTTTGAGCCATACCAGTGCCAAGATATAACTATGTAGCCCATCTATGCTGGTATGTTAGTCATTCTTTGTGGACTGTCAGGTTAAAGACTCATACAGCACTTCTCCAACTTACTCTTGACTGAGAAGCTGATATAAAATGAACCTTAGTAAATCAGTGCTCAGTTGGTTAGATCAGCCCTTCCCCACAAACACAATGCAAAATCCTGTTAGATTTCAATAGCTCTTTTGTGAGAGATACTGTTAATGAAGAGGTGACAAAGCCCTTTTGAGGTGCTCCTCTGTGCCCCAGCTTGTGGATCCCTATTCACTCATTTGTGAAGGAGCAGAGCCCTTCATGATCCCAGACAGCATCGATTTCTTCAACTTTTCAAAAACTAGACCTGGGGTAAAGTCATCTCAGTACCTCAAAGCCAAGTTAAACATTTCTTCAGAAAAAGCCATGGTATCCAATATTAAGCAGAACAGCTAATAATCAGACAGGCCTGAGGTTTGAGGCTCATTGTCAGTTACTAGCCTCTCATTTTCCTAAATCAAGTGAGGGTACATGAGAAAAATTAAACAGATAATGTAGGTCAAATACTTAACCCCCCAGGTGCTTGAATAATATGTGACAAGTATCTTCTTTATAGAATGTCCTTTGTAGAATTCCTTCTCTTATCCACCTGACTTCCCTTCTGGTCTTAGAAGGGGGATAATTCAGCAAGAGAGAGAGGATGAAACACCTAGTTTGCCTAGCCAGTATGATCAAATATAGTAATCAGCTTTCTTGTTGGTTTGCCATAGAGTGGCATACACTTCTGCCATACACAGGTGAATAGGACGTGAACCCTGACCTCAAAGTCTTCTTTCAACTTATTCCCAAACAACTAGCTAGGAGACAGTGGGCCAGTGAGGTGGCCGAGTGCTGAGCTTGATGAGGCATCTGTCATACTTTTAATCTTCCTCTGTAATTTCAATGTGTCCCCAGCGTCTAGTATAGAGATGGCATACAATGTGAACAGTGACTGAGTAGGCTCTCGTGTCATCATCTCTGAACTGTCGTCTTTGCTTCCTTAGCTTTGGTAGCAGAAGAACATCTTACAGTGGACGCCAGGGTCTACGCCTATGCTCTGGCACTGAAACATGCGAACTGGAAGCCATTCGAAGTGCCCTTCCTCAAATTTTAACGCCAAGGAGGACACTGGCCATGTTTTATAAATGAGACCATAAGGCCTTCACTATTCAATGTATTCAATTAAGTTTAATGTAGATTGGAAATCAGTTTTTTTCATAAAATAAAATCAGCAGATTGACTTCGGTATGGAATTATAATTACAGAGAGGATGTAACCTTCATTTAAACGTGCTAAATGCTCATGAAAAATAACATACATGTAGGTAGGTAACATTTTTTTAAACCTTACATAGTCTAGAAGGTGACAGACTATGTAAGTCTGTCAGGAACAGACTTAAGCTCCAAATTAGATCAGCTATTTCCACCCTCAACTCCTAAAATAAAAATTATGTACTTAGGTCTGCAAATAGCTATTTATTAGGTTCATGTTTCAAAATAAGAGGGTTAGGATTTTGTTTTGTTGTGGCAAGATCTCACTGTGTAGTCCTGGTACTTGGCTTTTGTGAACAGTCTGCCTTTGAGCTCCCAGTCGCCTGCCTCTGCCTCTCCAAGTACTGGGATTAAAGGTGTACACTACTACACATGGCCAAAAAAAAAGTTTTAAAACATAGACTCTGATAGGGACTTAATTGGCTTCTCTTAACTCTAATTGATTTGCTATGTGGAATTTATTTGTATAGTAGATGTAAAATCAACAGAGAGTAACATTTGTAGTAAATATTTAGCTACTTGTGGTACATGCTTGTATAATCCACATTCTTAGGCTGAGGCAGGGAGATCATAAATGTGCCCACCCTGGGCTGCATAATGAAACATCATCTCAAAAATAATTTTTAAAATGTTTTTAATATCCTTATAAGGCCATTTAATTCCTAAAAGCATACCAAGACTAATGCTTCAGTAGTGAACATAGTTGTTAATATATTAAAGCTAAGCAAAGACACTGAAAACTCAGGGCCCTTCCATCAAATGTGCACATACTTAATTCCCTATCTTTATCTCAGAAAATTATTTTGTTTTCTAAGGCTAAGTCCATAGTAAAAAGATTGGCATGGATTCTGTGTGTATGGATGTCAAGTCATGGGTATAGGTGGATATATTAGCCAACTATCTGAAACCTAAAACTGTACTGGAAATGCAACAGTGGTTGAGTGCATGCCATACTTAAGTTCATCACCCAGGACTTCTGCCAGTGTTCTGATCACTGCCTTGTTCTGATGAGCTCAGCTATTGTGTTGATTACTATAGCTTTCTACAGTTCCAGGGTTGTCGTCTTGCAGTTCATCCACTTGAAACACTCAGCATGATGCTTGCTGGCCAGCTCAGTATGTTTGCAGCTGGATCCAGGTTCAAGGCAGATTCCTCGGAACCTTATAAAAGCAGTTTTCCCATGTACAGTCAGGATCAATGCTAAGTGTTATCACCAATGGGTATTTTTAATCAACAAAAATGTAAGCTCTTTATACAAAAATGTTTATATTGTTCTTAAAGATGGAAATAATTCTGGAACTTTATAGACCAAATCTGCTTTCCTAATGAATGTGAAAATTAAGATCCATTTTTTTTTATGCTACAGTAGCCTTTCCTGTGATTCTAACCACTACCACCACCCCCCCCAAAAAAAAAAAAACTTTTGTAATCATGGGCATATTTCTCCAAAGATACTATTTTTTCTCATGAGTCCCCAGGATCTCTATTTCCCCATCCTTTGAAATGAAGACAGAGGCTCCCTATATTCATCTTCTCCACAGAGCAACTCTAGAGCCAAGTGCCATTGGAATGGCCTTTGGTACTGGCCAGGCCACAAGATTTGTCCCATTCTCCCTGGCCTGTGTCACTGAGCAGTGACAACTGTCTCCTAGACTTGTCCTTAGTGTCATCTGTATTACCTATGCACCTCAGAGGGCCTGTTTCGGAGGCGAGCTCAGACTCAAAGAGCTAGCCATTTGGGGGTATCTCCACTCCCCACAAACTGTTTGCCTACACTTTTTAAGAAGCTGCCTTTTTTGCATTCATTTGTAAAACACAACCCCAGAGGTGTTTCCAGTGCCTGACCTTCACTCATGTCTTGCCTCTGTAAATTGTCTGATTTCCTGATCCAAGCTTAGTCCTACCTCCCATTCCTACTACGGAATCTCATGACTGAAAACTGTAATTGGACCAAAAACTAAATTTGTTAATTTTTTTTTTAAATAAATTTTGTACTCTAAAAATACTAGAATATGCTTTGAGACACTTTGCCTGTCCCTTTCCAGTGTTACGGCACTTTAGGAACTTAGAATTGAAGTATGATTGTATTTAACTACTTTAAGCATATCTGGATGGATTCCATACAAATACACTGAACCTACAGAAATAATCTTAGAGAACACTTAATACCACATCTCTTTATTTTTCCAACACAACAGCAACAGTTTTATTAAATAAAAGTTTATTGTCTACTGTTTATACCTGCTATGCATATAACGGAGTCCTAGTATGAATTATTCATTGTTCACTTCCACTCAACTACAGACACTGCTTGAGAACTGGATCTTGCTTTAGGAACTTGGGGAAAGGAGAAAACATACTGATGGGGCATCATATTGAGTGGCTGTTGGAAGTAGAAGGCATAGCCAGTACAGTGGACAGCACTCATAGCTATCACTGGGAGAAGAGAACAAATGAAAAGCAGAAGAGGAATTAGAAACAATTGTTTCTAGTGACAGAAATAACTTTAATGCTTGATTTTTGCCCATCCAGGCTGAGTGGCAGTTTGGGGGTAGGACAAATAAAGAGGGGTTGGGGCTGGTGAGGGAGGGTAGAGAACATGGATACGATGAGTTAAAAAAGTATAAAAATTATCTAAAATATACATTAGATATAAATGCTTCATAACTCATTAGGGAAGCTCAAAAATACTGGATAGTGGCAATTTGCACTACGTTTATTTTTAAACAAGGGAATATTCAGTGTTCTGAATGTTGTGTGCAAAGCTAATCCATGTTACTGTCTTGCTGTCTGACCAACAGCTAGGCAGATACACTGCTTCCCAGCATCATGGGCAATACTAGATGGACAGTGTCAACAAATAATGTAAACTTCGGTTTTAAGGCAGCTGGTACTAATGCTGCACACAGGCTTAGCTTGGCGCCCATTTCAGAAATGGGACAATTAGCACTGAAAACAAACTGAGGGGAGGGAGAGAGGGGAACCAGCATTATTTGACAGAAACAGTATGTCAAAATATTTTCCCTTTCACACACACAAAGAAATATATGAACATTTAGAAAAACAAAGCACCCATCCCTCCAACTTCAGCCTGTTCCTTAACAAATATTTCAAAATATTGATAAATAATAGTGACTGCAAGCAAAATCCCAGTTCCAGAGCCAATGGCCCCAAGGAAGTCTGCTAACACCGACAGGGCACCGATGCACAAGCCCCCAAAGGCAGCTGCTGTAGGGATGTACCTGAAAGACAAAGGAACTTTCATCAGGCAGTGGGGGAAACAGGAAAGGAAACAATAACAACAGCTAGAAGCAACACAATGTACAGTTTTGCTTGAAATGGTTCCCTCCAAAGAAATGAACAGGTCAGAACAGGCCCTTACTAATCAGACACTGTACCTAACACATGGGAGACCGATTAAGAATAATTTTGAAAACCCAAATTTTAAAAATGCTAACAGCTGTAATGCAATTTTTAGGACAGATTATTAGATTTTAGACTGAAAGTATTATACAAATAGAAATATATATAATATATATGTTGTATATATATATATTGTATATTTTGTGTATGTATACTATAATGCATATGTTTTGTATGTTACAGTGTATATATATAATATATATCCTAGATGTCTCTATATCCTCAACTTGGCCTAGAACTCATAGAAGTCCACCTGCTTCAGCTTCCAAGTGTTGAGATTACATTAACAAACTATCACTTCTGAGTAAAACTGGAGTATTTTTGTTTGTTTAAACTGAATCTCATCCTACCTCCACTTCCAGAGTTTTAAGATCAGAGAGACATGTGCCACCATGCCTGGCTAAAATATGGGATATATATTTTTTTTGGTTTTTTGAGACAGGGTTTCTCTGTATTGCTTTGGAGCCTGTCCTGGAGCTAGCTCTGTAGACCAGACTGGCCTCGAACTTGCAGAGATCTACCTGCCTCTGCCTCCCAAGTGCTGGAATTTAAGGTGTATGCCACCAACACCCAGCTGTATGTAATATTCTTAAGCAGCTATCCTTAAGTTCCCTCTTACAGGATAAGAAATTTCAAACCAAGCATATATATACACAGAGGCAAAATACTCATATGCATAAAATAATTTAAGATAGAAACATGCTGGGCATTGGTGACGCATGCCTTTAATCCCAGCACTCAGAAGACAGAGACAGGTGGATCTTTATGAATTTGAGGCCATTCTGGTCTACAGAGCAAGTTCCAGGATAGGTTCCAAAACTATGGAGAAACCTTGTCTCAAAAAACAAAAAAAGAGATAGGACCACCAGAGCCAGTTCAAGAAACTGCTGAACAAATGAGCAATATACATACAACTGGATTTCATTTTACTGACTTAATACTCATGAAGTAGCCCAGGCTGACCTTTAACTTGCAGTAATCCTGAGCCTCCCGTTTGCTCGAGTTAAAGGTGTGAACTATATATTTCAACTGGATATTTTAAATGGTATATGAATTTTATCACAATAAAGCTGTCACCAAAGACCTGGCGCCTGGGAACAGATCCCATTTCCTGGATGTGAGGGTGCTGGTGTTTTAGGATTTTCCTGGTAGCTCATGTACAGCCAGCCAACACTGAGAACTACTGATATGTATCATTTTAACACTGAGGTAAGCAATGAAAGCACAGTTTCAATTTAAAATTATGTAGGCTGCCTAAACGAAACATGAACAAGGACAACACCAGTAGACATGCTAACACAGAGGCGGCCCCAACCCTTAAACAGCTATCAGCAACTAAGGAATACTGAGAGCAGGAGAAAACAGCCTTCCCTAAGAAAGAGCCCCAATTGAATATTTAATACCAAATGGTCAGCTCTAAAATCATGTTAAGTACAAGTAACATACAAAGACTAAGCAGATTGCACTTATATTTAGGAGTATGTGTGTGTCAAAAAAAAAAAAAAAGGGAGATGTTGTGAACCTGAGAGACAGCAAGTGGGGGAAGTACACTGGAGGGAGAGAAGGGGAAAATGATATTTTCAAAAAAATTATAGATGATTAATTATAAAAGGGCCAATTTTTATGAGGAGAACAATTAAGTTTCAATTAAATTGTACTTCTCTTGTGAAGAGTAGACGACTATGAGTTTGAATAAAGCAATGAGCCTTAGAGGTAAAAAGAAATGGTCTTGTGAGCTTACCTGTTTAGCTCGTGGACCATGGAGGTATCTCTGTGGCCTCTCATCACCATCTGCTGCTCTTTAAGCTGCTTAGCCACCTGGCCAAAAAGAAAAACTTTTGAAATTAAACTCTTCACTCTTTTTGCTTGCCACACTGAAAATATAAGAGCCTGGACACTGGCATTGTGTTGCTTATATTAAACAAAGGGAAACTAGGTCTCAATGCTGCCGAGTACATGCTAGCCATACATTACATCCGTACTCTCAGCATTTTGCTGTACTTGTTATTTGGTTATTCAAGACAAGGTTTCTCTAAGTAACAACCCTAGCTGTCCTGGAACTCACTTTATAGACCAGGCTAGCCTTGAACTCAAAGAGATCAACCTGCTTCTGCCTCCAGATCAAAGGCATGCACCACCACCACCCAGCTGCTGTAATCATTTTTTTTGTATTAGCTCTATAAAAAGTAACTGAATACTAAAGAAAAAAGAGGGGTTTTGATTTTTGGTTTTTTGAGACAGGGTTTCTCTGTAGTTTTGGAGCCTGTTCTAGAAGTTGCTCTGTACACCAAGCTGGCCTCAAACTCACAGAGATCCTGTTTCTGCCCCCCAAGTGCTGCTGGGATTAAACGCATGTGCCACTACTGCCTGGCCAAAAAAAAAAAAAAAGTTTTTTGAGTAGGATTGAGTTTTAGAGGATCATAAAGCCACAGTAAAAGTTCAGAAGAACCAATTTTTAGCTTGTTAGAGATATGTCTCACTAAGAATATGTGAACAAACTAAAAACTATATAAAAGTAACTTATTTTGGCACCCAAATACTGTTTTTTACAAAAGTTTTGTTTTTTTTTTTTTTGTTTGTTTGTTTTTTTCTAATGTTCATTGGTGTTTTGTCTGCATGTATGTCTATGTGAAGTTGTCAGAAGCCTTGGAACTGGAGTTACAGAGAGGTGTAAATTGTGCCGGGAATTGAACCCAGTACATCTCTCCAGCCCCAAGAGTTCTTGTTTTGTTTTTTAATTTCAATTTTATGCCTTTTTTTTTTTTTAAATTGAGCTATACATTTTTACCCCATTCCCCTTTCCTCTTCCCCTCTCCCCTTCCCCCCATGCTCCCAATTTACTCAGGAGATCTTATCATTTTCCCCTTCCTACGCTAACCCATGTATGTATCTCTTAGGGTCCTCTTTGTTACCTAGATTCTCTGGGGTTGTGGCCTGAAGGCTGGCTATCCTTTGCTTTATGTCTAATATTCACTTATGAGTGAGTACATATTATATTTGTCTTTCTGGGTCTGGGTTATCTCACTCAGGATGGCTTTTTCTAGTTCCATCCATTACTAAAGCTTAAATAACACCAAAGTGTGTTTAACTAGTCACATACTTACATCTTTGGCTGAGGAACCAGATACTTCTATCCATGTCTTGGAAAAGAATGCACATGATCCCAACATGAAGATGATATACACAACTACATGGACAGGATCCTCAAATATGGCACCCATGGACTCAGGAGGAGATAGATAGTAACAAAGGCCTCCAACAGGGTAGGAACGAGCAGGTCCTCCCCCACTGACATCCTATCAAACAAGGAAGAAAAAAAAAAGGTCAGCCTAACTAGTTGAGAATACTAGGGGTTTTGTTTGTTGCCGAGGATTAAACCCAGGGCATTGAATATCAAGCATGTGCCATACAATGAACTGCACCATAAACCTTAAGATTTGTCTCCATTTTGAGATAAGGTTTCACTATGTTTCCCAAGATGACCCCACACTCTTGAAATGATCTCCTGGTTTAGCTTCCTGAATATTAGAGATTGTAAGGACTACGTTTTATCTGCCCACCGCCTCGCCAGCCCCAATTAGCACAAGACCAGCGGCGACAGGCAGAAAAACTGTACTCCTTACAAGAGACTACAGCTGTCATAATATATATGTTTGAATTTTCAAAAGTCATGATGATTTAACTTTTTAAAAAGAAGGTCTATTATGATGGGAGTGTATATGATGCCTGTGTGTTGGTATATGAATGGCATAATGCAAACGAGGAGGTCAAGGGACAACTTTGTGGAACTGGTTTGCTCCTACTACCTTTTCATGGAATCTGGGGATCAAACTCAGAGTGTTAGACTCACACAACAAATATCTTTACCAGCTGAGCCATTTCACCAGCCCATGATGTTCTGAAATACCTACAGCCAATCAGCCTATATAATTTAAGGAGTTAATGTTGCATCTTTCATTCCTTCAAAAGTATGTATTTCATGCAAGGCACTTTGCATAGATCATTAACAGAAGAGTTTTAAAAATATAGATCTATAAAACCTGGAGAACAGAAATGTAATTTATAATTGATCTCTGATTATATTCAGAATTTGAAGTGTTTTTAAACTCTAGGGATGATCACTGCATTTTGCAGTATTAAGAAATAATCATGCAGGATTGGAAAAGATGGCTCAGCAGTTAAGAACACTGGCAGCTCCCCCAGAGGACCTGGGTTCAATTCCCAGTACCCACATGACACCTTACAACTGTAACGCTAAAGGATCTGACACCCTCATACAGACATATATGCACACAAAACACCAATCAATGCTCATAAAAATAGTTTTAAAAGAATACAATCATACAAGCCAGGCTTTAATCCTAGGACTAGGGAGGTAGAGGCAGACAGATCTCTGTGAGTGAGGCCAGCCTGGTCTACAATGTGAGTTCTAGGACAGCCGGGGCCACACAGAGGCTACAGTGAGGCAAGAAGACTGCCTACTCAGCCTGGGCTATAACGTGAGACCGCGTCTCTAAACAACAAGGACTACAAAACAAAACCACTTTTGTGAAAGCAAATATGATTTTTAGCCTAAAAAACTATTCAAGTGATATATAAAAATGCTTTCCATATAGCAAAATATTAAAAACTACCTAGTCAATCTTAGCCTTAGAACATTTACCAAATTTTCCAAATAACAAAATAGTCGGGTAAATAAATTTCAAAATGCTTCAATATTTATCTCAGTCAATTAAAAATACAACTATAAAACATGAATTTTAAATATTTAATAAAACAAACATACTCACGGCCCATTGTCCTAGTAAGTTTACTAAGAAGTTGCCACTAAATCGAACAGACAGCATCTGGGAAATGACATACAAGTTTGAAACTAGGGCAGACTGGAGAATTATGGGAATATTCGATGTGTAGAAGAGCTTGATGGGATAGCTACTGTACTGTCCTCGATACCGGGCCGACTTAATGGGCAAGTCAACACGAAACCCCTAAAAATGAAATCAAGAGAAAGGAACTGCATATCAAAAAGTGCAGAGACAGGAAAGGGTTGCAGTAGAGAGCTGACAAACCAGCAATAAAATTTGTTCCCTCCCCAAAGATACTTATTTTTCTATTTCATAGCCAAAATTTTCCACCTTCAAATTAGGGCTGACTGGTTCTTGAAAAACTGACTTGTTAGATACCACCCTTTCAAACAGCATTCTTACAAGAAAAATAAGCAGTTCCATCAGTGAAAAGGTTACACTTACCTGAAAATATATGACAACAGCAAACACGAACACTGTGGCAATGAGGTTCATAAGATTGGGGAGGTTCTGCCGATAGAAGGCCTCCCTCAAGGCTCGGACTTTGTCTGTCCTGGTGGCCAACAAATGAAATAGAGCTATGACTGCACCCTCAAACTCCGTACCTGAGAAATCAAGACAGAAATGAACTGTGGATGCCTCTTCCAAAGTTGCCTCAAAAGTCTAAACAAATAACTTGAACCTCAAATCAATTTACCAGTTTATGACTCTATGTTGTATGGCTTTATGGCACAGCCATGTGTGTGGGTTCTAAACATATTTCTATCGTAGAGGCAAATTTCAACATAAATCTGCAATTTTCATTCATAAAGGTTTGCCTCTCCTTTACTCTAGGGAAAGGAAGGAAATACTTTTAGGGATAATAAAAAGCGGCAGCAAAGCAGAATAAAAATATAAGAATCAGAACAGGGATGTTTACTATGCTTGCCTTTAGTTGACTGCACCAAGAATGTTAATAAATTATCAGTACCATTTTCTTAAGGCTGGGATCAAAGTTAGGCATTGACTAGTTAGGACAGGATGACAACTAGAAGTGGAAAAGGATCACAGGGAAAACAGAATGAAATCTTTCAAACCATAGGTGCTATTACAAAGCCAGTTAGACAAGGGTATGAGTGCTCTCAGAGGATGGCCAAACAGTAATCTACTACCTTTCTGTCCCTCCGGGAAAACTGCATTTGGGGAAGTAAATGACTCTGGCAGCAATGGCTTAAGCAAGGTCAACAAAACTGTAATACTATTTGCAATCACTGGAACTTTAAAGGAGCAGAGGTTAGAATGAATGCACTCTTTTTGACTTACTACTGCATACTTCCTACATCTCTGCTCATTAAGTTTTAAACAATCAGCATTCGTGGTCCCTAGGGTAGCAAACTGGAGTGGCTACAGGCATGTGCTGCTGCATTACAGACTCATTTTCAGCATACATCCAGCAAAACTCGTGCAGTTGCAGTCACTGTGCAATGTACCTCTGCCAGTGTTAATGGTAGTGGGACTAAAGGCCTTCCAGACAATGGTCTCACAGATGTTGGTGGCAATAAAGAGGGAAATACCAGACCCCAAGCCGTAACCCTTCTGTAGCAGCTCATCTAACAGCAGCACAATCAAACCAGCAACAAACAACTGTGGGGAAAGAAATGCACGTAAGCGGAAGCAAGAATAAACTCAGGAAGGGGCAGACGAATGGCTATTTCACAGTTTGTGCATTCCCAATGTTAGACCTAAGCCCTGCTCTTCACTGTGGAATCTGCAGCTTCTGGACCGCTCTTGTCTAGTCAGGGGTCAGTCAATTCTAGAAATCAAAGGACTAGGAATACTGCCTCATTATATAGCAAATATTTTACCTCAGAGTAATATTTATACCAGCTGGATAATTTCCCTTACAATGTTTTAAATTGTGCTCATGGTTAGGGGCACTAAATAATAATCACAGCTTAGAATTTGAAAGGAAGACACAATATTCCAAATAGCTTTGTGTAAGTAAAAGGCCAAATAAATTACATAAAAATTAAGAGATTCTTCACTCCCTATTGGCACTTTTTACAAAGTACTATATATATATATATATATATATATATATATATCTTCTATATAATAATACATAGAATAAGCCAAAAACTAGAGCACAACTAAGTATACAAATTATAAAAATTCATAAATTCATACTATACTTATTATGACAAAATTGCATCTAATTTGGTAAGTTAAAATTTCACTGTGTTTTCTATCTTTTTTTTTTTTTTTAATGAAAGCATACTAAGTTTAGCTTATGGCTATCCTTGGAGAAGATACATCTATGAAAACATGTATCAATAAAACCAATTAATAGATTCAGTCATATATCTCCTTCCTTATTGGAATACATTACTGAGGGGGAAATAAGGAATACTTGTAAGCCTTACTACCTCACACAGGTCCCTACTCTACACTCTCCCCCACAGAAACAAGGAAGTATATCCAGTTCTTCCCAGCTCAAACAGCCCAAACTCATTTCACACTTTATCTGTCAATGAAAACATCAAACTGCATTATACCATTTGAGTACGCTTACCTTACACGCTAGTTGGGTTTTTTTTTTTTTTTAACAGCCATTTCAGTGATTGTACAAAGCCTAACTTTTAAAGTTTTTAGTTAGACTCTCAAACAACTAGAAAAAGGGAATTAATTCTCAAATCCCTAAAATAGCTCATGGTAACTTTTCAATGTCTGAAATTCAAGTTTGACATTTTGGCAAATAAGAGAGAAACTATGGCTGGGTTTTATTTTGAGCACAATTAGGTAATGATCAAGTTGAGTACTCCCAGTCACAAATACAGCAACTTATGCCCACTGAAGGGGAGAGTATCTACTCACAAATCAGCCAGTCATGGTTCTGATGGATATATGGCCTGAGGCCCCTATGCAGAATAATGCTGGCCTACAGAGTACTTCATGAATACCCTTTGAAAATGAAACTCATCTTTTCCCAGGAGAAGAAAGGAAGTATAAATAAATCTAAATGAGAAATAGTTTATATAATTTGGAGAATATGAGAAAAGGTAGTAAAATACCATGTATGCTTGTGAAAGAGGAAGAGAAAGCAGAAAATGAAGCAGCATTTCCATGAAGCTCAGTAAGAATAGATCTGTGACCAGTATACATGTGGAATGCACACTACAAACCTCTGAATGGGTATAAAATCACACTGGATATCAACCACTTAGTTTGACAAAACATACTTACCTTTACTATGTGTCATGCACAATGACACTTTCTATTTAGTTTTTAATTTCTATCAAGACCCAAATTAAATTTCAAAATCAATTAGTGAAAAGAGCACTATGTGAGTGAAACAAAAGCAAAGAGAAATACCTTCCATAACAGCATGCAAACAGTTTTCAAAAACCTATGTTTCTAGGTGAATACACACTGATCCAATCATAGCTCTTCAGTGTAGCCACATATTTTCAATGTTAGCAATCCCTTGAAAAGACACAAATGGGTCACTGCCCACCAATAATCAAGTATGACATTTTTCTTTATCCATTAACACTAAAATATCATCACAACACAGATATTTATATACCAGAACTTATGTCAACAAGCTAGTACATATTTGTTCATTTCATTTTAGAAATAATGATATTTCTGAATGTGCAAAAGAAACATTAAAATAGCTTAAACTGCTCTAAAATCCACCTCACCTAACCAGCCCAGAGCTGCTAAGCTACATTCCGTGACCTTTGGAAGGTGCCAGAGAAATTACACTGGTACAAAATGTTCTGAGTACTTGATATTAGTTCTGAATGTCTTTTTAAAAAACAATTCAAGGCTACCTTATGCTAAAGAAATATTACTATGGTAGTGCATATTTAGCAATTTCAAGGCCCTGGATTCAATCCTCAACTACAAAAGAAAACAAAAACAAAAGTTGAAACAAAAAAAAAAAAAAAACATAAAACTTTATTTGCTGCATAAAGCAAATGCTTTAAAGCAACGGTTCTCACAGGGTGGCAGTGGCGCTTGCCTTTAATCCCAGGACTCAGGAGGCAGAGGCAGGTGGATCTCTGTGAGTTCGGGCCAGTCTGGTCTACAAAGTGAGTTTCAGGACTGCCAGGACTGTTAACATGGAGACACCCTGTCTCAAAAAAAAAAAAAAAAAAAAAAAAAGCAGTGGTTCTCAACTTTTCTAATTCTGTAACTATAAAATACAGTTCCCCATGTGGTGGTGACCCCAACCATAAAATTACTTTCATTGCTACTTCATAAATGTAAGTCTGCTACTGTTATGAGTGTAATATAATATCTGATACGCAGGATTTCTGATATTTGACCACTGTGAAAGGGTGATTCACCCCACAAAGGGTCATGACCCACAGTTTGAGAACCAGTGCTTTAAAGCAAAAAAACAAGCATGATGTCCTATCAGTAGCACCCTCAACATTGCACCAGCATCTGAAGAAACACTAAGCACCAAGGATACTAAAGTAATTTGTCCAGAGACTCTTCTCTACCTATCCTCTGCATCTCTTTCTTCTCCAACTCCCAATGGCTATAATGTCAAGCAAGTGGTTTGTAAATAGAAAAATAAAGGAACCATTATTCTCTTGGAAAATACATCTTATGCTGGAAGAAAATGCACTAGACCTCAGCAAGTTACCAAAGACACAATAATCCATTAAAAATCCTGCCCTAGAGCACAAACAAAATAGGTATAAGGCATTAGAGGCCATCCTTATTAACCATGTCAACAGACACTTGACCATCTAACTCTGCCCTGGGTCAGGCTCACAGAATACTTTCTTATTCAACCTGCTTCTTATAAGGTTATTTTTGGAAAACAGGTAAACTATGCATGTCTGAAATACCTGTATTTCTCAAATACTGGCAGGTGAGACTATTTTAAAAATATTTTCTGAACTTGACCTTTTGAACTATTAAAAAAATCCTAAATTAATTCTAATTTCATACAATAGATAAAATGATATACTTTATTAACTTAAAACTTTAAAAAGAAAAAAATCTTCTGAACATTGGATACAGTCAAAATTATGTTGGTCTTTAAAAATTCTATCCTAACATACCCATTTTGCAAATCCATGGAGGGCTGGAAATGTAGCTAAGCTCGCAGCTTGCCTACTATGCACAAAGCTCAAGGTCCAATCCCTAGTTCTGCATAAACCAGATAATGGTATAGCATATGGACAATGCTAGCACCTGGGACATAGGGGTGGGAGGAACAGAAACTTAAGGTCATCCTCAGCTACATACTGAGTTTGAGGCCAGTTCAGGCTATACGACATTGTCTCAAATAGGTATGGATGGATGGATAGATGGATGGACACATGATAGATAAGTAAATAAATACCTCCATAGAACACTTGTATGTGAGTATACATGGTATTTTGCAGACACTAAAATTATTTAGAACATCATAGTTTTGTATTCCATCAAGAAAGAAAATACACCTAAAATCTGAGCACTCAAGATGTAGAGGTAAGAGGATTCCAAGTTTGAATCCTGCCAGTTAAACTATAAAAAATATCTTATTATAATCAATTAGGTTATTTCCAACTTAGCTGTTTTTCATCTTGCTTGCTTGCTATTACTATGCTTTCTGTAGACAAGCATGTTTCATTTCAATGATAACAATTTAATATTGTACAGGCTTGTCCCTAATTAGTGGTTCAAAAACACCTCCCCTGCAGCATCCCAAAACAACTTGGACTGGGGGTTGTACCACCATGCTGGATTTTCTGAAATGACTTCAGCCAACAAGTAACCTCAGACATCTACTATACCAATAGTGCATAAAGTAACCAACAGCTAGAATGTTAATCTCAGCAGCTACGGTCAAGCAGACAGCCAGCCACACAGGGCTGCTGAATGCCCCACAGCTGCCACCTGGCTAGCAACAGCAGGAATGCACTGTTAACTGAGGGAATACATCAGGATTTCAGAGACATTAGAATGTGGAAAAAGCGTATCAAAGAACAGTGATAGAGAGGAATCCATAACTCTTTAAGTGACAGACTATGAAGTTATTAGAATAAATTAATTTTAAACACATGTATGTCACTTCAATAATAATATTGTAATTAAATGATTCCAAAGAAAATTATTTTATCACTCACCGAAAGAACTGCTAGAAAAATGGGACCAAACTGTTTTATTAGCATATGAAAACACAGGATTTCTTACCTGTATAATGATAAGGAGACAGATCCCAGCACCCATTTCCGCAGGGTCCCCGTACATTCCCGTCATGACATATACAATGGCTTGCCCAATGGTAATGATCATACCAAATACTGACCAAAAAAAAAAAAAAAAAGGAGTACATGCTTACAACCAAAGATAAAAAAAACAACAAAACCAAAAAACCAAGATAAAAAAAACAACAAAACCAAAATACTATAGGAAACATCTTTCCCACAAAGATTCTCATATTTGGAAAAAAGCTCCTTAATTATATCATTGCTCACGTTTCTGGGCTCCATTGAACAGAGCTCTATCTTTGGGTGTATCACCAACTTCAATGATTTTGGCTCCAGCTAACAACTGCATAATCAAACCAGATGTTACAATTGGGGAAATACCCAATTCCATCAATGTTCCTGTAAAGGAAGGAAAATGAGTAAACAACCTCTGTACCTAATACAGATCAATTTAACACATCCCAGTCCTAAACAACATTCACTAAATGTGTGTAAATACTAACAAATTCCCATTCAGTCCTTAAACATTAATAAAAAATCATTTTTTAACAAACCAGCAACAATGCAATGGGTAAAAAGTACTATACCATAAAAAAATTTAATTTCTATAAATTCTAAAATTAAAATACTAAGTCCTTTTAAAAAGAGCCATTCTAGGGCTATCAAGTACAGCTCAGCTGTAGAGAACATGAGGCTCTAGTTTCAAAATCCAGCTTCGAAGCAGGAAAACAATGTAAAAATTAAGAGGCTGGGGCCAGCAAGATGACTAAGTTAGCAAAGGCACCTGCCACCAAGCCCAACAATCGGAGTGCATCCCCCAGGATCCTCATGGTGGAAGGAGAAAACTGACTCCTGAGAAGTCCTCTGACCTGTAAATACTCACTATGACATACAAGTCCACATACACACATACACTAATACATTTTTAGTTTTAAGTGTTGTGATACAATATAGCTTTGTGGGAAAGTGCCATCTAACATATAAGGCCCTAGTATTTAATTACCAGCAACACAAAATTTAAAAAAAAAAAAAGTGAACAGAGGTGGAGTGTAGGTAGAGTACTTGCCTAACATATGTAAAGCCCTATATTCAATCTCCAGAACAGGGAGGGAGAGAGGAGCAGAGGAACAGAGGGAGGGAAAAAGAGAGAACCTCCAAAATGTCTGTCTAAATCATTGTTTTTAAAATTTACACTAAAATTGGGAGCTATTTAAATTTTTATCACATTTATTTACTTATACTCTAGTTTCTCTTCAGAGCATATAAACCTCTCACCTTTTACTTATTTACATTATTTAATGTATGAAAGTATATGTGTCTGGGCACACACCTGTCACAAAATACAAGTGGAGGTCAGAGGGCAACTTGCATCATGTTAGTTCTTTCCTTCCACCATGTGGATCCTATGGAATAAACTCGCAGATCATCAGGCTTGGTGGCAAGTGCCTTAACTTTGCTGAACCATCTCAACACCCTATTTAGCACAGGCTAACCTCAAACTACATACGTGGCTAGGAATGAACTTGAAGTCCGAATTCTTATGCCCCCACTTCCTAAGAGCTAAGATCACAGGGTGCATCCTCAGGAGCCTCAGGATGTTACCTTATGTGCTACTCTAAACTTAGCAGGTGGTACACAGTAAGAACTCAGGAAATGCTTGTTGAATTTATGATTAAATAAATTACATTAAAACCTCATACTGGACTATGACTATTACATGAAGTAATTCATTAAAGACATTTTTTAAAAAAATACACAGGAATGTGTGAATGTATAGATTTTGGTATATATATATATCCTATCTTTCAAGCATATAAATTTAAATATAAATGAATATGTTAAGAAAAAGCCTGGATGAATATCTGAAATTTATCAACATCCCAAGAACATGCACCATATGTGTGTGTATATGTGTGTGTGTGTGTGTGTATGTATATATATATATATATATATATATATATATATATATATATATATGTTGGTGAATTTTATAAATGTTAATGTATTGAAAAATAATAATCCTTCCAAGAAACAGTGAATGCATAGACCAGTGCTATGTTCACACTTGATAAAAGCAGCTCTTCTCTACAGTTAACAGTGCTTATATCAGCCAATGTGCTGAAAACAAGTGAATTCTGAGTGTTCAGCCTTCAAAAGGAAGGACCATATTGCCACACCATCCCCATGCTCAGAGAACATCTCAGAAAAAGAGGAAGAAAGAATGTACGAGCTGGATGATGGGGAGAAAGATTGTGAAATGGAGAGAAAGATGTTATGGCCATGACACTCATTAACTCAGAGCAGATACAGAGCTTGTAAACAGTCTACACAAGACTGAGCCACTGAATATTTATCCTCAGTGATGTAGCCACTGGTGGTGTTCCAGTGGACAGCTCCACAACTATGCCATGGTTAAGCCCCCTAGGTCACAAAGCAAAAATAAAAACAAGAGGGCTAGAGAGAAGGCTCAGCATTAAGAATACAAGCTGCTCTTCTAGAAAACCCCAGTCCGATTCCCAGTATCAAATGGTAGCTCACGACTA
The DNA here is from genome assembly GCF_943737965.1 of Phodopus roborovskii. Lineage (NCBI taxonomy): Eukaryota > Metazoa > Chordata > Mammalia > Rodentia > Cricetidae > Phodopus > Phodopus roborovskii. The sequence goes on along the minus strand of NW_026126485.1, from coordinate 16,897,445 downwards.
TCTGTAACTCCAAATCCAGAGAATCTTGTGCTGGCCTCTGTGGGCTCTACCCATGCATGAGATACAAAGACATACATGCAGGCAAAACACCCATAAATATAAAAATAAACTAAACAAAGAAAGGAAGGAGAAAAGAAAAGACAGGAAAATGGGGTGGGACTTAATGGGAGGATGTGGCTAATAGTGATGAGGAGTGGAGATGCTGATGAGTGTAACCAGAATATATAAAACTGTTAATGAATTTGGGGGAGGAAAAAGGAAGAGGGTGGTGCTGGTGATTTGGCTCAATGATAAAAGACTTTGTGGCAAGCCTGGCAACCTGAGTTCAATCCCTGCAGCCCATGTAAAGTGGAAGAAGAGATCAGCTTCACACAGTTGTCCTCTGACCTCCACATGCTCATTGTGATGTGTGTGAGCATAGAAACACACACACACACACACACACACACACACACACACATACTTTTAATAAGTGAACCAATATTATTCCTATAATCTCAAAAACCACTAAAAAAAAAACCTGCCATCTATTTAGTTATTTCCCCCAAACATGCAATCACAATTTTTAAAATTCAAGGGGCCTCATGGTCCAGTGTATCACCTCCCTGACACTGCAAATCATAGGATTTTAAGATGGGAAAACCCCTAGGGTAAGATTAAGGAGATGGCACAGTGGGTGAAGAGTTTGTGACACAAGCTTGAGGTACAGAGTTCAGATCTCCAGCGCCCACATAAACACCAAGCTGTTGTGGTGACCCGCCTGTAATCCAAGCTCTCAAGATACAGACATGAGTTATCTAGCATAAACTAGCTAGCTAGATCACCAGAATTAGCAAGCTCTGGGTTCAACTTGAGACTTAGCCTCAATGCTTAAAGTAAGTTGGATATGATGGCACATACCTTTAATCTCAGCATTTGGAAGATAGAGGCAGGAGGATATCTAAGAATTCCAGGTCAGCCAGGCTTACACAGTGAGACACTGTCTCAAAAATATATGCAGTAGAGAATGATAAAGGAAGACACTAATCAACTTCTGACCTTCACTGTGTACACACACATATATGTGACCACACACACCACATACAATAAACCCAGTGTTGTCACTATTAAAGCTGGTTTCTCCTCCTAAGCAATGGGTTTCTGTTCTAGCTCCCCATATAAAACCACAAAACAGCCGCTTGACGATGGTGGGATGGAGGTCAGAAGTGCATACCTCTGTTGGATGCAAGAATAACTCTCATCCAGTAGAAGGGATCTGCAGAATCCGATGACATGATTCCAAACAGCGGAATCTGAAACATCACATAAAACACTTCATGAAACAAAGTGACTCTTAATTTAAAATGCACTTGTTTGACCTACAATGCCTGTTAGCTACGTCTTGTGATTTCTAATAAAACAAACTTACCTTAAAGTTCTCTAACAAACACCAGAGATCATTACTTAGTAAATGCTTAGTAAATTACTTAGAATGGAATATAGACCTTGAGACATGCTCAAGACAGTCAAAAAAAAAAAAAATCAAGAGTCCTGGAAGCATCTAATGTAATGATCTCAGCTTATCTCACCTCCCACATTCCCTCAAGCTAGAGAAAACTGGTTAGAACTTGTTTTATGTTCAGTTGAAATCACCCACACTGGGCAGATCTGCCCAAACGTGAGAAAGAAAAACACCAGCCACTTAGCAATTACATAAACACGGGGAAACGAGGTAACACAAAGGCATAAATGTGCCACAGCATGAGACATTCTTGAAAAACAGTACTAGTTTCTAGTAAAAAAAATGTTGGGGAGAAGGGTATTTTTTGTGATGGGATACTGAATATGTCTACCTTACATAAGGTAGACAAACACCCTAAGGAATCGGGAGGGAGTGGATTCTTGTTTTGTGATTGTTTAACTGTAGAGACAGGTCTCTCTCTAAGCTGTCCAGGCTGGTTGAGACCCTCAGCCTCCAGAGTAGCTAAGATTACAAGCCAATGACACTAGCCTGGAGGTCATTATTTTATTTGTGTTTCCTTCTTGAGCTCTGGGTAATGATTTAAATTCCAAAACTTTACTATCTGAACTTTTCCAGGTTAAAGTTTGCTGACCCCTATATTGGAAGACTCATTATCTTCAAGATGATAACTCCCATAAATCAACCTAAAAATTCTCATAAAGTGACCTAAAAAGTCAAAGCAGCATATACATACACACATACATACACACACACACACACACACACACACACACACACAAATGCACATAATGGTTCTAGATGTTTCTATGTAAATATAAAGAACCTAGAGTTGGTCCTTCTCAATAAATAACAAAGCTGCAAGACTTTTCCTAAGTGATCAGTATAAAATGTAATGTCAGAATCCAGCTGCTGCTCCAAACACAACATATCCAGCAGTTTTCCCATCATAGATACCAACAGGCATCCATCATACTGAGAGAGACATTTGAGTCCCTAGCTAATAGACTTCCAGGTGCCAACATCTTTCTATCCTGAGAAGTAAATTTACATCAAAGTGAGCACTGATAACCACACACCTTGCTCCTTACCCTCTTCCCTACCTCCTGCTTGGGAATGAAAGAGCCTGATTGTAGGCTCAAGACTGTGAAGCCTCCCCCATCCTCAGAAATGTATAAGAAGAGGCCCGCACTTCTGCCATGTGGGATGACTCCTTTCTTCAGAAACCCACCATGCTGTCTCTGATGCTGGAGCCTCAAATTTCCTCTCAGGCCCCATTGTGCTATTGCCTCTCTTTCTATCCATCTATGGCATTATTAACTTGTATTTCCTATGTTAGTTAGGGTATCTATTTATTGCTGTGGGGGAAAAAAAAAAAAAGAAAGAAAACCAAGCCCAAAATCAACTTGGAGAAGAATGGATTTATTTCATTATCTGGAGAAGTCAGAGCAGGAACTCAGACAGGAACTGAAGCACAGGCTTTGGAGCCATGATTATTGGTTTCTTATGCCACCTGGGAGTACCTTCCTCAGGGTACAAAATCCACAATGTGCTGGGCCCTCCCATAGCAATCATTACTCAAGAAAATGCAAAGAGCATGGTGGCACATGCCTTCAATCCCAGCACTCAGGGGCAGAAGCAGACAGATCTCTGAGTTCTAGGCCAGCCTGGTCTACATAGTGAATTCTAGCCAGAAATATAGTGAAACCCCTCTCAAGAATAACAATACTGATGCTGGGCAGTGGTAGTGCCTACTTTTAATCCCAGCACTTGGGAGGCAGACGCAGGCTGGCTTTGAACTCACCAGATCACAAAGAAATAAAAATGGCAGAACTCAGAGCTGAAGAGATGGCTCAAAAAAAAAAAAAAAAAAAAAAAAAAAAATCTAAGTGTCCTTTCCAGCTGCTGCCTTTACAGGACACACAATTTCAATTCTCAGAACCAACACAGGTAGCTCACAACTACCTTAACACTAGCCCTGGAGGACCTAACACCCAATTCTGGCCTCCATGAGCAACTGTACACTCCTCCCCCTATTACACACACGCATGCACACACACACACACACAAATAAAAATAAATCTTACCAAAAAAAGCAGCACTCAATATATTTCAGTGTATTATTTCATCAGTTTTTCTAATTCTTATAATCAAGACCTTAAAATACTACAGACATATATTGGATAATTTGGTACATACCTGACAGCACACTAAGAAAATGAAGAGGGTTATAGCAGTCCATAGTACCTTCTCTCTAAATTGAATCTGTGCAACAGAAGCGAAAATGAGTGATCAATCAAAACCAAGAAAAACAAATTCAAACAAAACTCCTTAAGGCCCCATTACCATTCCCCATTGGGCACACTCCTATTCTTTACACACCCTAGCTTGTTCCCGCTTAGATAAACAACCAAGCATCTCAAACCTAAGTCTCTTCTTTTCCAAAGGAAAGGTATTATTTGTCAGTGTTCTTTGTATATTCTAGATGTTAATCCTCAGTCAGCTGTATAGCCACTGAGGAATGTTCTCATTCTACATGCTGTTTCCACATCCCTTCTCCTTTGCTGTGCAGAAACTTAATTTCATGAAAATTCTATGTCAGCTGTTGACATTATCTTCTAAGAGACTGGAACACCATCCAGAAAGTCTCTATGTACACCTGCATCTTAAGATGCTTCCTCTACTCTTTCTTCTCACAATTCAGAGTTTCAGGTGTTACATCAAGTCTTTTGATTTATTTGGTATTTATTAAAATTGAAAGATTTGACTATAGCTTGTAATAGTTAAGTCTTTACCTCCATGTGCTGCCACAAAAAAAAAAAAAAAAGATACTTTAAATATAAACAGGTTTCATGACCAAGAGGTGGTGAGGCATGGCTTTAATCCCAGCACTCAGGAAGCAGAGGCTGGCAGGTAGATCTCTATGGGTTTGAGGTCAGCCTGGTCTACGGAGTGAGTTTCAGGGCAGCCAGGGCTAAGACTACTCAGAGAAGCCCTGTCTCAAAACAAAAACAACCAAGCTCTGTGTACTGAAGAGGAGGCAAGGTAAAGCAGATCTAATGCACATTTCAGTCAGAAAGAAAATTGCATGAAATAGTGAACAACTTCACACAGGAATCCTAGGATATTCATAGACTATGAAAAGTTACACTCTGGTAGGCCTAAAGTAAAACTGAGTAGCCATCTCTACCATCTCAAATCATTAAAAAATCGATATTATTTCTGGATTTTTAAATATCTCAGTTCCAAATATGCTCAATGACTAAAGAACAATGTGATTTAGTTATAATACCTTCTAAATACATTCCTGTTATTTCTTTCCAGACATGAAATCAAAACATGGGAGGTATATACTTACACAATTGTAACTTATTATGTAAAACAGTTGGTACTCACCAAAACCCGCCTAGCAGATCATATCATTAGCTAGCAATTTACACATCTTACACTAAAGAAATTATAAAGTACCAACATGGCCAGGAGAATACCATATCTTAACTAACACACAGGCAAAGAAACACTTGGGTTGGAAACATGGTAACTTAGAGCAGTATTTTTTTTGATAGAATAAGAATCCTACCTATTATTAAAAAGGTCTATACCAGACCCAGCCAGATAGTTATTGTGTTTTGAATGAGACCAGCCCTAAAGGCTCATATATATGAAAGCTTAGTCTCTAGTTGGTAGAACTATTTTGGGAGGGTTACCGGGTGTGGCCTTGTTGGGAGGTGTGTCACTGGGGGTGGGCTTTGATATTTTAAAAGTCCAATCCTACACCAGCCCCCACCCTTGAGATCCACATGGTGAGAGAAGAGAATCAGTTCCTAACAGGTCTAGAATTGTTTGCAAGAGAAATAACATTTTTCCACTTGTAACCAGAAATGGTTGGGGTAAGCAAATAAACCTTGGTGGTTTGGCAGAATAATTCACTTTGTTACCTGCTATATTACTAAAATATTATACTTACTTTCCTTTCAGGCTTCTGAATTTCTGGTAGAACTGCACAGAAAGGTTTGATAACTTCTAAAAACTTGACTGTAAAAAAAAATTATCAGATTTAAAAGTGTATCTTTGAATGGTTTAAAAAACAAATTTTCTTTAACAGCTGTTAATCCATCCACCCAAATTAAATAATCATGATGTTCTCAAGTTCAAAGGAGTAGGTCTGCAAGAGATAAAACACTCAAATGGCTAGTGAGTAAATAATGAAGGGAAGTAAATAATGAACCATGGCTTTGCTTCTTTGTGCTTAAACCCAATCATTGTGCATATATATACACAACAAGAAATATTCACATCACCACTACGAAAAATAAGCAAATACCGTTTACTTCGATAATGCAGTAATAAATGGTAGAACAGAGGGAGCCTTTCCCAGGGACGATGAAGTAGGAAATGAGCTTAACCTGAAGTACTGATTTAAACAGCTTAAAGAGAGCAACATTCACTAGGCAAAAAGAAAAAGAAAAAAAAAAAAAAACACAAAAACGGTCAATTCCTACAGGCAACTTTTTAAAGCCTACAAAGTCTACTTCTGCCAGCCACATTCACAGCTTGGTCATTCTCCAAGTAAACTTATCAAAGTATTTACACACAAGGTCCTAGAATGGCAATTACTAAACTACTGCTTTCCCACAATACCTCTTAAGTAAAATAAAGTAGGATAAACCAAGGTCTCGAGATAGAACTATCTCCTAAGTCCTGCTAGAATCACAAAGGTGGAAGTCACTGATGTCGGTGAGAATTTATAATTGTCATGTTTGTTACCTAAGTACAGGTTTGGACTATTTAGAAAGTAAATCTAAATTCTGAAAACATTCATCTGTAATAAAAAAACAAAAAAACAAAAAAACAAAACAAAACAAAAAAACTGTGGGTCACACCAGGAAACTCCCCAGAGTCTCCTTATCCCTTCTGGTGTTCAGGTTCAAACAATGCTGCTGCGTGCTGCTACATATTGCCTATCCTGAGAATTCCATTTATCATTTGTAATCCAAGGCCAAGGGTCTCTTCTATTTCCTTTCCAAATGTCTACCAATTAGGTGCACTGCTTGCACCTGCGGTTAGGTATCCCTTTATATACAAACACGCGAACTACTAGGTAAGTATTTGTGTGAATACACAAGAGAATGAGTGTTTGGGGCAGAGCCCTTGAAGGATTCCCATAATACGAGGCCTCGTCCCTCCGGCGTGCACCAACTTACAGTTTTCAATGAACACTACAGAATGACTGGGATGAATATTCCAAGGAAAATGCTGAGCTACCGATCACACTCCTTTCCTCCACTAAAACGCATGCTATGAATCACATTTAAAAAAAAAAAAAAATGAGGGAAACGTATTCATCGCAACACGCCAAGGAAGCGTGATTCAGGAATTTAAGAAGAAAAAGAGAGAGAGGGAGAAAGAGAGAGCTTCCTAAGATCCAGAAAAATCCCAAGTGGTCCAAGCTAAGGAGCGTCCTAACTCCCCGCCCCCCTCCAATGGCCTCGGCGCCATCCACGCTCCTAGCCGCCTAAGGGGCGCAAACCGGGACCGGACCCGGCGGGCAAGGCCTGGCTGACGGGAGGCGCCCCGGCGGAGGCCCCCAGCTCGCGCCGTCCGCGGCGACCCCGGCAAGGCCTGCGCATCCTTGGCCCCCGTGACGACCCCAAGGGGAAAGCGGCTCCACTGCCCATAGCCCTGAGGGACCCGCGACCCTTGAGGTTCCCGCTCTGGACACCACACTCACTGCCCATGGCGGCGGCTCAGGACACCCGGCGAGGACAGGCGGCCTCGCAGCTGCTTCCGCTGGGCTCCTCACGACTCTGGCCTAGGCGGCAGAGGCTTGGGACACGCTTCGGCCGTCCACGCACAAGCTCCGCCCACGAGTCACGTGACACGCGCTCTCAGCTCCTCCCAGACCTGGCCCCAGCCGTTGGACGACGGCCACCAGGGTTGCCATGGTCACCGCTGGCGCGGCGACAGGGGCGGAGCTGGACTCCAGGAGGCGTGGCTTACCTGTCATAGTGGGTGTGTCTTGATTGCCCTACTCAATTCCAGGGCCTCCCAGAGGCCTTGGGGACCCAGGGTTTTCCTTTTCTGAGCTGGTTTTTCCCAGGTTAGTTTTTCTTGTCCAGGCATCCTGCTGGTTGGTCCCCTGAGGCCTGGGGTTGAACCAGCCTCTTCTTTCCGCCCCATTTTAATTGTAAGTTCTTAGAGATAGTAAAAATTGGAGATACACTGTGCATTCAATAGCTTACAAAAGTACTCTCCAGTTTACTACCATCCTCCTTTCCCATCTCCAAAGTACTAACATCAAGGATTTATGCCTCCTGAGATTGGGGAGTTCGCTGAAGTCAGTTCTTTGACCCCTCTGGTGACTCCTCCTGTCTCTCCAATTTGTGCCTTCTTAGACAACATGTGGTTAAAAAGGAAACACACACACACACACACACACACACACACACAGCGTTAGAAATCAGCTAGCCCTACATTGTAATCTCCATGAATGCCTTTGGGCAATCAACCTAGATGAACCAGGTCAACAAAATATAGACAACGGCAGCCACTTCATGTGGGTATGGAAGTCAAGGTTAAATTGAGACACTAGTATACAAGTAGGTCCTCAGATTAATTTTCCTTACTCAAACTTTAAACCACTCCCCAAAATCAAGTCTCTGTTCTAAAGTCTACTGCAACAAGTTGACTCAAAGATGAAATCCTATACTGCCAGTCATCAATCAAATGCAAAGATGTGTTCTCCTGTTCAGATCTACAGCCAGGAAAAAACAAGATAAGCATCTTCAGTAGAGTGGGAACCTTTAGGATTATGTTGCAGAGGCCTGCAAGGAGTTTCTCACTGTATTTGTGGCCAGCTGGGAAAACTTTTAGGACTAATATTTGCATTTTCAAAGGCTCTCTCACTCAGATCCGGCCATTAGTGCGTATTATGAGCATGGACACATCCATTTGGCTTCCCATTATGTACTGGGCCTCCTCACAACATTGTAACTCAGTGCTAAGGGATGCCATTGGAAATCAGTCTCATTTATTACAGTGTGTAGAGACAACCAGAAAGGCCTGTTCAAATTCTGAGAGAAAAGAAAAAAGGCACCATCTCTAGAAGAGCGTGTGACAAAGCCACAAGGCCTTGAGTAATCTCCCATCCATATTTCATCCTACTTTGTTAGCCACTATTTTTCTTATCCCCCACCCTCACTTCCTCCTCTTTTGCTTGAGATAAGAATCTCATGTGCCCCACAAATAGATTGATTCCAGGTTAATTTGAGTAATCCCTCCCATTATTCTTCAGTCTTTCTGTACTTCCGAAATGCTACCCAGAACTTCCTTGACCAATGTGTTACCTAATCTATGTCTATCAGGAATATCATTCTATCTTTAGTCTTCAAATTGTTTTAGCATATCCACCCAGGAAATCTCTTGGGTTGGAAAGATGGCTCAGCAGTTAAGAACACTTACTGCTCCTGGATAGAACTTGGGTTCAGTTCTATGCTGGCTAGTTTTATAGCAACTTGAAAACTGGCTAGAGTCATTTGATAATGACTCTCAAGTGAGAAAATGCATCTATAGGATTAGCCTGAAGGCACACCTATGGAGCATTTTTTACACTGATGATTAACCTGGGAGGTTCCAGCTCACAGAGGGCAGTGCCAGCCCTGGTCCTGGATACTATAAGATGCAGGCTGAGAAAGTAAGGAGAACAAAGCCATTAAGAAATATTCCTCCTTAAAGAGACCAGAGCAGCTTCAACCAGCAACTGATGGGAACAGAAGCAGGGTCCCACAGCCAAACACTGCAGGGGAGACAGAAGAAGGATTGGAGGAGTCAGAGAGGTCAGGGACACCAAGAGAACACCGTCCACAGAATCAGTTGTCCAGGATCCATGGGGGTTCACAAAGATCCGAGAGCCTGTAGGGGTCTTACCTAGGCCCTCGGCATCTATGTCATAGCTTGGTGTTCTTGTAGGATTCCTAACAGTGTGTGGGGGGGGTTATGTCACTGACTTCTTTGCCTACTTATGGGACCCTTTTCCTCCTGCTGGGTTGCCTCATCCAGCCTTGATTTGATAGTATGTGCCTGGTCTTACAGTAGCATATTTTGTCATCTTTGGTGGATGTCCCTGGGAGGTCTGTTCTTTTTTTAGGTGAGACTGGAAAGAAAGGTGGATCTGGGGGAGAGGAGAGGTGGATGAGGGGTAGAAACTAGGGGTAAGGGAAGGGAAACTGGTCAAAATGTAATATATGGGAGAATTCAGTTTTCTGACTTCCTTTGATGATGGACTGTGATGTGGAACTGTATGCTGAAATAAACCCCTTTCTCCTCAGGTTGCTTTTGCCTATGGTGCTTTATCACACCAGTAGAAAAGTTCCCAGGACCCACACAGTAGCTTACAGCCATGCGTAACTCCAGTCCCAGGAGATCCAATGACGTCTTCTGACTTTGCAGTCACCAACCATGCACACGATACACATATGTACATGAACAGAAACACACATACACATAAAATAACAAAGCAAACAAAAATGCCCCTTACTGTGGAATAATCCTTTTATACACTGTGAAGACTTGTCATGTGGATTGGTTTAATAAAAAGATAACTGGCTGGTAGCTAGACAGGAAGTATAGGCCAGACAGACAAAGAAAGCAGTATATGTATGAAATGGGGTAACATGAGCCATGTGGCAGAACTTAGATAAGAAATATTGGTTAATTTAAGTTGCAAGAGTTAGTTAGTAATAAGCCTGAGCTATTGGCTGAGCATTTACAATTAATATTAAGACTGAGTGGTTACTTGGCAGCTGGAGATCAGGACAGGAAAAATTACATCTATAGCCCCTCATGCCAGACCTGGCGGCACACACTTTAATCCCAGCACACAGGAGGCAGAGGCAGATCAGACCAGCCTGATCTATATATCCAGTTCCATAGCACCAAGGGTTAAACAGAGAAGCACTGTCTTAAAAAAACAAAACTAAAAAAGAAAAAAAAAACACTATTTTTTTTAATCCATAGACTGCTAGTTTGTCAAGGACCAAAGCCTTATCTTTACTTCTGTATATTTCTAAGACAAAATAAAAACAATGCTATATGTAGAAGATCCCAGTAGAATATTTTTTCTTTGGTTTGTTTTTGTTTTTTGAGATAGAGTTTCTCTGTGTAATCTGTGTAACAGTCTTAGCTATTCGGGAACTTAACTTTGTAGACCAGGCTGGCCTCGAACTCACTGAGATCTGTCTGCCTCTGGCTGGGACTAAAGGTGTGAGCTACCACCGCCCAGCAGGATATTTCTTGATGAAATAACTTTTATTCTTAAAAGTGTTGTTTCTTATGTTCTTACATTCATTCACTCTATCTGGCTATCCATGTAAGAGAAGATAGTGAACAATACTAAAAGTTTCCCTCTGAACATGCTTACAATGAACTCTCTGAGAAACTCATATAAAAATTAAACATCCAAGTACATCCAAGAAAAATGTACAAGAAGCTTTTGGAACTTGAAGACTAAAAGCACTAATTCATAATCTGTGACTTACATCCTGGCCAACCCCCTTTTCTTCCATTTTAAAAGAAATACTTTCTATCACCATTTCAAGAATCTTAAATATGGAGCTGTAGAATTCCAACTTAGTTCCCAGCTGTCACATATGGCTGCTTACAACTACTTGTGACTCTAGTGCCAGGGGATCTGAACTGTGATCTCTGCAGGCACCTGCATTCACATGCACACGTGTGTGCTCTCTCTCTCTCTCTCTCTCTTTCTCTCTCTCTCTCTCTCACACCTCTCTCTCTCTCTCTCACACACACACACACACACACACACACACACACACACAAATAAAATCTTAAAGTAGTAAACTTCCAAGATAATATAGGCAAACTAGAGAAGGTAGAAAATTTTATTTTCCTAAGAACAATGTATCATTTCAAGCAAAATTAAAATTCTTCCATGGTCATTAATATTTAAACTTACAAACTATGTAATTTAAACTCACTGAACATTAAACAAGCATAAGTATGGATAGCAAATATGAGAGGCTAATATCACATTTTTAAAAGGAATAAAATACAGTAGTATATGTTTGATTTAAAATTCTTCAAATGTTCCTGCTGCAAAATAAAATGTGGTTGAGACAGAGCACACTTCATGGCTCATGCAGGTAAAACCGTAAAATGAAATAGTAAACTTGTGAGGTACATTGTTATGAAGAAATTCAGAAAGAGCAAGGTTTTCCCTTTTTTTTTTTTTTTTTGTTTGTTTGTTTGATTTTTGTTTTTCAGGACAGGGTTCTCTCTGTAGCCCTGGAAGTCCTGGAACTTCCTCTGTAGACCAGGCTGGCCATGAACTCAGAGATCTGCCTGCCTCTGCTTCCCAGTGCTGGGATTTAAGGTGTGCATCATCACTGTCCAACTATGACAAAAATATTTTGAAATATATTAACTTCTATCTTATTTTATAATTAGAGTTTTAAAACCTTTTAAAAACCAAAAGAGCTGAGAATAAAGATACATTATGCTTTTTACCCTACCTAAATATACATTATTACTCAATAGGCCTTTAAAATTTTACTGATTTACGTAAGTAGTACTAAGTTACATGATTTATAAGGCTGGACATAAGAAAGATGGACTAAGGAATACAGAAAGGGAAGGGTGGTAAAGGGTTGAAGGACTGTCTCGGTGGTAGAGCTAATAAGTACAAGGCTCTAGAACTGATACCCAGATCCAGAGAAAAGAGATGGAGAGAGGGAGGGAGGGAAGGAGTCACAGAAAGAAAAGGGAAGCAAATACTAAAGAAATGTTAAATAAGTACGCTAAAGAATTATTTTAAAATTATAATCTGGCAAGGTGTTTAATCCTAGCACCTTTAATCCAATCTAGAACCAATCTAGAACAGCCTGTACATTAATGATTTCAGACATGTCCTATTGCTGGTAAAAGTGGAGAGGGACTAGATGCATTCTAGCCTTTCATGTGTCCCCATCACCTTTTAGGAAAACCATATCATAAAGCAAGAATGGTACATGGTAGATGCTCCTAAGAACCAACTCAAATGAAACCACACAGCTACTGTTTAAATTTGCTTCCAACATTAGGTTTAAGTTCAAATGGAATGGTTCACTTGGTGACCTCGGAGGGACCCCAAGTACCTGACTTTGGGAAGGTAGCTAAAAATTAATGTACTTTATAGCACAAACATACATCATAATTGTACCTGGAACTTTTAGAGACAAGTGATTAACCTGGTACTAAAATCCAGCTATCAGATACCAAAGTTACTTAAAAAGTTAGAAAATGTCACTGGGCAGTGGTGCACATCTTTAATTTCAGCACTTGGAAGGCAGAGGCAGCAGATCTCTGAGTTTGAGATCAGGTTGGTCTACAGAGCGAGTTACAGGACAGGCTCCAAAGCTACAGAGAAATCCTATCTCAGAAAAAAAAATGTTAGAAAATGTCACAGCAATATAATGGGGGAAGGGGAATTTAATGGTAAAAATAAACAAATTAGTTTTAAAACAGCTAACACTTCATAATTGAAAGATTATTAGGAGCCAGGGCTGTAACTCAATTGGTAGGGGGCTCCCTACCATTCACAGAGACTCAGGTTTGATCATCACCAGGATTAACCAGGCATGGTTGCACAAGTGAATAGGCCCAGAATACAGGAAGTAGAGGCAAAAAGATCAGAAGTTCAAGGTTGGTAATCCTCAGCTATACAGTGGGTATGAGGTCAGCCTGGACAACATGAGACTCTGTCTCAGTACTGGGCTAGAAGATCATACAATCAGAAATTTGTTTTTAACATAATTTACATAAAAGATGATGGACAAAACCTGAAAGAATACAAATCAGGAGGTCTAATTTTACTGGTATCAAGTAGAACATTTCATAGAGTGGCTCAGATATGACATAAAACAAAAATATTGCTATTCAGAGGACTTAAGGGGGGGGAATTAAGAAAAGTCATGTGCATGAAACTAAGTGGTAGTGTTGGGGCTGCTTATACATTGCCTATACACAGCCCCATATTCTGGCCAAAGAACTTTCCCTGCTCATTTATGGCCAGTTACAAAGGAGTCTGAATACATCTGGTTAGTGACCTTCTTTTCCAGTTCATTCAAATATAATCAAAGCATAACAAACACTATTGTCCTGCAAAGCATGAAATCTACTATCTGTTTCATTACTCATAACATCAGTATCTCCACTTACTCTCCACTTAATCTAGAGTCAGTTGTCCCAATCGTTCCACAGATTTCCATACTAGCTAGCAGAAAGGAGAAAGGGTGGAGGAAGCAGACTTTCCTCTATAGCATTTTGCTAAAGGCAATCCTGTTTTCTCAAAGCACATTAGGAAGTGAAGGTCTTGGTGAGGATGTCTTCATGCTGCTGCTGGTGCACTGTGCCAATTCCCACTGCAGGTGCCGGCAAAGGGGGCCGGCTTACAAGACGGAGCTGTCATTGGAGCAAAGAAAAAATCAAATAACATTTTGAATACATCAGAGTTCTGCTCAGTTCCATCAAGAAGGTACATGTATTCTCCATTAGCTTGTTCAAGCTAAGAAGAAATATTTAATTGCAGAGAACAGATTAGAGGGACATATGTACCCCTGAATCCCAGGCATGATAAGGTGAAAAAAAAATGTATCTTTTGATCTTAGCTGTAGTTTCTTTAACTAGATATATTTCATGTAAAAATGATGTGAGCCTAGCAAACTCATACTAAATGAGTGAACTATATTCTAATGCCCTTAGAATAAAAAGATAAACAAAGGTAGAACTAGTCTTATTGTTTCTCCTTCCCTGAGGAAAATAAAGACATATAGTCTAACAGCATTATAAAGATGCCTGAATAGTGAGTGACAGCATCTTTCTCTGGCACTTGGATGAGACACGAGGGGGAAACAGTAGGAAAAGTAACAACATGCAAAGTTCATAGTATTTTAGAATACAACCACATTTTTAACATGATACAGGTTGAGCATCCTTAATCCAAAATATGAAATTCTCTGAAATTTTGAAATTATCATTTCAGTCCTTAAAGGGTCTTGGGTTTTGAGGCAATTCAGATTTTGGATTTTTTTTAAAAGCTTCTTAACTAGAAAGTGTACATAAATAAATATTCCAAAATCTGAAAACCTCATGTATCTGAAATACTCCTGGTTCTGAACATTCTGGACAAGGGAGACTCAACCCTGTAATCTGAATACACGGACAGCTCCATAAACTCAACATTTTCCCCAAAGAAATAATCTGAAACTAGATTTCTTTCCTTTTTATTCCTTCTTCCTCTTTACATATTGTGATCTGACTATGTTACATGAGCTGATCTCAAACTCATAAACTCAAATGACCCCCAACCTCCTAATAAAGGCATGTGCCACTATGACCAGCCTAAAAATAGAGGTTTTTGTTTAAGCAAATGAGAAAGCTGGTAATAAAAACTCATATATTGTTACTCTAAGAGAAATGGGGGGGGGAAAGAGAGAGAGATATGGATGGATGGATGGATGGATGGATGGATGGATGGATGATATATAAGAATGGGCACTCACCTTGCAGGCCAGTTGTTTTTCAAACCTTGGAGAAACAAAAAACCATGGTCCCATGTTCTGAGGCTCCTCCTGACTCCAAATGATATCTACAAAAAGAAAACATTACGTCAGTGCCTCATATAAACATATATACCAAGAAGTAGAGGAATGGATGGTAAATAGATAAATTTGCAACTTCAATTAAATATATCCTTTTTCAACAACATGTTAGCACCTTAAAATTTTTTATTAATAATGTGTATGCATGCATGTCTGTATAAATGTATGCCATGAGCTCAGGTACCCAAGGAGGCCAGACATTGGATCCTGGAGTTACAGGTAGTTGTAAGCCACCTAGAAAGGGCTCTTAACTCTTGAGCCATCTCTCTAGCTCCTAATGTTATCTTCTTTCTTTCTTTTTTTCCTTTCTTTTCTGGCAAGTACATAGTTATGTGTTCACCAGAGAAATCATGATGCAAACAGTTCTTTCAACCCTAAGTTTCCTCATCCTGATTGCTTGCAGTCAGTAAGCTTCTGAGTCCCAAATGTCAGTAACAATCAATCTTTTGTCTACCACACAGTTTCACCTTTACCAAAATGCCATATATAATATATCTGATGTGAATTACCAAATTAATTCATGATTTGTCCAAATTCTTGTGGATAGCAACAGTTCATTCCAGAGGTTCAGTGCTGGCCTGATTGCTTTTAGCAGTCTTGAGGCCCTATTTCATGTTTTATTGAGTGTTATTACACACATTTCTTGCTAAAGGGGAGCTGTGTTTATTCATTCCCTAGGTGAAGGACAGTTTGATTGTTTCCAATTGAGGCAATTACAAATAAAGCTGCTAAAAACAAAAAACAAATGAAGTTGCTAAAAATACTAATATGCAGAGTTCCTGTGAACCTGTTTTCATTTTCTGGATAAACCAGCAGTGAGAATTCTGAGTTACATGGTAAACTGGGGTTTATGTAGTAAGAAACCATCTTCCAGAGTTGTTTCAATCACTTACAATTCCAGCAGTGGTGAGTGAGGGTTCCAGTTGCTTTGTATCCTCAGTTTATGGGAATGAATGTTTTGTTTTGTATTTTAAATATATCTGGGGTATGGGTGTTTTGCTTGCATGCATATCTATGCACCACATGTGTGCCTGGTGCCCTCAGAGGCCAAAAGAAGATGTCAGATCCCTTGAAACTAGAGTTACAGATAGTCATTCACCACCATGTGGGTGCTGAGAATTGAGCCAGCTCGTTTGGAAGTTCAGGCAATGCTCTTAAGCACTGAGCCACCTCTCCAGCCCCTACAATCACTTTTACAATGTAAGCTTTGCATATTGATTAAGCCCAATTTTTGATGATGTAACTAAAAACCTTTCCATCTACCCAAACTCAAAGATATTTTCTTCTAATAGTTTTACAGCTACATTTAGGTCTGTAATCACTTAATTTCTATAAGGTACATACAGATATTAAATTTTCCAATCCTAAGTACTTTATCATTTACAATTATATTGCAATTATCACATATGATGGCACAGCACCTATGACCCAAAAATTCTCAAGAAATTATGTTTAGATGATGGTGGGAAGACTGAGTGGGACACCAAGAGAGACATGGCCCTAGTGGTACTTCGAAACATATCCTTGGATTCCATGAGATTTGACTTTCTAATACCTTTCACTGCCCCCACCTCTTCCCATCTGAAATAGTGTGAACATGTTTCATGTATCTGAAAAGCAAAGGACCGTAGCAGAAACAAGCCTTTATTTACCTTTAACATGCTTGTATTTGCTCATCTCTTGTTGTAATGAATCCAGTGGGAAAGGGCAGAGTTCCTCTATTCGAATGATGGCAAAAGCATGCTTCTTGGTCCCCAAAGATTCTCTTTGCTTCAGCAGGGCATAGAAGTGTTTGCCAGAGCAGAAGATGAGGGTTTTAACACTGTTGGGAACAAAGCAGGCAATGGTGTGGAGAGAATCATCCTTAAGAATTTTATCAGAAGAAAGAGGAGACCAGATTTCAATGTGTTGCAATAAAGCTGCTTGGGGCTCTGCTGCTGGATTCAGTCATCTGCTGAGCCCTGCAATTCTCCTTCTGAGACATCTGTCCCCAGCGTTCACTCTTTCATATACTCCCCTTAAAACATGCCTATAAGGAGAGGGGCTGAGATGTAGCTCAGCAGCATAATACTTGCCTAGCATGGTAAGGCAGTGTATTCCGTCCCTCACACATATACACAGACACATACATACACATGAAAAAATATAACATGATGTAAGAAAGTTTGTTCACTTATTTAAAACCCCTACCCAGAGTAGGAGACAGAGAAAAATCAAATTACTTTTTTGGGTCTACTGATGAATCACCAATGACAGGTTTGAATGTTGTTCCTGGGGCCATTTCCTGAAGAGTTGACACAGCTGCCTACAGGGGAGAAACAGTCATACTCATGTCACATGTCAATGAATGGAGAAGACCTATAGCTGTAACTTACATCAGATCTTATTTAAAAAAAAAAAAAAACACCAGAATTCTGGCATAGAATTGCACTCAAGCATGCATACTAACATAGCGAGTCTTCCTACTTACAGGGAGCCTGAGTAACACTTTGGGAGAAGCAACAATGAGAGGTTTTCTGAAGTTCCGGGTCATCTGTCGTCTAAGCAAGTGGAAATACTGAGCAGGAGTAGTCGGGTGTACCACGAACATGTTCACAGTGTCACTGTCCACCCCTTCTTCTGCACTGTCACACATCTAGGAGGGCGATGGAAGGAGAACGCAGGTGCACTGAGATCATCTAACTTAGTCCCAAACACAACCCACTGGCTAAAGGGAAGCACATATATTCTCAGTTAATAAAGGTATTTCTCTCCATTATGTAACAGGAAAGTATTAGAAGGCATTTTCCCTGACCTATAAAGTATTCACCAAAGAAGAGACAGGGGTTATCTCCATCCACTCACTTCCAACACAGCTACTTTCAGACAAGGCTGTTTGAAAGAAATTTGGGAAAGACTTAAAAAAAAAAAAAAACATATTCTGGTGACTTTCTCTTGAGCAGCCAGTACCGACACATGAGTTTGGAAAGTACCGGCAAAAGAGTCAGATGTTCACGGTCATACTCACAACAACTGAATTTGATTGAGGCTATCCCCAGCTACAAGAAAACCTGTCTCAAAAAATAAAATTCTCAGCTGGGCGGTGGTGTCGCACACCTTTAATTCCTCAACTTGAGGAGGCAGAGGCAGGCAGATCTCTGTGAGTTTGAGGCCAGCCTGGTCTACAGAGCAAGTTCCAGGATAGACTCCAAAACTACACAGAAATACCCTGTCTCAAAAAAAAAAAAAAAAAAAAAAAAAAAAAAAAGAACTCTGTCTTTTTCATATTATACTCCTATCCCCCCCCACACACACACACGTACAAAGTTACAAGCAATAGTTGTTCTCAGGTGTGTCTAATGCTCTTCTGAGTCCCTCTCCCCATTTCTTAATACCTATGTTTACGCTTATATTAAAATATCTTTATGCCTGGTAGTAGTGGCAAACACCTTTAACCCCAGCACTCGGGAGACAGAGGTAGCCTGGTCTACAGAATGAGTTCCAGGGTATCCAGGACCACACAGAGACACCCTGTCTTGTAAACAAAACAAAACATCTCTGCCCCCGACCTGCTGGTTACTTGGTAAGAGGTTACTTGGTAAGATTAAGATGATAAGGAAACACCATCAGAATCTCATTCTCTTGGTGAAATAAAATCGTAGCATGCACATTTCAAGACAAAATAACAAACAAATGAAGATTGAGTCAGCTGTGGTAAAATCCCAAGAATTGGAAAGAGACTGGAAGGTTGGGAGTTCGTCAGTCTTGGCTACATGAGAAAGACTGTCTCAAAAAAAAAAAAAAGCAAGATGCATATTAAAAAGTTGAGAGCAGCTAGGTGGTGGTGGTGCACACCTTTTAATCCCAGCACTTGGGAGACAGAGGCAAAGTGGATCTCTGTGAGTTCAAGGCCAGCCTGGTCTACAGAATGAGTTCCAGGATAGCTAGAGCTGTTACACACAGAGAGATCCTGTCTTGAAAAGAAAAAAGAAAAAAAAAGCTGAGATCAAAAGAATAATCTCAGAATGTCCTGCTGGCCCCAACCCTAATTTAGAAGCAGTGCACAGATGGAAATGGAATTGGAAAAAAAAAAAAAAAACCCTGGTATCTCAGAAGAAAGGCAGTAAGGAGCAGCCTGGGAAAAGTCAAAGGCAAAGGCACAATCTTCTCTAGCAGAGAAGTCCTAGAGGAGTCTAATGGAAGTGACATCCATCTCCAATGGGGTGTTTGTGGGAAATAAGTAAATCTCGGAAGAACACCAAGTCCAAAGAGTTCTTTCCTAGTTACATCCTCAGGACCCAAATTCTGGAGCCTGTCCTCAATTATTGTTCTAAGAGAACATACTGGTACCCACTGTGCAGGATATATATTCACTCATTCTCAAATGGAAAACCTAGGTCTTTGAAGAGGTTTAAACAACCAAAAACAAGATGGAAATGAAATAGCATAGGAATAACATAAACACCATGTAGGAGGAAGGGGGAGAAAGGAAAAAGAAAGGGAACACAGCAGGCAAAGGACAAAGTTTGAGGTTTTTGTTTGTTTGCTTTTGTTTTGCTGTTGTTTTGTTTTGGGGATGAGGAGACAGAATCTCATATAGCTCAGGCTAGCCTCAAAATCACTTATAGCTGAGGATGACTTTGAATGTCTGACTCTCCTGCTTCCACTCTCTGCCCAGTACTGGGACTGCAGGCATGTTCCATGCAACCATGCCTGGTTTTGTACAGCACAGGGACTGAACTGGGACTTCAGTGCATGATAGCAAGCACTCTCCCTATTGGACTACATCCCAGCCCAGGACAGCAAGCTTTAAAGAGAACAGAACAAAGGCAGATAATAATGAAGAGCATAAAACTAAGAAAACAAAGTGAGAACTCCATTCTGAAATTACTGAGGTATTAAGTAAACAAGAAGTACCAAGAACAAGGACTGGCCAGGTGTCTTGGTAGTCAAGAGCATTTGCTCCTCCTGCAGAGGACCTGGGTTTAGGTTCCAGTGTTACAAGTAAGGTTTTTTTTCCTGCCAGTCTGGTCCCACCGCCACACCAGCCCCAAATAACACACACAGATGCTGTATTAGATATACTCTGTATTTGATATAAAGCTGTTGTCCAGTTTAGACAGAAAAGAGGAGATCTAAGATGGAGGACAGAGAGAGATCACCAGCCCCTCTCTCTGGTAAGATAAGACCAAGTGGAAGTACTTAGATTAATAGAAATGGGTTAATATTTAAGACAGAGCTAGCCAATAAGAAACAAGTAAGTGGCCAACAGCATTTATATCTAATACAGTGTCTCTGTGTGTTATTGGGGCTGGCGTGGCAGTGGGTCCAGACCGGCAGGGAAACACCACTCATAACATTCCAGCACATTCATAACTCCATTTCAGGGGAGCTGTTGCTCTTCGCTGGCTTCCATGACACTAAGCATGCACATAGTTCACATACATACACATAGGCAAACACTCATATACATAAAATTAATTTAAAAAAAAAAAGAAATGTCAAGACCAGACAAGGCTGAAAATACAAAGGACACAGAGAGCTTGGCATGATGACACTGGAAGCAGAAAAGATAAGCAGGCATTTGTATGAGCAGCAAAGACTCTCAAGTCATTTACATGTGAATCTTTTTGCAAAGATGACAATAAAATTAGTAATACAAACAAAAAACTTGAGTTAACCACTGTGACAGGAGATGAAATGATGGCAATAAACCCACAAATGTCAATTTGCTTATTTCTCAATGAGTAGTCCTGGCTGTCCTGTCTGTAGAACCTGGCTAGCCTCTAATTTGCCTTCCTCTGCCTCCCTGAATGTTGGTATCAAAGGTATGTGCCAATATTCATGTCTACGATTTTCAATTATTATAAGAAAGGAGCTGTCAAGTCCTCAGGGATGAATGTTTTTGACACTCAAAGCTTAAAAGCCATAACATAACACTAGGGCACAAGAGCTGGAGATATCTCAATATGTCTCAGTAGTTAAGAGCACTGGTTGCTCTTCCAGAGGACCCAGGTTCAATTCTCAGCATTCACATGGTAGCTCACAACAATCTATAATTATATTTCCAAGGGATACAACATCCTTTCCTAGTCTCTGCAGGCAATGCATGCATGTGGTTTACAAATACACATGCAAGCAAAACACCCATGCAAATAAATTAATTTAAAAATAGTCTGTGGTGGTTTGGATGAGAATGGTCCCCATAGGCTCAGTGCCATGAAACTGGGTGACATTTTTTAATGCTATAGTTTTAAGACACCCAGATGGCCTTACTATATAGTCAGCAATAGCTTTGAACTCCTAGTCCTCCTGCCTCTACATATAGATATGTTCAACTATTCCTGGCTAAGTCCAAGTTACTTAGGACCAACATAAACTTATTTCTCACATTTATGAAGACTGGAAAGTCCAAGATCATGGAGTAAACTAGGTGTCTGATCAGAGCCCATTCCCTGACTCATACATGATGTCTTCTTACTTATTCTTCCATGGTGTGGAAAGCTAGTATGCAGCTAGGGAGTTCGTTAGTACATTTCCAACCCTAATCACTTATCGCAGGCCTTCCCTCCTAATTCCATTATCTGGTTTTGAATGAGGGGTATAATTCAGTGAATGAATTTTTGGAGAACAGATTATGGCACATGATAATACCCTTGATATAATCAACAGGATTTTCTCCACTTTATGCATCCCCCCTTTATATGGTCCCCATTTTCTATCTTTCTAGCCCACTCTTTTGTTGTTCATGTTGCTCTGCGTGTGCGCACATGAGTGTGTATGTGTGTACACATGTGGTGCATATGTACTCATGTGCATGTGAAAACCAGATGTCAACACTATATGACCTCCTAAGTCATTTTCCACTTTTTTTTTTTTTTTTTTTTTTTTTTTTTTTTTTTTTTTGAGAAAGGGTTTCTCTGTATAGCTTTGAAGCCTGTCCTGGAACTCACTCTGTAGACCAGGCTGATCTAGAACTCACAGAGATCAGCCTGCCTCTGACTCCTAAGAGCTAGGATTAAATGCATGTGCCACCACTACCCTGCCACTTTATTTTTTGAAATAGAGTTTCTCATTGAACCTGGATCTCACCACTTAGGCTAGGTTAGCTGGCCAGTGACCTCCAGGGCCTCCCCAGTCTCTGCCCCTCCCCCCAGCACTGGGATTCCTATTTCTCTCCCTTCCCCCAAGACCCCCAATCATGCAGCTGGTGTTAGGAATGGAACTCAAGGCCACTCATTAGGTGGTAAGCACTCTATCACTGAGCTACAACTCCAGCCTGAAGTCATTCTGTGTCTATGAATGTGTGTGTATTCATGTGGGTGAACATGTGTGTATGTGTGTGAGTGTGCATACATGTGTGTGTGTAAGCCTAAGTAGGACAGAGGTACACCTTGAGGATCTTGCCTCTTGTGCCACCCATCTTATTTTCTGAAATAAGGTTTCCTTGGCCTGCAACATCCTGATTAGGCTAGACTGGCTGGCTGGCAGAGAGCACCAGGAGTCCTTGTATCTCTTGCCTCACCAACTCTGTTAGTACAAGCCTGGCTTTTGCTGGGTGGGTGACCACGCATTTAATCCCATCACTCAGAAGGCAGAGGCAAGCGGATCTCTGTGAGTTCAAGCCTGATCTACAAAGTGAGTTCCAGGACAGCCAAAGCTGTTACACAGAAAAATCCTATCTCAAAAAGCCAACCTGGCTCCCCCCACCCCACTCCCACCTCTGCCCTGAACCACCACCACCAAGCCTGGCTTTTATATGTGGATGCTGGAGATCAAATTCAGCTCCTTCTGCTAGGGCAGCAAGTATTCTACTAAGCTATTTCTCTAACCTGCCTCCTATCCCCATTTTGTTTATTTTATTTTATTGAGACTGTATCTTCCTATATACCCCTAGGCTAGTCTACAATTGAAGGAAATCATTCTTTCTCAGTCTCCTGAGAGCTCAACTCATGGGCATGCACAACCATGCTTGACTCCAGAAACAACTTTATTTTCCATAGAACTGTGATATAAAAGCTGAGGCATTAAATTTCCAAGGAAAAGTTACATTGCATTGAGTTGGTTTCACTGGACCACAGAATCTTACAGTTGAAGTGCACAGAAAGCTATCACAGAAGGTGGTATATGGAATGGCAAAGCACCTAGGAAGTATGAAAACATTTTTAGGATCCAGCGGTGCTCTACATACCTGCAAGAACCGCTCTATTCGACAAGATGAGTGGTCGGGTCCAGCCCCATCATAGCCATGTGGAAGGAGAATGACAATGCCACTCTGCAGAAGCCACTTGGCCTCTCCTGGGAAAACATAAGAGAGGGATTCTTCTATGAAGCAGAACAAAATAACCTGACATGACTCGGAGGATGAAACAAAATGCTAGTTTGGCTTCCGAGCCTCCAAACTGCTTTCATTACATACATCTTCTAGCACTCATCTACTATACTTAAATGGAAATACCCATTTGAATGTAGGAAAACCTGTGATATCACATGCTTCGGGCTTTAGTGATTATAAGACCTATTCAGTGGTAAGTGTCCCAGACAACATGGGGCACTCTGATTTCATTATACAACAACTCTTTACAAATACAAGCAGCTTCTGCCATGCTCATAACACTACAGACAACATTGGTCACTGTCCTCAAAGAGAGAGTGGTAGACATTTGAGAATAGTCTCTGAGAGCAGGGAAAGTAGCTCAGTTTATAAAACACTTGGTGTGTGTATCCGAGGACCTGAGTTCAATCCCCAGAACTCACATACGAAGTCAGGCATGGTGCACACTTGTAATCCTGGGGCTAGGGAAGCAAAGAGATGGATCCCATGGATCCCTGAAGCTTGCTGGCCAGCCAGCTTAGCCTAATTGGTGAACCCCAGGTCTGGTGAGCAACTATCTCAAAAAACAAGGTGGACAGCTCCTGAAAAAAATAAGTCCTGAGGTTGACCTCTGACCTCCACATGTAACTATATGCATATGCATGTACATCTGCACACATATGAACACACACACACACACACACACACACACACACACACACACACACCACAAACAGTTTCTGGACATGTCAAAATCCAGATTCCTCAAGCATTTTTCTTCCTTCTAAAAAATGTCAGATTTTCAAGGGAATCATCAGTCCCAATCACAAAGTGTCACTGTGTCACCACAGAATGCTAGCTAGTTCTACACTCCAAGAACAGGTGCAGAATCACACAGCCAGCCTAGGAGCTGCCAGGTACATCTGTGCTCCCTGCAGCTAGACATATTAGTCAGGAGATGGGGGACAATGAAATGATGATAGAAAGCTAAGACACTCTTCCTGGAGGCTCATTAAACTGCCCAAAAGCTGCTATGTACCTGCAGATAACAAGTCAATCACCAAACTCTGGAGATGATGTGGAACAGAGAATCTCAGAGGCAGTGATGTCCCTTTTCCATTCACTTATGATGTAAGACTGGAACCACCCAGCACCACCCAGCCACTCACTAACACCAACCTCCAGAGATGAATGTGTCAAAGATGATCTGGGCTCCATTGAAGAAATCACCAAACTGAGCTTCCCAGAGAGGCAGCAACTTTGGGCTTTCAATGCTCATTCCATATTCAAACCCCAGGACAGCCTCTTCTGACAGGGGGCTGTTGCTAACCTAATTGCAAGGAAGAGAATCAGATGCTGAAGTGCAAGGCACATCTGAGAGAAGCCAGCAAAGGTAAAGCACCATGAGAATGCAAACCTCTCAAGAGAAGGAAGGGTGTGGACAGGAGCTTGGCTCTCACTCGTCACCTCATCTCTTTGCAAAAGGAGACCCATTGCTCAGCATCACTGGTGCGTTTGGAGAAAGTTAGGACAAAGAAAGGAAAAGAGAAGACATTGGAATACAGTCATTCAAGATTTTCTTCAAGAATAAGTAGTACAGGGCTAGGAAATAGTCCTGGGTTCAAACTCCAGTACCACCACAAGGAGAAAAAAAAAGGAGGGAAGGGGCTACTTGTGTGATGGGGGGGATAGGAAGATGACTGAGAAGGCATCAATATGCCTCATGGCACATGCCTTTAATCCCAGGAGTCAGAGGCAGGAGGATGTCTGTGAGTTTGAGGCCAGCCTGGTCTATAGAGTGTGTTCCAGGACAGGCTCCAAAGCTACAGCGTGAGATAGGGTCTCACTCTGTAACCCAAGTTGATCTGGAACCTACTATGTAGCCCAGGCTGGCCCCTTGCTTTACCTTCTAGATTCCTAGGGTTGTAGGCATGAGCCACCATACCCACCTGGCTCCAACTTTTTCCCCCCAAGTTTTGAATGTTACATCTCTACAGAATATTTATTGGCTATGAAAAGGAATTAAGTACTGACACACACAACAGCATAGACAGGCCTTGAAAATACTATATCAAATTAATGTCATATAAGGGAATATATTACTCTATGTACATGAGCTTCCTGAGATAGACAAATTCATTAAAACAGTCAACAGACCCCAGCAGCTGCCAGCAACTAGAGGGAGGATGGGATGGGAGACAGATGCTGATAGTTAACAGTGTTTCCTTTGAGAAGATGAAAGTATTCTGAAAGCAAACAATGGTGATGGTCTTAGTGCTGAACTATATATACACTTGCAAAGGTCAAAATTTGTGAGTTGTTTTTCAATAAAACCTTTAATGAACCAACAAATCCAGAGGGCTGCAAAGATAGCTCAGTCTGAAAAGTGTTGCCACGCATAAGGGGCTCCCTAGTTAGCCAACAACCTATTCTACTTAGCCAGTGAGAGATAACATCTCAAAAACAGAAATGTGGATGGCACTTCAGGGACAATACCCGAGCTTGTTCTATAGCCTGCACATGTACATGTACACATGTGTAGGCACTCACACAGTATACTGAGTAGTTGTTATCAAGTTAATACAAACTAGAGTCACCTGGGAAGAGGGAACTTCAATCATGAAACTGTCTATACTGGACTGGTCTGAGGTTGTATCTTTGAGGTATTTTCTTAATTACTAATTGGTATAAGTGGGATCAGCCCATTGTGGGTGATACTGTCCCTAGGCAGGGTGGCTAGACCATGAGCAAACCAAGGAACAAGCCATTAAAATAATGCTCAACTTCCCTGGATGATGGACTGGGAAATGCAAGTCTTTCCTCCTCAAGTTTCTTTTGGTCATGGTGTTTAACATAGCAACAGAAACCACACATACACACACACAGAGAGAGAAGGGGGGAGAAAGAGGGAGAGGAGGAGAGGGAGAGAGGAATTATATAATGTCTAATTATAGCTATAAAAGGTGATTTATATAGATAAGAACTAAATGACAAACACAAAAATGTCAGTGGATTATTTCTAGCATGGTGGGTGGAATCATGCTTAATCTATTCCTTTACACACCCATTCTGACTTCAGATCGCAGGTTGATGTGTATTATATATGCATTTTAGCCCAGGCATGTTGCATGCAACCCTCTCTGTTCTCACTTACTCCTTCCCATCTCTTTCTATCCAAGATTGACATGCCCACTCATTCTCAATCCATCCCTTCTTTCTGATCCTTCCAGGTCCTGGTTCCATTACCTAATTCCTTCTTCTGAACTTTACCTCACCAACGAGACCATTAAATGCTTAAAAATAAAACAAAAATTACTCCTAACTTAAGCTCCCTCTGCCATTTTTTTTTTTTGCTTCTTTTCAAACTTCTAAAACGTGACTTAATCGACTTATCTTCAACCCTTTTACTTTTATCTACCCTCTAAGTCAGTGTAGTTGCTCTGTGACTTGTGATGGGGTTATGTTCCAATAAATCCATTTACTGGTTTGAAAATATTATAAGCCAACCAGACTAGAAACATAGCACAGTGGTTAAGAGCACTGGCTGTTCTTCCCCGAGGACTTGAGTTCATTTCCCAGCATCCATGTGGTGGCTCACAATTGCCTGTAAGCGCATTACAGGGGAGCCAATGTCCTCTTCCAGCCTCCTCAGGTACCAGGCATACAAATGGCACATGGACATACATGTAGGCAAAGCACTCATATACATACAAATAAAGGTTAACACATATGTCAAAAGTGCACTTAGCAACTTAAGAGAGAGCACCCTAGCTCAGCAACCCTACGCAGGGGAGTGTTGTTTCCCCTCACCACTGCCTGATTAAACAGGAGCTGTGGCTTGCACCATGGCCCTGCAATGTATCAGAACTGATACTAAATACCAAATCACAGCTCAGTGAAAGTCTACTATGAGGTGGCAGGACACTAACCCCTTCCACTCCAGCTTATAAATCTGATTTGATACAAAGACAGATTAAAACAAAAAATAAGAAAGGGATGTATCTCCTTCAAGTCATCTTGGAAGGGTGTGTGAGAAGAGAACCTTGAAATCCCACATCTTCCTCCACCACTTTCCACCTTATTTTTTGAGATAGAACATCTCACTGGACCTGAAGCTCCCAGATTCAGCTGGACTGGCTGACAAGTAAGGCCCCAGATCTCCTATATTTACCTCTCTAGTGCCGTGCCTACCATGCCTGGCTTTTTACCAAATGCTGGGGACTAAACTCATGCCTGCATAGGAAGCACTTTATTGACTGAGCTACCTCCCAGCCCCACCAAATACACTGGTTGGTTCTCAAACCAACAACTGGAATAGGAAAGAAGGCAACAAATTACTAAGTCTGCCTTAAAGGAATAATTTATTTTCATAAATAGCAAGTGCTGTTCACTAAAATAATTGTTGAAGAAACAAAAATGAAAAGACCCTGCTGTTAAGATCTTAAAAACTGGCTGGATGGTGGTGGCACATGCCTTTAATCCCAGCACTCAGAAGGCAGAGGCAGGTGGATCTCAGTGAGTTCGAGGCCAGCCTTATCTACATAGTGAGTTCCAGGAACTGGGCTACACAGAGAAATCCAAAGAAATACCTGTTAAACTTGAGGGAGCAAGATAACCTGGAGAAAGTGTTTCTGCTGTACTCTGTTTTGTTTTAGCAGGCTAGAAATGTTGGCTCACTATCCACAACTTTAATTAGGTTTAATAAATCACATCAGTTTTTAGCCTGCAATGTTGGTTTTCACTTGACATAATTACAGATAGGCGACCAGGGTGATTGTTTTAGTCTTCAAGTGCCAACTCCAGCATGGCTCTCACTTGTTTCTTCCATTCCAAATTTATAGACCTCCACTGCCTCCCCACTCAGCATTCCTTTAATTAAAAAAGAAGTACTGATCATAAAGTTTCTAACATCTGAATTCAGTTGCTTTAAGACCCCTAACTGCTGGGTGTGATGGTGCAGGCCTATGGCCCCCAGTACCTGAGGCAGAGTCAGAAGGATCAAGAGGTCATCTTCAGCTACTGGGGAATTTGAGCTATGTAAGACTGTCTCAAAACCATAAATCAAAATCAAATGTTATACCTGTAATGGCATATCGATATGTATATTTTATATATAAATGTCTTACCTCCAGAAACCCCTTCTGATTAGGGTCCATGTGGTTCAGAGGAATGTAGGCATCATCAGTGTTCTGGCAAACCACCATTGCATGCCTTTGACTAAAAGTTCCACGGCCAACATCTTGGCCACTCAGACGAACATTGAAACCTGAAGCGAGCAAGTGGGGGGAGAAAAAAGACTGCCATGAACTACAAGCACAAAAATAAGACATGGTAGTCCTGGCGTCCTTTTTGTTTTAACAAACTCTCTCAGTGCTGTCAACACTGGTTTTGAACTCACAGCTCTGTCTCCTGTGGAGATTGGCTACAGGTATGCACTGTCATCATACATAGCTAGCTATCTGATATCATACACAGGCTCATTCCCTAGGGTATGAATTTTCCTTAGGATAATAGGTCCTTCCTACTAAAATATATCCTTCCTGATGCTTGAGAGATGGCTCACTGGTTAAGAGCACTTGCTGCTTTTCTGAGTTCAGTTCCCAGCACCCATTTGAAGCTGTTTTCAACTGCCTATGACTCCAGCTACAGAGGAATCTGAAGACCCTGACCTCCTTGGGCACTGGCATGTGCACATACCCATATATAGACACATAATTAAAAGTAGTACATCTTTATATGTGTGTGTATGTACATCTTTCCTGTTTGTGAAGGTGTACAGTCAATGCAAAAACTTTAAGAATGGAGAGTCATTTCTGGTCCTACAATATTTAGAGAAATATCTTTGCAGTACATCCAGGAGTGAGCCCTGTGAGTCCCAGTTATGTCTGCAAGCTTGTCTATATGCTGATGGGAGTGCTCAATATGCCATATAGTGGTAAGGGATTTCAGAAACCCTCTAATCAGTGAAAGTGACAAGTGGCCAGTGAAACTCAGAAGATCACGTATCACAAGTGGAGCTCAGAACATTTCCTACCAACTGTGCAGCTAAACAGCAATGTCTTACCTTGAGCAAGTAAGGAGCCCAAGGCAAGGGTCTCTGCTGTGGCCCAGTCTAAATTTGTTCCACTCTTCACCTTCTCCACTCTTGACTGCAAAATAAATAAATAAATAAATATGAAAAGGAAGAGAATAAAACAAACCTTTAAGAATCTATATCGTGAGGGCTGGAGAGATAGCTCAGCTGTTAAAAATACTTCCTGCTGTTGCAAAGAACCCAGGTTCAATTTCCAGCATCCACATGGTGATACACAAGCACCTGTAATTGCAGTCTCAAAGGATATGACATCCTCATCCAACCTCCACGGGTACCATGCACGAAGGTGGTACATAGGCTTATATGCAGGCAAAACACTCACACACATAAAATGAAATGAATAAATCCATTTTTTAAAATACCCATATACTTTTCCATCTTTTTCTTTTCTTTGCCTTTTTATCTCCAGCATTGGGGTTTGAATCCAGGGCTTTAGGTCTGGAAGGCAAATACTCAATTTGTTACACACAGTTTTAAAACAGGCAAAGTAAGCATGAACCAGGTGGTGGTCACTTTTGCTGAGGTTTGAGGAGATGGAAGCAAAGAGGAAACTTTACTTGTAATGTTCTATTTCTTTTCTTTAAGATTTATTTATTTTTATTTTATTTTCCGTGTATGAGTGTTCTGCTTACATTCCAGGTCTTAGGAAGAAGTAGCCAGTTCTCTTAATTGCTAGTCCATCTCTTCAACCCCAAATTTC
Source organism: Phodopus roborovskii (assembly GCF_943737965.1). Taxonomy (NCBI): domain Eukaryota; kingdom Metazoa; phylum Chordata; class Mammalia; order Rodentia; family Cricetidae; genus Phodopus; species Phodopus roborovskii. The sequence continues at coordinate 16,867,244 of NW_026126485.1, read as the reverse complement.
CTACTTAATTCAGATGGTGAGTGCATTTTGTTTGTAAGAGTTCTGCTAAAATAGGGCAGAAGAGATGGCTCAGCAGTTAAGAGCACTGGCTACTCTTCCAGAGGATTTGGATTCTATTTCCAGCACCCACATAATAGCTCACAACTCTCTATTACTGCAGTCCCAGAGCATCTGACACTCTCACAGACATACATGTAGGCAAAACACTGATGCTCATGAAATAAAAATTTAAAAATAATTTAAAGTGTTCTGCTAAAATAAAAACTTAAAAACAAAGGTAGTGTTTTAAAATAATTCAGAAGGCACAATTCCTACATCCATGCTTAAGAAAGTTAAAATCCTTTAACTCTTTGTTTTCCTAGATTTGTTTGTTTGCTTGTTTTCCCCTAAGATCTATTTATTTATTAAATACACAGTGTTCTATCTGTATGCCAGAAGATGGCACCAGATCTCATTATAGATGGTTGTGAACCACCATGTGGTTGCTGGGAATTGAACTAGGGACCTCTGGGAAGAGGAGCCAGTGTTCTTAACCTCTAAGCCATCTCTACAGCCCTATTTTATAACAGAAAGTCCCACACTCTAAAACACCCATTGTGGGCAAACCCAGATATTTGACACAAGACAGTATATAAAACCTTACAATGGCTGGGCGTTGGTGGCACACGCCTTTAATCCCAGCACTTGGGAGCTCCCACCTGAACATACATCTTGAGAAGGTGGTTATGCAACTGTAGTTTCTCTGGAACCTCCACAGACTTCACACCGATAAAGCGAAGGAGCTCTAGAGGCACACCTGTGTCCCAGGTGGTGATGCATGCTTCTGGCTGCACCAGGCCCTGCCAATGGGCCTGCAGGTTAGTGGCAGGGGGGCTGTAGTGGGCCGTGTTGGTTAAGTGGTCATTTAACTTGGTGTAGTAGGAGGTTTTTATGTCAGAAACCTCCTCCTGGGTCATGAGTCCACTGGCAATGAGGTGCTCTGCATAGGTGTCCGGGATGCTCTTTCGGGCTCTGTTGGAAAGAGTTGGAATGCAGAATAGAGACAGGGTCAAGTAAATACATAAAATTATAAGAGATAATCATTGCCTAGGGTACTGCAGGATGATGTCACCCTTAAAAGTCACATAAATGTTCTAGAGCCAGGTGTATTCCTGTAATCCCAGCATTTGAGAGGCAGAGGCAGACAGATCTCTGTGATTTCAAGGCCAGCCTGATCTTTAGAGTGAGTTCCAGGACAGCCAGGACTTTTTCACAGAGAAATGAAATACCAAAACAAAAAACCCCCAACCAAACCAAAAAAAATGTTCTGAAACTAGATAGAGATGGTGGCTATAAAATGCTGTAATATATTAAATTTTACATAATTATTCTTTTCAAAATACTGCAGGGGGCTGGAGATGCACTTCAACAGTTTAGAGTTCATATCTCAGTATCCATGTCAGGTGGCTCACAAATGCCTGTAACTCCAGCTTTAAGGGACAAACCACCCTCTTTTAGGCTCTGTGGGAACCTGCTCATACATATGTGTATATATACTCACATAGATAAACACACATAAATTAAAATATAAAACAACTACTTGGGATGCTAGCTAGTCTAACATAATTGGTAAACTCTAGGCCACTAAAAAGTCCTGTGTCATAGGTGGTAAGTGGCATTCCTGAAGATGACTCTACTTTTCTTTCCAACCTACCCACACACAGGTTAAAAAACAATATCTCAAGCTATCTCCTGTCAAGGGAGAAGAGGGACTTTGGATACAGTTTAAAGAAATGAATCATAATACTAACTAGTCATACTAACTAGCCTCAAGCAATGTTTTACCCAGTCTTCTTCCTAGTCTTGCTGTCTGCTAAGTACGTCAAGTTGCCCATTCCCTATTTAATGAGGAGACACGAAGGGTGAAGAATATGTGTACTCCTAGCCTTGTAAGATGACTCTGGTTTCTGTAGGACAGGCATAATCACCCCACTTCAAAGTTTCTATCAGAAGATAATGGAGCTGGGCTGTGGTAGCACACTCCTTTAATCTCAGCAATAGGAGGCAGAGGAAAGAGGATCTCTGTGAGTTCGAGGCCAGCCTGGTCTATAGAGAAAGTTCCAGGATAGCCAAGGATGCACAGAAAAACCCTGTCTTGAAATAAATAAATAAATAAATAAATAAATAAATAAATAAATAATATAAATGGGGATGCAGACTGGCAAGATGGGTTCAGCTGCTATGGGCACCTGGGTTTGTTCCAAAGACCAACATGGAGAGAAATAAATATCACAAGTTGTCCTCTGACCTCCACATATGCACACACAAACACATGCACACGGGCGTGCATGCACGTGCGCGCGCGCGCGCACACACACACACACACACACACACCTCCACCTCCACCCTCACAAAAATGATTGATGAGGTTAGTCTACATATTAAAGGAAGATTTCTTATGGTACCTGATGATTTTGTACATGACTGGGTTGGTGAAGAAAGGTTCATCCAGTTCATTATGACCCCATTGCCTATAGCATAACAAATCTATAATTACATCCTTTCGGTACTGGCGCTGATATTCAAAAGCAAGTCGTGTGGCTCGGACCACTTCCTCTGGACTGTCTCCATTGACGTGGATGATGGCACAGCCTACTAGCTTTCCTAAAGAAGGGAAGACCAAGACAAAAAGGGTCATTTAACATGAGCTAACAACATTAGCCATTTCTCAAGACCTACTAGCCTAATCAGAAAGGCAGCCCTGCAATGCAGAGGTAGTTTAGCCCAGGTTTTGAGAATGCAAGCTCTGGAGTCCAGCTGACTAGACTCAGCTCTATGACTGACTGTAAGATATTTGAAAAAGTAGAAATCTCAGTCTAGAAGCTAGAGGGCAAGGTTAAGAGCGCTGGCTGCTCTTCCTGAGGGCTTGGGTTTGAGTCCCAGCACCCACGCAGGAGCTGACAACTGTCTGTAATGCCAGTCCCAGTGGGACCCAGCACTCTTTTGGTTTCCACAGCTACTGCATTCATGTGGTGCAGAGACATACAAGTAGGTAAAACACCCACATGTATGAAATAAAAATTAGATAAAAATTAAAAAATAAATAAGTGAGTCTAGTCCAGGCTCTGAGTGATGTTGTCAAGATTTCCTGAACTAAGGAATAGTGTGTCAATGTTTCACAGTATCTTGTGCAGTGACAGTTAACATTTATTTTGTTATTAGCATTACTATTATCTTTCTTCCTAAGGCAAATGGTCATTAAAGAATGAATCCTAAGAAAAGATTTTTTCTCCCAAGGAAGTCCTGGAAAGTATCCTGCCTGTGCCAGATAATTTAAAAGGTATCTAGTCCAGACTTTAGTTATAGAACTGGCTGACAGTGCCTGTAACAGTTTTGTGAACCATGAGTGGACAATAAAAGCCCTGATTTGTACCCAGCCTACAATTCATAACCTCAGAGAAGCATGAACCCTCTTCTAGAAACAGATGGAAGCAGATGCAGAAATCCACAACTAACCAATGGGCCAAGCTCCCGGAGTATAATCAAAGTGAGGGAGGAGCGATAATATGAATAAAGGAGTCAAGACCATGATGGGGAAACCCACAGAATCAGCTGACCTGAGCTAGTGAGAGATCACTGACTGAGATTTGACAAATGGGGAACCTGCATAAGACCAAACTAGACTCCCTGAATATAGGCGACAATGTTGCAGCTGGGATAATATATGAGGCCACTGGCAGGGTCCAAGATCTAACACTAACACACAAACTGACTTAGTGGAGCCCATTCTATATGGAGAGATACCTTGCTCAACCTAGACACAGAGGGCAGGGAAGGTTGTGCCTTGGTCCTGCCTCAATTAGATGATGGAACAAACTTTGTAGACTTCCTAGGGGAGGCCTTACCCTCTGGAGGGGGTGGGGGTGAGAAAAAGGGGGTGAGCGGGAGGAGAGGAAGGAGAGGAATTGAGATTGAAATGTAAAAACAAAAAAACAAACAAAAAGCCTTGATTGGTGCGAAGACTGTTATTTTCACAGATTAAAATATGTTGACTTTGATCCTTTATAACATTTTGTTGTTGTTGTTTTTTGACACAGGGTTTCTCTATGTGATGCATCTACCTTGACAAGCAAGGAAAACACAATGCTCAGACTCTTCTTTAAGCAGTTTATTCAGGAACCTTCTGACTCCAGGGCAGCCCAGCCCACAGCTTAAAAGCCCTTGGGCAGTCAACCCCAGAATGCCATGTGGTGAAAAACAAAAACAGGTCCACATACATGGAAGCAAGCCAGATTCTCAGCCTTAGCCAAATATGGAATTGTTTAATACAGAGAGCACTCACCATAGGGAAGGTAGAAGGCGGAAGTCAGGGCCATCTTTACGGCACGGCACTTGGCAGCTCTCTACATCTATGTAGCCCTGCCTGTCCTAGAACTCACTCTGTAGACCAGGCTGACCTTGAACTCACAGAGATCCAACTGTCTCTGCCTCCTGAGTGTTGGGTTTAAAAGCATGAGCCACCACTGCCTGGCTGCAACTTATTTCCAACTAGACCACTTTAGCAAATTTACTGAGTGAACATAACTTTTTTTTTACTGAGACTCTGAGCACTCTAAATTTGAACAGTCTAAATGTGATTATTATTGCACCAACTGCACTGCTCTTTGGTTTCTACCTGATAAACCAGTTGACTATGTAAGCAATATGGGATTAAACACTCTCAGCTCTATCCTTTTCTAATTTCCTTTGATTTAAAAGCCCACAGTTGAGGCTGGAGTGTAGCTTTGTGGAGGGGTGCTTGCCTAATATGCATAACACTCCAATGCAGTTCTATGGTGGAGTGCTTGCATACCATTATGCTGCCTTGTGTTCAACTAACATCATATAAAATAAATAAATAGCATACTCAAACTAAAAATAAGAATGCTACGTTGGTAATTTTTGGCAACTATCGACTATCTCTAGATTCAAAAAATTAAAAATGGCTGATAGAAGTGGCACCCGTCTTTAATTCCAGTACATAAGAAAGGCCCCCAAAGGCTTCTAGGTTTCAAAAGCCCATGGCGGGCCCAGTCTCTCACTTTCTCTGCCACATGCTTGTCGATCAGATGTAAGCTCTCAGCTACTGCTCCAGAGACATGCCCACCTGCTGGTCATGGACTCACCATCTGAAACTGCAGCAAATCCCCACTTAAATGCTTTCTTTTGTAAGTTACTGTGGTCACCTGGCAGAGGCAAACAGATCTCTGTGAGTTCAAGGCCAGCCTGGTCTTATAAAGTGAGTTGTAGATATCCAGGGCTGTTAGACACAAAAACCCTGTCTCAAAAAAAAATAAAATAAAATAAAATAAAATAAAATAAAATCAAAATGGGATAACTAGTAACTAGCAATACTCATTGTTCTGAATGAATTAGAAGTTTCTCTGCAAATTCCTGGTTTGGCGGACATAGCAATGTCAATTCTAGTGTGCTACATACCAATATCACTGCTGTATAGGGAAGACCTTCCTCTTTCTGCTGGAGTGGTGTAACCCAGCTGGTTATTGACTATTAGATGGATACTCCCACCAATTCTGAAATGTGGGAGATTAGAGAGTGTGAACGTTTCAAGAACAATCCCTTGACCACAGAAGGAAGCATCACCGTGAACCTAAAACATGTGTGAGACGGAAGAAATAAGGAATTATTAAACTTAGATTTCTCGATTGAAACAAACTCTCCTAAAATATTGTAGGATACCAACAACCATGTCCTCATGATTCTCCTGACCTAAAAATAAATAGGTTCTAGGATTTCTTACTGTGTTTAAACTCATCTCAAAGCACTTTTCAAAGATGCCTTGTCATTTCTCCCTGTTAACACTGTACCACCTCGCCCATCCCACCCCTTACACCCGACTCCTCACTTCCACAAACATTCTAGCATTTTTGAGCACCATGGGAGGAATGGCTACTACATAGGCAATGAAAGCATCACTCTAGGGATTTTTTTTTTCTCTGCTAGGGATTGAACCCAGGGTCTCATGCCTTCTAGGCAAGCATTCTATCACTGAGCTACAGGATCAGCCTCAGCTCTAGGAAATTTTGCATGAAAATAGTCTTAAGATATGAGAAACAAAACCAAGAGATGACACAGAGGGTTAAAAGTGCCTGAGGGCCTGAGTTGGACCTCTGGAACTCAGATAAAGATAGAAAGACAGAACTGGCTCCACAAAATTGTCCTCTGCCCTCCACATGCATATTGTGCCATGCGTACCCCCACACACATCACACACACTATGAGGCGCAGCGAACACCTCTGAGTTCTTCCTCTCCCCAGTCACTCACCCCTGAAAAGAGACAGAAGTAGCTCCCATCACCGAATCCTGCCTGCTATCCTGAATACAGGAGAGTAAAGTGATGGCATGCATGAAAGCCAAGGTGCAGGAAGAAAGACAATCACATATAAGTAGAAAAGTAATATTTCAAACTCAAAATATTATTATGAAAGGATGTCTAAAATATGCTAATCTTTTAGGATATTCAAAGCCACTAGATCAGAGTATCACCACGAAACTTGGTAGACAAGGTGGTTGGGGTATGCCACTTTTTTCTAAACCTGCTGCAAATAACAAACATATCATGGAAATTTTTAGGAAAAAAAATTAAACCCCAGAATCCTCTTTTCTCAAAATGTCACTTTACTTCACTTTCCACTTGAACATCTATAATCCCCTGTCATATCTACCATCACAGACAATGTTATTTCCAGCTTTTTCTCCCTTACCCAAACTCACATACCTGGAGGCAAATGACTTTGTCTCCAGGCTGAGCAGAACTGTGTAGTGAGTAGTCACCATCTTCCCGGGACTGCTGCCTGCCACGAGTTTTCCCTACAGCCACAGGGTTAACAGCTTCCAAATGTGAGGGATTAGGCAGCATTGTCACATGGAGGGGATGGTGAGCACCAAAGTCTAGGTCCACTGAGGAGGTAAGATGGGACAGGACATCTCCAATGGATGAGGCATTTTCTGGAAATTCACTTAAGCCTCGCATTTTACGAAACATCAGCTATTAGAAGAAACATACAAGATACCAAACAAGTCTTATTACAGTGGAATCTAAGGTGAACTTAAGGAAAGGTAAACATTATGCAAATTCCTTTGTAGTTATTACAAGCATGAATTATTCAAAGATGGGCACAGATTTCTAATTGCTGTGTCACTCAGAATTACTTGAAAGTCTACTTGCCCTTATGCATATGTGCCTGTGTACGGGTAAGTGCATGTGAGTGCAGGTGTCCACAGAACCCAGAATAAACTGGACCCTTCTGTCAGAGAAACACTTCTCTGAAATGTGGCTGGTAGGTAGTATCCACCAGACACACCATACCAGTGAGACTCCACAGAGCACACCATCATGGGTAGTGGGCACGAAACTCAAGTCTTCTGCAAATAGGTTCTTACCTACCTATACATTTCTCTAGATCCTACTGGCACTATGTTAAGAGGAATCTAACCCAAAGCAAAAAGTAGTTACCTCTGCCTTATGTCACTTTCAAAATATGTAATCATAAGCAGTGATTCCAACCACCATATCTCTGTAAATTGTAAGCACAATTTAGTCTTTTTATATTTCTGTTTGAGGAAGGTGGAAATTTTAATTAGCTCTCTACCCAACCAAATTTCTACTTTGAAATTTCTGCAGTCTTAACCATATTAAAATGTTACTATGGCTTCCAAGGATTTATTGATTCTGAAGTAGTAGATTTTGATTCCACTGGCTATATTTAAAGTGCTGCTTGGGTTTGTTTGTTTTCTCACATGGCTTCTGGAGATCAAACTAAGGTCCTTATGTTTGTAAGCAAGCCCTTCAACAGTTGAGTCATCTCCCCAGCTCATATCTACTTTTTCCAAGGTTCTTTTCTTCTTTTTTGGTTTTCAGCAAATTCCTTTACTTCTGTTCTCCAGCCATGTCACCCAAGTGCAGGAGGCAGGTCCCTGGAGGGAATGTGCAGGGTACTTAGGATGTATCAGAATCATGCCTCTCTGGGATTTCCACTGAGATGATCAGTGCAGAGAGTTGTATGTTTATGCCTGCTCCTCCTTCCTCGATGGAGAAAGCCAGGAATCATATCTCACTCAAATGTGCACAGACCTCATAGCTTTTCCCACTAGATTCTTCTTATTGCGTCTGAACATTAACATGAGTCCTGCAAATAAGATGAACTGCACACTTCATTCTACTCTAGACACTGTCCATGTGACACCATTCCCAAAAGGCATGTTGAAGATGGTGGGGAGGTGACACTCCCACATACCAGGTAAGGTTGGGGCCTTTCCTTCACAATGCTAACAGTGTGTCTTTATAGGAGACCAAAGATCCAATGCAGTGACCATGAATCCTCAGAGTTTGTAGTTCTCACTTACCTGTGTTCTCTGTCTGTGTGTCTGTGTGTCTGTCTGTCTGCCTCTCTCTCTTTCTCTCTCTCTCTCTCTCTCTCTCACACACACACACACACACACACACACACACACACACACACACACTGGCTTTGGTCACCTGCCCAATGACAGAAACACACCCTTCCACTGGCCCTGAACCTAGCATTTCAACAGTTATGAACAAATAGATTAAAAACTCACAGGAAACACAAACCCAAAGCACAATGGGACCCTTCTGCCAGAAAAACATTTCCCTGAAATGTGGCTGGAAAGTGATTTCCACCAGATGCCCCAGTAGACTCAAAGCCTAGCAATGGGGAATGTAGGGTATTCCCAGGCCTGCTCAGCTATCAGGGTTTCAATAGGCAATGAGGTAAGCAGATCCCCATTCTGTCGCTGAACCAGAAGCCCTTACTCAGCTCTCCAGACACCTAGTTCCTAGTCCCTCCAGTCAAGAATCCCTGCTACCATAGCTCAGACAGGTCTCAGTTAAGAGTGAGGGTGACAGGTTGTCTAGGCCTCTCGTAACGCCAGCTGCAAGTGTGGGCTATAGGCTGACCCTGCCCTAAGACAAAAAAAAAAGGGGGGGGGGTTCCCTGATGTCACTAGCCCTGGAAAATTAAAACAAAACAAACAAACAAACAAAAAAAAAAACAGTCCATATCATGGACTGAGAAGAATATGAAGCTTGACCACTGCCAAAGGAACCCACTACAGGCTAGAAAAGAATCTTAACAAATAACTGAAGGGAATAATAAATTTGGGAAGCATACATTAAATGTTTTCTGTGGTGATATATTATTTATGACTTATTAAAGCTTGCCTGAGGATTCAAAAAGCAAAGTCAGCCACAAGCTATAGAGATCAGGCAGTGGTGATATACACATTTAATCCCAGCAACCAGAAGCTAGGAGGTGTCCTAGGACACGGGATTAAGAGGTAGATGGACCTCTGTGAGTCCAAGGCCATGCAGATCTACACAAGATTGATCCAGTCCTAAAGAGAAACAGCTCACACAAAGATGATCTCAGCACCTGGGGTCACAAGACCTGCAGAGCACCATGGATGCTGGTGGGCCCACAGTGCTCTGTGATCACAGCCTTGGGGCTCAGCACAGAGAGGTGCATTTCCCAAAATCCTGTTCTTAATAAAGTGGTACATCCTTGGCACTTCCAATAATTCCTAGGGATGCAAACACCCCAGTTAACAAAGTAAAAGGTGAAGCATTCCCTGTGGAGAGTGCTGTGTACTTTCCAACATGCAGGAGGGAGGCTTCAGTTTGAGAAGATGCTTATGAGAATATTGTACAAGTCTAAAATTCCACTCTGGCAGTTCCACAATGGGATTCTGGGCATCCAGGGAGAAGTATGGCGTGGTCCAGAGGTCAGAGAGAAAGATGATCCCAGACTTCTGAATGGAGGGCCTTGTTCCCACATTTGGATGCCTCCCTTGGCAAGATCTTGAGTACAGTGTACTGGTTGTGACTGAGAACCTTTAGCTGAGACTTTGTGGTGCACCCCATGCTCTCTAAATATAGCTCCACTATGCAGGCCTTTGGTATTTATGTTCTGAACAAGGCATGGTAATGGGGCTACTCCCCACACATGAACAGAACCAACATGCAGGCCACTATGAAAACAGACCATCCAGAAACCAGCTCTAGTCCAGCAGCCATTATCTTGGGGGTATAGTACTAGGGGCAGGGGACAGTAAAGCTGGCTCAAACAAGCTCAAACAAGCACCCATCTGGGAGCCCCAGGGCACCTTCACCACATAGGTTGTGGAGGAGTGCTTCTGAAGCAGGCATGTAAGTCATTGTCCCTCCAATCCTGTTGGGTGGCAAGTCATCCAGGCCCATCATGCCAGTCTCAGCAAAAGTCATTGCAACTGGGTCATAGATACTAGTTTATTTCACAGCAACAAGTGCATCTAATCATGTGAAATATTTTAAGAAGTCCAAACCTGCCCCTAGGTCTAAAGGAGGGGGTAGCTGTAAGGATCCAGGCCATGCTGAAAGGCAGGACATGAGATATTTCCATGAAATTTCCTGCCTTCTGGGATCCTTGATGCCACTGCCTCTGGCTTCCATGACTGGCCTGTGCTGATAAAAAAGGGTGCCCTCCATAGCCTCATAGATTTGAATGCTTGGTTTCCAGTTGGTGGAATAGTTTGGGAAGAATTAAAAGGTGTGCCCTTGTTGGAGGAGGTCTGTCACTGCGGGGACAAGCAACTGGGGAATGCTGAAAGATATGATCTTCCCTCAGGGAAGAGCCTCTATTTGGTTATCCAATACCAAGTGGTTAGCCCTGAGATCAGATACATACCTGTAACACTATACGGAATGAGCAGGTTATATTATGTATTTAGGAGAGTATGGGGTAAAGTATGTGTAGAGAAAAAGAGGCCATGGATTTGAGAAAGAGCAAGGGGGTACATGAAAGGGTATGGAGGGAAAAAAGGAAGGGGAAAATAATATGATTATATTGTAATTTTTTAAACTAAAAATTATTACGAAAAGACATGGACATTAAAACAACAATAAGAAGATATCAAAGGGAAACTTACCTCTGGAGGTAACTGCAAGAGGCCTGTCAGCAAGTTCAGCCTCCCTCTATGGGGCATCCCAATAATGATATCAGTTATACCGCCATAGGCTGATGATTTCAGTAACTCATGAAAGAAGCCCATCATGCTTTCGGCCCCTTCACCTCCATATCTTTTCACTGTGGCAAACTTGGTGGCCAAAAAGTGGTCAAACTCCTATGGAACAGACACATTAGCTGCTGGAAGATAGTCAAGTGCTCAGGCAAAAGGCAGATAAGTTCTGTGTGTTGCAAGAAGGCCCCACATTATTCCAGTTGTCATATCTGTGCCCCTTTACTTCCTCTCTATGGACAGAGTTTATCACAGCTCTGCTAAGGACCCTTGACACAGAAGGAGCTGCTGTAAAGAGAAGAACCTGAGTGATAGAATCACATTTCTGGGAACGACCTCCTTATGCATTTATTTCCAGACTTAGCTATCTGCTGCCTTGCCCAACACATTTGTTTTCATAGAGGCTCTATAGTATTATTTAACCAAGGTCTAACACTATCCCAAGTACTCAAACTGGTGGGACGTGGCTTCTTATCAGTTTGACATGCCCAAGTTCTTACACAGCCCTGGTGACGATCTGGTTCCACTAACTGACATTGAGAACTTCTGCTGAGCAGCTTATCGGTCTCTTCAGGAAACAAAAGGAGGTGTGCAATCCTAAGGACTTTATTAAGTTTTATAAAATAAGTAGATGAATACATTAATGCATTTAGATGCCGAGGAAAATCAACAGCTCAAATGTTTACAGATAACTTTTCTTCTGCTTGGGTTGAAGTGTTGTTCAGTCTATTGTGCTGAGCAATGGGGAGGGACAGAGGCAAGGTCTAATGTCTCCCTTTCTTCTCTTTAGTAACTAGCTATCTTTATAGAAAGTGAGAAGACTCGATCTACTAATTTAGCTGATACTTATTTCTACATTTATTTTTACCATTTCTAGTTATTTATAGTTGTATGTATGTAAGTGTATGAGTGCAGGTGCCCTCAGAGGCCATAGGCATTGTTGTGAGGCACTGGGAATTGAACCTGGGTCCTCTAGAAGGAACATCTAGTGCTCTTAACTGTTGAGTCACCTCTCCCTAGCTGATACTTTTTATACCTGAGATTCTAGCAATAGTTTTGCCAGGTGTTTTCGCTCTTCTGTGGTAAATGTCTCCTTTTTTAGCTCCTCAAACCTTCTGGCAAACCAGTCTTTCTCCTCCTGGCTCTGAAGCTGGGCAGTTTCAATAGAAATTGGCCCACAGTAGATATGGTTCAAATAGGCTAATACTTCCTCAAGAGAAGCCTCTTCTTTGCCCATGTTCAACAGGCCTGTGAAACAGAACAAAGGGCTCATTTCAAAGAATTATCAACCACACAGAAAATAAGCTGCGGAACAACACAGAACAATGTTACTGCTTCGGTTCTGAGCACTCCATTACAAACTGAAGCATTATCAATGATTGTTAACATTCCCTTTTAAAAATGGTGAAAAATTATACCCAGGATCCCTCACATACCTCAGACCCATCTAGACCTTTTCTATAGGTGAAGTTAAAATTGTGGTTGAGGGCCATGATGTGGAAAAACCAGATAGGGGGAAGATCTTCTTGGGAACACAACTCTATCATGTTATGCCAAGTTTTGATTCTATAGTAATTTCAAACTAAAACTTGAAACACTGGGATAAGGGTACATCTCAGTGGTAGAGCTCTTGCCTGGCATGCACGTCTCATCCTTGCACCACAATAATACTAATAAAATAATATAAAATAATACAATATAAAACCCTAAACCCATAACTTGTGATCCAGGCCCAGTTTTTGTTTGTTTGTTTGTTTTGTTTTGAGTTGTTTACAAATTGGAATGAGGAGGTTTAGGCTTTGGAATGAAAGAAGACCTAGGGTGCTTCCCTACTTCTGCCATGTAGTAGCTACATATTACTTAAGTTCTCAGAATGTGTTTCCATCTGTGGTAGTTTGAATGAGAAGGCCCCAATAGGTTCAGACATTTAAATACTTTGTACCCAGGTAGTGGTGCTGTTTGGGTAGTTTAGGAGGCTACACGGGAGGAAGTATGTCACTAGGAGTGGGTTTTGAGATTTTAAAAGCCACACACCACTGCTAAATGTGTGCTCGAAGCTTGTTGCTCTAACTTCATGCCAGCCTGCTGTAATGGTGATGGAGTCTTACCTCTCTGGACCACAAGCCCAAAGAAATCCTTCCTTCTGTAAGTTGCCTTAGTCAGCGTGTTTTATCACAGCTGTGGCAAAGTAACTAAGACACCATCTCTAAACTAAATACAGTAATAACAACTTTTAGGAGTAGATATGAAAATGAATCAGCATCTATATGCAAAGTGTGCAGAACCTACATGTCTGGATTTTAAAATACTGTTATTTATGTACGGAGGGTAGTGAGGAGATTCCATGTGTACTCCATCACACATGACATATGAACGTCAGAGGGAAACTTTGGGAGCTGGTACTCTCCTTTTACTATGTATGTCCTACCTGGTGGCAGGTACCTTTACCCAATGAGCCACCTTGTCAACAACCTGCTCTATATGATTTTAACGGCAGAGAAACAAGACAATGCAGTGTGTCCTCCTTTGTCCCTTCACCTGATGGAAGTCTCTCATGCAGGGCCTGCAGTTCTTCAAGAATATAACAAGACACTTCGTTTGACAGTTCCCCTCTTGCCCAGGTGCCACCTTACCTGTGGTAGTGAAGGGTCCCTGCAGTGTCTGTACAAGGGCTTGGATTTCAGGCACAGTATCCAGCAGGGCTTGTCCAGGGAAGAGAGGGTTGATCTGGGCAGCTTTGTGGCCATGCTCACAATATACTGTCACCAGTCTGGCAAGGCCATGATCAACTAAATTGGAAGAATGAAACAGCACAATTGAAATGCTCAGAAACTACAGAAATACTTGTCACAGAAGGACATTTAACTCGCCATTCCTACTTGCATTGTCAGTGGATTTCAGGGTTAAAGACTGTCAGGTGCTAGGCAAGCACTTTCTTTCTTCCTTCCTTCCTTTCTTTTTTTAATTATTTACTTATTTTGTGCGCATTGGTGTTTTGCCTGCATGTATATCTGTGTGAGAATGTCAGATCAGACAACTGTTACCTGCCATATGGGCTCTGGAAATTGAACCCACGTCCTCTAGAAGAGCTGAGCTATCTCTCCAGCTTCCTCATTTACTTTCTTAAATTTATCTCATGATAGCTACAGTCCATGGAAGCAAAACAAAAGAAAACAGGAAAGGAGCTACAACCATGAGCACATATGTGTAAGGATAGCTGCACATGTGATAAACAATAGAAAAGAACATCGGAAACTGAGTAGCACTATGTCCATGCTGACATTAAAGGCCTGGTCCCTTTTCTTTCCTGGTTGTACAGGTGTTTTTAGATCTTAGACTGAACATTAAAAACAGGGCTAATGCTGGTTGTGGTGGCGCATGCCTTTAATCCGGGTGCTCAGGAGGCAGGAGCAGGTGGGTCTCTGTGAGTTCAAGGCTAACTTGGTCTACGGAAGAAATTCCAGGACAGCCAAGACTACACAGAGAGACCCTGTCTCAAAAAATCAAACAAACAAAAACAAGGAAACAGAGCTAGAGGGATGGCTCAGCAGCTAAGAACACCTGCTGCTCCTGCTACTCTTGCAGAGAACCAGGTTCGACTACCAGCATTGACATGGTAGCTCACAACCATCTTTAGTTTCAGTTTCAGGGGACTCTTCTGGTCCTTTCAGGCACCAAGCACATGCATAGTGCACATGCATATATGTAGGCAAAACATTCATACATGTAAAACAAGAATATTTATCTACCTCTATATCTATCTATCTATCTATATCTATATCTATCTATACTTATATATCTTTCTCTCTAGTTGGGTTCACACATGTCTTTAATTTGGGAGGCAGAGACAGGTGAATTAAGGCCTACAGAGTAAGTTCTAGACCAGCCAGAGCTATAGAGTAAGACTATGTCTCAAACAAAAACAAGAGCAATAATAAAGATAGATAAAACTGCAAAATCAATGTTACATCCTCCCCTCCCCATTCAGTGCTCAGAACAAAACTCCACATTTGTTAAGCAAGTACTCTACCATAAGGCCAAATACCCAACTTCACATCTCCTTTTTTAAAAAAATGTGTATTTATTCATTTTGGCAAGGAGCACATGCATGCATGCATGCATGTGAAAGTAAGAGGACAATCTGTAGAAACCTGTTCTCTCCTTTTACCATGTGGGTTCCAAGAGCCAAATTTAGGTGCTCAGGCTTGGCAGCAATTGCCTATATCTCATGAGCCATCCTACTGGCTCTCTTCTTTTCTTACAGACTCCAGACACAATTATTTTGTAAAACTGTAGACAAAGAAAAAACCTTAATTATCTTGTCACTTACATAATACAAAACTATCATAGTGCTCTATAGATCAGCTGGCCATAGTGTCTCAGATCTGCAATTCAGGCATCCTAGAGAATTGCTACAAGTTCAGGGCCACACAGTGAGGTCCAGGACAGCCTGAACTGCAGAGTAAAACCTTATCTCAAAGCAAAGGCTCTATAGATCAGTGGATGGGACTACAACTCGGGAAGAGAGCTTGGCTAGCATGTGCAAAGCCCTTGTTTAATTCCCAGCACCTAAATAAACAATTCATTCATTCCTTAAAACAATTAAGTAAATTAGTCCGGTGTGGTATGCTTTTAATCCCAACACTCAGAGGGACAGGACATGGCTTATTGTGAATTCCAGGACAGTCAGGGCTACATAGTGAGCCCAACTCAAAACAACAACAGCAAAAACAAAGCTCTTCAAATGTCTATTTTATGAACAATTACTGCTGTGGAACGGCAACACATGTGCTTCAGTCTGTATTCTATGTGTTGCCAAGTTCACCTCTTTAGCTGTGGCAGGCACAGTGAGAAGAGATCAGGAATGCAATGATCAGAGGACATCTTTGTATCACTACAGCAGTTAGGCAGGGCCACAGTATGCTGTATGGCCAGAGACAGCTCTGGTTTGCTTCCTTCCTGAGTCTTAACTGCTGAACATGTCTCTAGCTTGAGGAGATATTCTTGTAGCTTTCAGGTAGCATTCTTTGCTTAGGATAGTCAGAGCTAGGTTGTTACTTGTGATTGACAAAAATATAAATTTTGTTTACAAAAGACTATGGTATGCTGTGTGGAGAAGGCATCCTGAAACTTATGTGCACCGGGAATTGCTCACTTGGGGGACCATTAAAAAAAAAAAAAAAGACTATGGTAAAAGCATCAATCTACATTGATTACTTTGTTGTTTGCTATAAATAAAAATGGTTGTGAGGCCCACTGACCACAGTTCTGTTCTGTTTCAAGAAGGAAAATGCCACATTAGCCAGCATGGAGTACACTCTCAACTAATTCAAACTAAACTTGGGATTTCAACTAAAAACCAGGCACTGGGCCCAGCAGTGGAGCATGCCTTTAATCCCAGCACTTGGAAGGCAGAGACAGGTGGATTTTTGTGAGTTTGAGACCAGCCTGTTCTGAGATAGGCTCCAAAGCTACAAAGAAACCCTGTCTCAAAAAACAAACAAACAAACAAAAAACAAAACAAAAAGCCAGACACTTGGGAAAGGATTTAGCACTTATGAGTACAGACAGCTTTTCCAGAGAACCCTGGTTCAATTCCCAGCACTCACATGGCTGCTCACAACCTTCAACTCTGGCCCCAGGGGATCTTCTAGCCTCTGTGAGCAGTCTGTGCCTTCTTCCCTCATGTCAGACTTTTCTTTTTAGGATGTGTCAACTTTTCAAGGTGCTGGGATTATAGATGCACCAGTTACCATGTTTGACACTTTTGTTTGTTTTACCTCTTTTTTTTTTTTTTTTTTTTTTTTTTTGAGACAGGGTTTCTCTGTGTAGCCCCAGCTATCCTGGGACTCACTGTGAGTGAGTTCAAACTCAGAGACCTCTAAGTTCTCTGCCTCCAGAGAGCTAGAATTAAAGGTGTGAGAGATGGCCACTGCACTACCACCTCCCTGTTAAGGAATTTCTAAAAAGTGATACTGGTAATAAAGGAGCTGGTATTCGAACATAAGTATATTTGACTTCAATGTTCCATTACACACACACACACACACACACACACACACACACACACACACACACACACACACACTTTTCCCTAAAGATAAAACGGAGAACCAGTGGCATTCTGCCACTGAAACAAATCCTCATCCCTTCATCTATAACAACAAAAGTTGAAGAGGGATGTATTGAACCTATAGAAAAAAAAATGATAAGAGAACTAAATCAGAAAGCCACCTTTGTAAATGTAAGGTATACAATCATATACTTTTTGCAACTGCATTAATATTTTAGAATTTTCTACAATTTTGAAACTCACTAATGCTTTCAGTTTCTTCAAACTATTTCTTTACAGTTCCATTAAAGGCCACTGTGATTTCAACTATCAAAGCTCAGTGATAGAGACAGTAGCCACCAGGCTTGGTCTAAAATCCAATGACTTCTATTTCTTGAAGGTCTCTGTTACTGGTTGAATGGGAAATGTTCCCCATGGATTTATGTGTTTGAACATGCTGTTCCTAGCAGGTAGCCCTTTTTGGAGATATAATAGAACATCTGGGTTGTGGGGATTAGTATTGGTGGATGTAGGCTTGTTGGGCCAGGCCTTTCGAGTTACAGTCATTGCTCATTGATCCAGCAGGATGTAAGGAGTAGTCACCTCATATTCCTGCTGCTATGGTGCTACTTACCCAGTTGCCATGTCTCCCCCTCCATAATGGACTGTCTCCCCTGAAACCTGAGCCAAAATAAACCTTTCTCCTTTAATTTGTTTCTGTCATGTAGTTTGTAATGTAAATAAGAAATGTAATCACAGTTTTTCTTGTTTTGTTTTTGTTTTTTTCATGGCAGGGTTTCAGTGTGTAGATCAGTCTGGCTCTGACTCAGATATTCACCTGCCTCTGCCTTCCAAGTGATGGGATCAAAGGCATGTGCCACCACTGCCCAGCTCCCAACACTGTTTTTAAAAGACACTTCAAAAAAGAGCCAGGAAGTGGTGGCTCATGCCTTTAGTGGGCTCATGCCCCAGTACTCGAGCAGAGGCGGGAGGATAGACAAAGCTACACAGAAACCCCTGTCTCTAAAAACAAAAAAATTAAAAACATCTAAAATCCTTCAGGATAAAATTTATATGTGAGAATTGCTACTCTTAAACTCACATCCACTGTAAATTGGGAATTTAAATAAATAAATCCAAAACTGATACATAATATTCTAGGTTTGATACAAGCACAAATAAATAAAGTTACTTGGTAACCGAGATGTACTGAGGCTAAAGTACAAGCCATCACCAAGGGTAAACTACAAAAAAACACTCAACCTGGGTGAAAGTTTAACTGCTGGAAACACTAACAATCATCTCAATCCAAGAGGGTTCTAAAGGCAAATTTAGAATCTCCTTAAATCCTCAGTACAAAGGAAGGCTTAGTATGGACATCTTAGGCAGGAACTGACTGTAACCAAGACAAACACATGATAAAGAAAGGAGTGAGGCTGCACGGCCTTGAGTAGCCTTCACTTCATTCTCTCTTAGTGCCTTTCCTTTGAGACAGGATTCTGCTGTACAGTCTAGGCTGGCCTTGAACTTGTTGTCCTCTTATTTTAGTCTGTGAATGAATTACAGGTATGTGTCACCAGCTTGACCACTGTGTCACTTATGCAGTGTCAAAATGTCTATTTCCAGAAGGGTTTGTCTTCTATTTTATAAATGCCCCCAAATTAAATACATGTCCATAATAGAAAATCATTCATCCGGATTAAGATTGTACTTGAACAACAACTGAAAAACATGAAAAACACTAAAGACATGCCCATGGCCTCATCTGATTCTCATTCTTTAATTTAAAGAAATTTAGTGTGTGTGTGTGTGTGTGTGTGTGTGTGTGTGTGTGCGTGTGTGTGTGCGCGCGCGTGCCTGCAGAAGCCAGAAGAGGGTGTTGTATCCTGTGGAGCTGGAGTTACAGAAGACTGTGAAGTGCCCAAAGCAGGTCTGGGAAACCTAAGTCCAGTTCTCTGAAAGAACATCAAGGCTATAAGGCTATTAACCACTGAGCCATCACTCCAGCTTCCAGACTCCCAATTAAAAGAACTAAGTATAAATACACTTATTCAGAATTTAAAAACAAATACAGAAAGATTTCATTACATATATAGCAAAAAATATAAAAACAATGTATTGACCCATATTTAAAAGGCATCATCTCCTAATACTCAATGTTCTGTTTATACAAGCAAGTTTCAAATATCCAAGACACACACACACACACACACACACACACACACACACTGTGGTGCATTCCTGTAATCCCAGCAAGCAGGTAGCTAAGGTAGGAGGACTACCATAAGTTCAAGGCCAGTCTAGGCTTCAATAGCAAGTACCAGGTCAAGCAGAATTACAGAGCAAGGCCATCTCTCAAAAAAATTGGATACACAAGATATATATATATATATTCTTTTTATAACCTTTACTTTTGTTTTAGATATATGGGTATTTTGCTTTTATGTATGTCTGTGCACCACATGTGTGCCTGGTACCAGCAACGGGCCCTGACCTTTTACCTCTAAGACATAAATAGTGGGACTGGAGAGGTAGCTTAGAGATTAAAAACATTGGCTGTTCTTCAAGAGGACCCAGACTCGATTCCTAGCACCCACAATGTGACTCACAACCTTTTATAACTTCAATCCCAGGGACTTCTTCTGACACCAGGCACATGTGGTACACAGATGTAAGTACATGCAAAACACCTACACACATAAAACAAAAATAGATAAATCTTTAAAAGAAAGAAAGTATGGGGTCAAGTGGAAACTATCTGATCAACAAATGGGTAGAAACTCAGCACTGCTAAGAAGAGGGACTCTGTGTCTTAGCACCTAAAACACTGAGTGTAACAAGGGAAAAAAAGAGCAGGACTCAGGCAAGAACTCCAGCCTCAAGTATCATAGGTCCTGAGTTTGATTCCCAGTGCCAAAATAATAAAATAACAGCGGCAATAGTGTTTCCAGAGAGGCTGTCCAGTAGACGCATGCCTTCTTAGGTTATAGCATCTAGTAGTAGCATGGGCTTGTTTGTTTGTTCTTGTTTTAACTCAAATACATTTACTCAGTACCTGCTATGCACAGAGTACTATGGTAGACACCAGAGATTTAGGTATAGGCAATACATAGCCTATATTGGTCAAGTTTCTAAATCCCAATGAGGTGAAAGAAGAAACTGTGTCTGAATCTTAGGGGAGACATCCTCCACCTGGTACAATTAGCCTTTTGTATGCAGCATATTGTCATTTATGAAGTCCAAGGGGCTGGACCAGTTAAGAGCACTTGCTGCTCTTACAGAAGACTCAGGTTCAGTCCCCAGCAGCCATACTGGGTGGCTCACAACCACCTATAACTCCAGCTCTGCATACACACACACACACACACACACACACACACACACACACACACACTAAAATGTGAACTAAAGTTACTCCACCCAAAATTATACACGTACATATACCACACACACACACACACACACACACACACACACAGAGAGAGAGAGAGAGAGAGAGAGAGAGAGAGAGAGAGTAAAAGATAAAACATGGAGTTATAGCTATAGTTCATTTGGTACAGTGCTTGCCTAGCATTAGGTTCAATCCCTAGTACCATATAAATGAGGCTCAGGATTATAATCCTAATACCTGGGAAGTAGAATCAGAAGGGTCAGATGTTCAAGGCCAACCTCATCTAATATTGTAAATTAAAGGCTAGCCAGGGATACTTTAGATACTATCTAAAATAAAATGTAAATAAATTAAATTAAAATTTTAGCTGTCGAGATGGTGGTACCCACCTTTAATGCCAGCATTTGGGAGGCAGAGGCTGGAGGATCTCTTGAGTTCAAGGCCAACCTGGTCTACAAATCAGCTTCCAGAACAGCCAAGGCCACAGAGAGAAAATAAATGAGTAAATACGTATCTCACAATGTTTAAGTAACTTTACAAGTTTGTGTGAAGCAACATTTATATACTTGGCCAGCTAGCAGGTCCATGTAGCCATGAGCTCAGGGCAGCAACCCTTCATGCTCTACTGAGAATACATCTTCCCTCCAAATTTTTTGTAAGATATCTTGAGCTAACTTAATATTAAAAATCACAAAAAGAATGTAACCTTTAGGCAGGGCATGGTGGAACATGCCTCTAGGAGTTAGAGGTAGTCAGATCTGTGTTCAAGGCCAGCCTGGTCTATAGAGCAAATTCAAAGTCAGAAAGTGAGACCCTATCTTAAAAAAGAAAGTGTTACTTTCTTGCAAAAATCTATAATTCAGAATCTAAAGGCAAATACCATTAAATTTACAGAATGGAGATAATGAGACCAGACTTCTCGAGCTTAACTCTTTTCTCAATGAATTTCTTTTCTTTCTTTTTTGTTTTCTCTTTTCAGCAGGATCGAGAACTTAACTTGCCATGTAAACAAGTCTGGCTTTGGAACTCTGGCCACCTCTGCCTCCTGAGTAGTAGGATATGAAGTATTACCCTTTCCTGGCTAGGTAAGTTTTTTATCTAAGTAATGGGTACATGGAATTATCAGGAACAATGGCTATAACTTTTTAAAAGAAACCTATATTTTCAAAAAATCTCCAGCTCTGGCCAGAAAAGCAAACAAACACACAACAGTACTGAATGAATATACGGAGTGGGTGATAGAGTTCATAAAACGCTAGACTGAGCTATGGCCAGCCCTGTCAGGTATACTGCACACTAGCAAATAATGATGCTGGGTCAGATTCATAGGCTCGAGGAAAGAACAGTGTATATATAGAAGAAAAATTTAGAGAAATTCAGGTAGACTCTGGTAGCCACTGCCACCTGTTTCCCCTCCTTAGATGATTCTCAGCTGATGCATGGCCACCCTAAGTAAAAACTGTGTTTTCTAGTCTCCATTACAGATATATAAACGTAGCTATTGATCAAGTTCTGCCCCATGTCATGCAAGTATAAGTCATGCATGCAACTTTCTTCTTCTCTTTTTCCCCCATGCAGCCCAAATGATTAATGATGACATAAAAAGTTATAGGCAAAGTTACCCCATTAGCCTTTAAGGTTTATTCAAAGTATTTTTTAAAGTAGAGTAGAAAACATTATTATCCTTAAACCAGATACGACAACTATGACACAAATAACTGTTTCTGTCATCAACTTTTCCCTCACAGGGGCACTAACCCATGAAATTATAATTTAACACTGAACTTCCAGATGTTGTTATCTCATAGTAAAGCAAGTCCTCAGTTACTAGTACGTGGAAAGTGATTTGGTGATAAGGGAAAAGACATTTACTATGGCAAATGCATTTTTTTTTTTAATTTAGGAAAACAAGCCATTTAAATATACACATCTCAAAGTGCTAGATTCCTACTCGTTCGTGGGTGAGGAAATGTACAAGAGAAGCTGTCCCCAATCTGTGACCCAAAAAGAAAGATAAGGAGACTATGTAAAACAGAGCCCAGGGATGTCCAACTGTGGAATTTAGACAGCAGGGTGACTTCCACACTGACAACTCCCACTCCCTCCTCCTCCTGTCTCTTAGGCTTTCTCAGGCTGCTCTCTTTCACAGGCCAGGAGCTCCCAGGCGCCCAGTACCCACTCTCGAGAGCACCCCACCACAAGCCGCATAGGCAGTTCCCTGCCTTCCACCCACAGTGTGCGACCGCATCCCCAACCTGAGGGGCGTGCACGGTCTCCCGGGGGCTCGCTGCTGTCAGCCTTCCTAGGCCGGTAACCGTAGACGCCCCTTTCCGTCTGGTAACCGCGCCGGAGAAACGGGACAGCCAGGCAGAGCGCTCTCCTTGCAGCTGTCATAGTGGCCGAAGCCATGTCCAGTCTGGCCCCGAAGATGCTGTGCAGAAATGGAACAGGAGCTGCAGCCAGAACCAGAGCGAGGGTCGCTAGCAAAGAAGCAGACCCTGAAGACACCACGTGAGCCCGAGGACCCACCCCCAGGGCAACGCCCCCGGGCCTAATTGGTCAAAGGGCCAGCCTCTCAGAGCCAATCAGAGACTGGAACCTGGCGTAGCTACGCCCAGTATACAGGCTGGTCTGGGGTGTTCCAGGGGCCAAAGGCCTGGATTTGGACCCTGTGCAAGGCTGGTAACCACACAGGACCAGCTTTCTGGTACTAAAGTAGAACTATATGTACATCCTAAAGTTCATCCTCTGCTGGTGGGAGGATGCAAAAAGAGAATTTGGGGGAAAGAAGGAAACTCAATTTCACCAGTTTTTTTGTTTTGTTTTTTTTTTTTAAAGTTAGCCTACAAAGTGATGGGCTTCATTGCTGCATTTTTATTCTTACTTTGTTCTCAATGATCACCCTTTCTTACTCCCCTGCCCCTTCCTCCCCTCTGACCCCTTTCTTCCCTCCTATAGCCTTCTTTAGGCTTTCCTCCCTCCCTCAAAGGTGTGCACGGCCACTACCCAGTGCATTTTTCATGGCTTTTGTAATATTTTATGTCTATGGGTGTTTTCCCTGTATACATCTGTGCACAGTGTGCAAGCAGTGCCGGCGGAGGCCCAGGAAGGCATTAGCACCTCAGGAACTGGAGCAACAGATGATGATTGCGAGCTGCCATGTGGGTGCTGGGAATTGAAGCCAGATCCTCTGGAAGGGCAGTTGTGCTCTAGGTGCTTTACCTGCTGAGCCATCTCTCCAGCCCTTAACAATCTAGAATTTACATATGAAGGAGGGGGGGGGAGGAAGTGTGTTTGTCTTCTGAGGGTGGCCTATTCCTTAACTTGATGTGGTGGTTTGATAGGAATAGCCCCATAAACTCACAGATTTGAATGCTTGGTCACTGAAGAGTGGCTCTTACTTGACAGGGCTTAGGAAATGGCTTTGTTGGAGTGAGTGTGTTGCAGGAAGTGTGTTACTAGGGGTGGGCTTTGGTGTCTCAAAAGCTCAAGCCAGGCCCAGAGTCTCTCTCTTCCTTCTGCCTGCTGACCCAGATGTCCCACTCTCGGCTACCATGTCTGCCTGCATGCCTGCATGCTCCATGAGGATAATGGACTAAACCTTTAAACTGTAAGAAAGACCAAATCAAAGGCTTTCCTTTATAAAAGTTTCAATGCTCAAGGTGTCTCCTCACAACAATAGAACAATGACTAAGATACATGTTAGTTTCTATTTTCCCCACAAATAACATGATTTCATTCTTCATGACTGAAGAATGAACCTTCTAAAACAGCCCAACAACTGGAGATCAAATGTTCAGACACAAGAGCCTATGAAGACCATTCTTATTCAAGCCATTACAAGCTTCCATGCTCATAGACGCATTTCCATAGTGGTTATAATGATTTACATTTTTCCTAACAGTGGACAAAGTTCCCTGTCTTTTCCATCCTTGCCAATATTTAGCATTTTCTTTTTCTTCTGTTTCACTCATATCTTTTTGAAAGAAGGTCTTACTCCATAGTTCAAGTAGGCTACCTCCCAAATGCTGGAATTATAGATGTGATTACCATGCCTGGCTTTTGTTTTCTGTTTCCTTGATAATAAGGTATTAGCTATTCTGACCCAGGTCTGGCTAAAGATTCTGAGGACTTTTAAACATCTTTACTAGTCACTTATACTTCTTCTTTTGATATGTTTTATTTATATGCAATTTGTTGGATAATTTGTTGTTATCCATACATTCTAGACATAATCCCATGTCTGATGAATAGCTGACATAGATTTCTCCTCACATTCTGTTGGCTGTTTCTTCTTCTTCTGTTTGTTTTGTTTTTGCTTTTTAACTATAAAACTGAGCAGTTTTTCTTTACAATTTAGTAATCCTTGATGAGTGCATATGCGTAAGGTAACTTGGTAGTATTCAGAAAGGTCACAGTGATAATGTTTTCCGAAGGATGTGTAGTCTTCAGTAGAAGTCACTATCAAACAGCAAGACAGCATTTATGCACCCATCATTTTCAGGATTGTTGGTAACGTGGGCATACTTTCCCCAGATAACCTTGCCTCCTTGTGTCACCAGGCCAAATTCACTCACATTCCTTTCAATAACTGTGCCTTTGGTTATTACGCCCAGAGTTGCATATAATGGGGATGACGGGTTCTTTTTCACACCAAGTATTGGCAGGCAAAAAGTAGCTTTCAGCTCAGGATATGTGACATGGGCTTTTTTTGAAGCACAGGCCCATTGGCCTAATGAACCATTCATATTTAGGCGGTTTTCTTGTAAAGCCATCACCAACAAAGCAGACTTTAGTAACCATCCTCTTCCATGCCTTCTTTTTTCTTTTTCCTATTTGAATAACTTTCAATACTTCTGTTTCTTCTTGGGCATGGACTTTGGGTAGAGGGACTTTCCATTTTCTCACCTTCTCTTCTCGTTTCTGCTTAATCATGTTAGAAAGCACTTTTGTTCTAGACTGTCCCTTTCTGTCCAGCAGATACACAGGTACTGCTGTTTGTGGGGTCTTTTTGTTTGGTGTTTTTTGTTTTTGTTTGTTTTTTTTGCATGCATACATCTTAATAGTTTTTTCATTTGTATTTTCTCACATGGCACTGTTCATGGTAGAGCTTAGCCTTCAGGCCAATCATTTTTTTGGCTGTCTTTGAACGTTCATGGGCCTCCTGACTTTCTTTCTTTCTCTTTTTCTCATGGTAATCCAAACAATTCCCATAGCATTTATGGTGTAATTTAACATATTCATTTTGTGGCAGGATGACAGCCGTCCGTGACCTCCCTGGTGCTAAAAAACCTCTTCTGGGTCTCACTGGTCCACAGGCCCACTTCATGGAAGCTGGCTGTTTCTTCTTACTGGCAACTGTTTCCTTCATTCTTCAGAATCTTTTCAATCTGATGCAATCCAATTTGTTTTTTGTTGTTGATGTTTGGATTTTTTGTTTTTGTTCTTTGAGACAGTATTTCTCTGTATTGCTTTGGAGCCTGCTCTGGAACTAGCTCTGTAGACCCAGCTGGACTCGAGCTCACACAGATCCACCTGCCTCTACCTCCCGAGGGCTGGGATCAAGGCATGTGCCACCAGTACCCAGCTGCAATCCCATTTGTTAATCTTTGTCCCTGGGTCTAAAGAAAGCTACAAAAACTTCATAGAATAAGCAGTGGTACCTAGGGTACTTAACATCTTCTATCCAATTGTTGGATAGAATTGGCACTCACTATCCAATTGTTTTCCCTGGAGGAGCTTCTATTTGGTGGGTTTAAAGAAAATAGGCACCTGGGTTTGGTAATGCAGAGTTGAGGATGGCAAAGTTCAGGCCATCCTGGGTTACATGGCAAGACCTTGTCTCAAAATAGCAACAGAAACAAAAGTAAAAAACAAAGCAGGCAGGTATGTTCCAGATCATGCTGGAACTGAGGCATGACCGCTAGGAGTTCTTAGTCAAATGGTGAACTGAAGTGGTGGGAAAGCAGGGTCTTCAGCCTAGGAGCTGCAGGAGATGCCTCAGGGTTTTTATTTCTGGCCACCAACTGGCTCCATTCTGGTGGAGTCTACTGGAGCCTCAGTCGAGGGTGACTGAGTGCTGCTTCTGCTATGAGGAAGTTAAGCTCAGGAAGCCAAGGCTATATAAAATTGTACTTACTCACTTCAGAAGTACATCACACCTATAAAATACATGGATATAAATATATGATACATTAAAATAATAATGGTTACTATTGTTTTTGCTTATTAATTACCCCACAGTTTAGAGCCTAGAAACAACAAACATAGATTACCTCAAGTTGTCATAGGTTAGTACATCAGACAGTTTATCTCAGGGTGTCTGGCTCAAGATCTTTTAGCAGGACACTGTTGAGTAAAATTTCCATTCATCTGAAGGTTCATCTGGGAAAAGATCAATTTCCATGTTCATGATTTCATATGGGCGCTGGGAGGATTGAGTTCTTGATCGGCTGCCGGGCAGTCCCTTGCCATGTGAACCTCTCCACAGTGCACTCAAAAGCAGTACCTTTCTTTTCAGCCTTTGAAAAATACATATTTGGCAGGTGTGGTGGTGCACACCTTTAGTCCCAGGACTCTGGAGGCAGAGGAAGGCCTGGTCTATAGAAACAATGGCAGGTGGAGATGTGTGGGAAAATACCTACATGTAGAAAATAAACTCTAAATGCTAGCTGTTATTATTATAGTGAGTTGTTTTAAAGTAGGAAACAAATGCACAGGAATTACCTTATATTAAGTACCCAAAGGATGGTAGTGAATTTTATTAGCTTATTAATGTTGATATTGACCTTTTAATGTGAAAACATTAATATAAAGTGACATTTAAACTTAGATGAGTCTGTCATTAAATAGGAAACAATGGATTGGCTCTTCCTACAGCTTTCAGGGAGAAATAGATTATTGTGCCTGCAGTATAGCACCTTCCAGAAGAAACACATGCTAGAAATGGTAACTTTGTCTTCATCTTCAGCAACTAACATACAAAGTGAGACTATGAAATATCCTCTTGGAAAGAACAAAACCACTTGCACTTGGATTTTAAAATACTTGGGAGCAATGATGATAACATGCTGCTAGAGGCAAAAATAAGGGTTAAAATTCTACCTTTATGCCTAAAATAAGGCACCTGAATCACAAAGTTACAATGGCTTGGTCTCTTCTGTGAGCCATCAAGTCTCTGCCCATACAGAAGACTGCAAATGTGTGCATCAGACCCAGCTAAGATCTCGATAGTTGTAAAAATCTCATTTGTAGTATATTTTGTGAAGAGATACTCTTTCCAAGTCTGCAAGGAGAGTGTTTAACTCTCAGGAGGCTGCCTGCTAGAGATGGTGTTGACAAGGTGGTAATGAGCAGGCTGTGAAAGAATCCACCAACACAGAAAAAGGCAAAGTAGGGTCTATTAAATATTCTGAAGCCAGGCATGGTGACACATGCCTAAGGCAAGCCAATCTCTTAAGTTCAAGGCTAGCTTGGTCTATTGAGCAAGCTCCAGGACAGTCAGGGCTACAGTCCAGACACTATACAGAAGCATTAGAGGGGAGGAGAGAGTTCCCCCAGGGACAGTCAGGCAGTGCTTCAGAGTCATGGTACTGGGGATTTTTGGAGTTAGGAAGCAGACAGGTATGGGCCTCTAGTGGTCAGACTCCTGGTGATCTGTGTGTACTCATCTGTATTTTACGTGTATGGGTGTTTAACCTGTATGCATTTGCCTGTGAGGCCACATTAGATCCTCTAGAACTGAGCTACCAAGTGGATGCTGGCTATCAAACCTACGTCCTCTGAAAGAGCAACCAATGAGTGTTCTTAACCCCTGAGCTGTTTTTCCAGCCCCAGTGCACACTCATTAAAGAGTACTCTGCAGCTACACCAGGATACTCTAGGACAGAGTATAGCCAGGCCTTGTTAAGATTTATTTCTTTAGACCCCGGTCAGAGGTAGCAGGTACTGTGCTCTGAGCTCAGCTTGTTCTGAAACACAACAGCCTTCTTGTGAGGCTAGAGCAGCTCTCTGCAGCCAACTGTCTTGGAATGGTACCTGTAAAATCCACTCATTGTATTAACTGAGTGAAGGTGACTGCTTTCTATCTAAATGTTTGTTGGTCCATACCTGTCTTCCAGGGAAGGATCATCTCTGGCTACATAGTAAGTTGAGGCCATCCAGGGCTACATGAGACTCTCCTCTGGCACACAAGTACACACAGAAACACCACCATGGAGAGTAGGTGAGGGTGAGTGGGGAGACACTGCAGCTGGGACCACTTCAGGGATGGTGCTGGGCCAGAAGGATGTTTGTCAGGCATCCTTGCTCAAGTGGCAGCAATTCTAGGGGAAGGCACCATGGGCCCTGAGCTTACTTTCTCCAGTTAGACTGAGGATCTGGAGCCACATTTGGGTCCTACAGAAGGTACCAGGAATGCAGCAGTAAAGACCCCGAAGAAGAGTTAGAGGGGCAGGGCAAGGCATGGTAGGCTGTTCCCACCAGCCCCCCCCCCAAACAAGATCCTGCACAAGAAGATGTGGGAAATGGCACCAGGGACCGTCTTGTAGTTGATGATATCCAAGACCAGGATCCAGAGCCTTGGATTTTACTGCCAGACTCACCATTAGAGGTTGGATGGAGATACATAAGGAGCTTTAGCACTGACCAGGCACAGAACAGATAACCTTGATGAAAAGAATGATGTCTATGGAAAGCCTGCCTGCACCAGGGTTCTTGCTAGATCCACGAGGGAGATATTAGTGGGAGATGGGATAATGAAAGCCCTTCAAACCTGGTAGGCATCTCCTGCCTGGACATGACTACACCAAGGCCTTCCTTATTCCCCACATTCCAAGCTCCATCTCCACTCCCTTCCAGAAGCAGCACTGAACACGTCCCTATATGTCACATCCTTTCCTATTTTCCCATCCCCCTTTTCAAGGGGAACTGAACTTCTGAGAGATCCACTTTATTTAGTTCTGTACATATGTTGACATTAGCCCAAGCCTTAGCACATATCAGTTTGTGGCCAAAAAAAAAAAAATCCTAAAATAAACACACACACACACACACACACACACAGGTAAGTGTGAGAGGGACCAGTATTCAACTGCTTTGGAAATTTTAGTTCTGAATTATGTGTGGACTATTTAATCATAGATAGCCCACATCAGGGACCTAGAAATACAGCTAGAAAGTTCAATAGTGAAGAAAAATTAGATGGCAGAGAATTGGCTTCTTCACCTTACCCATCTGCTTCTTCAGAGAGTACACTGACTGGTTATTCTGTGGCACAAAATGAAATGATACTAGAAATTAGAACAGATGGTTACACTTACAAACCAATGCCATTAGTGGCTAACCTTGGCTGAGAAAACTTCCTCCCCACCCTGCCCTTACATTTCAATCTTCCTCTTGAAGTTCATTATCTTTTTTTGTTTGTTTGTTTGTTGGCTTTTTGAGAAAGGGTTTCTCTGTAGCTTTGGAGCCTGTCCTGGAACTAGCTCTTGTAGACCAGGCTGGTCTTGAACTCACAGAGATCCTCCTGCCTTTACCTACGGAGAGCTGGGACAAAAGTCGTGTGCCAACACTGCTTGGCGAAGTTCATTATTTTGGCACATATTCCTAGTATTTGTAGTAAAGAGATTCAGGTGCACTGGTTTCTAAACAATGTTAAGTCAAAGAAAGGAGGGAAGATTACAGTACTATTATTTAAATTACAAAGCCATTTGCAAAATGATTTGTCAATAGTCAGTGCTCCTGAAGCATGTACTATCAGAGCTGGTATTAAGTGATTTTATTTAGATCCCCACCATTTACTATTTACAAAACTCCAGGGAAAAGTACTATTAGTATCTTTTTTTATTTTTTTTTTTAAGGTCTTGCTATTTCAGGCAAATCTCAAACTCTCCTCTGTCTCTAGGCCTGCACCATCATGCCCAGCTATTACACTCTAGCTATTATTATTAACAAATACAAGATGTAATTTAGACCATCCTGTCTTGCCATATACTGTCTAGATCGTTTTCCTTCAAGTTATTGATCATAAAATTCAAGTAGCTTCTCAGCCTGGCCTGCCAACTGGTCCTTCACCTTCTTCTTAGCTGATAACTTTGCTTTAAATATATCGCTAAATAGGAATCTCGGTCATGTATGAGGCTATGGATTTGATCCTGAACAATGTCAAAAAGGAAAGTGAATCAAAGAAAAAAATGAATGAACTGAGGAATCTCAGTTAAGTACCTGCTGTGGAAGAATAGGAGCCTGGCTACGATCCCAGTGCCCATGTTAAAAACAAAAACTGAGTAGGGTGTACACTTGCAAGCCCAGGACTGGGGAAGCAGAGACAAAAGAATTACTGGGGCTGGTTGGCCAGCTGGGCTAGCCAAGTTACAGCTTTAGTGAGAGCCCTGGGGGGAGAGTGATTAAGGAAGGCATTTGACATCAACTTTGGGCCTGTACATGTGCACTCACACACATCCGAAATAAGATTGAGGAAAGTCCTTCCAAATTTCCCTCCTAATCTACAAACTCACTTTACAGGTGCCTGTTGCCGTTGCTTTGTCATGTCTCTGCTTCGTCCCAGGGCACCATTTTCTCCTGCACTTCCAAGACCCTATCTTTATTCTACCATAAGGAGTTTGCCCTACAGTGGCCTTTTTTCTCTCTTCTATATTACCAGGTATCTCCCCTGTTTGAATTATTTTCATTAAAACATATTCTGTATTTCTCTCTCTCTCTCTCTCTCTCTCTCTCTCTCTCTCTCTCTCTCTCTCTCTCTCTCTCGTTTCTCCTTGGTATTTTGAGAC
Organism: Phodopus roborovskii; assembly: GCF_943737965.1. Lineage (NCBI taxonomy): Eukaryota > Metazoa > Chordata > Mammalia > Rodentia > Cricetidae > Phodopus > Phodopus roborovskii. The sequence continues at coordinate 16,835,955 of NW_026126485.1, read as the reverse complement.
AGTTTCTCTGTGTAGCACTGGCTGTCCTGGAACTAACTCTGTAGATCAGGTTGGCCTCAAACTCAGAGACCTGCCTGCTTCTGGCGCCCAAATGCTGGTACTGAAGGTGTGTGCCACCATCACCTGGCCATTTACCTCACTGAAAAAAATACATAAAGAAAGGAAGAAGGATAGGATTGTAGCTTTGTGGTTGAACACTTGCTGAGCATGTGCATGACACTGGGCTTGATCCCAACATGATTACAAAAATCAAAATTCCACAATCATTTATGGTTGTATTTTTCCTACTGGTCTCCATCAATTTCCCCAAGTATGTCTTTTTTCTCTCATCTCCAAGTTAATCTTCAACGACCCTAATATTTTATTAACCTGCCATCTGCAAGGCCAATATGGTTCCTGAAGTGAACACTTTTCTCATTATCATATCCTTCATTTTCTCAGTGACACCAACAGTTACTCGCTTTCCTTCCCTGTGGGTGTCCATAAAGATGGCCACTCCATCTTGGCACAAGGGCAAAGAGTTCAAAGCTGTCAGCAAGTCACAAGACCTAAAGGTCAAAGGTGTGGCTACAGTAGGATGGCTATCTTAGTCTAAATAACAACAGACCTGAATCTGAGGTGTGGCTATTCCTGACCTCAAGGCTAGGGAACAAGAAATTGGAGCTAACGTGTGGTTACTGGACCCTTACAATAAGTGAGGAAGAAAAGTGTTTGTTCTATATACTTGACACTGTGTTCCCCTTTTTGGTTATGGTATATATGAGTGGTGAAAAATAAACTCATGGCATTTCAGTACTAACTGACCCACCCTCCTGACTTTTATTCTGTCTCTCTTTATTGTATATAGCTAGCCTTTCCCTCATCCACACTCCCCCATTTGGGGCAGCTCAGCTCATTGTAGCCTCAAAAAGATCTCCCCCCGGCACTTCCCTGAAACATCTCTCCTCTATTTTTCATGAGACCAACACTTACTGGTTTTCCTTTTTTCCTTCATCTCCCATTTACAGATCTAACTTGTATATATTTAGAAGTTTCTCTGGGATTAGTCCTGAGCCTTCTACTTCTTGGTATTTTCTTTGGCAATCTTACCCATTTTTATGGTTGCAGATGGTCCCCATTGTATGGTTCAACTTAGGATTTTTGGCTTTATGGTGGCACAAAAAGTAAACTCACATTCAATAGAAACTCAGTTTGAATTTTGATTTTTTTTTTTTTTTTTTTTTTTTTTTGCCTCAAGATAGCAACATTTAGCCTGGATGCCAGGCAGCTGCAGTTCCTAGCTACAACGTCTAAGTGCTCATGAGAGGTAACAACTAATGTTCTAAGTATATTGTGCTGTTGAGCTAGAATGTTTAGTAGGTTAGATAGGTAAAATATTTCCAATTTCTGTTGAACTAAACACAGGTTTGAAGAAGATGCCAACTGTGCTGTAAACAGAGCAGCATCCGTGTTTAGTTGATTAAATTTTCATCTCTTGGGCAGAATTCCTTCCCTGTGTTTTGATTGTCCTCTTAATTATATCTAGCTGGGCTAGCTTCAGTGTATTAAAATGCTATGATTTAGTGCTGTCCAGCAAACTCAGGATTGTCTGCATGCTAAGCAAATGCTCTATCACTGAGCTATATCTTAGCTTTTCTCTTTTGATCCCTGTGTTAACCAAGTTTCATAGTATGTGCTAACAAGACATGGGTCGACTTGTTTAGGATAAGAACTTGTTCATTAATACAGGAGTAAATCTTTTCTTTTTTCATCCTTTTCTTTTTTCTTTTATTTATTTTATATAACAAAGTCCATTTAAATGAAAACAAACATTTATAGACAATATTTGGGAATTTGGGCGTTGTTCTTTCCAAACTACTTCCTTCTGGTAAGGGGCGCTGTCATGGGGGATTCAAAGAAGATTCAGAAATCCTGGCTGTAGTCTGTAAGGCTGCTTTGTCCAGCTGTTTTTGAATGTTTTCATCCTTTTCTTAAAAGTCCTTAAGTGTTCCTGGATGTATAGGTGTGCATTGCAGAGGCCAGAAGAGGGTGTCAGAGGCCCTGGAACTACAGTTGTGAGCCACCATGTGAGTGCTGAGGACTGAACCCAGACCTTTGTAAGAGCAGCAAGTGATTCTAACTGATTAGCAATCTCTCTAGCTTCTTTTTTGTCGTTTTTAAGTGGGATCATGAGTTGGAACCCAGGGCTTCATGCAACATAAGGCAATGCTCTAAGCTAAATCCCCAGGCCCAAGAAATAAATACGCTCTTTTGCTTTGAGATAGGATTTTGCTATGTGTGCCAGGCCGGCTCCTAACTTGTGTCAAACCTCTTGCTTGCTTCAGCCTCCCAGGTGCTGGTATTACAGATGTGAACCACACTAGAACTGGAGCAGGATAAGACAGTAAGACAAAATAAGAAAAGGAAAGTGGAGAAATGTAAGTTGTCCTCACTTGTGTAGTGTCATAAATAAAATCTCTTAATTACTTATCAATGGTACAGAATGGTGGTATTCGTCTTTCTCTACTTTGGTAACACCCCCTCCACCCCCCACCCCCACCGGATACAGGGTTTCTCTGTATTGCTTTGGAGCCTGTCCTGGAACTAACTAGCTCTGTAGACCAGGCTGGCCTTGAACTCACAGAGATCTGCCTGTCTCTGCCTCCTACAGGTGTGCACCACCAAAGCCTGGCTACTTTGGTATCCTTTATTGTGATTGACTTAGTGGTTGTTTTCAATAAGAAAAAATTTAACACAGGAAGTGTTATTTTTGAAGAGGATTTACTTGACAATAACAAAAGGATGTAAAGAAAAGAAAAGAAAAGACAAATCAAATGGGCAAAGGCTGAATAAAAAGTTGTCTAGACATCTCAAGTAGTTTGGGTTGGAGCAGATCATTGTGTGGGCTTGAACACTGATGAGGCGCCTCTTGTAAAGCAAGAATCCACGCTTGTTTTGCACCTTTGTTCCTTTGGCTACGGGCCAGCCAGAGTGGAACCATATGCACATCCTGGCAGGTTCACATTTTCAACTAAAACCGGAGATCAGACGCACAATTACATCCACTTAGGAAAACGGTAGGTCGAGCAGCTGATAGCGCATATTTCAAAGTCTATTTGGTTCAAGTTCGTAACCCCATCCCTTTTAAAAAGGGTGATTTCATTCCATTGTAAAAATTAAAATGCTTACAATAGAGGACTTTCTAGAAGAACCATTCGGGAAAGGCCATGCTTGCTCTCCATTCTAGCTGTTTTTCAGGTCCAACACCCGAAACTGACCCTGGAAAGTCCCCCACGAGACTTTCGGCCTAGTATTATTCCTAAGCAACCTCTACCTTCCTCACTGGCCATATTCTTTTGCTTCTCCGGTTTTCAGTTTCTTAAATCTTCAACCCTTCGGTATTAGTCCAATCAAACTCTGCCTCCTTGAACGTTCGCACCAGGAAACTCCTCCGAGAGTCAAGTAACCAAACTTGTCCTCGATAGCGCTCCGTAATTCTACTATCCCACCACTCTTCTTCGCCTCCTTTAGTTCCGCCCCGCCTCATTCCGGCTCCGCCCCCTCCCCGCACCACCCGAGAAGGGTTTGCGCCTGCGCATCTCCAATTCAGGCACTTGCCCTTTCCTGGCGACCAATCCACTTCCCGCCTCCGGTCCTTGGAACGCTCCTCCCTCCGCTGAGGCCCTGGTTGGTGGCGCTGGAAGCAGTTGCCCTACTCATTGCCTGTATACAAAAATCCACATATGGGGAATCCGAACGAGTCACCGAAGGGGATGGCATACACTTGAGATTTTGCATATATGGATTACCTCACAGACAAAATGGGGGCCTCAACACGGAGCGAGGACCGGCGACGAGGGTCGTTTTTGAGTGGGCGGTAGTGAGGACAGCCTCTTCCTTTTCCCCACCCTCCGCCCCGCCCCCCTGGCAGCCGGACCGCGTTGGTGAGTGGCGGGCGGGAGGGCCGCCGGGCGGAGGGAGGAGGGGGAGCTGAGGGAAGGCGGGCCCTCGGCTGCGAGCTAGGTGGGGGGAGGGGAGGGGAGAGCCCGAGCGCTGGAGTTGGTGCTGGGAAACCCGGGGCTAATGTTGACAACAGGCTCTAGGTGAGTCCCAGGGAACCTCCTTCCCCTCCGCTCCAGCGATGGGGAAGATCTGGCGCTGAGGGGGACCGGCCTGGACTCCTACTCCCTGAGGGACCCGAGAGGCGACTCCGCACTCCAGCTCTCCGGGGGCGGCGAGCAGTGGAGGGACGAGCGGGTCGGACGTCGTTCTCCTCAGACCCCTCTCCCGGAGGGGCTGGTCAATGTGGGGATCCCTCGGCCGGCCCGGGGCTGGCGTGAGGGGCGGCAGGGGAGATGCCTGGGCCGGGCCTCGGGGCTGGAGGCGGGGGAGCCTGCTGTGGAGGGGGAAGGTTTTCGGGGGCGTGGAGGAGTGCGAGGAGAGGCTGGGGCGAGCTCCGGACTCCGGGGGGGAAGCGTGGATGAGGAAGTGGGGCGATGTAGAGTAACCGGACGACCCCGAGAGGCTACGGTGCTGAGGGAGTGTGGGGCTGGAAGTTAGGGTTAGGGCTAGGACGATGCCCCCAAGAATGGGAGTTGTGGCCGGGAACTGTGTCAGTGGTGGGACACTGACCCACAGCGGGGATTTGTGGGAGATGTGTGGGAGATGCGTGTGCTGGGAAGAGGCTTGGGGTGGACCTGCGGATGGTGGCAGTGGGACTGTTTGGATTTACTTCCTTTTAATCAGGTAGGCTGGCCGATTCTTCCCCTCTTCCCCAAGGCTCTCAGTACTCCCTTACTAGTACTATTGAACTAAGGATGCGATCACATGATGTTTGATCTGGTGAGACAAGCAGAGGCTGCTTACAGGTTTGGGGGCACACATGGTAGCGACTAGCCTTGCTGTCTTAAATTTAAATGAGGTGACTGACACAGTAAACGAAAGTAAGACTGTTACTGATCCTTCTCATTTGTCATAGTTTTTAGGTGGTCATAAAAGTCGTACAGATCAACAGGAAAGCCATTTTTGAGCTGTGGTGAAATTTCTGAAAATTTTGAGTGAGTCTCACATATATAAGGACTTTGTAAAAGAATAAAGTCAGAGACTGGAAGATATCTCTGTGCTGATACCTTTAGAACATTTTGAGTTCAAAACACAGACATAAAAGGTAAACCAGCATTCTCTTACTCTGTAGTATTTTCAGAACAGTCTAATTGTGATTTCATACTTAGACCATATGGTACATAGTGAAGTTATAGCTTTATTAGGGAAACGCCTCTGTTCCCTGTCCTTCCTAGCACACAGCACTGGAATCTGTTTTACTAGTAAAATAGTTTTTACTTTCACTTGGAAGTTTAGAATATATTTAGAAAAACAATACAAACCAAGTGTCAGGACACTATTTTGGGAGCTAGAAGGGAGGTTTTGAACCATATTTTTACTTTTAAGGGCTGTTTGAATAAAATTGTATTCAGCAAAGTAGTTTGTAAGGATTAATCATATTTCTATATTCTTTACTTTCATATACTATTACATGGGAAATTTGAAAATACCTTAGGTGAATTACTTAGCTCTTGTTAGAGTTATTAAAGTAAGAATTTAGTGTTTTATTAAATATGAGCTCAGTTTAATTTTTTAAAGTTGGCAAGATACAAATGTCTACTCATCATCTTTTCTAGTTTATTTGATTTTTAAACTCCTTTGAGTCTGTGAATGTGGTGGAAATGATGGAGAACTGGGTAGCCACTAAAAGCAGTTGGTTAATCTTGGGCGGATCACACTGCCTTTGACACTCAGTGTAAAAGCTGAAGCTTGGAGTGGGTAAAACCTGACAGTCCTTCCAATGGCCTTTTCAGTGTTAGGTGTGAAAGAGAATTCATATTTATTCAGTGGCTTTCTTTATGATAGCCACTGTGCTATATGTTTAGTAACTATAAGATAGGTAGCAATAGCTCCATTTTATTGACAAATAATTAGAATAAACAGAGAAGTTAAGTTGCCTGATTTCCATAGCTAGTAAGGTAGAGTTGGGATGCAAACCTGAACTCTGACTTGAAAGTTGCATTGTTGCCTGCACTTTTCCTTACAAATGTGTTAGTTGAAATTTAGTTGTGACACCAAGACTTACAGATCTTAGTGGGAATCTGTTTTATTATCTTCTAAAACAGGATTTGTCTGTTTCTCATTGACCATTGCCATCTATTAGTGTAGTAGTTATTTACATTTAAATGACTATTGGAGAGTCATGAACTTTTGGGACCCTGTTGATCTTATAAATGATGACCTTTCATGGGTTTGTCAGATAAAAAGTGAATTTGCTGATACTTTAAAAGAATGTAAGATTTAATTTGTAAGCAACACCTTAGCTATACATTCTGATGTCCTTATTTTGTTGACTGAGAATTATATGTTCTTGTAATCCTTGAAATATCTTAATACTTCAAATCACAAAATTCAAATTTCATAAAATTTTATTGTATTTAATAATTAGTACCCTTAAGTAAAATTGTGTTATTACCTTAGACATTATGTTGTCACCATACTTTCAGCCAGAATGTGCCAATAAGTTAAAAACAGTATGTATGTAGCAAGTGCTTAACCATTATCAGAGACCTCTACTGAGATTCACAATTCTATGATTTGTCATAGTCAAGTGTCTGTGATCGAGTCTTCCATTTCACAGTGTGGTACTCTCAGGGTTCTTTACTTTGGTTAAGACTGTGGGCTCACATTCCAGTTCTATCACCGGCTGTGGAGGCCTTGGTCAAGTTACTTGGTTAAGTCTCAGTTTACTCATTTATAAAATAGGGAAAACAATGCCCATCTCATAAAGATTTTAGTATTAAGTGAGAATGTACGTGACATGTTTAGTATGGTACTTGTGACTAGCTTTTAGTGGTATACTGTTTGAAAGGTAATTTTAGAGTGTGACATTTTCACATTAAAGGTGGGTATATACTGGAGAATAGGAAAGTAAAAGAAAAAAAGGGGGAAGGCTAAAGTTGGTGAAGACTATGCTTACTAAGCTGTATACCTCCAGAATTCTGGTCTGGGTTGTCTTTCTGGGATAATATTTTATCATGTTCAAGTAAATTCCTTACTTGTTTATGCTTTATTTGTTAACGCAAATGTTTTAGGTATTTACCTGGGGTTTCTTGCTAGAATTTAAATGCTATAGTTGAAAATATGTAAGAATACTATGTGTATCCTTAGCTTTTATTAAGATACCAAGAAGTTTAAGTAATTTTATACTTTGTAAATTGTGGTTTTCTTATATGTAATGTGTAGATTATTTAGAAAATAAAATATAAAAGTATTGCCTGAAAAATCATATGAGATAACTAGTTCTGGGTAGAGAAGTATGTTTTTAGAAAACTCCTACGTTTTGGTGAGATGTACAGTTTTGTTTTGGTGTGTGTGTGTTTCTAATATTTGTAGTTTCCAGTGAAGGGTGTGAGTTTGTTTAGTGCTATTCAAATAGCACTTTCTATGATGATGGAAATGTTCAGTATCTGTACTGTTTTGTTAGGTAGCCAGCTCTTGGGGAACTGAGGCACAGGGAACTGAGGCATGGGGAACTGAGGACTTGAAATAGGGTGGTCCTGAGAAACTGAATTATAGATTTTGTGTTGAAGTGGCTTAGTGCAGTGGTTCTTCAGCCAGTGGTACTTCTGTCTCAGGAGCAGTTATTAATATCTGGAGTAATTTTTGTTGTCCTATCTGAGGAGGACTGTTGCATTTACTAGATGGGAGGCACAGAGGTGCCCAGCTACTTTAGGGATATAGAATAACCTTCTAGTTCCTCTAAGAGTGAGTTCTCTTGTAAGCTGGGGATACAGCTCAGTGGTAGCGTGCTTACCTTGTGGGCAGAAAGCCTCGGTTTTATTTCTGCTAAACAGACAAAACAAACAAACAAAAACCACCAGAAGAGAATACAGATTTATTGATCATTGTGTTTATAAATATTGCCTTTTACTAATGAACTCAAAAGCCTAGTCTAATTTGAGGTAATAAGTTTATTTTTAAAGCTTGGCAAGATTATAGTAATGGGGTAAAATTTGTGACTCTTCTATTCTCTGTCCATTGTTTGTAGGTAGCAAGAGTTTTTGCTTTGTACCTATTCTCTTTTATACACACATCCCATGAATATTGTATAAAATAGTACAACAGTAACTTTCCTTTGTTTTAGGGTTTGCTGAGAGTTGAACCAGGCCTTCACTCATGCTCGATAGCATTATCTCATTGAGCTATGATGAGAATGAAAGAGATAAGCTTACTTGCTTGTTTCACTGTGCCAAGGATCATGCATAGCATTCTTTCACTGAGCTGCATCTCCAATGCTTAGTTTCTTACTCCTTTAAAAAACTTTAAAAAATTGGGGCTGGAAAGATGGCTCAGTGGTTAAGAGCACTGGGACCTGGGTTCAATTCCTAACACTTATTGGCATTTCACAACTGTCTGTAATTCCATTTCTAGAGGATCCAACATGCTCACACAGACATACATGCAGACCAAACACCAATGCACATAAAAGTAAGGAAATCATTTTTTTTAAACTTTTAAAAATTACTTATTTAGAGTATGTAGAGGTCAGATGCCAACTTGTAAGAATTGGTTCTTTCCTTCCACTATGTGGGTTCCCAGATGTCAGACTTGTTAACAAGCACCTTTACCTACAGCCACCTTGCCAGCCTATCTTCCCCCTCACCCCCCACTCCAGTTAGGGACTTAATCATATAGTTGAAGCTGGTATGCAACTCACTATATAACCCAGGCTGACCTGTTACTACGGCAGTCTGCAGTCTCCTGCCTTGGCCTACTGTGTTCTGCTCTTAACACATGTAAGAAACTTGGGTTAAAACTTACTCATGATGTTTCCAGTTACAGTGATGAATTGTTTTGGAGCTGGATAATGTGTCTAGATGTTCCAAATGCTGTGCTGCCCTACTCTTTTGTTATGCTTTGTTTTTTGAGACTGGGTCTCCTGAGCCCTAGTTGTCCTGGAACTAGATGTATAGATCAAGCTGGTCCAGAATTCATGGAGATATGCCTGCCTCTGCCTCCCAAATGCTGAGATAAAAGTGTGCACCACCATGCCCAACCTACTTGAATGCTTGAATATTTCCTTAATTAAAAAAGTAAAAAAAACCCCAAATACCTAAGGAATAATTAATGATGATAAAACATGGAATATAACCAACAATTTTGTTGTGATGCTGGAGATTGAGTCTTATGCATGCTAGGCAAGCTCTTTACTACCAGTTTCACAGTTGCCAAGCTTCATATGTTTTGTTTAAACTATATTGTCATACCATTAAGTAAAAGCCACTCTGCCCACAGTACTGATATTCTTTTATTCTCACAGATTGTCTTGGGTCACATAATGCCAGCTGAGCGTAAAAAGTCAGCAAGTATGGAAGAAAAAGAATCTTTACTAAACAACAAGGAGAAAGACTGCAGTGAGAGGCGGCCAGTGAGCAGCAAGGAGAAACCAAAAGACGATCTCAAGATCCCTGCCAAGAAGGAGGTCAGTAAAGTCCCTGAAGACAAAAAGAAGAAACTTGAAGAAGATAAGAGAAAAAAAGAAGACAAGGAACGCAAGAAAAAAGAGGAAGAAAAGGTGAAGGCAGAGGAAGAACTAAAGAGGAAGGAGGAGGAAGAAAAAAAGAAACATGAAGAGGAAGAGAAAAAAAAGCAGGAAGAGCAGGCCAAACGGCAGCAAGAAGAAGCAGCTGCTCAGCTAAAGTAAGGAACCTTCATTACGGTGTGAAGGGGTGAGAGTGGATGGTTGTTTCAGATAAAATGTGTCCTGCAACTTCTTGAAGTTTGGGAGGATGCTAGCTTGTTTTATTCTCCAAACTAGGGGCATGTTTGAGGTGCTTTAAGTATTGCGGTCTTTAATGTTTTATGAGGTCTAGGGTGATCTGGGTTTTTGTTTGTGAAAGCTTTTTCATGGAGCTTTCTCCTGGCCCTTCAGTGGTAGGGATTAAATCTTGAACTTTCTACATGCTAGGCAAGTGCTCTTCAACTAAGATTTATTTTGCAGTACACTTTACAAACTCAGTTTCTCCTTTATTTACTTACTAATGCATATTTTTTATGTGTTTGTGTGAATGTATCATGTGTGGAGGTGACCCTGGAGGCCAGAAGGAAGGGCATCAGGTTCCCTGGAGCTGTACTTAGAGTTGGTTGTGAGTCAACCGATAATGGGTCCAAGAACCAAGCTTGGGTCCTCTGGGAGGATGGCAAATCCTCTTAACCACTGAGACATTTCTCTAGTCTCAGTTTCTCCCTTTTTAATAAGAAAGGTCTGGAAGGCAGTTGTTATGGACAATTTTAGAATATTCACAACCACCTTTCTTAAGAATTTTTTACTTACTTTTCTTCTAAAACTAAAAAAAAAAAAATTCTGTTGTTAGGCTTGTGTAGTAAGCACTTTTACCTGCTGACCCATCTACCTGAAATTTTAATTGGTAAACATACTTGATTTTACAGTACTTCCTTTGCCCCTTCAAAGTTAGTTTTGTTGTTGTTTTTTTGTTTTGTTTTTTGTTTTTTTGTTTTTTTTTTTTTTTTTTTTTTTTTTTTTGAGACAGGGTCTCACTATGTATGTAGGTCTAGCTATCCTGGAACTCACTATGTAGAACAGGCTGCTCTCCAACTCACAGAGATTTATTTACCTGCTTCTGTCTCCCAAGTGCTTGGATTAAAAGTGTGTACCATAGCACACCTGGCTTCAAAGTGCTTTGGGTTTTTGTTGGCTTTTCGAGACAGGGTTTCTCTGTATTGTTTTGGAGCCTGTCATGGAATTCCCTCTATAGACCAGGTTGGCCTCGAACTCACAGAGATCCACCTGCCTCTGCCTCCTAAGTGCAGGGACAAGGCGTGCGCCACCAACACCCAGCTCAAAGTGCTTTTAAAATAACTGAAAATAACCTGTTTGTTGTTATTGTTGCTTTTGGAGATTTTTTAATTTTATTATTTTATATATATGTGTTTTGCCTGCATATATGTCTATGCACACAGTGCCGGCAGAGGCCAAAAGATGGTATTGGAGTCTCTGGAACCAGTTATGGATGGTTGTGAGCCACCATGTGAGTGCTGGAAACTGATTTCAGGTCCTCTGGGAGGACTTAACTGCTGAGTCAATTCTCTAGCTCTACTCCCTAACCTTTTACGGGAAAAATTTCAAGTATTTATAAAAATAAAATGTTAGAATAAACCACTCTTAGCCCACATCAACTGCTACTCTGCCCTTATCAACAGTTACCTACTTTTCCCCGAGAAAATATTTTATTTTTCAGTGGTGGTAGACTTGAACCCAAAGCCTTAGTTAATGCTTGAAAGATAAGCACTCTACCATGGAGCTACAACTTGCAGTCCTTTCCTAAAATATTTTAAGGTATTGTGTTATTTACCCACAAAGGCTTTATGTTTTCAATACCGAAGAAATTGATTTTTTTAATTCAAATGCATAATGAGTCAAGCTTTTGGTTTTGTTTTTTTTTTACTACAAGTCTTATAGTTTATGTGACTGAAAGATAATATCAAATGCAGCTCCTCTGATAATACATCCTAACTCTCAGCAGTAGGTGGGAGGTAGGAGGTAGAATAGAGTATTTAAGAAGTGTTTATGTCAGGAAAAAGAAAATTACTTTTTTGCAGATTTATATTTTAAAACATGTATTCTAAAATCTTTTTTTGTTTTTGTTTCTAGACAGGGTTTCTCTGTGCAACAGTCTTGACTGTCCTAGAACTCAATGTAGACCACCAGGGTGGCCTTGAACTCACAGAGATCTGCCTGCCTCTGCCTCCTAAGTGCTGAGATTAAAGGCGTGCGCCACCACCACCTCTCTATATTCAAAAATCTTAAAATCAAATTGTCTCTTTTTTCCATCCTTGCCCCAAGTCATTTACTTAATTTTAAACTTATTCTATCTTCTGAGTGAGAAAAAAAAAATGGGTATGGAGTTTTTAGCTATTCTTTTAGGTTAATTCAGTTTATTTGCATTTATTAAAGTATTTTAAACCAGTAGCTTTTTTTTCCAAGTTTCTTCCCAAAGTTTCTAAGTCATTGAAAGGACATTGAATTTGACACTAGACACCCCAAGACCAAGTTCTCAGCACAAAAGAGATTTATTTGCCTCAGAGGGATAAAGGGCAGAGAATAAGAGAAAAAGGGAGACAGGATGAGAGGGAACAGAAAAGAGGAACAAGGGAAATAGGGAAGGGGTATTTGCTCCTAGGGACAAAAGATTGCCCCTGGATTGAGAGAAGAGAGATGTGGCAGTGTTTGTTTATTTTGTTTGGGCATGTTAATTAGTATAGCCAAAAGGGAGCTTTTGATTGCCATACTTCAATACTTGGGTAGCTGGACCTTGGTAGTCAGCCTTAGGAGGAGGAAGTGGCCAAATAAGGGAATAGACTTTGGTTGCTAGCTAGCTTTAGGAATGTAATCTAATAGTTTAACAAGGTAGAGGGAATGGAGGAGAAAAATAAGGCAAAAACTATTGGTATCATATTTTCCATGCTAGAGCCCCTTCAGCCATGAATTTTTATCTTTTTGTTGATGTTAATGAAAAAAATTGGATTTTATTTTTACTTTATGTATGTGAGTGCTTGCCAGCATGTTGTCTTTGTACCACATGCATGCATTGTCTTTGGAAGCTTGAAGAGGGCAGCAAATCCTCTGGGACTGGAGTTCCAGATGGTTGTGAACTGCCATGTGGGCACTGGGAATTGAACCTGGGTTCTCTGGAAGAGCAGCCAGTGCTCCTAACTCTGAGCCATCTCTCCAGCCCAGGATCTTTTTTTTTTTTTTTTTTTTTTTTTTTTAAGGCAGTCTTTTATGTTACTCAGGCTGGCCTTTAGTAATGGTTTGATAAATGCTGATATGGAAAAACAGGTTTTTGTTTTTATTTTTTTCGAGAAGGGTTTCTCTGTATTGCTTTGGAGCCTTCCTGAAACTCACTCTGTAGAGCAGGCTGGCTTCGAACTCAAGGAGATCTGCCTGCCTCTGCCTCTGCCTCTGCCTCTGCCTCCTCTGCCTCCTCTGCCTCCTCTGCCTCTGCCTCCTGAGTGCTAACATTAAAGGCGTGTGTCACCAATGCCCGGCAGAAAAACAGTTCCTTAAAAATTCAGAATATTTTAAATATATTTTATAATGAATGGTCTTTAACTGAAATGTTTCTTGAGTAAATGTTTTTCTATTTGCCCAATGCTTCTATTACATATTTTATATAATTCTCATGCATATCATTTTATATTTTGCATATTGAACATTATGTCTTAATCAATTGAACATGCAAACTGATAGAATGATTAACAATTTGGGTTACTTAGTTTAAAATCATTCTACCACAGTAGGTGTGATCATTTACTATGCTATTATTAAGTCATTAACAAGATAACCTTTGAAAGTATTGAAAGAGGTGAATACATCTCAGTAGTGCAATGCTTGCCTGGCATACGTAAAGCCCAAGGTTCTGCAAAAATAAAAAAAGTAGTGGAATGTCTTTTTGAACCTTTTGTACATTTTGTTTTCTTATACTTATAGTTTTTTATTAGCTTTTACTCTTAAGTGGTTTATAAATGCTGCTTCAAAATGTGTATTTTTATTTGTGTTTTGTCTTTTCCATAGAGAGAAAGAAGAATCCCTTCAGCTTCACCAGGAAGCTTGGGAACGGCATCAGTTACGAAAGGAACTCCGTAGCAAAAACCAAAATGCTCCAGACAACCGACCAGAGGAAAATTTCTTTAGTCGCCTAGATTCAAGCTTAAAGAAAAATACTGCTTTTGTCAAGAAACTAAAAACAATTACGGAACAACAGAGAGACTCCTTGTCTCATGATTTTAATGGCCTGAATTTAAGCAAATATATTGCAGAAGCCGTAGCTTCCATTGTGGAAGCAAAATTAAAAATCTCTGATGTGAACTGTGCCGTGCACCTCTGCTCTCTCTTTCACCAGCGGTATGCCGACTTTGCGCCCTCACTTCTTCAGGTGTGGAAAAAACATTTTGAAGCAAGGAAAGAGGAAAAAACGCCTAACATTACCAAACTAAGAACTGACTTGCGTTTCATTGCAGAATTGACAATAGTGGGAATTTTCACTGACAAAGAAGGCCTTTCCTTAATCTATGAACAGCTAAAAAGTATAATTAATGCTGATCGAGAATCTCACACTCATGTTTCTGTGGTGATTAGTTTCTGTCGTCATTGTGGAGATGATATTGCTGGACTTGTACCAAGGAAAGTCAAGAGTGCTGCAGAGAAGTTTAATTTGAACTTTCCTCCTAGTGAGATAATTAGTCCAGAGAAGCAGCAGCCTTTCCAGAATCTTTTAAAAGAGTACTTTACGTCTTTGACCAAACACCTGAAAAGGGACCACAGGGAGCTTCAGAATACTGAGAGGCAAAACAGGTGATTTTCAAATGTTTCTCAGAATTGAGAATTAATTGTGGAGCTCGTACTTAAAATGTTTAAAGTCTTCATGCCACTGAGAGAACTTATGGAAAAGGGCTCCTTACAGGTGATTTCTTAGGATTTCAGGAAACTTTCAACAGTAGCATAGTCTTAAGTACTCATCTGCAAATGTGACTCTACAATAGATTTTATTTCTAATTTTAAAGGAACCTGGCAAGAAGGTGGTCATTTTTGCTTTGTTGATGTGTTTTCTTCCTGTGGTTGGATATATATATATATATATATATATATATATATATATATATATATATCCAGCTCATTAATGTTGAGGAGTAAATTTTCTGTTTCTGTTACTTTAACTGACCTGCCACTATTTTTCTGTGTTTCAGTATGTCTCCTAGCAGGTTTGCTTTCATTGTTTTGTATTTTAAGTTGTTAATGTCACTGCTGCTACTTGTTTTTGTAAAGAAAATGAGTCATTCGTTAGCAGTGGTGTTTTGAGAAATAGTACAAAAAGTTAGCTGTGAAAAGTGTTCCTGGCCTTCCTGAGGGCTACTGTTTATAATTTTAATCGATTCATGTATTGTGTCTGAGGTCATTGGTAAATAGACCCTTTTGGAACCAATTAAATTGATACTGTAATTACAAATGTCTGCACTGAGCAGGCACAATAAGCTATACAGTTTGTGAGCATTGGGGCAACTTTAATGGGTTGTTGATTTGATGGAGGTCTGGGATATGCAGAAAGGAGTAATATCAGTTCCATTTAGCTGAATCCTTTACGACTAGTTAAATTATAAGCTTAGGAATCTAGAATTTTTATTGATCAACAATTAATGAGGAGGCATACCTTTTTCTGTTTTCCTGAGCCTGCAGTAGGGGAGGACTGGTGTAAGTGATTACCCCTGGTAACCAGATTTAACCAGAAAGATAATGATTGGGTATGACAGTAGCAGTATATTAGTATAGGATCAGTTTTGATACATATCTTCTGTTCATTTATTACTGTGGCCTTTCTTCAAAAACACTGTTTTTTTTGTTGTTTGTTTTATCGAGACAGGGTTCCACTACGTAGGTCTGGCTGTCTGGGAACTTACTTTGTAGACCAGGCTGGCTTGCCTCTGCCTCCCAAGTGGTTGGAATTAAAGGCATATGTCACCACTGCCCAGTGATAACAGAACTGTTAATCTACAGTTTTAAGTTTACTTCCAGGGTAGATTGACATTAACATTTTGGAAGTCATTTGTCCCAGCATATATTGTCTACTTACAGATGCAGTAATTCAGGGATGTGAAAATCTTAATAGAAAATATGTAAGGAGTAAGGTTTTTCTGCCTTCCGCTGGTCTTGTCCCGCTGCCGCGCCAGCCCCAAATAATCCACAGAGACTATATTTGATATAATGCTGTTGGCCAGGTACTTGTTTCTTATCGGCTAGCTCTGTCTTAATTATTAACCCATTTCTGTTAATCTAATATTTCCACATGGTTTTATCTTACCGGGGAGAGGTGGCTGGTGGTTCTGTTCTCTCCAGACTCTCTCTTGACTCCTCCTAACTACTCCTCTAGTCCTCATCTCCTAGTCCCGCCTGTCTAGCTTTCCTATTGGCCAACAGTGCTTTATTCATTAACCAGTATGAGAAACATATTTACAGAATGACATCTCCCATCATCTCTTTTCTGTCTAAAAATAAAAAGAAGGGTTTTCACCTTAACATAGCAGAATATATCACACAACAGTTATCAAATAAGAATCACATTTAACAATATTTAGTCCATTAACATTTAGATTTAAGAAAATATTTCATCATCCTATCTTTGTGAGTCTAAAGTCCTATATGTAACTTACCTTTAAGCCTAACTAAGGAAAACTATACCATAACTATCCGTCTTCAACTCCATCAAAGACCACAGAAGGATAGTATATAAACTCTAGAAATGACAGAGACAACTCGCCTGGTCAGTCACCCGAATTTTTTCTGTAGTGTTTCATCTTCAGCCTATAGGCCATAGTGTGTCTTCTTGTATTGGCAGTTTGTCAGTCACTTTTCTCTGTGTCCAGCAGACTGTCTGGCAGACTCTTCCATGAAGCAGGAACTCTGTAGCAATGTCCATCTTGAATCAGCAGTCACTTTTCTGTGGATCCTGCATGTCCAGTTTATACAGCATAAAGTCAAACAGTCCAGACAAGAGCAGTATCTTGTCCAAATGGCTAGTCTTGCCATATTGGAAGTAAACTCCATAACGCATTTCTTCGATGTCCATCTTCCATCTTCCTTTCTGATTCAGGTGGTTTGCCAGGAGCATTTATGTCTCACTGTCAAGAAAAACCCTAAACCGTTTTAAAGTCTTTGAAAGGTTTGAAGAATTCCTATCTCTCTCAAATACATCTCTGTGTATCTTGAAAAACTTAACTAACTTAACTCTAAGCTTTGACTATCATAGGTAACTATCTAAAATCTGTATTAAATTATACATTACATTTCTAAATGAGCTATGCAAACACATATCACAAAATTGACCTTAAATTGTATCAATAAATGAAAATCTATTCCAAAACAAAGTAATCATATCTATACCGCATATTTGACATGTGGTTTAGTAAGTTACTTAGGGCTTAAGATACTTTCAGTTGCTAATCAACTTCAATAATGATGATGCAGGTAACCCCAGTGAGGAAAAAAATTAGCTTGGGAAAGGATTAGTGCAGAATTCCTTTTATTCTGAAAGGACTTTTGAAGTAATCAGTTTTTAAAAAGTTTCTCCTTTGAAAACATGACTCAGTAGTTGTTTATATGGGGGAAAAAGGTCAGTTATGGAGAGTAATTTCTCTTAGGTGTGTAAATGAGCTGATACTTAAAACATGTAATTAATTTTTTAAAATCCATTATTCAGTCTTAGGAAAACCATATGCACTATTTTCAGTCTCTGTGCATTAAAGTTTATACTTAAAATTTGATTCAACAACTACAACAAAAAAATTGTTGTCTTTTGGAGTCAGAGTCTCACTGGGTAACCCACAGTGGCTTCCAGCTCAAGATCCTTTTTTTTTTTTTTTTTTTTTAAGGTTTATTTATTATGTATACAATGTTCCGCATGCGTGCCAGAAGAGGGTACCAGATCTCATTTTATAGATGGTTGTGAGCCACCATGTGGGTGCTAAACCCAAGTCCTCTGGAAGAGCAGCCAGTGCTCTTAACCTGTGAGGCATCTCTTCAGCCTTCAAGATGTCTTTATTTCAGTCTTCCTTCCAATATAGCAGCTTGTGCCACCAGGTCCAGTTCTGTCCAACTAAATTTTAAAAATAGACTGACTCAGAATTTCTTGTGTTTTTTTGGCCAAGCTCATTGGCACATACCTTTCATCACAGTTGGGAGGCAGAGGCATGAAGATCTCCTGAATTTGAAGCCAGTCTGGTCTACAGAGCTAGTTCCAAGACAGCCAGGGCCACACAGAAAACCCTGTCTCAAAACAAAACAAAATAATGAAATCAATAAATTCTGGTGCTTTCTTAAAGTCACTGGAATGAATAACTGTATGAGTGATAATGAGTTCTCTATTCTTTTCTCATACTCAGGCCTATAATTTATATGCTACATCTTAACCCTGAAGAATTTACAGCTTTTGACTAGCAGTGCAGTTGACTTTAGAGTAAGGTGAATTATGACAAATCTGAATTATAAATTTTTTTATTTTAAAAATGTTTTATTATACATTTTGTCTAAGTGATCTTAAGCAGCTCTGTGAAGTGACTGCATGTATAGATTTTATTTAAATTAGAAAAAAGCTTGTTTTACATATCAATCCCAGTTCCTGCACCCTCCCATCCTCCCCATTCCTCCTACCAATCCCCATCCTATCCCCTTTCTGCTCCCCAGGGAGGGAGGGTGAGTCCTTCTATGGGGAGTCTTCAAAGTCTGTCATATCATTTGGAGCAGAGCCCAGGCCTTCCCCCATGTGTCTAGGCTGAGGGAGTATCCCTCTATGTGGTATGGGCTCCCAAAGTCCATTTGTATACTAGGGATAAATACTAAACCACTACCAGAAGCTCCATAGACTGCCCAGTCCTCCCAACTAACACCACATTCATGGAATCTGGGTTGGTCCTATGCTGGTTTCCCAGCTATCAGACCAGAGTCCATGAGCTCTCTTGTGTTCAGGTCAGCAGTTTCTGTGGGTTTCTCCAGCCTGGTCTTGACCCCTTTGAGCATCACTCTACCTCTCTGCAACTCGATTCCAGGAGTTTGGCTCAGTGTTTAGCTGTGGGTGTCTGCTTCTGCTTCCATCAGCTACTAGATGAAGGCTCTAGGATGGCATATAAGGTAGTCATTAATCTTGTTATAGGGGAAGGGCATTTAAGGTAGCCTCTCTTTTTTTTGGGGGGGGGAGTTGATTTGACTGGCTGTCCTGGAATTCACCCTGTAGACCAGGCTGGCTTCAAACTAAGGCCTCTCCTCCAAAGGGCTAGGATTAAAGATGTGTGTCACATAGCCTGGCAAATATGTTTGTATTCTTGCTGAAATTTTTTTAAAATTTTGTCTACTAGAAGATCAAAATAATATTTGGCATTTAAGCTCTTTACTTTTTATAGTGGCTTTAGTACTTTTTTCCTCATGTCAATGCCATTTGCTATCAATATAATGCATTATATGTGTTATCTTACTGATGTTTTCACAATATCCCTAAAGGAAATATCTGTATGTTGAAGGTGACTGATGGAGGAAATTGAGGACTTGCCCAAGAAGAGCCAATGACCCAAAAAAAAAAAAAAATTCAGTTTTGTTACATAATCTAAGATAAAAAGGAATAAGTCAAATCATAAAATTCTTTTCCATAAATTGGAAAAGAAAAAGTATGCCTTTTACAGTGAGGCATTAATGGGTTAATACTTGATTCAAGAATGAAAAGAATGAACTACTTGATATTTTTTGTCAGTGTTAAAATAGTAACATAAAAAAACACTTCACCAAACAGTGTGGTAGCTTGTGCCTTTAATCCCAGCAGTCTAGAAGATGAGGTGGGCAGAGCCCTATGAGTTTAAGGCCACTTTTAGGGTGTTTCTTGATGGTGATCTCTCATTTAAAAGAGGTTTTATCTTTCTGTGTTTTTGGAATGGTGTCTTATCTATGTATCCCTGAACTCATGGTGATCCATTCTCCTTTGCCTCCCAAGTGGAATTACAGGCTTGAGCAGCAAGCAGGAAATCTCTCTCTCTCTCTCTCTCTCTCTCTCTCTCTCTCTCTCTCTCTCTCTCTCTCTCTCTCTGTAATATTTTGGTTATAGTGAGACTTAGGATTGGTTTAGTTTTCATCACTTTTCATATCTGTGAGTAGGTACCATTACCTCAGTGTTGAGCAAGCATGGAAAGGAAACAAGGTAGTTAGTACATGTTTAATGGTGATAATTAATTGATTTGGCTAATTCTAGTCTTGTGGAAAGATTGACTAACTATGGCCTACTGGCCAGATTTCGTCATTGACTAGTTTTTAGTGCCTTGTATAAGGATGGCTTAAAAAAAAAAAAGTGACTAATGCTTTGTAAAATGTGAAAATTAAATGAAATTGATACTTCCCTGCTTTAAAAGTTTTACCTAGCAGTTACTGTTGTACTGCAGTTGCAGTGAACAGTTTCAGTAAGGATCCTGTGGTCCAGAAAACTTGGACTAGTGAGTTAGTTCCTGGATCTTTCCAGAAAAAAGTTTACTGACCTCTAACAGTATGATTTGAAAAGGATGCTTTCTGTTCCGCTTTAATAGATATGTTTAGAAAAAAGATTGGAATAGTACATGGTCATCATTAGATTGGTTTAGCTTATATTTTCAGTGTTAACATTCTCATGCACTTTGTTTAAGACATTTTGGTGAGGAGTTGGAGTAGAGCTCCAAATACAGTGCTTGCCCATTATGCATGAAGCCCTGGGTTATATATATCCCCAGCACTGCATAGGAACAAAAAGGCAAGGTTTTGGTTTTTGTATTGTTCTTAATTCCATTTTTGGAGATTGAATCTAGGGTCTAATCAAAGCTAGAGACTGAGCTCCATATTCCCACCCAACACTTTGACGGCTGATTTCTGTGCTTAAAGTCATAATAGTCTTATATAGTACTGTAGCTTCAGTGAGCTGTTTTAATAAGTATGTGTGAGAGAAGTGGTCAAGTTAGATACCACTTCAGGTTCTGTTTGTAACGGAACTCAAGTTCTCCATGTTTGATGTAGTTAGAAAAAAACCAAAAATCTTAGATTTTATTTTCCTATGGGCTCTTTTACTGGATACTTAACCTACATATGTATTTAATTATTAAACAACTAGATAAATTAGTGTTGTTAAGTTGTTAAAGAATTTGATTATGGTTTGGGTTTGGTGGTGTATGCCTGTAATTCATAGCATCCAGGATGCATTGTCAGGGGGATTGCTAATTACAAACCATCTGGGTATTATATTTAGTTGAAGGCCAACCTGCACTACAAGGCCAACTGGCCCCTCCCTTCTTCCCTCCCTCCCCCTCCCTTCTTTCTATACTCCATATTGACAAGTGATCTATTCCTGAGTTATAGCATAACATACATACATGCATGGTGCCCACATAGATCCTCTTGATTAGGTGAGAGAAGGTGTTAGATCCTCTTGATTGTAGTTACAGGTAGAAACCTTGTGGGTGATGGGAATCCAACTCAGGTCCTCTGGAAGAACAGCAAATGCCTGTAACTATTGAGCCATCTCTCCAGACCTAGTTTTTGTTTTATTTTATATGTATGGATGTTTTGCTTACATGTGTGTCTACAGTACATGTGTGTTGGTCATCCCCAATTTTAAAGTTTTAATTCGGTCCCAGTGGAACTATAGAAGAACTAGACTCTTGATACATGGAATTAAATTTAATTGATTTGAATCATGTTCAATTGGTAAATGTAAAGCCCCAGGCAACTACTTAAACATGAAGTTGATCCTAAAGCAGCTCTGTTTTCAATTGTGATAAAATGGTTATCACTTGAAATTCTTAGTATTGTATGTTTTAATGGACTGAATATATGACCTTCAGATAACCAAAAGGTTAAAACTTGTTAAAGAAATACGTTTCTAGATTGTGTTCTAGGCTTCCCCTACCTTGTTTTTTTGTTTTTTAAATACTGTAATAGTGTTGCATATTTCTTTCTTAAAATTGTGTGTGTTGTTCTGTGGTGCTTGTGTGATCAGAGAACAACTTGTAGAAGTTGGTTCTGTTCTTTCACCATGTATATCCTAGGGACTGAACTTAGGTCATCAGGTTTGTGGCAAGCATTTTACCCTTTGAGCCATCCAGATAACCCCAATATAGCAAGGTAATTTTCATTATCTGTACTGAAATATCTTAGAACCATTGTTATCCCACCTAACAAGAGTTTATATGAGAATGAACTTGAGTTTTTATCCACTCTGATAATAATTTGTACATTATTCTTATTACTACATTTATGTGTGCATTGTTTATATGTGCTCAGGTGTTCAGGTGTGTGTGTATGTAGGTGTGTGTACATGCAACAGTGTACATCCAGTGCTCTCTTTAACTTTGTGGGTCCCAGAGGTAGAAGTTGGGTTGTCAGGCTTGATAGCAAGTGTGTTTATTTTGACAACCCATTGTGAATATTTGAGTCATTTGTTTGTTTTAACTAAAAACTTACAAATTTGCCCTAGAACTGATCAAATATTCTAAGAAGTTCATAGTACTTTTTATAGTTTCTTTCATGAATATTTCCATGAACTTGCCAAAAGAAACTTATTTTGCCTATCACATACTTTGAAGTAAAAAATATGGAAAACTTTTAAGACAATAGTTTTGGTTTTTATAGAGAAATGCTTTTAGCCTAGATAATTATGCTTAAACAGAAGTTGCTAATACATTTCTTAAGTCATAAGAAAATGAGTGGAAAATTTAATTGTAAGCATATCTGATAGTAAATTATTTTTCCCTCCATCCTTCTCTCCCTTACTTTCTTTTTTTGGGGTTCCTATGGTTGGAATGCAGGGCCTTGTGCATCCTAGGGAAGTGTTCTCCCACAGAATCACATCCCTGATCCCAAAAATTTTCATTGTAAACCCTAAAAGATTTGGGGGAGTAAAGAAATGATTGATATAATGAGTCCATGCATTGATGTCCACAAGTAGAACCAGTATTTGTTACACACAGAGAAGGTTTCCATAGGTGAATAACCTGGATGTATGGAAACTGTTCTGAGTAGGCAGGAAAAAGTGAGTGTAGGCATGGTTCTCACTTTATTTTTCTGTGACTTTTAAAAGGATAACTCCTTAAAAAATAAGAATGTACTTGGTTTCTAAGAATGCTCAAATCTAAGCAATAAACTTTACTTTTGATAATGCTTTAATTTATAATTCATAATTGGCTTTTAAAAACCTATATTGAAAGTTAGGTGTGATAGTACATCCTGGCACTTGGGGGTGGAGACAGGAGGATCATGGAGTTGAAGATCAGCTTTGGTAACAGAAATGAGCTTGAAACCAGACTGGTCTACATGACACCCAATTTCAGTCAACCTATAAAAACCTTTATTATATGTACAATATTGTTTATAAATATGTTACATTATTATATAAGTATTTAGTATAGAACAAATTATATCCTGTATAAGTTTTAACTGCTTATGTTAATATAGTGGAAATTTTGATTTATACATGTTGGTTATTTTCTGATAGTTTTACAGAATGATTTATTGGTAATTTTGTGAAGTAGGAAGCCCCATGAAAGCCCAGGCTTGAGTAAGTGGGCTTATCAGTTACTTTTATCCCCTGAATAAATAACCAGTACTGTAAATTGAAAACTGGCTGTATTAGAGAAATGGATTTTTGCAAAAGGTAATCTTTATTTAAATCACAAAAGTTTATGGATAGCCAATTTTGTCTTTGAATCTGTTATATTTAGAAACTGTATTTTGTGGATATATTTTTGGCCAGCAGTATGTCTTAGGAAAGCATAATATAACAAAATAGCAACAATAGTTACTTTACAGTAAATTATTAAATACATTTGTTATGAAATCATTGTTGAGATTTAAGGATAACTTTCTTTTTAAAACATGTTGCTTTTGAAAAACCAGTTTGGAGTGATTTGAAGTATTTTTAGTTAACCATATGTCAAAAAGAGTTCTGACCTTGTAACAGAATACTAAATAATCTTTTGTTGTTTAGAAAAGTTAAACATTATGGTGACTCTGAATGCATACTTCTTAATCTTTGAGTAAATTTAATCGCTTGGGTGATTTTGTTGTTGTATTTTAGTTTTCAGTTATAGCCAGAGAACATGAAATTAAAAAAATAATACTAATTTAGCAAAGAACATTATGTTAAATTTCTGTGGTGAGATCATATTTCATGGACCATTTCCCATGATCATGTCTGTTTTGACAAACTTATCAAATTCTTTCATTGTTTGTTTATAGGCGTATTCTGCATTCTAAAGGCGAGCTAAGTGAAGATAGGCATAAACAGTATGAAGAATTTGCAATGTCCTACCAGAAGCTGCTGGCAAATTCTCAATCCTTAGCAGACCTTTTGGATGAAAATATGCCAGACCTTCCTCAGGACAAACCAACACCAGAAGGTAAGACATAACCCAGTGTGGTATGGGGTAGGTATGTGTGTATGTGTCAGAGGACAACTTTATGGAATTCTCTGCTTTCACTGTATGGGTTCTTGATATTGAGCTCAGGTCATCAAACTTGGCAGCAAGCATATTTGCCCATCCAGTTCTCTTGCCAGTGCCTAGTATCCTTTATCGTGATTTTTTTTTTTTAAATCAGTTTTTTTGTATGTGTGTGAGAGAGTATTTATCTTTTTGGTGTATATTGCACATGTATTTGAAGGAACACAGGAATATGTATGTTCATGTATATAGAATTCAGAGATTAATGTCAGGTGTCTTCCTTAGTTTCCACCTGTTTGTGTATGTGTGTGTTTCGTTTATGCATTCATGGGTGGTTTGGTGCATATATGTGTTAAGGCCAGAGATTGATGTCATGTGTCTTTCTCTTGTTCATTTGTTCTTCCTCCCCTCCCTCCCTCCATCTCTTTTCTCCTTATTCTTTCTCTGACAAGATCACTATATAACTCTAGCTGAAGTGCTGAAAAGATGGCTCAGTGGTTAAAGACGCTTGTTATTCTTGCAGAAGACCTGGGTTTGGTTCCTAGCACCCAAATGGTAGTTCACAACCATCTTTAGCTTCAGTTCTACAGTATCCAAAGGCTTCTTCTGACTCCCTCATGCAGCACACATGCACATGTTACATGCAACATACATGCAGGCAAAACATGCACATAAAATGAGTAAATATAAAAAAATTTATAGTTCTGGTTGGGCTGAGAATCACAGAGATCCATCTCCTCTTGCTCCTGAGCACTTAGGTTAAAGACATGTACTACCACGCCCAGCTACCTTAATTTTTAAAGATGGTTTCTTGTTGGGCTTACTGGTTAGGTCAGACTGGCCAGCAGGTCCTAGGGAGCCATCTATCTTTATCACCCTAGTTCAGGATTGCAGGTGTGTACCATCATGTGGGTGCTGGGTATTTGAACTCAGTTTCTGAGGCTTGTGAAGCAGGTACTTTACTAAATGAGCCATCTTCCTAGCCAAGTAATGATTTAAAAACAAACAAACAAAAAAGAACAATCCCCCCACACACTTAATTTTAAGGCCTGTTAAATTTACATTAATAGAAATTTAGGCTTTATAAATAGCTTCAAAGTTTTTTCAATTAGGTATTAACTCTAATAACCTTCTACCACTGCTTGAAACACATTCTTGGATAGAAAAGACTCTGCACTTAGAGAATATTCTTTTTGCTCCTATCATATTATGAGTTCTTTAAATTCTTTTGTTATAATTATCTTCAGATCATGTCTAATAGGGACTTGCCTTAAGCAGCATTTGGGGTTACAGAAAGATTTATTTTGTCAGGTGTGTAATAATAAAGTGAATTCAATATTGCCATTCTAGCATTTCTAGACTTTTGCATTTATTTACTTAATTATGTGTGTGTGCAAGTCAGGGTATGGCTTCTACAATTAATTTCTCTCCTTTCAGGAAACTACTTGTCACTGTGTAACTTCTGAGGTATGCGTTCTTTGAAAGAGTTTTGTAGGCACAAAGATATTTCATAACCATAAGTGATTGAAATGGTAAACGTGTATTTCTTAGCTTTATTCTGATTAGTACTGAGATTAAGAGTTTTTTGTTATTCTCTTTTAATTACCTGCTTGGACACTATCAGTTTTTGTCTTATTAATATATAGATCTCTTTCTCAAATACAAACACACACAAATATGCTTATACTTTTCTACATTCTCCCAAAGAACATTACTATTGCCATATCTATAGCATTTTTATCATACTGATCTATTCTCTGATAGAATTTGTGTATCTCTTTTTCTTTTGATTTTTCAAGACAGGGTTTCTTTGTGTAACCCTGACTGTCTGGAATTCACTCTGTACTATAAACCAGACTGGCCTTGAACTAAAAGAAAAGACATCAACCTATCTCTCTGCTTCCCAAGTGCTGGGATTAGAGTACTTGGATTAAAGGTGTGGGCCACACCATACCTGGTATGATTTAAGTATCTTAAATTTCATTTTTGAAACTACCTAGAATTAGTGTTAATACTCACAAAGAGCTAGATTCCTGTCAGGTTTGGTGGTGCTTGCCTTTATTAACCCCAGCACTTTGGAGGCAAATCTATGTGGGTTCGAAGCAAGCCTGATCTATATAGTGAGTTTCAGGACAGCCAGGGCTATATAGAAAGACCTTGTCTCAAAATACCCTTCCTACTAGAGGACTAGAATCCTCTTTATTTGTTATTTGTGGTAATTGTTCAAGAATCTGCCCCTAAGATGCCACTGCAGTTCTGGCTCTTGTCCTGGCTGATGAGCAGGGTTTCTGTGGATACCTCATATGATTTGATAATTTACAAAATGACTCCTAGAACTCAGGGAAACATTGTAAATTTACCAGATTATAATGAAAAATTGTAAAGGATACGGATATACAACCAAGAGGATGTGCTTACTTAGAGATTGTCCCTGTATAGTGTGGATGAGTAACCAACTGTCCTTATATATAGACATGTTCATTCACCAACCTGGAAACTTACCAGTCTCCCTGTTCCAAATCTCCCTGTTTTGAATTTCCTCATATTTCAACCTTTCTGTTGCAGATACCTTTTTTGTTTTGTTTTGGTTTCTGTTTTTTTTTTTTTTTTTTTGAGACAGGAGTTTCTCTGTACATCAGCCCTGGCTGTCCTGAAACTCACTCTGTAGACCAGGTTGACCTTGAACTCACAGAGATCCACCTGCCTCTGCCTCCTGAGTGCTTGAGCTAAAGGTGTGCACCACTACCACCTGTATGTTGAAGAACTTTTTAAAGCTAATCTTAATCATTTTAAGGTCTGTAGGTACTAATTTTTCTTTCCTGGTGACTGGACTTCCTTGATGCTAAGTGCCCCACTCTAATTTATCTTATTACCATACCTCAAGTAAGATAAACTATTAATAAAAATAACATATCAAGAAATTCTAAGGGTCTTGGGGGGGGAGGGGCTTTGTTTAAGGAATTAGGAGCAAAAACCATGTTTTATTATAACATGTATATACATATGTATATCTTATAAATAACTTTATTGGTGTTATTAGTATTGCCTAGTTTGTCTTTTGCTTATATTTTTAGTTATATATAAAACTTGTAACTCTGTTAGCCTTTTCCTTTTTAGTGTATGGGTTTAGTGTCCTGGTAACCCTCTGTTAACATGGATTATTTACAAGGAGTTCAGTGGCATTAAGGAGCCAGGGTGTTTTTTTTTTTTTTTGTCTCTAAATTACATTTAGTGAATAAGTTTCTGTGGGATTCATTTTAATCCATATGATTGTGTGTAGTATTTATTCCTGTTATGTATATGTGAAGAGCTTGCATTTGCTACAGTGTACATGTGGAGATTAGAGAACAACTCTATAGGGTTGGTTCTCTCTTTGCACCCTTACGTACATTCTGAGGATCAGACCTATGTGGCAAATGCCTTTTACCTACTGAGCCATCTCACTTGCCCAATTATTTATAGTTTGAGTTTGGAGATAAGTACAGAAGGAATAAAGCCTGTGGATGGCTTCTTGATTATAAACTAGGAATTTTTTTTTTTTAAATGTTATGAGCTTGTTGCTCTACAGTTATATGTAAGAGAGGAATGAGGAGGGGTTGCTAATGAATGCAAACATAGTTTTCCATTCTCTGCTAAGGGGATGGGAGGCTAGGAATATAGCTTACTGATAGTGTTGATTTCACACTTGAGTTCAATCCTGAGCACCTCATAACCCCAGGAGAAAAGACAGATGTATTTGTTTTTCATTCCTCCTTTCTCAGCTATTTATCAATTGATACCATATATAGCAATGTGTCCAGAATTACACTAAGAAGAAGGATCTTCTGAATTCAGTGTTCATGTCGGTCTTCTCTTATCTGATTTGGGGTCTTAACTAAAAACTTAAGACTTGATATTAAAGATAGTCACGTCAGCTGATAGATAGTTCAGTGGGTAAAAGTACTTGCCTTACAAGCCTGACAGCTTGAATTTGCTTCTCAGAATCCTCTTAAAGTTGGGAGAAGAGAGCTGACTCTTAAAAATTGTCTTCTGACTTTGAGCATACATTTGCCCACATAGACACACACGTAATAATTATAATAAAAAAGATGGGTCTGGCACTGGTGGTGCACACTTTTAATCCCGGTGCTTGGTAGGCAGAGGCAGATCTCCGAGTTTGAGGCCAGCCTAGTCTACAGAGTGAGTTCCAGGACAGCCAAGGCTGACTCAAAACAAAACAAAACAAAACAAACAAACAAACAAAAAAAAAAAACCAAAAAAAAAAAAAAAAAAAAAACCCAAAAATGAGCTATGAGCGTCACTGTCCAGAAAGATGGTGAGCAGTTGAGAACACTTAAATACTCTTTTAGCATCTATAACCCCAGTTCCAGGGAATCAAGTAAACTCATGCAGGCAGGCAGGCAGATACACACACACACACACACACACACACACACACACGAATAAATAAGTCTTAAAAAAAAAAAAAAGCCAGACATGATGACACTAGGCTTTAATCCAGCATTCGGGAGGCAGAGGCAGGCAGATCTCTTGAGTGCAACACTAGTCTAGTCTACAGAGTGTGCTCCAGGAAAGCCAGGTATACACCCTCTCTTGAAAAACAGAACAACAAAAGATAGTCATGTATAATCTCAAGTGCTTGTTGATTGAAGAAATTCTAGTAAGTTGAAACATTAGAGATATTAATAGGTATAAAATTGGAAATAAAAAAGTATAGTGCTATGTTTATTAGTATGCTATTTCTGAAATAATGTTATCTGCTCATGGTCTATTTTATTGCAGAGCATGGACCTGGAATTGATATATTTACACCTGGTAAACCTGGAGAATATGACTTAGAAGGTGGTATATGGGAAGATGAAGATGCTCGGAATTTTTATGAAAACCTTATTGACTTGAAAGCATTTGTTCCAGCCATCTTGTTTAAAGACAATGAAAAAAGTCAGAACAAAGATGCTAATAAAGATGATTCCAAAGGTAAATTAGTTTTTCAAATGTTGTATTATTATTATTATTATTATGCATATTTAATGTGTGCCAGGGATTGGGAGTAGTGCTTGGAGATCAGAAGAGGACAACTTTACAGAGTCAGTTCTCCCTTTCTACCTACCTTCATGTGGATTTCAGGGATCAGACTTGGTTTTCAGGCTTGTAGGGCAAGTGCTTTGCCAGCTAAGCCTTCTTACCTCCTTTCAAAGATAGATTCTCAAGGAAACAGCTGACATTCCCTGTGGTAGAAATGAGCTCCAGAATAGTATGTGTTTAAAGACAATATGTTTGTATCTGAATAGTAGGAATTCAGCAAATAATTGTTGAATAACGAAATGAGTGAGTGTAATCTCCAAATTTAGAGACAAGTTCTTAAAGCTTTTCTACATCTTTGGTATAGCATTGAATATCATGACATAAGATGTTTTTTCCTTTATTGCAGAACTTAGAAGACATGAAACTGATTATATTTTGGGTGGTTTAAGTATACTTTAAAAGCAATTGTTATTTATATATTTATTTGTTTATTTATTTATTTTATGTGTATTTATATATATGAATATGAGTACATAAGCATACATTTTTTAACTTAAGTTCTTAAATTTTGTTTTAGTTTTTTGAAGCAACATCTCTCCATAGCCCTGGATGGCCTGGAACATTATCCCAGACTGGCTTTGAACATTTACTGGCCTTCCTGCCTCAGTCTCCTTAGTGTTGATATTATAGGCGTGAGCTACAAAAGTACACATTCTCATTCTTTTTCTTTCTGTATCTCTCTCATTTAATAATTTTTTTTAATCTAAAGGAAACAAGAAAAACTAGTGTGATGAACTCATATTTACCTATTACTCAACTACTACAGATAACAACATTTTGCCAATTTTGTTGATGTAAGGTTTGGTTCTGTTATATTTATTTCTAATCATTTTCTTTTGTTAGGTCCATTTGTTTCCTCTAACTACTTTTCTGATTATTTTTTCCCTGCATTTGGTCTTTTCTAATTTATTTAGTATATTACTACTAAGTTTTTTTTGTATCAAATCATATTTCAGTGTTACCTCCTGCATAATCCAGGAAAGATGATACTGTACATAAAAATAAAAGAGAGGGACCTGGAGAGGATCTCAGTGGTTAAGAGAACTGACTTTTTCTAGAGGACCCAGCCAGGTCTCTTAACCACAGTAGACAGTGCTCTTAACTACTGAGCTGTCTCTCCAGCCTGCTACAGGATTTTGAACTGATCTTGGATTCAAATGTATTTGTTGTTTGTTTTTATATATTTTAATTATTTTTGTCATGTTGAACCCAAGGTCCCCTGCATGCTAGGCAAATATTCTACCATTATACCCCAGCTTCTTATTCCTTGTTTATAAACAGAAGCCAAAGAACCAAAGGATAATAAGGAGGCATCAAGTCCTGATGATTTGGAACTTGAGTTGGAGAATCTAGAAATTAATGATGATACGCTGGAATTAGAAGGTGGAGATGAAGCTGAAGATCTTACAAAGAAACTCCTTGATGAACAAGGTAAAGAGCTCTTCCATTAGTCTTTATTTTTTTGTTAATTTTCAAACAACCCTTGCTTAAAATATGGATCTTTTTAATTCTGTTGTTTCTTAAAATTTATTTTCTGTGTGTGTGTGTTTGTGCACATGTATGTATGTATGTATGTATGTACATATGTATATATGTGCACCACTTGTGTTCCTGGTACCCATGTTATTCAGAAGAGGGCATCAGATTCCCTGGAATTGGAGTGAGGGAAGGTTATGAGCTCCTGGATGATGGGAACTGAACACCAGTTCTCTGCAAGAGTAACAAGTATTCTTAGACACTGAGTTGTCTATCTCTCCAGCCCCAATTTGCTTTTTTAATTACCTTTAATGTTGTCTTTACTCAGTCATTATGTAGAATTTGATTTAGGATAGACTCTTATTTAATATTATTAGCTATTACTGATTAGCTTTACTGATCATGTATTTAAAAATACTTTAATTATAAATATGTTAAGATATTTCTTAATATTTTGCCAACAACTTGCTAGCATTGTCCTGAATGTATGTATGTGGTGTGTGTATGCGTGTGCATGTGCGTGTGTGTGTGTGTGTGTGTGTGTGTGTGTGTGTGTGTGATGGATTTCCATATATGTGGAAATCAGGTGACAACCTGGAGTGTTGGTACTTGCTTTTCTCCTTCTTTGAGACAGGGCCTCTTTTTTGTTCTCTGCCTCCTAGACCAGCTCCCTGGCCTGTGAGTTTGTGGGGATTCTCCTGTCTTCATCTCCCATCCTCTGTAGTTGGAGGTTTCTCATCCAGCCCACCAGTTCCCAAATAACCACTCTAAGGCTTAATATTAATTACAATTGTTTGGCCAATGGCTTAGGCATGTTACTGACTGGCTCTCACAATTAATTTCTATTCTACATTTTATCACAAATCTCCTAGCTTGTTACCTCCCATCTTGCTTCCCCAGTGGCTACATGGCATCTCTTTAACTCTGCCCTCTTTTTCTATCTCTCTTTGAATTTCCCACCTAGCTGTATTCTGCCCTGCCAAAGCAATTTTGTTCATCAACCAATAAAGCAACACATATTTGCAGCATACAGGACATCCCATATCCTTCCTCCCACAGGAACAGTGAGATACAGATGTATATTACAGTCCCTGGCCTCATACAGATTTCTGTGGAGTCAGAATCATGCCCTCATACTTGCATCTTAAGTACTTTAACTGCACTGAGTTATCTACGTAGCCCTGAATATTTTAATTTTATTACAGTCTTTATTGTCATAAATATGTTTAAAAGTTATCCTAAAATTGTTGAGATAGAAATGAGTAGAATTTCATTTTGTCAGTGTTAATTTTGCCTGTCTTTTAAAATTGAGTTCTTTTCTATTTAGTAATAAGGACATTTATTGTTTTCTAAATATTTTCTTTTGGTTTTGTTTTTAATATCTTGTTTTTGCAGTATAAGGGAATCCAATCCAAGGCCAGGCAAGTGCTATACCACACTGAACTTAAATCTCCAACAACTATTGAGTTTGTTTGAATTCCTTTTTTAAAAGAGCTATTTTTTGTTTTATTTGTACATGTATGTATTCATGTGAATGTATGTCATGTATATGCAGGTGCCCATAGAGGCTACAAGAGGGTGTTGGATTTCCTAGAGCTGGAGTTATAGGCAGTTGTGAACTGTCTAATGTGCCTGATGGGAACTGAATTCCTATTCTCTAGAAGAGCAGCAAGTGCTAACTGCTGAGACATCTTCCCACTCCTTGTTAGGATTTTTAATTAGAAGGATACCTTCTATCACTATTTTCTGTCTGTCTGTCTGCTGTTATACAGCAATTTTGTTTTTCTGTATCAGCAAGGAAAAGGATGGGCATTGCTAGTAAATTTCTCTGGACTAAATCTTACCAGCTAATGACATCCAAAGAAGAATTTCTTTCACTAGATGTGTTTAAATATCACAGAGAGACTTTAGTTCTGTGTTGTGCTTATACATTTGGTCCAGCGGATGATAGTGTATTGTGCTTTGGCATTGACCACCCTCAAAATTACACAGATTGGGAAGGCTTAGTTTGTTTATACAGCTATTAATTACAGAACATGAGAAAATAAATGTCGGGCAGATAAAAATACTAGATTTACTTTAAAGCTATATGAATTTTTGATTTGTTTTATTGTGTATGTTCAGGGTAAACTTTTATAGTTAGTTTCTGAAATATTATATTAAGTTCTTTTAGATTTTAGTTATATCTCCAATATCCTTAGCCTTCTAGAAATACCTTACAAAGGGTTTCCCCCCCCCCCTCCTGTGCCAGAGAGATAGCTCAGTGGTAAAGAACACTGGTTGCATAACTATAAAGATCAGAGTTTGAATCCCAGCACCCACATAACAAGTTGGGTGTCTTCATTTGTAACAATGTCTTCATCAAGCTTATCACCCTAGTACTCTGGGGAGCAGAAATAAGAGGATTATTGGCACTTGCTGGGTGTCAACCTAGCCAAAAGACATAAGTTCCAGATTCAGGAAGAGACTGGATCCTGCCCCTCTGACCTCTGCACAGGCGTACACCATACACACATATTCTCTAGATGGTCCATTTTACAGATCACTTAATAGTTGGATGTTTTTGTTCTTACAGTCTCTGTTTTTTTTTTTTTTTTTTTTTTTTAACCTATCCAAAAACTAATTTTATATTAGAACAAGAAGATGAAGAAGCCAGCACTGGATCTCACCTCAAACTCATAGTAGATGCTTTCCTCCAGCAATTGCCCAACTGTGTCAACCGAGATCTAATTGACAAGGTATTCTTTTTTTTTTTTAATGAACTTTTTATTTTAAACTTGATAATTTTTAAAAAGTTAAAAATAACAGCATTTCCCTCAATTCCGTTTCCTTTCTCCAACTCCTCTTATGTTATCATCTCCCATGCTCTCAATTCAATTCCTGGCCTTCTCTTTGTTATTGTTAAATATATATGTATTTGTAAATACATAAAGTAAAAGGGTTTCTTCCTAGGGTAAGGGAGGCTGCTTCTCCTGCTCTCTGGATCCCTTAATTGCCTATAGTTCTCTGAAAGGTTTTCTTATCCTTATATAATTTTATTAAAGCACATAGACCTTGAAGAGTCTTACAATGTTATATATCAGTGGTTTTTAGGCCATTGCAGTCATATAGGGAACCATTTTATTTTCAGAAGGAGTCTTTTTGTAAGAGTAAATATAGATAATGAAGAAGTTGTACATTCTTCATTTGGAAGTAAAAGCCAGATTCCTGTTGGCCTCACACCTTTCCCGTTCACACAGGGACCTTCAGTTTTAAAAATGTGGCTTTAAATGTAAATTTCTTAAAATGTGCTGTGTAGATTTTTGATGGTACCCAAGACCACCAATCTCTTCAGAATGCCCCACTTTTTACTGATGTGAAGTTTGCAAACATGGTGGTGAGGAAATTTGCTAGTATTATACATGAATAAAGGCATTAGCCCCATTTTATTTTTCAGGCCTATGAATTGTATTTTTTAAAAATGTTAAATTTCATGAAATATCCTTTCTAATTTTATAAAAATGAGTGATTTTATTACATT
Source organism: Phodopus roborovskii (assembly GCF_943737965.1). NCBI lineage: Eukaryota > Metazoa > Chordata > Mammalia > Rodentia > Cricetidae > Phodopus > Phodopus roborovskii. The sequence continues at coordinate 16,801,841 of NW_026126485.1, read as the reverse complement.
TCAACTTTATACTTTCATGCATATTTTCCTTTTTTAAAAATGATTTATTATATTTTTATTTTATGTCCAGTGGTGTTTTGCCTACATGTGTGCCTGTGTGAAGGTACCAGATCCCCTGGAACTGGAGTTACAGACAGTTGTGAGCTGCCATGTGGGTTCTGGGAATTGAACCTGGGTCCATTGGAAGAGTAGCCAGTGCTCTTAACCTCTAAGCCATCACTCCAGCCCCATATTTTCCTTTTTTAATCATCAGATATTTGTTTTGTTTTGTAAGAAAAGGTCTTGGTATTTTGGCTAGGCTACCATGGACTTTGATATTTCTATTTCAGGATTGCCTGCATGGAATTTGCAACACATATTTGGATTGTTCTAGTTTGCTTCTCTGTTACTGGGATAGATACTGACCAAAAGTAACTCCGGGGGGGGTGGGTAGTTCATTCCATAGGTTACAGTCATCTTGAGGGAAGTTAGGGCAGGTACTGAAATAATGTAGGAACTTGAAGCAGAAGTCATAGAGGTGTTAACCACCTTTCTTATACAGCCCAAGTACACTTGCCTAAGGATGATGATGGGATGGGATAGTATTTCCCACAATAGACTGGGCCCACCTGTATCAGTTAGCAATCAAGAAAATGCCCCACAGTTATTCCCACAGGCCATTCTGATGGAGGCAGTGCCTCATTTGGAGTTTCTTCTTCCCAGGTATGTCAAGTTGACAACCAAGATCATGTGTATATATCCTTTAAATCTGACAAAATGGGAATTTATGTAGAACATAGCTCAAGGAAAAAACTGGTTGGATTGAGTTGCAGATTCAACAAGTTGCTTTCATCATAGGAAATAATACAGGAAATAATGGCCAGATATTTAACAGAAAAATTTCTGAAATTGACAAAATATATTCATTACTTCAAGAAAAACAACTAAAAATATTTATTGCTAATGTTCAAATTAGAGTTTCTAAAGTTTGAAAGTTTCTTAGTCCTTTTCTGAAGAAATTTTATCCATGGTATTTTTTCTCTGGAAGATTTCTATAATGTTAAATAGTGTAATTTAAGAATATCACATATATATTTATTAGTTATGCATGACTGTAAGCTATTACTTTATGTATATTGCTAAAAATCATGTCTGAGGGTTAAAGATCTACTCACAGTGCAAGATAAAAAGTGGACTTTAATGTAAGTGAACATGCAATGCTAATTTCCTATAGTTTTAGATTCCACACCTTTTAAGTGCTGTTACATGTCAAATTTTGGTATAGTGTAAGAGAAAAATAATTACAGAAAGAGTAATTATAGAAGTCCCACTAGTGGTATAATCCTGTCATCAAGAGGCAGAGGTAGGATTGGGAGTTTGAAGGTAGTCTGGGCTGTATATTTATTAATATATAGAAAGCCCTAGCTCAAAAGAAAAGAAAAATAATTGTGATGACTGAATTTATTTTTCTATTTATTAGTTTATTTACTTGTTTTTGCTTTTAGATACAGGGTTTCTCTATGTAGCACTGGCTGTCCTGGAACTCAGCCTCAGAGATTTGCCTGTTTCTGCCTTTGCCTCCTGAGTGCTGGGATTAAAGGAATGCGCCACCACTGCCTAGTGTAGTCCAGTACTTTTTAAAGCAGTGTCTACCATTCTTTTACTATTGTTGTAAATTGTAGATTTTTTTTCCCATTAAAACATTTACTAAAAGACTTATTTCTATTTTTAAGTGAATTTGTGTTTTAGAAACTTCTCATTGTTTCTATTACAATAATTAGCATTAAATGTTACCTATATAAAAAAGTCTATCTGGGTGATGATGGCTCATGTCTTTAATTCCAGCACCCAGGAGGCATAGAGGCCACTCTCTTTAGTTTGAGGCCTTGGTCTACAGAGTAAGTTTCAGGGCAACCAGGGCTACATGGAGAAGACTGCCTTGAAGAAAAAAGGAAAAAGAAAAGGTCTTTGAGGTTCTGAATAATTTTTTTAGTGTAAAATACTTGTGATAGAGAATATTTGTAAGTATCATTGACATCCTTTTTACTTTTAAATCAAAAGTTATTAATCTCTCTCCTTTTCTCCCTCATAGTGCTTAGAAAGGGCCCCTTCTAGAGACCCATACTTAGGTAATTTTCCTGGCTCTAGTCTTTCTTCAAATGATTTAGAGACATTTTAGTAACCTTTCATGTGATTGAAACACATTCTAAATTGAATTATCTCTAGAGTTAGTCAGTGTAGTTTTCAAAAAGTTAGTAATTGTGGCATTTATCTCTGTAATTCTCATTTTTTTTTTTTAACTGCAGTGAAGTACCACTTTTGTTTAAAGTAAGTACAGTGTAATGAATACTAATATTTTAAGCAGTCTGTCAGAGAACTCTCACTGATGTAGAGAAGAAGTATCCCTCCTAATCAGGGAGATACTTTTCTACTCTAGTTAGAGTCATTACTGACATATTTATTACAGTAATCTTATAAAATTTATTTCTGATATCTAATGTTACTAACTTTAGCGTCCATAAGGTATGCATGGCCATTTGTATGTAGCTGGCATAAACTCTATTATCTGATCTTTCAGTTGCTTCTTATTTCTTTTTCTTTCACCGAGACCTATATATGCCTTATATAAATGCCTTCTGTTAATGCATCCAGTAAATAGAGACATAAACTGAGACAAAAGCTGTATGTTCTTACAATCTACATATTTCTCATACAAGATACAGGTCTTGAAAGCTTTATTATAATGGCTTTTCATTGGAATTGGTATTGAACTGGATACCTGTTTACATTGTGAATAATCTCTGCTCAGTAGCACTGAGTAAGTTTTGAATCTATGAGGCTGATAGCAACTGTTACCAACGACTTCCTCTCCATACCACACAGCAACCAGAGCTGCCATGGTTCCTTGTCTTCTTTTCCTTTTCCCTAATAGCCTCCTCCACAGGTCCCTTCTGTCTTTGACATTCAGAAGATGCCTGAATCTGTCCCCTCCCTGCTAACTTGATTTTTTTTTTTTTGGGGGGGGGCTATGATTCCAGAATGAGAACAGTATCTTGACATTCCTGCTTACTGTCACCCCACATATTGGTATTAGTATAAAGCTGCAGATGGAGAAGAAGCTCAACAGTAATGTGTATTAGTTACAGAATCCATACAACTCTCAAGCTGTACTCCCCTAGTTCTCGACTTGGTATTAGAGTATTTCCAATATATTCTGAGTTAGCTTTCTGAGAGCCAGATAGATGAGCAACAGGAACTCACTTCCCTTTGGGCCATCACTTTCTCTTGAGAGGAATTTCTTTCATAGTTGCTGTCAAAGGGCCAAATAGCTGAAGTGGGGAAAGTATTTGGCAATCAGGCAAAAAAAAAAAAAAAAAAAAAAAATCTAAGGCTTTTAAAAATGTAATTCAATAATTTTATGAAGCTACAAATGAACTTAAGCTGTATATTTCACCACACAAGTTTATAAAGCCAGAGTTTTTCTTATGGATCTAAGTCTGCTTTTGTTTTATAGATGTGAATGTAAAGGCTCTCAAAACTACATAGGCAGAATCATACGTGATCCAAATACCTGATTTTATGTGTTGTACTATGTGTTTATATTAATTCTTTCGTGGCTTTGAAATGTGGTTGAGGACTCCTCCCCCTTGTTATGGAACTTAATTTGTACTGACAAGATAAAAATACTTGATTTGTCACTGTCTTTATTATACTGTTTCCAATTAGGATTCCTTGTAGGGTTCTAAATATCAGTTCTTGTACTATGGATAGAAAATAAATAGATATTTAAATACATTTTCTGTTATATCTTTTTATTTTGTTGTGCGGGTATAGGCACACAAATGCTATGGCATGCTTGTGGAGGTCAGAGGGAAACTTTAGAAATTGGTTCTCTCCTTCCATGTGGGTCCTGGCAGTCAATCTCAGATCAAAAGCCTTTACTCCCTGAGCCATCTTTCCACCCTTAGTCTTATTTTTCAACTTTCAAATAAGGATGAAGGACAATAAGACCCATGTACTATTTAATAAACAATATAAAATTATTTGTGTATATATGATGCTGTTGACTGAATATTTTCCTAGGTTTTAATTCCCTTAGCCATAAATCTAAGGAAATAAATTAGTTTTTTAACAATTTTTTTTTAATGTTTTATTTTTATGTGCCATGTAGGTGCTGAGAATTGAACCCAGGTCCTCTGGAAGAGCAGCCAGTGCTCTCAACCACTGAGCCTTCTCTCCAGCGCCATAAATTAGTTCTTATCTTGGTCAGAAATGTTTTATTTCAGTATTTTTTTGCTTTTTAGATTTAGATTTAATTTTATGTGTGTATGAATGCATGTGATATTTGTTGGTGCCCATGGAAGCCAGAAGAGGGAGTCAGATCCCCTGCATTACAGGTAGTTGTTAATGATGCAAAATGGGTCCTGGGAATGAAACTTCAGTACTCTGAATTATTTTTGTTGTTGTTGTTATTTTGAGACAGTCTTTCTCTGTGCAGCGGCTGTCCTGGAACTCTTTGTAGACCAGGCTGTCCTCTAACTCAGGGATCTGCCTTCTGAGTGCTAGGATTAAAAGCATTCCTGCATTGCCACCACCACTACCCAGCACTTGGAACTTGGGTACTCTGGAAGAGCAGGAAGTGCTTTTAACCATGGAGCCATTTAGAGAGTCCAGCCCTCAGTAGTATGTTTGTTTTTTAAACATTTATTTTGTGTGTGTGTGTGTGTGTGTGTGTGTGTGTGTACCTTTACCATTCACTTGTTTGGCTGTAGGAGTTCGTTCTTTCCTGTAGTGTGGATTCTGTGGATGAACCTTAGGTCAGGCTCGATGGCAAGTGCCTTTACACTCAGATTCATTGGCCAGTGTTTATAATAATGTGAAAAGTTTTACGTTTTCTCAATTCTGGCATCCATTCTTATCTTTTTCTTCAATTTTCTTTTCTGTTTAAGATTTACTTATTTTTATGTGTATGGTGTTTTGCCCACATAAATGTCTGTGTACCATGTGTGTGCCTGGTTCTTTCAGAGGTCAGAAAAGGGTGTCAAATGCTTAGAACAGGAATTCAGATAGTTGTAACCTCTTTGTGGGTGCTAGGAATTGAACCCAGGTCCTCTGAAAGGGCAACCAGTGTTCTTAGTTGCTGAGCCATCTCATCTTTTTGTTTTTATTGTTTTCTGAAATTAATCTTTCATAGGTAAATCGAAGACAAGTGTGTTCTCTAGTTATTGTGTTATTGTACTAAAATCTGCTCATGGAAAAATATGTGCAGACATGGGTCACTCATTGTCTATTCAAATGCATTGTGAGCCTATTTGGTTCATATGTTGTTTCCTTCACAGGAGGTTTTGTGTATATCATTTATCCCAAAATTAAGAATTTTCTTAAGTGACTTCTGTGAAGAATGCCATTCATTTTTCCCCCATGAATTTGATGATCAGAAAATTTATCTTTGCCTAAAGCAAATTATTTTACTTGAGCATTTGAAACAAATTTTCAAAAAGCTGCTTAATGAGTTATCATGCAACAAAACAAATAGAACTAACTTTACATGCTTTTCACATTTATCTTTATATGGCAGGCACTGACTGGCCTGGAATTTTCCCTGCCCTGCCTTTGTCTCTTGAGTACACAGGTGTGTGCCACCATACCTGGATTTTTGTTTTTAAAAATATCTTCAAATATATTGATTTTTAAAAACTCAAGTGTTTTTATTCATTTCATACAAACCTGTGCACTAGATATTGACATTTTGTACTTGGTTTCTTATATGTGGAACATTAAAATTTTTTGTTATAATTAGTGTGTGTTTGTGAGAGACAGATAGACACAGAGAGGGAGAGGGAGAGGGGGCAGCCCATACTGCTTCAGGGGATTTAAAGGATAGCTTGTGGGAGTTGATTCTCTTCTACTGTGTATTAGGTCAGGTGAGTAAACTCAGTTTGTCAGGCTTGGCAGAAAGTGCCTTTTTTTTTTTTTTTTTTTTTTTTTTTTTAGCTATCTTGCCAGCTCCCCATGTAGAACTCTTTTCACACAGCTTTCTGTGTGTGCCTAACTGTCCTTTGAAAATTGTGATAGCAAAAGTCTTAGGTGGGCAGTGGGTGGTACATGCCTTTAATACCAACACTCGTGAGGTAGAGGCAGGCAGATCTCTGAGTTGAGGATAGCCAGGGCTACACAAGAAAAGTCTTTATTGCCTTGTCTATGTTTTCTGAAATTTGTTTAGATAGGTAATAGAAGGTAAGTACAGGGGCTGGTTCTACCTCTGTAGATTCAAGCAATCATAGGTAGTAAATATTTTGGGGGCAAAAAAACTGCATCTATCCTGAACACATATTTTTTTTTTTAGGTTGACATTATTATCTATATTTATAACACATTTAGATTGTGTTACTTTCAGTAATCTATAGATGACTTAATATATGGGAAGATGTGCCTAAGTTACATGCAAACATTGCTATTTTACACAAGCAACTTGAGCACTTGTAGATTTGCATATCGTGGGAGATTTGTGGCATCAATCTCCTTGTGGATACTCAGGGACATTGGGACCAGCTAACTAATCTTTCTGTTTTCCAAGAACTTTTTAGAATGTAAATCTTTTCTTGCTTTTCTTTTTATGCTTATATTAAAGACATTGATGAAATACTAGTCTCAGTTTAGTTCCTAAAATACTGTGTTTTGGTTGTCCTTATTAGCACTGATAGCTTTTTTTGTTTTCTTGTTTTGTTTTGTTTTTTCAAGAGAGGGTTTCTCTATATTGTTTTGGAGTCTGTCCTGCAACTAGCTCTGTAGACCAGGCTGGCCTCGAACTCACAGAGAGATCCGCCTGCTTCTGCCTCCTGAATGCTGGGATTAAATGCCTGAGCCACCAACACCTGGCACACTAGTAGCTTTCTTTACTTATGCTAATATTCTTGAAACAACCCAAGGCCTCCCACATGCTAAACAATCTTTCTGCCACTGAATTGCAGCATAAACTTGTTATCCCAATTCTGATTTACTTGTTTTAAGATGCAGATTGAACTTTAAAGTTACTTGCCAAATACTCATGGTAGGTTTTGAAGATACTTTTAAGTTCTGTTCCCAATACAAAGTTTTTTTTTTTTTTTTTTTTTTTTTTTTAAGTAAGAAGTCTTTATTTTCAGACTTGTAGAAAGAAAGGACTTTTAGGCTTAATGATCTTACAGTTTGATATGTGCTTATTGTCTATAATATTAGTGTCTTAAAATTATTTTTGGATGTTTAAGAACAATTAAAACATTGACTTAGGGTTTCTGCTTTCAGTAGCTAAGTCAAGGTTTTTTGTTTTTAAAGAAAAGAAATTGTATTTTTTTTTTCTTTAGGCAGCCATGGATTTTTGCATGAACATGAACACAAAGGCAAACAGGAAGAAGTTGGTACGGGCACTCTTCATAGTTCCTAGACAAAGGTCAGTATTTGAAATGGTAATTTATTGGTAGTAATGTAAGATCAACATTCTTATTATTTCTTTAAATGATCACTTGACTGGGTTTTATTAGTTCAGTAGGTGTTATTATTAGCATATCCCTAGTGCTTTTATTAGTTTTTGTCTTGTTTGCTCTGATAGAAATATTTTCTTCTAATATTTACACATGCTATTTTAAGAGAAAATATTTAGTATAAAAGATAACTTGATGCATGTGGTACTGCATACTGTAATCTCAACACTCAGGAGGAGACTGAAATGCATGGATGAATATTTGAGGACAGCGTGGGTTATGCAGAAAACAAAAGAGGCTGGAATTGGTGGTTTATGCCTTTAATCATAGAACACTAAGGCAGATAGGTCTCTATGAGTCCAAGGCCAGCTTGGTCTATATAGTGAGAGCCTGTCTCAAAAACAAAACAAACAAACAAAAACCCAAAATGAAACAAAAAATGGCTAGGTATGGTACACACCTTTAATTTCAGCACTGTGAGGCAGAGGCAGAGGCAGGCAAATCTCTGAGGGGAGCCAGAGGCCAGCTTGGTCTACGTAGTGAATTCCAGGACAGCCAGGGCTATGTAGGGAGACCCTCTCTCAAAAAATTCAGACCAAACAAAAAAACCTTAATAAACTCAGTAATGGCTGGAAGCAATTGGTTAATTGGCTTATATTTTTCCTCTTCTGAGGAGAAATAAAAACAAATTATGTAGGGTTTTTTGTGGAACAATTTATATTTTGTATAGATATGATGGTAATTTAGTGTATGTAATTCTTAAATGGAAATTTTTAAGTTGTCTGAGTTATAATGTTAGAGAAGAGGTAACCTGCCTAGAGATTTCATTCAGTAAAATTAAAAACTACATTAACAATGGTATTATTATTAGTAACTTGATGCTCAGTTACATAACGACGAGAGAATTTTGATGCTCTGTTATGCTAAGTGAAAATCTACCTGTATCTTTCAGAACTTTGCAGACTGTTTACCTAGATCTAAAGGATGTCCATTTCTGTTATTGAATTTTTTTTCCCCTTCTTGTGAGACAAGATCTTAAATATTGAGACTGCCTTGGAACTCTTTATATGATCAGTCTATCTCAAATTTGAGTTTCTCCTGCTTTAAAGTTCTGAACCAAAGGATTATGGTTGTGGCCACTGTACCTGGCCATTTCTGTTCAATGTAAAATTAAGAAGTTTGTTGGGGTTAGAGGTAATGCAGTGGTTAAAGGAGGACTTTTTCTCTGCAGGAGAACCCAGGGTGATTCCCAGCACCCACATGGTAGTTTATAAATGTCTTCAACCCCAGTTCCAGGAGATCTAATCTAATGCCTGACTTGCCATGACATTGGTGGGCATTAGGCACACTTGTGGTACATAATGCATGCATGTAGGCAAAATACTTATACATGTTAAATAAAACAAATGAATCTAAAAGGAAAATATTAACTACTGTGATAGCTTACAGTGTAGCTTAGATTGTTTCTTGCCCCCAAAGATAAGTACTTTATTGAAGATTTTCTGATCTGTTGCTACATAGAGACTAGAGTTAATTTAGTATTGCTAAAATTTCTCTGTGAAACTAAATCCTTAACTTTTTTGTTTATCTTATTAAAAATTATTTTCTTTTGTTATGGGTTATGAGTATTCTGCTTGCATGTATGTCTGCACCCATATTTGTGAGTAGTACCCATAGAGGTCCAAAAGAGGTATTGGATCCCCTAGAACTGCAGTTAGAGATGGTGAGCTGTCGTAGATGGGTGCTAGAAATCAACCCCAGGTCCTCTGAAAGAATAGCCAGTGCTATTCTTTATCATTTTAAAAATCTTTCTCAGGAGCATTAATATGAGCATTTTTTTTTTAATTTTAATAGTTGGGAAGGAGAAGGAATGTTTATACAGTGAGATAGTAATTAGTAATACTGTAATTTAGAAAGATGACTAATGACAGGGACAGGGGTGGAGAGATGGCTCCACAGTTAAGGGGGTTAAGCTGCTCTTCCAAAAGATCTGGGTTCAATTCCCAGCACCTATATGACTGCTCAAGACTGACTGTGGTTCTAGTTCCCAGGGGTTCTTTCACCCTCACATAGACATACCCTCAGGTAAAACACCAATGCCCATAAAAATAAATATACTAAAAGTATGTGAATTGTATACTTTTTTATATTATTTTTTATTTTTATTTTACATCTCGATCCCAGTTCTCCCTCCCTCCCCTCTTTTCCTCTCTCCCACTCTCATATGCATCCCGACCACCCCCCCCCCACTCCACATGTAGGGTGATGCCCTCCAGGAGGGATCATCTAAATCTGTCAAGTCATTTGGTGGAGTAGGGACTAGGCCTTCTCTCCTGTCTCTAGGTTAAGCGAGTATCCCTCCATGGGGGATGTGCCCGCAAAGTCCTTTTGTGCACCAGGAATACATCCTGGTTCCACTGTATGAGGGCCCTTAGACTGCTCAGTCCTCCTAGCTGAGACCCATGTTCAGGGGGCCTGAGTTAGTCCCATGCTGGATTCCCAGCTATCAGTCTGGGGGTCCATTAGCTCCTCCTTGTTCAGGTCAGCTGTCTCTCTGTGTTTCTGCAGCCTGGTCTTGTCCTCCCTCTCTGCATCTGGATTCCAGTTCAGCTCAGTGTTTAGTTGTGGGTGTTTGCTTCTGTTTCCATCAACTACTAGATGAGGGCTCTATGATGATGGATAAGTTAGTCGTTGATCAGGGAAGGGCATTTATGATAGCTTTCCCACTGTTGCTCAGATTGTTAGTTGGGGTCTGTCTTGTAGGTCTCTGGACATTTCTTTAGGTTCAGTTTTTTCTTCAAACCTATAATGGCTCCCTCTTTTATGGTCTCTCTCTCTCTCTCTCTCTGTCTCTCTCTCTCTCTCCCTCTCTCAAAAAGAGGAACTTGCTCATATATGGATTTTAGACATAGAACAAAGGATCACCACCAGCCTATAATTCGCACTGCCAGAGGCACTAGGATACAAGGAGGATTCTAAGAGATTCATATAGGTCCCTCACCGAAGGGGGAAGGGACAAGTTCTCCAGAGCACATGGTGGGGGCAGTGAGTGGAGAGGGAACTAGGAGAAAGAGAAGAGGAGGAGAGGAAGGCATGTGGGACTAGGAAATTGTATATTTTATCTGTTTGTTTTTGGTTTTTGGAGACAGGGTTTCTCTGTGTAGCCTTGGCTATCCTGGTACTCACTCTGTAGAGGAGGCTGGCCTTGAACTCACTGAGATCCGTCTGACTCTGCCTCCCCAGTGCTGGCATTAGAGGTGTATTTTATCAAATTTAAGGCACTGTCGATTAATGTGTGCCATTATCTTAAATACAAGTAAGAGAAAAATGCTGTCAATATTAAGATTTTACTGTGAGGTTCTGTTTTCATAGAGGTGAAAATAGGAATAATATATACCTTGAATTGATGAAAACCCAACAGTTTTTCTTCTAATATCTTGGATTACTTTTAAGTATATATGTATATGTATATGTGTATGTGTATATATATATACATATATATACATATATACACACACACTTATTTATATATTATTATAACATAGGATTTATATAAATATATAATTATATATTATATAATTTGTATATTTATATATGAATATATTTATACTTAAATATATATACTTATATATATTAGTCAGAAGACAACAAAAGAGAATTGGTTTTCTCCTTCTACTATTAGATCTTGGGTTTGAACTCAGGTTGTCAGGCTTGGTGGCAGGTGCTATGAAATTGTCTTGCCAGCCCACTTGAACTTACTTTTTTCAAATGATTTTTACCTTATATCAAGGAATGTTTGCTTTTATGCTTTTTTCATTTGCATAAAGATATGTATCAATAATTATCTAGACTTAATTTTATAATGTAACAAATAAGTCAGTTTGCAAAATAAAAATGTTACTTAATAGATGAAACCATGCAGTGATGTGGCTTACTTATAAAAGGCCAACTTTTTCTCTGTGTACTGGTGCCTCCTCCTAAATTAGACAAAAAGAAAAGAATCTTTAAAAATTGTTTACTGTTACTATTGTGTGTACACATGTGCAGGTGTGGAAGCCAAAGATTGACATCCTCAATAACTCTCTACCTGTTTTGTTTCTCTTTTTCTTTTCTTTATTGTTTATTAGTTTTGTTCCTTCTCTCTCTCTCTCTCTCTCTCTCCCCCCCCCCCCCCGTCTCCTTCCCTCCCTCTCTCCTCCCTCCCCCTCTCTCTTTTTGAGATAGGGTCTCTCCCAAAATATTGAGCTCAAATTCTACAAGGCTGGCTTGCTAGTGAGTGCCAGAAATCCTCCTGTCTCCCTCCTCCCTAGTGGTGAAATTACAGGTGCATACAAAACACCCCTTGTTTACATGAATGCTGAGGGGGAAACTCAGCTCCTTCTGTTTGTGCAGCAGACACTTCACCAAGTGAGCCAACTCCCACGTTCTATTCTTTGTTCTTTTAGAGCTAAATTTATCTGTATAACTCATGAGTAGAAAGATGTAATAGTTCCATTCTGCTAGAAACATAGACTTGAAAATAGTAAGAATTTACAAGGTAAGGGTCATCTCAGATGCATATAGTATTCCAGACCAACCTGAGATACATGAGCTTCTGTCTCAAAAAGTTTTTTAAAATTTACGTAACATCTTAAAACCCTGAAAAGTAGCCGGGTGGTGGTGGTGCATGCCTTTAATCCCAGCACTTGGAAGGCAGAGGCAGGTGGATCTCTTGTCAGTTAGAGGTCAAACTGTTGTACAGAGTGAGTGCCAGGACAGGCTCCAAAGCTACACAGAGAAACCCTGCCTCAAAAAAACAAAAACAGAAACAAAACAAAATCCTGAGGAGTAGACTTTGTAGTCTAAATATTACCTTAAATGTTTAATGTATTTACACAGAAAGATGAAAGTATGTTCTAAAATCTAATCACTAAATAATTATTATTGGTCAGCTATGTGCTGTGATTACTGCAGAAGATAAAATATAATAATGAACAGGTTGATTTTATTTTTGTATTTGTGTAGAGCTTAAAATTTTGAAGGACTATAGATAAATAATTCCCGGTTACATTATCAAGAAGAGAAAAAAGCATGACATACTTTGAGATACAGAGCAAGTGGAATTTGGAGGTTTTGTCTAGGGCAACTAAAGAGGGCTGTATGAATCCAAGGCTTGTTTAATAGGCATACCAAGGAATTAGCTATACAAAGGATGGGTGAGTAAAGCAAATCTAGAGTGTTTCTGATAGATAGCAGTCTGTGTATAGAGACTGCAAAAATCATGTCCTCAAACCATAACAAAATTCCTTTCTTGAATTCTGTCCCATGTCTGGAGGATATTGTTTTGTATGCTGGTAAACTGCAGGAAGGAAGTCATATTTGCTACTTTATCTTTAACACTTAACACAATGTTTGATATACAGAAGTTGTGGAAATTAATGTGACGTTTAGTTTTAATGCTCCCTTTTTAATGTAGTTTATACATTACTCACTTTGTAGACCATCCTGGCCTCGAATTCACAGAGATTTGCCTGTCTCTGCCTCCCAGGTGATGGGATTAGAGGCTTGTGCCAGTATCGCCAAGCCCAGTCTTAATTGTTAATTCCTCCTGTAAAATCCTGATATGTATAGAGTGACTTCTGTATAGTGACCTAGTGAGTAGCCTTTGTTTTCTCTACTCCTGGAGTGGAATGCTTTCTACTGTGTGGGCTTCCGTTTTTTTTTTTTTTTTTTTTTTGGGGGGGGGGGGGGGTGGGAATGATGACTCACCTTTAAGCATTATCACAGTAGCTGTCTTGCTGAACAGCTGTCATTTTTTTCCCCCTAGTGTAAATGTAGTGTTCTTTAGGGTCCTTTTAGCATTTCTCCATGGAAAAAATTGGGTACGTCATATTGGGTACACCATATTACAATTGTTGACTATATTGTTACCAGACTGAAAACAATCAGCTCCTTAGGAGACAGCATAAGAGCTTTGAATTTAGTTGGGTATTGTAGTATGTGCCTATAAGCCTAGAACTTGAGAGGCTGAAGCTTGAGAGGTTTGAGGCTAGCTTAGCTGAATAGCAAGGTTCGCTTGGGCCACAGAGCAAGATCCTGTCTCAAAATGAAAAACAAAAAATGAAATAAGTTACTCTGTGCATGCTGGTAAGTTTCAGGCCAGCCTGGTCTACAAAGCACGTTCTAGGACAGCCAAGGCTGTTACATAGAGATACCCTGTCTCAAAAAACCACACACATACACCCTCATCTTCCTAATACCAGACGTCTAAGACATCTTTTAGTAAAAAGTATCACTCTTCTCCCTATTTACCCAGTTTCCATGTCTGCTAAGGAAGACCACTGTCTTGATTCTTAGATATATTCTCCTCAGGTTTCTTTTGCATATACAAGAAAATACAAGTTTAGATTCTTCTTCCTTTTTACACAGAGGGCAACCTCTTATGTATGTCTTTCATCAGTATGAAAAGGTCTCCTTTGTTCATTTTTATAAGGCTTTGTGCAGTGCTTCTCTTCATAGATATACCATATTTAATCATTTTGGGCTTTCCAGCCTTTTCCTGTTATTGACAAAGCTATATTTATACTTCCTTTTTCTCTTGTTTATATGATTGTTTATATGAGCTAGTATCTTATCAGTTTGGCTTTTTTTTTTTTTTTCTTTCTTTCTACTAAAACTTCCACTGGCTTTTAGATTTATCGCTAGTTCTATTGATTTACTATTAATTTATGGCTTTTATTTATTTATTTATTTAACCCTTATAGGGTTATTCCATTTATTTTGTTGCTTTTCTGTTAACTTTATATATTTTTTTGACCTTGTGGATCTAGCTGTTTTGTAGTTTTGACATATGGTGACTTAATGTTTTTTTTAAGAAATTCTGCATCTTTCTATGATACATTTACAATTTGGCTTGTCTCTGAAGAAGATGGTTTGTTCTCTAGTGATGTTAGAACTAAAAACACCCACCAGTCTTCTGTCATTCTATTCTCAGTCTCCTCATTCCCATAAATTCAGAAACATTTCTTTTTCCCTTGAATAAGAGAGATAACTGGTAGCCCTCAAAAGTGGGTATGTAGGGGAAAGAAGACAAGAGAATAGGGTTTAGTATAAGCTGGTTAGACTATTCTGGCTAAGAAGTGTTAGGAGTAAAAATACTCTGAACTATCTGGATCATATAAGGTTGGCTTGAATGCACTTGAAAGTGCAAGGAAATTTTTTTATCATCTGTTTATAATCTTGGCTTCCTTAGCCATTCATGCCTATCCCTACTTTGAGCCTCCTGCTTTAAAATGCTCCTCCTTTCTATGACATTTTGTTCATCTTCCTCCCTAAAGAGGGAGGTGTCCTACAGACACCTGTCTATTCTCTGCTGCATTTGAGATTCATCTAATCTGACCTGGCCAAAGATATGCTAGCAAAACCAGAATAGATTGTTTAGTAACTAGTTATTTTACTATGAGTCCATAGGTTATATGTGGATCATGGTAGCAAGCTTAGCTGTTTTATCTAGTCTATACAGTTTCTTGAGGAAAATGCGTAGCTCTTAAGGACTTCTAGCCTTCTTTCCCCTTTTAAATAACCACTTTGGGGCCTGGAGAGATTGCTCGGCAGTTAAGAGCATTGGCTGCTCTTGTGGAGAACCCTGACTCGATTCCTAGCACCAACATGGCAGCTACCAGCTGTCTGTAACTTCAGTTCCAGGAGATCCACAAACATACCCAGAGATCCTCACATAGACATAAATGAAGACAAAACACCAATCAGTGCTCATGAAATCAAAGTAAATAAATCTTTAAAGGTGTAAAGATATGGCTGACAACTCAAAGGGAAAAAACAAACCTTTGTAAAGAGGTAGTAATTCATTTAAGTATGTGATTTGGGCTGTAAGGGTATGCAATCAATTTGTTTACAACATTTTTGTATTCTAAAAGAAGTACTTGTGTCCATAGCAGTTTCCTCTCTGACTCTTTTCTGCACCTCTAAGGAACCACAAGCCTCCTCTGTTTGTATGGTTGTCTGTACTGAACATTTTTTTAAAGTAGACTCATAACAGTGTATGACCCCTGATTTGTCTTTAGCATAGTGTTTTCAAGATACACAAATTTCCTAGCAGGGACCTACACTTCAATCCTTTCTGTAAAGCAGTAGTGTCCCATTGTTTTTCAGCAACCATATTTTGTCTGTTTATTAGTTGATGCTATTAGTTTGGTTATTTGTACTTTATCTTTACTATTAGGAATATTGATTGTTTGTATAATATTGGTGTAGACATCTGTTGTAGTTCTTGAATATATACCTAGGAGTAGAATTGCTGAGTCATACAATAACTCCATTATTTATCAGTTGTTAATGAACAGCTGCCATACAATTTCACAAAGGCTGTGCTGTCTTACATCCCCACCTGCAATGTGTAAAAATGTAGTTTCTCTCCTTACTTTTTTAAAAATTATATTTTTTTTAGTTGGTTAGTTTATTTATTTGTGTGTGTGTGTGTGTGTGTGTGTAAGTAAGTTACTGCACTCATATGGTGGTCAGAGGATAGTTTTGAAGAGCTAGTTCTCAGGTTATCTGGCTTGGTGTCAAGCTCCTTAAGTCACTGAGCCATCTCACTAACTACAACCTAGTTTCTCTACATTTTTGATCCACAGTTGCTACAGTTTTTACACTGCAGCCATATTAGTGGCTATGAAGTGAGCCTCGTGTGTGTGTGTGTGTGTGTGTGTGTGTGTGTGTGTGTATGTGTATGTGTATGTGTATGTGTGTAATCTTCTGTTTCTTAAGATGAGGTTTTACTATGTTGACCATGCTAATCTTCAGCTCAAGGGGAGTCGAGAGATCTACTTCCCTTAGCCTTCTGAGTTCGGAGAACACAGATGCAGATCACCATAGCAGCACTCATGGATTTGATATTTTATTGCCTAATGACTAGTGGTACTTTTTTTTTTTCTATAAGCTTGTTGACCATTTTTTTAAACTTTGGAATAATATCAATTCAACACACATATACACACTTGCACTTTTGTTTTTCTTTTGAGGTAGGGCCTTTTGTAGCTCAGGCTGTTCTTGAACTTGCTAAGTAGCCAAGAATGAACTTAGACCCTTCGTGGACATGTGCCAGCATACCTAGCTTTATATAGAACTGGGAATTAAACCTTGAGCTTCATGCATACTAGGCAAATATTTTACCAACAGATCTGTTTTATTCATCCTTCCTCCCTCCCTCCTTCCTTCCCTCCTTCTGTCTTCCTTTTGTTATTTGTTTTCTTTTTAATGATACTCAGAGTACCATTCCTTCATCAGATAATGGAGTGTTTTCTTGTTTTGTTTTGTTTTTTTAAGATTTATTTATTATGTATACAGTGTTCTGCCTGCATGTATCCCTGCAGGCCAGAAGAGGGCACCAGATTGATAGATGATTGTGAGCCACCATGTGGTTGCTGGGAATTGAACTCAGGACCTCTGGAAGAGAAGTCAGGGCTTTTAACCTCTGAGACATCTCTCCAGCCTCCCCCCCTTTTTTTTTTTTTTTAAGATACTGGAGTGTTTTGTTGTTAGTATTTTCTGAGTTGTATTTGTATTTTCTTGGTGTAATTTGTAGGCCAAAAAATTTTAAGTTTTATATAGTCCATTTTTTTATAATCCCCACCTCCCCCCACACACACAGGGTTTCTCTATGAGCCCTGAATGTCCTGGACCTCACTCTGTAGACCAGGCTGACCTTGAACTCAGATCCACCAGTCTCTGCTTCCCAAGTGCTGAGATTAAAGGTGTCAGCCACCACTGCCCCATTTTTTACAATTCTTAAAGATGTGAGCTGAAACAGGATTATATTTCAGTTTTTGTTTGTCACATTGTGGTGACAGCATCCTAAAAGCTGCTTTTGTATCTCTTAGCTTATTAATTTGAAGGACTCCTCAGAAATGAAGCCTATAAATTTTCTTAAGCATTTGTATATCATTTGATAGTTAATTTGTAATAGCCACACTACATTAAATAGAGATTGAAACTTTGCATGAAATATTTAATCTTTAAATATGTCTACTCAGATCAAGTTATGCAATGTTTTCATCATTCTGAAGGCCATTTACTTACCTAAAGTAGATTTTGAGTTTAAAGTGCAAATCAGGGAAAGTACCTTAAAAATCTTTTTCCTCATTTTAATTACTGCTATACTGTATATTTCTTTTAGTTACTTTAAGTTCACATAGAGTAACAAATATTGACAGGTAGATATGAAGAATATCCTTAGAGTAATATAAACACCACAATCTTTGCATGTAAATTTTACACTTGATTCTAGAGTATGTGTTTTGTTTGACAGGATCTTTAAGTAGCCTTGGCGGTTTTGAAAGTCACTATGTAGATCAGGCTAGCCTGAAGCTTATAAAGCTTCACCTGTCTCTGCCTCACACATATCCAGCTGGGACACACACACACACACACACACACACACACACACACAGAGAGAGAGAGAGAGAGAGTGAGATTTTCAAATTGGGGTTTCTTCTGCACTAAATTTAAAACTGATAAGAATCAATGACTGGTTTGGTTTGGTTTTGCTTTCTCTTTAACTCTACTAGTATGCTATACCACTTGGTGGCACTGTTTTATTTAGAATGTCAGGGCTATGAAAATGATCCCAGTCTTTATTATATTTTGCCAGTTTTGAATATTCTACTTTGGTATTATTTTCTAAGTGTGTGTGTGTATGTGTGTGTGCCTATGTGGCACAGGTAGGCCACAGCATAGGTGTGAAGGTATAGGACAGCTTGTGAGAGCTTTGTCCCTTCTTCCACCTGGGTCCCAGGGATCAAACTTAAGTTGTGAGACTTGGTAGCAAGTGCATTTTTCCACTAAACCATCTTGTCAGCCCCTACTGTAATATTCCCATACTGAAATTTTTTGTTGTTGTTTTGTAGAGTTGAAAATAAAATCTGGGGTCTTACTCATGCTTAGAAAATTCTCTGAAACTCTGAGCCTCTCTACTTTTTTGTTTTTGTTGTTTTGTTCTTGGTTTTTTTTTTTTCCTTTGGAGGAAGGGTTTCTCTGTGTGGCCTGGGCTGTCCTGGAACTTTCTCTTTAGACCATGCTGGCCTCTAATTCACAGGCCTGCCTCTGTCTGCCTCCTGAATGCTGGGATTAAAGGCGTGCACCATCACCACCTGGAAGGAGAGTTGTTTTTAATTCATTCACTATTAACTGTTAAAAATAATTATTAGTATCAGAAGATTATAGAATTTAGCTTTGAAAAGAAGAATCTAAGTTATTTCCCATTTCCTTTTCAGAAAATTCAAATTAGATGAACTGTTAGATGGACTGTGTATATGGCCTTATTAGATGAACTGTCTTACTTTTAGATTTTATTGCACTGTATTGCCATGCAGAAATTTACTCTTTGCCAGGCCTAGTAGCATGGGGCTACAATCCCTGATATTTCAGGGATTGAATGAAGCAAAAGAATCTCAAGTTCAGGGTCCACCTAGCCTTGAGAGAGTTTAGACAGCCTTAGCAACTTGGTAAGTCCTTCTTTCAAGAAGCAAGGTGAGGGCAGGTGTTTGCCTAGAGTGAATGAGTTCCTAGACTCAAATCCCTGTTGTAGATGATGAACAAGGGAGAGAGAGAAAGGACTAAAACAGGAAATGTACTCTATATGTTGATTAAAATCCTCATTTTTTATTTTAATAACTTTAAAATGGTTGATGCTGTTTTGCATTTTAGCCCTTTTAGACTTGTGTTTGTTCTTAGGAAGGACAGTGAGTGCATTTTTAAGTATATTGTTTCATCCAGAGGATAACCTATAATAGTCAATTTTTCTGTTTTGAATGAATGAGTTTATTAGACAAAAATAAAAGAGTAACTAACAAGTGTTATAGAAACAGCAGATAAATAGCAAAGTGTCATCAAATCAGGCAGAACAAGTGGAGTAGCCTCACTGAGCAGGCAAGCAGGTGACATCATCATGTTGAGGCTAACAAATGTCTAGCAGAATTACTAGAGAAGCCCAGCAGGGGCAGTCAGTTCCTGATCGAGATTCTCAGGTAGAGAGGAGTATCCCCTTTAAAAGAGCACATAGCAACAGATAATGTCATCACATATTGGGCACTTAACATCCATGAAATGGACAGCAAAAACTGGCAGTCAGCTGGAGTTTCAGGTTAAATTTTCTCTTTCTGGATAAGTTTCCCATTGCTCAATGTATAGCTGCTGTTTCCACTATAGGTTTTTTTGTTTTGAGACAGGGTATTACTATGTATACTCATAGATCTGCTGAACCCCAAGTGTTCAAGATCTACCTGTCTCTGCCTCCTAAGCGCTTTAATTAAAGGCCTGTGCCACACCACTCCTGGACCACTGCAGATGTTTTCATATTTTTTCTGGCTTTTCTCAGGGGAGAATGTTTTAAATGCTCTTGACTGCCAGGTGGTTTTCCTCTCTTCAGTATAGAGCCAGGAGGGGCAGCCTGCCTCATGACATAGTCTTAGAGAATACTTGAAGTAAGCCTGCTTGAGTCTGGAATAGGAGTCTTTTCAAAAAGCTTAAACAGTACATAACAGTTTACTAATATAATATACAATAAAGTGAGTTATGACTGGTAGTGAGCAAGTAACTTACTATCTTATTTACATTGTAATAAAGTTTATTTTGTAAAGTAATGAATGGACACAGAACTAAAGATAAAACAGGGAAAACTTTAATATGAGCTACCCATTTTGTGGGAGTAGAACTCTGAGAAAATAGATTTAACTCACTGAACCATTTCTCTAGCCACTCAAGTGGCTCTTAAATATTTCGTGTGTGTGTGTGTGTGTGTGTGTGTGTGTGTGTGTGTGTGTGTGTGTGTGTGTGTGTGCTTTAATGACTTTTTCTGCATTATCTACCTGGAGTTTTGTAAGAATCAGTCTTGAACTTATCTCACATTAAAGGTGGTACTTCCTACTTCAAAAGATCTGTATTAAAGTTGTATCTTCCTACCTCAAAAGATTTAATTAAGAAAAAAACCCTCATAGAGTGCTCCAGCCATTTCGGTTTTATTTAATTCCAGGTGCTAAAAATAGCAATAAGTGTATGTACGTTTTCTTCTTTCTCCAATTAATTGAATCTACTTGGAGGCTTTTTCTTGGTCCGAACAGGAACAAAAGTGCTTATATCTATCCATCTTAAAGTGAGCGGTCCCAGGTAGTTAATGATGCTGTTTTTTCTTCATGGGGCAGTGAATTACTCTTATTTTCTCAGAATTCTGATGTTACAGGATATTTTTATCACTTATGAAAGGGTTTTGTGTAAAAACAAGATGTTAAAATACAAATATTTTAAAAAAAATTATAGAACTCAAAAAGAAAACCAAATTTTTAAGATTTTTCCATCAGTTTCCTTTGCTTTTCCTTAACCCTGTATCTCCTTTGCCCTCCTTGTCTTAGGGTCAATCTAATTGTAATTCCAAGTCGAATTTGTAGCCTGCTATGACAGGATACCTTAATAATAATGACCTATTGCCCTTCATTAATCAGTAATACAGGGATATATATGGGGATAGTTAAGAACTGTAGGATTATTTGCTTGTCTTCTAAAAGCTTCTGTCTGTCACAGTTTCTGCTGCTCTTTGTGGTGTTTAGCTTCCCTGTCTCTGCCCTGCTGGCCCTACTGCTGCCAGTGTGACTGCTTTTGTTCCCTCTTATTGCTTCTCATCAACAGCCTGTATGATGTGCTGAGTGTTGAATAGCTAAATAATCAAGTTGTGTAAGACAATAGCTGTGCTAGGATGGAATAAATTATAGTATGTGTGTTGATTCCAGTTAGCAGTGGTTGCCTGGAGTATTGGATTATATAAGCAGGATTTTGGAGCCGCATCCACATTTGATGGGAAAGAATGCTCTGTCAGTGGAGTGAGGTGACAGCATGAATGCCACATACTGCCATTGTCTAGAGTGAGATCTTATGTGATGATCTGAATGGGCTTTGTGATAAAGTTCATTTGCATCTTTTGACATTATCTTAAAATCTTAGGTACATTTTAGTTCTTGGTTACTTTCTTCAGAAATTGGTATTCTCAAATGACTTTACCCCTGGATAAATGATGGAAGTAGTTTGAAAGGATTCTTTAAGTATTTAAGTTGCCTGTAGGTTTCTAAATATTCTGTTACTGAGTAATTATGTAATTAAAAATTTAAGCCATGTCAGAATGCATTTTCTTCACATATCATTTCATGTATCAAAATTACATACATAGTCAAAATAAGACTGGAAAATGCCAGGTTATTAATAAACTTTTAAGAGGCTTACTGAATTTTCAGAAACTCCATAATGGCAATAAATGGGCGTGTCTGAATGATTAGCTTTTTAAAAATTATTTACTATGAGTAAATCTGAGAAAGTTTTAAAATGAATTATTTCTGGTATGTCTTTCTTTTTATACATATCACATATAACTTTTGCAGGTTGGATTTGCTACCATTTTATGCAAGATTGGTTGCTACATTGCATCCCTGCATGTCTGATGTAGCAGAGGATCTTTGTTCCATGCTGAGGGGGGATTTCAGATTTCATGTATGTATTTAAGCATTTATTTTGCAATATGTATATATTCTAATAAGTTGAGTGAAGGTTCTTTGATTGAACATAATAATTTTGTTGATAAGTGTACTTTTGAAATTGATAGTGGCACAATAGTTGAGAATTTATGGAATTCTAAATTTTCTTAAAGTGTAGGTGTACTTAGTAATGCTTAAAGTTGTAGGAGGGGAACTGCTAGTATTTTATCATCTCGTTATTTATAAATACTGTAGTTTTTCTTTTTACAAATTAAAAAAAAAATCATTCTTTAAGGTCAAGACACAGACCTTATTGTTGACCCCAGAAAAAGGAGAGAATTAGCTATGAAGAAAGTTGGATATGCAGGCCCTATAGGTGCCTCTTTAGGTGTTGAATTCCAAAAGTGGGAAGTATAATAGCTTTCATTAATTCTAAGACGTTAGGGAATCCTGCTGTTGCCTGTGTTCTATTGATTCTTGTCTTAAGAATTTTTATCTTGGATAGTGTTAAGTTCTTAAACAGTACTGTGGTAAATACCAAAGATCTTTTTCCAGGTAGCTTCCTTTCCTTTCCAGTTCTACAAACCTGAACAGACTGTATTAGTAGTTCTCATGTGCCCTGGTTACCCAGTCATCTTGTGGAAGTCATATAATAGAGGCTCAAACACAGGGTTGGTGGGTGAAAATGACACTGCTAGTGACTGAAAGTGGACATTAGTAGACTCCGACACTACTTAAGTTAGGGTGTTAGCGTAGTCAGTGAAAAGTTACTTTTATAAAACTTTACAGTAAGTTGTTTGTAATACCAGTAAAACTACTGTTTGCTGTGTTCAGTAAGCACTATTTACAAGTGAGTAGTATTGCTGAGCACTCAAAAGAGCAGATAATTCCTGAGATCAGGAACCTCACTATATAGTTCACAAATATGACATAAATATAAAAGCAAGAGAAAAATAATAAATTATGATTGTATGCTTGCATAATGACTTATTGGGGGAATTCAGAGCCAGAAAAATCTTATGAAGGACAGATTAATCTCTAATTACTTCTTGTAGTGTTTATTCGTTGCTATCCTTTTGATTAAGATTTTCCTGGGCCATGTTTTGCTTAAGTGTTTTTTAGATTTTCGTAGGCAATAGTGAGTGAGACAGGTAAGGCGTCTGTGTTTAGAGAACTTGGAAAACACTGAGCTCATTAAAGCTTAACAGTTTTGTTTTGTTATAAAACTTCTCAAAACTTCATAAGGGTAATTGTGCTCTGTGAATGTACTAGAGGAAAATGAGTATATATCCCATAAAGAACACACTTTGATAAATGCTGCTACTTCAGGAATAGATACAGCAGAAGTCATATTTTGGTATGTAGTTGATCCCTTCTACCAATGAGGATCTGTTATACTAGTGAGCACTCTGAAGGCGCTATATCAATTATATGCATCAGTCTTTCAACCAAATCCTAATTTAAGCAAAACACAAATTGTTGGACTAAATATCATTAGTGCATTTGGTGTAAAATGTACAATTAAGAGCATTCTATACATGCATACTTCTCTTACCCTGAAAATTGAAGAAAAGTTGAAGATAATGGCATAATTTATACTGCTGCAATCTTGGGGACCCACAGTTCTTAGAATAGAAGTTAGTTGAAGTAATTGATAACTTTCCATCTCTCCCAGGATCTCTCCTTCCTCTCTTCCTAATCTGCAAACTCTCTTTCCTAATTTATTTCTGTTAGGCTTTAAATGTGTTTTATGTGCAACTATTATCAAATGAAAACAAAGTAACAGCTACAAAACCCACATGTGTCAATCTGGTTAACACAGTACACCCTACAACACCCATCTTTCATTTCCTCATTTTGAGACAGGGAATCTTGTATACCAGGCTTGCCTCTAGATCCTCCAGTGTCTGTTGGGATTGTAGGCATGTACCACCACATCCTTTTGTTGTTGTTGTTGTTTTCCTTTTTATTGGGATTTTTTTTAGGATATAATTTTTTTTTTTATTTACTAAAACCACTATAGCAATATCCTTGATAGAGTTCACTAAATTTCCTAATTACCTATTAGCTGATGTCCTTGTAGATTCTAAATCCCTGGACTCTCCTGATTTTTTTAGAAGGCATCATTCTTTTTCCTTCATGTTAACATCATGACTAGGACTTAGTTACTCAGGTGCTAAACAGGTCTGTTTAATGAGAATAAATTTTGCTCTTTGAAGCAGTATTTGTCCTAAGTATAAATGAGATAATCCTTATATGGTACAGTACCTAATATAAATATCATTATCCTGGATCTTATGTTTATCATTGTTAATCTTTTTAGAAGTAGATTTATATGTTGAGATTCCTTAGTCTTCTTTTGCACTGGTTTTTTGTTTGAGACAGGATTTCAGGTAATTCAGGCCAGCCTCAAACTCATAATTGTAGCAGATTCTGGCTTTGAATTAATCCTCTTTATTCCATCTTCCAAGTGCTGGGATTCCAGGTGTACTATCACGCTTGGCTCCATTCTGATTTTTGAGTAGGAATGGGATTGTCTGACTTCAATTAACGCTTGTTTCCCAACAACTTCTAAGTCACCAAATGTGTGTATCTTGCTAGAGCCTATCCAGTGCATAAACAGTTTTTTTTTTTTTTTTTTTTTTGTCTTTCTACAAACCAGTTGTATTCACAAAACAGACTGATTATTTTCTTCTAAGAACATCTTTATATTTTACTTCATTGAACGTACTTCTGTATTTTCCCCATAAACTCAGTATATTATATTCAACTGTTAAAGTTCTCTCATACTCAATATCTGTGTTCACCAAATTCTTGTTGTCACAACATCCTGAAACACTCCAGTTCTAGCTACTTCTCATCATACCTGCTGCCACTGTCTTTCATAATCCACAGCTTGAGTTATGACAATAGCTCTTTAACCAGGTTTCCCTGTCTCTGTCTTCTATCTAGGTCCAATATATTGCCACAATATGATCATATTTGCCCCCTTAAGAATCTCAGCTGAGAAGTAAAGCTGATAAAACTATATGTAGTCAAAGAAATTCTAGTTAAACAATGGATTTGCTAATTTGACAGATCAATAAAGCTAATAGAAGTGAGAAATCAACACTCTTATATACTTCAATCAGGTAAGAATTTAGATAAAACAGTTCGGCAATATGTTTCAAGATCATTAGAGACATTCATACATTGAACGGCTCTGAGAAAAAAATTAAAAAGCTTTGTTTATATCATGAACCTTACTAGGAAAAACTGATCACCTCAAAGCCCAACTGTAGGACTTTTAAAAAGGGTCAGATAATCATGATGCCAAAGTGATACTGTAACTTTAAAAAAAATGTTTTTTCATAAAATTTTGTCTTTGGATAGTGTAACTGTGAGGACTATTTTTGTTGCTAGTATTCTTTGTCCTCCAAACTTTCATCAGAGTCTCCTTCTTAAATGAAGGCAAAGCCAGCTTTTGTTTAAGCAAACCATCTGACATTCTAAAAAAAAGGTCTTTTCTACGTTTTTTTTTTAAATTAAAATTCATTATTGTTGCATTAACTTTCACAACTGACCATTATACCTCACACAAACAACTTAAGATAAAGGGCACGATTTGTTCATCTTGGGTAGTTGAATCGAAGATTGCTTGACTCCATGTGTTTGGGGAGAGCATCATGGTGGCTGGAATGTCACAATGGATGGGAAATAAAGAATGAAGAAGAAAGCAGGAAACAGGTATAACCTCCTAAGACACACTCCGGGTTATCTACATCTCCCGCTTAGAACCTGCTTCCCAGAGTTTTCCAGTGTTCAGTACATAAGCAAGCTTCTAGAAAGAAACATTCATAGTCACACTAAAACAATTGGTCAAAATAAGTGGAATACAAATGTTTATGCAGTATATCTGTATTTTTATTATATGTATATGATTTTAAACTTACATTTGCAATTACAACCTTTTATGTACATTATAGAACATTTTATGTACATTATAGAACATAAAGTTCCAGATTTATCCTTAGCCATCACTCCCTGTCCCAGTAGGTTGATTGTACACCTTTTGAGACTAATGTTCCCCAAATTAAGAATTATATATATAAATTATGACAAGTTTATTTATATATAGACTCAGGACAGATTACAAGGTTGGCATAAAATAGATTTGCAGAAAAGTATTGAATTAGTGGATGAAGTTAAAGTAAAAAAAACAAATTATACTTGTCTTTTTGGACAAGTATTTATTAGCCCTTCTAGAAGGGCCAGCAGTTTTTTTTTTTTTTTTTGGGTGGGGGGAAACTAGTAAATGATTGGCATAGGATAGTTTTTAAAGATTTATGGGTAGACATATCTGAAGAGGTTATTTGGTGATGCACACTAACAGTAATTAGTTTTATCTGTCTTTAAATATCAAACTGGAAGCAGCATTTTTGTTAAGGATAATTCGTAATGTAAGTAAAATCTTACCATAGTAATTGCTGAGCTGGTAATACATAAACAAATGCTTATTGTTCTGCATTTTAGCTTTACAGAACTATTGCTTCTCAGCCTTTCGGCTAAGAACAAGTATAGTTTCACATAAATTTTTGATATGTCTTTGATTGTAAGTTTTGAAGAAGTGATAGTGAAGAATATTGAATTGAGAAGTTAGGATAAGTTAGTGGGGTTTCCCCCACTCCCACCCCATTACAGTCTTTTAAAATGTTTTGAGCTTCTCTTCTGAACATTAGGAATGGAGATCATTGATCTTCATTTTTAAGTTTTCATAGTTGTGAAGGAAAGAAAAAATAGACCACATAGAAATAGGGAGTAAAATCGTGATTTCTAGGCAGGAGAAATGGCTGAGGTTAAGAGTACTGGCTCCTCCTGCAAAGGACCTGAATGTGGTTATTGCCAACACCCACATGATGACTTACAGCTATCGGCAACTATAATTCCTAGGGATCTGACATGCCTTCCCAGCCTTCACAAGCACCAAGCACACACATGGTGCACATGTATATTTGCAGGCACTTGTACATACACATAAAATAAAAGTAAATATTTTTAAAAAGTGATTCTGAAATCTGAGAAGGGGTGAATGTGGGGAGAAATGTAGAGAGTAGCTCGTAAGTATGTGGGTGACAAGAAGTTCTTTATGTTGCACAGTATAGGAGGCTAACTAGTAGCTAATAAATTTAAAAACAACTAGTACGGCTTGGTGGGAGCTCACTCTGGCTGTGTTTTCTGTTTGTCTCTAATCACAAAGATATTTTTTATCTGTAAATAATAATACTAAAATGAAGTCTTCTGGAATGTTTGTGACTTTGTTTTTGCTTGATACACTGTTGTTGATACTTTGGGTCAGATTTAGTAATAATGCCCTCCTACTTTGCTCTGGGGTTTTAATAAACATGGTTTTATTTTAAAGTCATCACTAAAGAGATTGGTATGGTGTCATACACTTATAATCCTAGTACCCATGAGGCAGAGACAGGAGGATTGTTGCAAGTTTTAAACTACTTGTTCTATATAGGAAGCTTCAGATCAACCATGGCTACATAGTAAGACCCTGTCTCAATCAATCAAACAAACAAAACAAAATCATTAAAATTCTAGAACGTCTAAATACTTATCTCTGTTATAGAAAGTAGATGCCTGAACGTCAAATTCCATTGAGTGCTTAGTTGTCTGGTTTATAAAAAGTCCAATAAAATAATGATCATGAAATTTATGGCTGCAGATGACATTAGCTCCTTTCCCCCTTTAGAAAAAAAGAAAAACCAAGTTGGAATTCCGTTATTTAAATTATGGATGAGTGAAGTAAATTTCAGTTGATAGTTGGGAAATTTGAATCTTACTATTCACCCTAGTCAAATCATTTGTCACTTGAGATCTTTCTCCTTTGTTCTCCCTCTTTTCTGTCTCTCCAACTCCCCTTCTGTCAAGATAAAGCATGAGAGGAATCTTGTGCGTGAATTCCATGGTACGCAGGCGAGGTTTACTGAGGCAGAGGGACAAACATGCCAGGCAGACAGAGCTTAAATGACAACTTTTATTAGAAAGGGGAGGGAAGGGGGAAGTAAAGAGAAAAGAGGTAAAGGGGGTGGGGAGAAGAGGAGACAGGAAAAATCCTATCTACCCCAGGGAAAGGGAAAGCAGAGGAAAGAGAAGAGAGCTGAAGTGGGAGGGGTCTGTTTTTAAAGGGGTCCTTTGCATCTGCATGCAGACCATGCAATCATGGAGCCCTGGACTGACCAGGGTACTGCCTGAGTGCATTCTGCCAGGTGACAGGGGCAGGCCAGCATAATGCCTGAATCCTTACACCTTCCCCTGCTGCACCAGAAGAGAAACAGCTATCATTTATTTCCCTGAATATTATGTCTTCTGGATAAAATAAGTGGGTGATATTCGGGAAACAGCACTGAATTAATTGGAGATGCTGTCATCTCATCGTTGTTCATGTAATGATTTCTAGACTGTAAATTTGGATTTCGTATGAAAATACAATCCTACAGTTACATCTAGTTACACTTACCTCAGTGTGTCTGTATTATACATACTGTTTGAATGGAATTTCACTACATTAGACTTTTTTAAAAAATGTATGCATTAGTGTAGAGCTCAAACTTGCAAAGTATTTGAACTTTGACATATGATTATTTCTGGTAATGAAAATAACAGTGAATATATTGCATGTTTCATTGTAGTGAATTATGCAAAATATGTAATATAGTTCATAGTAAATGACATGAAAATATTTTTCAATTAAATGAGCTTTTAGCATTTATATTTTTAAAGCAGCATTTTCTAAAGTGTGTTCTTAAAAATATTAATTTGATATGCTGTTAATAGCATTGATAATTGATAAAATTGCTTAGATCACTAAATTAACTTGAGAAATATTGATTTAAATTAAATGGGTTACTTTGAGGGCTTCTTTAAACCTGAAAAAAACATTATCTTGATTCCCCAAATCACTTGATCATGGAGCAGTTTTGCAAAGCATTTCCTAGAACTGGTGTGGACAACATGGGCAAGTTTTTCCTTAACTTA
Source organism: Phodopus roborovskii (assembly GCF_943737965.1). Lineage (NCBI taxonomy): Eukaryota > Metazoa > Chordata > Mammalia > Rodentia > Cricetidae > Phodopus > Phodopus roborovskii. Next base: position 16,772,869 of record NW_026126485.1, on the reverse strand, counting down.
AAATAATTTGAAGACAAGAAACCTTTCCCAATTTATTTGAAATATTTTAAGTGAGTTACAATATATTAAAGTAATTCTTAGCACAGGTATTCAAAATGCTAATTATATAATCAGTGTCTTTTAATTTATAGGTACGAAAAAAGGACCAGATCAATATTGAAACAAAGAACAAAACAGTCCGTTTTATTGGAGAACTAACCAAGTTTAAGATGTTCACCAAAAATGATACACTGCATTGTTTAAAGGTAAGTGCTGCAGTGTTTTTAATAGAAAAATTTCATCTTATAAGTTATAGAAAATGAAATAATTAAATATATGATTAACTTAATTTGTCAAGAGCAGTAAAAAGGAATATTATTAGTATGTATGTAAAATAGAAAACAAAAGATAAGATAGTAGATACAAACTTCAGTACTTAAATAAAAGGAACAAAGTATATCAAGTAAAAACCATAAAAGTACAATACTTAATCAAAATCATTTGGTACAGCCTGGTCTACAGAGAGAGTTCCAGGACAGCCAATGCTGTTACACAGAGAAACCCTGTCTTGAAAAACAAAAAACCAAAACCAAACAAAAAACCCAAAAAACAACTTGGTGCTATCTACGAGAGGGATGGTCTTAAAAGATACAGACAAAATAGGCTAAAGTAAAAAGACAGAGTACACTGTGTAAATACTAGCCAAGAGTCAAAAAAACTGGTCTCACCAAACTGTTTGTGAGGCAGAAAGTATATTGAACAGAATTTCTCTCAAGATGTTATACTTCTGATAGCATAACTTCAAAATATATGAAGAAATCATCATAGTTATAAGTAGGAAGAAACAGTATGTATTTGATGAACAATTTACCAAACCTCGATTTAATTAACATTGTATTTGACACCAAGATGATCTCTTCAGATGTGCATGGGTTGTTTACTGGAATACTTCAGATTGTGTTTTGTGTTCATAATGAAATTAAATTAAATATCAAATAATAATAATATTAATTTTATGTGGTAAAATTAGAGCAGAATTGATAAACTTGCATTTTAAATGATTAATCTTTTTCAAATTTTTTTTTCTAAAACAAATTTGCTAACTTAAACTGCATGTTTTTATAGTCTAAAAACACTGATTCATTGTAAATATTCAGAGAATTAAGCATCCTTAGCTTCCCTAGGGAGTCTCAGGAGAGAGCTTAACAGCAGAGGATGTCTCAGGCAAACCTTAGGCAGCTATCTAAGAGTGACTGGGAGCCATGCTGGAGACTGTTTAAATATATTAATAGATTTTTGTGTAGTCTGTGTAGGAAGTATGTTTCCTGACCTGTTTCTAAGAATTCATTTTAAGAAAATAATCATCAGTATATGCACAGATTAGTCTGCAGGGATTTTATCATAATTTTTTGGTTTTTTTGAGTCTCTCAAGCTTACTACATTCTTGTCTCAGGTACTAAGATAACAGCATGTGACACTAAGCCCAGCTTTCATAACATTTTGTGTTTTTTCATTTGTATATTTGTTTTCTGTGATTTTCATCAAATGCTTAACATGTGAAGGCTGATTTCTGCTTTATCCTGTCTTAGTTAGGATTTCTATTGCTATGAAGAGACACCATGACCACAGCAACTCTTATAAAGGAAATCATTTAATTAGGGCTGGCTTACATTTCAGAGGTTTTGTCCATTATTGTCATGGAGGCAGACATAGCCATGTGCAGGCAGACAAGGTGCTAGAGAAGGAACTAAGAGTTCTGTATCTGGATCAGCAGGAAGAGAGAGAACCACTGGGCTGGGCTTGAGCTTTAGAAATCTCAAAGCCTACTTCCAGTGACATACTTCCTCCAACAAGGCCAAATCCTTTCAAATAATGCCGCTTCCTATGAGTTTATAGGGACCATTTTCATTCAAACCACCACACACTTAAAACAATTTAGCCTTTTAAAGTTAGTGTGTGGACTAGCATACAAAGAAATGGGTTTTATTGTGACATTTTCATATACATATATTATTATAGTAGTTCCCTTTCATTCCTTCCCACTAACCTCTCCTTCCCATTTTTGTTATCCTCTCTCCGGATAATTACTCCTCAGTTTTTACATGTTCTGTTACTTTATTTTTCTTTCCTTACCCCTCTTTAGACCTCTTTCTTCTTCCTCATTGTTCTCTTTCTACATACATATATACATATACATACACATAAACACACTGTTCAATCTAGATTTCACATGATAGAAAGCTTCCTCCTTATTTCTCTTTATATACCATCCATTTTTTTTATGTTATACTTTCAGTCTTAACTAAATTCTGCTGTGTATCCTTACTATTAGAGTTCCATATCTTGCCTGTTGTATACAGTAATACAACAATAAACATGGATGTTCAAGTATTTCTGTAGTATATCCACTAGCCAGTGCTTAGAAGTGGTATAGTTAGTTGGTCATTTGGCAGTTCTGTTTTGATATTTTGAAGAATTTCCCTTCTGACTTACATAATGGCTGTATTTTTACAATCTCTAAATAATGGTTCCTCTCTGCCCAGTTCCTCATCAGCATTTGTTGTCATTTGTTTTCTTTGTATGTGTGGGTGCATATCTGTTTGTATGTGCCTCTGTTGATGGTGGTGGGGATGTGCCAAGTTGGGTGTGTATGTCCCAAGACAACCTTTTACCTTGTTTTAGGCAGGATCTCTTTGTTGAGTTTCCATGCACGACTCACAAGTTTCTGGGGAGTCTTTTGTCTCTTTCAGTCACCTGGCTGCAGGAGCACTGGGATTATAGGTCCACACTACCATATCCTGGGGATCCAAACTCATGTCATCACAGTTGGCATGGCAAATGTTTATTGAACCATCTCTCCAGTCCCAATCTTTTTGTGTTTGTTTTAGATGATAGTTATTCTGATGGGTGACATAAAATCTTAATATAGTGGAGTTTTGTTTTTTTAAGATGTATTTATTTACTGTGTGTGGGTATTTTGCCTGCATGAATATCTAATGTATCATTTGTGTGCCTGGTTCCTACAGAGGTTAGAAAAGATCACTGCAACCAGGGTTATAGATGGTTTTGAGCCATCATGGGAACTAAACCCAGGTCCTTTGAAAGAACAGTCAGTGGTCTTAACTACTGAGCCATCTCTCCAGCCCTTGATGTAGTCTTAATTTGTATTTTCCTAATGACCAAGGATTTTGAACACTCTTTCAAATATTTCTTAGTCACTTGTATTTCTTCTTCTAAGAATTGTCTATTCAGTTCATTAGCAAAATTGTTGATTGGGTGTTTTGTTTTGTCTTTCAGTCTAATTTTGGAGGTTCTTTATAGATTGTAGATATTGCTCCCTTGTCAGATTCTCCTTGTGTTGTTTGCAGTCTGTTCATTTTGGTGTTTACTTCCTTTGCTGAGCACAAGCTTTTTAAAGTCATGTGATCCTATTTGTCAATCTATAAGGTTGGTTATTGAGGTATTAGAGTTCCTTTTAGTTATTTCCTGTGCCTATATGTTGAAGTGTTTTGCCCATGTTTTCTTCCAACACTAAGGTCTTTGATCCATTTTGAATTGATTTTTGTGTAGGATGAGAGAAAAGGGGGATCGTGTGTGTGTGTGTGTGTGTGTGTGTGTGTGTGTGTGTGTGTGTTTGTTTGTTTGTTTGTTTAAAAGCATGCATGTGCATGTGAAGGACAGAGATTCATGTTAGTTGTCTTCCTCTACAGTGACAGAGTCATTTCAGTGAATCTGAAGCTCATTCATTTGGCTAGACTGGCTAGCTAGCAAGCTGTAAGGATCCAAATTAAGGTCTTTAAACTTAGAGGTGAAATATTTGGCCCACTGAGCAGTTTCTCCAGGCCCCTTATTCCATGATTTCACATGTCTGTCCAGTTTTCCTGGCATCATTTGAAGAAGTTTTTGTTTTTGTTTTTTTTTTTTTTTAAATTTATGCTTTTGATACTTTTATCAAAGATTAGGTGAGTGTGTGTGTGTGGGGGGGTACTTTTGGGTCCTCTGTTCTAGACCATTGGTCTATGTGTTTGTTTTTGTGCTAATACCATGCTGTTTTTAATTTGTTTAGCGAGGTTTGAGGTTTAAGATTGTGGTATCGAGTCTTGTGGGGCTTTTTTTTTTTTTTTTTTTTTTTTTTTGCTTAACAATTGCTTTGACTGTTTCAATTCTATATGAATTGTAAGATTTTTTTTTTTTTTTCATCTGTGAAGAATGTCATTGGGGCTTTGGGGATTACATTGTATCTGTAAATTGCTTTCAATTATATAATCAATTCCTTTTTTTATTATGTATGTTTTGCCTTCATGTATGTCTGTGTATTGGTTGCGTGTCTGGTGCCTTGGAGTCAGAAGAGTAAAGAGACAGTTTCTGTCCTGCCAGGTCCTGCTGCTGATTCAGCCTCAAATAAGCACACAGAGACGTATTAGTTATTAAACTGTTGGCTGATGGCTCAGATGGCTCAGGCTTCTTATTGGTTATCTCTCTCTTTAATTTATTAACCCATCACTACTAATCTATGCTTTTTTTTTTTTTTTTTTTTTTAATGGATTTTTGAGGCAGGGTTTTTCTGTATTGCTTTGGAGCCTGTCCTGGAACTCGATCTGTCAACTAGGCTGGCTTCAAACTCACAGAGATCCACCTGCTTCTACCTCCCAAGTGCTGGGACTAAAAGAGTGTGCCATCAACACCCGGCTAATCTATGCATTTCTACATGGTATTATCTTAATAGAGAACTTCTGGTGTCTTATCATGGCGTCTCCTTGACAGCTTCTCTCTGCTTCCTCTCCCCAAAATTCTCCTCCTCTGGTAGCCCCGCCTATACTTCCTGCCTGGCTACTGGCCAATCAGTGTTTTATTCATCAACCAATAAGAGATGTGTACAGAAGGACATCCCCCATTATAAGAGGGTATCAGATCCCCTGGAATTAGAGTTAGAGATGGCTGTGAACTCAATACTGGATACTGGAAACTAAACTTGGATTCTCTGGAAGAGCACAACTGTTCTTAATAGCCTAGCCACTCTCTAGCCCTCATTTATATAATAATTTTCACATATTAATTCTGCCAGTCCATGAGTATGGGAGGTCTTTCCATCTTCCAGTGTCATCTTCAATTCTTTGATGTTTCAGATTTTCATCATAGTGGTCTTTAACTTCTTTGAATTACCTCCAGCCGCACGTTGTTTTATTAAGCTTTCGTGAATGGGACCTTTTCTTTTTAATCCCCTGATTTCTTTCTCAGAAAGTGCTTTTACCCACAGAGCCATCTAATTAGCCTGGTTTGCAGTTTTGTTTTGTTTTCCCCTGAGAATTCTTGTATCTATGCTCATCAAGGAAATTGGTCTAAACAATTTTTTCTTGTGCCTTTAGTGTTAGTATCAGAATAAGACTGGGTTTATATGGGGCTAGAGAGATGGCTCAGAGCTCTTCCAGAGGTTCTGAGTTCAATTCCCAGCAACTACATCATGGCTCTTATAGCATGCAGGCATACATCCAGGCAGAACACTGTATATATAATAGATAAATCTTAAAGAAAAGAAAAAAAAAACACTGGCTTTATAGAATGAGTATGGTGGTGTTCCTTCTGTTTTAAGGAACAGTTTTGTGATCATGAGCATTCGTATTGGCTCTTCTTTAAGCACTTGGTAGAATTTAGTTATGAAGCTATCTTGTCCTGGGCTTATTTGTTAAGGGACCTCTACTATTTCATTCTTATTGCTGGTTAAGGGTCTGTTTAATAGAATTTTATTTTGGTAATGATATATATCTAGGAATCTGTTTCATATATATTTTCCATGTTCTTTCAGAATATGAGTTTCAAAGTATTCCATAAAGGTATTCTGGATTTCAATGGAATCTTTTTCATTATAAAATTTTCATTTTAATTATTTATTTATGTGTATGAAAGTTTTGCCTACATGTGTGCACTACCTGGTGCCCACATAAGTCAGCATCAAATCTCTTGAAACTGGAGTTAAAAATTTGCTATGAGCCATCATATGGGTGCTAGCAACTAAACCCAGGTCCTCTCCAAGAACAAGTACTCTTAACCACTGAGCCATTGCTCTAGCTCCTCCTTTTTCATTTCTAATATAATTAACTTGGTCTTAGTTTTCATTCTTTTGTTTAGATTGTCCAAAGAACCAACTCTTTGTATTATTGAGTCTATGTATTGTTCTTTTAGCATCCATTTTATTAACGTCTTCCCTAATTTTTATTTCTTGCTATTTACTCTTTGGGGGTTTGTCTTGTTTTTTATTTTTCTTATATCTTGTGCATCATTAGATTATTTATTTGGTATCTTCTGCCTTTTTCAAAATGTGTGTGTGTGTGTGTGTGTGTGTGTGTGTACAGGTGTGCCACATGTGTATATGCTACTTCTGTGTGGGTGCCTGCAGAGGCTAGAAGAGTCCATTAGATCCCTTGAAACTGATGTTACAGGTTGTTGTGAGCCACCCCAGTTTGGGTGTTGGGAACTGAACTCATGCCCCTTGCAGGATTAGCAGCACTTTGAATGCTGAGCTATCTCCCCAGCCCTGAGATCTCTGACTTTTTATTATAAGCACTCATAGCTATAAACTTTCCTGTTAGAACTGCCTTAGCTATATCCCAAAGTTCTGGTAAGTTTGACTTGCATTTTCATTTGATTCTAGGAACTGAAATTTTCTCCCTGATTTCTTCAGTGATCCACTGGCCATTTAAGAGTGTATTGCTCAGACTGGGCTTGGTACATGACATTAATCCCAGCACCTGAAAGGCAGAGACAGGAGGATCTTTCCGAGTTCGAGGCCAGCCTGTTCTCCATAGTGAGCTCCAGGACAGATAGGACTATATAGAGAAACCCTGTGTCGGTAGTAATACTTTTTTTTTCTTTTTAAAGAGTGTATGTGTGGTTGGTATCTAATAGTATTTGATTATGATCTGAAAAGATAGAAACATTATTTATATTCTTTTGTATTTTTAAGACTTACTTTGAGGCTTACAATGTTATCTGTTATCTGGTTTTATAGGCTACTGAGAATAATGTTTATTTCATATCTGCTGAATGACTATCTGTAGATACTTGTTATATAGATTTTAACCTATGGTCTAACTTAACACTTTCTTTTTCTCCTAAGTTTTCAATACAGGGTTTCTCTGTGTAGCTCTTTTTTGTCCTGTAGAACAGTGTAGTGCCACCATGCCCAGCTTCTAACTTAATTCTTAAATCTCTTTGTTGATAATAGTTTTCCTGACTTACATAAAAGTGAAATCACCTGCTATTGTATTAGGAACTGTGTCATCTTTTTTACCCATTAGTGTTTGTTTCATGAAATTGAGAATCCCCAACATTCACTGCATATCTATCCACTACTGTTAAATCTTTTTTCATTGTATGAATGCTTTGCCTGAATGTATGTTTGTCTACTTCATGTGTGCCTGGTTCCTGTGGAGGTCAGAATATGACTTTAGATCCCCTATGAACCACTATATGGTGCTGGGAATCAAACCTGGGTTCTCTGAAAGATCAGCCAGTGCTCTTGACCTCTGAGCCATCTCTCCAGCTGTTTTTGTTACATGTATATTTGTGTGCATGCATGAGTGTGTGTGTGTGTGTGTGTGTGTGTGTATGTGTGTGTATGTGCGTGTGTGTGAAGCCAAAGTTGATCCCTGGTGTCTTCCTCCATCTCTCTCCACTTTGTATGTTGAGGCAGGGTTTCTCACTTGAAACTAGTGCTCACTGATTTGTATTCTAGCTAGCCAGGTTTTCCTGGGAATTCATTATCTCAGTCTCAGTCACTTGAGCACTAGAATACAGGTGACCACCATATCCACTCAGCTTTTATGCTGGTGCTAGGAATCTGAATTACCTGTTGAGCTATCTACCTCCTCATCCGAGTCCCTGTCATGTTTTTTTGTGAATTGTTCACATTATTATGTAGTTGCCTACAGTGTCTCTTTGGACAAAATTTGGTTTGAACTTTTTAAATATACTTTATTTAACTTACAGACTGTGAGTATCTTTGTTAGTGAGATGTGTTTCTTACAGACAAGTAGTTCTCCTTTTGTTTTATCTAACAAGTTAGTTATATTTTTTTTGTGTTGATGAGTTGAGTCCATTTACACTTAAGGTAAGCCATCCACATATTTGCACACAAATACATAAACTACATACATCATTATAAAGTGAATATATAACATCTAATAAATATAGAAAAGAATTTGAATTTGATAGCAGTTTCCTTTCCTGAAAAGAAAGATGTTAAATGTATAAGCTTTTAGTAAAAATTTGATGGTGAACCAGATGTTCAACAGTAAAATTCACTAAAGTCAGCTTGATTTTCATCATTGAAATATTATAAGTTATTAAAGATACATGTATTGCTTTCTTTCTCTCTTAGAATTGATGTGTTGTCTTTGTGGTTTTTCATCATTCTTTTTATTCCAGATGCTTCTGTCAGACTTTTCTCATCATCATATTGAAATGGCATGTACTCTACTGGAGACCTGTGGACGGTTTCTTTTCAGATCTCCAGAATCACATCTGAGGACCAGTGTGCTTTTGGTAAGGGCTTGTAGATCCTGGTAAGAAGTTGAGGGTCTTTATTTACCTCAAGGATTAAGAATACTAATTAGTGTCGGTTGTCTTCTTCTGCCATTTGAGTACAAGCATTTCTGCCTAACCTAGAACATCCTGCACAGATGAACGGCCATCCTGGAGAGCCATAGGAATTTTTTTTTTCATCTTGTTTGCCAGTTAGTTCAAAGAATTAATGAGGTGGTAATACAGTTCAGTGGTTAAAGGCACTTTCACTGTAAGCCTGGCTATCTGAGCTTGATTCCCAGAACCACACACAAAAAGATACAAGAGAACCTATTCCATAAAGTTGTTCCCTGGCCTACATACATGAGCTGTGACACATGTGCACACACATAGACATTGTGCATGTATGTGCACATATGTATACATACTAATAATACACTTTTTTATTAAGAGAGAAAAGTTACCCCATAAAAACAGATTATTCAAATGAGTAGGTACTCAGTACTATAAGGTGGGGACCACCTTTAGTTCATGGCTATTTGGCCTTAAATTGTACCCCATAAAGTATTAAGAGAGTACTGCTATGAATGTGATTTGATTTATAACTGTGCGAACCTGTATTAACCCTAAAGAACATTAGGCTCAAATGTGTAAGTGAAATTAAGGAGTAAGAATCAAATTAAAGTGTAACTGATTATAAATTCCTTCTCAGTATTTATGCCATCCAGTATTACACCATTTAATCTGGAATATCTCTACAGACAAGAAAATTATTAGCCCTCAAGGTCTTAGTACTTAGTGTGCTCAATTTCAGCTTGAAGTGTGACTGAAAAGGTCTCCTTATCAGCAGTTTTAGCCTCAATACCATTACCTTTTCAGAGCAGGTAAGCATTTTTACTTCATGCATTGTGGAATGCTTTGGTTAATCTACACATTTTCTTTTAGGAGCAAATGATGAGAAAGAAACAAGCAATGCATCTTGATGCTAGGTATGTTACAATGGTTGAGAATGCATATTACTACTGCAACCCACCTCCAGCTGAAAAGACAGTGAGAAAGAAACGTCCTCCTCTTCAGGAGTACGTCCGCAAACTTTTGTACAAGGATCTCTCTAAGGTCACTACTGAGAAGGTAAAGTCTGAATCAGATCATTTAGTAATAATTACCTTGAAATTTGTGATGATGCTGTCCTTACATACATTCTAGAACAGGCAGGGGTAGATCAGAGTTCTATTATGATTTTGTTCAAGTCATCCTAAGAAGGAAATCATGGGATGCTACAGAATATTTACGACATGTGTTTTGTATTTTTTTTTTTATTACATTTTACCGTTAAAACTGTACTTATTTAAAATTTTTTTCTTTGTTGTTCTTTTTGTGTTTTTATTTTTGGTGTTTGCACGGGTGCTGGTGATAACTAGGGCCTTGTGCATGCTAGACAAGTAACTGGCACATGATCTCTTTGAAACTTCATAATTTGGGATATCTGTTTCTTTTTTCTGGTGAGAATCACAGCAGGATTTTTTTCCCCCTCAGAAAAGGCTAAGAACTACTTACCTTAATTTTGGTTACCTTGTTAAAACCTTTACTTTTAAGATGGGACAGATTGTTTCCTTGTTAACTTTACAAGTTGACATGTAATAAAGTGCAGAGTTCCTTTTTGTTTAGCATAGAAAGTGCTAAGAAATGGCTGCATCTTTGAAAATTGAAGCTGTCTTTCATAGTTGCTTAAAACATTTATTACATTTGTATTTCTTCCTGTTCACTTATTGGTTAGATGATATTATCAGTATTTAACGAAACAGTAGTAGTCAATTCCCAGTCTGTATCTCTTCACTCTGGTGGTTTTCTTTTCATACGAAGAAGCTTTTTAATGTCCTATCAACTTCTTTGTTAATTTTTAAGATTATTTCCTATACTTATGCAGTCCTTTCAAGAAGACCTTTCCTATGCCTATGTGTTGACATGTTTCCTCTAACACTTCAAGTCTTTCATTAAGTTCTTTAATCCATTTTGAATTGATTTTTCTGAAGGGAGAGAGATGGATCTTGTTTCATTCTTAACTTTGTGGATATCCAGTACAGTTTGCTGAAGAGGCTGTCTTGTTTGATTTTCTTCTCCGATATATGTTTTTGTCAAAGATTAGTTGGCTCTGATTGTGCAAGTTTATTTCTAGGTTATCTGTTCTGTTCCATTGGTCTGAACTTTTTTTGTTAGGAACTGGTTTTTAAAAATGAGATTCTTTTGTCAAATAAGGTATAAGAGAACACTAATTTTGGTAAACTTAGGGTTTTTTCCTTTCAGTGAGCTGAGTCTCTGACTATACACCATTAGCTTGATTATTTTTTATTACATTTAAGATTTTTTTGTATATAAATATGCCATGTAATTGCCTAATGAGCCATCTCATCAGATTCTTTAAGAACTCAAATATTCTAGGAAGTTTTGGAAATTATGGAAGTGTTTAGAGAATAAAGATAATAAATTTTCATAATTAGTAAGTCATTTTACCTTTTTCCAAAGTAAGGAAACTGAAGTACTTCAGATTTTTAAAGTCGTGTGTGCTGCAAGATAATAAGACTAAAGTACTTGAATTCTTAATCATTTAAGCAACATTGTCTTCATTGTAGGTTTTGAGACAAATGCGAAAGTTGCCCTGGCAAGACCAAGAAGTGAAAGACTATGTTATTTGTTGTATGATAAACATCTGGAATGTGAAATACAATAGTATTCACTGTGTAGCCAACCTATTAGCAGGACTAGTACTCTACCAGGAGGATGTTGGGATCCATGTTGTGGATGGAGTACTCGAAGATATTCGATTGGGAATGGAGGTAACAGATTTCTTTTCTAGTTACCATGTTAGAATTTGTGGAGAATGTGAACAGTCTCTACATCCTTCTATTGAAAAATAATAATTTGAGCTGGGCAGTGGTAGCACATGCCTTTAATCTCAGCATTCAGGAGGCATAGGCAGGTGGGTCTCTATAAGCTTGAGGCTAGCCTTGTCTATAGAGTGAGTTTCAGAACAACCAGGACTACACAGAGAAACCAGTCATGAGAAAAACAAAACAAAAAAATAATAATTGGAAAAACTGTTCCTTGCATTAAATAATTTGCTGCTTCTTGGGAGTTATTTATGAGTAAACTTGTGTCTTAAATTTCTTGCTACAACCTCAGACAATTACTAGTATTTTTTTAAATTCTTTTTCAGAAGTTTTTTTAAAGCTTATTTTGTCAGATTATACTAAATTTTTATTATTTCTAGGTTACTATTAAGACTCAACTTGGAGAAATCTATAAGCTTTATTATAAAAATTGGTAACTATAGGGATTTTCTTTAAATGCTTTCCTTTTAATATAAATCTTACATAACAAGCTACTTGTGTTTCTTGATTAATAGGTTACAAAGAAAATAGGTTGGGTGGGCTGATGGGAAGAATTAGAGTATAACTGTTTAGAAAAAGTTCATTTAATGATAGCTTAATATTCAACTATCTAACATGTTCTTTATATTTCTAGAAAGTGACAGGATACTTAAAAGTGGACACATTATTAGGCAAGGAGTAAGGCAACAATCTTCATTTCTCTGAGGGATGTTCTTTGAATATTTGATACTGTTGAGATTAATCCCTCCAATTATATTGCTACTCCTAGGTGAAAACCTGTGGCATGTTTTTGTTTTTGTTTTTCAGGTTAATCAACCTAAATTTAACCAGAGGCGTATCAGTAGTGCCAAGTTCTTAGGAGAACTTTATAATTACAGAATGGTGGAATCAGCTGTTATTTTCAGAACTCTTTATTCTTTTACTTCATTTGGTGTCAACCCTGATGGTTCTCCAAGTTCACTGGACCCTCCTGAACATCTGTTCAGAATTAGACTAGTGTGCACTATTTTGGATACCTGTGGCCAGTACTTTGACAGAGGTTCCAGTAAACGAAAACTTGACTGCTTCCTTGTATATTTTCAGGTATGTAAGCACAATATGCAATTTGGTATCATTGAATGAATACATAACAGATACTTTAGCAAAGAAATGTATTGTTTATATATGTTCATAATTAGGCTGTGACCTTAAATTGTGTAAAGAATTCATACACAAACACACTCTAATTTTAATTCTTAAAGTACCTTAGGGTCTGGGGGATTTGTTTGGTTTTTGAGACAGTATGTCACCATGTAGCCGAGGCTGGCCTTGAATTCATGACCCTCCTGCCCCAGCTTCCCAAGTGCTGGGATCATAGGTGTGCAGTGCCACAATCAGCTACTTGCAACTTGATAATGTTCTTCTCTTGTGTCTGTTTTAGTTTATATCCAAAATGCTTATTCCTAAAAGATACAGTTTATCTACTTGACTTTTGCTTACTTACCTATTTAGAGAGATAGCAGATCATGTAAAGATTTATAATGCAGAAAGCAAGTATACTTACTAATAAACTCTTGGGTTGTGTTTTTCATATTTACTTTTATTACATAGTTTGTGAATTAGAATAAGTATGGTGTAAATTAAATAAAGTACAAATACGGGGTAATTGTACAACTTCTATAGTTTGTATCACAGAAGTTAACTTCTAGGTTGATTGCATGTACCTCAGTCATCATTCCCTGTAAAATATAATTTAATAAGTACTAATTAGAAAGGACAGCTCATAATCAAGTAGTTAGAATGTTGCTGAGTAAATATCAATATTATGTGATTCTAGCATATTTTAGCAATTTACCTCTTGAGAAGAAAGAGGTATTGTAACTGGAAGCATCATAAATGCATCCACAAGTAGCAGGAATTAATCTGGGAGTAAATAATGTTGGGAAATTTCATTTTGACTTCTCATACTCCGATACCTACTGCCTTGTTTTATAAAATTATGAGCAAGAAATGAGGAAAGAAGTTTGCAGATTTGAGGGTCAAAGTCCCTGTTTTATGTAAAGACTGTCATTAACTGGAGATATATTAAATACCTGAGTTTTGCTTGAAACAGATGGCTGTTTGTATTAATATCCAAAGTTCCTCGGAGAAGAGGAATGTTATTTGATGTCTGCTCTTCCAGCCTCAGAGAAAAGAGCCACTCAAAAATACCTAGGACTGAAAAATCAACAAAGGTGTTTTCCAAGTTAATTTGACAGACAAATGTGGTGGAGATATTTGTGAGGACTGAGAGTTTGAAATGAGTTAGCCTTCAGAGATGAGATTATAATATTTTGTCTAGAATATAGAATGTCAGCCCACTGCAATGGGATTATATCTCACTAGAATAGTGACTGAGGTTATGTTTTAGAAGGTTCTAGAAGGCAGGAGAAAGGATCAACTGGGAAATGCTGAATTTCCAAGTGCATGTGTATTATCTGGGAGATCACTAAGAAGGTTGGAGCTTGATCTACATTTCGATAAGCTTCCTGGTGAGGCACACAAGGTAGAGAGGAAGATTGAAGCACCTGAAAGAACACGTTTGTGCTAGCAAATATATATTTACATTTTCATAAAAAATAAAAAATATATATGCTTAGATTGTGCTACTTATTAGTCTATATTAGGAATTAGAACAAGAACAGGGTAGAATGAGGTAGCACACAATGTCTACATGGTAGCATGTACATGATAGCTGTTTAGAAAATGTTCATAATTTATTTTATATTTTTCAAAGAGTTTCATCCTCAATGGACTTAAAAAAAACAAAAGAAATTGAAGTAGCATAGAAAAATGACAATTTATCAAAACTACTGCATCAAATCTGCTTTTATAAAGTTAAATGTGTCAGCTCTGTGGTATGGAAGTGGGTTTTCTACCTTTGTTTCAGGGTACATGAAAGTGTATTTGGCATTTTGTTTATCATTTCTCCGTGTCTGTTTTCGTTTCGTTTTTGTTTTGTTTTGTTTTTTTTTTTTAAACCTGTGATAGCCAGATTAAAAATGTTTAAAGTTAAACTGGCTCAAAAATTATAAAGATAGCAGAAAATAGTTGGAATTAGGATCACTGCTGATGACCTTTAATACAAAGTATAGATTTCTTGTTCAACCTTTTAGCTATTATAACTAGGTAACATCACAATACAACTTACTATTTTAAGTTTTTGTTATTAATTTCTTATAGCTAAATTTATTTTTCATTTGTTATCAGCGTTATGTTTGGTGGAAGAAAAGTTTGGAGGTTTGGACAAAAGATCATCCATTTCCTATTGATATAGATTACATGATCAGTGATACACTAGAACTGCTAAGACCAAAGATCAAACTCTGTAATTCTCTGGAAGAATCCATGAGGCAGGTACAAGACTTGGAACGAGAATTCTTAATAAAACTAGGTAAGCAATTCATTACAGAGAGAAAATGAAGGGGATTTGGTCAGATTGTCTCTAGAATCTGTTTTACAATGTTTCTAGTCAGAGTTTTGTATTTGCATACCTTGTATCTTTGATGTTGAGTACTGCATAGTAGGGTTAGGTGAGACTTTTGTGACCTAGTTGGTTTCACTAAGTGTTCTTAAATCCAAATAAAATAGTCAAGCAGGATTTAAAGCAAGTGATAGTGAAGGAAAATACAATCTTGTGAACTGCTCTTATTTTTAGACTGGTTTCTGATCAAACTTTTGGATGATAGTGTCTCTTGTATACTGTATTTTCAGCTGATATTATTCCTGAGAACACACAGGC
Organism: Phodopus roborovskii; assembly: GCF_943737965.1. NCBI lineage: Eukaryota > Metazoa > Chordata > Mammalia > Rodentia > Cricetidae > Phodopus > Phodopus roborovskii. Next base: position 16,757,722 of record NW_026126485.1, on the reverse strand, counting down.
TTCAGGGTGTAGAAGGAAGTACTACTTAGAAATTTGGAATAACTCTATGAAATTTCAGTTCTTATTCATTAGTAGGGTTGGCTTTCTTTCTAAGTCTAGAGAAAATGTGCTGCTAGAAGATTATCTGTACCATTCTTTTCATCCTTCTGAGGTAGTTACAGAAGACTTAACCTTTGAACAGCACCCCTTGTGGAATATAGCAATATGCTGGTTTTGTTACCAGGTAACAAGTACAAGATCTAGTCATACCAACCGGTTTTGCATGCTGACTGCTCTTCTGTATTGTCTGTTTCATTGTAGTAGGTTCACAATTAAGTTTCCAGGGTTGGTTAAGCTATTATTTCTCATCAGCATTTGGTATGTTCATGCGCATCTTCCAGTTACATTTACACTATTACTGTATTATGTTACATGTCTGAAAACCCAGTTTAAAGTAAAGGGATAAGAAATAATAGTTCCCTCCCTACCCCAGGCATCCAGAATATTGATAAACTTGCTATCTCCAAGGTAAATCCTCACTTGGAGAATATGCTTGTGTTTGATTTTTCAAATCCCTGCCATTATTTATGCAAGCACTGACTTTCCTATTGTCACCTCACAGAGACCTAGTGTGAATCTTAGTTTTTTGACCTTGACCCAGGTTACACAATTTCTTTTTCTTTTCAGATTTCCAATTACATAAATAATCATTTCAGGCAAAGCATTATCATCTTAAGTATTCACATTCTTTGTATGTTTTGAAATTGTTAAGATGTAACCCAGGGCCGAGGAATTTTCACAAATGGTTCAACTGCATATATAGGCATAAGAAAGAGAAAAGTTTGCTTTGGTTTTTGGGTTTTTTGGTTTTTGTGTGTATGTGTGTGTTTTTTTTTTTTTTTTTTTTTTTTGTTTTTTTTTGTTTTTATTTTGTAAATTAAAGGGTTAAAAGGCTTTGAGCTTCTCATGAGGAACCCAAAGAGGAAAAAATGAATCACCATTTATGGTTTGAAATTCTAAAGATTGTAGCACTGAAAAAGTATCTGTCCACAAGTGGTTTCCATTTTCCTCCTGGTTTTAGATGAAAGAAAGAGGTTATATTCAGAGGATGAATTTTAAGTAAGCTTTCTATTGATAGATCATAGCATCATGCAGTTTTTGCCTTTCATTGTCTGTCTTTAAGCACCTGGAAACACCCCATTATAGTTTTATAGCAGCATTGAGTGAGTGCAAAGAGTAAAGTTAGTGGGAAATACTAAAATTATTTTTTAATGTCTTAAACCATTTACATTATTATCACAGATAATGTTCATGGCAGTAATTCTGAGAAATACAAAGAAAATCACCTGTATTGCATTCAGAAAGAATAATACATTAATGTAATTTGTGTTTCCTCTTTTTAAATTTTTCATTTTCTTTTTGCAGTTTGTAACAACTTTCAAGTCTTTTTTTAAAAGTAATTTATGTTCCTTTGTTAAATATGCCTTAATTACTTAATTCTATTGCTTGACTCAAAGTTTTTCCAATTTTACATCATTGTGTTATTTTTTTTAAAGTGCCTTTCATTTCTTTAGTTACATAGAATAGAAAGAAAAAGGAGCCAAGACACTTTTCTTTAAATTATAAATAAAGCCAAAATGATATTTTTAAATTTTGTTTTAGAAGTTCCAACTAGTACTACAAAGAACAGAAATGAAAGAAAGTAAAATAAGATATTCAAGCCAGGCAGTGGTAGCACACACCTTTAATCCCAGGAGGCAGAGGCAGGTGGATCTCTGTGAGTTTGAGGCCAGCCTGGTCTACGGAGTGAGTTACAAGACAGCCAGGGATATACAGAGAAATCCTGTCTTGAAAAACAAAAGCAAACAAAAAAGAAAAAATATCATATTCATATATATATAAATATATTTTAAAGCAAGAGAATATATTTCTTAAATTCTAAACAAAGCCAAAAACAAGCTCTAATTAACTATAAGGCAATTTAGCATATAATGAATATGAATTTTTAAAAATAGGATGAAGAAAGCCAGTGAACCAAATGGGTTGAATGATCTAGTACTGTTTTTTTTTTCCCCAGATTTTAAAATTGTAGAAGAATGCACCCAAAAATAATAATTTTGTTTGTTTGAAAATTGTCATATATGTGGTTGGGTGGCACACACCTATAATGTCAGCACTTGGAAGGCAGAGGCAGAGTCAAAGGCCAGTATGAATATTAAGGGAGACTCTGTTCCAGAATAACAAAATAACAAACCCACAAAATCCCACAAAATGCACACATTTTATTCAATTTGAAATTAAGAGAAAAATTATTTCCTTGCCAGGTTATTACCACTTTTATATGAAGTGTACAGGCAAACTGATAGAATAGCATCTGTAAGGATAGGCAAATGAACATGACATATGTAAACCAAGAAAGTTTTGATGAGTATTGTTTGTATGCCAGAATGATAAAGGTATTATTTATGTTTGACAAACATTGCTCAAAGTAAAGCACCAGCTAATGTATAAGACAAGATAAAAAATAAAAAATACATGTTCTTATGACTTCCATAAGCTGAATAAGTTCAGCTACACAGAGAAATACAAGTTAAACAACCTGAAGAGAGGCATTGTAGCTATTACCTACCACTCTTGTGACAAGCAGGAAAACTTAATCGCCAAGCAATTCAAGTTGAAAGATAAATGTGTTTTTATTTTGTTCACCAAGTTCACTTCTAAAATGTTAATATTCTAAATTTTGTCTGTATTTGCATTTTGTTATCCATGTCTTTTATATGGTTCATATACATTCTTACATTGACAGTTTCCTAGGCATTTGTAGTTTGATCATTCTTACATGGTTGAAGCTTGGTTGCAGTTCAAATTAAAATGTTACAAAATAATATTATTTTTCCTGATACTTTGGAAGCATGACTATCAAAACAGTTGCTTACATGTTGCTTTCTCAATGATGGATATTTAAAGGAAGGGGGACTATAATGTAGTAATGTTTCATATCACAGAAGTTATTGCTGTGTTGATAGGTTTACTCAACATTTACATTGTAAACTCCTGGTTTTGCATTGTTTGCCTTTGATAATTATCAGTCAAATATTTTTGTTCCGTTTTTTTTGTTGTTGTTGTTCTTTTATTGTTTGTTTGTTTGTTTTAATGTGCATTGGTGTTTTGCTATGGGTGTTGGGTCCCCTGAAACTAGAGTTACACAGTAAGTGTGAGCTGCCATGTAGGTTGGGGGAATTGAACCTGAGTCCTCGGAAGAGCAGTCATTCCTCTTAACCATTGAGCCCCAAAATTTTGTTTTTAAAATCTAGTTAGGGGTCTGCTAGATGGCTCAGCAGGTAAGGATGCTTGCCAACAAACCTGACCTTAACTTGATTCTTAGAGCCCACATGGTAGGAGAGAACTGAATCCTGCTGGTTGTCCTCTGACTTCCACACTTATGCCGTGGCATAATACAGGCACAACATACAAATACACATACACAAATAAATCAGTCTTTTAAAATTCAGTCAACATATACATGTATAAAATCTGTTACTTTTATGTATGAAAGCTAGTAAGCCATAAGTAAATACTTTGACTAGTAGAAATGCAACCTGCGACATCATCTGTTGGTCTTCAGTATCAATTTTGCTTTAAAAACAGATACTTCTGGAGCTTCATTCACCTAGTCTCTTTTTCCTTTCAGACTGAAAATAGGTACTTTAACTGTTCTGTACTTACATAATTTCACCAGTTGCTTAGGTTTAGAGCACTAGAGTAAATTTTTGTTGTTACTGATTTGTCTGGTTATTCAAACTCTGACATTCAATATTCATAAAATGAGAAGATTAATATACGTTATCAGTAATTTTTCCTGTATTTCAGTAACTAGTATTTATTTACTAAATACCTACTATACTTGCCAATTTAGACCCTCTGCTAAGTTTGAAGTATATAAACTAAGTTCTTTGTCCTTTAATGGTCTTATGCAACATTTATGAAATTACTAGAAAAGAAGTAAGATGTCATAGCATCAACATCTAAAGAGTTCCATGTGCTTCAGGAACAGGCAGTAGGTAAACTGACACCAGATTGGAAGAATAGATGAGATTTCAGACAACATGTTCTGTGCAAGGTGTGAGAAGGAGCTGGGAAATAGGTTGGATAAGACTACATTATGTGTCTCTTCAGAGTGGGATGGCTAGGTTGGAATTCAGTCCAATATGAAGAAGAGCTGCACAGTGAGATGTAGAAGTGCATGGGAAGTGAAAGATTTGGGCCATTAACTTCCCCAAGGGAAATAATGCTGCTACTAACGAAAATGCCTCTTTCCTCTTAAAGTGCATTCAGATTTGTAGCCAAATGTAATTTTTCCATTAAAGTGACATGACTTTTATTTATTTTGGTAGTTTTAGAGATTGTTGAACTGTTATGTGTAGTGTGTGGCCATGGGTCTGTTTTATATATGTCTGAGACAGAGTTTAAACAGGATAATCTTTAAGTATTGAAGCAGTAAGAAAAGTGAAAAGAGATTTACATGCATACATACTTTTTTTCTAGTCTAGTGGCTAAGAAATGTATAGGGTTTTACAGTGTTTCTCACAATTATTTTCAATTCTGCTCATTTATACTTTTTAAGTAAAGTGGTATAAAAACAGTAGTATAGTGTTTATCTTTTTAAATGTGTTTTTCTACTTTTGTCCTGTTTTCAAGGCCTAGTAAATGACAAAGAATCCAAAGATTCTATGACAGAAGGGGAAAATCTTGAAGAGGATGAAGAGGAAGAAGAAGGAGGAGCTGAAACTGAAGAACAGTCTGGAAATGAAAGTGAAGTGAATGAGCCAGAAGAAGAAGTAATTGCTTTTATTTCTAACATAAATTTGTGCATATATGTATAGAAGACTATTTTGATTCAGTAAATATTTTAAAAGCTTTATTGCATTTTTGTGTGCGCACACTTGTGTGCTGTATGCGCGCGCGCACACACACACACACACACACTCCCAACACCTGTGCCACAGCACATGTGGAACTCAGATATCAAATTGTAGGAGTAAGTTTTCTCCTTGGGTTTTGAGGTTTGCTCTCAGGCTGTTAGGCTTGGCAGTAGGTGTTTTTCCATGCTGAGCCATCTTTCTAGCCTCAGTGAAAAATTTTTAATTAATAGAGATCTCTTTAGTTTTATTACTGAAAATATAACTAATATATTTCTAATATTACATCCCTTGATTAAGGGTTTTTATAAACATTAAAACTAGGTTAATCATATCATTTTTATTTGAGAAAAATACTGTTTTGACCTCATATATTATAATCTTTCCTTAAATATGGACAGTCTGTGGGCTTTACAATCTGAAAAACAATTGTCTAAATAATCATATACTTTGCTTTATTTTTAGCAACTTGTATAGTTCTGAAATTCATTGTGTACATAAATAGTTTCCCCTTTTGTCGTTTATAACTCTCTTAGGCCAAACTATGTGAAATTGCTTCTCTGCCATTTATGACTACCCCACCCCACCCCACCCCCCCTTTTTTTTTTTTTTTTTTTTTTGGTTTTTCGTGACAGGGTTTCTCTGTATTGCATTGGAGCCTGTACAGAACCCTCTCTGTAGGTCAGGCTGTCCTCGAACTTACAGAGAGCCTCCTGCCTCTGCCTCCCGAGTGCTGGGATTAAAGGCGTGTGTCACCAACACTTGACTCTGAAATATTTTCTTGGTCCTGGGAAAATAGTTTACTTTGTGATGTACTTGCCATGCAAAAAGAGGGGGGAAAAAAAAAAACCAAAGAACAGTCATTGTGACATTTGCCTTTAATCTCAGCACCTGGAAAGAATAATAATGAGGGTAAAATTTAAACCAGAAATTCCCTGGCATCATTATGATTTAGGTATATATGACTTTATGTGTTGAGTGCTTAAGACAATTAGGATAACATGATAGCTTAGAAGTATGATTCTAATTTAACATTGGAAAAAACTGATAATTAATATTTGAGGAAATTGAGTTTTAAAGTTTTGGTTTGAGTATGTAGAACCTAAATATTTAGAGAATATATATGTATTTTAGTGTTTAAAGGAATAATAATTATTCATAGTGTCTTAAAGTAGATATTTTTAACGCTCCATTTAGAGTTAAAAAGAAAAGGGCCCAATAATTTAAGGTAATTAAGATTTTCTGTAGGTAGAAATGAAAATCTGCAAGACCAGGTTTTCTTTAAGTTCTCTAGCTGTTAACAAACATCTGGTGTGATTGAACTACCCAACTGATACTTAGAAATGAATGGTTGTGAAAAGCAAAAGAGTCAATATGTGTGGTTTTAATAATTGACAAATATTTATAGGTAACAGGAATGTACTTTTAAATATTTATTTGCTACTGCTTTCTCTTTCAAACCTTATAACTCCCTTAAAGTAGATAAAAATAAGTTAACTGTTAAGAACAGGATTATGTTTCCATAGTTGGTTGCAGCATAATAGACAGGTATTATGTTGATTTATTTTCAAAATGAAATTGCCATAGAAAAAATACTGTTATATAAATTTAATTGGCTTCTTAAGTGCTTTATATAACAAAGGGAAATAAGACAACATTTTCTTTTAGATTTTGAGACTAATAATTATCTTTGGATTTAAACATCCTCAGTAAATATGAAATAGCTTTCTTGTATGAAGAATACAAAGTATATTTTTCTTTTTAAATGTATTTCTTTGCTGTCTTAAAAATCTTTTTTTAAAGATTTATTTATTTAATGTACATTGGAATTTTGCCTGCATGTATATCTATATAGGGGTGTCAGATTCCCCTGGAACTGGAGTTACAGACAATTGTGACCTGTCATGTGGGTGCTGGGAATTGAATCCAGATCCTTTAGAATAGTCAGTGCTCTTGACTGCTGAGCCATCTCTTCAGCCCCCATTTCTTTGTTTTCAATATTAAATTCTTTATTTTGGGAAGGTTTGTCACTTTAAATTGCTTGTATTTCAGATCAAAGAAAGTAACATTGCACATGAAATATCTCTGCTAGGGAGATATACAAACAAAATGTTTAGTTGAAGGAGTTATGTAGCTGTCTGAAAAGATGTGTTGACTTTTAGAAAAATTAGATTGTAATGCTTCTCTTTACCCTCCAAGGTCACTGTTCCCCACAGCTATTCTGCAAATATGAGCAGAGAAATTCATTGTTGAAGAGAAATATGTATTGAGGAGTACTAAACACAGGGAGGGGTATTCTATGACTGTTTACTTCAGTGGGGAAAGAAAAAGCAAGAATTCAACTCATTTGAAACAGGGCATCATAAGGATTTAGCTTAGTGAGATATATATGTCTAGCATGCATATAACCTTGGGTTCAGTTCTTAAGTACCCCTCCCATCAAAGAAACTGTTCTATTTTCATCATGGTTCTTTTTTTTTTTTTTTAATGCATATGAGTGTTTTACTTGTACGTATAAGTATGTATGTATGTATGTATGTATGTATGTATGTATGTATACATGTATACCATGTGTGCAGTGCCCCCAGAGACCATAGAGGGCACTGGAGGAACCTTTACTACTGGAGCTGCAGAGCATTTTGAGGTGCCATGTGGGTTCTAGGAACCAGACAAGGATCCTCTGCAAGAACAGCAAGTGCTCCTAACTATTGGGCCATCTCTCCAGTCCCATCTTGGTTCTTTTATATGTCTTAGCACCTCCCAACCAGGATATTTTCTCTGAAATACCAGCTATAAAACTCAGATAAGTGGTGAAGATTAAGTAGATGTTCTGCTAAAACATAATTTTCTGTAACATTTATGTAATTTACCAGAAGAAAGTGTAAGAGTCATTGTTAAAATAGCAATAATATTTACTGAACATTTGCTAATCTGTTCACTATCATAGGTACCCTACATGATTGTTTCTTATGAACACAGTTGGAATTAGTGAGAAACTAAGGTACAAGCAGGATAAGTAATGTGCCCACACTCTTAGAGTAGTGGCAGAGCCCAGTATACATCATGGCAATTTTGGTTTTTTTGTTACATTGCTTCTCCTGCTTGCCTTGCCAGCTCAGCTTTTGTGGTATATTATTGTTCACTTTATAATTCTATACATTATTGTGTTCATATTTAGGGAGTTCAGGACAGCTCTATTCTGGTTTCAAAAATGAATGTTTTTATTCAGTTCTTGTCATTCAACTACTCACATATAAAAATATTCAAGAGTAATACGTTAATTCTAAACATGTACAGACCCTTGTGATCATACCCTAAACAATGCTCTATAGCACTTAAATGTATAAGATATTATAAGTGATCTGGAGATAATTGTACTCCATGGGTGTCCTTGAACCAATCCTGAGATGATGTTTTATTGACTGAGAAATAAGGGGGGGGTGTTATTATTCATTTAGCTTATTTTAATCTAGTTTTGTTTTTGTTTTTTTGTTTTTTAATAGGAAGGATCTTTTATAATTAATTGATTTGTGGGAGGGGAGATGGGAAGATGACTGATTTGATAAAATGCTTGCCTTGCAAAATTTGAACACCTGAATTTTTATCTCCCAACACCCACATAGAAGCCTGTAATCTCAGTTCTGAGACTGAGATGAGATAATCTGGAGGAACACTGGCCACCCAATCTAACCAAATCAGTGAGCTCTAGATTCAGTGAGAAACCAGTCCCCTAAAAATATATGTATGCACCCACACACACACACAAACACATTCAGTTTCTTCAAGGGCAAATTTAAAAGTGGCTTTTTGTTTTTAATTGCCTGCTTGCTTGCTTGCTTGCTGATTTTTGACACAGGCTCTCATGTATCCTAGGCTTTTCTTGAATTTACTGTGTACCTGAAGATGACCTTTGTCCTACTTGGGTTTTTGTTGTGATAAACATCATAATCTAAAGCAACTTGGGAAGGAGGAAGGTGTAGTTCATGTTACAGGTTTTAGGTCTTTATTGAGGAAAGCCAAGACAGGAATCTGGATGCAGAAAGTAAAGCAGAGACTCAGGAATACTTCTTACTGCTTTGCCCTGTTGTTTTTTGTTTGTTGGTTGGTGTTTATTTTTTTGTTTGGTTTTGTGTGTGTGTGTGTGTGTGTGTGTGTGTGTGTGTGTGTGTGTGTGTGTATGTGTGTGTGTGTATGCGCGCGCACGCATTGGTGTTTTGCTTATGATTATGCCTGTGTAAGGATGTCAGGATCTCTGAAACTAGAGTTACAGACAATTGTGAGCTGCCATATGAGTGCTGGATTTGAACTCTTATTTGCTGAGTCATCTCTCTAGCCCTGTCGAGTTTTTTGTTGTTTTTGTTTTTTATATAATTCAAGATCACCTGCCTCGGGTGGCTGAGTCATCCCACATCAGTTATTACTTAAAATAATGCTCCATACATGTGTCCACAGGTCAGTCTGTTGGAGGCAGAACCTCAATTGAGGTCCCCTCTTCTCGGTGACTCTAGCTTGTAACAGTATAACCTTGAACTCCTGACCATCCTCCCTTAGGTACTGAGATTTATTATAAGCATATATGTCCACCATGCCTAGCTAAGAACATCATTTGTGAATTTAATTTTAAATTACAGAACTACTTTTAAGTACTTACATTTAGAAAATAAATGTTTTACATTTTTAAACTGTTATTATTTATTGGAGGTGGGTGGGTAGGTATGTGTGCACCATGGCACTTGTTTGAAGGTCATGAGACAGCTTGTGGGAGTCAGTTCTTTCATTCTACTGTGTGCATTCTAGGGATCATGCCCAGGTCATCAGGCTTGGAAGAGAAAACTCTTATTTACTGGCCCTTTTATTCTTGCTGCAATCTTTGCATATAGAACTCTTAAGAAATTTACAAATTTGTTATTTTTACATATGTATTTTTTACGTATATACTGACAGTAGTACAAATTTAATTAATTTTAGGAAGTATTTCTCACTTATCTTGGCACATTGAGAAGCAGCTGAGTTTAGCATAGTGGCCTTAAAACTTTTATTAACACCCAGTTGACCTAGGTATTGAGTGTATTGTTTGTGATACTTAGATACAATGTGTAATGATCAGGTTGGTGTTTATCAATTCTGTCTCAAACATTGATGATTTATATGGACTAGAAGAAAATATGGTATGCCTACATTATGAAATGTTAATGCTCTTACATAAAAAAGTTATATTGTCACTTGTGCCAGTGTAAAACTGAAGAGGAGAGAGAAATTCTTCCTCCTGTAATTCAAGTTTTGCAATAGCTCTGTGTGCTGTTTGACCTGGGACTAGTTGTTAGCTTTATGAACAGACTTCATAAAAGGAAGCTTCTTAAGGCATGTAAAGTCCTCTTTCAAAGGGATTTAATTGTCTATTGATGTTAATTACAGGAGGGTTCTGATGATGATGATGAGGGAGAGGAAGAAGAAGAGGAGAATACAGATTACCTCACAGATTCCAACAAGGAGAATGAAACTGATGAAGAGAATGCTGTATGTATGGCTTTTTTTTTTTTTAAACTGTGTAGTGTTTTTGAGTATTTGAATTTTAGCCTGTGATTATGAAAAAAAAAAAAAAAAATGGCTTTCTTGGGAACTCACTTGCACTCGGTTCTCCCTTGGGTAACAAGTTCTTTTAACCTTCAGTCTTTGGTTATGTTGACCACATCAGTACACAAAGGCTCTAACCTATGAAGTCTCCCAGTGAAAATTTGTTCCGGTATTTTCTTTGTTTTGATAAGGAGGTGATGATTAAAGGAGGTGGACTGAAACATGTTCCTTGTGTAGAAGATGAGGACTTCATCCAAGCTCTGGACAAAATGATGCTAGAAAACCTTCAGGTATGAAATATTCTGTGTTTAGAAATTCTTTTGAACACAAAACATTGTAGCACACAAAATTCTGATTAATGTTAGAGTCTCTATAAACAGCCACCTCTGTAGCATATCTTCCTCATGTACATGGGTTGTGACTGCCAGCACATCCTGGGTCCCTGATTTGCAGTGTGAGGGTGGGGGACAGGGGATAAATATAGTTAATGTAAGACTGGGAACAGTCATTTTTAAGAGTGTGTACTGTCTTAACTGAGCTTGGTTCCCAACATTAGTGTTGGACAGCTAACAGGTATTTGTGATTCTAGCACTTGGAGACCAATAAATCTTTATGTCCACAGCATTAATAAACTAGATTTGAGAGGTAGGATGAGTTAGGTTTTCTCTGTGTGGCACTGGCTGTCCTAGAACTCTGTAGGTCAGGCTGGCCTTGAACTCAGAGATTCACCTGCCTGTCCTTCCCAAGTGCTGGGATTAAAGCTGTACACTACCACACCCAGCTAATAAACTAGATTTTATCAAAACTCACAATGCTGTTTGTTTTTGTTTTGGTATGTAGTACTGGAGGTCAAACCCAAGACCTTGTCCGTACTAGCTGGGCACTGAACTGCATTCCTAACCCTCCAGTTAGCAATTATATAAATATCACAGTAATTTGGAATAATACATTTTCTATAATTGGAGGGAAAATCCTTTGGGTTGTTTGCATCTGCTTATTAAATTACTGTCACTCTTTGGTGACATAACAGTGCTTTTGTTGGAACATAGAGTTGAGGAACAAGCACTGGGGTGTAGGTTCAATTGAAGGGAAGAAGTGAAAATGTTCAATATAGATACTTATCAGTTTGTAGTAGAAAGGGAAGAGAAATAGGGAGTGACTAGGATAGAGCAAGGTGGTTTCTTGTCTTGGTTTGTTTATGATATTAAGTCATTATATGCTGATGAACTAGTCCTTTAGAGAAGAAATACTAGATTTTACTAGTGACACAGTTATTGATGGATTCAACATATCTCCATCTTCATCCCTCCCCAAAGTATTTTTCTTTCTATAGTTATTATTGTTTAGAATATCATTATACATATATTAGGTGTTAGGCCAATTTGCTTCTTCTTTCAGATGTTAATTATTTCTGTATTTCTTTATATATCCAGATGTTTTGGTGTGTGTGTGTGTGTGTGTGTATACATGGAGGGGTTGGTTGGTTGGTTTTGCTTTGGGTTTTTTGGGGGGGTCCCCAATGTAATATTTTTATTAATTATTTGAGAATTTCATACAGTGCACCCTGAACACTTGCTTCCCATTCCTCCCAGGTCTACCCTGCTACCTTGTGCTCCCTCCTCTAATAAAAACTTAAAACAAAACACCAAGTCTAATTTGTGTTTCCCATAAACTCATTGGCACATTGTCATATTTGTAGTGCACAGCCCCTTAAAGAAAACTGAGTCCTTTCCCATCCACCCCAACGGCTCCCCCACCCCAGCCAGAGACCATTAACTGTTAAGAGTTACACTTCAGCATCTTTATCACAAGTTTTAAAGACTCCCTCCAATAACTTCCTGTCTGGACTGTGGTGTTTTTGTTTTGTTTGTTTTTGAGTCAAGGTCCTATTAAGTACCTGAGATTGGCCTCAGACTTAATAATTAGCTCAGACTTCCCTTAAATTTATGATCTTCCTGCCTTAGCCTCCTAACTGCTTGAGGTACATATGCATGCTACTATAATTAGCCCAAAAGCCCTTAGTTTATGAAGTAAATTTCATGTCAGTTTTGAGTCACGTGAAATAAAGCATAATTATTCTAATCTTCTGAAAGAGAAATAAAAGTTTACATAAACTTGTGGAGTTAGTACCATTTAATAAATATTGAGCAACTACTATTTGACTAACATTGTACAACAGATGAAGTATAAGTAGTAAATAAGAGAGATGCTTTTTCTGTTCTTGGAAATGATAGTTTTAAAATACTACTTATTGGTAAAGATAGATCGTTTTGGTTTATAGGAAGGGAAGATCCTTTTTAGGTGGAGTGGTGGAGAAGACATTTCTAATATCACAATGGAGCTGTTTAAATTTAAGGGTGGGCTGGTAAGATGGCTCGGTGGTTAAGAGCACTGGCTGCTCTTCCAGAGATGTAATCCAAGCACCCCATGGTGGTCACAACCATCTGTATACCAGTTTCAGGGGATCCAATGCCTCTGCAGGTATCAGGCATACAAGTGGTACATAGTTACATGAATGCAGGCAAAATATCCACACACATAAAATAAAATTTTTTAGTTAGGTGAAAGGGGAGAAAATTTCCGGTTTTGAGACAAAAAAGATCTTGCTTTTGAAAACTAAATAGAAGTTTAGTATCAGTGAACACAATCTACAGGAAAATGGTGACAAGAACAGAGGCCCTTATTAGGAACCCTTGGAAGAACAAGTCCTATGTGGGGATAGTTCTGGTAGGGGCAAAGTTACAAAAGCTGAAAGGCTGTTTTGGTCATCACCAGGTTAGCATATGGTGATCTATCTGGTGCAATAGCAGGTTTGAGAGCTTTTCAGTTTTTAGAATGAACTGGATTGTGGGTTTGATCTTTTATAGTTGTGGCAGGTGCCTAAATAAATAAATATTTTAGTGGAGGAAGAATTTATTTTGTATTTCGGTTTTAGTCCTTGATTGACTCCATTACATTTAGGCATATGGCAGCATGGAAGCATCATGAGGGAGTACATGGTATAGGAAACTATTACCCCAAGGAAACATAAGGGGCCAAGGACAAGATACAGTGCTAAGAACATGCTTCTAGTAACCTGCTTCCTGCAGCCAGGCTTGTGTGTTGGTTAGACTTTTGTCACTGTGACAAACACCTGAGAGAACAACTTATAGGGAAGAAAGATTATTTTTGGCATCCAATTTTAGTCCATTACTGCTTTATGTCTGTGGCATGGCTGTAGGGGTGTATAATAATGACTGTTTACCTCCTAGAGGCAGCAGGGGCCAAGATAGAGTCTTCAGAGGTACTTTCTCCATAGTACATTTCCTCCAGCAAGTTCCCACCTCCTAAAATTTCTCAATATTTTCTAAAGTGGCACTCCTAGCTGGGACTAAACTTTATAGACCAGGCTGGCTTCCCCTCCCTAGTGTTGGGATTAAAGGCATACACCACTACACCCAGCCTGGGCACTAAACTTTTAATGTGAATCTTTGAAGGATATTTTATACTATTTAGTTGGACTATCTTTTTGGGGGAACCACCAGCCTCCAAATAATGACTCAGAGATTTACTAATTATGAAAGTTTGCCCTTTTGCTTAGGCTCATTCCCAACTAGCTCTTGTAATTTAATTAACCAATTTCTATTAATCTATATTCTGCCAGGTACCTTTATATCCTCTATTCTGTATGTCCGACTCTCTCTGTGTCTTGCTGGCATCTCTTGTACACTCCAGATTCTTCTCCAGTTCCTTTCTCTCCCCAGAAGTCCTGCCTAGTCTCTCTTGCCTAGCTATTGGCCATTCAGCTCTTTATTAAACCAATCACAACAATAACATTTTTACACCATATACAAATATCCCATAACATTATTGAACTCATAGCAAGGTTTCACCTCCTGTGTTTCCATTACTTCTCAATAATGCCATTAGTGGATTAATACCCTTATGATCTATAACCTCTCAAGAACACTGGAGCCTGTGAGATGACTCAGCAGATGAAAGCACTGCCTGCCAATTTTGATGAGCTGAGTTGAATCCCCAGGACCCACGTGGTGGAAGGAGTAAACTAACCATTCTGCATTGTCCTCTGACCTTCATATGTACACTGTGGCACATGTTTTGCAACCCCCTCCTCAAAATAATACATATAAAATAAAGGAATAAATGTAAAAATAAGTCTTAGTTGTTTTATCAATGGTGTTAGTTGTCTGTCAGTGAAGAATCAAATAAGGAGATTGCATGTATTTCTATCTGCTGTCCAAATAGATGCCCAAGAATAGTATTAGAAAGAAAAAGATGTGCTATCCTATCTCTATTCCCCACTACTCAAAAAGCTGAAGCCAATGGTTCACAAATTTGAGACCTGCATGGACTACAGAATGAGTTTAAGGCCACCCTGGGCAACTTAGTAAGTTCAATCATGTCTCAATAATAAAAATAATAAATAATAATAAAAGTGAAAGCATTGGGGACATGGTTCAGTGGTAGGATGTACCTAGACATGTTCAAGGCCCCGAACTCAATCTCTGGCACTACAGATTAGTTATTTATATGTGTTTAATATAGGACAGTTTGCTTGGTAATGGTTGTTTGATTATATGTGTACATTAGCATTATGTCAGAGAAACTCTGGAGGAACATAACCCATTGCTAATTCTGGTTGCATCTTCAGCTGAAACAGAGAGAGGTAAGATAAAGGAATTAGTATAGACACTAATACAATTTTGTATTTAAATATCTTACCAAGAGAATTGTTAATTTTTTAATCATTAATAATTTAGAAATGCAAGTCAAGATTTGCCTAACATAAACTTTTCATTTTTTAACTAAAAGGTCTTTATAAATCTAATGAATCTGGGACTACTTTAGGCTAATTGTAATAAATTGTAACTTAGAAAACAAACAAAAACTAATAGAACTGTCATTTTCCTTGGTTGGCAAGTCTCTTGACTATATAAAGCTCATATCAAAAGATGATTTGAGGATTAGAAGAGCAGTTTTGAGACTATGAAAGGACTCAGCCTGCTCCATTCATCAGTATGTAGATAGAAATTGTGGCATGAATTTAGGATTCCCACTTCCTTAAATACATTGTTTCAGGTCCCTGCTTTTGCACCTGTTCTGCTTAAATTTTTTCTGTTATTTCCAAATTGCTGTTTTACCATCTGCTTTGAAGAAGTTACACTGTCTTTAATATTCTCAAATGTCTCATTTCTGTTCATTCCTATACCTACCCACTCCTAGTTAGGGCACAGCTAATCACCTCTCATGTATCATAGCTTATGTTTTACAAGCTTTCTGAAGGTACACTAAATAAATTCCCCTACCCCTGCCTCGTGCGTGCGTGCGTGCGTGCGTGCGTGCGTGCGTGTGTGTGTGTGTGTGTGTGTGTTAGCCTGGTTAGATTGAAATAGACATTGTGTGTCTTCGTCTGTCACTCTTCACATCTTTTGAACCTAGAGATTGGTTTAGACTGTCTGGTCAGTCGGCCCCTGGGATCTTCCTGTGTCTTCCTACCAGTGCTGGGACTACTATAGCCTTTTATGTGGGTGCTAGTGATCCAAACTTAGTTCTTCATGCATGTATTGCATGCACTCTACCTACTGAGCCATCTCCCCAGCCCCTAGACTAAATAAATCCTTTTACTTTTAACTACCTCCAAGCTTAACATCAATGAAGGCCCATGTAATTAATTGTTTGGAAAATTCATTGTGAATACTAAAATCAATTGATACTACAACCAAGAAATCAATGTGAATTGCTATAGATTTCATTTGTTCTTGAGTGTTTGTTGAGCACCTGTTGTATATAAAGTACTGCTTGTGAATGCTGGGGAGAGGGTAATAAGTACTTGGTGCAGTAAAAGGGTCAGACTTCAGACACTGATGTTTTCTGATATTACAAAAACAGATGTGAGCTATGAGAGTGACAGGACAGAATGCTTTTGAATAATTCAAATTTATGGGACCTGTAGTGCTGTGTGTCTATGGGAGGCTCGTGCAGTCAGTAGAAGCCAAATCCCATGGTTCCTTGGAGGTCAGACACAAAGACTTTATAGGTGGTGAGAAATATTCCTTGGTTTCATTTGTGTTTCAGAGTCTCAGGATCTTAGGGTCATGTTTTAAGAAATACCATGTTGGCTGGCAGGGGTGGCGTATGCCTTTAATCTCAGCAGTTGGTAGGCAGAGGCAGGAAAATTTCTGTGAGTTCCAGGCCAGCCTGATCTACAAAATTGAGTTCCTGGGCAGCCAGAACTGTTAAATAGAGAAACTTTGTCTCAAACCCTGCTCACCCCCCCCCAAAAAAAAAAAGAAAAAGAAAGAAAAGAATTACCATGTTGAATGAATTGTTTGCAGTTTATATTTCTGTGTTTCAGAATATTTATATACTTTTTAAATTTCTGTCTTGAAGCAGAGAAGTGGTGAATCTGTTAAAGTGCACCAACTTGATGTTGCTATTCCTTTGCATCTCAAAAGCCAGCTGAGGAAAGGACCCCCACTTGGTGGGGGGGAAGGAGAGACAGAATCTGCAGACACAATGCCGTTTGTTATGTTAACAAGAAAAGGCAATAAACAGCAGGTAAGAAATATCCACTGTGTAATTAATTGTTGGTTATCAGGTGTGAGAATTAACTTTGTTTAATAAATTCTAAGTTATCCTTTTCGTACAAAAAAGGATGGAAACTTTTAAATATTCACTGGTAGAAGTATTATCCATTATATGTATGGAAGATGCATTGATTGACTTACAGAATGGATGTGTGTTACTGGAAAAAACATTTAAATTCTAAGTGCATATACATCTGTAAGAACATATAAATTTCCTTGACTTTACATAGAAAACTGTACAAAGAAGTTCAGTGTGGAGGTAGGGAAGAAGATATTGACTAACATCTTAAGAAAATCCTGAGCTGCCAAGTTTTTTTTTGAAATCTGTTACCTGACCCTGTTTCTTCTCTTATATTCTTACTATATGCTCTCTCTTCACCACGTTTTACATATGGTCTATCATTTCCCTGGCTGCTATGCCATTACTTTAGGGATTCATGTGTGTTCATTTAGCAGATACTGAGCATCAACTTTGCACCAGTAAGCATGTGTATGTGTCTCGGTCCTAGGACTTTGGTCACACACACGATGGAATGACTATCCTCGTGGGTTTTATATCCTACTGAGATAATAAGACATGGTGTACAAGGATAAAGGCCAGCTCTCAGACACAGCTCTTGGTTGCACATGTATCAGTTCTATTTTTATATTTTTTTATTTCTGATATCAGGTTCATTTTTAAAGTTGATTAATTCATGTAATAATTAACACTTCAATTTTAACAATAAATATAATAATGGTGTACGTTAGAATCAAATACTAGATTTTATGAAATAAAAATAGCTGCCACATGGCTAGACAAGTCTAATACTTGCTTTTCATGTTATCCATGTAGCCATTTGACATAGTTGTGTTCATGCTAGGCCCTTTGTATAGAGCCTAAGTTAAGCAAACTCTTCCTCTCTTGGAGCTTTCATTCTCGTTTAGGGAGGCATGTAGTAAAGAAATTCAGTGTCTGCTTTGGGTAATATGAGGTTAATAAAGTAAGATGAGGAGAGATAATGATAGGGATAGAGACAAGAGACTTTCAGTGATTGCCATCTGTGATGGAAAGAAGAGTCTGTATTGAAAATAATAATCCCAGCATAGTGAGTGAGATGGCTCAGTGGGTACAGGTGACAGACCAAGTTCAGCCACAGAACTCAACTGGGAAAAGAACTGACTCCCAGAAATTGTCCTCTGACATACATACTCTCTATATCGGTCTGTATATCTTACCTGTCTCACACAGAGACAAAGTGAATAAATAAATCTAACTAAAAAAACCAAAGGTCTTCCTGGAGATGGAGGCTGAATGACCCTAGGAAGAGGATAATGGTAAGCAAGAATCTCTGAAAGATTAGCAGGGCTATAACTTGGACTTGGATGTCTGCTTCTCTGTCCCTTTGTCCTCCACAGCTTGCCTCCCTGGTATCCTTTCAGATTTAGCTCCTTCTGGATCCAGTAGCTGAGGCCCAGTCCTGTCATTTAGAGAACAGAGGGCCACCTTCCTCAATTTCCCAGGTCCTCCAGGCCCAGTTCCAGTTCGCATTGACTTCCTGAGGACAAAGGACAGCTTTGTGGCACTGTCCTTAGTCACCAGTGCCAGCAGATGGAAGCCCAAGCAAAGATGCTGACTCCTTGCACACACCTAAGACCTGAACCTGAAAATAGCCTAATCTTGAACCCAGGGCTCAAAATGGGCTGCCACCTAAATGCTCTCAGCCTTGTTCCAGAACCTAGAAACTCTGTTACACTGCAATATCCATAAAACTCTGCTCCTTCCCAAGGAACTGGAGTGTGTGCAAGTATTCAAACCATGGGAATAGGCAAGATAGGGAGTCATTTAACTCCTAGGCCCTGACTCTTGACCTCCAGTATTGTGGCGGGGAGTCTCCATTTTAGCTGTCAAGCTACTAGGCAGGTGTGAGGGGTTGAGGGCCTGCCCCTTGGAAAAGACAACCCCCACTAAATTAACACCTTAGTGTAAGAAGAAGGAAAAAAAAAAAAAAAGGAAAGATTAAGACAATCTTAGGCTGAGGGGCACAAAGGCTTAAGAGCCTTTCATCCATGTTTACCCATCCTCCACACTGCTGCTCCCAGTCTGTCTAATGTTTGGGCTATGTGACTAGATAAAATTCCTTCCTCTCTGCATTTTTTTATTTCTAAATGAACATCTCTGGGTGTGTGTGTGTGTGTGTGTGTGTGTGTGTAAGTAATGTACTTTGGTGTTTTGCCACAGAACTGGAGTAACAGACAGTTATGAGCTGCTATGTGAATGCTGGGAATTGAACCTGGGTCCTCTGAAAGAACATTCAGTGCTCTTAATCACTAAGCCATCCCTCCAGCCCTAAGTAGTTCTGTTCTTGTCCATACTTTCTTGTTTATTTAGATAAGGGACTGCCGGGCATTGGTGGTACACTTGGGAGGCAAAGGCAGGTGGATCTC
The DNA here is from genome assembly GCF_943737965.1 of Phodopus roborovskii. NCBI lineage: Eukaryota > Metazoa > Chordata > Mammalia > Rodentia > Cricetidae > Phodopus > Phodopus roborovskii. The sequence goes on along the minus strand of NW_026126485.1, from coordinate 16,738,236 downwards.
TGTGAGTTTGAGGCCAGCCTAGTCTACAGAGCTAGTTCCAGGACAGGCTCCAAAGCAATACAGAGAAACTGTCTCAAAAAACCAAAAAGAAAAACTAGATAAGGGATCATGGTAGATTATACCATTCTTTTGCTGGTTCGTAAAGTCTCAATAATAGCAACATAATAGGGCCAGCAAGGACTTTACAACAAGACTAACATTAAAATTAACATGTCAAAGTCGAACACTTCCGTCCATTGTGCTGTCAAAAGGCCCACCCCTCTGCCTGTACATCAGGGCTGTGCTTTCTGTGCTCACTCAGTTTCTAAGCAAGAAAGTGAGAGCCGATTTTGAAAGAATCCTAAATTAGGTGTTATATCCAGATCTTTGCAGGAACTACTTTTCAGTTACCTGGAGTTGCTAATTTACCACTCTAACCAGGGACTTTTTTTTCCCTGGGCCTAGCTAGTTTTTTTGAGCTAGACTTTTTTTTTTTTTTTTTTTTTTTTTTTAAAAGAAACTTAGTCATCACATTTTAGGTCTCCTTTATTCTCCTATATATCCCCTACCCATACCAATGGCTTTTCTTGGCAAAGAAAAAAAAAAAAAAAAGTCTGAAAAGGGCATTTAATTCTAGCATTTTAAAGCATATACAATGCACAAAATCTTTACTTGGTTCCCATTACTGCATAGCTATTCATGTTTTGGCATGTACCTTGGATCTTGAGTTTTATTAACTAAAAGTAAGCTTAGAAATATCTTTTCAGAAGAAAAGCTGTGCAATAGTTTTCCTCTTTATTATATTCAGGAACACATAAAAATCTATTGTCATCAGCTTGTACATGCTGTTTAGTCTGTATACAGCTTGTAGGCTTTGACATTAAATCAAGATGTACCTTAAGGCCAGGCATGGTGATACACATCTGTAATTCTCAGAGGTTCAAACAGGGTCATTAATTTGAAATCCAATTTCAGGAAAATTATTTGAAGAGGCATCATGGTATTTTGTGGTTTGAATAAGTGTATTTTGTTCTGATTTTTGTTTTTTTATTTAGCTTTTGGGTGTTGGCTTTCTGGTGCAATGGCTTTTCTTCAAGCATGAAATTTGTTGCTATATAGCAATGTTTAATTCTTCACTTCAGTGAAAGATATCTTTGTGTACTAGATTCCTGTTTAGAAAAACCTTACAATAAGTGACATCATCTGCAGAAAAATTATATCACTGAAGTGAGTTGGTGAAGAAGTAAAAGAAAAACAGTATCAACAATTAATGTCTACATGTACATATTTTGCTCATTAAAATATTTTAGCATAATAGCTCTGTTATTTGAATATTTTGTTTTTAAAAATACAAAGTAAATTGGGCAGCGATGGCACATACCTTTAATCCCAGTTCTCAGGAGGCAGAGCAGGTGGATCTCTTGAGTTCAAGGCCAACCTGGTCTGCAGAGTGAGTTCCAAGATAGCCAGGGCTACATAAAGAACCCTATCTTGAAGGGGAAAAAAAAGTAGGAGTTAAAGAGATGGCTCAACAGTTAGTTCAGTGTTTTTGATACAATCATGAGGACCAGAGTTTGGTTCCAACAAACCAGAATCCCACAGGCACTTGTAACTCAGCTCTGAGGAATCCATCACGTTCTTCTTTCTTTCACACAAGCAAATATGCAAATAAAATGAATGCTTAAAAAATGCAAAGAATATTTAACTTAATACTGGAAAACAAACCATTCTTTTGCAACCAGTACCCATAAAGAATTATGATTTCTTATGTGTTTTGACTAGGATAATTATTTACTGTAACCTAAGACTGACTGACTCTCTCTATATATGTGTGTGTGTATATGTGTGTGTGTGTGTGTTTATGTATGTATGTATGTAGTTATAAAATGCAGCTAGTAACGATCCAGTTTAAAACACCCTCAGTCCTCACTGTTACTGACACATGCTCCAGAAGTTCAGTGAGTGATCATGCCTTTGATCTAGAGTCATACATTAGGTCTCTTAGGGTAGTGCAACAGAGATTTTAGGTTATATGCTTAGGTGGTTAGCACAGATTACTTTAAAAATTTCCCATGGAACCATGAACCATAATTTAGATTTTTATCTAAGTTTGTCTGCCATATGTATTCCTAAGCTAGAAACATCTTGGTTAAAACCAGCATTCCAAGAAAGGAATCTGGACCTCTGGATCAGTTGCTTCAGTCTCATTTTCAAATCGAAAAAGTACTCAGAATGCGGAAGGAGGGTCAGATTTGCCTCATGTGGTTTGGGAGGCAGGTAAAAATGTAAGGAATTTGCCTTTTATTTTGCTTTATAAAAGCCTTTTAAAAGTTGTTCACATATCATGGGTCTGCAGAATGAAAAGTTGTCCTGTCTCCAGGTGTTTGCTTCCAGAGATCTCATTATAGATGGTGTGAGCTATTCATGAAGTCAGTTAAACTTAGTGGCCTTCTGGTTACTATTCACTGCCAATTGGCTGTGTTTCTTCTTAGAATAATACAGGTATCATTTGGACAGATCTGATTTACAGTAAAGGATAGATTGGGGTTTATTGAGGGGGGTGTTATTTGGTGTTTTGTTTTTGTTTTTGAGACAGGGTTTCTTTGTGTAGTCTTGGTTGTCCTAGAACTAACTGTGTAGACTGAACTGGTCTCAAACTTACAGAGATCCACCTGTTTCTGCCTCCCAAGTGCTGGGACTGAAGGTGTGCACTACCACTGGCCAGCCTACTAATACTGTTTTCTAAACTAATATTTTTAATTCTACTTCACTGTTTTGTCAGGCTATTTGTGATTCCAATGTTATTTTTCCTCCAGTTTAAGATTCTTAATGTGCCCATGTCGTCCCAACTTGCTGCAAATCATTGGAACCAGCAACAAGCAGAACAAGAAGAGAGGATGAGAATGAAAAAGCTCACATTAGATATCAATGAACGGCAAGAACAAGAAGATTATCAAGGTATAAAATAATTTATAAGTGGGCTGGAAAGATGACTCAGAGGTCATGAGTTCAATTCCCAGCAACCAGATGGTGGCTTACAACCATCTATAATGAAATCTGATACCCTCTTCTGGTGTATAGGCAGAACACTGTGTACATAGTAAATAAATAAATCTTTTTTTTTTTTAAAGATAGTATAAGTAATAACAAAATAATAGTAATCATTTATAGGCCAGGAATGGTGGCATAGGCTTACAGTGCCATCACTCTGGAGGCTACGGCAGGAAGATCACCAAACATTTGAGGACAGCTTAGGCTACATAGTAAAACTATCTTAAAAAGAAGAAAGAAACCTGCTAACATTGTAGAGGGGCTGGAAAGATGGCTTAGCAGTAAAGAGCACATACTGCTCTTCCAGAGGACCTGAATTTGATTACCTGGAACTACATCTGGAAGCTCACAAACTTCCTGTAGCTACAACTCCAGGGGGACCAACTCCTCTGGTTTCCGTTGCCATTCATGTGCACATAACTCACACATGTACACAATTAAAATGAGTATTTTTTGATGGTTTTTCAAGACAGGATTTCTCTGTGTAGTCCTATCTTAGGACTTGCTTTGTAGATTAGGCTGGCCTCAAACTCATGGAGCCACCTGCTTCTGCTTCCTGAGTGCTGGAATTAAAGGCATGTACCACCATGCCTAGCTATAAAAATAAATATTACCAATATAAACAAAAACAAAAATGTGGAAATTTGGGGCTATGAAGTTCAGTTTGTAAAATGTTTACTATGCAAGCATAAGGACTTGAGTTGAAATTCCCAGTGCCACACAAAACAGGTGTGGTGATTATTAACATGTGTAACAACTCCAGTGTTGGGGAGGCAGATCCCTGAGGCTTGCTAGCCAGCCAACCTCAAGGAATAGGCAATGCCCAAATCCTAATGAGTGATCCTGTTGAAAAAAAAAAAAAAAAAAACATGGAAAGTGGCTGAGGAGAAGCAACACCCCTAGGTTGTCCTAGAGTGTTTTAGATGTAGCTATCAAACTTGTTACTTGCTTTACCTTTTCATGCTTTCAATACTTCATAATCATTAGCCTACATAATGTTCTTTTCTGAAAGTTGCTACCTACATATAAATGCCAATGAACTGGATCTCCCTGGTCTTTTGTGTGTTTGTAGAAGTACATATTTACAAGAGCTAACAGCATTTTTCCCTTTGCTCCTAATCACAGAAATGTTGCAGTCTCTTGCACAGCGCCCAGCTCCAGCCAACACCAATCGTGAGCGGCGACCTCGTTACCAACATCCAAAGGGAGCACCTAATGCAGATCTAATCTTTAAGACTGGTGGGAGGTAAACAGCTTTCACTTGCTTCTTCCTCACAAGGGTTTCTGTTAGTGTTTTTGTGAACAAATTAAGAGTTTAGGATTAGATGCAATATAGTTAATTTTACTGTTACATCAGTACTAAACATACAAAATAGCTTAAGAGGTGATGAGAACTATTAGTTTCCTGCCTATTCACTTTCTTTAAAGTGTATGCTGTAATACGGATGTATCCCTTTTGTAACATCATCAGAAACCAGAACTGTTACAATGTTTTTAATTTTAATATTTACCATAATATTGACATTTGCATTTGGTAGGCTAACTTCTCAGGTGTTCTTGTCAGTATACAAGATGTTCTCAACTCAAAGTAATGTCTTTTTATTGTTTTTATTTGTTGGGTTGTCAAAAAGTAGAACGAAACAGTGTTCATACCCTCGAGGCTAGAGTCCAATGGAAAATTGACCTTACAAATACTTGAAAGTTAGTTCTTCCCTACTTGTTTTGGGGAATGGGTTTGTTTTATTGGTGGGGGTAGGTGGGTGTTCGAGAGAGGGTGTCCCTGTGTAGCCCTCAGTGCCCTAAAGCTCACTGTAAACTGGGTTTGCCTTGAACTCAGACCTTCCTCTGCCTCTGAGTGCTGGGATTAAAGGTGAGCACCACCACACTCAGCTTAGTCATTTATTTATTTATTTGTTTGTTTGTTTGTTTGTTTGTTTGAATTGTTTTGAAAGAATACAAAGATACAAAATTTTTCCTAGGAAATAGAAAACATAAAATATAGGGAAATAGATATGTAAATATAAAAATGCATTAAAAACACTTGTGCTTTTTTTTTTTTTTTAATTTCATGTGCATTGCTGTTTAGCCTGCATGTATGTCTGTGTGAGAGTTTCAGATCCCTAGGAACTGGAGTTACATACAGTTGTGAGCCACCATGTGGGTGCTGGGATTTGAAACTGGGTCTTCTGGAAGAGCAGTCAATGGTCTTAACCACTGAGCAGCCATCTTTCCAGTCAGGTTTCTTAGTCTGCTGATGGTGTTATGTAGTTGTCTTTCAAAAATTCTGTGTTAACATTCTTTCATTTGCCTTTGAATCCCCCATTGAAGGAGGTAGCCTTGTTTGTTCTTCCTTTCTTCAAAGTAAGGCTATGATTTACCATTGCCATTTCACTGAAGCTTTACAGGGAACCCTTCCTGCCTCTTGAGTATTGTCTTAGTCACCCTCATAGTATAAGCTTTGTTTTTTGTTTTTGAAAGTTTTTTTGCTTTAAATTTTATTGTACATCTATATACCATGTATACCTGGTGCCTGAGGAAGTCAGAAGACACACTGGATTTCCTGGACCTGGAGTTAAGGATGGTTGTGAGCCACCATATGGGTGCCGGGAATCAGATCTGAGTCATCTGCAAAAAAAAAAAAAAAAAGTGCTCCAAACTGCTGAGCCATCTCCAACATCCCTCCCTCCCACCTTTTATTTATTTTTTTACTTTATTCTTTAATTTTACATATTTTGAGATAGAGTCTTACTATGTAGCTTATGTAGCTCTGGCTGGCCTGGAACTTACTATGTAGACCAAGCCAGCTTTGGACTCAGAAATCTGCCTGCCTCTTCTTCGTGAGGGCTGGGATTAAAGGCATCTCTCACTACACCTGGCTCTTTTTTCCTTATGTACCCATCCCTTGGTTTCTGTGACTTCTGGGGTCTAATTTTTTTCTTCTCTCCAATCCCCTTAGCCCTATGAGCATGGATTGCCAGTAAATGTGTTCCTTGGACTCAGCCTCAGCCTTCTCCTTGCCTTCTGTTCTCTGGAGACAGTTCATCCCTGCTGTGGTCCACTTGCAATCCAGAACTCTTACACCCATACCTTGAACTTGAGTTTCTGACTATTCAACTCTGTTGTTTATAAGACAAACCTACTGTATGCACTGGCCCAACCCCTTCTCCCACTGTGTTCTGCAGATTAGTTAACATAGTCAACCCCATTTATCTACACTGTAAAGGAGTTTGGGGTTTCACTCATCCCTTTCTCAATTACCTCGTCTACATAATAAATTAGTTTTTAGATTCTTCTACTAAGTAACTCGTTTTTTGCCTATGTTTTCCACCTGAGTGCCAAGATTTAGATCAAGGGCCGGGTGGTGTCAAACGCCTTTAATCCCAGCACTCAGGAGACAGAGGCAGGTGGATCTCTGAGTTCTTTGAGGCCAGCCTGGTCTACAAGAGCTAGTTCTAGGTCAGCTAAGACTACTCAAAAAAACAAAACAAACTTTAGATCAAGGAACCACTGGAGTACTTGCAACATTGTTCTTTTAGCTAATTTCAAGTGTAGATTGATTGCTGTTGTAGCCTCTCATCAACTTTGCGGTCTATTCCAACTCTTGAGAGTTATTGGTACCTAGTATTCTGAGATGTAATCTATACAGACTTTGTGAGCCCTTCTACTTAAAGCCCCTCAGTGGTCCTTCATGCTGAGCTTATAGTATAAACTCTGGATTACACAACTTGGTTAACACTTCTTGTTCTCATATTCTCAGCCAAGCTGGCCTCTTGGTTAACTGAATTCCTTTCTCCCTCTCACTGAAGCCATAGCCTGCTTATCCCCAATCCCTGGTAACTATGTTCTTTTAGGGCCTGCCTTGGTATTTTCAGGACTGACCTAGGTAAATAAAGATATGCTGCCATGACGTAATTACCTGTTAGCTTGTCTCCATTCCCCCAGGAGATTGCTGTATAGGCAAGGATTGTGTTTTATCTGTACTTGTTATATCCTACATGGCACTTACTCCCTGGAATCTAACATAAGCTCAGTAAATACTAGTTGAATAGAAAGGGGACTTAATACCATCCATGTCCAATCACTTTTCCAAGTCTTCTCCAAGCTCATTCCTTGTATCCTTTCTTTGTGAGAGTCATAACTCTTCAGCTAGCTTCTGTGGCTTTTTTTTTTTTTTTTTTTTTTTAATCCAAACCCACAACTTTAAAAAAAGAAAAAGAAAACCCTAACTTAATATATTGTCTTAGTTAGGGTTTCTATTGCTATGTCAAACACTATGACCAAAAAACAAATTGAGGAGAAAAGGGGAGTTTATTCAGCTTATGTTTCCATGTTGCTGTTTACCAAAGGAAGTCAGGACAGAACTCAAACAGGATAGGATCCTAGAAGCAGGAGTTGATGCAGAGGCCATGGAGGGGTGCTACTTACTGGTTTGCTTCCCATAGCTTACTCAGCCTGCTTTCTTATGGAACCCAGGACCAGCAGCCCAGGGATGGTACCACACACAGTGGGGTGGGTCCTCCCCCATTGACCACTAATTGAGGACATGCCTTACAGCTGGATCTTGTGGCTGCATTTCCTCAGCTGACACTCTGATGACTCTAGCTTGTGTCAAGTTGACACACAAAACCAGCCAGTACAACTGACCCCTTGTTGACTTGACACACAAACACATCCCTTTGTTTCTTATCCATCCCCAGGATCTCACATTAACAACATAAATAGCTTTAAAAGTCCCATAATCTTTACAAATTCAAAAGCTTTTAAATTTCAGTCTCTTTAAAATATCCAGTCTCTCTAAAAATCCAAAATCTTTTAAAAAGTTCAAAGTCTGTCAGCTGTGGGCTTTTGTAAAATCAAAATTAAATAAATACTCTCTTACTTCAAGATGGAAGAACCAGGGCCCAGTCACAACCAAAGCAAAGCCAACTCCAGCTGTGTGAGCAACACAGCAGCTAATGTGTGGGCCCCTCCTCTGTGGGTCACTTCCTATGCTCTGCCCTCTGCAGCACACACAGCTTGTCCTCTCCGCTGTGGCTGCCTCCACTCCACCGCTGCTGCTGTCCTTGGTGGTTGTCCCATGTACTGGCATTTCCAAACTGCTGGGATCTCTGTTGCAAATGGGCTGCACTTTCATCAGTAACCTCTCTTCAGGGTGCCAAGCCTCCGCTTCTCTTCATGACCCCTTCATTCCTGGGCCTACTACTGCTACTGAGGCTATACCTTCACCAGTGAGTGGCCTCTCCTAGTTTCTCATAGCTGCTTTCTATGGCCCCTTCATGCCTTAAAAACCAGTACCACCTGGTGACTCTTAACACAACCAAGTTCTGCTGCCAGCTCAAGGTACAATCATGGCCATCCCTGGAACACAGCTTCTGTGTTCTGACTCTGAGGTAACACTTCCCAGAAGATGTCACCTCAGTGAAGCTGATCTCTTCTTAATCACCACTAAATTTTCACCTCCAGCTGACCAGTGTCAAGTATCCCAGCAAAGCAAAGGTTTTACTTTAATAGTTCTGGTATCTTGTTAATCATAGCTGACTCCAGGCCCAGCTAACCAGAACCACAGAATATTCAATCAAAATAGCAAATGGACCTGTTGGAGTCTTTAAACTTCCCTCTGAAATTTCACAAACCAGGCTTCTGTCCTCTGCACTGCCCTCAACATTATCTTCCAAGTTCCCACAGACCATCCCTCTGGGCTCTCAGCACTCAGTGGCTTCTCTAGCCCAAAGTTCTAAAGTCCTTCCAAAAGCCTCCCCAAAACATGGTCAGGTCTGTCACAAAGGTACCCTATTACACTGGTACCAACTTGTCTTAGGGTTTTCTGTTGCTGCAACAAAACACCATACCCAATAAGCAAGACAGGGAAGAAAGGTTTTATTTGGCCTATACTTCCATATTGCTATTCATCACAAAAGGAAATCAGTACAGGAACTCAAACAGGATAGAATCCTGGAGGCAGAAGCTGATGCAGAGGCCATGGTGGAGTACTGCTTACTGGCTTGCTTCCCAAGGCTTGCTCAGCCTGCTTTCTTATAGAACCCAGGACCAGCAGCCCAGGGATGGTACCTCCCACAATGGGCTGGGCCCTCCCCATCAATCATTAATTAGGAAAATACCCATTTTATGGAGGCATTTTCTCAATTGAGGTTCCCTGATAACTCTAGTTTTTGTGTCAAGTTGACATAAAACTAGCCAACACATCCATCATCTTTGAGAATGGCCCTCTGAGCCTATCATGGTGGCACATGCTTATCCTAGTACTTAGCCAGGCAGAAACAGGTGTTATTTCTGGGAATTGAAGGCTTGCTTGATCATAGCAAGTTCCAGGCCAGCCAGGGATATATAAGACCCTGTCTCTAAAGGGGCAGGGTGAGGGTGGCATGGGGCAGGAGAATACTTGGCTTGGTGGTTAAGAGTACTTATTGCTCTTTCTGAGGGCTTGAGTTTGGCTGTGGCAGCTTACAACCATCTGTAACTCCAGTTCCAGGGCATCTGATGCCTTCTTCTAATCTCCATGAGATCAGGCATGTACATGGTACATATATGTACATACACACAGACAAAAACATTCACATAAAATCTTTTTATAGGTCCTCTGTAAAGTATAATGAATGCTTTAAAGATGTAGGTGTGCTAGGCAGTGGTGGTGCTGCCATTAGTCCCAGCACTCTCGAGATCTCTGTGAGCTTGAGGCCAAGCCTGGTCTATAGTAAGTTCCAGGACAGCTAGGTCTACACAGAGAAAGTCTACTCCTGTCTTGACCTCCCCCCACACCCCAAAAAAAAAAAAAAAAAAAAAAAAAAAAGGTAAGCATGTAAACAAGAGGTGTTGAGCCTTTTAGAGTACCAAGTGGTCTCTAGCTTTAAATTTTTTAAGTTCTAAATGAAGACATGTAGTTACTTGGAGAAAAAGAAATAGGATGAAATCTGGTGGTTTGGTTCCCATTTATTTTCTTTAGTTTTCACTACAAGTTAACACCGGAAAAGAATGTGGCATCAACAGTTGTCTTAAGTAGGAAAGGGGTAAGTTGACAGGTTGTTTTTAAAGTCAGTTACTAATATTCATGACAGTCCATGTTAAATGAAATATCCTTTTAAATTGGTTACTGAAGTAGTTGCAACATCTTTGCCGGGGGATTCGATAGGCATAATCAAGAGTTGAAAGGAATGTAAATTAACAGCCCTTTAGAATAATTACAGGCATTTACCTTGAATGAAGTAAGGTGCTGTAAGTAAAACTATTTTCTAAATTTTTCAGTAGTGCAGAACAAGTTGCTTTCTGTTCTGTTAGTGTTGAAAGCTGACACTGTGGTGTCTTCGGAAAGTGTTGGTACTGATGTCGAGATGCTTCAATTTCACATGGATTATTCCAGAGCTTTTCACATTTTGCTGATGTACATCAATTATGTACTGAAATTCATCTTGCCTACCCTTGTTGTTTTGAGACAGGGCATTGCTATGCTGTCTAGGCTGATTTAAGTAATCCCATCCCAAGCTTAGTTCTCCCAGGCATCCAGGACAGCAGGCTTACAACTTTTATTATATACCCCCTGAGAGAGAGAGAGACAGAGACATACACTACTGGGTAATTAGCCCAACTGGGCACGTGTTCTACCATTGACCTAAACCCCCAGCCCATGGGGTTTTTGTTTGTTTTGGTGGAGGGGGGGTTGTTTTTTGTTTGTTTTGAGACAGAGTCTCCCTATGTATAACTCAGGAAAGCCTTCAATTCATAATTGCAGTACACAGACTGGAATATGTTGTTCCAGCACACTCCATTTAGGAACTTTTTTATTGTTTATAATGAAATAGTATACCTTCTAGAATAACATTAACCCAGGTATGCGTTAGAAATACTTTTTTCAGCTTTTAGAATCACTCACGAGAATTCTTTGCTTATAGCTAGTTGAGTGACATTGTACTAAAAGTCTGTCTACAGAGATTTTTTAGTATTTCCTCCTCTCATGCACTCACTTATTCCATTTTAGACAGCTGCTTTGTGTTTACTTCAGGAGAGACCTTTGCATCTTTGAATTCTTGTTTTCAGGAAATGGTGTGTCGATTTTCTCTCTCACCTCCTCCCCATTCAGTTAGTTCAATTCTGGGAGTTTATTTCTGGGTAGATAACAGCTCAGGATACATTTCTCCATGTTTTTATTTTATGTTTTGAAAGTTTGTAAAACATAATGTAGGAGTTAATTCAAGCTGCCTTGAGGAAGTACAACAGATTGAGTGGCTTGAGCAGCGGAAGTTTGTCTCAGTTTTGGAGACAGGAAATGTGAGGCCAGGGAATCAGCAAGTTTCATAATGCGTAGAAGGTTGGGCTACTTATGACCATATCAAAAGTAGGGGAGAGGGAGAAGGTGGGAGACAAATTAGTTGCAGAGAAGGTGTAGGAGCTGCACCTTCTATGGAGGACATGTATGATTTTCAGTAAGTATTCACTTGGAGAAGTTGGTGCATGGTGATTATTGCTGGAACTTGACTCTTTCTTGCCCCAGTTTTGTCCTGCAGTGGTTAAGTTTTTAACGTCACCCTGTTTGTACCTTTAGGAGACGTTGATCCAGCAGCACGTGTCATTTCATTAGGTCCTGTATCTGATGTTGTGGATAGTGGAGTCCTCCAGCAATTGAATGAGAGCAGCGGACACATCTCAGCATGTCGGTCTAGAGAGTTGCGAATCTAAACCTGGGACAGGCTGGGGCCAAGAGGCAGAAACACCAGCCTCTGCCAACACCGGAACAAGCCGACGCTTCCAGACAAGGCAGAAAGGCCTTTTGTAATGGAAATCACGTGAGGGTTAATCTTCTCTTGAGAATGGTGTCAAGAAATGAGAAGGTTCACTTGACTACTGAGCAGTTACACCAGGAAGAGCGTCAATGAGATGACTGAGCCGGAGAAGACACAGTTGAGATGGGAATGGTATGGGGGAAATGAACTTGAGTTTTAAACTTGATTTAAGTTACAGTGTCTCTGAATTGAACATCCCATGTTGGAAGAAGATACATTTGGGGGCTCCAGGACTACAGTAGAAAAGTATAGAGCAAGCAGTAAAATCTTCTAGTAAAAACTTACATGCAGGACAACAAAATGATGAAAGATAAACAAATGCCAGATAAGCCACCAGGAAGGGTTTTGTTAAGGAGTTTGTTTCGAAGGAACAAGGGATGAGGGAGGAAAAACCTGTTTTATCCATCAGAGTCAGTGATGTAAAATTGCCTATTATAGTGAAAGAAAATGTGAAGACTGTTAATATGCAAAGCATTAATTCAGATGGTTTAGAAAAGTCTGATACCAGCCTAAGAACGGGGATGTAGTTGAGCCCATTGTAAGTATCATTGAAAACAAAGCGTGCCAGTGAGCATGTCACAGAAGAACAAAGGACAACAAGAAGTGGATCAGAGTATTTTGTTGACCTTCATGGGTTTACAGCCTCTGTGTCTAAACAAAATATGGAAACAAGTAGCGCTTTTACTTTGCTTTTGTTTCGTTTCATTTTGTTTTCTCCCCCCTTCCCCTCCCCCAGTAGAAATGAGGGTTCTTAGTCTGTTTCTGACAGTCTGTTAATTTATTAGGATAGGTATCTTTCATTTGCTTTCAATAGGCATAGTAATTTAGTTAAAGAACACATCTGTATGCTACAACTTGATTACATCTTTTTTTCTATTTTGCATCTTTCTTTTACCATGTTTCAGTTTCTGCATGTAGATTTCAATAAGAAACAAAACTTGTAAAGTTGTAACATTTCACTTGGAAATGCTGCCCAATCTTCACCAGCTTCACAAATCTGACCTTTGCCGATGCTGCAATAAAGTGTTGTAATTTGGATTTGGCATGATTTGTTTTATTTAGTCTGGGAAATCTTTCAGTTGGTTGGCTAATATCACCCAGGGTCATCTTCATGCTTTACAAAATATTCTCTGATAGGTATGGTGGTACATGACTGTAATTCCAGAACTCAGTACTGAAGCAGGAGGATCACAAGTTGGAGGCTAGCCTGAACTGTATAGTGACTTGAGTATATAGTGAGACTTTGCTTTTTTTTTTCCTTTTCTTTTTTTCTTTCTTTCTTTCTTTCTTTCTTTCTTCCTTCCTTCCTTCCTTCCTTCCTTCCTTCCTTTCTTTCTTTTTTTTTTTTTCTTTTTCTTTTTTAAACAGGGTCTCCCTGTATAGCCTTGTCTGTATATACTCATTCTGAAGATCTTGGAACACAATACATAGACCTAGAACTCTTGGAAATCTGCCTGTCTCTGTTTCCCAAGTGCAGGAATTAAAGGTGTGTGCCACCATGCACACAAGACATTGTCTTTAAAAATCAAGTAGTAGATTTCTTGCCTAGTATGACCCAGGCCCTGTGTTGCATCTCTAAGAAATATGAAAGAAACAAAGAAACTTCCTTCCAATGTTCCTAAGTTAGTCCCCCCACATACATTTGCCAAAGATAAACATATTCACAAACCCAGCTATCAGACCTTTAAGAACTAATGAGCTGAGAACTTACCTTTCTCAAGGTAAGTCCGGCATTTTCCTAGCAGGGCCTCAGACACCCTTACATATATTGCCTTTGCATGACAGACATTGCAGAATTGACCTACTTAACCAAGTAGCTAGCCAGTGGGAAGGTCATAGGCAGTACATGCTGGAAAGAACAAAGGAGGATAAGATGAGAAAAATGGAAGAGGAGAAAAGCAAAAGTAGCAGCTCTCAGAACCACAACCCAAGGAGTCCAGTAAGGGGTGGGGTTTGAACCCCAGTATCACAAATAAGAAAATTTAGGATTGTAAAAAAAAAAACAAAAACCTGCCAATAATAATAATACCAATCCCAATAAGCCAGTGGGATATTACCCTAGAATATAAAGATTAGTGTGGAGAGAAGCATTTTTTGTGCAGATGAGTCATCTTGAGAGGTATCTTGTCGCTCTGTGTCAGTAATTGTGGGATTTTTATTATTAGCAGCAAATAATTTCACTATAGGAAGTAAGTGCTAGAGAATATTGAGAATACTTTACCCCAGTAGTAAAGAGAGAACCTCCAAACTTCCTAACACTTTCAACTGTATATCTTATCTTGATCCATAGTGAGAAACTTAAGGATGGAAATGAAAGTAAATGGGCCCTAGGTCCTCATTGGAAATGACTTAAAGTATTTACATTTTTAGGGGATGGAGAGATGGCTTAGTGATAAAGAGCATTGGCTTTTTCTTCCAGAAGACCCTTATTTAGTCCTTTTACCTACTGGTGCCCAACAACTGTCTGTGACTCCAATTCCAGGAGATTTGATAACCCTTGACCTGTGAGGGCTCTGGACACATACATGGTACATAAATATACATGCCAACAAATCACACAAAGTAAAAATAAATTTTAAAAACTAAAGTGTCTATACTTCAGGGGTTAACTGAGCTATCTAGACTTCAATGTGTTATTTTCTTAAAAGAACATTTGAGATTGCTTGAAGCAAAGGTGGTTATTATAAGGATTCTAAGTACAAAGCAATGTTCAGGAGTCCATGGACATTAGACAAGTAAGTGCAAGAAGAAGTATTCTCTGCTCCTCACCATTGTTCATGCTCATGGTAGACTGTTCTTGCTACTCAAAATGTCACAGACTGGGTAGTTTAAACAATGGCTTCCAGCTCTGGAAGCTGCGAGTCCAAGGGCTCAAAGGCTCGCAGGGTTGGTTTCCTGAAGCCTGTCTTTGCTCTGCAGAGGGTTCTTCCCTATGTCCTCACAAGACCTTTTCATGCATGACATCTTTTCTTTATTTCCTTCTCTCTCTCTCTCTCTCTCTCTCTCTCTCTCTCTCTCTCTCAGACACATAGCCATCTCTGTCTTGGAACTTGATGTGTAACAGAAAATCCAAATTTCCAGTCTTCCTGGGTGCATAAATTCCCATTCTTGGTTTCTATACTTCTGAGGATCAAAGCCAATGTCTCACCATTTTAGATACGCACTCTACCAGCTAAGCCACTTACCCAGGCCTGTCTTTACAACACCTGGCATTTCCATAGGTGCAGAGACTGACTTAATGGACTGCAACCAAGTGTGACTATGAAGAATGTCTGGCTGGCTTGGCTAGGACCTCTCTGAACCTGTGGTCTGATCCCAGGATCCCTGTGAACTACCCAAAGGAAGAATGCTTCCTACATTGAGCTAATTCAAGAATTTAGATGTGGAGTTTCCCACATAGCTGTAAGTTTCATTTCTAACTTTCAGTTTTTCTAGAGCTCCCTGATATTTCTCAGAAACAACTCTAAACATCCTTTTTCTCTGTGTGGCTGGCATTGGCATTGAAGCAGTCAGAACAGTGTTTTAGACTTTAGGCATATATAAAATACAGGTAAAATCAATTTCAAGTTTTGTGAATCCTGTTTGTGAATCCTTCATATAGAACACTAAAAATTAGGTTTGGTTAGCCTGTGTTAAGACTCGTGGATTTAAACATTTATATAAATACTTAGAAAGAATGGGAAGACAAGACAAATGTTTACTTAATCTGTTCTATATACCAAGCTCTGTTCTAAGCAATAGATACAGAAGTAGTGGTTGAGAAGTGTTTTCCTCTCACCTCTCTCAAGACAGGGTTTCTCTGCGTGTGCCTTTAGTCCCAGCACTCAGCAGGCGGCTCTCTGTGAGTTCAAGGCCAGCCTGGTTTATAGAGCAAGTTCCAGGACAGCAACCAAAGCTACAGAGAAACCCTGTCTCGAAAGAATAAGGAAAGAAAACCTAGCCATTCTCTTCTCAGTTTAAGGGGGTACTCTTGTGCCTGCCTTCCTGCTCCAGCACATGTGTAGGGATGTAAGGTGAGAAGTAAGGCACCTTACAGATGCACCATCCCAAGGAGAGGGTGTGTTGGCCCCCTTCATTTGGAAAGGGTCTTCTCTACAGGTTCAAGCACCCTATCTGGTTTACCTTGACTAACTGAGCTCATAATTTGGAAAATAGAAGCAAGTACATGGGTCTGTTTCTCCAGTTCACATTTGGCTCTGGATGGTAGCATGGCCATGATGACTTGGAGCCTGCTTGGATCCGTACTAGCAGAAAGCATCGCCATAGCAGAGAACAGCAGTCTGATGCCATGAACTGTGGCATTCAGGTCTCAGATGTTTGTTCTGATGGAGAACATTTCTTCAGGGAAGCCCAAAGTAAAAGAAATGCTCTCTGTTCTCAGGGGAACAAAGGAAGCAGCAGGCTGGCCAAGGTTACTCTTTCTGTGTGTGGAACATCAGCTCCAGCACTGTGTCTCCATAACTTCCACGAGTTATTGGCCTCAAACCTTCAGCCTTCTCATCTATAAAGTGGAGAAAACCCGGGGTTGTGTGAGAATGTAATAGGATGTCGGGCTTGAGGCTCCGCACAGCAGCTGAGTGCTCCAGAGACATCAGTGTGAAGTGTTATACCATTTCTTCTGCCTCTGTGCCTGGTACAGTGCATGCAAAGTGGACCGAACAAGCTGTGTCCTTGACAGTCTCATAAACCTAATATACAGAGTCAACATCAGGTTCAGACCTAGCAGCCAAAGTCACATGGGTAGATCTAACCCACAACTATTCTTCATTGCTTGTAGTAAAGTGTTCAAGCAGCAATGAGTATACTAACCTTTAGATGAAGCTAGGCTGGTCAAGTTGTGGTTCCCTGCCAAGTAATGTCCACATTTCCCCAGATATCTGCAGATATAAGCCTTTATTTTATTTTCTGTGCACATCTCCCCTAACCAATAACAAAGGCTGATAGTTACATCAATATTATGGAGAAATACATAGTATTTTCATGTCCATAAAGGTCCTGACTTTTTGTTTCTTTTTTTTGCTGAACCCTCCAAAATACCAGGAAAGAATGGTCTGCTGTAGGACTAGGTAGATGACTCAGCAGGTAAAGGTACTTGCTGCCATGTCTGACTGATGACCTGAATTCAATTTCTGAGACCCAGATGATAGAAAGAAAGAACCTATTTCTGAAATTGTCTTCAGACCTCCACCCACCCACCCACATACAACACATACAATAAATACATAAATGTAATTATAAAAATAAAAAAGAATGGACTGTTAGGTCAATCACTGGGGGTTTTCTGAGAGTCAGAAATGACACAATCCAAGATGTGTCTTGGAAGGCTGGGAGAGCCTTGAAACCCCAAAGACTGGAAGCTTTTTCTTTCAGTGGACCAAGAAAATGCTAAGTCACCTAGAAATTGTGCCGATGTGGCTTTAAAAGGCTTCCTTCAGTGTTGGCAAATAATTAGAAATAAAAACCAAAGCAGGACAGTTTTGTTCCTTAGTCAATTTTGACTGCCCACTGTGACTCCAGCTTAAAGGGACACAGTAGTTCTCCATTCGATGATCCCATGTTTATGACAATCTCTGTTGAGGGAACATTGTTTTAACAATGTCTGTGAGGAATGGTACATGTCTTAAATGATTCGAAATATGATTACCACATCCAGAATATTTACCTTCATCTTTCAACATGGGGCCGACTTTCTAACTTTGTAACTGCCCTCTTTCCGATGAGGGCCATGGAGTCAGATGAAGCTGCATTTGAGTTTGGACCCTTACCATTTCCTGAATAAGTTTTGTAATCCGAGCCTCTTTTACCACAATTATACAATGAGAGAGAGAGAGAGAAGTAAATGAACAAACAACTTTTCCAGGGCATTATGAAAACTGGATGCAAAAGTGTTCAACACTTCCTCTATACTGACTTTACAATGATGTGTGAGGCAGGCAAAGCCCTGCTTCTGAGAGCCTGTGTTGGAAGAGGGAATACTACATGAGCAAGCATGAAGGCCACCAGACGGTAAAGTTAGGATGGACACTGCCACACTGCCCAGCTATCTTTGTGTAAACACTGTTCTATGGTCTAGTAGGAGTGCACTTGGCAGATAGCATTTGGCTGATATCTCCAGGGATGGTCTCAGCTGGGCGCTTGGCCAGAGGTAGCCAGGGAGAGGTTCCATATAAAGACAGATCAATGTAGGTTGACAAGGGTCTGGTTATCCAAGACCCAAGTCAAAGCAACTCTGAAGGGCTGAGGGCATGTCATTAGGTTCACGATAGTAACTAATGTCACTTTGTGACAGGTGTCTATGGAGATGGAGGCTGTGGGGTATGGGGAATCTGCTCTGAGAAGACAGAGCCAAGACCTGAGTAACCAGGAGTCAGCCCTGGGACAGAGCATTCACTCTCGCTGAAATGATCAGGGGAAGGAACAAGAATGACCATCAAAGGAACCAGGAAGAAAGGGAAAGAGGAGGAGTAGATGGAGAAAGGATTGGAGAGCAGGACCCATGCCAGAGGGTCCTTGTAAGACAGAAAGACCTTGTAAGCCAGAGGGAGAACTTTCAACTTCTAAGCTGGGGGCACTGGTTTAACTGCTTTAAAACCCTTCTCAGGCTGGAGATTGCAGATGGAATAAGAGAGGCAGGTGGGACTATGGCAAGAATCTATGCAAGGGACTGTGTGCTGATGGTGGACAGAGGCAGCCAGGGCTGGTCTTCTGAGGAGTTCTCACTGGGCCTGGTGGTAATGGGGTAAAGGAGGGTTGAGTGACAGCCCTCGGGCTCCTGGACTGAACCTGTATAAAGTGGACTGGGGGAACCTGTGAAGAAAGTTTCCAGTTGTGTCTCTAACTGCTGTCCATGTAGTTTGTAGAACCTGGAACCCTGTCTTGTATTTTTAGAGGCTTCGGTGAAAATGGCCATCACCAAATGGACCTGGTCTCCAGAGACTTCCGAACCTGCAAGTGGGCAGGCCAAGTCTCTGGATAGCAGAGGCTACTTTGTTCCCAGAGAGGTGCAGGAGACACTGTGGTTGGGCTGAGTTTTCTCTCAGAACTGCTTGTGGTGATAAATCATTTATGATTTAATGAAGTTTACCTGAAGGATCAGAATGCAAAGCCAGCCACAACCATAGAAGCCAGGCAGTGGTGACACATACCTTTAATCCCAGGACTCAGGAGACACAGGCAGATGGATCTCTGTGAGTTCAAGGCTACCAGGGCCACAAGAGAGTGAATCAGTCTAAAAGAGAAACAGAGCTCATGCCTTTAATTCCAGCACTAGACAGTATATAAGGGAGAGCAGTCTCAGAGAGCAGCCTAAGATTCTGAGGCTTAGTGGAGAGCAGTGCAGCCTGGAGATGCAATCTGAGGTTCAGTGGATCACCTTTCAGTTTGAGCATTGGTAGAAGTGAGAGCTCCCTAGTTGCTGGCTGCTTTGCTTCTCTGATCTTCATCTTGAACCCCAATATCTGTCTCTGAGTATTTTATTCACGCTACTACCGCTGCTCAACTGTGAGACTTTTCGAGCATGTGCTACCTGTCCTCTTGGGACCCATAGTTCTGGGCATGGAGCTTGATGGAGTGGAGAGAATGTCCCCTGAAGAGACAGAAACTGTCTGTGCTGCATGACCTGGATTTGCCTTTCGTTGCATTTGACTAGTTATTTGTTTGCTCAGTATGTGTTTTGCATTGTTTCTGAGGGAGGTTCATGAGACTTAAGCCAAGTGGTCTATGGTGACAGTATCTGTGCAAGTTATACACCTCGATCAAGCCAGACTCCCAGCCACAGCCTGCTGTTGTGCCTCCTAGACACCTGAGCCTCACTTAGCAACCCTTGTTGCCTGCTGCTCGGTGAGGCAATGTTTTGATTCTCACACAGAGTTTGATATTTTGTAAGAACTCCATCTCTATCTAGCCTTGTGTCAGCCCTTGTCTCTGCTTCTTCCTTCCCTAAGTTTTATATTTTGCATTCTGTGTTTAAGTTATCAAACAAGGTATTCCTTTGTTTGAGCTGTGAGATTTAGGAATCTGTGTCACCCACTCCACACCTCCCTTGGTTTAAGGATCAAACCTAGATGGTGCTAAGCAGTCTCAACTCAAGCCAGCCACATCCCAGGGTTAGGCTTATTTTTGCCCAAGAATTTCTAATTCCTGCAGTGCAGTTTGAAGAACTGTCCCGACACTGAATAGCTTTTGTACCGTCATCAGTCAGTTGAACAGAGCCATGTGGGTTTATTGTTCTGCCCCTTTGATCTCTGAGCCTCTTTCTACAAACACCATTCAGCCTTGATAACTATGCTAAACAGTAAGCCTTTTGGGTGGAGGACTCTTCCCACTTTGTTCTTTCTTCAGATTGTGCCTGCTAATCTAGTTCCTACTATACAAATCTCATATGACAAGTTGTCTAGGTCTGTTAAATACCTTGCTGGAATTTTGATAGGAATCGTGCTAGTATTTTAGGCTAGTGTAGGTAGAAATACTGATTTCATACCCAGGTTGTTCATTGCTTACTATATAGAAATGCAGTTGACAGCTTATGTATCCTATAACATTGCTGGCAGACTCTTTAGTTAGTGCTAGTCATTGTTTTCTGTATTCCTTGAGAGCTTCATACAGGATTGTGTCTTATTTTCCAGTCTAGACATGTTCTGTTTGTTTTCTCACCTGATTGCACTGGTTAGAATCTCTAGTACAGTGGTATTTAGAAGTGATTTGTACTTACCTTGGCTCTGATCTTGGGACAAAAGCACCCCTTTTAATCCTGAAATGTAAACAAAAAAAAAAAAAATATGACCACCGTGTAAGATTCAAGAAGGAAAACCAACAAAGGGGAGGTTGGATGAGGACCATTTAGGAAGATAGGTCCACTGAGGGCAGGATGGTCTTTCTTCCAGTAGGTAAACTGCCCACAGAAGAAGGTAGGATTGGTGCTGCCAACTTTGCGTGGTTTTGCTGTGTCTTCTGATGGAGAAAATGTGTTCTCTCTTCATCATGCCTTCAGGAGGGACAGCCACAGAGCCCTCCAGAGCAGCTGCCACAGGTTGCATCTTCTGCTCCATCACTCTGACCTGAAGCCAGTGGGGAATAGACAAGAGGTACTTCCCACCGTTCAAGAAGAGAAATCCAGGACCAAGCCTGCGAGACACCATTCTGAGGCAGCTGCTGCCTTTGGGACCTTGCAGGCCTTCTTCCTACATTACCTTGACCTTCATATGTTTCCTTGTTAACCCATTTATGTGTTTCATGCACTTGAATAGCACAGACATGTCAAAGTATCTATCTGGTGAGGCATAGAATAGCCCAACATTGACTAACAGAACCCTCTCCCCCTCTTCACCAGACACTTGTCTCTCATAACAGAAGAATGAATTTCAAGCAAACTTTGTGGGCAATGTGAGCTATTATATAAAAGAGCCATTGCCATGAACATGCAAGAAAACCAACAGCTCATCTAAGCGTGGGTAGCTGTTAGGACAGGTAGTGAGAATAGATTGGAGACTGTACACAGCGGGCATAGTCAAGCTGTGCCCTAGAAGATACATGAGATTTTTGCCTTTAATCCTTCTAACAGGTATGAGCCAAAATCAGGAGGATCAAGAGTTCGAGGCCAACTGGACAATGTAGTAAGATCAAAAAACAAAACAACAAAACCAAAAGAGCCCTCCCCAGAAAGTTTTCCTGAGGGATGCAGCCCTTGAAAGATGTCTTAGTTAGGGTATCTATTGCTGTGATCAAACACCATGACCAAAAATCAAGTTGGAGAGGAAAGAATTTATTCAGCTTAAACTTCCACAGCACTATTCATCACTGAAGGAAGTCAGGACAGGAACTCAAATAGGGCAGGATGCTGGAGGCAGGAACAGATGCAGAGACCATGGAGAGGTGCTGCTTACTGGCTTGCTCAACCTGCTTTCTTATAGAACCCAGGACTGTCTGCCCGGGGACAGCATCTCCACCATGGGCTGGGCCTCCCCCATTGATCACTAATTGGGAAAATGCCTTATAGCTTGGATCTTATGGAAGGCATTCCCTCAACTGAGGTTCTTCCTCTCTAATGACTCTAGCTTGTGTCCAGTTGACACATAACCAGCCAGAACAACTGTCCACTTGTTGACTTGACACAAACACATCAAAGCCACACCCCTTCCTTCCTTATCCATCCCCAAGATCTCACATTAAAAATATAAATAACTTTTCAAAAAATCCCACAATCTCTACATATTTAAACACATTAAAGTTTTGGTTCTGGGCTGGAGAGATGGCTTAGAGGTTAAGAGCTCTGGTTGCTCTTCCAGAGGTCCTGAGTTCAATTCCCAGCAACCACATGGTGGGCCACAACCATCCATAATGAGATCTAGTGCCCTCTTCTGGCATGCAGGCAGAATACTGTATGCATAATAAATAAACCTTAAAAACAAAAACAAAAATACCCCACTTTGATCCTTTTAAAATAGCCAGTCCATTTAAAATCCAAAACCTTTTCAAATTCAAAGTCTCTCAACTGTGGGCTCCAGTATAATACTCCCTTACTTCAAGAGGAAACACTCAGGGCACAGTTGCAAACAAATCAAAGCAAAACCAAATTCCAACTGTTCACTGTCTGGGATCCATTCACAATCTTCTAGACTCCTCCAGATGGCTTGGGTCACTTCTCTGGCTCTGCCCTCTACAGCACTCAGCTGTCCTCTAGGCTTGGGCTGCCTCCACTCACTGCTGCTGCTGTTCTTGACAGTCTTCCCATGGTACTGACACCTCCAAAACTCAGGAGTCTTCTGTGCAACTGGACTGCTCTTTCAACAATAGTCTTTCACAGGCTCCCTTCATGGTGCCAAGCCTCAGCTTCTTTGCATGGCCCCTTCAGTCCTAGGCCTTCAACTGCCAGTGAGTGCACCTTAACTAATGGGCTTTTCTGGCCTAACAGTGTCAAGCCTTAGCCGCTCTCCATGACCCCTTCATGCCTTCAAAATCAATACTAGCTAGGTAAGCTTGTACATTACCAAGTCTGGCTGCCAGCACAAGGTACAACTGTGGCCATTTCTGGAACACAGCTTCTCTGTGCTCTTAGGAAACACCCCAGAAGATTTCACTTCAGTGAAGCTGGTCTTAAACAATCTTTTTGTGTTGTTGGTTTGTTTTTTCAAGACAGTGTTTCTCTGTAGCTTTGGAGCCTCTCCTGGAACTCTGTAGACCAGGCTGGCCTCAAACTCACTGAGATCTGCCTGCTTCTGCCTCCCACGTGCTGGGATTAAATGCCTGAGCCACCAACACCCGGCAGCAAAAGGCCCTGATAGCCTTTTCAATTTCCCTCTGGAACTTTACAAGCCAGGCCTCCATCTCCTGCACTGCCTTCAACATTCTTATCTTCCCAGCTCCCAAAGCACTCAACACTTAGTGGGTTCTCTAGCCCAAAAGTTCTAAAAGTTCTTTCACAACCATCACCAACCATGGTCAGGTCTGTCACAGCAATATCCCACTATACTGGTACCAACTTGTCTTGTTTATAGTTTCTATTGCTGTAACAAAACATCATGACCAAAAGCCAGTTGGGGAGTAAAGGGTTTATTCAGCTTATGCTTCCACGCTGCTGTTCATCACAAAAGGAAATCAGTACAGGAACTCAAGCAGGAAAGAATCCTGCACCAGCAGGAGCTGATGCAGAGGCCATGGAGTAGTGCTGCTAACTGGCTTGCTTCCCATAGCTTGCTCAGCCTGCTTTCTTACAGAACCCAGGACCACCTGCCCGGGCATGGCACCACCTGAGCTGGGCCTTCCCACATTGAACACTAGTTGAGAAAATGTCTTACAGCTTGGATATCATGGAGGCATTCCCTCAACTGAGGCTTTTCTCTCTGACGACTCTAGCTATGACACACAAAACCAGCTAGTACTGATGGGGGGAGTCCTTCTGTATATATGTTTCTCTGATTGGTTTACTCTGATGAGTAAAATATTGTCTGGCCAATAAGGCAAGAAGATAGGCGGGACTAGGACAAAGAGAATTCTGGGACGTAAGCAGATGGAGTCACCATGTAGGCCACCAAAGGACTAACAGGTCCAGGCATTCTCTGGTTAACCAAGACCACGTGGAAATACATAGATTAATACAAATGGGTTTATACATATATGTGTGTGTGTATGTATGTTTTTTGTTTTGTTGTTTTTGTTGTTGTTTTTTTTTTTTTTGGTTTTTCGAGACAGGAGAGGCTGTCCTGGAACTAGCTCTGTAGACCATGCTGGCCTCAAACTAACAGAGATCTGCCTGCCTCTGCCTCCCAGTGAAATGGGATAATAATTAAGACAGAGCTAGCCAATAAGAAGCCCTAGTCACTGGCCAACAGTTTTATAACTAATATAGCGTCTGTGTGTTCATTTGGGACTAAGGGCGGCAGCACCAGCTGGGACTAAGAGCACTGTACAAAAACCTACCCATACTCTAGTATATGGCCCTACACCTACACACACACACACACACACACACACATCACTAAGTGGACTCAATGGATTTTAAAACAAACAGAAAAACCGAACCAAAACAAATAATTAAAACATGATGGCGAACAGGAAAAGTAATGGTGTGGGTAGGAGAGGAATTGGAGGGGAGGGAATGGGGAATAGATTTCATCAAACCACATATTCATGTATGAAATTCTCAACTTAAAAAATCCAAAACTGGGGGCTGGAGAGATGGCTCAGAGGTTAAGAGCACTGGTTACTCTTCCAAAGGTCCTGAGTTCAATTCCCAGCAACCACATGGTGGCTCACAGCCATCTGTAATTGGGTCTGGTGCCTCTTCTGGTGTTGAAGCAGACATGTAAGCAGAGCATTGTAAACACAATAAATAAATCTTTAAAAAAAAATCCAAAACTGATATAGTGTCTATCTGTGTGTATTTCTGTCTCTGTGTTGTGTGCATGCCATTATGCACATAATGTGAGTATGTGTGGAGGCTAGAGGTTGACATTTGGTGTATTCCTCATTAGTTTCTATCTTAATTTTTAAGACAAGAACTCTTACTAAACCTGGAGCTTGCTGATGAGTTAGACTAACCAGAAAACTCCAGAGCCTCCTGATGCCACCTCCTCAGTGCTAAGATTACAGGGTCACACTGCCACACCAGATACTCCAGAGACTGAACTTCAGTCCTCATGCTTATGAGGCAAACACTTTACTAATGGAGTTACCCCTTGCCCCCCACCCCAGGCCCTATATGAGACTTTGACAGACAACTAGCTATCCTCTGGGGACACCCTCCATCACTGAAGCCCCATGTGAATGTGACTCACTTGACAGCTTCCAAAAGGCAGTCTACGGCAGTAGGCCTGGGGTAGGGTTTGGTTCAGCATTGCTGACAATGAAGATAACCCTGCAGATCCAATGGTCATAGTGTGAAGAACCACTTGGTAGAGCACATCTGAATGGAACTGGATGGAGAATAGTGAATGAGAAGAGCTGGGAAAGGAGGTAGAGGCCAGATGGAGCTGAGGAGTTTGAACTATATTTGGCAAACAACACAACTTCTGAAGGTATTTGAGTCATGAAGTGAGCCAAGCCCAACTTAGGAAGATCAGCCTGGAAATAACTCAGTAGACTACAAGGACACACCATCCCTACCCACTATTAGCATATTCCTGGGGAAAGATGAAGAGGACTGGGGCTTTTCCCTAAGAGGTGCCAGCACCTGGATCTGTGAGCCATGTGATGTGAGCAGGCACCTTGTTGGCCTGCTCACATCACACCCATCACACCCATCACGCAGCATTGTGAACTTTGAGACAAAGGAGGCATGAGCTAAGTGCTGCAGACTTTCCAAGAAAGAAAACAGCACATCTAAGAGGGCGGGGAAGAGGCCTCTTGAAGGAGGGGACTTGGATACCTGTCTTGGGAACATTCAATGAACAGTGAGATATATTTGGGTAAAGAGGAGTCCAGTTGAAACATCTTCTGTTTCAGAGGGAAAGGCAGACAATGGGGGAAAGAATGCTTCCAGGAGCTTAGAGTTCACAGGGATGGAGAAACCGGCTGTGGATCAGAGACTCGTCTTAGTCAGGGTGCCTGTTTGCAAGTAACAAAACTGGTTCATCGATTGTGTTGGTTGGTAGCTCACCCACTCCTTGGTGATCAAGCTTAAGCAGGTACATAATGTCCTACCCTGTCCCCTTCTCTCTGAGGACTGTCCCCAAGAGGGAAGGGTGGAGTCAGTTGTCTTAGGGTTATTATTCCTGTGATAAAATACCATGACCAAAATCAAGTGGGAAAGGAAAGGGTTTATCTGGCTGACGCTTCCTCTTTGCTGTACATCATCAAAGGAAATCAGGACAGGAATGCAAGCAGAGCAGGAACCTGGAGGCAGGAGCTGATGCAGAGGCCATGGAGGAGTGCTGCTTACTGGCTTCCTCTTCATGGCTTGCTCAGCCTGCTTTCTTATAGAACCCAGGACCACCAGCCCAGGGACAGAACCACCCACAATGGGCGGGGCCTGTCCCCATCAATCACTAATGAAGAAAATGCCCTACAGGCTTGCCTACTGCCCAATCTTAGGGAAACATTTTTCTCACTTGGTGCTTCCTCCTCTCTGATGACTCCAGCTTGTGTCAAGTTGACCTAAAGCTAGCCAGAAGGCCAGCGAAGATGAGTTATTCACCATCAGAGGCGTTTCCACATCCCTGGCTGTGCAAAGCACTTCACACAAGTCATCCTGTGGGTTGTTCCCTGTAGCATAAGGATTATTGTCTCTGCCTTTAGGACCAGGGAAGTCTCCTTAGAGAGATTTGGTGCCTTGCCCAGGGTGACCCAGCTACCAGGCACTGGATCTTCAAGCAGAGCTGTTCATAGGGAGCTAGAATGCAGGAGAGTGGTCTAGAAGGGGGCAGGCCCAGGCTACTAAAAAGAATCTGGGCAAGGTCAGGCCCAAGTCAAAGAGCTGGGAAGATAGAGTAAGCCATGTGATCGCGGGAGCCCTGGTGCAGATGTGACCTCCATCAGGTAGAGGTGGGTGCTTGGATGGGAGAGACCACACATTGAAGGGACTAGGACAGTGGGCAAGGAACACAGTGTGTTGCTCATGGGCTCTGGAAACGCCAGCCTCCTGGCATGTGGAATAAGGAGAAACGTCAGAAATCCCTAGCAAGAGGACACAGATCACAAAAGCCAGGAATTAGCACTTTATATCAGAACTGAAGGCTGTGTACAGCCTTAGTGTGTGATTTGGGTCAAGCAGAATGCCCAGAAAAGTCGGAGGAGACCCCAAAGGAGAGAGGGGAAGAGTACTTACCGTAGTGATAATGAGAAGGAGGGGAGGGCCTGAACAGGGACCATAGCACAGAAGAAGCTCACTGGACATTGTCCTCAGTGGACCATGCAGTACAAACGCCTCTGTATACGCACTTTGTCTTTCTCTCCATCTGCTGTGGCTTCTGTGTGTATTCGCATGTTGGAACCATGATTCTTCACTGGGATAGTGTTGAGATGTGGGGCCCCTGGGATTAGATTAACGGCTTCCTTAGAGGAGAGTTCTCTCTGGGACTCATCAGTTACCACCAAAGCGGGTTTATGTAAGGTTGTTTTCCTTTTGATTTATGCCAAGAGTTGAAGCAGCATGAGGTACTTACTAATGGTGCAATGCTGGTGGACTCCCTAGACTCCAAAACTATGACTCTAAACCTACGTTCCTTATAAAGTACCCAGTTTCAGGTACTCTGTTATAGCAACAACAAGGCTAAATTGTAGTGCATTCTAGCAGTCCTAGCTATTAGGGAGGTGACAGGGGATGACTGCTTGAAGTAGGAGGACACAGAAGGAGGAGACTCGTCTGGACAATATAGTAAAGCTATGTCTCAAAAAGAGTAGGGGGGGGAGAGGGGCTGGGGAGGCAACACAGCCGGTAGAGTGACTGGGACAAGCATCAGGACCTGAGTTCAGATCCCTAGCATCCACACAAAAGGTGTTTATAAGCCCCAGCACTGGAGGTGGGGGTGGAGAGCGGAGATGGGTAGCTCCCCAGAATGCACTGGCTTCCCTTTCTAGCCAGTCTGTGAACGTCAGGCTCAGTGATAGACTCTGTCTCAGAACATAGAGTGGAGAATGATTGAGGAAGACACCGGAAGTTTCCCTCTGGCCTCCTCACATGTTCATGCACATGCCCACACAGGCATGCTTGTACACACACACAAACCCAGAGTCAGAGAGGTGTTTGTGGAAGGGGAGATCGAGGTGATGTGTGGGACGGGTAAAGAATGGCAAATGATCTGTAAGAGCAGAGACTAGCTGTCAAAGTTGACCCCACAAACAGGGGCTTGTCTAAGACTACCCTAGGAGGCAGTGTGGGCCTGGGTGAGTTGCTTTCCTCACAGGGCTGGAGCTATTGCTAACTCAAAGGTGTTGGGGAGCAGACACACTTCCCAGAGAACAATGGGTGTTACACACACACAGGGTGCCTTGAGTCACAAAGCATTGTCTCACAGCTCTAAAAGCTGTTGGTCCAAGGTCAAGGAGCTGGTGGGGCTGGGCTCTGTGGCTGCCCCCATGCTAAATCCTCATGAGTCTTTGTTCAGGGCCTACTCAGCCTGGGCGAGGAGGGAAGCCTCTGGGGTATCTTCTTTTTCCTTTTTAATTTAACTAATGCATTTATTTATTAGAGACAGCATCTCAGCCTGGAACTCACCAAGTGGCTAAATGGTTGACCAGTATGCTCCAGGGATCTTCCTGTCTGCTCCTCTCCCCCTACCAGTGGTAGCTTTTACACAGGTGCTAGGGATTTGAACTCAGGTCCTTATGCTTGTGCAGGAGCCACTTTACTGACTGAGCCATCTCTTCCTCCTCTATAAAGACGCAAGCTCTGTCCAGTTATGTTCCCATATTCATGACCTTTCTTAACCTTATTTACCCTTATGGCCTCATCTTCAATGCAGTCACACTGGGAACAGAAACGTCAAAGGACACATTCATCCTGTAACAAGAGCCATATAGTCCAGGCCCTTACTTTACTAGAGGGTACACCAAGGCTTAGGGGTAGGTTAAGGGATTTTCACAAAGTCACACAGCTGATGGGACCCAGTCAGAGCTGGAATGGCAATACCTTCAACTATTGTGGTATGAATGGGGAGCAGGCCTATTCTGAAATCTGAAGAAGATTTGCCTGGACTTTGAGGAGACTTCCTGTTTGAAAAAGATGTGTCATTTGGAATGTATGGAGGACGGCAGTTGTGTGGTTCCTTTTGAAAATGAGTGAGTTTGGAAGAATTTGACACTAGACTTCATACCTGCACAGATGTTCTTCTAGACTTGGGCTTTCGTGGTGGTGATGGGAGCTCTTGAATGCAGGAATCTTGCCAGGAGAAAACAGGGGAGGGGGGAATTACCCCTGAGTTCTAGATTTGGCTCAGCAGCTCGACCTTGGGGGTGTGGGCAGAGACCAACTACAGCTGTTTACTTTGGTTGGGTAACACAGATAAGTGGCCCTTTCTGTTTGTACTTGCAGATAGGGGGCCAAGTTTTGGTGAGGAAGGTCAAGTCCAGAGCATGCAGGCGGAGTTAGGGAGCTGGTAACCAGGTCAAGGTCT
The DNA here is from genome assembly GCF_943737965.1 of Phodopus roborovskii. NCBI lineage: Eukaryota > Metazoa > Chordata > Mammalia > Rodentia > Cricetidae > Phodopus > Phodopus roborovskii. The sequence continues at coordinate 16,708,868 of NW_026126485.1, read as the reverse complement.
GTCGGTGAGTGACAGCTAAGGGTCTGTCTTCCCTGTGGGGACATTGTGACAGTGTTTGCCTCCTCACAAAGATGTCTCAACAGTGTACCCCTGACCTTCCAGTACTGATTCAGTCCAAGAATTTAGACTTTTGTTTTTCCTTTTGTAGGAAATGTTGATTTTTTTAAAAAAAAATGTATTAGAAGCTGGGTATTGGTGATGCATGCCTTTAATGCCAGCACTAGGGAGGCAGAGTATTAGAAAAGTATTAGAAATAAAGCAAGAGAAAAAAATGTGTTAAAATATAAATTTAGACAAAGCCTTTGAGAGCCTCAGTGAGCTTTTGTAGGAATCTAAGGGCTTCTGAGACCCACCCTGCCTGTGTAATACTAGCTGTTGACCTCTCAAACAGTCACTCCCAACAGGAATCAGGAGAACGTGGTTTCGGGAGAAGCCACATCAAGATACAGCTATAACTAAAGCATTCTTTTTACAGCCTCGTGGTGACCTTTGCTCGAGATTTTCTGATTCAGTGTGATAAAGCCAAGCTGCCTTTGAAAGCTGGGAAAAGGAAGTTGAAAATGGGGCTAACAGTTTCTACTATTATACCTCCAAACGTGCTGCCTGTCCTGCATAGTTCAAAAAAACAGCACCCACACACACAAAGTAGCACATTCTCTTTCTCCCTCCCTCTCTCTCTCTCTACACACACACACACACACACACACACACACACACACACACACACTGTTTACAAATCATAAATCCATGCTGGGAGCCTGGCTTGCCTCTCTGCAACCCCTGGACTCAGGCTCCTTGTTGTGGTCAACTCACACCTGCTGGGAAAGCTTATCTGTCTGTCCTGCTACAGGATGGAGGTGTAGCCTAGCAGAGCTGAAGCGGCCAAGGTGCTGCTATCTTTTAGAGCCCCAGAAGTGAGTGCAGGGGAGGACGGAGTGTGGCTCTTTCCAGTGACCCCAGAGCCTGGGTTTGGTACAGGTGAGATTTCTGCTCCCACTGTCCTGAGGACAACTTTTGGTTGCCTATCAGGTTGCAGTGTGGTGTCAACAGGCCCTCCTTCAGTTTACTCTAGAAATAAGAATGCAGTGGGTTCGCAGAAGGACCCTTATTCCAGGCGTCTGTTCCTGCTCATCTGGTTGCAATGTGAATGTGGGGTCTGGCTGGACGCTTCACAACTATGTGGGTCCCTGTGAACACATAGTGAAGTGGGTCTGGGGCTGCAAGGGGAGGGTGTAACCCCTTCAAGTTAACTCCTTTGCCTTTGTTTTTGTCTTCTGTCTGTTTTTTTTGAGAGAGGCTCTGAGTCTGTAGCCCAAGTTAGCCTCAAACTCACAGTAATCCTACTGTCTCAGCCTTCAGAGTCTAAGGATTACAGGCCTGCTAATACTCCTTACCTCTTATAATTAGCTCTTACATGCTTTTCATCAACATCATACCCAGATGGGCACAGGAGATTGGATGATACCACCCACCTAGCCATTTGACCTTGGGTGTGTCCATGGAAACGAAATAACATACTGTTGAAACAATGTGTCCTGGGCCTCTTCATTCTACCTGGAGTTTAAAGGTCTAGATGGAGGATGCGTGCAGTAGTTTCTGAGGACTAGTTTGTGCCCTGTCTGACATCCACTGTCTCTGTGACCTTGGATGATTTTTGGCTCCTTGAATGGAGAAAATAAAGGGCCCACCTCACCACCTGCCAAGAGAACGGGTTTAGAGGATCAATGTAGGACCGTTGCAATGTCCCTGGTACATGGACAATATATGCTCACCCCTTTGACTGTCAATTACACCTCTCAATTACCTGACCTGACACTGCCCAGCCAAGGTAGAATCATGATGAAATTGGCTTTTCTTGGATAATGAGAACAGTGATGAGTCTGCATTAAACAGGCCATTTGGATGAAGGGGCCATACTCTCAGTCACTCTCAGTGGTGGGGACCTGGTTTCAGTGCCATCATATCTCAGTGGGGCTTCATTTCCCTAAATAATGACCATGACTTGAGTGAGTGGACTCTCAGGGACCAGCGGCACAAGTGGGGCCTTGCCAGTTCCCAGCAGGTCCATAGACAGCTGCATGGCAATGGTTCCTGGGCTCTCCAGGACTAACTGAAAGGCGGCTCTCATCAGACACTATTCTTCAAGATTCTGAAACTCAGTACAGACTGCAGCCAGAGCCTGAAGAGAAGACCACAGTAAAGACAGAAGAGACTCCTCAGCCTTGGAGATGAAGTGGGGCCGGGGTTCCAAATGCACAAGACTAGCTAAGATGCCATTTCTGGCCAGGACTTACAGGTCCAGGTCACCCCATCTGAGGACCTCATCCAGGGTGGCACCAGGCAGTCCTGAGTCCTGATGGGGAGAAATGGGAGCCTTTCATTAGGAGATGAAAGGCTTGCAGAGGAGGCAGTGAGGGCTGATAATTGTTGGTTTGAACTCTTAGCCAGGACCCAGTGGGGTCTCCCTACAGCTTCACCCCTTGCCAGAGAATGCACTGCTCCTGGCAAAGGGCCTCAGAATGGAATGTTCTGAGGCCAACAGGTGTGAAGCAACTGCTCCAAATGCTTGCTCAGTGATGTCAGAGATTAGGGCTGGAAGGAGGCCAGACTCACAGAGGTGAGTTGACTGGGCCAACCCCGTTTCCCTCCCTCCCCTCCAATCCTTCTGCTGCTGTTTTTGTTGTTGTTTGGTGGCAATGTTTTGTTTCTGACAAGGTCACTGTGTTGAGCTCGAGCTCTCAAATCATGGATTCTTGCCTCAGGCTTCCAAGTAGCTAAGGATTGCAGGCATGCGATGTCATGCTCAGCTCTATGGTCTCATTCATGGGTCTGTTCTTTCTCCTCTCCCCCACTTTAAGCATTTCCTTAGAAAATGAGTGTGTTTAGACGATAATGCAAATGACTAACAGTACACTTCTATGTCCCCCTCCCCTTTAGCCTGGTTGGCAATACCTTTATTTGATTTGGATCCGCAGGCTCCTTAAGATTAATGTGGAGATGAGCCAGGAAGCAAAGAAAGCCACAGGATAACTTGCTGTGCCCTTTGAAGTGCCAGTTTTATTAAATGACTAGAGAACAATTACCTATTACAACCTATAAGCACAAACAAACAAAAAAACAAGTGCACAGTAGAGAGAAAAGAAGGGTATTCTTCCTAACTTTTGTTTTTAATTTATATTCAGTGGATTTTGCCTGCATGAGGGTGTTGGGTCCCCTGGAACTGCAGTTACAGCCATGTGGGTGCTGGGGTCGAACCCAGGTCCTCTGGAAGAGCACCAGTGCTCTTAATCGCTGTGCCATCTCTCCAGCCCCCTCTTCCTAAAATCTGTTTCTCGTTTATGTATATGAATGTTTTGCCTGCATGTGTGTATGGGTACCACATATGTGTAGCCCCTGTGGAAGGCATCGGCGGATCCCCTGGAACTGGAGGTACAGTTGGTTGTGAGCTGTCACGTGGGTTCTGGGAATTGAACCGGATCCTATGGAAGAGCAGCTATCTCTGCAGCCCCATGGCCTGAGTCATTTAGCAAGCACCTCACACTTGCACAGAAAGCTTGCAAGTGGAATTTCTGTTTTCTTCAGAACCATTTGGGGAACACTTGTGTCAGGGTCCCATCACTTTCAAATACTGTGTCATACATTTTCGCCAAGAACACCTTCCTATGTCACCATGATACGGGTGGCAAAACCTGGCCATTCATGTTGACCATTGCCTCATGTGTCTGCGTTCTCCCCATCTTCCCATGATGTCCTTTTAGGGAGAATCAGCGAATATGGTATGGGCTAGAGTTGTGGCTTTGGGGATGAAGTGCTTCCACACACCAGGGTTTTAGAGAGCAGAGTGTGGTAACTATGTGCTGGTAATCCAGGTCTGGGGAGGCAGCGGCAGATTCCCGGGGTTTGCGGGCCAACCACACAGCCTGTCTTAAAGAAAGGAAGGAAGGAAGGAAGGAAGGAAGGAAGAAAAAGAACCCACAAGGTGCGAGCAAAGGATGGCTCAGGGGGTAGGTGCTTGCCATGTACGTCTGATGACCTGAATTTGATCCCTAGAATCCACATAAAAGTAAAGAGATGACTCTACAGAGTTGTCCTCTAACCCCCACACAGATGTCATACACACAGATAACAGTAATATGTTTTTATAAAGTGGGTGACATCAGTGAAGGACAGCTCGGGCTGACCTCTGTACACATGTATGTACACGGAAACACACACACACACAAGCACCCCACCTACACAATGTTTAAACATGTATACATACATGCAAAAACAACAGCAAATAATAGTGGTATTTCCCAGACAATCAGAGTGTTATTGCAGGAGTGTGTACACCTTAGGAACTAAGCATATTCAAGGAGACTAAAGCTGGGGGAATCTTTGTAAATATAAAATGGGGAGGATTACACCTGATGTTTTGATTACCAGAGTGCTGTTAGTCTAAGGTTAAACAGATATTTCCTGAGAAAATCTTGTACTAACAGAAGTAGGTTTTATAGGTAACCTTGTGTTCATAATGCCCCTGTGTGTGTGTGTGTGTGTGTGTGTGTGTGTGTGTGTGTGTGTGTATGCCTGTGTGTGTCCATCCATGTCAATTTTCTGTCTCAATCACTATCTTATTTTCGGGGCAGACTCTCTCAAGGAATCTGGAGCTCACTGATTCAGGGAGGCTGATCAGCAAGCTCCAACAATCCACCCACCCATTTCTACCTCCCCAGTGCTGGGATTGCAGATGGAGACCACTAAGCTCTGCTGAGGATGAGTAAGCTCTGCTTTTACATATGAGTGCTGAGGATCTGAATGAGGTAGCATCTACCAGACTTCTCCATGTAAAGTTATTTTTCCTTTGTAATCAGTTAAGTATTTTGTGGAGTGGTACTTTGAAACTACATAAAAATCCTTTTACTCATCAAATACATCATTGTAGTTAATAATTAGTGATAAGTATGTTTATGTATATAACTGTGACTAATGTATATTTGGCCTCACATGGATTTCTTCTTATTTAATGGGTTGTAATGGACTATAAACTGTGATCACTATTGCATCTCAAATGAGGTAAGATTAAATCAGTAGGAACCCCTTCAAGCTGGCTTCTGTGTGCTGCATGTCCCATCATTCAGACACTGTTCCTCCTCCCCCTTCTCCTCCTCTTCTCCTTCTTTTTCTTCTAGTGAGGTCTCACTGTGTAGCCCCAGTTGTTCTGGACCTCTCTGTATGGAGCAGGCACCAGACTGGCCTTGAATCACAGAGATCCAGCTGCCTGTCTACCTCCCCGGGGCTGGGATTGCAGGTGTGGACCACAACACATACATTACTGTGCATGTTCTCTACTTTCCCCTGCCCAGCTCTGTAGTCACCTGCCCTCTGTAGAGCCCTTCTCTGACCAGTGTCAGAAGGCAGCATCTGTGTGAGCCCGCCACGATCAAGTGGTGACTGAGCTAGCAGACTCGGGTCTGCCTGTGATACACAGGTTCGTGACCATACTCTCTCACTCTTTGTTGATGTAGGGTGAAACTCGAGCTCAGTGTCTCCAATTCCAGCCAACAGAAAACGTTCATCCTGGGTGTCCCCTTTCCATGCTTATAACCCTACCCTGATAAGAGGGACTAGCTCCGCCGTCCTTCAGATCCTGACTCATCTGGTCATGCCCTCTGTAGATCTTGACCTCAGAACCCTTGCCTCTCTTGTGATGATGCTATCTATATCTCCTCCAGCATCAGGCCATACACGCCCACCCTGAGGAGCCTTTGCATCCTCCACTTGGGCTACTGAACTTATTTCAGCTGGGGACTGGCACCTCCTGGTTGCCCTTCATCTACCCTGGGGCCTCTTGCCCCCACCTTACAGACAGACCTACACCTTACCCAGTTCTCCCTGTGGCCTATGAACAGACTTATTAGGGAGAAGGACAGAGAAGAGCCTATGAGCTACTCTGGCGGCAGAGAATATTCTAGTCAGTGGTGCTGGTGATTTCTGAAACTTACAAATCTAGCTAAGCATGGTGGGTAACACATGCCTTTAATCCCAGCATCAGAAGGCAGGTGGATCTCTGAATTGGTGGCTAATCTGGTCTATTTAGCAAGTTCCAGGACAGCCAGATCTACATAGTAAGATCCTCCCTTCCAAAAAAGAAACTTGCAAGCCCCAAATGCAGCCTGGGTGATATCCCTCACATGGCCCTTCAGAAGAGATGTTTTCTAGTGGGTGGGCTACTTGTGACACTGTGCTCCAAGAGAGGAGCAGGCCCTTAATTCCTCCTCAGGCTGCATGATGGAAGCTGAGTGGGTTATCTCTTCCTGCTCCACCAGCTCCTGCCCACAGGGAATTTCCCATCTCCCCTCGGTTTCTTCTTGCTCTCCAAAAGCAGCTTGTGCCAGCCTTTCACACTTGAATCACTCCTGCTACCAGCATCCTGCACCCCAGGCACACCCAAGGGGCCACATCCTATTCCTAAGGGAATAGACGAGGCCAGCTATTTTCCTTCAGATCCCTTCAGAGGCCCCTGAGCTGGCTTTCTAGTATGTTGCTTCACTTTTCCAGAGAAAAGAGACATAAAAGAACATTGAGGAAACCCTGGTTCAGGTAAATTCTGTATTTTTTGCTATTTGTTATTGGATTTTTGTTTGTTTGTTTTCAAGACAGGGTTTCTCTGTAGCTTTGGATCCTGTCTTGGAACTCACTCTGTAGACCAGGCTGGCCTTGAACTCACAGAGATCTGTCTGCCTCCTGAGTGCTGGGACTAAAGTCACGTGCCATGCCTGGCCTATACTGGCTATATAAAATAAACATCTCCAAGTCTTTGGAGCTGCTAATCCCACAGCCTGGACCTGACTTGTTCATGGACCCAGCAACAGGACTCCTAGACTCAGCACATCCCAGAATAGAGAAAGTACCTAGGACAAGGCCTCTCTAATGGGGACAGCAGCTCAGAGTCATAGCAAAGTGATACTTCTGGGTTTACAGCTCTGGCCCTGATTAGTTGTAGGACCCTGTGGGGTGATCCTGCCTCAGTTTCCTCCATAATACATCCCTCTCAGTGTTGACCTTTGATTTAAGTACAGATATTCAGTCTGAATAGCTCTCAGATACACTCCCTCTCCATCCTACTATCAAGTTGGTGATGCCTGGGCTGGAGAGAGTTCAGCAGTTAAGAGCACTGACTGCTTTTCCAGAGGACCCAGGTTCAGTTCTCAGCACCCACATGGCAGCTAATAACTGTCTGTAACTCCAAGATCTGATACCTTCACACAGACATACATGCAGACAAAACACCAATGTATATAAAGTAAGACTAAATAAATTATTTTTTTAAAAAAGCTGATGATGCCATAAAACATGGCATCCCAGGGCCTCCATGGTCTTTGCATTTCGCAAAGGCAAAGTCTGTTTCAGAACTTCTTTGCTTCTTTTAGCCAAGCCCTGGTGACGGATTGCAGGATGGATGGCCCGGGCTGCTTTGCCAGGTTAGTGGTTTGGCCTCACCCACCACATGCAAACATGTTCATACCTCAGCAGTAGGAGGCAAAGCCTGAAGGCCTGGCTGTGAGCTCCCTCCTGGCCTAGTCCTCAAGGGAAATACCACGCAGTGGTTTCCTGCTGCACACCTCTTCCCAGCTCAGCTCAGTGATGTCATGCACTGGACACTGGCCCAGCTGAGGAGGAGTGTATAAGTTCTTGCAGTGGGCAAGAACTATATATAAATCAGGGATTGATGTATTGCTCTGTGGGTGTGGCTACATTTGAGAAAGGGATGAAGGAAGAAAATGTGAGTGAGGCAGATTAACAGGGACACGAGTTATACCTGAATGCAACACTACGAGAGAGAAAGAGAGAGAGAGAGAGAGAGAGAGAGAGAGAGAGAGAGAAGGAGAGGGAGGGGAACTCTTTTTTCTAGTGTTTGAAAACTATTACCCAATTCACTAAGATTTTGAATTAATACTTTTTAAATAAATGTGTAAAGATCACATAGGTTTAAGGACAATAGATTTTTAAAATTTATAGGTATGTATATTTATGTGTATATGTGTCTGTGTCATGTGTCCAGGTGCCTGTGAAGGTTGGAAATGAGAGTTCTTTGCAGCCGGATTGACAGGCAGCTGTAAGCCTCCTGATGTGGGTTCTGGGAACTGAACTCAGTTTCTCTGCAAATGCCATACAAGTTCCTAACCACTGAGTCATCTCTCTAGCTCCTTAAGGACAATACAATGGAAATATTAAAGGTGTCGATTGAGACTTAAGTTCATTTGTCACATCATGACTAAATATATGAGTTTGACACAAATCAGTGAACAAGTTATGTATGAATCAACGGGGTATATAGAATTTACAGTTAGAATATTGTATATGTTAACATTATTTATAAATTGTTTATTCTGCACCCTTTATACCAGCAGAATTTGTAAGAAACATATATTTGGGGGGTTTGTTTTGCGTTTTTAAATGTTATGTGTAAGAGTGTTTTGCTTGCATGTATGTATGTGTACTACACACATGCCTGGTACCCAAGGACACCAGAAGAAGGATTTGGGTCCCCTGAAGAGGAGTTACATATGGTTGTGAGCCACCATGTAGGGTCTCGGGACTGAACTTGGGTCCTCTGCAAAAGCAGTCATCACTCTTGACCACTGAGCCAGCCCCAGAAACACACAATTGTGCATACATACACAGATGCATTTTAGGGAGAGCCAATTGCTAATTCACACCTGCTCTTTCTCCAGGCTATACCCTTTGTAACTGTCCATGGCTGTAACTGCTGTGTTGAGAGATGGAAAGTGGCCAGGCTGCACACAGCATGTTTGTGGCCAGGCCAGGCCAGACCCAAACTCATCTCTATTTTCACAGATATACAAGCCTCTACCTCCAGGAATTTCCTCCCCCTTCACACTTCTTCAGAAATACAAAATGTGAGGCTGGAGGTTTGGGCTCAATGGTTAGGAGTGGGTTTTGGGGGAAGACCAAGTTTGTTTTTCTATATGCTACTCATAGCCCGTAACTTCAGTTCTGGGGGATCCAACGCACTCTTCTCGACTTCGCAAGCTTCTGAACTCGCATGCACACATATTCACACACAGACCCCTTCACATGCACAATTAAAAAGGAAATGCATCTTTTTAAAAAGCATTCAAAAGTACAGAATGTGAATCCAAGGTAAGTTTTGTTCAAGACCTTATTTCAGTCAATCTGATCACAGCTCTCCTGTGAGGACGCCTCTGAAGGCAGCCGACCCACACAGGAGGCACACCCACCCATGTCCTGTCATTAGAGGATCAGCCAGTGTGGCTGCTATCTGCAATTGAGACTCCAACTCCCATTAAGTGTCATTAGCCCAACCCATAGGCCCCTCCCTGCCTGCCATTCACCATTTGCCTGGATGCAGTCTGGGAACTGGATGGACAGAGAACCAGTTTTAGAAATAGCATCCTCACAGCATGGGACTGAGACCCCCAAATGTCAAACGCAGCAAATGGGGCTCCTTGTTCTCAGCTTCATCAGTCAACCTTGGCTCAGTTCCGACAGCGTTTGCTGAGCAGGTGTAGCAGTGTGGTGGAGCGGTCTCCAGTGTGGGGTGCTGCATGGTGGCTCTGGGATAGCACGGTGTCGTGTAACACAGGTAGTATTTTTTGTTTTGTTCCTTCCCAGGAAGCAGGGGCATTTCCCCTCCCTTTGACCGCAAGCAGGGGTGTTGAAACCATCAGGCTGAGGTCACAGAGCTCCAGTGTGGAAGTGACTTGAGAGCTGACTTGGCACATTCCCAACTCCTAATTACCTGGGATGACACTGCCCTTCCACTCCTGGGCCCCACCCACCTGTCCTGTCAGGAATTCCAACTATGTCCTAGCTCTCTCCCCACAATATTTTCACCTTTGTTTATTTTCTGTCTTCATCACTAGGATAACAAGTTCAAGAATAAGGTCTTTTTTTTTTTTTTTTTCCCTGTATCCCCAGTTGCAGAGTATGGGTGGGCAGGGCCCATGGCTCTTCCCATAGATAGGCCCTGCCTCGCTAAAGGGCAGTGTTTGCCCAGTGACAGTACAGGCCACTATCCCTCAGCAGGCCGCCTGCTCTGGGTCTTTCCCAGTGCTGCTCCTCCTGCCTGAGCACATTCTGCCTGATGTTTGGTCCCATTAGCTCTGGCTCGCCCTTCAGGTTTCAGCCTGGCCATCTCCCTGCCCTCAGTTCTGTAGTTCCATGTTTCCCCTTTTGCATTATGGTCACACCTCAAAATCAGCCCGTCTGTCCTCCCCCCTGGGCTGCAAGCCTGGAGAGGGTGCATCTGGAATGGCCTAGTGGCTGTTGTGTGCTAAACTCCCAGAACAGCACATAGTAGGGACATCGTGCTAATAGGATGAATCCGTGAAGGGCTGGCCACAACTAACAATTCACTTTTTGGTCCTTTCAAGGTGAACCCAGAGGCCGTGCTTGGAAGATGCAGGAATCATAGCCTTGTCGGAGTAGGGGGTCTCCAGTGATCATCTCCCTGTGGTGTCATGCTCCGCTCTTCAAAGTGGCCTCAGCCTACCGTTTCACTCTGTCCTTGCATCAATCCCTGGGACTGTGTCTTCTGAACTATTTCACTGAAGGGAGTAACAGGCTCTTGCTGTAAGATCTGAGCTGCTTTTATTCTCTCACATCTGTTCAATTTAATAGCTATTGGGTTTTGGTTTTGTCTTTTTGTTGTTCTTGTTTTTCTTTGTTTTTTGTTGTTTTGTTTTGGAGACAGGGTTTCTCTGTATTGCTTTGGAGCCTGTCCTGGAACTCACTCTGTAGATCAGGCTGGCCTTGAACTCACAGAGATTCTCCTGCCTCTGCCTCTCAAGCACTAGGATTAAAGTGCCACCACTGCCTGACATTAGCTGTTTTTTATGTGCCACTTACATCAGGCACCCCTTAGCTGCAGAGGTAAGTGTAATGTGGCCCCCACCTCAAAGACACTGTAGTCTAGTGTCCATTCCGCACCTTAGGTTACTTCTTCCACTGTGTACCTTGGCAGAGAAAGACACTTTGTGTTTTCAGGCCATGCATTAGAGTCTCACAAAGGGCCTCTAAAACTCCAGACTATGCCTGGTGTGGTAGCGAGAACTTTAATCTCAGCACTCACGAGAGGCAGGCAGATTTCTGAGTTCCGGGCTATCCTGGTCTACGTAATAAGGAAGTGGTGTATGTGGGACACAGCCGAGAGCCTTGCTGGCCACATAGATCCCCAGTGTTCTGGCAGAACTGGGCTGGCATTGCTAGGAAGGAGACCCAGAAGGGAGGCTCTGGGAAGAGTGTCATGTCCTCCACAGGCTGAGAAAGGACACATGAAGTGCAAGCTCAGAGACACAGCTTTATTCAGTGCTGGGCTTCTGAGCAGGAAGCCAGGCAGGCAAACCCAGCCCCAGAGAAGGAAAATAAACTTGGACATATATTTTTAGAAAGTGGGCAAACCCTGCAGCTCAGTTCCCTGTGGAACAGAATCTAAAACCAGTTGGCTGTGTCTCTAAGCAGGAAGCCAGGACCCGCAGGCTGCATGCTGGATGGGGGCCTCTGTGGAATACCAGAGTGCTCTATGCTGCTGCAGCCATCACTCCAGGTCCCCAGGGTGGTGAGGGACTTCCCTACTGTCATCGTGGTGTGGGCAATGGCTGTGGTGGTGGATGTGTGAGCTAGTTATGTGGTAAGCCTATGATCTCACAAAGGCCCATCCATGACCCCGAGAACCGAGTATGGCTCATCCCCATCAACCTCCTTGAGGTTACAAGGGGCAGTCCCATAGTAAGCAGTCAGGGGCTGGGGACTCAGAGGCAGGTGATCCTCCATGTGGGTGGAGGCCCTTCACCCTCCAAAAGCCTAACTGCTACTTAGTTCACACCAGCCCTCAGGTCCTATTAGACTTTTTCCATGCTGAGGTTCAAGGTGCTTAGGCCTTTCAGGACATCTTTCCTCCTTACTAACATGTAGGGTACTATGTGGCATCTGATTTTGAGATCATGTGGATCTGATTTGTTTCTTTTTGTAAAGTCTCGTGTAGCCCAGGCTGGTCTCACATCCACTGTGTAGCCCAGGATCACCTTGGATGATCACTCCTGATCCTTCTGCCTCCACCTCCTGTGTGCTGGGATTGCAGAGGTGGCCTCACACCCTTGGCTGGATCTCAATTTCAGAAATAGCAAATCATTCCTAGAATTAAGACTGTAAAACCAGGCGGTGGTAGCACACACCTTTTTTTTTTTTTTAATGATAATTTTTTAAATTTAAATTAGAAACAAGCTTTTTTTACATGCCAACCCCAGTTCCCTCACCTTCCCCTCCCCTGTCCCCCCACCAACTCCCATCCCATCCCCTTTCTGTTCTCTAGGGAAAGTGAGGCCTTCCATGGGGATCTTCAAAGTCTTTCATATCATTTGGAGCAGGTCTCAGGCCCTCCTCATGTGTCTAGGCTGAGAAAGTATTCCTCTATGTGGAATGGTCTCCCAAAGTCCATTCGTGTACTAGGGATAAATACTGATCCACTACCAGAGGCCCTATAGACTGCCTAATCCTCCCAACTAACGCCACATTTGGGGGGTCTAGTTCGGTCCTATGCTGGCTTCCCAGCTATCAGACTCGGGTCGATGAGTCCCCCTTGTCCGTGTCAGCAGTTTCTATGGGTTTCTCCAGCCTGGTCTTGACCCCTTTACTCATACCTTTAATCCCAGCACTTGGGAAGCAGAGGCAGGCAGAGCTCTGTGAGTTCAAGGCCAACCTGGTCTACAGAGAGAGTTCCAGGACAGCCTCCAAAGCTACAGAGAATCCCTATTTGGGGAAAAAAAAAAAAAAAAAAACAACCAAGACTGTAGAAGGTGGATGATTGAACTGGGGGAAAAAAAAAACTTAAAGGAAATAGTGAGGTGTTCTTTTTACAACCTGGCCTAAAGGCACAGAAGGTAGTCATTGCCAGAAAAAAATTACAAAAATAGCAGCAAGCTCAGGCAAAGGGTAGAGCCTCCCAAGGCAGGAAACACTATGTCCTTTGATGCAGGCACATCCCAGTAAAATGGGATATAAATGTCAGCAATACCATTTACAGACATAGGCAGAAATGTCATCATTTGTGCCAAGATGGTTAAAGGGCCCGAGTTTGCACAGTGGTCGTTACCATAAAGGGAATGGGGTAGTCACACAGGGACCATGTATCTTTTCTCCCTTGTCTTCTTGGAGCCTGCAGCCCTGGCTAGAGCCCCACACTGAGGCCTCCTGGTCTTTCCAGTGACCAGGACTACAGTGGACAGCTGGGCAACCTCTGCCCCCAGTTCCCATCTAGGTGGTTAGGAGCCTTTGTGCAGAGGGCAATTTTGGGTTTCAAATCAAGGTCTGGGGAAAGGGATGGAAACAGGGAACAAAGGCCTTGCCTTGAAGGGCTCTTCCAAATCAGAGGTCAGGGGCTCCTGCCCTTGCTATAGGGCCTGGCACACAGCTTCCCCTCTTCCTAAAGATTCAGTTGTATGGGCTCCAGGCTCAGATTCAAGATGACCCTAGCTCACATTATTCAAAATAAAAAGACCCCAGTCTGCTAGTAGGAGGACCATAACTCCAAGTCTGGGAGTGAGCAGGAAGTGACTCCAGGGAGATGAGATAGCTCTATGGAGAGACACTAGATGGGATGCATCCCCTCTTGATGACCTGGTGGGTTGCAGCCAGCTCCACATCTAGGAGAAACGACGACGAGGAGGAACAGTGCTGCCCTGGCTTGAGCATCTGTGGGAGGTGAGCCAACTGCAGGCCAGGGACCAGGGCCACGGAAGCAGTGGCCCCAGGAGGCCCTGGTAGAGAGAACCCTTCCTGTGAGTGGCCACTGCACACGCCTCTCCCCCTGGCAGGTAGTCACAGTCTACAAAAGGTATTTACCCCCACTCAATGTGCATCCTGTGGAAGACACAAGGCTTTGCTGGATAAAAAAAGTTGATATAGTTTGGCACCTACAGTTTTACCTCCCAAGCTTTAGTGATTAAGAAAACACATTTTAAGTAGAGCCTGGTGATGTATCCCTGTAACCCAAGCCACTCCAGAGACTGAGGCAGGAGAATAAGGAGTGTGAGGTCAGCCTGGGCTACTCTGTCTCAATAAACCAAAAACAAACATCAAATAATATTCTTTAGTTATGTACTTGCTCCCACTGACTGACATCATACACATTTTAATTCTGTTCTTATGGAGTGAACAGAGAATCCGGGTGTGTGGCATACACCTGTAATCCCAGAATTCTGGAGGGGCAGATAGGAAGACTGGAAGCTTGAGGAAGCCTGCGGGTGCTGATGGCTTGCTGGGGGAAGAGTGCTTGTTACTCAAGCATTATGATCTGAGTTCAGATCCCCAGAACCCACATAAAAAGTCAATCATGGTTTTATGTGCCCGTGACACCAGCACTGGGAGTTGGGGGCAGACAGAGGATTTATGGGGCTTGTTGGCTAGCTAGTCTAGCTGGAAACAGTGAGCTCCAAGTTCAGTGAGACATCCAGACCCTGTCTCAAGGGAATAAGGTGGATAAGGGTGATAGGTGAGGACAACTGACCCCCAGGTACATACAATCACATACAGTATACACACACACACACATACACACACAGACACACATATACACACACACAAACACACGAACACACAACACATACACACACACAGACACACACAAACACACAGACACACAACACATACGCACACAGACACACACATACACACACAGACACACACACACAGACACACAGACACAACACATACACACACATATGCACACACACACAGTCATGAGTACACTGAAAAATAACTTTACAGAAAGCTTCAGAAACATATGGATAAGAATGTAAAAGAATATGGCTAAGTTTATAATGTAAGCATTGCAGCTTGGATGGAAAGCTATCCTGGCAGCTGGGAGCCAAGGAATACCACAAGGTCATACCACATGACAACTCACACAAGAGATTTATTGGAAGGGAAAAACCAGGAGGCTGTGTCTGCTCCTGTGAGAAACAGCAGCAAACTGATCAGGATACAGGGCTTATATAGAGTTTCTCGGGAGGGGGTGGAGTTTTTCAGCATGGAGCTTTCCATGGTGGAGATTGGTGGGATTTCACATTTAGAGTTTGGGCTTTTTACTCCGTAGGGTTGTAGGGTTGGGGGCAGGGTCCAGCAGTTAGGGCAGTTAGAGTATCCTTGGTTGGAACCTCAAAGTTGGAGGTCCTTAGGGGAAGGGCCTAGCTCAAGGGGCTTACATATAAGGCAGGATATAGGCAGGAGATACTCCAACTCCAGTTAAGGGCTCCACAAGCCCTTTTCATCCTGCCTCACAAGGCAGAGGCCTTCTTCCCCAAACTCAAATGCTCACACACCAAACAAGTAGACAACAAACCAATTAACAAATGGACAAAGTCTACCTATTTCATGGGCCAGGAAACGTTTGAGCAATAGAATGAGATAGAAGCCAAAGAGATCTTTGAAACTTGCTGTCACAGCAACCTGCAAGCAACCTAATTTAAGGTGTCTTTTCCAAAGGCCACAGAGACCTAAAGTCATCATTAGTAACAAGGTCAGGCCTCTAGCTGTGTGTGGCAACACTCAAGGCCTATATACTCATCTGACGAGCACCAATCAGAGATGCCAAGGGCTGAAGTCAGCCTGGTCGCTCTAGAAGAGTGTACACATCCACACATGTGCTTGCACACACACAGACACAAAAGCCAGCTCTCTGGTGTAGGTAGGGTTTCTTGTTCATTCAGCCTCACCCTTTGAAAGTATTTCCAGAATTTTGGCTAGTACCCTCGGCAGCTTTGCTGCACACGCACATACTCTGAACTAGAGTTTATGAAGTGTGACCTGTTTGTCAGTGACTAGGTTCAGCTTCCAACTGTGAATTTTCACCCATGACCACAGCAGGAATGGTACAGTGGGGATTGGAGCCCTGACCCTAAGAGTGGCTAGTCTATAGTTTGGAGTTGCCCCTTCCAAGTGGTCTGGAAGCTCAGAAGTCTGGCCCCATTGAGGAAATAGATGGCTCTGAGAATGCTGAGGCAGGCTTGGGATTTGAGGACCTATATAAAGCATACATGAAGACCTCTCCTAACCTGCCTTCTTGGTCTAAATCCCAGGATACCTTAAAGCAATGGAGCCTGGATGAAGACCCAGGGCAGACCACTAGGGACTGGTAAGGAAACTTCTGAGACACATGACACTCTGAGCTGCTGTCCTCCTGTGGACTGGAGAATGTCTGGTGGTTCACTCAGACTTTGCTGGAAATCCTCATTATGCCTCCTTCCTCCTTTAGTAGTTGCACAACAGAAAGTTCATGTAGTTCAGAGGACAAGGAGGAAGACTAAAGGAAATAGTTTCTGTTCCTGGGGGTTGTTTATGGCTGCCTACCCCCAACCCCTCCCAGGGAAGTCCCCAGGAGGGAGTGTAGAGCCTGCTGTCACAGGGTGACTGACATTTCTGAAGTCTTGCTAATTTTTGAAGACCTCATGAGGTCATGAAGACCTCAAACTTGCTTTGTAGCTGAGCATGACCTTGAACTCATCTGCCTGCCTCCACCTCTAGAGAGGGACCAGCACAGCGCTGCTCCATGGCATCCAGGCACCTTTAAAAGCACTTCAACTGTCACTCACTCAGACTAATTCCTTCTATGCTGAAAAGTATGTGTGATGGCTCTAGGCAACTCCAGAGGCAGATTCCCAGTGTTGCTTCTACCCCACTCCCTCCCCCCCCCCATCTGCTCCTCACCTCCCCTCTGCTCAATACACACCCTGGGGTTTTGATGCCCAGAGAAGGGTGACTCTGGTGGAAGGGGGTGAATGGGAGGCCAGCGGCTGGACTGAATTTCCAACTGGGCCTCCATTTCTAACTCAGTCACAAAGAGCTAGGACATTCCCAGGACACAGCAGCTTAAAGCCTGGGCTCCTCTTTTCTCGGGTATGTGAAAGCAGCTTGTCCGACTGGTAGATTAGAAAAGGATAAGGGACTTGTCCCCAGACTTTAAAGTCTCATGAAGAGAAGACACAAAACCTGTTCGGTGACTTGTCACTTTAGAGAGAACAGAAACCTCTCCAGGTGAACATTCACAATCCTCCCCTTCCTCCTTCCATCCAGCAGCCTTGGCTGGAGACCAGGGCGAGGACAAGGGACCCAGAGAAGCAAGGCTGCTGCTCATCCAGATGGCACTACTATTAGATGACTGAAGTTTGAGAACACAGTTTAGGGCAAAACTTAGTTTATTAACCTTGCCAGGTGACATCAATAAAGTACCCAGAGAGAAACAATGTCTTCATTGTACGCATATCAGCTAGGAAAACAGCTGTGTAGCAGACACACATTTTTTTTTTTTTGATAAGAGTAAATTGTTGTCATATTTATCGTCTCTTTCTTCCTCTTTAAGACATGTTAAAGAGCTGATATCACCTACCAGTAAAAATACCCTCTAAATCCTGGGAAAGGTGCTATCCCCACAGCTGCTGAAGCTCTGGGGATTTGGGAAGAATGCACTTGCCTTTGTTTTGTTCTGAACTGATACTAGGGTTCCAAAGGCCTCATTGATCAACCCCACCCAGATCTTCATGAAGGCTAGTCTCCAATGGGGTCCTACTGCTCCCCACTAGCAGTGTGTGCAAAGAATCCTACAGTCAGAACTCCGCTTCTGTAGCCCTGGCTGCCTGTATGCCCCTGATTGATGAGGGCTCCATGATCACCACTGTGCATGGCAGGGGCCTGGCGTGTCTGGTGGGTAGCATCTGACTCTTCACTTGCTCTTCAAGCAGAGTTACAAGAGGGTGTAACCTTAGGAAGAGAGCAAAGAGCAAAGGGTCTGCCTATTTTGTACAGATGAGCAGGCACACTAGGTAGAGCAGAGAGGGGGCAGGAACTGTAGCAGGCAGGGGCTTTTCTCGGGAACTGCTATGTAGGGCTGTGGCTGCAAGGCTCTGTGTAAAGAGCCATTAATAAAGGAAAGGAGAAATTGTTTTGTTTTTCTGGCTTTTACATAATATGATAGAGTTTCCTAAACATGAAGAGATGTTTATAAATGTCACCTGAGAAGAAACCAGGAACTTAGGATCTACCTTTTCTTTTCATTACAATCTTGCTTTGAAATATGGTCTTTCAACACTGGGAGCTAGATGTCATTTAAGAATGTCACATCACATAACAGCTGTGAGAAAACTAATGCTTTTCAGACACACAGAAGGGCCATCACTCACAAAAATGGGGCTTTAATCATTAGGGCTTTGGACACAAGAAACATTTAAAGTAACAGTCAATGTAATTATGGATTAAATAGAAAGAAAACATGAATAAATATATAACCCTTTAAAAGCAAATAATATAGTGCATAATGTAATACAGTTGTTTATAGGTAAGATAAAAATTGGTTTTTCAAAAATGTCATTACAAGAATATATTAATATACAGTCAAACTCATTCTATTCACAATAAAGTTCTAGGAAAATCCTCTACAAAGGATATTTGTAACAGCTGTATCGAGACCTTCAATTACTAAACACTGTGTATGGCATCTCACTTTGCCAAAGGGAAACCTCCTGGCTCCTGTCAGCAAATCCATCATAAGTAGGAACAAAATTAAAGGTACTTTTTAAAATTTAAAGTCATATTTAAATGAAGACTAAAAAAATGTTCGAGATGACTTCAGGAGAACAAGAGCTGGTTGAGTTGCTGGACCATGGTTCTGAAGAAACAATATGTAACTCACAAGTTAATTTTAGTACAGTGAAAATGGCCTCCAACAGCCGTCAACAGCTTGTTTAGAAGTCTGAGACTCAAAAGTACTCAACTGGAAAAGAGTTCTGTAACAGAGCTGCCTAGGACCGGTGGGCGTGGCTCTCAGGCCAGCCCATCCCCATCTATTTTTAGAGGTCTGCGACTCCAGCCTTAAATAGTTTCGATAATAACACTTGTGGCCACAACTCTAAGACAAAGTCTGGGAGAAAAGGAAACTTCATGTTGCACAACTCGAGGTCACAGTTTTCTCCTTCAGATAATTCCTGAGAAGTTGTTCATGAACTCAACCAATCAGATCGTTTCCTTCTGTCTACTAGCTGCCTGGCAACACAAAACTAGTAAGGGGACAAAGAAGATTTTAATTTTTCTTTAAATGAAAAAAAAGTTGTGAAGTGAAAACAGGAACTATCTTGCTTATTTGAAAGCAGGAAATGTTACTTTAATTGGGAACAGAACATACTGTTGAGGAAAAGGTACTTGGGGTTCATGCATCCTTAGCCGACTTCCACAATAGGAGTAAGAATTCTTAGTGCCCCATTACAATGCTAAGGTGTATGAGAGAAAAGGAAGTGCTCATATCCTGTAGTTAGATAATGGTGTCTTCGGAAGTAGATACTTATGTACTAATAAATGTGCATACATACGTTAGCTTAGGTACATATAGTTATATACAACACACTCATTCACACATCCCAGAGTTGCACGAGATTTGCTTTCTCAAAGTTACTGCCTTTCCCAACTTCGACCCCCGTTTTACTCACAACTCAAAATTACAGTAAATCTTACTCCCACCATCTTCCACCCTTAAAAACAAAACAAAAATAAAAACACCACACAGGCAGACAGACTGCAAAGTGTACATTGACACTAGAGAAAATTGAACAAGCATTTCTTTTTTATTTTCGAGGAGGGAGAATCCTGAGCGCCAGAGCTACACTGGCTTTCAAGTCCTGCGCGTGGGATAAAGGGCCAGATGAGAGATCCTAGACCAAGTCAATTCAAGGCTGTCCTCGTGTAAGTAAGTCATAGCTCAACTGCAGCCATGGAAGCCCACAGGTTCTAAAGGTTATTCTGTAACCCCAGCAAAGAAAGAGGGCAGCTCCGGGGTCTGGTCCTTGCCCCGCTGGCCTCTGACTCCATGCTGCACTGGATACAGGGGTTGGGGCAGAGACTTCGTCCCTGAACATGCAGCACTTCGCGCCGCCCCGCTCCTGTGCTTATAGAACCGGACACCCAGTGCGGGCATGCAAGGTCTACCTAGCCACTCGGGTAGTCCCACCCATGGCCCTCACAAGTTCTCCTTCAGCAGCCCGAGCTTGCGCAGGGCCTCACGTCGTGCTTCTTCCGTGGAGCCGCGGCCTGCGAACTGCACTGTGATGCCCTGAGGCCGGAAGCCTGCAGCCCGGGGGAGCGAGCCTGTGCGTTTGCGGGTATCCTGGGGGCCATCCAGGCGCGGCTCATACAGGCTGCGGCTGGCGTTCTGGCGCACAAGCTTGCCCGCTACAGCGGGGTCTGGCCGGAAGGTGATGGTCTTGCTGGTGGGGACGAAGGCACTGGGCTCGCTGCGCAGGGCCTCGTGCACGCTCTGGAAGCCGTTGGCCAGCGGCGGCTGCTCAGTCTGCACAGCCCGGGACTGCTGCGCCCTGGCTGGGCCTCCTGCACGCGGTCCCCCGAGCTCCCCGGCCACAACCACCTTGCCCTGGGTATCCGCAGAGCCGCCCCTCTGCTCCTCTGCCTTCTGCCACCGCTCTTCCGACGACGTGTCGCCTGCAGTGATGAAGGACATGCCATTGATATTGGCCAGGACTTGGGCCTTCCGCTCCTGCACGTTGACAGCCGCCTTGGAGATAGTCTTGTTGAAGTCCTTGCCCGCGCTGTTGGTCACGCTTATGTTGCTCGGGAAGCGGTGGATCTTGGGTGCCGGCTGGGTCGTGTGTCGGTGCCACAAGCCAACATGGTCCCCATTTCGAGAGGCTATAGAAGTCGGCGTCCTCCATTCCCCAAGCCTGCCCTCCTTCGATGGGGAGGTGGGGGACAGGGCTTCGTTTCCCGCCAACTTCTCAGAAATTTTCTGAGCAATCACCAGGGGAGTGGGCACAGAGCGGGATAGTTTGGGATGCTCTGCTGGAGGAGAGGGGGACATCAGCTCCTTTCGGGGGGCAGAGGGCACAGAGACAGGCGGCAGAGGAAACACTTCGGGATCTCTGGAGTCTGCTAGAGGCAGGGAATTCTCAGCGGCTTGTTTCCCACCCCCAGGAACAGAATTGTCCTGCTTTGTAACAGGTGGGGCCCCTGAAAAAAAAAAAAAAAGAGAGAGACCTCGTAAGTTTTCACTCCAGTGGAAATAGCCACGTGGTGTTCCTGCCACTCGAACTTCAGAGAGTCACAATGCCTAATCAAAATGCTGGTGCTGCTGCCCGAACTGGTAAGAGAGAAGGCAGTCCATCTATTCTCAGAGACATACGCTGAGAACCAGCTGATTCCCGAGAGGGTGGCGACGACTTAAGAGCCAGAAACAGCCAGTTAGGGAGCAGTCTAGAAAGGTACACCTCTGAGGGTCCAGCATGCTGAGGGCACGTGACAGGAGGCAAGCAGTGATCACCTCATTGGGAGTCTTTATAGAGGGGACACTGAGTGGAGGATGGGGTGCCCATCTTGAATCCCAGCACTCAAGAGGGAAAGGAAGGTAGATCTCTAAAGTTCAAAGCCAACCTGGTTTTCACAGTGAGTTCCAGGACAACCAAGACTACATGAAGACACCCTATCTCAAAAAACAAAGATATGATAATAGCAGGTTAGAGAATTGCTGGGGACACATGTTGAATTTTCCAAACCCATTTTTCTTTGGTATGATTGTGTGATCTAATCTTTTTTATGTTTTTGGTTGTGAGCCCAGCCTTTAATGGCTGAGCCATCTCTCCAGCCCAATCTAATCTTTTTTTAAAGGATCTGTCGTTTCAAATTACTTTAGGAACTATGCTTCAAAACAGAAATGTTAAAATAAATTTTAAAAAATTAATGTCTCTTCTCTCAAGGGCTGGCTGAAAACCATTCTCTTTATGTATGGGATCCATGACTGCGGGGTGTCAATTCTGGGAATGCAGTTTGCTTCTAAGGAAAACACACATAAGCTAAGAATGGTGGCATACACTGTAATGCCAGCACTTGAGAGGCAGAGACAAGAGAACTGAGTTGGAGGTCAGACTGGGCTAGCTCCAGGCCAGCTGGGGATCCTTGTCTCCACAATCACTGGTGTTTATAGTCTGCAAGGCACAATGTCTTCTCTCTTATTTCTTTCTTCTCTTGTCTAGTCCTAGGTGCCTCCTTCATTTATTTTTCAATATCATCTCCCATCAGCAAATAGAGGCTGTAAGAAGCATTTCACTGACCATTTCTTTCCAGTTCTACCCCATGACTCAATGGGTATAAGCCTACCTCATTGATGCTGCTCAGTGATGCATAGTGGACAGAGGAGGGGCTGGCCTGGACCTTGTCTGCTCTGTGTTGGACTACTTCACAGAGCCATGTGTTAGGAATGGAACATAACCTTGCAGCACAGATCAAGTGCCCATGACACCTAAACATACACACAGTCTATATGCTCATTTGGTCTCTCTTTCTCTCTCTCTCTCTCTCTCTCTCTCTCTCTCTCTCTCTCTCTCTCTCTCTCTGTGTGTGTGTGTGTGTGTGTCTCCTTTCAGTTGGCTTTCTTTGTTACCTGTTTTCCCTTGCTAGAGAGAGTACCAAAAGTCTGATTCTCCCTTCTAGAAGCTTCTATATTGACAAGCATACACAAACAGAGCAGGAAGTGCTGGTGTGCCTTGGGTGCACCACCAAACCAAGTCAAAGGCATGGGGACATATGTGTACCTGCTACTTGAGGCACATCTGCAAGGCTCTCAGCTTCCCTGGACACAGGTCCCGGCTGTACTAAATCGATGACATCTTCCGGTTCAGAGTGACTGGAAGGGCTCTCTTCCAGAGACTGTGGAGAGTGGCAATGAATGCCACTGTCACACAGGGCTGGCTCGTCAAAGTCATATTCCAGAGAATCAAGGGTCTCTTCAAAGAACAGGATAACATCCTTTTCCTCGTGTGTGAGGTGCTTCAGGCTCTCGTCATCCTGTAAGTGGGTTTGGGGGTTGGTGAGAGATAAACAGTGATGTCAGCAAAGAGAAAGAGTCACAAAGAGTAAGAACCAATACCTAGCCTAGGGTAGACTTCTCTGTGTCTTAGAAGGTCCCTGCCATTTGGGACCCACTGACAAATGACCTGTAAGTCCCTCGCTACTTTTACTGCATGGGGAAAAAAAAAAGAAAAGATACAATAGATGCAGAAAACCCAAGGCCTTCACCCCTGTCATGAGCTCTAGCGCGGTTACCAGTGAGTCAGTACAACAGAGGAAGTCTCCTCCAGGAGTTCTGCCACCAGGCATGCTGTGGTCTCCACACTAGAGAAGAGCCAAAGCTGCATTTGCCCCAGTGCTGGGAGAGTCTGTAGCCAACCTGCTGGGGTACTGTGTGACCTGGACTGAGCTCAGCCACGAATTTAATGAAGGTGATGCTTGATGGCAGAGCTGGCTGAATCGCCCTCAGAAGCAACTGGGTCATCCCTGAAGAAAAGGTTTATCCTTGAAGGGGTTTGTGGTAGAGGCAGTGCAGCTGGGTTGATGGGGAGGAACTGTGCAGAAGGTGGAGGGGGCACAACAAAGCCAAGTGGGTTCCCTGGATAGACAGAGCACTGTAAGGGCCCTTGGCAGGGAGGAAAAAGAGTTGGAGAGCCCAGAAAGGATTCTTTCAAGGTAGCGGCTCAGCAGTACCAATTCATAGGTGAAGGCCAGTCAACACTTCCCACATGAGAACTCCAGCCAGGGGCTGAAGATGACTCACAAGTAAAGGGAACACAAATTCTTTCAGAGGCCCTGTGTTCAGTTCCCAGCACCCATGCAGGGCCGCTCACAACTGCCTGCCACTCCATCTTCAGGAGATCTATGCCCTCTTCTTGCCTCATTGGGCACCGTACTTATGTACATAATTAAGAATTAAAAAATAGTGTAAAAAAAACTCAATTCACGTTTTTGGGACAGTCTCGAGAGCTAATGTAGTGAGGAGAAGGATTGGATCTCTGAGTTATTTGGAAGCAGAATCTGTTCCTCGTGTAACGCTCTTTTGCACTATAGTTGCTGAACACCCAGGCTTTTCACCTCCATTAGACTTTACACTGAAGAGTCACATTGTAGGGGCTGGAGAGGGGGCTCAGCAGTTAAGAGCACTGGCTGATCTTCCAGAGGTCCCAAGTTCAAGTCTCAGCACCCACATGGCAGCTCACAGCTGTCAGTAACTCCAGTTCCAGGGGATCTGACACGCTCACACAGACACACATACAAGCAAAACACCAATGGGAAAAAATAAAAGTAAGTTGTATATATGTATGTGCATACATATATCATGCATATATATTTTAAAGACTCACATTGGCTATAGCAAGACTTGCAGATTTTCTCACATCCCACAGTGAGTTATTGTAACCAAATGTCACCATGTACATCTGTTCTGACCTTTTGATGCCCAGAACAGAAAGCTTCTAAGAAAACCAGCAATACTCATTTTTATCATTAAAAATGTATGTACACAAAACATACATGCATATGTGTATACATGTATGTATGTGGTAGGAGAGAAAGTTCAGTAGTTAAGAACACTTGTTGCTCTTACAGAGGACCTGGATTTGGTTCCTAGTACCAACATGATGGCTTACAGCCATTCATACTCCAGTTCCAGGGAGCTGATGATGCATAGACGTTCATGCAGGTAAAACAGTTATACACTTAAAGTAAGATAAAATGCGCCCCCCCCACTGCTGGGGGCATCTGAGTGTCATAGTGCGTGGCCTTCCGACCTCACCTCTTCACCACACACCTTATTTTTGTTGGATGCCCACATTCCACACGTGCCTCCCTCAGTCTCTGCACAACAGTTCTCAGTCTTCCATCCACAACTGTCTCTTTTTCTTTTTTTTGAGACAAGGTCTTTCTGTGTAGCTGTCCTGGAACTTGCTATGTAGACCAGGCTGGCTTTGAACTCACAAAGATCCTCCTGCCTCTCCTTTCAAGTGCTAGCATTACAGGCAAATGCCACCAAGCCCAGCTCATTCATTGTTCCAACACAAGTCCTGCAAGTCTAAAGTCATTACGACTCTTGGCATAACAAAGATCCCTCTAGTTAAGTTTCACCCACTATGGAGTTTGTCAGGGTGACACGACAGAGATAACAACCATTACACAAGTGTTGACCTCCACTGCTGAAACATGAAGTCTAGAGAGATACATTCATGCTCTCTTCCCTACTGTGACCTTGTGCAGGGCACTTCGGCGGATGCATGCCTTTTAAAAGATTTTTATTTGTGTGTGTGTGTGTGTGTGTGTATGTGTATTGGGGGTGAGTATGAACAAGAGTGCAGTGCCCACTGAGGCCAGAAGAGGACACTGGATGGCCTGGAGCTGTAGCTACAGGTCGCTGTGAGCTACCCGGTGTGGGCGCTAAGAACTCATATCCATCCCATCCTCTCTGTAAGAAGAATATGCATTTTGAACCACAAGTTATCTCTCCAGCCCGATGCATAATGTTTGGGGGCTATTTTGGTTATGTATAATCATTCTCCTTGGCTATGTAGCAGAACTAAAATCGCATTGGCCCGACTGAGGGTCTAGTTCAATGATAGAACACTTGCCCAGGGTGCTCAAGGCCCTGCATCCTATCCTCAGTGCTATAAAATAGACATGACATTAAAAATTATGTAAAAAAGTTTCAAAAACCAAGGTCCTAAAGTGGACCTTCAGCTTAAGACACATCCCAATTCCCCACGAGAGGACAAAGTGAGCTTGGACTAGGACACTGGAGAGACAGACAGCTCAGTGGCTGCGAGCACTTGTTCTTGCAGAGGTCCTGGGTTTTTATTCCCAGCACCCAGATGGTGGCTTACAGCCACCTGTAGCTCCAGCTCCTGCTGACCTCCACAAGCACCAAGCACATATGAGGTGTACATATACACGCAGGTAAACACTCATATACATTAAAGAACAAACGATGGACCGCATCTAATCCATCCTGAAAGCAAATAGTCCTAACACGAGACTGCATCCGGAAAGCATGCTGAGGAAGGTGCCTCCCACATGCCTGTTCACGCCTGTACACTGTGGAAAGGCTTGAAGTGACATTCCGAGGGTCTCACCACTACTTCACCAAGGGGCCAAGCCTACTAGAACCCAGCCGTCTGCTTGCCTTCTGTTTCGCCCTTTCTAGTCCTATTCTAGCAAGTACCGACAGATCTCGCAGAGATGCCTGCCTGAGTCTTGTGCATTTTCCCCGGGGGTTCTTTAGTTCTCTCAGGGTTCTCTTTTCCTTTCATTAATTACACAAAGTGAGATGCAAATCAGCTCTGGCCAGTCTGCTCAGAGACAAGACCCCCAGGTCACTTGGGCCCTCAACCCGAGGGCTCTCCTTCCAGTGTGGGGCTGGGTGAATGACAAGCTTTCTTTGTAATCAGACTGGCCTGGAATCCCAGATTGTGGCAAGGTCAAACTTGCTGTAGGTTCAGTGTGTTGCCCAACTTCAAATACTTGAAGCTTTCTCCCAGTGAACCTGGACTCCACATGCCTGGGATTGGAAAGATAGTGGGCTAGGCAGTGGAGCGAAGTACAGCAGGGCCAGGAAAAGGGGCACTTGGTTCCAGGCCAAGATGGTTCCTGTCTGCTCCTCCCATTCTGGGGAGATGAATACTGCTTCTGATAGGGATGTAAAAGGAAGACATCTTGGTCCTGAGGGAGAGGTTGGTAGTAAGAGGTGTGGCAGCGAGATACAAGCAGAGTGAGAAAGAAGTTACGCCCTGGGAAGTACAGCCGGGAATGGAGAGTGACTGAGAATGAGCACAGGATTTCTTTAGGGGAGACGAAATATGTTCTAGAACTGACTATGGTGATCTCTATACACACAGAGAAACCATTTATTTTAACTGACACACAAAATATAAAAATTGTGTGCATTTATGGAATGGTCCTATGTAATAACAAACTAGGTCAGATAGACCCATTTCTTTAAACATTTTTTTTTTTCACAATGGCCCAAACTTTCAAAACCTTTTATTCTAGGTTTTGCAAGTATAGTGTACATTGTTGTTATTGGTGGTCAGCTGTGCAACAGCACACCACAAGCGTTTCTAGCTGACTTAATTTAGTAGCACCCATTGGTCTCTCGCCATTGCTACCCTCCTCAGCTTCTGGTGACTGCCATTCTGCCTGTAACTTCCGTGAGATCAACTTTTTTTTTCAAGAACTTTTTTCCTTTTCTTTTACTTTATGTATATAGGTGTCTTGCCTGCAAGTGTGTCTGTGCACCATATGCATGGAGGCCAGAAGAAGGTGGTGGGTCCATTGGGACTGGAGCTACAGATGGTTGTAAACTGCCATAGGACCCAAGCTTGGATCCTCTGCAAGAGGAACCAAGTATTCTTTAGTTTAGTTTTGTTTTTCGAGACAGGGTTTCTCTGTATTGCTTTGGAGCCCGTCCTGGAACTTGCTGTGTAGACCAGGCTGGCCTTGAACTCACAGAGATCCATCTGCCTCTGCCTCCCAAGTGCTGAGATTAAAGGTGTGCACCACCAAGCTGCCAAGTATTCTTAACTTCTTAACTGCTAGCTCCAGTCCCAAGATCAAGTCTTTAAGATTCTGTGAGTGAGTGAGATCATGTGGCATTGGGTTTTCTGAGCCTGGCTTATTTCACTAAACACAATGACCTGCAACTGGTCCCACCCATGCTGTTACAGATGACAGAATTTTAGCTTTGTTGTGGCTGCGTAGCATCCCCTTGTGCATATATAGCACACTTTCTTTATCCACCAATTGGATGATGGGCACTTGGGTTGTTCCCATGTCTTTTGTGTGTGTGTATTTGGAGGCAGGTTCTCATTATGTATCCTCGGTTTCAATTCACTGTTACCCAGCTTGGTCGCAAATTCATGATCGAGATCTCTGACCCCAGGTCAGAGGCATGCAACACCGTGCCGGCTCCTGCATTTCTTAGCAACTGAATTGAAAAGGAAGAATTTCTTTGACATACTGAAAACTGGGTCATATAGCAGATCAAAATTCCCTCCTGTTTTTTATCGTAGCAGTACTAACTCCCACCCCCTCCACACACGATAACAATGTCTAAGACTCCCTTCTTTCTACTCCAACACAAGCACTTGAGGGGCTTTCTGATAATAACCACTCTTCCTGAGGCGAGGTGCTATCTCATTGTGTTTTTGATTGCATTTCCCTGATGATTAATGGTGTTGAACTCTCCCCTCAAATACATCAATTTAGGGCTATTGTTCATTTTTCAATTGGATTTTCTTTTTTGGGCTGAGCTTTTGATTCCCTATGTATTGTTACTATCAACCCCTTCACAGATGAATAATTTGTAAATATTTCCCCGACTTTGTAGGTTGTCCCTTCACTCTGTCCATTATGTTGATTTTTATAACTAATGAGAGATTGGGTTCGTGTCGATTTTCTGCAGGCAGACATCCAAATTCCCAGTACCACTGCCTAGAATGCCTGCTCTTTCTTCAGTATGTGTTTGTTGAAAGTCAGCTGACGCATGTGTGTGGGTTTAATTCTAGGCTCTCTACTGTTTTCCACTAGTCTGTATGCCTATATTTATAATACTGTGTTGATTTGTGCATGTGTGTTTGTATGGAGCTATCAATTAAACCTAAGGCCTTGCACACCCCCAGGCTGTTTGATTATAACTCCTTGTAGACTTTAACATAATGTTTACAGGTATTTTTGCTTGTATGTATATCTGTGCACCAGCTGCATACAGTGCCCATGGATGGCAAAAAAAAAAAAAAAAAAAAAAAGTGTTATATCTGAACTAGAGTTATAGGCGTGAGCTCTCATGAGGATGCTGAAACCAAAAGTGGACCGTCTGCAAAAGCAGTGACTGCTCTTAACCCTGAATTGCCTCTCCAGTCAGCATTGTGGCATACTCTGGAGACAGTCAATTTAATAGCCTCTGTTTATACTCAAGAAAGCTTTGACTATCTGGTGTTTTTGTGGATTCACGTGCATTTTGGATTGTTTTTCAAGTTTTATGAGGAATGTCATTGGTGTTTTGCCTGGGACTGCATTGAACTGAATATTTAGATGGTTCTGGGTAAACTGGCCACTGAGGTAGAATAAAAATGTTCTAAAAATGACAGATGATGATTGCACGGGCCTGTAAACATAGTAAAAATGGTTAAGTGGTACACTTCGAGTGAACTTTAAAGAATGCGAGTTACATTTCAACTTTTAAAAGACACCCACATGAAGGAGGCAGTAAGACTCCACAATGGCTCCCTGTGCAGTGGCTGGTTGGGAAGTGGTTTGTGATAATCACTTAGGAAATGGAGACAAATATACATGTCCTATTTATTGGGACAGAGTGAGTTATAAAATAGTTGTTCTGCATTAACTAGAAAGGTTGTCTGCTGACAGGAATATTTTAATGAAATTATTGCTATAAATGTTATTTTTTAATGTACCAATAATCTTCAGATGCTAAAAACCATCTCTCACGTATTCTAAGCCCAGTACGCCAACTTCAGGTAAGGTTTACAAGTCTCTGGGGAAAACCCTGCTTCAAGACATGAGAAGCAATCTCTCCCCTAATGTATATGTTGTGTATGTTGCGGTTTTTGAAGAAATACTTTATGAACTAATTTTGAAATCAGAAAACTCTAAGTGCTAAGTATACTGGGTAATTAGAATGTGCACTGAACAAGCCTCCCACAAAGTACAGAGCCATCAGTTGGGCGGTGGTGGCACATACTTTGACTCCCAGTACTAGGGAGGCAGAGGCAGGCAGATTTCGATTGAGTTCAAGGCCAGCCTGGTCTATAAAGTGAGTTCCAGGACAGTTATACAGAGAAAACCTGTCTCAAAAAAAAAAAAAAAAAAAAAACCAAAAAACCCAAAAAATAAAAGATGAAAGAGGAGGAGAAAGCCTTGCCAAGGATCAACATTCACTCCTGTAAAATAGCAAAGAGCTCTCTAGTCTAATTCAAACAGAGGGAAGCATACAGATAAAAGACAAACGACAGTGGGAAATGTCACAATAAAACCCATCACTCAGTACAATTAATATAGACTTTTTTGTCACCTTGGGTGTCCTGGTCACTATGTAGACCAGGCTAGCCTCAAACTCACAGGGATCCACCTGACTCTGACTCCCCAATGCTGGGATTAAAGGAATGTACCACCACATCCGACCCCTATATACGCTAATTTTTTAATAGATAGGTGACAAACTTTTCTTTGGTGTGTGTGTGTGTGTGTGTTTACATGGGCAAACGTGAGTGCAGGCATTCATGAGCCATGGTAGGCGTATAGAGGTTGGAGATCAGAGGACAGCCTTGGATGTCAGTCCTCTCCTTCTGGCCTCTGGCTTCCAAGGATCTACTTGTCTCTGCCTTGCATCACACAGCAGGAACATTGAGAATGTAGATGCACAGGGCTCCACTAGGCTTTACATGGATTCTAGGGATTTGACCTCAGGTCCTGACATTTGCACAGCAAGCACTTAGTCAGCTCCCAGCCTATGACAAACTTGAAATGAATGACAGTAATCCAAATAGGCAATAGTACAGATCTATCTGAGTTAGAACAGTCTAGGAATAGGAGTATTTGGGGGTGGCAGGGCAGGGCAAAGATACTAGAGAAAGAAAAAAAAAAAAAAAAAAAAAAAAACTCCAAACCATTGGTTGAACTAAAGACCTGAGAAGACTTAAATGGACACTCTAAAATAACCTCTACCTTAAAAACTACTCACTTTTGCCTGGCAGTGGTGGTGCGCACCTTTAATCCCAGAACTTGGGAGGCAGAGGCAGTCAGATCTCTGTGAGTTCGAGACCATCCTGGTTTACAAGAGCTGGTTCCAGGACAGTCTCCAAAGCCACAGAGAAAAACAAAAAAACAACAACAAAAACAAAACAATAAACCACCCCAAAAAACTACTCACTTTTACTCCTATAATTAAGTTAGCTCTTTGTTTTTCCTTTTGTTTTTCCAGGACGACAAAGACTGGTGTTGTGGCACATACCTGGGAACCCAGCACTCGAGGACCCTGGAAAGTTTGAGGGCAGCTTGGGCTACATGTAGCTATTTCCATGCCAGCCTGGACTGCATAGCAAGACTCATTCACAATCAGGCAGGCAGGCAGGCAAGCAGAGGTGACTAAACAGATGTTTTGAAAGGAGATCTGGACCAGGACTCTTCACTACTTGTCCTCAAGATAGCAAGCAAGGATATTTGTCTTGATGGGGTCTGATTTAATGATCATGTATTGCTTTATTTTTTTTCCTCTCCAAGATTTGTTATGCCATATGTGTGGGTGTTTTACCAGCATGAACATAAGCACACCATATGCCTAGTCCCTAACAGGTCAGATGAGGGCATCAGATGCCCTAGAACTGGAGTTACAGACAGCACGTGGGTGCTAGGAGTGAACCTGGGTCCTCCACAAGAGCAGCCAGTGCTCTTGATTGCTGAGCCACCTCTCCACCTCTCCAGTCAGATCATACGTCCTCAAAGACACCAAAAACCTGCCTGACATTTGAACAGTGCTTTACTGATTTAATTATGTAAGCTGACGCCAAAACGGCATAAAGGCAGGGAGAAGGCTCTCAGCTTAAATATTGTGATGTCTCTGGCAGCCTGGGCAGGGCCACCGTAAGTGCACATGGCACTTCCCAACAGCAGAACAGGGGCTTAATTATGCTTATTTCAAACTAGACACTGGGTTTTTCTTTTTTTTTTTTTTTCTTCCTTTCTTCCTTTTTTTTCCCCCTGTGGCTAAACTTCAACCTGTACTTCTGAAGTTAAGAAAGGGACACAAACAAATCAGCAAAGAATGCAGTCTGTGTACAGTTTTGATTATAGAACTGAAGAAGAATGGCTTCAAAGGCTTGCAGCTGGGCTCGGTGGCTTTAAACTTCTTTAAACCGGCAATAGAGCCCTTGATCTCTCGTCTGTCTGATGTTCAGACAGCCTTATAAGCTGTGCCACACTGCCCTAGCTCTATACACATCTCTAATGTGATCTTGAATAAAAACACATTTTATTCCGTTCTTGTGCACAGAGGGCATTAAGTAATGTCTAATGAATTAAACAGTTCTTTGGCTATGTCTTCAAATAGTTTCTGGTCTGGTGTGGGAAAGAAGCCAGCCCTGGGTCACTTACCAACCCATCTGCATATCTTTTTTTTTTTTTTTCTTCTTGAAATCCCAGAGCAAATGGTTTATCAAAATCCTAGGACATTGTGTGTACTTGTACCTAACTCCACCACAAGAAGAGCGGTCCCACAGCTCAACAGTCCTACATCCTCACTCTGTGACTAAGGGGGTGTAAGTGGGTATCACAAGAGCTGGCAATGCTATCTAATCCAGACGCTCTGTGACTCTGGGACATAAAGTCCATTGGCTTTGAGAGCTTGGGTGGGGGCCGGGATTCACGAGAGTTCACTGTGTGTTAGATCTTAAAACCTTGCCAAAGAATCTGGACCTCTGTTTTCACCCTCGTCATAGATAACAATGATTAGAGAGTATTGTGGGGTGTACCTGATTCTCAAAGAGTGGGCACAGATTAAGATTAAATTCCTTAGGATTTAACCCCATGAAGACATCTTTCTTCTTTCCAACAACCCAAAATCCCTTTATTTTCTAGAGGATGTTCCGACGTGCCCTTGGGTAGTTTAGGCTGCAGGAACAAACACATTAAGAATAAGAACTCAAGTGAGTTCCAGGATAGCCAAGGCTACACAGAGAAACCCTGGGGGGAGGGGGAGAGACAAGAACTCAAAACTGTGAGCGTGGTTCTGTTCCTGGAGTGAACATGGGACATTCTATGAAATGGCATGACAACTTCGACATCTGAGTCAGGAAATTGACAACAGGTGGTCTACCATCTCAGGACTGGGAGCATAGAAAGGGAGTATTTGTAAAAAACCAACTCCTTCAAAAGACCTAATGCTTTCGGCTTGGTTGACGCCGTGTAAGGGTCTGGATCAGAAAGACTGGGCTTTGTAAAGGCCTTAGTCTGAAAGTGAGCTGTCTTTATCCTGCCTGATGGCTCCCATGGCCCCTGGCCTGGGTGGTCAGTGACTTCAGGCACAGTCCTTGTCCTTTTGGGAGCTAAGCTGCCCTAAGTTACTATCTGTGACCAGATATTTGTTCCACTGCCATGTGCAAAATTTAATATGATTAAAACTGAGACATCCAACAGGGCTTTGTAAGCTGTTCTGCTTGGGGATGAAGGGCTAGGACCAAATCAACCAAATCAACCAACCAGAGCATCTAAACGTTTTAAAGAAAGCAACCACTCACTGTGGTGATATCTTTTTTGTGCTCTAACAATAAAGCTTGCCTGAAGATCAGAGGGTGGAGCTAGCTACTAGTTAACCATAGAGTTCTGGAGGTCTGTAGAGACAGACAGGAAGTGATATGGCTGGGGAGAGAGAGGGATGTAAGATGGGAGGAGATAGGCGCTTGCTCTCTTTTCCACTGGGAAGTTGGCACGGTGCAGTGTGGCTGTGGCTTGCTCCTTTGTCTCTCTGTCTTTCAGCATTTACCCCTATATCTACTCAGGTTTTTATTATTAACACCAATTAGAACTCACGAAACCACTCACCAGAGTGAAGCTTCTGGACCGAGAACTGCTGCTCCGACTCTCCAGACTGCCACCTCTGCTCAAGTCACTGAGCCTGCAGCTTGGCGACATGTCAGAGTCCATCTCCAAAGACTCTGATTTCTGCTGGGTCCCAGGCATCCCCACAGGAAGCTGTCACTGGCTGGCTCACAGGAACTGGGGTAGGAGCCAGGGTCCCATTTTGAGGCAGGGGAGGTTTTCTAGGGAAATCAAACACACAGCAGCAGTTACTGACCTGAACAGTGCCCCCAACAGCTCTAAAGTGGAAGGTCAGCCCCTTCCTCATGGATTGGAAGAATTAACACTGTGAAAATGGCTCTTTTATCAAAAGCAATCTACAGATTCAATACAATCTCATCAAAATCCCAATTTTGTTTCTTTTTATAGAAATAGTAAAAACAATATTAAATTGCCTCTGAAAACACAAAATATCTCAGGTAAGCAAATGAGGGTATGCTGGGCTTAGGGAAATGGCTCAGTGGGTGAAAGGGACTGCGGGACAAGCAGAGGATGTAGGTTTGAATCCCCAGCACTAAAAAAGAATGCCAGAGGTATCACCATACCTGTTTCCAAATTATGTTACAAAACCATAGTAACATGGATTTAAAAAAAAAAAAGGTATCTAGATCAATGGGACAGATTGTAAGATCCAAACATAAACCCATTGATTCTTGACAAAGATGACAAAAATATATATTGGAGGAAAGCCATCCTCTAACAAACGATGCTGGGAAAAGTAGATATCCACATATTGAAGAACAAAACTGGCTCATTCTCTCTCACCTGAATGAAAAATAAACCCAAGTGGATCAGAGACCTTAATGTAAGACCTAAAACTTTGAAACTGAGAGGAAAACATTTTAAGATACAGGATAGGCAAAAACTTGTGAACAGGATTCTAGTTGACAGTTGACAAATGGGATCTCACAAAATCACAAACCTGTTCAGCAAAGGAAACAGATTTTGAGATGATCAAAGCTACACACCTGACAGGATTAACAGCTAGAAAACTAACTCCAAAAACTAAACAAACTGGGCATAGTGGCCCATGCTTTTAATCCCAGCACTCCAGAGGCAGTGGCAGGTGGATCTCTGTGAGTTTGAGATCTACATAGAAGTTCCAGGTCAGTCAAGACTACAGAGTGAGGCCTTGTCTCAAAAAAAAAAAAAAAAAAACCAAACTGACAGACCAAACAAACAAAAAACATATTCAAAACTCTAAACCAAAAAAAATCCACCCAATCAAAAAAAAAAAAAAAAAAGAGCTATGTAACTTTACAGAGACCTCCCAATAAATATATTTAAACATGTTCAATAAAGTCTAAGCCATCAAGAGACTGAAAAGTAAAACTATATTGAGAGTCTACTTCAGCCTAGTCAGAATAGCTGTCATTCAAAAAAAACAAAAAACAAACAAACAAACAAACAAACCAAAAAACAAAAAAACAAAAACAAAAAAAAACCCACAAATGACAACAAATGCTGGCAAGGATATAAAGAAACAGGGCCCTTTATCTACTATAGGTGGGGGTGTAAACTCACTATGGGAATCACTATAGAGGGTTCTCAAAAATCTGAGAACAGAAGTACGCTACGACCCAGCTGGACCACTTTCAGGCAAACACACAAAGGATTTACATCCTACCGCAGAGACACTTGCACACTGCTGAAGCCACGTGGCTAGGAAATGAAACCAGTCTATATGCCCCTCTACACATGAATGGATAATGAAAATATGGCACACACACACAAGACATAAGAACATAGAGATACTTTTGTGATAGGGTCTTACTATGCAGCTCTGGTTGACCCGCAGCTTGCTATGTAGAACAGGCTGGCCTCAAACTCACAGAGATCCATCCTCTGCTTCCTGAGTGCTGGGATTAAGGGCATGTGCCAGCAGGTCTGACTAATTTTTATGAAGGGATGGAAGCATTACAAATGTCACTGTTGGCAGGAACTTGGTAAAATAACTCTGGCATCTTCCTTTGCACTGGGAATCTCTTCTCTTAGGCTCTTGTACATTCTTCCTCAGGTTTTCCTGGCCTTTCTGCCTTGGCCACCAAGAAACACGTTCCTTCTCTAGGTCACTGTACTT
This sequence comes from Phodopus roborovskii, assembly GCF_943737965.1. NCBI lineage: Eukaryota > Metazoa > Chordata > Mammalia > Rodentia > Cricetidae > Phodopus > Phodopus roborovskii. Next base: position 16,673,311 of record NW_026126485.1, on the reverse strand, counting down.
TAGAGTTGGGATGCAGTGGCAATGACCAAAATGTTGGGAAGCATGGTTGACATCTCCAAGACCAAAGGGTGCCTGAGGCCCAATAACATTGCAAGTTCTACAGAAAGTGAAAAGTGTTTTAAGTTGACCCTGTCAAGAAGGTGGCTAGTATTTCCAGGAACAAAGGCATCCATGGTTAAGAGCATTTATTGCTCTTCCACAGAAACTAGGTTTGGTTCCTGGGACCTACATCAGGTTGCTCACAACTGGATTAACTCCAGTTCCAGAGGACACAGTGACCTCTGGTCTCTATAGGCACTTGGCGCACACACGGTGCACATAAACACAGGTACAGATAAATAAAAACAAATATTTTTATAAAAAAAGGGTCCCTTGTGCACACATGAACACACAAACACACACACTTTTTTTTAAGTGCCAAACCTGGCATGGTGGCATACATCTTTAATTGTAGCACTTGGGAGGCAGAATCAAGTGGATCTCTGAGTTCAAGGTCAGTTAGGTCTACAGAGTGAGTTCTAGGACAGCCAGGGCTACACAGTGAAATCCTATCTTGATCAAAAACAAAACAGAAAGAGTGCCCTCTGTAAGCTAAGTTAGTTCACCTTCTGACCTTCTTAGCAGAAAGCCCAGCCCAGCACCCTAAACACCAACTGCGTTCAATAAAATATTCTAGAAGAGAAAAAGACCAATAGAAATACACCTCCAGTTAACTGACTTAACAGACACAGCCATTTGTGGAGAAAGTGTAATCAATATTGACACGAGTCAAGAATTCTCTCAGTCAGTGAGTATAGCAAATCTCTCTGTAAGAACAGATTTAAAGACAGATTGCCCTCCCAATGTCTCAGTGACTAAGCCCAGGTCAATTCAAGAGCAAGGTTTGGAAACCAGAAGATTCTGAACACACATGCCTTTTAGGATGTACGATCACTCCAAATAGTGTGAAAGCAACTCAAAGTGTTAAAAGTCTAAAGCTGAGTATGTTGACATATCCAGTGTCCTGTGTGTGTGTGTGTGTGTGTGTGTGTGTGTGTGTGTGTGTTTAAGATCACAAGTTGCAAGCCAGCCTAAACTACTTAAAAAGATCCTGTCTCAAAACAAAAACAACAAAACTAGATGTGGTGGCTCATGCCTGTAGTCCCAGCACTGGGAAGACAGAGAGAATCAGAAGTTCAAGGCCTCAGGGGCATAGTGAATTCAAGTCCAGCCTGGACTATGTAAGAACCTGTCAAAACACCTGGCCAGAAGCCAGGCATGGTGGCTCATGCCTTTAATCCCAACCCTCAGGAGACAGCTGATCTCTGTGAGGTTGAGGACAGCCTAGTCTACAGGGTAAGTTCTAAGACAGCCAGGGCTGTTAACACAGAAAAATCCTGTCTTGAAACAACAACAAAAAACAAAACAAAAACAGAAAAAAACCTAACCAAACCATTACCATAACAAAAGTAAAGTTTTGAAAATCATTTAATGGTGTGTGACCTTAAACAGTAACACAATTATATACATATCTAAATGACTAATAGCATATAAGTCAGGCTTTCAGATATACAAGGTCAAACTCGAATCAAACATGTAGCATGCATCTAGTATAAACACACACTGTAGACCCTCCCAAGAATGCTGACAGCAGGGGCCAGGGCAAGCAGCAAAGCCCAGCAAAGGTAGATGCAGCTATGCTCCAGGACCCAGGATGGGCTGGAGTCAGGCTAAGTGAGCCAGCCCAGGCAGTGAACGCAGGCTAATTCTTGCATCCTTCCTGTGGATCCCACCCACTGACTCAGCTCAAACTGGGTCCTGACCTGAGTGAATCACAGCTCCAAGGAAAGGGGAGGAGATGGAGTGCACCAGCCTTCCCCAGGAGTCTGCAAGGTGAGGACCGGATAGGAAGTGCTGATTCACCCACTCAGCCGCAGCCGCCTCTGGGAAGGCTCTGGACCTGTGCCCGGCTGGGCAGTAAGGGTAGCACACCAGCCCTCATGGTGTGGCCGGAGGGTAGTGACTTACCATGCTTTTCCAGCAGACACCTTTTGTATGTGCTGCTTTAATAATTTTAAAAGCTAAGAAACTGTAACGTTTAGATTTCTGTAAGCTAAACGGAATCTTCTACAAGGCCAAGGTGGCAGAAGGGAAGGCCAAACCTTGGTTCCCCATTCCTCACAGACTCAAGACATTAATTGTTGCTCTAAAAGAACTGAAAAGGTGAAGCTCGCTAGGAACTGAAGTCCACTGTGAAGGGAAGGTTTTCTGAAGGGCTGAGCAGAAGCAACCTTCATCTGCCCTGGAATGGGACACACACACACAGGGGCCTTGAGCCAGAACAGATAGGACAGACTGTACTGACCACAGGTCTATGAGGGTCACTGCCACTTTGAAATATCTATTGTCCTTGTCCAATCTAGAGGCTGTCTGGGCTTATGGGAGGTACGGACTACAGTAAGCCAGGCTAGAATCAGCAGAAGGCATCAAGAAACTGACACTTCCTGAGCAGAGAAAGCTTCAGTAAAAACTCAAAGCACCTCTCTGCTTCAAGATCTGAAACATAATCGTGTCTCATATTGTTATGTTTCCTGTGTTTATTTCCAATATTTACTAGAGGCACCCCCACCTCAACCCCCCAGTTTATCATTTGAACGAAGTGAACAAGGCCAAGGTCATTCATCATCGTATTGTGTCTGTATCTGTCCAGAGTTGTTTATTCATGAGGACAGCAGCCAACTGAGGGGGATAGTCCAACAACAGCCATTGAGCTATGACTGTAAGGAGCTAAGTGACCCTCTATGGTGAGTTTGCTGGAGCTGGAAGAAAAAGGCACCTCATATTCTTCTTACTGGGACATTCCAGAAAGACCTAGCATGGCCTAGAGGGTATACCTACAACCTTCTTCCACCACCACCCCACTGCTGTCAATACAGCCAGCAGGCACACAACAATGAAAGTCAATATGCCCTACCATCACTCACCTGAAAGCTACAGTTTGTGGAATCCCAAAGCTGACCTTTCCCACTCAAAGGCCACCCACAGGCACAAAGCTTTGAAGACACTCTTAGTTCCTCTCTGTGGTGGTTTGAAAGAAAGTAACTTCTAAGGGAGTGGCACTGTTAGGAGGTGTGGTCTTGTTGGAGGAAGTGTGTCACTGTGGGGGTGGGCTTTGCGGTCTCCTTTGCTCAAGCTACACCCAGTGTGGCAGAGTTACTTCTGCTGCCTTTGGATCAAGATGTAGAACTCTCAGCTCCCTCTCCAGCACCATGCTTGCATGCATGACAATATGAAGATAATGGACTAAACCTCTGAAACTGTAAGCCAGCCCCAATTACCTATTTTCCTTTAAAAGAGTTGTCATGGTCATGATGTCTCTTTACAGCAACAGAAACCCTTACTGAGACCCTCCCTCCTCCTGCCACTCATGTCCATCCAGCCCTGCAGCTCTCCCTACTTCCAACAGTAACATGACTGCTTTCTTCCTAGCCCCCTCTCTAGAACAGACCCACTTTAGCCCATGCTGCCACGGCCAACCTGCCATGTCTTCCCAATCTTATTTATAGTCCAGTATATAGTATATATATACTGGATCAAAGTAGTTGGATGTCACCATTCTCCTAAAGCAATCAACTCCAAACCCCACCCTATATACAGACTTCAAAATCAAACAGACTACAGAAGACTTCAGCAGGTCAAAGGTTTGATCTAATCAATGTTTACAGCATACCAGGATATAGCAACTTCATAATACACATTCCATCAACCAGGTATGGTAGCACTCCCCTATAATGTCAGTTCTCGGGAGGCTGATGCAAGAAGCAGGAGAATTTGAAGCCTCCAGAGCTATATACCCAGACCCTGTCTCCAAACAACAAATATTCCTATAATTTCATAAAGGCATGTGAAAACTACTGACATAATGGTACACGCACTTTAATGCTGATATTAAGAAACTCTTAACAACGTCATTGAATTATACAGCAGTAAAGATTACTAGAAGAATTCCATGTGTGTAGCCATTAAGAACTGATTTCTGGGTTTGGAGTGATGCCTCAGGTGTTCAGAGTACATGCTGCTCTTCCAGAAGACCCGAGTTCAGTTCCTGAGACCCATGTTGAACAGCTCACAAACACTTGTAACTCTAGCTCTTGAAGATCTGATCTCAGAGGCATGCGCACACGCACACACACACACACGACATATACATAAACATATATAAAGAAAAATATCTTAAAAACTAAAATATTAGAAATTGGAAAGTATTTCTAACTAAATGGTAAGAGGGATGTGAGAAATGGAAACTAGGATGCAGTCAGTACTTACTTATCCCATCAGAAAAGGAGACAGAAACACAATGAATCAAGTTCATTCCAACTTAAGCTGGAAAACAAAAACAAACAAACAGGGAAGACAGACTGAAAAGCAGGAAAACTGAGATCCTGGATGAAAATAAACAGACACTTTCAGACTAGGTCAGGGCCCTGAGTCACCTAGACCCTGCTCTTTGATCTTCTCACTACTTCTTCCCCCATTCCCTGGGATTTTGAGAACATGCCTCCCAAAAGCTAAGACGAAAACAACCTAGCAAAGAAATGATCTCTAACACAGTCGCGAAAAATCTCAGTATGATGACACAGTGACTAAATGACTTCTAAAAGGATATGCTTTTTTCCTGACCTTCAAGAACATTAAAGTATGCAAGTGTTCCACAGTAGGACCCGTTTAGAACGGCCCCAGCTGATTACCATGAGTGGGCTTTTCATATGGTTAAAGTGGGTGAAATAAAGACCAGCAAACACAAGGTGGCCATTGTGGGCTTTTGGATCAGTGGCTCTTGACGACATTTGTTCCTATGAACAGACACCGAGTGGCTTCTGTGTGACAGGGACTTTTCTGTTTTTACACTAAAATGGGAATCCTACTTTCATAGTCCCTGTCTGGCACTCTCTCTTTCTCTCTCTCTCTCTCTCTCTCTCTCTCTCTCTCTCTCTCTCTCTCTCTCTCTCCTTCCTCTCTCTCTTTGCTCCCTCCCCCTTCTCTCTGTGTGTGCACGTGTGCGTGTGTATATACACATATGTATGTGTTAACCAGACTTTTGAATGATACCATTTTAGCAACTCAATTCTTGAAAGAAAACTGAGTCCCAACATCCTTCTCCATTATTGAAAAAAATTGAAGAATTAAAAAATTCTTAGTCTGTTTTCTTTTTACATTAAAAATAATTTGTAAACCACTTCCATAAAACAGCTAAGATAACCATGGTGGTTATCTTAGAAAAAAGTGTAGCCTGACTTTCCACACCAAGCCAGAGTTTGTACGCTCTACTCCCTCCACACATCCGACTTGTCCACTCAGAAACCCGGAAATGACTGAACTGAAAGGTAAAAGTAGTTGTTGGTCCTGGACTCATTCTCTTCTAAGAATTTCTAATTTCAAAAACTTTCTAGAATGCAAACCAAATACTCAGTACCACAGTCCCCAGCAACCTGCCAAGTAAACAGCCCTTCGAAGGCTCCAGATTGCTCCCGGGAGCACAGATCCATCGAGCCAGAAGCCTCTGTAGTTTCCTAAAGTACACCTCCAAGGAGCTATCTGTAGGCACACAGGCTCAAGGCGATGCTCTAGATCTAGTCTGTCCTTATCTCTTCTACCGAAGTCTCCACAACACGAACCCCCTTTAGCCCAGATTCCTATAATATCCCAATCCCCACAGCTTCCTGTTGCTCTTTCCCAGCCTTCTAACTCCAACCCCAAACTACATCAAACCTTGCTCCATGATAACCATATTCTCTCTCCCAACACACACACAAGTGCTTATGACATGGCCTTGGATAGCCCGGGCTGGCCTCAGACTCTCTATGTACCACATGAAGGCTTCGGCCTATTCCTCCTGCCTCCCTCTTCTGAGCACTGGAATGAGGGGTGTGCACCACCATGCGCCCTGGGCTTTGTGCGTTCTAGGCAAGCATTCGTCCAACAGACACACACCCCAGCCCCTCCTTCCTGACCTTCTTACTGCCCTCTCTACTCCATCCCTTTGGTCTTGTTCATACTCCACTGGTGTGATTATGTGATGGCACTTCTGTCATTCTGGAACAATTGATCTCATTAGGTTTCTGTACAGGATTCTTTTTTCTTCAACTGGATTATAAATTTCTTATAAGCAGAGGTGTGTATATGTGAGTATGTGTGTGCACACACATGCGTGCATCCACAACATTTTGGATGATACCTGTCACTAAATATAATCAATACCCATTACTTAACACCTCCCCAGCATACACACTTTTTAAGACAGGTTCTCACTATGTTGCCCTACCTGGATATGAACTCACAAAGACCTGTTTCTGGCTCCTAAACACAGGGATTGAAGGCATACACCAGGAGCTGGAGAGAAGGTTCAGCAGTTAAGAGCACTGGCTGCTCTTCCAGAGGACCAGGGTTCAAGTCCCAGCAACCACATGACAGCTCAATACTGCCTGTAACTTCAGTTCTGGGGATCAGACACCCTCATACAGGCATACACGTTAAAAAAAATGAACATGGGTTCAGTTCCCAGCACACACAGGCTGGTTCAAAATGTCTATAACTCCTGTTCCAAGGGACCTGATGTCCTCTTCAGGCCTTTGCAGACACTAAGCATGAACACAGTAGACATGCACACATGCAAACCAAACACCCAAATACATAAAATAAAAATAAGCAGATCTTAAAAAAAGAGGGGGGGTGTTATATACCACCATGCCTGGCTAAAACACACACATTTTAAAACTCTAAAACCATCTTATTTTCTTGGGTGGTAGGTTGAAATCATAAAAATAGATTTGTTTTCTGACAGGGTCACATGTACAGTTCAGGATGGTCCAAGATTCTCCACCTTCCTGCTCTGGCCTCAGGTTGTTTTGTTTTGAGCAATATGAGGGTCAAACCCAGGACCCCAAGAGCCCTGTCCATGCAAGGCAAGGGCTCCACCACCACCAACTTCATCTCCAGACCCTGAAAACAGACTTTTTGAGTTTGGCATTTGTTATCTCAAAATTCAGAGGACTCTGAAGCAAGAGAATAAGAGTTCAAGGCCAGGGTGTACTACATAAAGGCACATTGTTGCTTGTTTCCAATGCTGTCAACTGGCACACAGACAGACAGACAGACAGACAGACAGACAGACAGACACACACACACACACACACACATACACACACACACACAAGCTGTAACCTTGATCCTCACCTTTCCTTTGAGTAAGGTCACCCTGACCCAGCATAGAGGACTGAATTCCACCTCTTACGTGTACGTAGGTAAGCACTCCACTCCTGAGCTACATCTTCAGCCTTTTTAAAAAATGCTTTTATGTTGAGACAGGGTCTAAGTAGCCAGGCTGACTTTGAATTCACTCTGCAGCCCAGGCAGGCCTTGAACTTGTGATCCTCCTGCCTCAGCCTCCTAAGGATTAGAGTCCTGTACCACTAGGCCTGCCACTATTCTTTTAACTTCTGACAGTTTATGTAAAAATCAAAGACCTTAAATTCTAAGACACCCAATGGGATACGACGAAAAGGCTAAGATGACTGTTAATTTGCTCTTCGAGAGCACAAGGACGCTTTCATCTGGATTCTGATCCATACAAAACTCTTTCTGAGCAATGTAGAGAAACAACCATGATGGATGGCAAACTGTCTTCTGTTATTAATGCTTTCAGCTACTAATAGGTGGGTAATAACTGAGTGATGGTCACATCGCATGAAGGTAATTGATGGGCTTACACGGAGGCAAACAAGTCTGCAGGTTGAGTAACAGTCCATGGGCAGAGGTCTCTTGTCACTAGTTTGTCTCTGAGCAAGAGATGGAAATCTGATGTCCCTAAAAATGACACTCTCACCTGAAGAGAGCAGGAGCAAACTCAGGCTGGGAAACGAAGTGCAATGGACTCTGCAAATTTTTACTCGGCTCAAAATTTAAAAACCAGCATTTTAGATGTCTATTTTAGCTGGGAGTGTTGTTTAATCCCAGCACTCAGAGACAGAGGCAAGCACATTTTCATGAGTTCACAGCCCACCTGGTCCACATGTCAAGTTCCAGGACAACCAGAGCCATATAGAAGGAACCTGTCTCAAAACAAATAAACAAAACCCCCAAAACAAACAACCGAACACCACAAAAGGCCTATTTTCTTTCTACATACCAGGGAAAGTTTTTTTAAAAACAGAAGAAGACGCCAGGTCAAGCTGTTCTTTTGAGAGACAATGTTGTGTGCTTTATTCAGCAAATACTGCTTGCTGAGTGCCCACAATGTGCTACCTGGTGAAAAAATGTAGTCCCTTTAACTCAGAAGCAGTAATTATACCTTCTTGTTTTACAAAGCCCTTTGCTCCCAAGAAGCTTAAAATTCTCACCTGAAGTTTTCCCCAGTGGAGTTTGTTTACTGCTGTATTCATACCACCTGGTTAGACTGGACATGGGATCTGCTTTACATAGCTCATCTCCAATGAATAGAGCTGAATCAAAACCAGGGTAAAGCTCCTACAAGACTTCCTGCTGGGCCTAGCTTTCTCTCTTTTGGCATTGCTAGGAGTAGAATCCAGGGCTCTGCGTGTTTGGCTATGACATACCCTCATTCCTGGCATAGAATTTTTAACTGTCTTAACAAAACTTCTTTGCTGGCTTTTGTTTGGGAAGGGAATGGGGGCTCTCTACTTGGGGATGTGGACACAGGTTCCTCCTCCCTAGACTCTTTGCACATACATGTTCAGGGAACTCAGTAACAGATTCTTCAAGTACCAACTTTATGTGCTGGCGGCCTGTGAGTAGAGTTCCCAGCCGGGCTTTTAATAAGGGGCCTTAGCTCGTTGTTAGGAAGCAGGGCCTTGTAGGTCTCTAGACCTTTCTTTAGGTTTAGCTTTCTCTTCAAACCAACAATGGCTCCCTTTTATGTTTGTTCTCTCTCTCTCTCTCTCTCTCTCTCTCTCTCTCTCTCTCTCTCTCTCTTGTCTTCTATTCCTACTCTGACTCAATCTTCCTAGTCACACGTGCTTTCCTCTCCTCCCCTTCTCTTTCTCCGACTAACAATTTTAACAACCCTGGAAAGTCTACCATAAATGCCCTTCCCAGATAGTGAGATCAACAACTTATCCACCATCATGGAGCCCTCATCTAGTACCTGTTGGAAACAGAAGCAAACACCCATAACTAAACACTGAGTTGAACTAGAATCAAGATGCAGACAGAGAGGACAAGACCAGGTTGCAGAAACACATAGAGACAGCTGACCTGAACCAGGAGGAGCTAACGGGCCCCCAGACTGATAGCTGGGAATCCAGCATGGAACTGACTCAGGCCCCCCTGAACATGGGTCTCAGCTAGAAGGACTGAGCAGTCTAAGGGACCTCAGACAGTGGAACCAGGATGTATCCCTGGTGCACAAAAGGACCTTGTGGACACATCCCCCATGGAGGGATACTGCCTTAACCTAGAGACAAGAGAGAAGCCCTAGTCTCTACTTCAAATGACCTGGATGGCATTGCCCTACCTATGGAGTTGGGGTGGGGGGATGGGAGGGGAGGGTGGTCAGGGTGCATGTGAGGGGGCACAGAGGGTAAGAGGGAGGGAGGGAGAGGGAACTGGGATCGACATGTAAATAATAATAATAACAATAATAATGAAGCAGAATCATCAGTGTTGATGGATAACACTGCACTGGATGACTCCAATCAACAGTTAAGATGTTGCTATTTTCAGCAGACAAGCTGCCTACCAGTCTCTCTAGGAAAAACAGGGTAGTTCAAGAGTAGAGCTTGATAAGTATTCAAATAATGAAAAGGGTCAGTTGGCTGCTGCACAGTCCGGCTTGTAATCTGATCAGCCATCTTGGAAAATAAACACACAACTCACATCCCACCGAGAGGAGACTAGCTAAGCAGTACAGATTTAAATATATACTACAGGCTTTTTGCTGTTTACTTTTCTGCAGAATGAGGGATTGGGCATGCCAGGCAAGTTCTCTACAACTGAGCTACAGCCTGGGACCTTACCCAGGGATTTTATATGATTTTTCAAAGTCACTGGCTAAATTCTGGCCATGGCTAAAAAGGGAAGATCTGCTAAGTGGTACCATCACATGCAGGAGCTATGTGTGCAGGCCAAGCAGAGCTATGTATCACTCACCACCAATCAACACAGCCTTTTTATAACTGAGTTAGTAGTTAATGCTGTAAAATAGTGCAGTGTGCCTTGAAATGGAGTTCTGATTTAAGTGGATGTGCTTGTTTGTTTTTGATCCCCCTGCCTCAGTCTTCCTGGTGCTAGGATAACAAGCATCTGCCACCATGCCTAATGTCAAATGTGGTTTAATTAACTGTTGATGTCAACAGCTTTCCCACAGAAAATATCTCTAAAATCAGAAGTCAAGAGTGAGGAAAGGGGCATGCTGACCTCACAGCTTAAAGACTGACCTACACAGAGCAAGCGCTGTGTGCCGCCGGAGGGAGCCTTTCATCCATTCCCCCTATGCTTGGAGGACAACTTACCCTATCACAGGCGTTAGCAAGTTCAAGGCCATTGTGGCTGAACAGGTTCCTGGGGCTGCTTTTTGGCTGTCTACCTTTTGCATCAAGAATTCCACTGGGCATTTTTCAGGTGCCTTCTCCCATTTCATCTTTATATCTTCATATTTCTAACCACCCTTCCTCATTCCTGAGCATTCTGTGTGCAAGCCCATTCCACAGCAAATCAGTATCTACTATTACAACCATACTCCTGAGCCTCGAGTGGCTAGTGGCCAAGGCAACAGCTGCACTCTATACAAGATGATCAAAGCATAGCCCTTTCATGTTAGCCTCATCTCTTCTCTCCACTCCAACCCCAAAGATTTGTCCGTGTCTTTGTTATTAGTCCAGAGTGATAGGAGTATGTATCTTATTTTCTTTAATCTCAAGTTTCTGGAACAATTTCCAAAGTGCTGAGCATGAGAAGGGGAAACTTTTTTTTTTTTTTTTTTTTGACAGTTTCTTGTAGCCCAGGCCGGCCTGGGACTCATTAAATAGCATAGGATGACCTTGAACTTCTGATCCTCTTGCCTCTTCTTCCCTGGTGCTGAGATCGCAGGTGGCTGCCACTATAACCAGTGTTTTGTGCTGGCACTCTGCCAGTGCTACACACCCAGCCCATGAGAGCGACCTAAGCATCCACTAAAGCTAAGTTGTCTGAAGCTTTACTGAAAATGCCAATGCCCCATTTTAGGAGACAGCAATGGCCACCCTTGGAGCCTAAAAGTTACTCCCCCCAACTTATAATCAATATCTATAAAATTAGCTACTTTAAATATATGCGGAGAACTGAGTTTGTAAAGGGAAGAGTCTTGCATCTTCTACAGATGCCTTGAAAAGTCAGAGTCTTATCCCAAACTACAGAACAGAAAACCAATTTACAAAAGCTCCAAGTGTGAACCCTAGGGTCACATGGCTATCTGGTGATGAAGGCCAAGTCAAGCCCCTGAACGCCAGTAAAATGTGGCTCTCCTTATGCTCCTTTAACCTATGCATTTTAGAAATAAATGTGTAATGTATACATATCTGTTTATCTACCCGGTGACTACATCAGGGCTCAGTGTGTGATAGGTGGTAGAACAGGCTACAAAACTTGCTGGGGAAACAAATGAACACCCTTGAGTTTTGGATAACAAAAACAGGCAGAAGATTAAATATTTCACAGCACTGGTCAGAAAACTGGCCCGAGAGAGAGAGAGAGAGAGAGAGAGAGAGAGAGAGAGAGAGAGAGAGAGAGAGAGACTCAAAGAGAAAGAGGAAAACTAAAACAACCCACAACAGAACAAAGGGTTGAAAGGGAACCCAATCCACAGACTGAATTTGCACGTATGATTTTGGTGATGTAAAAATGGCTAAAATAAAACAGAACTACAGTTTGCATAGGCAGTGAGTGTCTCCCACGGGGCTCAGGATTGGGAGCTTGACTCAGCTGGTGAGGCTGTTTGGGGAGTATCTGTGAACATGAGGAGGTGTGGCCTAGCTGAAGGAAGTAGGTCACCAGGGGTAGGTCCCTGGGGAGTACCCTGTCCAGGCCCCTTCATGTCCTTCTTTCTTTCCCTCCCTGCTTCCTGTCCGCTTCCACCAGACTCAGCCACCATGATGTTCTGTTCAAGTGCTCTGGCATCAAACTAATCTTTCCATCTCGGAGTTTTTCTCTCAGGTGCCTTGGTCACAGCAATGCAAACGTAACCAAGGAGAGAATAAAGTCCTCAGTGAACATCTCTCTAAAGATGGAGGGAAAGATGGCTGATCAGGCAAACACACTTGTAGTTCATGTCTGACGACCTGAGTTCAATCCCTGGAACTCACAGCAAAAGGAAAGTACTGACTCCCAAAGTTGCCCTCTGACCCCCACATGTACACAGTGGCATGAGCACCCCACCACACACACACACACACACACACACACTGCAGATGAATGTGGGAATGGCCAACAATCACAGGAAACAGTTTTCAACACTGTTAGTCATTAGGGAGCTGTAGATCAAAACCACAACGAGCTACTACTTTATACCATTAGGATGACCGTAACAAGCAACATGTGGCCCATACATACAAAGGAACACTGTGCAGTCGTAGAAACAAGAGAAAAGACCAATACAATGCTGATGAATCTTGAACAACGAAGGCCAACACCTCAAGATTCCATCTGTATGAGAGTAGGCAAATCCAGAAATAGAAAGCAAATTAGTGGCTGTCAGGGGTTAGGGCCATGGAGGAAGGGAGGCTGTTCAATGGGGGAAGGCTGATAGAAAAGTTCTAGAACCAGACAGGTATAATGGTTACATGCCACTATTAATAAACTTAGTGTCATGCCTTAATAGACTTTAAGATGGTAAATTGTATGTAATTATGTACTTTATATTTACTACAATAAAAATATGGTAATTGGACTGGTGAAATGGCTCAGTGGGTGAAGGTGGCCACCAAACTTGATAACCTGAGTTCTATACCAGAAACTCACAGGTTGGAAAAAGTTGTCCTTTGACCTCTACACACATACACTGTAGTGCTTGTACATGTATGTGCACAAGTGTACACACACACACTCACACACAAACAAATGTAATGAACATTTTTTTTTTAATGAGAACCATTTCAGCACTTGGGAGGTAGAGATAGGTGGGCCAGGAGTTCAAGGTCATCCACTGTCAGTTACCACGTTCAAGACCAGCCTAGGCTAAATGAGAACCTGATGGGTGAAGGAGAGGGAGATGAGAATCAAATTTTCCCAGTGCTAAAGTAACTAATATGACGATATACATTCATAAGAGCTAGCAGGCACTGATTCCAAAGGGTAGGATGTTAAGTCACACAGAGCATCAGCACCAGCTTTCATTAAACTCTCACGAATGTCAAGACCGGTGCTGCTACTCTGAGAGGAGGCGACGGCATTACCGAGAGGAGAAACTTCACCGTGCTTCTTCACAGTCAGGCTGTTATCGGGGATGTCACTACATGCAGAGAAGGAAGTCCCAGCATGGTCAGAGGCACTCAGAAAAGGGGAAAGATCAGCCCATCCTCTGTAGGGCACACATGTGGAAGCCATCACCTCCCCCAGAAAGTGCAATGGCAACTGAAACAAAATGCTGCTCTTGATTATCAAAAGTGCTCCAGTTCTAGGATGCTCCTAGGATGCCCCTGGCACCACCAAATGGCCTCGATGCCATCGGCATCCATCCCGTAACAACGCAGATAAGATGCACTTGAACTTTCTGTCCAGAGGCTTCCCTGTGCTTCGCTCTGCTCCACCCAGGCCTTTCTCTTCCCTCCCTTCGGTCTCAGGCTCTGTTCTGCCTCTAGGAGTTACCTGAGCTGATCTTCAGATCAACACAATGTGCCAACTGTAGGCTCCTGAGGTGTCTGAGAACTTTGGAACCAAGGCCAGGTGTCTCATCAGCCACTGACAAAGGCACGGTTACCAGATCTGGGTTTAATCAGTTTGGACCATATGGCTCTTATCTAGAAATTCTTGCACGTGCAGTGGTGGTAAGTCAGGGCTCAGCACTTTGGAGGTGGTCAAACAGACTACAAATATAACGATGAATGAACGAATAGCTAGCTACACCACGCCTGCATTAAAACAGGCCAGTCCCTCTGCAATAAAGAACTGTAAGGCCAAAACAGACTCAATTCTTTTCAAAAGCACAACTCTTTATAACTGCCACTTACTCTAGTTTCAAATTTCTGGTTTCTCTGAGTGGAGAAAATGCACTTTAAAATTATCAGCATCCAAAATTCTCCAGGAGAAGCTCATTGGAGGCACTGAAAATAAGGCCTTTACTCGTCTGGGCAAGAAAACGCACAAGATTTCATACATACACTGTCAAGCCTGGCAAGAAAGATCTTAGCTGACTTCCACCCTTCCCACCCAACCCCAAGTAAATAGGGCATTTGTTTGTATTTCCACATTGGCTGCACCAACGAAAATACCTCCTCCACCTAGAAAAACAATCTGGAACATTCAGGCATGGAATATGAGGGCAAAGTTTCAGCACACACTGGAGCACCTCACAGAAAATGATTTTTCATAAAAGTCCATTCTGCAAGCACTTTCCCCCAGTTTACACTTAATACCTGGTTTCGTGTTTCTAGATCGCACAGGGACCAAGCTTTTTGTTTTTGTTCTTCTTTACTACAATTGGAACCAGAAAGAATCTTCCCATAGCAGGGCTTCAAAGTTTTACTTTGGGTTGGGCGGTGGTATTGTAAGCCTCTAACCCCAGCAACTGGGAGGCAGAGGCAGGCCAACTTGTGAGTTCAAGGCCAGCATGGTGTACAGAGAGAGCCAAGCGCCAGGACAGGCTCTAAAGCTACACAGAGAAACCCTGTCTGGGTGGGGGAGAGAGAGAGAGAGAGACAGAGACAGAGACAGAGACAGAGACAGGAAGAGAGAGAGACAGAGAGAGACAGAGACAGGAAGAGAGAGAGAGAGAGACGACATCCACACATTCCTTAATTTTCTGCTTTACACCAAATAGGTTCAGGAAAGGAGTTAAAAGCTATCTTGCGGTTAAGTGGCCAAGGAGGGGGGTTAGTGGCTTAAATTTAGAACCCGTAAAACAATGCAGGGAAACTTTCCATCTTGGAGAAACGCTACAGTTTGACTGCCTTTTGTTAAACCGTGTCTCATTAGCCACATACTCTTTCTAATCCTAACGCCCCAGTTCACTGGGAAGATCCGTACTTACATCTGAGCGATTCAGTTACTTGAGGGAAACTGGCGGGGGCACGGAAAACTACGGAAAGATTCACGCAGGACCCCGGTTTAACAGGTGGCTCTGGCCACCTCCCGTGTTTCAGCCTCGCAGGGGACACGGTCCCCACGCGCAGTCGGACGCCGATCCCCTCCCTAGGAGCCGGGAAAGGGCAGCGGGGGGGGGGGGGAGGGCAAAGCCTGGGAGTCAGGGACCCAACGCCGCGAGCCACTGAGCGCTCGCCCTCGGGAAAACCCCGATGTGGGAAGCCACGCGCCGCGACCCCTGAAGTCCCGGGATGAAGGCCTTTGGGTGGCACTGACCTCGGGGACCACGGGCGCCCCAGCTGCGAGCAAAGGACTTCTCCAACTTCTGAGACCTGGACCCGGTGCCCTCGATGATCCGGACAGCTGCTGCCGCGCCCCGCGACCGACCTGTCCCAGCTCAGCAGGGCAGAAGTCACCGAGCCAGGTCCCCTCCGTGGGCCGCAGGTGTCCACTCCGACTGCAACCCGCAGCGTTAACTCAGTCCACCCGTCCGCAAGCCGCGCACGCTCGCCGACTGTCCGGGACAGCCCGCCGCGCGCTCCCAGGGCGCCGGGCACCTCCCCGCCGCGCGCGCACAGTCGTGCGCGCTCCTCCAGCCGGCCGCACGCTCCGCATCTCTGCCGCGCGTTCCCGGCTTCTGGATTCCAGTCCTCCAGAGGTACTCTGCGCGCCCCCGCTATATTTAAAGGGCCAGAGCCTGAAACCCCTAGCTGCTCCTTTGGCCACTTTTCAAGGTTTTATTTTACTTTTGAGACTGAATGAAGGGTTAGCAATGTGGCATTGTTATGCGGATGTGCTTTTGAAGTCCTGAATGTGAAGGGACTTCTCCAGCAACTCTATGACCAACTTTAAGAGTTTCATTGGTGTTTGTCTTTTGAAATAGGCTTTCACCATTCAGGATGACTTCAAATTTGTGATCCTCCTGTCTCAGCTTCCTGACTTCTGGAATTACAGGCAGGCGCTCAACAGCAACAGTATCTTGAAGAGATTATTTTCATTTAATAATAACAAATGCTGACATTTATGGACTACTTATACTCTCAGACACGTAACAAACATTTCTTTTAATTCATTTGGACATTGCTTATTTTATTTTTTCCTATTTATTTTTTTGGGGGTAGATCTTTTTTGTTTGTTTTTGGTTTTTGAGGAAGGGGCTCACTATATAGCTTTGGCTGAACTCCAATTCAGAGAACTCCATCTGCCTGGTTGGGATTAAAGGTGTGTGCTACCACGCCCAGCTTTACTTAATTTTTAATGAGCTTGTAAGAACTGCATATGTTTGTGAGGTACTTATGAGATGTTCCCATACATGTGCATCTTGAATGGAGTTTTAGCAGAGTAAATATAGCCAGAGCTCCTCAAATAATAATTTTTTCCCATGAAAAATGTCAAAATTCTTGCTTTTTCTTTCTTTTCTTTTTCTTTTCTTCCTTTCTTTTTTTTCTTTCTCTCTCTCTCTCTCTCTCTCTCTTTTTTTTTTTTTTTTTTTGAGAACTTTGGTTTCCTTTGGTACATCCACTTATTTATTCATTTGTGTGTATCTGAGTTGCTGCACAAAAGTGAAGGTCAGAGGGCAAAAGTGAAGGTCAGAGGGCAAACCAGAAGCTGGTGCAGTCTTCCCAAACACGGGCTAGAAATCCAGGCTCATGGCAAGTGCCTCACCCTGACTAGCCATCTCCAGGGCCTTGTACTTTGTCCTCTTCTGGTCACTTTACAGAGAAGGGATTTTGAGGTAGCCAAGGCTGAAGAAACGCTGAGCTTTTGACCCTGCTGTTTGTGGCTGTGTCTTTTACCACTGGAAATACTTCTGAATAGCTAATAACAATAGCTAGTTGTGGGAGTCTTTTGTAAGCAGGTGGGAGTTAGTGTTACCAGTGAGAAAGCCAGAGGCATGTGCTTATTAATTGTAAGACTTAGTTTGTGTTTATACCCATTTCACAGAAAAACGAAGGGAGGAAGCAGCTGGCTGTACAAAAGGACTGGCTTACATGCGGCTGTCAGGGCTGAGTCCAATTCCTGGGTCATTAGATCATACGTTGGTCCTCCCCAGGAACAAGAGGTACCTGATTAAAGGGAAGAAAGACATTTTCTCTAATAACACATTGGCCTCATCTAGCGCCCTACACCTTTAATTAATGTTTACAAAACACTTTAATCTGCCCAACATGCTAGTTAATTAGGCAAGTATTATTATCCCCCTCTCTCTGAACCAAATCCAGAAAAGAATCTAATCTGACAGTTCCCCAATCCTTGGTGAATAAAGACCCAAGCTTTCCATTTCTGTTGGTTTTTTGTTTGTTTGTTCCTCTCACTCTTAAAATTTTGTCTCATATTTGTGTTAAGTGTGATTTTTTTTCTTTAGAGGTATATAATATTAAATGTTGTAGGTGGAAGGTAAAATGTAATATAGGTAATCCTTGTCTTTAAGAAAGCATGTCAGAGCCACTGTGGAAATCAGTATGGTGGTTTCTCAGGAAATTGGGAATCAACCTGTCTCACTTTTGGGCATATACCCAAAGGATGCACACTCACACCACAAGGATGTTTGCTCAATTATGTTCATAGCAACAATATTCATAATAGCCAGAACCTGGAATTAACCAAGATGCCCCTCAACCAAAGAATGGATGAAGAAAATGTGATATATTTACACGATGAAGTACTACTCAGTGGTTAAAAAAACAAAACAACAACAACAACAAACAATGACATCTTGAAATTTGCAGGCAAATGGAGAGAACTAGAAAAAGCCATCCTGAGTGAGGTAACCCAGACCCAGAAAGACAAACATAATATGTACTCACTCATAAGTAGATATTAGACATAAAGCAGAGGATAACCAGCCTACAGGTCACAACCCCAGAGAACCTAGGTGACAAAGAGAACCCTAAGAGATACACATAGATCCACCTGGGAAGGGAAAAAAGACAAGATCTCCTGATTGAACTGGGAGCATAGGGAGTGGGGATGGAGTGGAAGAGGGGACCCTCAGAGGAGGGAAGGGGAGTGGGGGAAATGTATCGCTCAATAAAAAAGAAAGAAGGAAAAGAAACGAAATCAGGTCAGGACTGGTATGGTGGGACATGCCCTTAGTCCCAGCACTCAGGTGGCAGAGTCTGGTGGATCTCTGTGAGTTCGAGACCAGCCTGGTCTACAGAGTGAGTCCTGGCCAGCCAGGGACACATAGTGAGATCCTGTTTCAGACAAACAAAAAGAAAATCGATCAGGAAAACCAAACCAAAACAAAACAAAAAACCAGGCATTTTGATAAGTGCTTTCCAGGACTTCTTTTCACCGTTATTATTCTTCTTTCTAAGTTTTTCTTTGGGGTATGTCTTTTTAAAGTTTTTGTGGTGTGTTTCTTTCTTGTAGATGATGTAAAAGGGAGGAGACAGAAGGATGATGGAATTAGGAGGGAAAAAGGAAAAGATAGAAATGGGAAGGCCACAAACAAGAAAGCAGTTGAGACTGAGAGGAAATGTCATCCAAGAGGCCCCGCCCACTCGAAAATAGCAGTGTTTGTGAGAATTAACCCTGAGTGCCTTTACAGACAAACAGGGACTGGCTTAACTATGGAGACACATTGGCGTCCACTCCCCAAGCAACTCTTGTCAAGACACCTTTGTGACAACCAGATATGCACACACTGGACATAGATTGTGAGAAAAGACAAAGTGAGGTGGAAGAAAAAAATATATGCAGTTTAGAAGGGCCTTTAAGGATAGTTATCCATAAAAAAAAAACTTAATCTCACTCTCTTTTCTCTGAGAAGTTGCTCTGTTTCTGTCACAGTCTGTCTCTTCTCTCTTTCCTTCCTTTACTCCCTTACCAATAAACTTTCCACATAAAAAAAAATAATAATAATCTCAAGGAAGGAAACCTCTAGAACAGTGGTTCTCAACCTTCCTAATGCCTCGACAATTTAATACAGTTCTTCACGTGGTGACCCAACCATTACTGTAATTTTGCTAGTGTTATGAACGTGATGGAAATATCTGTGTTTTCCAAAGGTCTTAGGCAACGCCCTGAGGGGTTGAGACTCAGACTGAGAACCACTGTCCTCAAAGGCATTGTCTATAGTAATCTTACTGTCTTTATTTTTCAAGGCAAGGTTTTACCATCCTGAATGCTGGGATTATAGATGTGTACCTGTGCTCTAGTGTTCCCCCACCCTACCCCCCCTTTTTTTTTGGTGGTCCTGAGGATGTTGCTCAGAGCTTTGCATGCCATAGGCCAGCACTACCTGTGAAATACAGCCCTAGTCTAAGTCACTGCTTTAAAACTCAAGAAATGTGCTAAGCAAGGTGGCAATTGCCTTTAATCCCAGCAACAGAGTAGCAGACTATTTCTTTGTGAGTTGGATTTTAGCTTGGTCCACATAGCTAGTTCCAGAATAGCAATGGTTAACTACATAGTGAGACCCTGTCTCAAAAACAAGCAAATACAAAAAAACTGAGGGCCAGGGAAATGGCTCAGCGACTAAGAGCAGTGGTCTCTGTTGCAGAGGACCGGTTGGATTTCCAGCATCCACGGTGGCTCAAAGCTGCCTGTTACTCCAGGGTTGGGGATCTGAGGCCCTCTTTCCACTTCTGCAGGCACCAGGCACCCTCGTAACTGTAAAACTTACTTTGAACTCCAATTTGTTTTCCTTCATAGTGCTGGCATTTGAACCTAAGACCGCTAGACAAGTCCTCTTCCATTGCTGCAGCGCCGCCTTCTTCCTATTAGTATTATTGTACATAATGTCTTCTTAAGTTGGCTTTTGCTCAGATCATGCGTGTGCTGCAGTTTGTCTCCCAAGCCCTGTGTTCAAGCAGCCTGTGGTGCCTTGGAAGTAATGGGAACTTTAAGAGGTGGGGACTAGTGGGAGGAAAATAGGTATTGTGGACGTGTCTCTAGACCACTTATTGGGACACTCACTCCAAGGGCAAGGGCAGCCTCCTATTTGGCTTGGCTGTCTCTCCTTTGTCTGTCTGGGTGGGACCAGGCTGTGAGGAGAAAGGTCTTTTCTAGAAACGATGGTGCTGGAGCAAAGGTATTAGCTGCCCTGCCCAGGGTTTTGTTTGTATCCTCAATTCAAAGCCTGAAGTATGATCAAGGGATATCTCAGTTGAAAAGTGCTGGCCTAGTTTGCAGGAACCCCCAGGTCACAGATCATCACTATATAAACCGAGCATAGTGGCTTAACATCTGCAATTCCAGCACTCAGGAGTGGAGGCAGAGGAATGAAGAATTAGAGTCTTACTTGGCTACACAGAAGAGTTCAAGGCGAGCCTGGGCTGCCTGGGACCCTGTTTCAAAAAATAATACTAGGGTTATCATCCATATCCACATCCACATATTCATGTTTAATATTCTGGAGAAGTTGCTGAATTATATTCCAGGGTAAACAACCCCCCACCACACACACAATTGGAAAACTTTGCTGTTCATTGTCCAGGAGGAATGGAGATAGGAATTACATACAGGTTCTCACAGCCTTGTCAAGGGCTTTTTGTTCGTTCGTTTTTTTTCTTTCTTTCTTTCTTTCTTTCTTCTTTTCTCTCTTTCTTTCTTCCTCTCTTTCTTTCTTCCTTTCTTTTTTTGAGACAGGGTTTCTCTGGTAGCTCTGTAGACCAGGCTGGCCTGGAACTCACAGAGATCCACCTGACTCTGCCTCCTGAGTGCTGGGATTAAAGGCGTTTGACACCACCACTGCCGGGTTTGTCAAGGGTTTTTAACTTTCAGGGTCACAATTCTGGAAGAGCTTCTGAGAGAACTTAAAGAAATGTTGGGTGGGTAGCCTCTATTTTGGGCTCCTTCCATGATGTACTGCTTCGCCTCAGGTCCCAAAGCAATGCTGCCAAGCAACCATGGACTCAGAATGGTGATCAAGCCCCTTCACCCAATAGCTTATTTATGCTATTTTGTTACTGTCCTGGAAAGCTGGTTGGCACCAGAGTTCCAAATAGGAGACAAATACAAACTTTATAAACATAAAGATGTTTAAAGTCTGCTGAGAGGGACTGGAGATGTGTAAACCTGGCATGCCAGCTCCCTAGCAAGGTGTCAACCTGCCATAATACTTCACATCTGCAATTTCAGCCCTTGGGAGGTGGAGGCAGGAGAATCAGAAGTTCAAGGGCATCCTTGCTACTTGTTAGGACAAGCCTGGGCTACAGGAAACCCTGTATGAAACAACAAACTAGTAAATTAAGCTAAACATGTTTTTACTTTATAAAAGGAAAAAAATCATATGCTACATAATACCATTTAAGTCAATATGGAACTAACATGGTCTATTTAATTTATGCCACCCAGGGACAACATAGCCTCTCTAATTTATGGACATGCACAGTGATGCCCGCACAGGGACAAAATCAACCAGTGGCACACCTGGTCAGGGCATACTTCAACAGTTAAACTTTGGAGGCAACTGTATATGAAAAAACATGAAGGAAATATGTCCAAAGAACGAAGTTACTCTTTTGGGGTGTGACTATGTGAGTCTTAAAGTATTGTATACTCTGTACAAAAACTAATGAATTTGTTTTGGGCTTTTTTTTTTTTTTTTTTTTTTTTTTTTTTTGAGACAGGATTTCTCTGTAGCTTTGGAGCCTGTACTGGAACTCAGCTCTGTAGACCAGGAGGCTGGTCTTGAACTCACAAAGATCTGCCTACCTCTGCCTCCCGAGTGCTGGGATTAAAGGTGTATACCACCACCACCCTTCAAATTTTAGTTTTTTCGATGAATCAATAAATGCTAACATGGAACATATAGAATCTGGCATCCGTCGAACCCTACGTAAAGACATAAAGTACAGGAAGTAAAAGCAAACCCCAGGTGTTTGCTGGGAGGAAGGAAGAAAAGGAGATGGATTCGTTTCAAAGTTAACTTCAGTGTAGTTTCCACTGAAAAGAAACAATCAGAGGCTGGACAGATGGCCCAGTGGTTAAGACACTTGCTGATCTCACAGATAGCCACAGTTCTGGTCCCAGCATCTGGGGTGGTAGCTCCTAAACAAGTGTAACTCCATCTCAAGAGAATCTGATGGCATCTTCTGGCCTCCACAGGCACACACACACACACACACACACACGTGTGTGTGTGCACACATACATGAATAAAAATAAAGAACTATTCTCTTACAGACGAGGAAATAATAACCTGGGGATTTGGGGGTGATCAATATTTTTTCTTTCTTTCTTTCTTTCTTTTTTTTTTTTTTTTTTTTTTTTTTAGCCAGATGGTTTCACATATCTGTCAAATGCATGGTGTTACATACATTGTTTGTATTGGAGCGGGTCAATGTTTTGAAGGGGATAGATGGGAGAGAACAGTAAGTTACATCTAAATTAATTAATTAGCTAATTAGTGCTTACTAGGTAAGTGCTTACCACTGATCCACATCCCAAGTTTCTTAAAGTTAGTTGATTAGTTGTTTTTAGTTTTGGTGTTTTAGAAACGGTTTCTTTGTGGCCTGGGCTAGCCTTGAACTTTCAATTTTCCTGCTACCATAATCTCAAGTTCTGGGACTATATGTATGTGCCCCACACCCAGCCCTATAGTCTAAGTCTGATTCTAAGAGTCCTGAAAGAGAAACAAGACTCCAGAAATCCTTAGTGAAAACCAAAACCCCATAACCCAATGAAATCAAGATGTAAAAAATGTTAGGATCACTGATTTTTTTCATGCACAAATCATTTTTGGTCTGTGTCCTAAGTGTTCCTATAGGTCAGGTCGCAGAGATATAAACATAGATAGACAGTAAAGAAAGTTCTCTATCTGTGTGGAACATATAATCTAGGATGGGTTGGGGGTATACAAGCAAGAGGCCTATGGAAAGACTGTCAGTTGTTTTCTGTGTTGACAACATTCAGCGAAACACCAGGAGAATGAACTGTGTATCCCCCAGAAGAGTCTGGTTAGGTTTTGGTGGAGGATGACTTGTATGACTTCTGATCTCAGAGGGTTTGTTGTATATGAAGAGCTTGAAGTTCTGATGGGGTTTTGGAAAGGGTTTAGAACAGCCTCAGCGTCTTTGGAAGCGGGAACAAGGTAGCTGCTGACACAAAGGGAGATTTGTTCTTGAGGCAGGGTCTCTGCATCCATCTCTGATTGCCCTTCAGCCCACTGCTTCCTTTGGTGCTGGAGTTGTTGGTGCATCTGACCCTGCCCTCAAAGAGACTTTCAAAAGAGATGTGAGGAAGGAAGCAAGATGTCACTTAACCCCTCCATTTCCCCTCCAACCTTCAGTGAAACCTACTTTCCTCCAAAATGCTCTGGGAGCAGACTCTCTTCAGCAGATTTGAATATGGATTGAGACTGGTCTTGTGTGAGTGACAGGTAATAAATAAGAGGGCTAAGTTTCAGCCTAGGTCTGATTGGCTATGGATAAACATGGTTCCATATTGAGTGCAGGAAGTAGAGTAATTAACATTTCTAGTTTGAACCTTTCTGAACAGTTGAATTCTAGTTTTGTTTGTTGGAACAGTGTCCTTTAGCCCAGACTGGCCTCAACCTTGACCCTAGATTTATGCTCCTCCTGACAGCCTGGAATTGAAGGCCTGTACCAAAAGCCCAGTTAATATGGTGCTGCATATCAAAGTCAGAACTTCGTGCACACCAGGCAAGCATTCTCCTAAATGAGCTACACTATAACTTACAATTTCTGTCATATTATTTCATATACAGTACTTTGTAATTGCAGATTTCTGAGTATGAGGGCTGGCATTTTCCTATACAACTTAAACATGACTCAAGCCATCCATTCTATGGGATGTGACCTGGAACACGATGATACTAATGTTAATTTCATGGGTTCTGAGTAAACTCTTCTTGTATTTCAGAACTGGTATGGTCGCCCAGAGAGTGTGGCAGAGAGCCCCAGGTGTGCCCTGATCTTCCATACCCAACAAACCTGTTCTCTTCATGTTCCCAAACCATGAGGTCATGCTCCCATGCACTAGGATCTTATTTCTGTTTCCAAGTTACAGTTTCAGCAGAGAGGAGACTGAGAGACCCTTATTGACAGTTCTCTGAGATGCTTAAAATATAATATTTCATTTTCTAAACTGGTAAATGGATTCAAATAAACAGACTCTTCCTACAAAGAATCACAACAGGAAAACTAAAGGGAAACAACACAAAATTACCTCACTAAGTGACATTTTCCTGTTATCCTAAAATTGCAACAGAGTACTAAACACTCTGGGCTAAGAACAGGTATTTACCACCCATTAACATTTTAAATTCAGGAATTCCACCATAGAGGGGTTGGGGTGTAGTGGCTCAGTGGTAGAGTGCTTGCCTACATGTGTAAGGAACACACACACACACACACACACACACACACACACGAGTCCCCAGAGGCTAACCCTTCAAGGACTGATAGTCAACAAATATAAACTGTCCCCTCCAGCAGCTACACCCACCACTCCTCTGATTTCTGTAGCCTCTTGAGGCTGACTAATACTCCCACTGCATATGCAAACTGCAGTGTTTCTATCAACCACATATGACAATCGGGTGCTTTCCATCTTTTGACTATTGTGAATTAAGATGTATAAACATTGCTATGTAAGTAACGTTTGTGTCCCCGCTTGCGGTGGTGTTGGTACGTTCCCAGAAGCGAAATTGCAGAAGCAGATGGGTATCCCATGTATAACTTTTTGAGGAACTGCCATACCATTGCCTGATACAGACACACTATCTTAACGTTCTGGTTAGCAATGTGTGAAGGGTCCAACTTCCTGGAGGCCTTGTCAACATCTATTGTTCTCCAAGAAAAAAAAAAGTTAGACTGAATCTTAAATACAGAACTGAGACTGGTATGATAATAAAAACTTAGGAATTGTTAATTTAGGTAGTCTGATCACTGATGTGTGGAAATGGGAATTGGTTGGAAATTTGCTGGAGACAAGATATTGAAGCAATAAAACGATTTCAATTTTATAGCCTTAAATGAACCAGTTACAAAAATAAAGTGCTAAGCAGAGGGAATATTTTCCCCCCTTGGCCTTTTCTTAAAATTCTTATTTACTTCAATAATGCTTCACAAGAGGATGGGGCAGGCAAAATATATTTATTTACCATTTTCCCCTCCTGATGCCTGGCTTCTATTCTCACAACCATTCAACAGCAATGATGTTTTTTAGCTCTCATCTTCATTTTCATTCACTAGACAGTTTAGACCATGCATTTAATGTGACCATTTTCCCCAATGCAAAGTGCATCTCTGCATGCAGACAGCCCTTCTCCAGCAAAAGTATGCACACCTCTGACTCCAGCATCACCTCCACGATGGCCGGAAAACTCTCCACCACTAACATAGTTTGTTTCATTTAATAGTTGGGCACCTACCCTGGTTCTGATTGAAAAGCTTGTTTGAAAATTATTGGCCTGGCATCACATTCATTAAATTCATTCATCCATCCACCACCCTTATTTGGTTGTGAAAGGCTATGTTCTCTCTTTGGAATGCTAGAGATGGAAGAATTTACAGACAAAAAGGAACAAATTCAAAATAAACAAAACCAAGTTAAGTCATTCCATGTGAGACAGAAAAACCCACTGGAAGGCTGTGTGGTAGCTCTGTGGTAGAGCACTTGTCTGGCATACATGAAGCCTTAGGATGGAGATGGAGAGAGAGAAGTATTTTAGAGTCCAGGAATGTAGCTTAATCAGTAGATTGCTTGTCTGGCATGTACATAGCCTCAGAAGATTCCCCAACACTACATAAAGCACGTGGTAACAGAAGCATTCAGAGGTGAAAGCAGGAGGTCAGAGATTCAAGGTCACCCTTGACTATATAGCAAGGTCAGTCTGGGATACATGAGACCCTGTGTCAAAAAAAAAAAAAAAAAAAAAGTCCTTTGGAGTCTCACAAGATGAGAACTAGGACCCTGATGAAGGCTGTCCAGAGGAAGAAGGGACGAAGTAGTTAGGTAATAGAAGTCCACGTCTTCATATAGAGACACAAATCTAAAATAAAAAAGCAGTCATATGGTCATTTCCTCTGGTACCCATAAGGCTTTAGTCACCTGGAGTAAACCAAGAGGGTCAGAGCCCATCATTTTCAGAAAAGCAGGCAGAGGGTGATACAGTACCAGAAGGTTCTGACAGTGTGGAGAGGATGCAAACTTCCTTGCTTTTGAATGTGACAGAGAAATGGGAGTGTTCTAGACTATGGCTAATTAAAGTCATCTGTCCGTCGTCCCCCCCCCACACCATCCCCTAGTGCTCAGGGATTGAACCTTGGGCCTTGAGCATGCTAGGCAAGTGCTCTGTCACTGAGTTACATTCCTAGTTTGTTATTTCATCTTGGTATTAAATAAAACAGTGTCAAGAAATTGGAAATCAAAGAGATGTATGGGTTGTATCAATATCCATATAGATGACATGGGTCAGTGGCTTAGATGTCCCTTCTTCATACATGTCCTGGGACTGGCTTCTGTCTGCCACTACTCAATGCTTCCTTTTAAGCTTGTAGTCTGTCATCTCAGACCTTTGATCTTCTTTTTTAAAAACTCTTTTAAAAACATGGAGATCCTGGGCTGGAGAGACAGACAGCTCAGCAGGTGAATTGTCTGCTGTGCAAACACATGCATCTGAATTTGATCCCCCAGAACTCATATTAAAAAGAAAGAGAGAGAGAGACAGAGAGAGAGAGAGAGAGAGAGAGAGAGAAGTGGAGCATGGTGGTGCTTGCAATCCCACCCAGCACTGGGGAGGTGGAGGCAGCTGGATTTCTGAGGCTTGCTGGCCAGCCGGTCTAGCCTACTCTTGAGATCTCCGGGGCAATGAGAGTCCCTTTCTTAAACAAAACAAACCTACTATCCTCAGGATAGCTCTTGAGGAATAAGCTTGAGGTTGACCCTGGCTTCCATATACATGCACATATGTGCACTCACATGAACATATGCACACATATAAAACAAATCTAGAGATCTTGTTCTCGCATTTCATAATATAAGTACCGTAACACCTTATCTCTATATCATTTGACACTATACAAAAATCATTGACACACATCTGATTCTCTCAGTAGAGTTGGAGGATGTTCCCATTTTACAGATGAGAAAACCAAGGCTCCAAAGGGTTTCATGGCTTTCTCAGAGTCGTTCATGTAGCAAGTAGTAGGTGGATCATTGAGGCTACTGCCTTGCTTGCCCTTTACCAGAACGGCTGTGGTAGTTAATCTTCACTGTCATCTTGACTGGATCTGGAATCACCATGGAAACACATCTCTAGGGATGTCTATGAGCATGCTTACATAAATGCTTATAACTAAGTAGGGAAAACACACCTTGAGTGGACAGCATCATCCCGCCCAAGGACTGGGGCCCAGGCTGTACACAAAGGTGCAAGCAAGCTGAGCATCATCAGCCTTCATCTCCCTCTGCTTCCTGACTATGGATGCAGTTCTTGTATGTTCCTGCCAATATGGCTTCCTGCTGAGATGGACTTAGCCTCAAACTCGGAGCCAAAACAAACCCTTCCTTCCTGGAGTTGCTTCTGGCAGGTGTGTTGCCACAGCAACTAGCAAAGGAGCCCATAGGGCTGCCCTTTGCAATTCTGTGGTTACCTAGCATAGCATGGCTTGCATTTTCACTTTTGGAAGCCAATTAAGGTATTAGTATTCCAATTATTGGCTGTTTTCAAGCTTATGATAAAATTAGACTCGGGAAAAAGCACAACCTTTACGAGACATGAAGGAATGGTAATAAACATTAGGCATGTGAAAATCTCATTACAAATGTGGAACTCTTCCTTTATTAGATAATCATCTGAGTGATGATACTGAGGGGATGCTAAGAGGAGGAGCTACAGGGATAACGAGAATAGAAGCTGTGTCTTCCAGCTGGAGCTTGAGAGCTACATGAAAATCCAAAAGGATTTTGACGGAAAGCCTCAATACTTTCAAGCGTTCAATAACGCATAACTGAGTATCAACTATGGAGTAACAGTAGATAGACTTTCAAGAGGATTCTGTGTGTTCCCATACCAATTAGATCTAAAACAGACTAATTCCTTGAGCACAATTAGCATCTTGTTCCAAGACAGACATAAGCCCTTCATTCAAGCAAAGCCACAGAAGCAGCAGAGAGACCACACCTGGGATTCCAACCCCATGGAAGTCATCATTTTACAGGCTCGGGGAAGAGCTGGTCCCAACACAGGCTGCTTCACTCCT
The DNA here is from genome assembly GCF_943737965.1 of Phodopus roborovskii. Taxonomy (NCBI): domain Eukaryota; kingdom Metazoa; phylum Chordata; class Mammalia; order Rodentia; family Cricetidae; genus Phodopus; species Phodopus roborovskii. The sequence continues at coordinate 16,644,866 of NW_026126485.1, read as the reverse complement.
GAATTCTCCCAGCAAGAACAGATGGGCCGTCCTTGTAAACTGCTTATTATGGTGGGGCACTTATTCTCTGTGGGGTATTTATACTCCCCATTTTCAGTGTCTGGAGGTTAGCAAGGGTACTTGATATAGAAACAATTCCATAATGGATTTGAGCTTTGTGTTTCACCAGTCTATTTCCCAACTTACTAAAACCAAAATGAATTCATTTAATTTTCATTGATTTTCCTTGTTCCTTTCCCTCCCAGGAAGAAGCCCTAATGGGCTCCAAAGAGGTACAGGCCTGATTAGGGTCATAACTTGAAGGCATCAAACTATGAGTTGCCTCCAGAACCCTATAGGATGCACAAGCAAGGAATCATCTTATTTATGGAGTGGGATACCTGGTCATTTCTAGATTACATTATGTTAAAAATTGTCTGGGGGAGGGGAACGACTCAATGAGTGAAATGCTTGCTTTGCAAGCTCGAAGACCTCAGTTCAAACCCCAGAATCCACATGAAACTCAGTGTGGTGTGTGTGGTCCTGCCGCTCCACTGAGAGAGTAGAGGCAGAGGCAGAAGCATTTGTGGATGTTTCCAGCCCTCTGGGTGGTGGTGTAGGGAGGGCAAGGTGGAAATGAGGACTGGCACCCACCCACATGTACCCTGAGGTGTGTGCATGCGTGTTCACACACATGGATGGACACATACAAAAGATAAAATTGTTTTTAAAATCTGAGTGTTTGGGGTTAGGACTGTGGCCCAGTTGGTAGACTGCAAGCACAAAGCCCTGGGTTTTATCTCCAGACTCATTAACTAGGTGTGGCAGCACACGGTCATAACCCGGCATCAATTTGGGAATATCATAAATTCAAGATTATCCTTGGTAGCTAAGGATATGTAGCATCTGTGATTCTGGATCATATGAGACCCCTTTCTTAATAAATAAATAAAATGGTGACACATGCTGAAGGGAAAATATTTTTATTTCATAGGTAAATTTACTAAATTGTGAGGGCCTTTGATGTGTTAAGAAAAATTCAGGAGCTAGGGATGTTTCAGCCATAGGATGCTTACGAATGAGTAACCAGCATGAGGGAGTTCCCAGGTTTGAGCTCAGCACCACGCGCGCGCGCACACACACACACACACACACACACACTTTCATACAGAGTGGTTGTGAGATTTTATTAAACAGGACATTTTGGACATTGCTAGCATATGTTAAATGCAAAGAGCCCATTTCAACCCTCCTATAGCCCTAATTCCAAGAGAAGGCAGGCGGCCAGGGAGTGGTGGTCTTGGGGTATAGAATTCAGATTACACACAGCTTTGGAAATATACTTTATTTCTTCCTGTTAAGATGAGCTACATCTAACTCTGGACCTAGAGTGGTTTTCATTCATGAATCTAAAAAGTATCTCTCAGAATTAAGCAGATGAATGATATATCCTGCTTTGGGAAGAGAAATTGAAGACCCAAGAGAACCAGGAAGCAAGTTAGGGTTCCAGACCCCGGTCTGCCTTTCTTCAATAAAATACTTCATTTTAGGGACACTGTCGGACAGCTGGGGTTGTTGTGAAGTGCTTTTTATTAAGACAAGGCAGTATGCTGGGAAGGGGTGGTGCATTCCTTTAACCCCAGCACTTGGAGCTGATCTCTGAGTTCAAGGACAGCCTGGTCTACATAGTGAGCTCCAGGACAGCCAGGACTTTACAGAGAAACCCTGCTTTGGAACAAAACAAAACAAAACCTGAAAATAAATAAATAAGTAAGTAAATAAATGGCAGAAATAGAATAATCTACCATATCTTTTCAACAAAATAACTTTCAGATAATTGGGGAAAGAAAGCCATCCAGTTTAGTAGGACATAAAGATATGCAAGTATATATTCTAACTACCGGCTTCATCCTGTCCTCCAGTGAGGAGGTGTGTATAGGGTGGCATTGGATGGATATCTTTAAATTAGTGAAAAAGTATCTAGTAACTGAAACAGGAGGACTGCACTGTGCCAAACAGTGTGACATTTCAGCACCAGCCTGTGGCTGACCACACTCGCTGGGGATCTCTGTCCCTGACAGCATTGCGTGTTATCTTAGAGGCCTTCCATTTCAGCCAGGCTTGCCTTCCGGGATCAGCTAGTGCCCTGCTCTGGGGAAGGAGCCTTCTTGGCAGCCCTTTCCAGATGGTTGAATGATGACCCACTTCTCTCAGAAGCCACTGGGAGAGCTGCTGCTGGGGGCAGGGGGGCAGGAGGGCAGCCAGTAAGCTGGGGACTGGAGTGCTTCTCAAGGTGGGAGAAGGGGGAGTGACCTGCCCTCACCCCAACATTTATTTCTTTTTAAAATAGGAGAGAGGGCTGGGAGACAGTCAGTAGAGGCTTACCATACAAGCGTGAGAACTTTCGCTTGACCTCCAGAACTGCCCCCCCCCAGCACAAAATTGAACATAGGGTGTGTGCATATAATCCCAGCACTAGGGAGATAGGGACAAGAGGATCCTTGGGGATTTCAGGTCACTCACATACATGACAAGTAAGTGTGGCAGTCTGCCTTTAATCTCAGCACGCTTGAGGCAGAGACAGAAGATCCCTGGAGAAAGCCAGCTAGCTAAACTAGCCAAATCCGAAAGCTCTGGGTTTAAGTGAGTGACCCTAACTCAATAAATATGGTGAGGAATTGAAGAAGACACCTGACACCAATCTCTGGTCTACACACAAACGCATCATGTGCGCCTGCATGCATATGTGTGTCATGTATATACTCACACACAGACATGCACACACACACACACACACACACATACCACTCATACAATTACAAACCAAAAATGAAACAAACAACAAAAACCCAACGTGGGCAGTACCCAATGAATGACACCTGAACTTGACCTCTGGCCTCCATGAACACATGTACAAACATGCATATGCACACATACATACATACACACACTCGTACTTGCATATTCACGAAAACATACATAAACAAAAAGAAAAGTCTGGAATCTATTACTAATTACAGTGTAACATGGCCTGAATTTTCCTATTTTCTTCATTAGTAGGCCAGACCAAGACATAGGAATTTTGAGGGGAGGCTACACTTGTAATTAGACCTTGATGGAAGAAAGGCCAAGTTCATATGGATTAGGGTTCTGCCGTCTCACGAGTTCCCACAGTCAAGGCCCTCTCAGAAATGCTCACTATCCTCATCAGCTTCAATGGGGCCTCTCTGGGGTTACATTCCTCTGCTTGGTCTATGATTCTGTTTCCTTCTAATCCCTTGTGTCTCCTCCTGCTTAGACCTTTGTCTTAGACTATGGTCTCCTGAGCTCTTCCGGTGCTTTCAAGCCCCACACCCTGGCTTGTTCTGGCCCTTGTGAAATTCTTGCTGTTCTTTGAAGCCTTGCTTAAACACTATCCCATGTGCAGTGTCCTGATAGGTGGCTACATAGGTAGGCTACACCTACCATAGTCTGTATCCCCAGGTTATCAGAAAATCTTTGATGGTTGTAAAGCCAGGAACCATGCCTTCATTCACATCAGGACCTAGATTACAGGATGGAGTTGTTAATTATCACAAGTGAAACATATTAATGGGGGTAACTGAAGAGCTCAGGGGCTGAGCATGGTCTCTTGGCCTTGGAGAAGACAGCCAAAGCAGGTCAGCAGATTTCTTCTCCCCAGAAGTGACAAGTGCCCTGCTCTATAAAGAAAGTAAGTTACTCAGGGATGCTAAGAAGAACCTGAACAGACAGGCCTTCCTAAGTTCTCGTCCTGGTGTTTATTGCCACTAGAGCAGACCTTCTCATCCTCCAGTCACCCTCATGACTGCCAGCCGGGTGTGTGGGTGTACACCCATAATCCTCACACTCAGCAATGGGAGGCAGAGGTAGGAGCCAACACAAGTTCAAGCCTTGCCTGGTCTATGAAGGGAGTTCCAGACTAACTAGGACTATATGATGGGAGATGTCATTCTGTAAATATGTTTCTCATACTGGTTAATGAATAAAGCACTGTTGGCCAATAGGAAAGCAAGATGGTGGGGGGGGGAATAGGAGACAAGGAGGATTCGAGGAAGTAGTGAGGAGGAGTCAGCATGTAGAGACTGGGGAGAGTACAACACCAGTCCCTCTCCGGTAAGATGAGACCACATGGAAACACTTAGATGAACAGAAATGGGTTAATACTTAAGACAGAGCTAGCCAATAAGAAATAAGTAACTGGCCAACAGCATTATATCAAATACAGAGTCTCTATGTGTTAATCGGGGCTGCCGCCGTGGTGGGTCCAGGCTGGCAGGGAAAAACCTAACTCCTTACAACTATATAGCAAAACCACATCTCAAAATACAAAACAACAACAACAACAAAACTTGCACAACTTTCCTTGTTTCTTTGGGTCTTAATTTCTGAACATTCCAGTGGGGCATAAAAGTTAATTTTTTTTTTAAAGTCGGACAGTGGTGGTGTGTACCTTTAATCCTAGCACTTGGGAGAGGCAGAGGCAGCCAGATCTCTGAATTTGATGCTAGCCTAGTCTACAGAGCTAGTTCCAGGACAGCCTTGGCTCCACAGAGAGACCCTGTCTCAAAGAACAAAACAAAACAGTCAAATTTGTTGTGCTTTTCTCTTGCTGTTAAGTCTTGTTGGAGGGGTTGTATCTAAGACTTTGGGGTGGATATGGAAAGGACAGTGTTCTCCTCTGCACGGTCAATGAGAGAAGAAAGAAAGTTGGTGACAAAAGGCCAAAACAGAGGTTTGGTGATTGGGAGGTGAATCGGCATTGGGAAGGTGCTGTGGCAAGGATGCCATGCAGATTCCAGACATAGAAATACTAAATGGAGCAGAGGTTGCACAACAGCACTGCTTCGTAAGATGCCCCAGGGACTCAGGGGGCATTCATAACGGCCCAGGGCAATAGCATCTTAGAGAGACATCGTAACAAATATGCCACTGTAAACAAAGCACAGGTCCATGTCTTATTCTATTTTCTCTTGCTGTGATGGGTCACCACATGCTGGGAGATATATTAAAAAGTAAGGTTTGTTAAACTCGTAGTTGTGGAGGCTGGGAAGTCCTAGAGCATGGTGCTGACATCTGTTTGGCATCTGATGAGGGCCTTGTATTCTAGGATAACATGGCAGAGCTACCACATGGTGAGAAAAGGTAAGCATGCTGGCACAGGACTTTCTTCTCTGGGAATAAAGCCACCAACGCTAACTTGGAGGTCCACCCTCACAGTCTCATGTATTTCTGCTCACTTCACCTAATAGCCTCTTCTAAAGATCAACAACTGTTAGTTTTACGACTAAGGTTCCTGGACATTTGAGGGACACATTCAGATCATCAGTCTACATTCCTGAAGCAACTCAAGCGTAAGTCTCGGTGAGTTCTGAGAAGACAAAAAAGTCAAAGCAGAGTTGGGCAAGATGGCTCAGTGGGTAAAAGGTTTGCCCTACAAGCCTTGTGACCTGAATTTGATTCCCAGAGCCCACAGTGAAATGAAATAACTGACTATTGAAAGCTGTCCTTGGACTTCCACATGACATGTGTATTATCTTTCTCTCCCATTGAAAATTAATAATAATGATGATGATGATGATGATAAACCTTCAAGACATCCGGGGCAATGGTAACAACAGTTCGTGGTAAGTTTGTAGATTGCTGTGTCTATAATGTACTGATGCTGAGTGGAAACTCTTGGGTGGGGCCTGCATTATGGGTTATATATAGAAGCATTGTCTGGTGCTATTCTGCACCCTAGCAGCTAAGAAAAAGTATTATTTATGAGTAGAATCAACCTTGTACTTTCTGTACTCTGAGAAGCCCAGTGTTAGGGGTGGTGGGTGAAGAAATGAGGTGGTGTGGAGGGAGGGGCTGGAAGCCTCCGTTTCATGGCTGTTAACTCTGTTAACCAGAGTTGCAGTGTAAATCGTATAAGTGGGAAAAGAGGGGCTGAAAGACCTGGTATTGCGCCTCTGAGTGGGGCCTCAGAGTGACGCAGCTCCATGAATACCTGCACTCTGTGGGAGAAAAGAGCCACGAATAACTCACTCAGCACAAACCCTGACTGGAGGCCATTCTTCTAGGCATGAAACCTTGGTGACGAAATCTGAACGGAGCCTGAGGGATGGTCTTAATCAGAGAACGAGCTAGTTGTTGCCAACTTTGGGTTGCTGCAATCCCTACGGTTCAACTAGGAAAAGAAATGGACTTTTTTTGTGGTGGTCTCATGTAGCTCAGGCTAGCCTCAAACTTGCTACACAGCTTAGGATTACCTTGAGTTCCTGATTTCTCTTGTTTCTATTTCCTGAGTGCTGGGGGAATCTGTGTTTTGATTTTAGTAGTAGTATTTTTCTCTGACCCTTTTAATTCAGAAGTGCTTTAATTTATAATCCATTGTACTGATTGTATCACATTAATTATATTATATTAATTTATAGTTCCGTTGCACTGATTAGCAACTGCTGATTCTCTGCCTGGGTCTTAAGCCCCTTATCACCAAAGATAGATGATATAAAAACACCCCATGTGGAAGGCACCCCCCCTCGGAAAACTTTTGAGACATCAAGGAAATACCTTAATTTCTCTCCAGTATATATGGAAAAGCTAGACATGAATATAGTGGAAGGGAGACAATCTAATCAGGAAATACCGATGGCTGTCAGCTCATGCTGAAGTCAGAGTCCTGGGAGTCTGGGTTACTGAAAAGAACAGATAATTAGTTGCTTCTCTTCTTCCTCCCCTCTCGTTCAACAGAGTCCACAACAGAGTCCACACCAGCCTCCTCACAATCCTTCTCTAAGGCGGTTGTAAACTCTTCACAGCTTCAGAAACATCCCCTTCCTCCACCCCTCATCTGTATACCAGTGATCAGAGGCAGACTGGGCATGTATCAGACTCGTGGTCTAATGGGCCCAGGCTTGTGCAATGGCTGCGGCATTGCTCAGAACATATATTGCTTTCTATGCCTTGGCCAGATCTTCACCAGCTACCATGGTAAGAATCTGGTGATTAATGCAAACCCTGAAGCCAGCAGGCACCAGCCCATAGATGAGTCTTCTGCTCCTGGGCTGATGGCAGCAAAGGCACACTGCCTGTTTGTGCTGTGGTAGTATAAGCCCTAAGGAGCCTAGATCTAATGCTGACAAAACAGGCAGAGTGGGCTGAGGAGGGCTTCACCAGAAAACCCTGCCTCAATGAATGTGGTCTCTGAATGAGATAAATGAGACACAGATTGAGAGACAGGGTTTCAGGAGGGAGTTGATGGCCTTAGAGGGCTCTTCTGGAGTCAGATATCGTAATAGGCTGATACTGTGATTGTGTCCCCTCGATTCATAGTTGGCATTCTAAGTCCAGCACCTCAGTGTGACTCAGTGTAGATGGTCCCTCAAAGGGTAATTAAGTTAAATTGAGTCGTTAGAGGGCATGCTGATCCAATAGTACTGGCGTCCCTTTCAGCAAAGAAGGTTAGAACACAGACAGGTAAAGGGATGACCACATGAAGACACACAGAGAAGGTGATGGTGGATAAGCCAAGGACAGAGGCTCAGAAGCCAGACAGCTGACGCCTTGACCTTGAAGATCCAGCTCTACAACGGGAGGCAATTAACTTGTGCTGTTCCAGCCACCAGTTCACAGGGCAGGAACCTGTCTGTCAGTGGAGTCGGGCGGGAGCCGGGAGTGAAGGAATGCTTGGATGGCACGTATGTGTGTGTGTGTGTGGTGTGTGTGTGTGTGTGTGGTGTTTGTGTGTGTGTGGTGTTTGTGTGTGTGTGTGTTTGTGTGTGTGGGGGTGTGTGTGTGTGGTGTTTGTGTGTGTGGTGTTTGTGTGTGTGTGGTGTGTGTGTGGTGTGTGTGTGGTGTGTGTGTGTGTGTGGTGTGTGTGTGTGGTGTTTGTGTGTGTGTGTGTGTGGTGTGTGTGTGGTGTTTGTGTATGTGTGGTGTGTGTGTGTGTGGTGTTTGTGTATGTGTGTGTGTGTGTGTGTGTGTGTGTGTGTGGTGTGTGTGTAGCTGGACTGTTCTGGATTAGGGAAAATAACGAGGAGGAGGAATGGGAAGCTCATTTTTGAGGAAGACTGGGTAAGAGGAAGCAGCACGCTGGGCTGGCTCTCTGCTGTCCAGGTTATTTCCCTCAGCCCAGGCTTGGCACCACCTTTTCCTAGCTGCCTAATTTATTGCTTACTGGTTAGGGACACAGCTGCCACAATGCTATCACGTCTTTCAGAAGTTCAGGCCACTTGTTAGAACTTTCCTGAACATGGGAGCTCCATCTTTGGGGCCTTGTGTATGTTAGGCATGCACTTTGAGTCACAGCCCCAGGCTGATGATGGAGGAATTCTCATTTCTCCTCCCATTCTCTGTACTGACAGATTCTCACTAAGGTGACAGTAAAAGAATTTAGCATAAGGGGGCCTCCATGTTATATCATATGGGGACTGCTTGCTTCTTCTACCCTTGAGCTGTCTTAATAAAGGTAAAACAATTAGAAGACTAAAAATACTATGTAAGGCAGATGCCAGATCTAGATAGAAGCTGGCGCCTGACTTGATTTATGTCCTGGTTCTTCACTGGTTTTGTTGAGATAGAATCTCATGTAGCCCGGGAGATGATTTTGAATATCTGATCCTCCCATCTCCACCTCCTGAGTGCTGGGATTACAATTCAGTGCAACCATATCTGGTTGCTGCAGTGTTGGGAACTGAACCCAGAACTCTGCATGCTAGGCAGGCACTCAGCCAACTGAGCTAAAACAATCAACAAATGCCCAACATAGTTTTAAGGTGGGCCAATGGTGGAAGTTGTACACTTAATTTTAAGTAAGTTATTCAAGGCTGAAGAGATGGCTCAGCCGTTAAGGCCACTGGCTGTTCTCCCCAAGGATCCAGATTTAATTCCCAGCACCTACAACATGGCTCATGACCATCTGTAACTCTAGTTCCAGGAGATCTTTGACCCTCTTCTGGCTTCTGTAAGCACAACACACACAGGCCACACAGACATATATGCAGGCAAAATATCCATACACATAGATTATTATTTGTTTGATAAGTTAATGTGTTATTCCATTAGTTTGTGGGAGTTATGCTACCCAACACTCCATTCAAAGTGAAGAATCAAGCTAAGACACTGTTCAGTTATCAGGTAGCTAACCAGTGTCCCTTTGTAACCTTTGAGGTTAGAAAGGACTGCTTACTGATTTATGGGGGGGGGGAACCTACTCATTTTGCTCATTAAATTGTTATAATTTCTTTTAATAACAGGTCTGTAATAGGTAGAAATTCCTGAAACCTTGGAAAGAATGTCTTCTTGTTTCACTATAATTTGGGTAATTATAGATGACAGCAGTTAATATAGTTGGCAACATCTGAGGGAACTGAACCTTATCTTTTCAGTAATATAGTCGACAGCTGTCATTATTGGGATATTTTGTGTGTTGGTAGAATGTATTTTTTCCTCCTAAATATTGTCCATTCTCTACAGGGAAACATTAGCCTCTGGGGAAGTAGTGTTAATTTTGTACTGAAGTGTAATTCAGTGACGTCATTAATGAGTTACTGTATTGGTCTGTTGTCTGTGGCTGCCTAAATAATTGTGTCTTTTGGAGTCTTCTGTCTACTATGTGCTATTTCCTTATTTTGTCATATTGTCTGCTCTGAGTATGCCCACCCCCTTGCAGTAAGCTGGGAGGTCAGACCTCATGCTTATTAAGAATGTGTCTACAACTACATAAAATAGGTTTGAATTACAGGGGTCAGGACTCTGTAGGAAATAAGGGTACAGTGGATATTATGGGTTGAATGTGTGTGTCCTTCCCAGATACCTGTGCTGAAATTTTAGCAGTGAACACTATAGTTTTAGGAGAGGGGCATTTAGGAAAAACAGATCCTCATGGATGGAATTAGTACCCTTTTAAGAGACCCGAAGTCTTAATTCCTGCCCCTGCGCTGAGCAATGTGAGAATGCAACGAGAAGATAAAAATGTGAAAGTTGGGAAGGAAGATCTTGACAGATATGGGGTGTGCTAGCACCTTGATCTTGAACTTCTAGCCCCTAAACCTGTGAGAAATAAATGTCTGTTGTTGTGGTGTCTATGGTATTTTGTTATAGCAGTCCAAAGAAGAGGGCGGGCGTTTGTGAATACTTCCCCAGCAAACACCACTCCCTTTCCCATCATCTTTGATGTCTGTTCGGGATCTATATGTTACTACCTAGCTCCAGGGATAGAACTTGGATTTAGCTAAGCAGCCAGTACACTGCCTTTCTGCATGTATGCGACTGGTCCAGAGGTAAACACTAGATCCAAGCAGGCCCAATCAAGCATAAGATAGAACTGGTGTTGATGTCTCAGAGAGTTCTGCCCTATCTTGTATTCTCAACATAGTATTATCTAACTTGTGTTTGCCTCCTTTCTGTTGTTTGTTTGGGGACCGGGGCTCCTATATTACAGTCTGTCCTAAACTTGCCACAGCTTCTGATTCTCCTGCTGTTACATTCTGAGTGCTGGAATTATGGGCATGAGCTACCACATTTCTGGTGTCATTGAGGACCAAAGCCAAACATTAAGAATATCAAACCAGGCCTTTGTGAGTGCCAGGTGAGCACTCTACCAACTGAGCTGCATCCTTAGCTTTGCCTGTTGTTTTATTTTGAAAAATGGAGCACAGCCACTGAATTATAATCTGTCTGATAGATGATACTATGTCTTTCTCAGAAGGCATTAGTTGTGCAAAAGAAATCTAAATGCAAAAAAAGAAGAAGAAGAAGAAGAAGAAGAAGAAGAAGAAGAAGAAGAAGAAGAAGAAGAAGAAGAAAAGCCACGGGAGATACAAAATAAATCATCTGAATATGTGTACCAACATTCTTATAGCAAATATTAATATCTCATAGTGATATGATTATTCAAGAAAATTAATAACAGAGAATTAGAAAACTCACAAGGTAGTTTTTCCAGACAGAGAATCATGTACAGTATCAACTGCATTTTTTTTTTTACATCAGCAACAGAGAGAAAATTAAGTTAAAAAAAAAAAAAAACAAAAAGGCTGAACAATGGTAGCTCACACCTTTAATCCTAGAACTCAGGAGGTAGATGCAGGCGGATCTCTGTGAGTTCAAGGCTGGACTGGTCTACAGAGTGAGTTCCAGAGAAACCCTGTCTTGAAAAACAACAACAAAAAGTACTTAACAATATATGCATCAAAAACATTTTAAGAGAAAGTTATAAACACCAATAAAGATCTTAAAGAAATATTGCATGAAAGAAATGCCATAATTATAGAAGGTAAGGTTGGTTCTTATCAAACTGGTTTATAGATGCAATGAAATTTCTTTTTGAAGTTTTAAGCAGGGTATTGGTAGCACACACCTTTAGTCCCCATACACAGGAGGCAGAGGAGGTGGCTCTCTGTGAATTTGAGGCCAGCCTGGTCTACAGCGCTAGTTTTAGGACAGAAGCCAAAGATATACAGAGAAACCCTGTCTCCAAAACAAAACTTTAAAAGATGTTAGAGAAGATGAATTAAAGGCTAAAATGAAACAGAAAAGTGCTGAGAATAATCTGATCTCTCAATCTTCTCCCCAAAGGAGAAGAGTCTGCAGGGGTCCTCCAGAGAACAAGCTGAAGTCAGGATGATGGGACAGGTACAAGGGTAAATTCCCTAGCATACCCCCATCAAAAAATAGAAAGAAAAATATTTCTTTCTTTTTTTTAAAAAAAAGATTTGTTTTCATTTTATGTGTGTCAGTGTTTCCATGCATGTATGTCTTTGCATCACATACATATATGCAACCCACAGGGGCCAGGACAGGGCACCAGATCTTCTGAAACTAGAGTTACAGAAGAGTGTGAGCTGCCATGTGGGTGCTGGAAATTGAACCCAGGTTCTTTCTTAAGACAAAAAGCCTATGTACCTGGGCAGTGGTGGCAAATGTGTTTAATCCCAGCACTTGGGAGAAAGAGGCAGGCCGATTTCTATGAGTTCAAGGCCAGTCTGGTCTACAGAGTTAGTTCCAGGACAGCCAGAGCTACACAGAGAAACCTTGTCTTGACCCACACCCCCCAAAAAAAGAAAGAATAAAAGAAAAATAAAGAAAGCCTATGCAGCAAAAGGTTGGTAGGCTTGATTTGGGATTAAGATTTCCTGTTTAAGGCAGGGTTTCTGAAGCAAATCTGTAATCCTAGCACTTGGGAGGCTTTAAGCAGGACAATTGCAAATCCAAGGTCAGTCTGAGCTACACAGTGTGTTCAACCCCAAGCTGATCTGAAAACCATTCAGTAGGGATCGTGGATAAGGACATTTGCCGTTGATCTAATGACCTGAGTTTGATCCTTGGGACCCATATAGTGGAAGGAGAGAATTGACTCCTGTAAACTGTCCTCTGACTCCCATATGTCTATGGAAGCAGGCCTCTAGCTCATAAATAAACAAACAAACAGAAAATAAGTAAATTAGTAAACAGATAACCGTACTTTTAAAAAATCCCATAAATAACCTAACACAAATGTACAAATTGACTTAGTGGAACCCATTCTGTATGGAGGGATACCTTGCTCAGCCTAGACACAGGGGTGTGGGGCTGCAGAAGTGCCTTGGTCCTGTCTCAATGAGATGATGGGACAGATTTAGTAAACTTCCTATGAGAGACCTTACCCTTTCCATGGAACAGGTGGGAGGAGGGGGGAGTAGAGGGAGCAGGAGGAAAGGAGGGAGGGGGAACTGGAATCGGAATGTAAAAAATATATTAATATAAAAAATCCAATAAATACAATTTAAAAGCAGCTCCCAAAACAAAAGAACTTCTGTCCGTCAAAAAATGTTGTAAGAAGACAAGCCATGGGGCTGGAAAGGTGGCTCAACGGTTAAGAACAGTGATTGTTCTTCCAGAGAACCTGGGTTCAATTCCCAGTACCCACCAGCTTACAAATGCATGTAACTCTGGTTCCAGGGGATCTGGTGACTTCACACCATGGCACATAAAATAAAGTTAAATAAAATAAAAAATAAAAAAAAAAAGAAGACAAGCCATGAGGTTGAAGACGTGCAGCCACCAGTGAGTTAATGTGTAGAACTCCTCAAAACAATACAAAATTTTCAAACGACCTAGGAAACACACGCCTGGCACTATTATCAGGCCAACAACATGTGGCTGGACAGGTCTCAGAGCCTAGGAGAGAGCCTGCTTCTGTTGTTCTGCTCAGTGACATAATATTAAACTGACTCCTGATGATTTATCATTATACCAATAGATGAAATCACTTTCCAAACCTCATCAGAGAAGCTCTGTCTACAGTTGCTTGTGACCAGCACAGAGACCCACAACTGGACAAGGCTCAGAATTAGAGACCACAGGATGCTCATCCCAAAACAGAGCATACAAAGCTCAGTGGTTGTTGCAGAAGAGGGGCCAGAAAGGATGTAAGAGCCACGGGTGATAGACGACTATAGGGAAGCAGTTGAGTCCTGGACTCTGCAGGGAAGCTGTACAATAGGGAGTCACAGCAGCTGTGACAGCATGTACAAGTCCTGCTAAGTCCAAGCCCTACCAAATCCCAGTGTGAAGAAGGGAGCTGGACCCAAAGCCCAGAGCTACTGGCATTTCTTAGCTGCTGAGAATGGATGGGTTGGTTTTCTCTAAGAGTGTAGATCTTGATGAATAGTGCATCCTCTAGTAGAAGACCACTCATCCAAGAATATTTGGACAAGACAAGTTGACCTTGATGGGGGTAAAGGGGACACAGAGTTGGGTGGGAAGAGAAGTGGGGTAAATCTGGGGAGAGTTGGGGGATGGAAGGTGAATAGGAACAAAATATAGTCAAAATTCTCAAAGAACTAACTTTAAAAACCATGGTAGGCATACATCATTCCACAGAAGAAGAATAAGGAGAAGGAGAAGGAGGAGGAGAAGAAGAAGTAGAAGAGATGTATGAAAAGATGGTTAGCTTCATGAAGTAACCAGAAAAATGTACTTACAACATGGTGGGATATCATTTCACACCCATCTACCTAGTAAAATAGTCTCCTGCTCGAATTGGTTAGAGACTCAAACTCTCATATTCTCTCAAAGGAGGTGGACCGATACAAAGCAGAAACAGGATGCCTTCAAAGGATGTTTGTGGTCTACAGTTCTGGAAGCTAGGCATCCAAGAGCAAGGTATTGGCAGGGTTGGTTTTCCCTGAGGACTTCCTCCTTGGCTTGTGGATATCCAACTTCTTCTTCCTCTTCACAGGCCTTTCTTTCCATTTGTACTTACAAGGACACCAGTCCTATTGGATTGGGGCTCACTCTAATGATCTCATTTTAACTTAGTGGCCACATTGAAGACTATTATTCCATATAAGGTCAGTGGAGATGGGATTAATGTTACGATGAAAAAATACAAAGATTAAAAGATATTCATGGGGCTCTATTGTTATTTTCGACACCAGGTGGCATTTGAGCAACACACCAGGGAAGGAGGCTTAAAGATATGAGGGGGTCTGTAGGAGCTCACCCATGTGTGCAAAGATGCTGTGGTGACAGTAAGTCCTCAAGAAACAGCATGAAGGACTGGGGATATAGCTCAGCTGGAAATTTGTTTGCCTTGCATTCACAAAGCCATGGGTTCAATTCCCAGCTTCACACAAAACTGGGCATGGAGGCACATAGCTGTAATTCCAGAACTCAGAAGGTAGAGGCAGGAGGATCAAGAATTCTAGGGGAGTACTTTGATGCCCACCTGAGCTACACAAGACTAGCCCTCTCTCATAAAGCAGAAGTAAGGGAAAGAGTTTCAGAGAGGCGGCTAAGAACAGGGCATGCTAAGCAATGGCAGGAACTGCAGATGCCAGTGTTAGGGAATGTTGGAGAGTTTTGAACAGGGAATGTTAGAATCACCATGTATAGAGAGTAAGGTGGACAGAGGGAACAAATCCCGAAGCCTTTGAGGACCCCAGTACAGACAAAGCGACCCCGGCTAGGGTGTGAGAGTGGGATAGTGAAAGATGGGCGAATCCTAAAGCCTTGGTCTAGAACTGTCAGGTTGTGGGCCAGGTCTAACCTGGAAGGCACCGAGCAGAATTATGGGTGCTTCTGGGCTTTCTCCTTAGGAGCTCTTGAAGACAGCCATTTCAGACAAGGAATGGAGTTATCTGCTTTGGAAATGAGTGGTGCCTGATTGGAACTCCGTGGAGCTCTTGAAGGCCATTAGATGTGGGGTTTTAGACACAGGTCGGTGTGTAGAGTGCCCCTAGCAGTCTTAGCAGTGACTACACTATCAGCAATTGATGGGAAAGAAACACAAAGGGAATTTTCTTATGATGTCCAAAAGGCAGTGGCTCTCAGGTTTCAGAGGGCACTGCCCACAATTGGCTGAACCCTGTCCTTCATCAGGAAAAGGGACACAAAACAGAGGCAATGGAACCTCAGCAATGCACTGGGGCTGAGCTTCCAGGCTGCTGCTTTTGGCAGCCTGAATGGGGACACAGAAGGTCACTTTGTCTTTCTTCCCCAGTGTCCTTCCACATGGTAGTCTTGCATTTTGCATCAGATGTCACTTTCCACTAAGTAACGGTTGAGCACATGGGCATAGCAACTGTACTGGGAGCAGATAATGACAGCCCCACCCTGGATGCTTGGCCACCTTACCCTTCTATCTTCTAGTGCCACGGAGCAGTCAGGGAGACACCAAGGGCCACGCTGGCCACTGGGTCTGACCTCTGCTCTGGACACAGGCGTCTGGCAAGTGTGTTCAGACCTCAGACCCTGGCTGCTTCTCTGAAAGCTGGCTTTAATCTAACAGCAAACCAATACTGTCAGAGCCAGCAAGAAACTCTCAGTTATCATAGCTGACTTCCTTCTCCACTTTCCAGGAGGGAGAGGGGCAGAGACCTCCTCAGATGGTCCCCAAGGAGTCTTTCTGATTCAGAATTGAGGTCTCTTGGAGACATGCCTTGGGACATCCTCTACATTAACTAATGAGACAAACCTATTTCAGCTTCTGGTCCTGTGTCATAATGGCTGCTGCAGTCTTGCTAATCATTTCCTGCAGTCTTCCCCTCTCTGACTGTGATAAATATTAATGTCTATAGTTGGCCATTCCTTCTTCCAGCCCGAGCTTCTGGTAAGGCATTAGTTTACTTGCGTTCAACTTCCTCAGAGATGAGCGGTGCTCATTTTCTGTAATGGCATTTTCTAGGTCTGGTTTTAAATTCAACCTCCCACCCCCAACCTTCACCCCATCCCCCTTTATGCCCCAAAAAGGAGAAGACTACAATTAGAGCTGGATCCTAGAATTTGAAGCTCTTTGTGGTTGCATGTCTTGTCCAGTGTTTATTTGCTCTTGAGAGCCCTTAACCTGGGCTTCAGAGGGGTAGGGCAGTGTGCTGAGATTATATGCAATGTTTTCTTTGAACAGAATATGTACCTTCCTTCCCCTAGATAAAGTATCATAACTTTCCTTGGGTTTTCTTTTTCTATAAAATTTTACATTTTTTATTTTACGTGTGTGGGTATTTTTTCAGCATGTATATTTGTGTATTACTTGCATTCCTGGTGTGAGCAGAGTCCAGAAGAGGGCATTGAAGCCCCTGGAATTGGAGGTTGAAAGAGGTGTAAGCCACCATGTGGGTGCTAGGAATTGAATCCTAGCACTCTGAAGAGCAGACATTGATCTTACCTACTGAGCCATCCCTCCAACCTTCTTTGGGTTTTCAAAATATGATACCAAAACAAATGTAAAACATTTTGAAACTCTGTTTAACTATTACGAGGAAGCATAGCTTTTTGGGTGGTACTTCTGGGTGACCCCAACACCCCACACGTGGGGACATCAAATAGTGTCTTCTGAACATGGTGCACAGGAGACCACAGAGCATCAGAATGAAAACTGAGGGGGTAGAGATGAATCAACAGTTAAGAGCACTGGCTGCCCATTCTCAATACCCTCACGGTGGCTCACAACCATCTGTAATCCAGTTCCAGGGATCCTCTTCTGGCTTCCTCCCATTCCAGGCACACATTGGTACACAGACATACAGTCAGGCAAAACTCTCACACACATAAAAACAAAACAAACAAACAAACAAACAAAAAAGAAACCAAAACTGGTGGGGAATGGTGGCACATGTCTTTAGCCCCAGCACCCAGGAAGCAGAAGTGAGTTCTAAGCCAGCCAAGGCTATGTACTGAGATCCTGTCTTAAAAAAGAAAAGAACAGTGGGACGGTAATAGCGAACACCTTTAATCCCAGCACTTGGGAGGCAAAGGCAGGCAGGTCTCTGTGAGTTCAAGACCAACCTGATTTACTGAGCTAGTTCCAGGACAGCCTCCAAAGCAATACAGAGAAACCCTGTCTCAAAAAACCAAAAAGGGAAAACTGATGTTCCCCTTCCACTTCCTCATCTTACACATCTTATAGGAAACTGGTTTTCCAAAACAGGAGATGGTTTGTCAAAGGCACACCCTCTGGCGTTAGAGAGCTGCTGCTAGAACCTGAGTCTGGAAACTCTTGATTCTGTCTTCTCTCCACCATGCACTTTTAACAAGGAGCAAGACAACATACAGCACTCCCGGTCTTGTTCTTAAGGTACACCAATTTATTCTTTTTAATTGAAGCATTTCAGGCAAGTAAAAGTTCCTAACAGAAATTAGTAACAGACAAAAAGTCTTCCCAACTCTAAAGTGCTTATACTTCCAGTCTTCCCCAGCCCACATGGAAGCAGTCTGTGCTAAGCTGGCATCCCAGGCTGGTGTGTGTTCCTCGGGCTCCTGCTTCCTTCCAGTTTCCCTCAGGATTTCTGAGTCTTGCCCTCAGTGCTCTTTAAGTCAGAGGTTTCTGGAAGGATTAGCTAGCTGTACTTACACATCCCACTCCTCTTTTAGGACAATTGTGGCTCCTAAGCTCTGGAGCCTTCTAGGGACAGACAGACAGTGCAGATTGATGGTGACAAGCAGCGGAGCTCAGGGTGCTGGGAGGCTGTGAGAGCCCTTCAGGGGTCAAATCCACAGCTATGGTGGTTTATAGACTTCAGGGAGTCTTCTCTCCCCTGTACCCCATCCCTCTCACTATAAAACTGATGGAGTGTGGTAAAAGTTAAACAAAAACTCAAAACCAACCATCTCAGGGCTCTGGACACCAGCCAAAGGCAGACAGCACGTTGAAAAACATTTACTCGTGGAAACAGCTAGCGCTGAGGCAGGAGAAGCAGACACCTCCAGCCATCTTTGTAGGCTCTGCTCCCAACTCCACCCCCTTCCCTGGATTTGTCAGTCACTTTCTTAGCAAGGGGCCCAGCCTGTTCAGACACCAGCCTTGCTGCCAAGAGGGTAAATCACTTTTGGGCAGAGGGTACCCCTCTTGCCAAGACACAGTATTGACAGTAAGATATAGAACTCACTAGAAAACAATGGAGAGAAAGCCAAGGCTTATACATCAGAGGATGTAGTTCTGGCTGGGATGAGAAGGAACTAGCTGTGGATTGTGTAGGCATGCTCACAGTGATAGCCAGAGGCACAGTGGATTCTCCACACGTCCTATGTGTAAGTGACGGGTTTGCCGCCCTGCTTAATAAAGTTGCACATCTCCCGACAACTTCATGTGGAAACTATTATTATTGTCTTTCTTCTTTTTTTTGTGGTCCTGAGGATGGAACCCGGGCCCTTGTGCCTGCTGCACAAGTGCTCAGTGATGTTACAATGGTCTTCCTTCCCTCTCGGTTTTGCTTTCAAAACCATCTTCTTTTTTACTGGGGTGGGTGTCTCTATTATTTAGTCCTGGCTGTCCTGGACCAGCCTGACCTAGAACAAAGAGATCCTCCCGCCTCTGCCTCTGGAGTGCTGGGATTAAAGGCATGTTCCACTTTGCCTGGCTTTCAAAGTCACATTCCATAAGCAGTCATTGAGATTGTTCAAGAATTTAAATTCCAAATGTCAGAAGCAATTTTGAGGTTCGACTCTTCTCCAGAACTACAATGATGATGAAAATTAGATTTTCATCTCCATTAGGTGGGGACCAAAGTATTTCTTTAAAATGCAACCAAAAATAGCATTCCATATCTATAAATCACGGTCTCATCTCCCCTGTATGCCTCCCTTGAACTTTAGATTTATGTGATCAGTTGTATATAGTGAGTCTTTCTTTCTATGTCTCTCTGTATGTCTCTATATCTCTGTCTTTGTCTCTCTCTGTGTGTGTGTGTGTGTATGAGTGTGTAAGGGGATATGAATGGATGTGAAGAAATTCTCGGTTTTGTATGATGAAGGAATCTGGTAGCCATTTACCTTGTAGGTTAAGAAACTGGGCGGGTTTTTTTTTTTTTTTTTTAAATCTCCTTAACCCTTTGTCCTACAAAATCACATGAAGTGTACCAGAAGAACCAGGCACACACTTTACAGTGCCCAGTGCAAATAAAAAAGGAAAACAGGTCAAGCTCATAACTGCAGATCTTTAAACCACACGTGAGGCCCTTCTGATTGGGCAGATCACGTGTTCAGGACATGCAGGTGTGCCTCCTGATGCAGCACAGCTTTTAGTGAAAGACCACCCCTTTTCCAGGTGCCTGCATGTCTGCAGGGGAAGAATTTCCCATCATGCACTCCTCATCATTAACCTCTTCTCCACAGTCGTTCTCCCGGGACTTGCCTCAGTGAGGTTCTGAACTTTGACTCCAGTTTCCTGTTTTTGCGTAGCTGGGAGGTGTGGGTGAGGCTTGCTTCAGTGAGCATAGTAAACATATCTCTGTCATGGCCTCTCCCGCCTAGCTCTTCCTTCTGTGGTTGAATAAGTTCTTGAACTCAGCTGGGCGTGGGAGGAAAATCATAAAGGTCCCCGTGAAGCAGAACGGCTGGCAGGAATTCTTGGCATGTGTTTCCTCTCCGGTCAATCCTTTTTGGTTTAGTGGCTTCTGAAGGGTAGATGGAGGTAACTCACCTGCTGGGTAGTGCGAAGCGCCGGCCACTGCCGTGAAGCCTGCCAGCCGCGGCACTGGCCCAGAAAGGACAAGCAAAACGGCATCTCAGCTTGTTTCTTTATTCCTTCTCACAGAGCCTCTTGGTGCCATGGACGATGGGGCCTGGCATCATGCCCTGGGGTGCACACAGAGTCTCTTGGATATTAGAATATTTCCTTTTGCCCACCCAGATTCCCCAGCTATGCCAAGAGGCAAGGATAAAGACTCCCAAGCATTTTTTCAATGATCTTTCAAGCTGGACCCTAACCCCAAGGTTCAAGCCCTTTCCTTCTGAAGTGCTAGGCAATGCTTTGGGGAGAGGCTACAGAGGGTATTGGGTGTATGTGTGGGGAGCAGGATGGTAAGAGATCACTTCAAGGGGAAGACCTTGAACTCTGGGTCTCCCAAGAGGAGTGTTGAGAGAGCAAGGGCTTGAGAGCTATAGGGCACACACACACACCCTTCCTATCTTAATCTCCCAAGCCTGTGATTGTGCTAATCTACTTGGCAGAAGAAACTTTTCACACCTGATTAAGTGAAGCCTCGTGGGGTAGAGAGACTGGCTGCCTGGGTTGTGCAGGTGGGTCTACTGTAATCCCAAGATCCTCATCAAGGGGAGGCAGGCTCTGGCATAAGATGTGACCAGGAAACAGAATCAAAAATGATGCAGTCGATAGTTGATTCTTAAGTAAAAGAATGTTGGCAGTTTCTAGGAGCTGATCAAGGATGAGGTAAGGAAATGCAATTATTTCCCCATCTTCCAGAAGGAATGCACTTTTGTCCACACCTTCATGGCTCAGTGAAACCTACTCCAGACTTCTGACCTCCAGAACTGAAAGACAATCTATATCTCAGTGGTTAAGTTGTTAAGTTTGCAGATACTCATCATAGCAGCAACCAGAAGCTAATGTGTTCTGCATGTGTGCTGGGGAATTTTCTGACTTCAGCTGGGGATTTTTCTCCTTCTAAGGTAATTTGCTTTAGGAAGCATTCTGCAAGCACACAAAACATTTTAAAGACCAGCTAAAGTAGCTGTGAGCTGTTTTCCACTGGAATCCCATGTGGCAGTCTAACACAAAACAGAAGTGCAGCTTCTTTGTTAAGGTGGGAACCCACAGCAGAGGAGGCAAAGGTGGCAATGATGGAAAGGCCGGCACTGTGTGTGTAAGACTATTGAAGCGGGGTGTTGGTGGCTCACGCCTTTAATCCCAGCACTCAGGAGGCTTGAGGACAGCCTGGTCTACAGAGCTATCCTCTAGGAAAGGCTCCAAAGCAATACAGAGAAACCCTGTCCCACCACACACACACACAAGTGATTTTTATAGCTACTCACGCAGACACACACACCTCATTTAAATTGGGTAGAGTCTAAAGTAACTCCATTATGAATGAGGTATACAAGTATGTTTTATGTTTTATTTGGGGTGCTCAATGCAATGTGAAAGAACGGATCTCATCTTCAACCAATTTCGTTTTCAAGATTCTCATTTCAAATTTCTTAAGCAGAAGGTCATGTCCCTCTCTTTCCCATTGGTTTTGGGCATAACTGGCTTCTTATAGTATTGAAGTTGGCTTCGCAGTCTCCCGAGTTCCTGGGGGGAGAGTCCCTCACCCGGCCCTGCCTTTCCCATTCTATGCCTTCCTGTCAATCTTAGGGAGCAGTTCTGCAGGAGCAGACTTAGAGATCTCTTTTCAGCTCTCTGTTGTTGGTGTCTAGCATAGAGGACATCCTGAGACGCAGAGATCAAATAACCGAAGGGTAAAGAGGGCAGCAGATACCGGGCTTTTTCTGTTGATGCCGACATTCTCTGGGAGGAGGCCAAGGGCAACATAAACACAGTCCGGCTGTGAAATCAAAGTACCGTTTTAAAATAAGCAAACAAACTGAGTGGGCTAGAATTACAACTCCCGTATTAAAAGCAACCTAGGACAAAACAAACAGGAAAGTGGAGGAGGCTTATTAAATGGAAATTAATCTTGTAGAGGAAAATCGCTAATGTGGTTACTTCATGAAAGGATACAGAAAGCAAACTGGAACTCTTGTATACATAATATATATTCCTTTAGTGCTGACATAATAAGCATCCGCTTAGGAACATGTGAAGAATGCAGGTTCCTGGGGATGGGGGATGGCTAGGGTTAAGGACTTGCTGTGCAAATGTGAGTTCAGATTCCCAGAACCTACTTAAATGCTGGGTAGGCATGGTCTTCCTCCTGCAATCCCAGACTCTGAAGGCAGAGGCAGGGGATCCCAAGAGCCTCTGGCTAGAGCAGTGATTCTCAAACTTCTTAATGCTGCGACCCTTTAAAACAGTTCCTCATGTTTTGGTTCCCGACCACAAAATTATTTCGTTGCTACTTCATAACCATAATTTTGCTACCATTATGAATCATATTGTAAATATCTGAGCTGCAGGACACACACACACACACACACACCTATATCTATATATCTGATATGTGACCCACACACGGGTTGAGAACTGTTGGGCTAGGGAGAGTAATCACATTAACAGCCTCCTGTTTTGATTAAGGGACCCTGTCTCCGGTCTCTAGTATCCTCATTTAACTCTATCCTACCCAACCTGCTATAACAGCCCTGCTTTTCCTCCTAGCAGGCCAGCTGAGACCACATTGCTGGTCCACATTGCTCAGGCCAAACTCGAGTCTGCAGCGAGTTGCTTAATTCCTGGTGATAACTCTGGTCCCCACATGAAATGGAGGCAAGCCCAGGATTCTCCTAGCCTCCCAGGTCCTTTGCTTTCAGGCTGGATCTCTTGTTTCATTGTACCTACTCCCTCTGTGTCCTTTAACTCTAGGACTCTGATCTCCATGATTTTTCCTTTGCTTGTGGATGGGTCTGTGTGGGTGTTCGGAGCTACCTCTGGACTGGATCCCTGGGCAAGTGACACACCTTCCCCTGAGCAAGGATTACAGTAGAAGGCTGGACATCCCCACCCCCCACATACTACAGAGCAGGTGTGTATCAGTATACAAATGACACAGTCAACCTTTTTCCTTCCTGGTCCCTGCACTCTGCATCTTATCTGTAGCCTCTTCAACATTCTGATGCTATTCTGGCCTTTGCCTTGGGAAAGGAACTTTGATCTTCCCTAAAGCTAATAGTTCCTGGGCAGCCTTCCAGTAACTGGGTCATCTCTCTTCCCCACTTTTAGCACATATGTGAATGAGACATATAGAGCAAGACATGTATAGGGGCTGGAGACATGGTTCAACCATGAGATCTGGCGCCCTCTTCTGGCATGCAGGCAGAACACTACATACATAATAAATCTTTTTTTAAAAAAAGACGTGTGAATACAGGATATTCTCAACATGACAAGCATGAAATACCACACATATATGATATGTATGATGTATATGTTTTACCATATATGTGGTAAAAAAGAAACACAGGCACATCATACCATGTGCAAAACAAAATGTTATTGGAAAAGTTTTGTGAAGGAAAATCATGCGTCCAGCAAGCTCCCCCCTTGTGTCTTTGTTTTCTCATTCCCTTATGGAGAATTCTTTTCTCCTTGATTCTTTTCACAATCTTTTTACTGGGAAGTGTTCTTCATACCGACAGACTGCCATGTCAACACCTACTTATGGAGAGCTCTGCGTTCCTTCCTGCCTGCCTTCTTTCCCTTTCTCCTCTACCGTTCCCCTCTCCCCTCTGCCTCCGGCCCTCTTCCCGCTCTCTGTCTCTCCCTTCCTTCCTGCCCTCCTGTCTGGTTCCCTCTTCCCTCCCATGCATAGTTGTTGTGCACCCTCTCTGTGCCAGGTCCGCCCTTACAGATATGCAAAGGACAGACAGGATGCAGTTCTCATGCAGCTCATATTCTCAGAAGGTGGACCAGAAAGAGAGGGAATGGAGAAAGGGGAAAGACTCAAAGAAAGATGGGGGCAGACGAAACCCAGAGTTCCAGATGTTGTGAAGAGAATTCAGGTAGGATGGTGGAATGGAGTGATGGGAATGTCAGCCTGGGAGAACAGGAAGTCAGTCTCTAACCCAATATCCAAGCTCTGAAATCAAGGAATCACTAAAGCTGCCATCAGAGCGGGTGACATTCAGGCAGAAGGGAAATGAGCTTAGAGGACAGAAACTTAATATCAGAATAATCAAACCATATAAATGTGTGTATACACGCACACACATGTGTGTGTGCATACATATGCACATATATGTATATATATGTGTGTGTATGTGTATACATGTATGCACGGAGCGTGTGTTATTCATATCTCCACTGAAACAGGCTACTGGAAGTCAAAGTTGATGGTGGAGAAACACAGCAGCTGAGACAACCGAGAAATGTCAAGTCATTCAACTGAGTTTCTCTCCTGGAAAATCTTTGTCAAGAAAGCAAAACCAAAACAAAGCTGTTCAAACTCAAAGCATGCCTGTGACCCAAACCCAAGCAATCCCGTTTCTCCTCTCACAGAAATGACTACTCAGTAGCAGGGAGACTTCTGTCAGTGTAGACGCTGGTGCTTTTGGTCCCTATGGAAACCAAAGACAAGAGAAGGGGTTTGGGAAAGAGTACTCATGGGACACCATCTGGCCCTTTGACAGTTTAGACAAACCTTGCTTTTAAATGCCGGAAACACACCAATAGTGATGTTTGAGAGGATTACTTGCTGTCAACTATTCTGTGGGCCCATTTCCATGATTTGGAATTACTGTATCCTTTAAACCGTGAGCTTAGCAATGTTTCTTAAGGTAACCTCCCCACACATATGCGGAGATGTTTGAAATGTTTGTTCAGTGAGTATATAAAATTATCCTGCTGGCCCCACAATAGGCAAGAATCGTAACTGCAATGTTTTTATCTTCTAGTACTAAACTCTCGTTTAACCAAAAATACACATATGTCAAGTGGGTATATTATCACATACATTCTCAAGAAAATAAAGCCAGTGGCCCCATGCAGGTGTTAGAACTGAAGGGTGGGTGACCTTAATAGCTCCTATGAGGTTTCATGATCAGAATTTCCTTCCTCCATAAAAATAAAATATTATGTGTTTACTACACAGCTGTAGTAAAGAGTGAAGCCCACGACTTGTGATGCCACAGTTGGAATTAGAAATCTTTGTGACTGGCACCAGTGGGTAGCGTTAGGAATACTGTTCTGCAGACCACTGCACAGGTCGCAATCCCAAACCAAAACCTGTCTGGCCCGAAGGTCCACGTTGCCGAGCTAGAAGCCCTGCTCTGGAGTCCTCCCGCAGTCTCCAGCCCAACGTGAAAATCAAGGACACACACCGACAGCAGGCTACATGGGCCACTGATTCTACCCCTAAAATCAACATCAGCAAGGAATTGTGTTTATGAGCTTCTCCTCCTCTGGGACCATCTAAATAACTTGACTGTATGATGTGCTAAGTTGGTTATTCTCGAGATTAAAAAGCGAGTGGGCATATAGCTCAGTTGTAGAGTGCTTGCCTAGCATATGCAAGGTACTGGGTTCAATCCCCATTATCACCAAAGCCCAAGAAACAATGAAAGTGATTTCCCATCAAGTAACCTGAAGCAAGTTTCAGGAGGGGGGGGGAGGGAGATGGGACACGCCTGCCTTTAGACATGCCTGCCTTTAATCCCAGCATTTGGGAGGCAGAGGCAGGCTGATTTCTTTGAGTTCGAGGTCATCCTGGTCTATAAAACTGAGTTTCAGGACTCTAAGACTGTTACACAGAAAAAGGTCTGTCAAAAAAAAAAAAAAAAAAAAAAAAAAAATCAATCCAGAGGTTAAACAAACAACTACCGCCCTCTGCTGGAAAATATTGTAACTGCTACACTAAATGTGGAGAGGTCAGATCAATACAGGTCTCCATTTATTTAGCAGGAATGTTATTGCCTCCAAAGGTGGGGAGTGTATTGATTTATACAACCAATTAATATTTTAAGTAATAATTTATTCTTTGACAATTCATACAGTGTATAAATTCATCCACCCCATTACCTTTGTGTCTTCTTTGTTGTTGTTACTAATTCTCTGAGTCCAATTAGTGCTGTCCATACACACATGGGTATGGGGTATGTTGTCAGTGACCATGACCCCAAAGGACATCAGTCAACAACTGTGGAGAGCTCTTCTGTGTGTAACCACAGCTACTGTGAGTTGATGTGTGCACACACATGCCACATCGAGAAGGTGGCATTCACAGCTCTGTCCTCTCCATCTGCTGGTTCTTACACAATTCCTCCCCTCTCCCAGGAAGTTCCCTGAGCCTTGGACAGTAGAGGTTGATATTAGTAATCTATTCATAGCTGGGCACTTGAAGGTATTTCTACTTGGCTTTGACCATTTGTAAGTCTCTGCTACAAAAATAACCCTCTCTGTTGAGAGGCAGCACACATCTATGGGTGTAAGCATGGAGAGGTTAGAAGGCAGTTTGGCAACATGACCTGTTACGAGCACTTTCATACCAGCCTGGTCCCTTAGCCGCATCAGCCCCAAATAACACACAATGACTCTATTAGTTATAAAGGGTTATCTTGATGTCTTCTCAAACCTTTGGGTATTGCTTCTCCTACCCAAGCTTCAGTGTTATTGTCACTATACTCAATGGTGGCTGTATACAGGACCCATTCATCCAATGGTGCTGATCTGATTTTTTAGGACCAAAGCACTTGTTTGCATTGTGGATTTGCATTCTCATAAGCTAACGATTCTATGAGTATTCGCCTAGAATCTGGGTCTGCTGCCTCTAATTGTACCGCTCTAGACAATCTTTGTAGAAATATGCTAATGCATTCTCTTAGTTCCTGCCTCACCTTGGTATAGGATTCTATCCTCTCCCCTGGTTCATGAACCTTACCAAAGCATTCAAAGCTGCTGTCCTGCATAGAGACAAGATGTGGTCATCATATGCAGCTTGAGTTTCTGGGTCAGCATAAAGGCCCTCACCAAGAATTTTATCTTGGGGAACTTAATAACATTTATTTAAGCCCTGAAGTTCAAGAGCTTTTGCTTCTTCTCTCCATAAAGCCCTCCATTCTATTTGAGGCAATATCCCAATCCTTAGGGGTTACCTTGTTATTCCTTGCCCATGATGCTACTAATTGCTTCACATATGGTGAGTGCACACCATAAGAGACTACTGCTTCCTTTATACCTTTTAAATCTTTCATATGTATTGGTTCCCACTGATATGCAATGAAACCTTTTGGGTGCTTTTTCATTGCTGGTTTTTCAGTAGCAGGTACAGGGAAAGCCATAGGAGATGGCATGATGACCTTAAGCAGGTCTCCCCTGACCCTGAAGGGTGTAGGAAAATTTAAATCTCTTTCATGCCCTATTACCTGTACCTTTTCTTCTGGTGTATCAGACTGAAGGTCTTCTAAGGCCTGCAATCTGTTCACCATTGTTTCCCTGAGTGTTTGAACTTCTTGAAGCACATATGTTCACCATAGTATAGACACATTTTCAGGGTTTTAATGGGCCACTACTCTGATCTCTGAAAAGGCTGATTCTGTTATCACACACCTATTAGAGGTAATGGCCATTGTGTGTATACCTGCACAAATAAAAACTGACATTGCTCTGGCATATGTCTCCAGCAAATTGAAACAGTTTTTTTTTAATATTATAACATAAAGCACATAACTGATACACCACACAATCCTACAGGACGAGCAGTAGTTGAGAGATCTAATCGGACTTTAAATGAAATGCTCTATAAACAGGCAGGAGGAACCAAGGCCACCAAACACAGATTACATAATGCTTTATTAACATTAAACTTTCTTAATGCTAATGAGAAAGGAAAAACAGCCACAGAAAGACACTGGACAATAGAAAAAACTTCTGAACTAAACCAGCCAGTGTACTTCAAGGTTATATTGACCTCAGTATGGAAACCAGGGTATGTGTTACATTGGGGTAGGGGTTTTGCCTTTGTATCTACAGGAAAAGAAAAGTTGTGGATACCATCTAAGTTGATCAAGAACTGAGCTTAATAAGAGAAACCTCTCAATGAGGAGAAATGATGTCATCTACCAAAGTATTTCCCATGAGTTGTATGGAGACCTCTCAAAGGTAGGGGAAGTGTTCTATTCTTGTCTTTAAAGGAAAACAGAAAACACTCATCTTCAAACAGCCAAAAGATACTGAACCTGTAGGTACCTAAAGAAGAGAAGATAGCTATCCAGAAAGAACCATTACACAAAGAAGAATCTGACATATGGTACCAATATCTAATTCTAGTGAACTATTTCTATATGAAAATCTATTTTTCTTTACTTCCTAGTGCCCCTTTAGTCCCAATTCATGTAAACCATTGCTAGCTTGGAAGCTGGATTTGGCTTTCCTCCTCTAAATTCAAGCATGTTGCTAAAATGAAACTCAGAGTTTCTGCCTTATATCAAGAAGCCAATTGGTGTAAGACAGACGAAAACAAAATCTAGCGACTGCCGTTTGTCTAAACTCGGTTTTCTCTCTGAAACCCTAATTTCCCTCATACTTATTTTCATGCTTAATGTTGCCTTTCCCAATATGTGTACCTATAAAAGTTTAAATTTTTATGTTGGTATTAATGTTTAAGTTTTCCACAAGGAACAATAACAATTCCTAACAGCAATCTTTGAACTCTCTGGAAAGAAGATGGGGCCCCACTTCATCAATTCCACTTGATTCAGCCTGATGCATCTGGACTACAAACATCACCCTAAAACCGGTTTGGAACTGTAATGCTCAAAACAACTCCAGGCTAGCTAGCAGGAACAGTGCACCTTCTTATTACACCCTGGCCAGAGTTTCAGATAAGAAGTTCAGTCAAGCATTTCCTGCCATGCAGAGATTAGCCATAAATGTCTTATTTTTTTTTCCTAAAGGATCCCATGGAGTCATCCTCTTCCCATTTCAACAGGAAGTAATCTTAAGAAAACGACGCCCCCTACCCCTTCTCTTAGCATTATGGGATAATATTTATCTGCATAGGGTTGGCTTTAGTTGCTTAGGGTATGGAAAGTGATGCTCAGACTCAGGAATCTGTAGATAAGTATAGAACATGATTGGGAAGGGTATGGTTTAGATGGGCTATAGGTAGATTAACTTATCTTCTTGTGAATTATTTTAATAATTATTAGTTAATACAACTTACATTGATATAGACTCTTATATATTGTAACTTATTTAAAATTAAGTTTGTATTCCTTTCTCGTATAATTTGTATACTATATTGTGATAGAAATATTAGGCACAAGACTTAAACTTTCCAGCTTAGGAAAACTCTATAATAATCTCTGTTATGCCTTCACGCTAGGGCTGGATATGTAGTTCTTGCCATTTGCTCTTGTTATCTCACTGGCAATAGGTCTTAAGTGTGTATGTTCTTAATTTTCCCTTTTCTAGAGCATACTTGATATTTACTGTTTTTGTATATAGTTTTGTTTCAAGCCTAAATTTTTTCTTTAGACTAAAAGGGGAATTGTAGTGAGATATCCACCCCTCCTGCACCTGTTGCACTGACCACGTCCATTGGGGAAACCGCAGAGGTCATCTGTTTCTGGTGTAAGCGATTTCTCCCCGAATAAACATCCATCAGCCTATCGTTTCCCAGATTCTTATTTACCACTCATCAATGACCACTCAAGAGTCTTACTGTCTAGCTTTGGTGGGCAATCAAGAACAATGGCAATAGCCTTTATTGTGTTGGGAGCCTCTCAGGTATCCATAGGGAGGTAACTAGTGGCATGTAGGGCCCTGCATGGACCCCCAAGGCACCTTAAGCAAGCCTGAAGCTGTTGGCTGGAACATCTTGCCCCAGAGTTGTTACTGGTACTCTGCCTGATTTGCTAACGTGCATCTGCTGGGGAGGAACTAAGCCTGGGAACTTGCACGCTTGACCCTTGATTATTTTTCACTGTGCTGTGAGTCAGTATATAAGCCCGCTCCTTCCCCTCAATAAACGGCATTCGGCATTCCTGTTGCACGAGTGACCCGCTGTCTTGTCTTTTATTTACATCTCTAGGCCTTTGCTGGATTAGTGGAACAGATTGTAACTTGGGACCTACAGTGGTAGGAGTTAAGGTTTTCATTAACAGCCCAGGTCTTCTGGGAGCAGCATTGTCCTCCCATACAGGGCACTTCTGTTTAAACTATTTTAAAAATATTTAAAATTTGCTTCCAAACTAGCAGAACTTCCATAGAAGTTCTTCATGTAGCCTTAGTTTTGTCTAACCACTACCCACTTTCTTCCTCAGTTCACCTACACCCGCGTAAACTTTTGACCTTGAATATGTCCCGTCTTTTTTCATGTCACTTGTGTTGTACTACCCCTCTCTAATTGAGCTTTGTCTTGGGTTAGAAAATCGCAGGTTTCCATATAGCCTTTTCATGGTCCCTTCATTTTGGCTAAGTCTTCCACTAACATCTCATTTCCCCATTCTCCACCCCCACCCATGCTTTTACAGTTTCCTTCTTATGCAGTACCCAAAGGGTTGCCGTGTTTGATGATAATGAAGCATTCTGTCCCTCTCTGGCAGGGCAGCAGTAATTAACAAAACAGTACCAAAGTCTAATGATAGGGCACAGAAGTAGATCCCAGGATGCCTTAAACATGTTTTTTATTTTGATGGGCTGGAGAGATGGCTTAGTGCATAAAGTGCTTGTCATGTGAGCATGCTCAATTTCCAGAATGCTCATTTAAAAAAGTCCAGGCTTGGTTAATTGTGCTTGTAATCCCAGTGCTGGGAAGGTGGAGACAAACGGGTCCTTTGGGCTCACTGGCCAGCTGGCCTAGCCTACTTGAACAGCACCAGATCAGCTAGAGACTCTTACAAAACATGGCAGACAGCACCTGGGGCATGACGTCTGAGGTTGTCCTTTGGCTTCCACACTAAGACACACACACACACACACACACAAGCACACATTATACATATCTTTTTGCTATCCCATGGTGAAATTTATTTACTGATTTTTTTGTTGTTGTTGTTTTGAAATATTTATTTATTTATTGGTTTTTCAAGACAGGGTTTCTTTGCATAGCACTGGCTGTCCTGGAACTCTTTTTGTGTAGACCAAGGTGGCCTTGAACTCACAGAGATCTGCCTGCCTCTGTCTCCTGAGTTCTGGGATTAAGGGTGTGCACCACCACTGCCCAGCTGAAACTATTTTAATTATAGCATTTTCCCCTTCCCTTGCCTCCCTCCAACCCCTCTCATAAAGCCTTCCCTGTCCTTCAGATTCATGGCCTTTTTTCCATCAGTTGTAATTGCATGCACATGTACATCTGTAGATAAATATATACTCTCAAATATAGCCTGCCTCACATAGTTTTTGATAATCTAAATATGATAGGGGATGGGCTGGAGAAGTGATCAGAGTGTGTCAGATTCTCTGGTCTGGAGCTGAAGTTTCACGTGGTTGTGAGATACCTGATATGGGTCTTCAAGAGCAGGAAATGCTCTTAACCGCTGAGCCATCTCTCCACCCCGAGTACTATGTGTTTTCAAACCTTTGGGCAGTATGAAAGGAGCATGTGGCACCTCACTCACATTTCAGTAGACCATAAATGCTCAGACTCAGCTCATGTTTTCCCTATACCTCTTCTCTTCCACCCAAGGCCGAAACCCAGAGGCATTATTGTTATTGTTATTATTATTATTATTATTTGACATGATGATCTCTGATTCCATGGATGCCGCCATTTTTGAGAGTGTTGATTTGAGTCTCTGGTCTTCCCTGCAGAGTGGTACCATCTGATTCCACCTAAAGAAGGATGTGTTCTTCCAATTCCCTTCTTCCAGTCTCCCAGACAACTGTCTACAAGGTCAGTGGAAATGGCTGTGTGCTTCTGTTGATTTCTGGGAGACACATCTTCCTGCTACTGGGGCTAAATACACCCCAGCCTCCTGCCCTAAATGCTACTTTGCACTGCCCTCTGGTATCATTTTTGGATTCCCATGACCTCTTCATCTGTTGGCATTTTTAGCCTGTGTGTGCCATGAAATCAGAAGTTAAGACCCAGGTATGCATGTAGGTGGTCTACTCTGTAAGGTGATCCCACAGGGTCACATAGGAGGAGGAAAGGTAAACACCAAGGGTGAGCTATAGAGTTGGCCACTGCTGAAGGCAGGTGGGCTCCTTCCTGACGGGACTATCCAAGAAGTCTATTCCCATTCCTTGGTGACCAAGGCTTATAACAGAGCATGGTCAGCCCCTTGTGCATCTGTACTGGGTATGTGATTTGAAGACTCCTAAGCTGGCATCTATGCAAACGAGTCCAGTGTGGTCTGAGGTGGCTTGACAGAGAGGAACTGTGGGGTTGCTTGATTTCTGGTTTCTGCTGCTTCTTCTTTCTTGGCCTATGCACTTGTTTTGGTGTTAAGAAGAACATGATGACAACAGTCCTTTGAGCTACCTGACCGCTAGTGAACAGGCTGGCTGCCTGTGACAATTGCCTTCCTGCTTCATCTCCAGCAGCCATACCTGAGTTCCTTTAGCTCCCAGGTGGGTTCAAATCCTGCTTCTTCTTTTGCATTTACCCTGTTGGGATGGACATGTCCCCTATCCTTTCTGAAAAAGGCAATGGCCATTGTCTTTATGATATGCATGCCTAATTTTATTGCTATACTTTATGAAAAGATTGGAAATCATGTTTCTTTGTTATTTGGGGTGAGGCAGGGTTCTTCTCGCTTGTTTTCTTAATTCTACCTTGCACACCAGTTGACTGCCCCAACAGAGCTTCCCAGGCAGCTTTACTCAATGCTTTGAGACCAGATTTGAGAATGTTTGCTATCTATCTATCTATCTATCTATCTATCTATCTATCTATCTATCTATCATATATCTACCTACTTGTCTGTTTATCTGTCTGTCTGTCACTTGCTTTATTCTTTTATTTTGGTTTGCTGCATACTTAACACAGCCAATCACTGGAGACTTCACTTCAAAAGTGAATAAAGGCTTTGGCTTTGGACTTCGTAACAATGGGTTCAAGAACTCAGTAGTTGTTCAGTCCATGAGGCCGAATGCCTCAGTATGCACCAGAATCCTGAAGAAGTTGGCTCTAACCAGTGAAGAAATGCACTTCCCAGTGAGAGCAAAGGTAAGCAGACAAAGAGAACGTGCCCTTCTTCCATGCCCTTTATATAGGCTGCCAGCAGAAGGTGTGGCCCAGATTTTAAATTTTAAAAAATCTGATTTAAAAGTATATCTTCCCATGCTAAATGATCTAGATTAAAAGTGTCTTCCCATTTCAAATGATTTAATTAAGAAAAAAATCCCCGGGGATGGAGAGATGGCTCAGTGGTTGAGAATACTGGTTGCTCTTTCAGAGGTCCCGGGTTCAATTCCCAGCACCCACATGGTAGTTCACAACTGTCTGTAACTCTAGTTCCAGGACATCCAGCATTCTAACACAGACATGTATGCAGGCAATGATGATCCTTGGGTCTCTCTGACCAGCATCATAGCTCATGTGGTGGCAAGTTCCAGACCAAGGAAAGTCTATGTCTCAAAATAAGGTGGACAGTGTTTCTGAATGACACTTGAGATTGTCTTCATGTGTCTATACATGTGCACAACAGTATGTACATGTACATATGTGTACATATATCCCTGCAAGCACATGAACATGTACACATATATGTTAGTGTATGTATTACATATATTATATACACACACACACACACATATATATATATATATATATATAATATGTATGTAATGGGGTTATGTGTCAGTAAACCCACAATAAAATGAAAATATTGTGAATCAAAAATACATCTAATCTGCCTCGCTTACCAAGCATCATAACTCAGAGGGTTGTTGTTAATTAACTGTTTCCTTGCAATCACAAGGCCAGCTGGGGACTGTGTCTTGTTGTTGCCATCCAGCACCCCAAGGCAGAATGTTACTGCATATCACTAATCCTGGGAGAAGATTAAAATGTGTCTGCTGAATGCTTATTGGAGCCATACCATTATAAATTATAAATTTATAAAGTTCAAAAAAATGTTAAGTTAAGCAATCACATGTTGGGGGTCATCTACATAGATGTTATAGCATATACTTACATGTATGTCAGCTTGTTCTTGTTTTATGAATATAGTTTTCTTTTTCTCAGGGTATCACAATAATGATTATTTTTAAAAAAGACATACTTATTTTTATTTTATAAGTATGTTTTGCCTCCAAGTATGTCTGTGCACTATATGTATGCAATGCCCACAGAGGCCAGAAGGTGGCATCAGATCCGCGGGAAAAGGGTTGTGAGCTGCCTCGTAGGTGCTGGAAATTGAACCTGTGTATTCTGGATGAGCAGTTAGTGCTCTTACTGTTGAGCCATTTCTCCAGCCCCTGTTATTGTTTCTACAATTATTATTATTTACTTTTATTGTAATGTATATATGGGAAGGAGGGCAGGTGTGTGTCACAGCGCACCTGGAGATTGGAGGACAGCTTTCGGGAGTCGGTTCTCTTCTTCTGCCTCCCCAAATCAGGTTCTCTCTTGTTCCCGCTGTATTGTGTCCTCCAGGCTGTCTGGCCTTGGGGCATTTGGGTAACTTCCTCCCCTTCTCTCAGAATGAGTTTCCCTCCTCTGGTTGCCTGCATGAGTGCTGGGGTTACTGATGAAGGACACTTCATCCACTTTTCCCTACAGGTTCTGGGGACTGAACTCGGTTACACCTACTACACAGCAGGCAGCAGGCACTTTTACTGTCTGACTCAGCTCTCTGACCCACTTACATGGTTTTCTCTTCTGTATACTTTGTTTCTTCCAAATCGCTTTCTTTTAACACTGTCTTCCACACTAGACTGTCTGCAAATGCCAGGCCCCCCTGCAATCGACTGCTTGTGGTGAAGACACAGTGCCTATCGCTGTGGAGTGATCTGGCTGGGCCATGCGTGGGGAATTTGGATGAGAATAGCAACTGCATGTCTTTCCCCATAGGCTGTTTATATTTCCTGGGTGTGCTCTCTCAAACTGCTCACCATAACGTGTAATTGTACTTTCATGAGGGCCTGGGGAGGGTGCATTATTAGATGCATGATTCCCATCTGCTGCTTGGCTTCAGAAAAGCCGAGAACAACTTCCTGGCTGCTCGCATGCAATTCCTGCAATTTCTCTCTTTCCCTCCATTTAGTCTCCTAATTCCCACACTTCTGTGTCTCTGAAGTTGAGAAAAGTGTTCATTAACAGCTTGGGTTAGAACAGTAATGTAATGTGAAATAGCAACTAGATCACCAAGCTAAACAGTTCTCAGTGTTTGTGAAGCAATTTACACATGAGAGCCTGGAAGCATGTGTCATCTAGTGCCATACAATGCATAAGATGCAGAATGAACAACATACTTCCAGTGGAGATGGCTCCACATGTACAGTGAAGACAAATGACGCCTCAGGTGCTCACACCTCTGTGTGGAATCTCTGTGAACCGGAGACAACGGATACAGTCTGCGCGGGAACCTGAATACTGTAAGAAGCACTGCGTTTGCGATTCGGTTTTCCAGATGGCGAATGGCTCTTAATAAAGTTCTTAACAACAGCAATAAAGTGAGTGACTTTTCAACTTACGCTGTTAAACTTCTGCACATTCTATGTATAGTAAAGCCACGCAAACATTATAAATTATACTTCTAAATGGAGTTACTTTTGGGTTTAGATCTTCGCACCTGTCTGAATGAGTTCTGTGTGGTGTGTAAGATACCTCTTTGTCCTGGGGAACTGCCTCATGCTCTGTGAGTCATCGTAGAGTCCTGGCCTTTGGCCACTGAGTGTTTGTAGTGCCTCCTTGCCCGTGGGGGCCATGAAAAGGTGCTACATGGAAATTGCAGTTGACCCTGACCACTGGCAGTTCCTCCAGTGAGCCTAGCTGTTACCCTAACAAGTACTCTACTCACCTAGGAAGCTCGGCTCTTGGGTTCCCTGTGGGGGGATATCCTGAGATCCTTGGCAAAAATTGCTCCTTTGAGGACCGTGTTCTTGGAGAGGCACTTACTGTTAAGCTGTGCTTGAGGTGTAGTCAGACATTAGTATCTGTGCTGATATTTTGTTTATGACCTAACAAATAAACCTTGCCTAGAGAAGTTTTCGCCTCCACCAATGCTCAGATTGAAAGGGTGATCCTGTCCTCAGGCCACATCTGTCTCCTCCTGCCTTATTCCTCTCTAGGGCTGGGATTAAAGGCATGGTATCCCAAGTGCTGAGTACACTTTTGTGTGAGCTGTTTCTCTTTTAGACTGGATCCATTTCAGGTAGCTCAGGGTGGTCTTGAACTAACAGACATCCACCTGCCTCTGTCTCCCTAGTGTGGGAATTAAAGGTGTTTGCTCCCCGTCTTCTGTGACTAACTAGTGTTGCTAGCTTTGCACTCTGATGTTTAGGCAAGCTTTACTTGTTAGATCATAAACAAAATATCAGCATAAGTATCCTCTTATAAGAATTAAAATGTAGTTAGTGCTTGCTTTATAAAAGTCTTGGGTGTGGGAGGGATCATTGGAAGGAGGAGGAAGGTTGGCCATAAGTTAACCATTGTTAAAATGGGGTAATGAATGAATCTGTGGTAGTTTTGTTTTGTTTTCAATTTCTCTCATTTTTTTTCATGTGTTTGGAATTCATAAAAACCATTTTTGAGATGTGCCATTCCAGGTCAGAGTCCTGTGCCTGCTAGTATTAGTAGTAGAAGAGACATATTAAAGTAGATACTGATGTTTAAGAATGCAGAAATGCCAGGAAGGCCTTCAAATGCTTTCCTATGCCACAATTATTTCAAAACAGTGCATTGGGAGCTTACATAACATAACCAGCCCTTTAGGGACACCGGACACTCTCTCCCAATACCTGCTCACTCACTAGACAACACCAAGGTAGCCTCCTCCTCCTCTATAAGATCACATCACCCCTCACAAGGAAGTCCTGGCAATTA
Organism: Phodopus roborovskii; assembly: GCF_943737965.1. Lineage (NCBI taxonomy): Eukaryota > Metazoa > Chordata > Mammalia > Rodentia > Cricetidae > Phodopus > Phodopus roborovskii. The sequence continues at coordinate 16,608,078 of NW_026126485.1, read as the reverse complement.
TTTCATCGCCAAGCTCCCCATAATTTATTTTAAAAAGAAATAGAATCTGAGCTGAAGTCAGTCTTTGAAGGAGAACAGAGGCAAAGGACGGGAGTTGTGCGATTCATGGCAGCCTGGCTGTTTGTCTCAATTCCCTGTGCACGCCCCAGGGCAGCTGCCACCGCAGCGGGGGGGTGGGGGGGGGTGGGAACTAGATTATTGGAGCCTTTGCTGCTGCGAAGATGGATGGCTTCTAAGTGGGACCTCTTCTGCTCACAGTGACCAGGCGCGATATTGAGCAAAATAATGGTCAGAACGAACATCGCCGGGCCCCTAATGAGAAGCTGTTGACAGAAAAATTGCTCTAACATTCATCAAAAAACCAATAAATGCCAAGGAAGGGAGTGGAAAAGCAGTAGCTCATAAATTCTTTCTCAAGGGGACTCTGGAAGCGATCCGGGGGCAGCACACCGCACTGCCTTCTCAGCACCACCGGGGATGCCTCCAGGAAGCCTGTGACACCAATGGGCGGCTTACCGGGATCGTTTTCACTTATTTAAGGGAGATTATCAACAAGGAGGCCGAGGCCATTCCAGCCTTTGGTCAGGGGATTCTGTAATGGATACCAACAGTGATCGGAGCTCTAGCTCAGTCACGTGGCAGTCTACGTGGTGCCCCAGTCTGAAAGGTTCACAGGAATGGAAGTCCTTTGCTCTGTTTCTGTCACTCCTATTGCCGACACTATCACTTTACAGTTAGTCCTATTGCTTCACGACAGCGTGCCTTCTGTGGTGAAAACTTTTTGTTTCTAAGAGAGGGATATTTACTGACAGCCTCGTGTGACTTAGTTTCTTGATTCACTTGATTCCTCCTGGTGACCAGACTGAATGAAGGAGGACTTGTGTGTGGGAGATTTTTTGGAAAGTGATCACAGGTGTCAAGTATGAATGAGAGCTTGGTTGTGCTCAGAGAAGGCCGGCAGGGATGGGCCAGTCAAGATGGCAGTAACAGGTCTAACTAGATCAGGGATGGATGGCTTGAAAGCATCCAGATAGTGACTGCTGGCAGCTTTCACTTGGGGGTGTCATGTTTCAAAGTGAGATGGTACCATATGCTCCCCTGTCTCAACAGTTGGTCCCCAGCTGGTGGCTCTGTCTGTGAAGGCCAAGGTGGACTCTCAGGGGAGGAAGAGGGTCACTGGAGGTAAGTCTTAAGTTTTTCTAGTCGGTCCCACTTCCTGTGTCTGGCTACCTCAGGGTCCTACCTGCCACCACGCCTTCCCTGCTATGGTGGAGTATGTCCTCTAGAACTGTAAGACAAAAACAGCCCTTCCTTTGTTAAGTTTCTTTTTGTCACAGCAACAAGAAAAGTCACTAATATAGGGCTGATAAAAACTGATTTTATCACACTATAAAGCCACGGATGGGAATAATTGAATTGTATATTTTATTTTCTATTTATTTATGTTTTTTTTTTTTTTTTTTTTTTTTTTTTTTTTTTTTTTTGGAGACAGGGTTTCTCTGTGTAATAGCCCTGGCTGTCCTGGAACTCACTTTGTAGACCAGGCTTGCCTCATACTTGAGATCCACCTGCCTCTGCCTCTGCCTCTCAAGTGCTGGGATTAAAGTTGTGCGCCACCACTGCCCAGTGTTGAATTGTATACCTTCAGTGGTTTCATTTCATGGCATGAGAATCATACCTTTCTAGTGCTATGTGTGTGTGTGTGTTATGTATGTGTATATGTAATGCATATGCACATATGTACATATGTAGGCTAGAGGTTGACACTGGGTGTCTTTCTTTCTGAAACTTTGTCCCTATGGATCTAGGAGTCTGCCTATCTATGCCATCCACTCAAACATCCCTCCATGGGCTGGAGCACAGATCCTTGTCACCATGGCCAATTTACAGGAGTGCTGGGGGCACTGTCTCAGGTCTTCATGTTTATGAATCAGGTACTTTAATGGACCAAGCCTCTTTCCAGCTCCCTAATGTAATAAATATTATTTTTTTAAAAGGATCAGTAATTCTATCATCTGAGAAGTCCTATCAACCTATAATAAATGTAATAAAAGTGAAGCTTCTTCCCCTGAACACCCCTATTCTCTTTTTTAAAAAATTCATGCTGGCAGGATACAGTAAATTGCATGCAATACTGTATTTTATAAATGTGCGCCATTTTTTCATTCATAAAACAAAGCCTGCCTCTGTCTTCACAAGGGATTCTAGCATCACTTGGCTTTTAAAGATTTTGTGGATGTCACTTTTATGATGAAGAAGGCCCATCTATCACAATGACATGCTGTTCTGTCTACAACATTGGTTCCTTTGTGTGTATGTGTGTTTTTTAATTCTTGTTCTAGCCAAATTTAGATTTTATTCCCTCAGATTAGGAACTACATCATTTAGGTTGTCAAATAAATAACTTTATACTTGCCTCCTCTGGTTTTGAGGCCATGGTCTTGTGCATGCTAAGTTCTCATCCTGAACTATAGTGTTTGGTTTATTTTTTCTTTTCTTTTTGATATTATAATATAATATAATTATATTATTTTCCCTTTCCATTCCCACCTTCCAAACCCTCCCATATATCCCTCATTGTGCTCTTTAAAATTCATGGCCTCTTTTTTTCATTAATTGTTATTGCATGCATGTATGTCTATGTAGATACATATTTATTTCTAAATATAACCTTCTCAGTCTAAATAGTGTCACTTGTACTTTTGTTTTTAGGGCTGACCTTTTGTGTTGGGTAACCAATCCATGTGCTCTTCCCTAGGGTAGACTATCTCTCCCGCTCTGAACATTCCTTAGTTGTCTGCAGTTCTCTGTGTAGGGTTGAGTCCTCGAGGTTCTGTTCCCACCCCATCCACTTTCAACCCTTGGTTTTTTGAGGCAATGTCTTCTTGTGTAGCCTAGGCTGGGCTTCAGCCTGTTACTTAGCCCATATTGGCTTTGAACTTATGACCCTGGTGCCTCTGCTTCCCAGGTGCCAGGATTATAGATGTGTGGTATCACACCTGGATTATACTTCCTTTTCATTTATAAATTATGAAGCTATAAGCCTTTGTCTGCTGTGTTGAGGGAAAGTATCCCTCTTCTCAAAACCTGGAATTCCTTGTATGATGCTGACCAAATGTCTGACAGGGAAAAACCATATAGTCAAAATTAACACTGAGAGACCAGTAATGAACAACTCTGATATTAATAAGAGGAACATTTTGAAAATTCTACCTACTGCTTGTCTGTTTTGTTTAAATGGCTTGCTAATGCCCCGATGGTGGTGATCTCTTAGCTGAAGGTGTTGAGTCAGCTTGACAGAACACATGTGTAAGTTTCACACCAAGGTAGGCTCTCGTCCTGAAAGTTCATTTGCTCTGATGGAACCATGCTCATGGAGCTTGCTGTTTAGAAGGCAGCTGGATGGAAATTCAGAGAGCGAAGATTAACACGTAAGATCAATGTTGCACCAAATCATGAATTTAAAATGAACTACAAACCATCAAAAAAAAGTTGGAATTTCCCCATTTTGATCCTACTTCTCAATTAGAAATCATACATGGCTTCCCTACTGCTTAGCAGGAATAGTTAAAACCCCGTGGCTTTTAACCCTGGCAATCTATCTGACTCTGCCCTAATCCATGTGCCCCCATGGCCTCCTTAGTAGACATCACAAACCTAACCCTCTGGTGATCTTTCATTCCTTCTGCTGCCTCCTTCCTCAGTCCGTATCTCCCTGGTCCACAATCCTCATCCACACAGCCCTCATGAAACTTCTGGCTCTCTGGCTGGGAGGAAATGCTTATTCCTCTGGACTTGGCACACAGGTACCTCTGTATCTGAGGGCATCTGCCTTGGGCTTCTTAGTTATTTAGGGATTTGTTATCTCCTCCAGGAGCACACGGTGAGCATGCTTTAGGGTACGTGTACAGATAGATGACTTGATTCATTACGACTTTACCAAGGATGAACATCTCACATGAGAAGACACTGAGAGGGTAACATGGTCACACCCAGGCTCTCGCCTCACTTTGCTTACATTTGCTGGGGAAACTTTTACCTCCCAGTTGCCCTCAGTGCGAGATGTTCACAGCCAAAACTTGAGAGAAAGCACATGGCTTCTATGGAGGACAGGCCTGTAACCCAAGCTCCCATAATCATCCCTTGTGCAATGTCTTCCCCATAACCTGCCAATAGATAGAATATGGCAAAGGTGATGGGGTACATGTGATTTCATGCGTGTGCTCATGTTGCACAAAATCATGGAGTACATCTTGCTAGGAAACTCTCTTTTGCTTGTTAGCGTCAATGAAGCAAGCTTCCATGCTGCAAATTGCCATCTATAGCGAGCCATATGTGGTCAACAACCAGTAAGAAACAGACCCTCAGTTTGGTAGACATCTTTAAGGAACTAAATGTCACCCACAATCACAGGAGATTGTCAAACCTCAAGTGAGACTGCAGCGCTGGCTGATTCTCTTCTCTCTCTGCCTCAGAGTGTGTGTGTGCGTGTGTAGGTGGGTATATACACATATGTAGAGTATGGATGCATGTGTGCAGGATTTGCATGTGTACTTCAGAGTTGGTCTTGGGCACCTTCCACCTTTTTGTTTGATTGGCATGGACCTTTGTTAGCTGACCCCCAGGCTTCCAGGGTCCCTCCAGTGCCCCCTGTCATCTACTCAATGCCAGGACTGTAGCTGTGTAACTCTTTGCCTGAGGTTTACTTTTCTCATGTATATTCAGGGGATCTGAACTCAGGTCCCCACGCTTCTTTTCTGTTTCTTATTTTTTGAGACAGAGTCTCTCTATGTCTTCTATGACTCTCATGTCTTCTATGACTCACTTTGTAGAACAGGCTGGCCTTGAACTCACAGAGGTCCTCCTGCCTCTGCCACCAAAGTGCTGGGATTAAGGGTGTGCACCACCACGGCCTGGCTACCACCCATTTTCTTAATTAACTCTCTCTGAAGGCTGTTACATCACTAGAAGCTGAGTGTTTGGAGACTAAAATACTCATTAGTCCTGCTTTACTAAAACAAGCCTGAACTCCCTAAGTCTGATTTTACCCGAGTGGAGTGGTGCCACTTTCACATGCCATCTTCAATTTAAAGAGAAATGCCAACTGACTTCTCTGAGTTGAAAAGGAAAACAGCAATTTAATTCAAGTTCCACTCTCTGAAACTGATTCAGAACTGAACACTGCAGGAAATCCATCTGTGTTGCCTTGTGGACTAAAGGAAACTGCACTGGCAACATTTAACATATAGCAAATGACTCTGAAGGTTTGTTCTGAGCTAGGCATTGTCACGAATAACAATGTACTGTGCAGCCAAAATGGGCCGACATTTCATCCAAGAGACACAGTATACACAGCCCAGATGCTTTGTCAGCTTTCATGAACTATCATCTGGGACATGAAAAGAAATCATTTCCCTGTATCTGTGATGGCTAATGTTGGTTGTTAAATTGACATGCCTGGGAAGAGGGAACCTCATTTGAGGAACTGTCTCCATCAGATTGGCCTGTGGACATGTCTGTGGGGCATTTTCAAAAAATAAACATTGAGGTCTGAGGAGATGGCTGGGTTGGCAACATTCTTGCTGTGTAAGAATAATGACCTGAGTTTGGTTCCTAGAACCCAGGTAAAAAGCCAGGCATGGTGGAACATAGTGTTTGGGCTGGGAAAGCTGAGGCAATGCAAAGGGCTAGCTTCCTGGCTAACCACTCTCACCAATTGGCAAACCCTAGGTCTGTCCTAGTGAGAGACTCTGCCTCAAAACACAAGGTGGACAGCTCCTAATAAACAACACCCAAGGTTGACCTCTGGTTCATGTACATATGACCATGTGCACACACATACACACACCACCTATATGTGCACATAGAAAAGGAGAAAATAAACTTTAAGCCTCAAATGATGAAAGAAAAATCTTTGCAAGATGAAAATTTGACATTTTCTTAATTGTTGACAAAATACATGTCAACTTCAATAGTAGAATTTAACACATCATTATAGTTGTTTGCCAAGAAATCATGACCTTTAATTAAGACATATTTGAATATCCAATTGTTCAATACATTTTCCTAAATAAAAGAATGAAGTATGGCAGTGGGTATATTCTGATGTTTGATGGACTGGTCATCCAAAGGTAGCAACACCCAGGGCTTGTATGAGGATTTTAAGAGTATTCCAGGCTCCCTTAGGTTGTTCTTTATTCCTTCTAGACCAATTGCAACTGCTTATGATTTTGTCATTCATACCTCATTGCTTCAACTTTATATTTACTTGTTTATTTACTTACTTATTTGTGTGTGTGTGAATATGAACACTATGGAATGTGTGTAGAGGTCAGAGGACACAAGGGGGAGTCTGCTCTCTCTTTCCACGATGTGTGTCCTGGGGATCAAGCTCAGGTTGCCAGGTTAAGGGATGCCTTAGTTAAGGTTATACTGCTGTGAAGAGACTCCTTGACCACAGGCACCCCTGTAAAGGAAAACATAATTGGGGCTTGCTTACAGTTCAGAGGCTTAGTCCATTATTGTCTTATGGGGGATGTCCTGCCTGTATGCTGTGAATATGTTTCTCTCATTAGTTTAATAAAATGCTGATTGGCCAGTAGCCAGCAGGAAGTATAGGTGGGGCTACCAGACAAGGAGAATGCTGGGAAGAGAAAGAGAGACACAGAGAGAGACATAGATACAGAGAGAAGAGACAGAGACACAGAGAGACATAGAAACAGAGAGAGAGACAGAGAGAGAGAGCTATTGGGGAGTCACCATGTAGCTTCTGGAAAGATAGAATGCTGGGAATTCTCCAGTAAGCCAAGACCAAGTGGAAATACATAGACTAATAGAAATGGGTTAATAATTAAGAGAGAGCTAACCAATAAGAAGCCTGAGCCATTGGCCAAGCAGTTTATAATTACTATAAGCCTGTGTTTATTTGGGCCTAAATGCCTATGGGACCAGGTGGGAAAGGAACTCCATCAATAATTGTCTTGGTGGGAAGCATGGCAGCATGCGGGCAGACATGGTGCTGGGGAAGTAGCTGAGATTCCTATATCTGGATCCACAGGTAGGAAGTAACTGTGATACACTGACCAGGCTTGAGTTTCTCACCTACCCCAGAGTGACACACCTCTTCCAACAAAGCCACACCTATTCTAACAAGGTCACACCTAATAGACTCCTATGGGGGTCTATCTAGGCCATTTTTATTCAAACCACAGCAGGGGGCAAGTGCCCTATTGGCAAAGACATCTTGCTGGACCCTGCTGGGAGGATTTGACTTACTGCTTACACCACAAGTGCAGGTAGTCACAAAGTTAGCTTGTGGCAGAATCATCTGCAAATCCTGCAGGGAATGTTTTTGGAGCAACAGAAACCAAAATGTTCCCCTTGGCTGGTCTGGTGAGAAGCTGAGGCTTCTGCTTTTTAATGGTCTAAGCTTTAGGTGTAGGTGACCCATGGGTCACACTGACCACATTGTTCTTAGTGAAATGGGGTTTCAGAAGAATGGGTGATAAGGACATGGGCTGAGTACTCAAAAGGTTCTGGGAGCACAGAGACTGAATTAAGAAGAATGATCAAGTCCAATGGATTTTGGCTTTATATGGGGTCCGCTTTGCCATTGACAGCCTCAGAGATTGTGGTATGACCTAAACTCCCGTGTCTGTGAATGGGTGTCTGGTTCTTCAATAGAATCATGTGTTTCTTGTGTTTGTCACTGCTCAGAGTCTAGGTCCTATCTTCTGCAATGGCAGAGAAGAAGTTCATTGGTACTGTAGAATCCAGGATGTAGAAACTGTAGAAACAAATGGGGGTATTTATTGGTGGAGGAGCCATGATTTCTTCCTTATCCATTGCAGCCCTCCCTCCAAACCTAGATTGGAATTCTCAATCTTCTTGCCGTACTTTCCTACTTGCAGGATTTGCACATATGTGCAGGCATGCCCAGCAGGGGGTGCAGCTTTATAGGAAGGGAAACAGTGCTGATGGAGGCTGCCTCCCCTAAGATGCCCACACAACTGGGACTGGCATTCAACCAGGGTTCTTGGTTGCCAAATGGATACTTCTCCTGAGATTGCCTTTGGAAAGCAGAGTTCCCTTTACTCTGCTACTTAATCTAGTCTCCTATGAGCACATCACAGATCTAGCTCTAGCCTGGGTAGCAGTTTTTGCCTATGTCGGAAGGCATATATTATGGCAGCTGGGAACATAGCCCTTGTAGCCATGCAGATTCAAATCACACCAGCTCTTCTGAGGGCAACACCTTGACTTCCCTGGGCCTTATTCCTAGCACAGAGGTGAAGAATGAATTCTAGGACTGCCTGGGATAGCTTTGGGCACTCCCGAAGTCTCTGATGTTCTGTCATTTGCCTGTTTCTACTCTCTAGGGGCCATGCCAGCCTTTGAACAATGCCTTACTTGGGGTTAGCTGAAGTGAATGCCCATTCTATGGACTTGATCGGCAATGACTGCTAGGGTGTGGCCTGCTGGGCTCAGCTCAGCTCCCCAGAAGTAAACAGTGCCAAAGGAAAGATAAATATAATAGGCTTTTCAAACAGTCACCATGTGTGGTTATCAGGAAGTTTTCATTCAACATCCTAGTAAAAGGGAACAGATACAAATAAACTGAGAATGATGTTAGCCTTGGGATAGATTATTTGATGCTGAGGGTGTGTGGCATATTTCTCCCTGGATTGTTTTCTGCCCCAGTGACTACTGATATTTATAGCTGGTTGTCAATTGCACATCAGCTCATAGGCTGGGGAGCCAGCCTGGAGGCCTGAGGAGTTTGTGATTTGATGGAGCAGCACTTGCTCATATGGAAACGGCATTTCGTTTTCATTTGTCAAATGTGTGAGAAGGCTTTTTAGCCTCACCAAAGCCTGCATAGCCTCTGCCATCCTCTCTTTCTCAGCAGTGCGATCCAGCATCCACCAGGCAGTAATTTTCTCAGTGCAGGCACCAAAGAGGAACAGACAGTGAGTGGTCCATTTCTTTTGGACTAACCGCCATAGTCAGTCCTTAGATTAGAAATGTGAGCCTACTGTCCATTGCCTAGTAGTAAAACCCCCCAGTGCCCTGCAAGCTAACAGACCCAGTGTTTCTTGCAAGCTGGCAAAGTCCTTAAGGTAAGAGAATGTCTTCCACTCTCTTGGGTGGAGACAGTGTTGCAGAGCAGGGCAGCCATTTGTCCTTGAGCTCAGGCTAGGCTCAGACCGTCTCTGGGGACAGTGAGAGAGGAAGGAACATGGTGGGTATCCCATCCAATCAGGGTAACTTCCTGAAGAAAGAGTTCCAAACTGTGCTCAGCCTCTGGTAACCAATTCAGGCTAGCATCAGGCAGCTGAGCTCCCCAGAGCTCAAGTGTGTGGATTGGGAACTGAACATTTCCCTTTCTGGATTTTGGTCTAATGATCTGGAACATTTCCCATGGGGCAGTGCAGCCAGGGAACTCAAAACTATGGCTCTAGCAGGCAGACATGTTGGAATCCTCAAACTCCAGTTCCACCGTTTGTCCCTGGACAAAGGTGACACCCCAGGCTCAATGACTCACCTGAGATGGGGATCATTGTAAGCTACTCCCCTGGCCCTATTGAGGGCCATGTGAGAGCAGGCAGAGACACTTGGCACATTCTGGGTCTGCAGGAGATGGCAGCTCAGCTGGTTTTCTGCTCATGGGGCACTTTTACAACAAACTTTTTTTTCCCTGTCATCTAAAACCTGGAGAAGGGAACAACTACACATCCAAAGAGAAGTATGTAACAACGGTATCTGGCCACATTCATATCACAAGCTACTTTACTCCAGGAACTAGAGTAGAAACCACCGGTTAGAAACATACAAGTCAGTCAGTCAGTCTCTGTCTGTGTCTGTCTCTCTGTGTCTCCTTCCCATCCTCTTTCTCTCCCCCTCCCTCTCTCTCTGGTGCTGGGGACAAAACCACAGACCTAACACATTCTAGATTAGTGAACACCAAACTACTTCTTTGCCTTTTACATTTTTTGTTTTGAGACAGTGTCTTGCTAAATTACGCAGTCTGGCCTTGAACATGTGATCTTCCTGACTCCGACACAATGTGCCATTGTGCTTTGTTCTGCTCTACTCTTAGGTGACAAAAATTGACAACAGTAACAAATCAGGACTAGGGTGTAGCTCAGTGGCAGAATACTTTCTAAGTGTACAGGAGGCTCTGAGTTCAATCCCTAGCAGTGGGAAGAAGGAAGGCGGGCAGGGAGGGAGGGGAGAGACAGAGATAGACACTGATTTATGACCAAGTTTTACAGGTAAGGAAATTTTGACCACTTCTTGGGCTGCATTAGACCAAAGCGAAAAATATGACTAGGTCTAAACATTAGCTCAAATGGTGAACTCTGACTAGTGTCAGTCTGAGTGTTTTAGCAGACGCTGAGTGTGGTTCAGAACTGTGTATGGAGGAAGTGACTCAGTGGGCAGGGCCTGCGCTGGGTCCTCTCACTGCTCTGATCTGCTTTTATCCACTAGTCTAATAGAAACCGGAGGGCAAGGAGTTCATTAAAGACACGTGGCCCTTGTTACATGCCCATCAGAGTGGACATACAATGACAAGAGAAGATCACTCTTCTCTTTCTCAGCTTGCAGTGGGTTAGAAATGAATGACCCAGCTCTATAAATATTTAATTTATCCAAAGCCACAGGCATGATTATTCCCTGATAGAATCAAGATTTTCAGTGTGAAGATGATCTCATGGAGATTTGAAATGTTCAACAGGTCATGAGCAACCAGACTGGGCTCTGCCTTAAGGAAACTACAGAAGAGTGGGGTGGTATCCTTCCGTCCTGCCTCTCTTGATTGTCACCTATGTGCAGGTAGCATCTCATTGCAGGTGCTGCAGGCTCTGTCAGGTAGCCGGGACACCCCCATGCTCATGAACCTGGCCACTGACCTAGCACTTCATTTACTCCCTGTACTCGTTTCCCACAGAATTGTGGCTTTTAATCACATAGAGCACACACTGAGAAACCGATATCAGATTTAGAAAGACTGGCTCTCTTCTCTGTCAACCAAGAGTGCGACTGGATTGAGAAGACGAGATTTGCTAGCATTGGCTGTTGGCTGAGCACTCCTTGTGCTGGGCTCAGTGTGACCAGGTGGGTTTTCTCTTCTGGATGAAGGCCTCGATTCCTTCCTGCCCATCATGCAGGGCTAGGTTGTCCACCATGGCCTGGGAGGCAAGATAATATGCTGTTCTAAGGTCTTGGGGCAGCTGTTTGTAAAAGGTAGCCTTGCCCAAGGCCACCACGGGGCGGCTCAAAGAGGCGATCTTCTTGGCTATTCTCATGGTCTCTTCCTCCAGCTGTTCCTCTGGCACCACTTTGCTGATGAGGCCGTGGCGTACAGCCTCCTGAGCAGAAATTGGCTCCCCTGTCAAAAGCATCTCCAGGGCCACCTGAAGGAAGAAGGAGCAAGGTCATTAAAGCACTCTTCACATCCCATGGCTTCCTCAGGCCCCATCTGTTTCCCCGTACTGAGATAGTCACTCTCTGGATGTACCTGCTTGCCTCAGCCCAGATATCTGTTTCCACAAATAAAGTCATCTATCACCCCTTGATGTTGTTACTACCCCTAATTCCCTAATAGGGAGAAGATCAGATTGTTCCAAGAGCCAAGAAAATACAAGTAGCCCAGAACAGGTGGAGTCCCCTTAGATTCTTCTTAGATTTGATCAGCAGGCCCTGGCAACCCAGGAGATCCCTTCCATCCACCCCTTTAAAGGCCACGTGCAGAAAGACAGCCTGTCTGATGAGGACCACTGTGAATTCCGCTGGAACAAGCTCATAGCCTCCTGCACTGTAGAAAGGGACCACTTTCTACAAGAACATGTCCATGGGTCCCATTTCCTCAGCAGGATCCATTCTGGGTACATGAAGGGACATAACTCTCTTCAAGGACTAGATAAAGAGCCTAGCATGGCTGGCTTCTAGGTTTTACAGCTCCTGTATGTATCAGTAAAGTAGAATGGTCACACATATGAGAGGATTGTGTGCTGCAGCAGTCTGGGATTCTTTTGGGTGGACCCCATGTCTATCCAGACTGCTGGGACAGAATACCATAAACTGTGTAGCTTTGAAGGAACAGGAACCTTTCACACTCTGGAGGTTGGAAAGCCCAAGTTCAAGGCATCCACAGAATTGGTGTCATGTGAGAACCTGGTTCTAGGTTCAGAGCCTGAAATACCACTGTGTCCTTACAAAGAAGAAAATGGGTAAGCCAGAAACCAGCCGTCTTTTTCTCCGGGCACTCATTCCAATGCGAGGCTCCACACTTGAGCAATGATCACTTTCCCGGGCCCCACCTCTGACGCTGGTGATTGCATTTCACCACAGGAACTTGGGGGGGACACCACATCCAGGCTATGACGATGGTGTCTGCCTCCCAGAGACTGTGGACTGCAGACTGAGGAGCTGCAGGGAGGAGGAGAGATGGGGTGGCGGAGGGTAATATATTCTGTAAAGTACACCAGGTGTGCACACTGGATTGCTGGCCTCATCTCACGGGAGCCTGAGAAGAGTCACTGAGATTCCTAGGTACTTTGAAATTATATTTCCTAAATTGCATTGGGCATATGAATCATTGCTAACCAGTATGTGTCAGGAGGAGTATCTGGGGGCTCTGGTCTGAGTGAAGGTCTAACTCTCCAGCTTCAAAATTCCACTCCAGGTTAGACTGTCAGGAAACAAGTGTGCAGACAAGCAGTTTGGTAAATGGAAGCAAGGATTTCTACTGTCGTGAAGGGACTGGTGTTGGGAAAGGGACTCATATTTTCTCCAGCTCTCCTGGGATACTCACTGCCTGAGGCACTAGCTCTGAGTGTGTGTGGCTGCTCAAGCTGGGGAAGGGAGCAGCTGGAACAGGCAGGGAATTTATATAGCACAATGAAGATGCATTATTTAATTCATGCAAAAGAGAAAGACTTTAAAAATAAGGTGAATAATTCATGTCTTGGCAAAACAGGCTCAACTGTCTGACTTTTTGCCCAGCAGACAAGCTGCAGTCTTCCTTTTCCAACACAGTGGAGCAGTTTCCTAGAGTGTCCAGCAGAGGGAACTCAAGTCCAACACATGCTGTCCTAACCTGTGTGGAAAGGGCAGAGACTTCTTTCTATCCAGGATACTTTGCAAAGGCACCTGCTTGTTTCTGTGGATAAACATAGGGACAGTCACCTATTACCAGCACATGCACGGGCATGTGTTCAGTCTTCTTCTGGGATCAGAACATGAAGAGAGACCAGAGATCTGAGTGGAACATGCTCTGAAATGCACATTTGGTGTGTGTGTGTGTGTGTGTGTGTGTGTGTGTGTGTGTGTGTGTGTGTGAGCATTTGCATGGGTGCATGTGGGTTCAGAGCTCAGAAGTCAACCTTGGGTGGTGTTTTTCAGGAGTTTTCACCTTGTTTTTGGAGACAGAGCCCTCCGTGGGGACAAGATGCTGGTTGCTTGGACTGGCTGGCCCGTGAGCCTCAGGCTCCTTCTGCTTCTGTCTCCCCAGCTCTGGGATTCCAAGTGTGAGCCACCAGGCCTGGCTTTGATCCTGTGGGTTCTGGGATCTAACTCAAGTCCTCAAGCCTGAGCAGCAGACACTTTGCTAACTGGGCCTTCTCCCCAGCCCCAGGGCAGAGTGTCTTGACAAAAATATATTTGGGATGGAAAAAGCAATCCTGGTTCTCACAAGGTCCCTGCCCCCTCATCTGTTACACTGGACATTGTGCAATATTGTTCCAAGAATTGGGCTTCCATGGAACTTAAGGGATATTTTGGCTCCATGGAACTTAAGGGATATTTTGGCTACATGTCTCCTCTTTAAAAAAAAAAAAAATTAAAGTTTGATAAACATGATACAGTATGAAGTTTCTAGGAATTTTTATAAGCCCTGATTTAGAAGGCTTTCCTGACAATAGGACTGATTTAAAGGTTTTAAATGCCTTGACCATGGAACCTTCCAGCAAGTCACATGTTGGAAGAGAATAAACCAGTACAGCAACTTCTTGTTATGAAAGGCTTCATGGTTATATTTGCAGTTACAAGACAATCTGTGAGTCTGACAAGAGACTTGAATACATTTTGATTTAATTCTAGAACAAAACAATGACCTGAGAAACAGACACTAAATAAATATGGACACACTTAAGGCAAATGTCTATCTTAGAATGTTCAAAAACATCCCCCGTATAGAGGACATTTGAGCAAACCATTGCATCTTCCAGCATGTAGCTGTTGTCAGCACATTGCCTTGCAGGAAACCACAGAATCTCCCTGCAAGCATATAGTTCTTCAAAAAGAAACAGGTTCTACGGAAGGAAAAATCCTCCCTGGAACACTTTATCGCTACTGCTAGATTCCCTTTGGGTCTCATTTCTTTTGTGCCTCAGGCATGCGAGACACTGTTAATTTTTGTAGTTGTTTCAAAGCAGACAATCCATTCTAGGAAGCAGTTCACTTCTTTGCTTGCTGCATATATGATTTACCCCTCCTTTTCCAGATTTCCCACTGAGAACAGAATGACTTTTTCCTAGAACGAACACTGTTGTTTTCCACTTCAGGGATGCTCACTAAATGCTATTCTGTGAGGCTGCGGAAGGAAGAAAGCTTTACAAGGGAAATGGACTTGACAGTCATTTGTAATGACAAGACAGATCCGACATACAGCTGCTCCTTGGGTGGATTCACATAGCATGGACAGGACAGTCCTTGTCTAACCATTGTGAACTCAACCCTGTAAATCAGCACCTTTAAATCCTTTCTGGACTGAGAAAGGTTGTCAAGAAGTCATTAGCCAGAGATACAGTCTCAGCCCCCTTGACACTGGTGCTGCGTCAGCATGCTGTTTATTGTCTCATGGGCAGCCATTTAGTGTAACAAAACTGCTTCTATTGCATTTCAGATAAGATTACACAAAGGTTGTGTTTTCCTGAAAATGAAAAACGTAAATAGCCATACTGAGGGCCTGTAAGATTGAAATGTGGCTGGTACACCAGTGGCTTTTGGGCAGAATGTCTGATATAGAAGATACTCTGTGTGTGCGCGCACGTGTGTGTGTGTGTGTGTGTGTGTGTGTGTGTGTGTGTGTGTTGAAAGCTAAGGCTAATTTCTGGTGGTGTTTCTCAAGTACAATGTATCTTGTTGATTTGTGCAGAGAGAACAAGGTCTTTCTCACTGGCCTGGAGCTTACCCATTAGCCCAGGCTGCTAGCCAGCAAGTTCCAGGGATCTGTTCATGTTTGCCTTCCCAATGGCAGGATTACAAGTGTACACCACTACACCTGGGGATTGAACTTCCCACCCCCTTCTAGGTACTTTTCCTAAGCTAATTCTGCAAACTGTGAGCACTGACAGCCAGTTCAGTTACCTTTCGGGGCACTGCCCTCCCCAGGGCAACTGCAGGGGTGGAGCAGAAAAGTCCAACGTTGACCCCAGGGGTGGCAAAAGAGGACTTATCACTTGCCACGGCAATGTCACAGCTGGCAACAAGCTGGCAGCCGGCAGCTGTGGCCAAGCCGTTGACCATGGCAATGATGGGGACTGGGTGGTTCCGTATCAGCATCATGACCTGTAGGACAAATACACCCATTTCATTTCCATGCAGTGTGAAGAGCTGTGTACCTGCCACGTTACATGACTGACCCCACAGAGCATGTTTCTCATGCACTAGTTCATCGCCATCTAGGAGGAAAGCACAAAACCATCAACTCACAATATGTCTCCACTGTGAAGCAGACTTGTAGAGTTTGGTTTTTGGAAACCCATGAGCAAACAGTCTTACTTAGCAACAAGAACATGAAGCTGCGTGGGTGGGGAGTCATTCACTTAAGGCCAGAGCATGATGGGAAGCTGGTGGCAGTAGAGTCTGAGGCCATTGTTTTCTCGTGCCTCCTGCCTTCCCTATCCCCCCACCATGGAGGACTGTGGGGTTTTGTCCCTGAGGAGCAAGCAAACCCCTTCACCAACTATCGGTTCTCTGTACCCCTGGGCAGCCCTTGTGTTAAGAGTCTGAAATTGGCATTTGGTGCTTCCTGGGAAAATTAAGGTGGGAAGGGGACTTGAAGGCAATTTCCTTAGTAATTACTTCTCAAATTACCATTCAGTATAGCATACTCTCTCTCAACTCCATTAAAATGGGGAAGGAGGACACCCTACTGTCATAAAAATAAGCAAAATTCCTGAGACCAAGCCCTTGGCACAGAGAGGAGAGACAAAGCTATGTGCGTGTGACCCCTACCACCATAAAGGGTCAGAGCTCTAACTTATATTTGAAGCTTATTTTTTTCACGACACTCTAAACAGATTGTGTTGCCATGGCAACTTCGATTTCTAAATTATTGCTCTTTGAACCTTGGCAAGTTGGGAGGGGAGACAGAAACTACATCTGGGCTTTTCCCCAAGGCAGCAACCGAAAGAAAATGACCTTCACAGATCTGAAGAGTTTTGCCTGAGAAACTTGTCTTTTTATATTCATAAACATTAGGTATTTGTCAGCGTTTTCCCCCCTAAAATAACCAATTATATAGCCAGGCACTATATAACGATGTTTCTGGTCAAGGATAAACTGTACTATGATGGTGGTCCTGGAAGGTTATGATGGCTAGGAAAGTCAGCTCTCTCTCTCTCTCTCTCTCTCTCTCTCTCTCTCTCTCTCTCTTTCTCTCTCTCTCACACACACACACAGCCTGGCATGGGAACCCATGCTTATAACCCAGCACTAGGCAGATGGAGACAGGAGAATCCCTGGGGATCACTGGCCAGATAGTCTAGCCTAGTTGCTAATTGGAGAGCTTCAGGCTAGGGAGAGACACTGTATCAAAAGTGGTGGCTGGAGTTCCTGAGGATGGTGTCTAGATTATGACTGGACTGATAATTCCTACCATCTAAGTGACCACCCACCCTAACATTACAGTACAGTGTCCAGTGTGAGGAGGGGCTGCTGCAGGTGCTGTGAGGGTGTGGTAGTATGGTGAAGAGTAATGCATAATCCTCAGGGATATGGACACCATGTGGCTGCTTCATGGCTTCCCTGGATTATATTGTGGTTTTGGTGTGCTAAAGATGGAATCCAGGACCTTGTGAATTTCACTAAGTCACATCCCCAGCCCTTCTGTTATATTTTGAGACAAGTTCTCACCCAGTTGCTCAAGATGGCTTTCAAACTCACTCTGTAGCCCAGGGAGGCCTTGTATTTCTGATCTCCCTGCCTTAGCCACCCAAGATTTTATGAATGAATTTAAAAATAGTCAATGTAGGATATATTCCTTCTACTTTCTAAAAAAAATGTTTCCTGGGAGCCTGGATGCCATATTACACTATATTTGTGGCTGTTTCGTGCAGCTCATGGTTACCTATCCATCGCTTGTATCATCCACTGTGCTTGACTCAACCTTGTATAAAATCTGCTTACTGCTGGATGGTGGTGGCACACGCCTTTAGTCCCACAACTTGGGAGGTAGAGGCAGGTGAATCTATATGATTTCAAGGTCAGTCTGGTCTACAGAATAAGTCCCAGGACAGTCAGTCAGTCAGGGCTGCTACACAGGAAAACCCAGTCTCGAAAAACAAAATAAAAACCAAACCAAACAAAAAATATCCACTTGCCATGTAGTCCAGGTGTAGAGCTGGCTGTGCCATTTATACACTATTAGTTTTGGGATAGAGCAGGCTTTCCCCCTATATACCATGTGGCCTGGTGTAGAGCAGGCTTTTGGGCTGTGCCATCTATGTATCATATATCCCTGGTGTGGAACAGACTCTCCATGTGTATGTCCAAAGCTGGTTTTACCATCTTTAAGGAATGTAGCCAGGTTTGTGGAACTGGGGGGTCCCATCTATATACCACACAGACTTGGGGGAGGGGGCTGTCAAATGGGCTTTACCACCTGTCTGCCATGTAGCTTGAGTGGGCCAGGTTGTCCTGTCTAAACACTATGTATCTGGGTGTAGTGTAGACTGGACTGTCAACGTTTGTGTAAGTACACTCTGTTGTTGGCTGAATTATGACACCATCTAGAACCCACGGCATCTCCAAACCCATCCTCATCATTAAAGAATACATACATGCCTGTGTATTTAAGGGAATCCCATAATATTTGATAGTAGCCTTTTTAGGCTTTTGGGAGGGTGGGGGTCATCTTTTAGTACTTTGATAAATGTTAACTACCTTCTCCCCAGAAAAATGCACATATGTATAAATGCATACAGAATTGTCTGTGGATATAACTGGTTCCTGCCTTTCACAGAAGGCAGTGGGGGCAGGTTAGTGATAGGTCTCCTTCCTAGAGAGAACTATAGCAATGAGAGGAAGAACTCAAGCCATCTAGTCTTGCTGCAAAGAAAGAAAAGGTTTTCCTCCCTTTTGAACACTGTTCTCTTATGTCCCTGATCCAGAAATCCTACTTGCTCTGAAACAGATTGCACTCTATGGTCAAACATGTGTACCAAATCATTTCCTTACAGCAGAAGAAACAAGGAATGACTCAAGTGTAAAAAATGAGTAAGCAGGCAGTCAGTGAGATGGCTCAGGGAGCAAAGCACTTGTCACGCTAGCCTGGTGACTTGAGTTGAATACCCAGAAAGGTGTGAGGAGAAAAGTGACATCCACGTTTGTGTCATGGCATGAGGGCCCCCACATACCATTCATACACACACACTATAATAATGATGTGATTATGATAATGACAGTGATAATAAGTTAAACAATTTTATTGTTGATGTAAAAGTGTCACATCCCCTGAACTGGTGGTACAGACAATTGCTAGCTGCCATGTGGGTGCTGGGAATTGAACCTGGATCCTCTGGAAGAGCAGCCAGTGCTCTTAACCACTGAACCATCCCTCTAGCCCCAAGTTAAACAATTTTAAAAGTAAATGGTTACTATGGCTTGGGTGGCTGTTCTCCAACAGTCCATACATTACAGATTTCTCTCAGGGTGGTATCATCAGAGTGTGGTCTTGTGGGAGGAATTGGGGTGGGGCTGGGGAGATGGTTCAGCAGTTAGGACCACTTGCTGCTGTGGCAGAGGGTTAGGGTTCAATTCCCAGCACCCACACAGGGGCTCATAACCATCTGTAACTACAGTTCCACAGGCCTGGATGCCCTCTTCTGACCTCCTCATGCACTGCACACATAAGGTGCACTTATATACTTGAAGACAAAACACTCATACACACAAAATAAAAATAAATCTAAGGGCTGGAGAGATGGCTCAGAGGTTGACAGCACTGGCTGCTCTTTCAGAGGTCCTGAGTTCAATTCCCAGCAACCACATGGCTGCTTACAACCATCTATAATGAGATCTGGCGGCCTCTTCTGGAATGTAGGCATATGTGCAGGCAGAATAATATATATATATTATGAGATATATATATATATATATATATATATAATATGAGATAACTCTTTAGAAAAGGAAATGCTAAAATAAATTAATCTTATAAAATGTAAAGGGATTATAGGCTCTTGATCTCCTTTCTGTCTGCTTTCTGATTTGCAATTTGAGTGGTTTTTTGTTTTGTTTTTTTGACATTCAAGTCCTGCCATTGTCACCTGGCACCACCAACAAGCTCAAAACAATAATAGTTACAGATCTTTGCTTGTTTGTTTGTTTGAGTCAGGGTTTCCTCTGTGCAGCCCTGGCTGTCCTGGAACTCACACTGTAGACCAGGCTGACCTCTGCCTCCTGAGCGCTGGGATTAAAGGCATGCACCACCATGCCTACCCCAAGCTACCAAATCTTAATTTGAATGTTAAACCCATTTTTTAAATATAAATTCATTGCCTCAGTTATTTCTTTATAGCAGTGTGGTACTGACAAACACGATGGCTAGAGCTACTTAATGACGGCAGCATTCTCAGTGAAGTGAAAACTTTTAAGGAAGAAAGCAAAATATTTGGATGGTTTAGAGCTTACATAGTGATATGGAGCAAGCCTGCTAGGATTTGATGTCATGTCTGTCACTCACTCACTATCTATAACTCAGAGCAAAGCATATGACCCTCCAGTTTTCACAGCACCAGGATGGGTATAATATCAGCCCTAACCTAACGCAAAACAACAGTAACATACATTAGCAAGCCTGGAGTATATTATAAAATACTACCTGGGTAACTAAGTGTTCAGTTATAATCATGATACATACATACATACATACATACATACATGCATGCATGCATATTACCTACATAAGATCATCCAAACAATATGTGTTTAGGGAAAATCACTAAAAGTAAATATAGCAAAATTATTACACTCTTCTCTGGGTTGGTGTGTTTATAATATGCTAAGAGCATCTTTTGTTACTTAAATTCTTAAAATCTTCTATTATACATACTTACTTCATCAGTCAAAATAATTTAAATCAAGTCAGAGCATAGTTCAGAAAAGACAAAGGGAACTTAGATAAAAAACAAGCCAGGGTAATCAAATCCATGACAGTCAAGAACCAATGCCCTCTGTCTAATCTTCCTGCATTAAGACTGTTTTGAATTCTGCCCACTGCATCCATCCAGTGGCTTCCACTGAACTCTGCCCTAGCCTCACATACCAGCATAACTGAGGGTCCGCATTATTTTCTTTCTTTCTCCCCACATTATTTCTAAAGCAACCATTCTCCTTTCATTGGTGAGGAGTTTAGAGAAAGGAGGAGTCTGTCTTCAGGGAAAGACACACCAGCTGTCAATATATTGGAAGAAGAGAGAAAGAAATGGGGTCTCTAAGTCGCCATGGCTGTACCCAGGAGTCACTTAAGCTCTTCTATAACTAGTTCCTTGCTTATTCAGGTTGTCCTCCCGACTGGTATATAACTGACTGTCAGGCAGAGCTTGTGGTTCATAACAAATGTGCTCCAGGTTGGTGAGGCCAAGCTAAGGCAGATTTCCATCTGCCTGTTAGAATCCAACTGTCCTGTGCATGAACTAAACAGTGAAGCTTTAGCTCATTTCTACTCTAGCCTGCTCTCTGATCACACTGGGAAACTGAAATTTTACAAAGTTCCTGCTGTCCATATTTGTTCAAGACAGTTTGAGATTCATAGGATTGGTGTTAAAGAACAGTACTCAGGGCTAGAGTGATGGCTCAGAGGCTAAAAGCTTGAGTTGCTCTTCCAGATTTCAGTTCCCAGCACCCATGTTGGGTGGCTCACACTGCCTATAACTCCGCTTCCAGGGGACCCAATGCCTCTGGTTTCTGTGGGTACCTGTAATCGTGAGCATATGTCCCTTCCACACCCATATACATATTAAAAGTAATAAAAGGGAATCTTCAAAGGAGCCAGTAGCCTTGCATTCTTGTTTGATGTTTAGGACTAAGTCTTATTTATGCACTGAATCTTTTCTGATGAGCCAGAGGTATGGCTGGGCTAGAAGCTTCCAGAAACCAGGCTTTTACCTCCTGAAGAAGCCCAAACTGCCATGTAGCCCTTTACTAACCTGTTCAGGTCTCTGTTCATCCAGACATTGCAGCCGACTGATAAGAAGCAGGTGCTTTTGGAGCTTACAAGGGTGTACTGGTGCTTTTAGATACTTTTCTATTTTAGCCATATACACTGGGAATTTGTAGAAAATAACTTTGTGTGTGTGTGTGTGTGTGTGTGGTAAACTGAATTCAGGCCCTTCTGCATGGTAGCTAGTTAGATGCTCTACAACTATTCCTAGTGGGAAAATGATTTTGGAAGCATCAAACACTGGCAAATAGGACACTGTCCAAACATTGCTAACGTATGAAACAAAAGATCCAGATCTTTTTGTTCTGTCAGGCAAGTGATGCACACTTCCAATCCCAGTACCTAGGAGG
This sequence comes from Phodopus roborovskii, assembly GCF_943737965.1. NCBI lineage: Eukaryota > Metazoa > Chordata > Mammalia > Rodentia > Cricetidae > Phodopus > Phodopus roborovskii. Next base: position 16,586,277 of record NW_026126485.1, on the reverse strand, counting down.
TAGAAGCAGGAAGATCAGGAATTCAATATTAGCCTTGCCTATATAACAACTTCCGGGCCAGCATGAGCTACTTGTGACCCTGTTTTTAAAACAATCCATACCCCAAGTCCCACCTCTAGTGTCTTTCTACTCCTCCATAAAACTGAAAACAAATTACCTTTTCTCTTTGTCCTCCCATGAAATGAGAAATGGTAATCTGATCTGCTTATGAGTGTGTGTGTGTGTGTGTGTGTGTGTGTGTGTGTGTGTGTGTGTTTTTTTTTTTTTTTTTTTTTTTGGTTTGTTTTTGAATGGCGAAGGAAACAATTTGTGCTCAAGAATGTACCTGAGTGGCTGGGGAGATGGGTCAGTCAGTAAACTGGTTACTGCACAAGCTCAGGACCACAATGTACCTGCAATCCCAGTGCTGGGGAGGTGGAGACTCCCTCCCCACCACTATGCTCACTGGTCAGCCAGTCTAGCCTAATCCCTGAGCTTTAGCTTCAATGAAAGACCAATCTCAAAACACAAGCAATTGAGGAAGACTCTTGATGTCAGCCTCGGGCCTCCACACACAGAAAATAAAATTGATGAGGTTAATTTTCTTCTTTGGAGGTGATAATTAGAAGGGTTGGCTAAAATTTAGAAGCATTATAGTTATTTCTATTTATGAATGCTCTCTTGTCCACTGACAATATTGTTTTAGTGTGTGTGTGTGTGTGTGTGTGTGTGTGTGCGCGCGCGCGCGCGTGCACACATGCATGCACGCACGCGCATTCACTGGTGTTTGGCTACTCTGATAGCAGCAAAACTTGAGGGGTCTCCTCTATCGGCATCCCCCACAGATGTGTGTGGCCATGACCAGTTTTTTCACATGGATGCTGGGAATCCAAATGTAGGCTCTTACAATTGCACAGCAAATGTTCTCACCACTGAGCAATCTCTCTAGCCCCCATAGTCATTTCTTAGAAGTCTAAACCAGTGCTTCTCAACCTTCCTAGTGCTGCAACCCTTCAGTACAGTTCCTCATGTTGTGGTGACCCCCAACCATAAAATTATTTTTGTTGCTACTTCATAACTGCAATTTTGCTACTGTTATGAAGTCTCAATGTAAATGTCTGATATGCAGGATATCTGATATGTGACCCCTGTGATAGAGTCGTTTAACCTCAAAGGGTTCATGAGCCACAGGCTGAGAACTGCTAGTGCAAACCAAATAATTGCTTGGATAAAGAACTCACCGATAACCACAGAGCTCCAGATAGCCATCCTCTAGAGCAGGCCCCGTGGACAGACGCTTATCTGAAACTAGAAGGCTACCTCAGTATTTAATACAATGGTGTTTATGCTTACAATGCTGGCTGTCACCTTAACTTACCTCAGAACAGGTCTGAAATACTTCAGTGTGATAATCTCGGCCTTGGGCATCTGTCAGCTCCTTCAGATCATGCCCAGAAGAAAACACAGGGCCCTCAGCTGTGAGCGTTTCCAGTTGAGAAAAGAAGGGGGGGGGGAAGCCAACAATGAGAGAGGTGGCAAATGGCAAATGCAGTGGCACAGGAAGGCTCTGGGATCAGTGCTTTTATGAAGCTCTGTCTGGTCTGATGACTGTGTGGTTGCACTCGGTGTGGCCAAGTTTATCGACTTGTGCAGGCCGTTTGAGATCTGCCACGCCGTAAGCAATGCCCCCATCATCCAGGGCGGGTCAGAGTGTGAACAGAAGCATGGGGGGTCACCTCACTCCAGCTCTTGATTTTACAGAGAGCAGCTGAGGCTGAGGCTGCCATCATTATCCTTAACAACAAAGTGTCACTCCACTGATAAGCTGAGGACATTTCCTCCCTTGTGACAGGCAATGTTAGCCTGTTTTTACAAGTGAGAAAGTGGTGTCATTAAGATGTTAGCGGCCTTTCTGCTGCGTCCAGGTTGTGCCTCATAAGCCTGCTGCAAGCTGCTAGTTTGAACTTTTTTCCTTCACCATAGGAAACAGTTGAAAGTTCCTATTGGCCATCAGTATCTCAGCAAACAATGATGCCAAAGCATCAGCAAACAGTGTATGTTGTATTTTTCTGAGAATGCATGAAGATGGTGTGATTTTTTTTTATTATGCCATGGCAGTATTATGAAGTGGTGATTTTATCTTTTCAAGAATTTATTTTTAATGATATGTGCACGTGAGTGCAGGTGCCTTTGGATGCCAGAAGCATTAGGTTTCTTGGAGCTGGAGTTATGGGGTGGCTATGTGCTGGAAACCAAACTCAGGTCTACTACAAGAGCAGTACTTGCTTTTAATCTCTGGGCCACCTTTCCAGTTCCAAAATTATAGTTCTATAAAAATTTCTACTAGAGGGGCTAGAGAAATGGCTCAGCGGTTAAGATCACTGGCTATTCTTCAAAGGACTTGGGTTTGAATCTCAGCACCCACATGGCGGGTCACAACCATCCATCATGCTAGTTCCAGGGGATCTGACACCCTCTTCTGCCTCTGCAGGCACCAAGCATGCAAGTGGTGCACACACACACAGCAGGCAAACACCCATATACATTAGAAGAAAACCCTATTGGGAAAAGGAAGGGAAGACATGGACAAAAATCTGGCATACATTTTGGCACCACTAAAGATGACACTACAGATTTAGACATGAGCAAGAGTTAGCAAAAAGAAGAGACAAACCAATCATCTGTCCCATCAGCCTGCCTGCTAGTTGCCCCCCACCCCCATGTCTGGGATTATAGGCTTGCAATACCAAGCCCAGCTTTTTATGTGGGCTTGGCCCTTGTAATGCTAAGGGCTTTACCAGTGGAGCCACATCCTCAGTCTCCAGATTGTCTGGTTTCGATGACAAGGGGAAGCCATGCTTTCACTGAGCAAAGACCTTTACTACAGTCCCCACAGCTAACAAGGACCGAGCCCACAACAGTCACAAGTTTTCAGTTCTTCAAAGGGGGTCAGGACATTTCTCCAGTGAAGCGAGGAGAGGGAGTCCCAGCACACAATACAGTCTGAGAAAGCTCAGGTGGGCCACTAACAACAGGCTCCAGAGGGGTACCTGCAATTATAATGACTTTCAGGTCTTTGCTTTCAGCTTCATGAAGAATGTCACTTCGGAGAGATTTCAGCATGGCCAGTGACAGCGCGTTCCTCTTCTTGGGATTGCTTAAGACAATGTTCCTGCGAAAAGCATTTGATAGTCCCTGGGTCATGAACCAGTCAAAACAAGCGAGGACCCCTGCAATTCCTTTCTAATTTAGGAGCAATTTTGAAACCCAAGAATAGAGAACTGCCAGGGCTTGGTGCCAATTTAGAGGGTCTGTCAGAACTCTGGAGTGACAGCTGAGTCAAAACAAGGAAAAAAAAAAAAAAAGATGACCTGAAAGGTAGGCTTGCCTTTTTCTCTCTGCTTCCTTGATTTGTTTTTGCTTTTTTTTTTTTTTTCCTCTCCCCACATGTACTGTCAGAAACATGACTGCCACCTCCACAGCAAGGGTGAGTCACAACAGTGCCCAATCATCTCTGCCCACAGAGGATGTGAGTTTCAGGTGGCAGTGGCAGGGCTGGGTGAATTGTCAAACAGGTCCTACCCCTAACTTATTTCCAGGTGACTTCTTTAGAATGAGGTTAGGAAAGGAGCCAAGGATGAAAGCCCCCCTCCCCGTCTCCACCCACCCACCCCAAAGAAAAGGCAGTGGAGGCTGGCTGCCAGTGTGCAGATGCTTTGGCATTTGCAAGGGTTTCTAGCAGGGTAAGTCTGCAGGATAATTTGGGCAGTCTGAGAACAGATGATATACAAAGAGCAGACGGACAAATCCATGCAACAGACGTAGCATCTCACAAAGATCCAGCACCCAAAGGGCCTCTTTGCTATTTTTAAATCGCCCACATTCAGAATAAAACAACCTGTATTGTCATCTTAGACAGAAGTGTCTTATTTTGTTGTTGTCCTAAGAAACGGGCAGTGAACCAAACCAGATTCTCATTATATGATTTATATTTCCTATCAGTCTCCACCCACACATGCTCTAAGCCTTCTTCATTCTTTTCTGAATATGGTATTTTATTGGGACATGGTCAATTGGATGCTCCATAAATAACTTTTAGGAGATGACTGAATTTATCTCAGCACAATAAGAATAATCATCTCTTTTGGGATATCATTTCAACTTTGCTGCAGCTTCCAGGTAACTGTGGGATTGTTTTGTTTCTCATAAACATCCACTCCCCTAAGTATAGGAATTACATGCGGCTGACGTGCTGATACTTAAGACTCCTTTATCTGTGGAAGCGGTGGGAACTGCTTGTAACCTTTCAGTAGAAACATGACTGGTGCTCATGGTGGCAAACATAAAACACTGTTACCCCAAGGCTGGGGAGATGGCTCCGTGGCTCCGTCAAGTTCTTGCTTTGCAAGCATGAGAACCCGAGTTCCATTTCTAGAACTACTTTTTTTTTTCCTGGTGGGGCATTTGGCATATACTTTGAATCCTAATGCTGGGGAGCTGGAGACAGACAGACTTTGGAAACCCGTTTCAAAAGAGAAGGTGGGCAGCATGGAAGGAATGACACTCAAGTTGGTCTTTTGGCTCCAACATATACATGCAACTGCACACACATGAACATGTGCATGTCAGGGTACACACACACACACACACACACACAGAAGCTGCCACCCCAGCATTTACATCAGCTTAAATTAAATTTTAAGGCTTTGGGCAAACTTGGACAGAAAGCTTCCAGCCCAAACGGAAACTTGCTGTTTGGTGGTGTTTGTTTCGTGTGAATCCCACTAACCCTCCCAGACACACTGTGAGACAGCTCTCACTTACATCCCTGTGTGCAGACTCCTTTCCCCACCAGTCCACTGACTCCCTTCTCAGTGGTCATCTCCGATTGTCAGGACAGATGCATGGACCGCCTGTGCCCCTCCCCACTTTGGAAGTCTTCTCTGGGGAGGGGTTCACCCTTCTCTGGTCTCCTCTTGCCTTCTTTTACGGGGGCTCCTGGGTTCTGGCAGGAGACACTTGGTTCCATTCCTTGTCCTCTCTTAGTTCCATGCACATTGCTCAGGCCACTTCGCTGGTGGCCATGACATCACTCCTCCCTCCGTGCTGACATCTCCCAGTCATTAGCCCTAGTTCCAGCCTCTCTCCAGAGCCCCGGATCTGTATATTCACTGTGATGTTTGCTGGATTGCTCCATCCAGGTGTGCATTGGGCATTTTCCTCTCCCAACTCACCCCTCTCCAGGCTGTTGCTCAGCCTCCAAGCTGGACCCTGAAAGTCATTTTATATTGCTATGCAGCTCTCCCTTATTTCACAGGACATCAAAACTCCTAGGCCCTCACCAGTTTCAGCCTTCTCCATGGCTATTTTAGTTCCAAGTGTGGAATGCCTTAAGCTGAGAGCTTCAGCTACAAGCTACTCCCCCCTCCACCCCCATGGAGAAACTTCTTTCTGATGTGGTTTCTCTCAGGGTGACACGTGTTACAGGTAAAATCTGGTCCCTGTAAATGCTCCAATGAGCTATCTGAAGATCATCATTGTACAGTACCATTTATTTTTTTTCATGGCTAATTCTACTGAATGTAGTGGACTGGAGTGATCTCAGACCCACTCTACCATCATGACACTTGAGTGGAAACAACTTGGGAGGCAGAAGAATCTCTTTTAGGCTCTGGGCTCACCTACCTCCTGGCAGCCATCTCTGCCCTTGACTCCTGTGTGTGAAAAGGGGCGATAGCCGCCTTGCAGGTCATTGTGCCATTTAGAAACAATGCAGAGTGCCTGACATAGCATTCATTTCATAGCTGGCCCTCATGGTATGACAGTGTTATTGCTCTGAGGCACAGTTTTGAAATGGGAACACTAAAGCGACTGAGTTGCACAAGCCCACCTGCTTAGTACTTAACATAGGACTGCTTTAATGGGTGACTCAGGGAGAATCTTAATGTATGATTCCTATGATTTATAATCAATTGGTCTCATCATCCCCCTTTCTAGTTCCCCATTCATGCTTAATTCTGAAGGATTCTGTCTCCTATCTTCTGCAAGAATTTTTGATCAGATATGATCAGACTTTTTTTTTTTTAGAGAAGAGATGATTGGTCTTACTATCTCACTATGTATCCCAGGCTGGCCTTGAACTTGCTATGTAGTCCTGGTAGGATTTGAGTTCAGGATCATCCTGCTTCAGCCTCTACAATGGTGGGATTACAAGCCTGTGATACCATGCCCAGGTTATGATTGTATTTTCAGAAGCAGAGCTGTTCCTTACAATTGTAAAGAAAGGCCCCTATATGGGGGCTACACTTCAGAGCCCATCTCTGGCTTTCTTTGGGAGTGTTGATGAGCAAGGAGTCCACAGGGGATGGACTTACCCTAAGATACACTTTAGTTAACTGAATCCCCAAAATGCCTAGTCCCTGTGGTGTCCACCTGTATGGAGTTAGGGGACAGACAGATATGGGCACCCTGCACCAGCATCTGCAGACCTGCGTGCTAAGCTTCTTTAAGGCAGTAAGGGTTGAGAGGTATAGGAGATGAAGGGAAGATGTGGAAGAGGCTGGGGGCCAGAGGGTGGCTCTCCATCCTTTTTGGAGAACACGTAAGAGTATGGGTGAGGATTAAAAAGTTAGACATGGTGTTCTAGGATTAAGAGGGGCTATTTACCAGAGTTGGAGAATATAACACTTATATTCTTGACCATTTGCCCTGGCCAGGCAAATGGTCATGCCTGAAAGGGTCTTCCTTACTCCATAGTCCAGGTGTGCACTGATTTCTGTTTGAGGCTTTTAGGTTTGTTGCATAAAAGAGCAGAGAGCAGGGTGTGTGCCCTTTACCCACTTAATGACATACCCCCACCCTGCACTTCAACATGCACTAACCCTGAAGCCCACAGAAGTCTGTAAGGACCATGGATCTCTTTTGTCATGGGTTTTTTTGGAGGTCATAGCAACTGTGGGTGGGGTACTTGTGCTGCCCACACCAGCACAGAAATGACTGGGCGATTGGGCACTGGAGCCCTGTGGGTTCAGGGGGCCACCAGACACACCTACAATCCTCACAGGTGCAAGGATTCCTCCACCAAATATTTCATCTTTTCGAGATGAAACTTAAAAGGCAAGCAGTGACTGATAACTCAGGGTTAGTGGCCGTGAGGCCTGTTTTTCCCGAGTCCTGGCACTGCCCGCAGGCTGACCTGATTCCGTCGTGCTGTTGTGTGCTAGTGGGCCGTGGCTCCGACTCCGGTTGAGCGGTAGCTGACCCCGGGCTGCAGAAGCCAGTGGAGAGAGGGGCCCACCGGCTGCGCCAGAGCCAGCTGGTCCTCTGCACGCCAAAGGCCTGTCGGCCAGCGACCAGGGCCATTGCAACCAAGAAACAGCGATGTCGACAGTGCAAGCGGCCTAGGCTTTCCCTTTCGGACCTGACCATTCAGAGCTTTGCCCCAGGGCCCGCCCCCAAAGTCCCAAAGTCCTGCCCCCCCCTCCTGTGTTCCTCTCCTGGAGCCTGCCCCCTGGAGCCCCACCCCGCAACCCGAGGTGACAGGGCAGGTCCTGCCCACTGGAGTAGGCAGGCCAGTTGCAGTGGTTTGTTTGGTTTAGTCAGGCTTTGAAAGAGTTTAAGGGAGGAGAGAACTGGGTTTGCTTTCTGTAATGACACCAGGAATGTGCCAGATGTTGTGAAACGAGCAGGTGATGAGTGGCAGGAACTGTGTTACACATTGCCAGGCTCATGCCTCCCACAGGAAACACCCCCATGCCTTGTGGATGATCCTGGATCACAAAGACTATTTAGCCTACTAGAATTTTGAATGTTTTGCATTTTCTTCCCGTGCAGACGTGGGAGACCCATATTTATAACTTGGGCTTTTCACATTCATCCAAGGAAAGCCTGGATTCCTTCTCAGGATCCCAGTGGCTAGATGAGAGACACATCCTACCGTAGAAGGCTTTAAACAGAAGGAGACTACCCTCCTTGCTTTTTAGTAATTCTTGCATAGGTAGGTATTTGTGGGAGACACAGAATAAATAATCTTAGCTCTTGGGATTGTGTTGTTTCTAGAGAGAGATGCCATCCCCAGGAGCCTGCACCCTTTACCACGTGGTTCTTCAAGGATAACAGTATACAAAGATGCATCCACTAAGTCTTAGAAGGAAACAGAATTTACAAGTGTCAGGAAGTTCCTGAAACTTATAGAATCCACAAGGTTCATCGCCATATTTTTTTATAAGTAGTAACAGTTGTTGAACAGAATAGACTGGTCTATAAGGGGATCTCTCTGTGAGACATTCAAGGAGCTGCCTCTTCTGACAGTTTTCACCTGTGCTGGTGAGGGATTTTAATCCATACAGCTGCCTTTGGGTTTTCCATGCTCCCCCAAGTAGCCCTCACCCCTACTTCTCAGTAGACTTACTGGCTCCCTAAGCTAGCCTAGGGTATAATTGTTTCTTTGGTCTGTGGATGTCTTGTTCATGTCTTCCTATAAAAGTCACACACAGAGACTGTTAATGAAACCTGATAGCTAACGTGAGCAAAGCCCCCACTCTTAGCTTTGTAACTGGACAAAACACATAATATAGTAGACGATATTTCAAAGTATCATTTAAGACTCCTTCTTATTCTTTGTTTCCTTAAAGAAACCCAAACCCAACAGAATCCAGGATTTTAGAGGGTTGCAATTCTTGGCTTCTGAGTTTTTAAAGCTTGGCTCTTGGGGATGGAAGAATACAAAGCAAACATAATAGGTTAGCCTTGCCTGGTTGGACCAGACAAACTGTACTGCTGGCCTATGAGTTTTGGGATGATCTCCCTTACCTTAGGGACAAGGTGTGAGCAATCCAGCAGTAGGTAGCAACAGGACCTGGATGTGTGTGCCTAGAGTGCCAAACAGAATGGCAAGGGTTGGGTGTTGGAGTGGATAGGAGCCGGATGATTCAGAACAAGGCTTCCAGCCAGAGGCCAAACTAAGATTTGGGGCAGGAGTAGGGCAAGTAGTATGGGAAAAAAAGAGGGTGACGATTATGGAAAGTTGGGAAAGAGCCAGCCAAGGTCCCATGGAGGAGGATGGCAATACAAGTTGAAATGGGCTTAGGTTAAGTTTTTGTCACTAAGCCAAATGGGGTTGTGAAATAACATTAATCTCATGAGATGGTGGAATGCTCAGCAGGTGAAGGTGCCACCATGCCTGGTGACCTGAGGACCCATATGATGGAAGGGCATTACTGACTCCTGAGAGTTGTTCCCGGACTGCACAAGTGTGCCATGATGTGTGTGGGTATGCAAGTATACACAGATGTTCACACTAAATGTAATAGAGAATTAAAAAAAAATCAACCAAGCTCATAGAGTTATAGGTTTATATAGTGATAGATACAACTCTCTCTCTCTCTCTCTCTCTCTCTCTCTCTCTCTCTCTCTCTCTCTCTCTCTCTGTTTGAGGACAGTTTTATTAGGGAAAAATCCCAGGGCAGCAAGCTGTAAATTTTTGCAACCCAGAGGAGGCAGAGAATAGAGGGAAAAAAAAAAAAAAAAGCTAAGCCGTTTCAGTAAAGTTGGCATGGAGGTCAGCTCATGTGGCAAGCAGTCATCAGGCAGGGATGGGGATTTAGACAAAGCGCAAGGGAGTACAAAGTATCAGAAAAATCTTACAACTGGCCAGCATCCAAAAGAGACAGAAAAAGTAAAAGTTGCAGCTTTCTGACTCAGAAAGGTGGAGCACAACAGAACCTTATGGTGGCTTTGGACACTGCAGGGTCTGTTCAGACTGTCTCCCCAAGAGATGCAGAGCACAAGGAGCAGAGGCCCCCTCAGCTAGTCACGACATAGGCCACAGTCGGCTGAAAGATGTCGCTCATATTTACACAAGGCAGTTTCTCTGAGAGGACTAGGAGTTGGTTTGGGGACAATATATGGATAAAGAGACTTGACCTCAACCGAGTTGGAGAAAATGTCCCTTGATATCTGAGTGGCCTGATTCAAAAACTCCTGATAGACACCCAAATCCACAGATACTCCTTTCCCTTGCATAGAATGGTATGATGTTCACTTTAAATAATCTCTGGAGTTCGTGTAACTTAATACTATGTATCATTTAATTCCAAGGATTCATCATAAACACTTAGTATGCCAAATTCTCTCATAGAACTTTTTAAATTTTTTTTTAAATTTTTATTTTTTTTAGATAGGGTTTCACTGGAACTTGCTATGACCAGGCTAATGTCAAACTCAGACCTGCCTGCCTCTACCTCCCAAGTGTGCCGCCATACCCAACAAATTTTTGTACATCTTACATTTTTCCGATTTTGAAACTGTAGTGCAGAATTTGTAGATGTGAGCAGGGGCTGGGGGTTGGTGGCTCACACTTTAATGCCAGCACTTGGGAGGTAGAGGCAGGAGGACCAGAAGCTCAGGACAGTCTTCAGCCCCATACTTAGTTAAAGGCCACCTGGGGACAGATTCTTGAGTTTATCATTTGCCTTGGACAAAAAACACTCAGAAGTTTCAGGTGAGGGATGAGGAAGAGTGACATAAATGTGACAAAGTGTCTTTCTTGAAAACATACAGCCACAGCACATACGGGAGGGTGGCATATATAATAGGGCTTTGAGAAAAAGAACAAATTAGAACTCAGAGTATGGACACTGTGGATGGAATGGAAAGTTTTGTCAATAACTTTCACACAAAGAAAGAATGGAGATGAACAGCCACGGCAATATCTAGGCAGGAGCTGACATAACTGGGTGACCATTGCATTATCCAGGCAGAAATTGGCGTAAGTGGCTGAAACACGGGTCTATCCTGAGGCAGTGCAAAGATCTTTGTGAATTCAGGCTGCTTCTCCAGGCCCTGTCTTCCTCCCGTTAATTTTTTTTTCAGGGGCTGTCTATCTTTATCCTCTCTTGTTCAGAGCCCTTCTAATCTATTTTCCACACTGTCCTTCTCACAGACACAATTTGATTTCCGGGTTGCTAGCAGGCTTCTCTCTGGCTTTGATTTATGTGCCGTTTGCCGAGCCCCGTGTCTGTGCTGGAGGACGTGTCTTTGCTTCCTTTAACATTCCCTTTAAAGACCCACAGGTGCTTGGAGACCGCTGTAGAAGCCTAGCCGAATAAAAAGAATTCTAGAGAGCCCGTGTCTCGGGTTTGATGTGGGAATGAAGGAAGATTTAGGCCTCTTCAGGGTGCAGAGAAAGGAAAGTGAAGAAGGGCAGATTTTGCGTTTCTTTTGGAGTGATATTTGAACTTTCTAAAAATTGTCTCAGTTCTCTTAGGAAGAAATGGGATGGCGTGGTCAGAGGTACAAGTGCAAGATGTAGGTCGGAACTTAGCTCCAGTGAAGATCCCTGGCAGCCTGGCAGCGTCTGCTTCCTGACCCCAGCTTCTTCCCTTCTGTCTCCCACCTCCAAGGCAGGTGGGAGGGTCAAGCACTTTTCAGCCAGAAAGCTTCCGACGTTCATGATTCCTTACATCTAAACACGCTTCTCAGTGCTCTAACAGTATTATTTTTCATACTTTATTTATAACCCAGCAGCCCCTGCATAAGGACCCATGCCTCAAGTTGAGTGGAAGTTAACAAAGAGACGAGGTGAGGGGAAGTGCACATGGGTGAAATTGACTCTTTGCTTTCTGCGCAGCACAGATCATTTTCTGTTTGGTTGGGTTTGTTGTTGTTGTTTGAGACAGGGTCTCTGTGTATACTTGGTTGGCCTGGAGCTCGCTAGTAGACCAGACAGGTGTGAAGCTCACAGAGACCACCTGCCTTGCTTCCTGAGTTCTGGGGTTAAAGTGTGCTCACCACACTCAGACTGTAGCACAAACTCTTCTTGAGGTTACCCATTTGTATTAGATATAACACACTCAGCACCTTCAGGTGAGGAAAGCGGCAGAGTTATAAATATGACAAAATGTGTGTTCACAGCATCGTACTTACAGATCTCAAGGCCCTTTCTAGTGCATTCTGTAGTGTGTCCCCAGATGCTACTTCTAACTTGTGGGGGGATCAAGCTGTTAGCCCCTCCCTATGGTGCTAAAATCCATGCACATTGCTGTGGCTTATAAAGACAGTGGGGACTAGAATCAGTACCCTCTACAGTACCCTGCCACCTTCCTCCACTGTTCCTACTCCCCACTCTCACCTATACTCACCCCCCATTTTCTCTCCCCCAGCTTTCTTTATTAGAAAAATCAACAAGTAAAATTTATATATATATATATATATATATATATATGTATGTATACACACACACACACACACACACACACACACACATATATATCCTAGGATATATGGGGTGATCTGTGTGGGTTGTCTTATTTGTTTATTTAACAGGGTCTCTATAGCCTACATTTAGCCTTAAATTTGCAACCTGAGGCTGGCCTTGAACTCCTGAACCTACAAGGTTTACCTCCCAAGTACTGGCAAGTTCATTTTTTCCCAGGTACTTTTGAGGCAGGGTCTCACTATGTAACCCTCGTTGGTCTGGGGCCTGCTATAGAGACCAGTCTTGAGCTTGCACTGGCTTCCCTGCCTCTGCCTCTTGAGTGCTAGGATTATGGGTCTACACCACCACTCCAGGATTGTGAGTTGGGAATTTAGTTCTGTAGCCCAGGTTGTCCCCATTCTCTCAATTCCCCTGCCTTTTCAATACAGCGATTACAGGTATTCACTTACCATACCCAGCCTGCTATGTTTTTATAATTACATATTTATTTGTGTATTTCTGTTGTGTGACATTCTTTCTGGGGAGATAAGAACAAATATCTATTAACCCCTGATGAGGAATATTACTTTAACTATGTAAAGATGTGTTATATTTGTTTATGTTATAGAATATTACTTTTACTATGTAAAAGTGTGTTACATTTGTTTATGCTGCACCTGTTTAATGATGTAAAGATATGTTGCTTTGCCTTCCTAAGGCACCTAATTGGTCTAATAAAAAGCTGAATGGCCAATAGCTAGGCAGGAGAGGGATAGGTGGGGCTGGTGGGCAGAAAGAATAAGTAGGAGGAGGAATCTAGGCTCTGGAAGAGAGAACGATGGAGAAAGAGAGGGAGACACCTGGGGTCAGCCAGCCAGGCAGTGGCCAGACAGACAGACAGACACAGAAGCAGAAGCAATAGGAGGACATATAGAATGAACTAAAGACAGAAAGCTCTGAGGCAAAATGTAGATGAAGAGAAACAGGTTGGAATAAGTTAAAAGCATAAAATAAGGCTAAGTATTCATAATTAATAGTAAGTCTCTGTGTTGTGATTTGGTGGCTGGTGGGCTGAGAAAGCGTGCTACACACCCCAGGTCTGTACCAGTGACAGACCAAAGTAATGATACCACCAAAGTCCAACTAAGTAAATTAATGTGTTTATTGAGGTTACTTCTAGGAGTGTAAGTAAACCGTTACTTATAGGAGAATGCACTGAGAGCCCAGCCCCTAGCCCAGCATGAGAGCTAGGCCCCAGGAGCTCACTCTACAACTTTATGGCACCTTGATATGTTAGAGAATTTCTTCCATGAAGCTCACCTGGTCTAAGTTTCTTCAGCAGCACCTACTGATAATATTATCTTGAAGTGGGGTAGGGAACCTTGTGGTTTTAGGGACTTCCTGAGGCTTGCAAATGGTTATTTCCTGTATCTTAGCAGCCTCTCTTTAATACTTCCTGACTCTTTTATTTGTTTTTCAATACCAGGTTTCTATGTGTAGCCCTGGTGGTCCTGGAATTCACTTTAGACCTGGCTGACCTTGAAATCAGAGATCTGCCTGTCTCTGCCTCCCAAGTATTGGGATTAAAGGCATTTGCCAACACTGCCCAGCTTCATTTCCTGAACCTTAATGAACTTTCCTCTTGGAAGGAAATTACTATACAACTCAGTGTGGCTATGCACATGTCCATATGCTTGCAGGCATGTATGCATCGTGTGTGTGTGTGTGTGTGTGTGTGTGTGTGTGTGTGTGTGTGTATGTAGGTCAGAGGACTACTTGTGAGAATCCATTCTCTTTTTCTATCATGTGGGTCTTGGGATAAAATTCAGGTCACTGGGCTTGGTGCCAAGCACTGTTAGCTACTAAGCCCCCTAGCCTTGTATGCCTGATACCTGTATATATTGTGAAATGATCATGAAAACCAAACTCATTAGCATCTCCATCACCTCAGAGAATTTTAATTTGTTATCTGTTATCTGTTATCAGGATGCTTAGGATCTATTCCCTCCTATGCAAACTTTAAATGTAAATGTACGATACAGTGTTTCTAAATGCCATCTTCTTGCTTTCCATTGGGCCTCCCAAACCTATTCTTCCTGCAAAGGTGGAATTTTATGCTCTTTGACCACCATTTCCTCAATTCCTGACCCCTGACCCCTGGAAACAACCCTTCTACTCCCTGCTTGTAGGGATTTGATTTCCATTTATGACACTGAACTCCTGCTCCTCCCTCTTCCCTCCTCCCTCCTCCACCTTGTAAATGCTGGTGTTACAGATGTGAGCCACCACAACTGGCTCTGTCATGGTTTTTTTCTCTCCATGTCTGCTTTTCCCTATGACACTAGGATGTCTTGAGGACAAGCTCCGTACCCTAACTGCTCCTGTACCTGCTATCCTGATGCATTAGATGTAGCAGGTGTGCAGACAGAGGAGAGGGAATAAAAGGCAGTCTGGGTTTCCATCCTAAGGAACAGTTCTCTCCAGAGACACATGGTGGCGGCCTAAGCAAGCAGAGCACCACAGATTCGACCAGGCACATTCAGTTTCTCAGCAAGTTTGAAGATAATGGTGACTCTTTTTGAATGCTGCCTCACTCACTGGTCATATCAAGCAGCTGTGGATGATGGAAAGAGAAATGTAAAAGACAGCTTAATGAGCAAAACAAGACACTATCTGCAGAGAGACGAACCCCTGCTTTCTTTGAACAAGGGGCCCTGCCCCGCCAGCTAAGGACACAACAGAGAAGGTAGGCCTCCAGTGAAGAAAGGCTGTGACCCGTGCGCCGGGGGAGAACCTGCTTCTCAAAATTTCCCTCTTCCCATAGGAAATGGTTTGTTTATGTGACAGGTCTCGAGTACCCAGGCTGGCCCAGGCCTCCCCTGTGTAGCTGAGGATACCCTTGATCCTGTCAGGGCCTCTACCAGGAAGTGCTGAGATGGCATGCACCATACAACCCAGTATTATTTGGTGTCAGGGCGCAAAGCCTCAGCCTCATGAATGCTAGGCAAATGCTCTACCAGGGAGCTCCACCCTAACTGTGAGTTCCTTCCTTTGTGAATGGTGGGACATTGTGCAGAAAATGAGCTGTGACAGCTCTATTGCCTGGGCTAAGTTAATACTTTTTTGTATTATTTTTCTAAGTGTGCAAAGCATTGTATATAATAGATACCAGAGTGTGGAGTAACCACCTGTCCCCTGCAGGCCTGTCTCTGTCCCACCTTTACTTCCATGACTTTGCCTTTCAATGGGGATTCATGTAGCTCAGCCTTGCTTTGAACTTGAGGTGTACCAGGGATGACCTTGAACTTCTCATCCTTCTGCCTCTATTTCCTAAGTGTTGGCCTTCTAACCCTGTACCACCACACCTGCTTTATATAGTGTTGGGGGTATTGGAACCCAGGGCTTTGTGAATGCTAAGTAAGTACTCTCCCAACTGAGCCTTATTCTTAGCCCTACTGTAAGACTCTTATAGTTTACCTTTTTATTTGAATAAACTAGATTGTGTATTGAATAAGCTGAAGTATTAAAAAGCTAAAGAAGCCAACAGAATTCAAAGCTGTGTCAGGAAATGGAAGTTAAAGTGTGGTTAAAAGCAGCTTGCAAATTCAAGCCATCCTTGGCATCATGGTGAAACACTGTCTCAAAATAACTGAAGAAATTAATAAAGCTTTCAAAGCTAACATATAAACTCCTGTGAAGTGAGATATCCACCCAGCCCACACCTGTTGCACTGACTACGCCCATTGGGGGGTGGGGACAGGTGTGAGCATGACCAGGGGAAACTAGGTCTTGGACCCCAGCACCTGTCCCCACCCCAAAGGGCGTGGTCAGTGCAACAGGTGCAGGCAGGGTAGATATCTCATTACACTCCTGCTCACCTTTCTCTACTCCTCCACCACCCAAATGCTTTGTTCTAATGTATATATTTCGTAGGCTCCATCCCAAGCCCTCTCTTTCTTTGTGTCTAATTATATAGTTGTATAAATTTTGAGTGCTGGGCTCTTAGGGACCTACAGCCTTGGTGTGGACTGGTATCCCAGTGACTGTAGTTTGCAAGGTTAGTGGTGGAGCAGGAGAAGATGCTGGAGGGACAGACACAGGTTGCAGAAAACCCTCACTCTGAGTATAGCCTCACAGTCAATGTTGAGAGGAAAGCCATCATTGGATCAATGCAGAAAAGTCACCAAGAGGTGCCTACCTGGGCCAGACAGCTGTGCCTGTCAGGTTACTTGGTGTGATTGCAAAGGAAAGAATCACAGGCACAGTTTGGAGATCAGAACTGATTTCCTGGGGAGAAGAAACCTTTGGATGCTACCGTAGATTTACATGATTATGAGGCAGCTTTAATTGCCACAGTTCTCCTCCTCATCTGTAAAACTGCCAACCCTCAGGGCCACAGTTCTTACCTCTGGAGTTGTGGAAGAGAACACATCCTCACCCCCCCCCCAATATGATGTAATCTCACTTATTTAGTGTTTCATCCATGTGATTTTTTTTTCTCAGATTGTCTTTAACTTTGTTTTTAAAAACGACGTTCAAAATGCCAGTAAATGTAAATCAATTGCAAATAAGGTGCCAGTGAGATGACTCAGCAGGTAAAGGGAGCTTGTCCCTAAAGCCTGAGGAGCACTAAAACAGGCTAAAACTAAAAAATAAACAAACAAACAAAAAAACCTGAGAACCAGAGTTCAAGTTCCAGGACACACACACTAGATAGATAGATAGATAGATAGATAGATAGATAGATGGATGGATGGATGGATGGATGGATGGATGGATGGATGGATGATAGGTGATAGGTAGATAGGTAAATAGATAGATGATAGGTGATAGATAAATAGATAGATGGATGGATAGAATGTAATTAAAAAGAAAAAAGGAAAACGGGGTTGAGTTTCATATTGAAAGCAACCTGATACCTCCCCCATCCCCATTCCTGAACATCAGGGGCAACCTGGGAAAGCCTACAAGCTTCCATAGTTCATGGAATTAGAAACCAAATCAAAGTGATGTTTGAATCAATTATAACCCAATCTTGAGAAATAGACAGGTCTGTTTTATATTCAAGCTACCCATGTTATCTAAAGATGTCCTTTTTAGATGATGAGATGACTCAGATGGTAAAAGTTTCTGTTGCCATCCCTGATGAGCCAAGTTAAATCCCTGGGGCTCACAGAATGGAAAGGGAAAAGTTCTTCGACCACCACATATGTGCCATAGCACGTGTATCTGCACAAATAAATAAAATAAATAAATAAATAAATGTAACAAAAACATATTCTATAGTAGGTAGCATACACATAGAATAACATAGCATTGGGCTGGAGAGATGGCTCAGAGGTCAAGAACACTCTGAGCCATCTTCCAGAGGTCCTGAGCTCAATTCCCAGCAACCACATGGTGCCTCACAACCATCTATAAGGAGATTTCGTGTCCTCTTATGGCATGCAGGCATACATGCAGGCAGAACACTGTATATGTATTAAATAAATAAATCTTTAAAAAAAGGGAAGAATAACATAGCATGGTGTTATATAGTCTCCTCTTTCCCCCTAATACATCATAAATGCTTCCATGATTCAAGACTTTCCTTACAAATAGACTTTGTATCTAATAAAATGTAACATGCTATTTTATACTATAGCTTTACCATAATTTGCTTAACCAGAATCTCTTGGTAGACACTTAAAATTTTAATACCATAAATAATACTGCATCAAACAACCTCCTGAAGGATTCTCTCTGCACATCTCTGATATTCCTCTGAGATTGCATTTCTGGGTCCAAGACAATGTCCTCCCTGGCTTCTGTTACCTGTTACCCAGTTATCTCCAGAAACACTGCATCTCCAGCACTTAAGGAATTTCAAGGATGGGGTCATGACCTTGAATTGCACTTATAAATGACCTCTTAGTGTCTCTGATATTGCTCTACAAATATTGAACTACCCACTGGCTCCATTGCCTTGCATGCACACACAGCTTTGTAGAGTGAATAGCTTCTCAGACATTTTGAAGACTTCCTCTATATTCAGTACTGGAGGAAATGAACATTAATCAGAGTTCTCTAGAGAAATAGTCTAATTCAAGGTGCATGCATTAAAATGTATTAAAATAGACACGAAGATTTATTGTGAGCCTTGGTGCATGTGATTAGCAGGCTGAGAAATCCCATAGACTCAAGCTGGGAACCTAGAACATGATAGAATCTGAGGGCAGGAGAAGATGGACTGAGATGTTCCAGCTCAGGCAGGGAGACAGGGAGAAAAGAGAACAAAGACCTCTTTTATTCTAATCAAGCTTTCAGTGGGAGGATGATGCTCAGCCATTTTGAGAAGGGAAATCATTATTACTGAGATCGCATATTCAAATGCTGATGCCTTCCAGAAACACCCTCATAGACACATTCAGAGGTGATATTTAATTTGAACACACCTTGTTTTAGTCAAGTGGACATGTATTAACAATCACAGTGGCAGAGATGGCAAGGATGTAAAGGGAAAGCACTGACCTCCACAACTTTACTGCATTAATTATACATTCCAGGAATCACAAAGAGTGAATAGCACAAACTCTAAAGGTAGACTCAGACATTGGAATGTTGTGGTTAGACTATGATGTTTTACAGAATGCCCATGGTAGTATTAGGCCATCTCATTGACTCATTTGTAACATAGGAGATGTGGCCTTCTTGTCCAAAGGATGCATATGGAAATTCTTAATCTTTCCTCTCTCATGGAACAGTTCTCTTTTCTTTTGTTTTCAGTGTTTTATTTTATTATATTATTTCATGTGTATGGATATTTTGCCTGCAAATAGGTCTGTGCACCTTGTGCATGGCTGGTGCCCAAAGTTAGAAGATGACATTGGATCCACCATGTTGATGGGAGATGTCCTTCTGTATATATGTTTCTCTTATTGGTTGATGAATAAAACACCATAGTCCTCCATCTTTTCTTTCCTCGGAAGTGGGTCCTTCTAGAATGTGTACCCGGCAGAGGTCCCCAGACAGCACTGAAGCGTCATGTTCCAATGCATCTGCCCCACTTCCCAGGGATACGCAATCAGCCCTTCTCCTGACTTGGCATTCTAGGGCATGTGTTTTCTGTGGGAAGCCCTGATCCCCTTCCTCCACACGCACCTGCTTTGTGGAAGAGGAAACTGGGACAGAGAGGACGAGCCACACTGACCTCCAACGGCAAGCACCATCTGTCGGGAGGATGGCTTCCTCAGGCAGGTCCTTTCCCAGGTGCTACCCTGCCTGGGAGAAACCTCCTTCTCTTTTCTGATCTCTTGGTAGCACACAGCCTGCTTTTCTCACTTTTTATTCTCTTCTCATAGGAAATCAGCCTGTCATCGTTTGGCTGTTGTGCCTTACAAAGGAGAGGTCACAGAACGAAAGGACACATCTGCTGTGTCCAAGGGGCAAGGCCATCCTTCCTGTGTGGCTGGAGAATGAGTGACAGGCATTAAGGATTGCCATTTTGGTCCAACCCTGTCTCATTAGCTCTATTGCCCTATGTTGCCTTGGGGACATGCATATGTCATGCAAAGATTCATCCCAGAATAACCCAGATGGAACAAAGCAGTTGGTTGTGTTTCAAAGGAACACTGGAATTTACAGCAGAGTTCATGGGTTCAGAGCTCAGACCTATTTCATTTAGGAGAACTGAGCTGTTTTGAAAGGGAAGGGATTTTAGTGTTTCATTCTGAAGGCTGACAGGAAAGCAACCCACTTGGCTTCCTTACCTCTTGCTTTTTGTAGCACACATAGGAAATGATGACTCGCTCCTCACACAGAGCATGCTAATTGGCTACTACTGCAGGGGAACTGTTGGCTCTTAGCCCTAACTGGCCACCTGAGAGCTGTGGGCTGTGCATCTTAATCCATTCATTCTTGTTGATGCCCAGCATGGAAATTGCCAAATAAGCAACAGAAACAGAGGGTGACATTAAAGGAGTACAGAGTGGTACTTGGATGTGTGTATCTCTGGACAGACAAGATGTCAATTAAAATTAAAACTTTTTTTTTAATTGATGTCTCTGTGTGGGTATGTGCATATGCATGCAGGTGTCAGTGGAAGCCAGAAGAGGGTGCCAGGCACCCAAGAACTGGAGTTACAGATGGTTGTGAACTGAAGTGGGTGCTGGGAATCGAACTTAGGACCTCTGTAAGAGCAGCATGCCTTCTTAACCACTGAGCCATTCTAACCAGCCCAAGCTTTGTTTTAGTTTTAATTGTGTGTATGTGCATGTGAGTGCAGATGCCAAAAGCCAAAGGCATCAGGTCTCCTTGGAGCTGGAGTTTTAGGTGGTATGAGACACTGTGATATGGGTGTTGGAAACTGAGGCTGGGTTTTCTGCAAGAGAAGAACATGTCCTTAAGTGTGAAGCCTCCCCTCTAGTACCTCTCTCTCTCTCTCTCTTTCTCTCTCTCCCTCTCTCTCTCTCTCTCTCTCTCTTCTCTCTCTCTCTCCCTCTCTCTCTCTCTCTCTCTCTCTCTCTCTCTCTCTCTCTCTCTCTCTCTCTCTCTGATAGGGTTTAAAACTAGCCCAGGCTGGTGTGGAACTTCCTGCATGGCTGAGGATGGTGTTGAATACCCAATGATCCTCCTCTACCTCCCAAGTCACTGAGATTACAAGCATGTACTAGTAAGTGGGTTCACACTCAATGCTGGGAATCAATTCCAGGGACTCATGTACATTAGGCAAGCATTCTATCAACTGAACTGTATCTCTAGTGCCCAAAATTCAACGTTTTAAAATTCAAGATTCAACCACAATGAGAATTAGAATAACAACCATTAAAAACAAGTAAGCAAACAAAAATCCCAAATCCAGAAACTAACAAGTATTGGTGATGATGTGGAGAAATTGGAACTCTTGTGCATTCCTAGCAGAAATAGGAAATGACTTGCCCTCTGAAAATTAAACACACAGCTACCAGAGGACCTACCATTTCTGCTTGTATGTATATGCCTCAAAGAAAGAAAACTGAGAACTTGAAGAGATGTTTGTATTTCAGTGTTCATAGAGGCATCATATCCAGTGGCCAAAGGTGGGGGCAATGCGAGTGTCTACCAACAGATAAGGAGAAGATGTGATACAGATACCAATGGAATATTAGTCAGACTTAAAAACAGGTGCTGTGACACAAGGAAGCCTGATGTGGTAGTTTGAGTGAAAGTGGCCCTGGAAGCTCATTTATTTGCATACTTAGTGCCTAGCTGATGAACCATTTAGGAAGGATTAGGAGGTGTGGCCACGTTGGAGGAGGTGTGTTACTGGGAGTGGGCTTTGAGATTTCACAAGCCCATACCAGGCCCAGTGTCTCCCATTCTCTGCCTGCTACCTGCCTGCAGATTAGGATGTAAAGCTCCCATCCCAGCTACTGCTCCAGCTTCATGCCTACCTGCTTCCTGCCATGATGACAATGGACCAACCCTCTGAAACTGTAAGCCAGACCCCAGTTAAGAATTGCCTTGGTCCTGTTGTCTCTTCACAACAATAGAACTAAGACAACTCTGAACATCATGGTAAGCCATATAAGCCAGGCACAAGTGAGTAGACTATGGCTTCACTTACTGATCCTTCTTGTTGCTGAGCCCAGAGCTGTTAGATGCAGAGAGAGAGAGAGAGAGAGAGAGAGAGAGAGAGACAGAGAGAGAGAGAGAGAGAGAGCAGAATGTGGATGTGGATGTGGTTGCCAGGAGCTCTGGGAGGAGGAAATGGGAAGTTAGTGTTTAATGGGGAGTGGTCCTGTTTTGCAAGATGAAAATACTTGGAGCAGGGAAAGTGTGCTCAGGCCCACTTAAATGAGGGCAGGATGCTAAGTTATGTCATGTGTACACACGCACGTGCGCGCGCGCGCACACACACACACACACACACACACACACACACGCGCGCGCAAATCCAGGATTGGGTTGGGTTGGTAAACTGCTTGCCTCTGATGGGATTTTCAGACGGTATCCTCCACACTCCCTCTTGCTTCCAGGGGTTCCTCTCTTGGCGTAGGTGTGAGCTGTCACCCTTTCTCCAGCCCCCACCCCCAACCAATCCTCTTCTAAACCAGTTGTAAAACCTCCCTCTTTCCATCTCCCTCCTCTCTGGACTCACTGCTGTTTCAGGCAGTTCTAACTAGTCTTGGACCCTTAGTGAGCTGAATACTTTTCCACTGTGGGTTTGGCCTCAGCAAGAACCCTAACAGTCTCTCTCTTCTGGCTCCTGCCGGTCTCCAACTGTTGGACAGTTTGTTTTGAGGCAGGGAGGGGAGTGGGGCACAGCAGAGTAGCCGGACACAAAGACAGCCTCTCTGTTCCCCTAGCACTGTTGGATGCTGGTGGGTGGTTCTTGGCCACAGTCATTCTTCCTTCTGCAGTGCCAACTGGACCTTTATCCCTCTTGTCCTGCCATGCCAGCTCCAAGTATGAAAGGACAGTTCTTCATTGAGGGCCAAGTGGGGCCTCTACCCCACCCATTCTCAGAGAACCTTCTTAGTCTGGGGCATGACTGTAGTGCCAAGAGACTGTCCCTGTGGCTTGGGGTGAATTTTGAAGTAAATTGACATGGAGACCAGCAATGAAGCCTGGCTTTCTCTTTGGCTTCCTCTCTGTGCCTGAGATCTCTTCCTGGAAGCCCAGGGCTTCGTGTTGGGCTAAGACCTTACCTTGCCAGGTCCTCTGCTTGGGATCCCTATGGTTTTCTAGTTTTCTCAGGCCGCTATTGTCAGATGAAAGTTTTGGTACCACCCATTCGGCTGCTGGGACACAGAGGCCCTGCCATTCGGTCTTTTCACTTTCCAAAACTAACTGGACCACCCCCCATCCCAAATCAGGACTCAGTTTTGAAGGGTGGGGTGAATGTAGCTCAGTGGATAGAATGCTTGCCCAACGTTCATGAAACCCTAAATTCAGCTACAAGACCACATAAATTGGCCTGTTGGCACATACCCATAATCTTAGCAATTGGGCAAGATGGAGGGAAGAGGGTAAGAAGCTCAAAGTCATCCTTGGCTACACAGTGAGTGTAAGGCTGGTGCTGCATGAAAAGAAAAAAGAAAGAAAGAAACCCAGCAGGGATTTTTCTGCAACTCAGATCTTAGTCCCCTTTAAAGATCCACATATCCTTTCTCATTGACATCCAATAGCAGCTATTTAACACATTCCATGACTGTCACCAAAGTTCCTAGTGAGACTCAAAGAAGTTTAGAAAGTTAAGGAGAGCCTTGGAGAGCCCAGGCCTCACTCCAGACTCACACCTCTGAGACTTTTGCCACGGTGTGGCTGGAGCTGAGTGGATTCTTGGTAGCACCTGTATGGAGGCTGGTGCATGAGTCTCCCTGCACCTGGGTTACGCTGACTACACACACAGTCTCCTTTCAGCAGTATTTATACGTTCAACGGGGCCAGAGTTTATTTCTACCATGCACCTTGTGCAAGTTTCATTCCCATCTCCACCAAGGAGTGCTGGGATTACAGATTTAAAAAAAAAAAAAAAAAAAGTGTTCCAAGGATCAAACTCAAGTCATCAGGCTTACAAGGCAAATGTTTTTTAATCTTCTGTCTCACTGATCCTTTATTTTCTTTTGAGATATGGGCTCACTCTATAGCCCAGGCTGGTCTTGAACTCAATATGCTCCAGTCTCAGCTTCCTGAGTGCTAAGACTGAAGGAACTGGCCATGTTCCCAGTCCAGGGCCATCTTCTGTACAGGATGACTCCACTGCACGGTGGGTTCTAGAAATGCAGGCATCTATCTCACCACGGGAATGTGTACAATCAAGGGAAGAACTCCAGCGGGGAGGCTTGGGCATGCCCCAAGGAATGGATGTTTCTCCAAGTCAGTGAATAGGATTTGGAGGGCTTATGGAACTTTTATGTGAGAAACAAAGCAAAATATATGATGGCGTTAATAGTGAGTCAATGCCAGAGATGCCTCTATGCAAAATGAAAACAAAAACCAAACCAAAACAAACTGAGAGCAAATGTGTCTTGTGCGTCCTAGGAGTGCTAATGTGGATGAGAAAGGGGTCACTGAGGGAGACCCAGGTACTGGCAGTTGTCTGTCTAGAGATCACCTGTGATATTCCTGAAGGTCTCTCTGGACACACCCTGGGGACCCACAGCAGCCTCTGCCCTCCCTTCTTAAGACTTCAGAACCCCTTTGTCTGCTCCCTTCACCCTGTAGAAAAGGGGGCGAAGACGGACTGATGGGCACAGGACTTCAAAGGGTTCTGCTCAGGTGTCACAGGGCTCTGCCACACTTCCCACATAGTGTCACACCATGAAAGACTTTTCTTTGTTCTGGACATATTTGCATGACCAAGTCCTACTGCATGTCACCCCAGACTTCCTGTTGTCCTCTGCTCCCCAGAGCAAGACCTCTACACACTGCCACGTTTTCACCTCTGGATCATCACGGGGATAAAGGAGAGACACTGGGCTAGCCAACATATATTGAGCACCTACGATGTACCAGCCATTGTTCTGTGTCTGAGCTGTGGCAAGTCCCAAACCTGCTGTGTGTAGAGTACTTTGTGTTTAGTGGAATCTGGTTTCTTTACCCATTTTTTTGGGGGGGGTTATCTCTGTGTAACAGCTCTGGCTATCCTGGAACTTGCTCTGTAGACCAGGCTGACCTCAAACTCATAGAGATCTGCCTGCCTCTGCCTCCCGAGTGCTGGGATTATGGACAGGCACCACCGCACCTGGCTCTTTCTCTGTTTTTATGGTAAAAAGTAAATATGGGGGCTGGGAAGATGGCTTAAAAGCAATAAAGACAAAGCAAAACTTGTGGACAGTTGAGATGGTTTAGAGGGTAAAGGTACTTGCTGCTAAGACTGAAGACATGAGTTCAAGTCTTGGGACCCACATAGTAGAAGCAGAGAAACACTCTTGCAAGTTGTCCTATGACCTTTATACTTGTACTATGTCAAGTGTGTTTGTGGGTACACACACTGGAGCGTTGCACATGTGTGCACACACACGGGGTGGGGGTTGGGACAAACATAAGAAACAATAACAAAATCCCAAGAAAACATGCCAGCCTAGCCAGTATTTGATATTAAATGTATGCATGTTGTTCTGTAGCCAATTGTGCTGGATAGTTTTGTGTCAGCTTGACACAAGCTAGAGTCGTTTGGGAAGAGGGAACTTGAGTTGAGAAAAATGTTCCTACTAGATTGGCCCATGGCCAGTTATCTTCTTGATGGATTGATGTGGGAAGGTCCAGCTCACTGTGCAAGTGCCACCCCTAGGTTCTACAGGAAAGCCGGCTGAGCAGCCGTGAAGAGCATGGCAGTGAGCAGCACTCTTCTATGGCCCTGTTCTGAGTCCAGCACAGACTTCCCTAGATGATGGACTGTAAGCTGTAGGCTTAAATAAGCCCCTACCTGTCCCAGTTATTTTTGGCTACAGCATTTTAGCACAGCAATAGTCAGACACTCTAACTAAAACTCCAGTCTCAACTGCAATTCTGCACTCACTACACAGCAAATCCCATTCTCCTCTTCTTCCAGCGGCTGGTGATCCTCCATTCTTTCTACCTTCTGTTTCAATGATGGGCTTTGACACCTCAGATAAGTGGGATCTTTCACGTCATCTTCTTTGTGACCAACTTCTTTCGGTATCATGTTCTTGTGGTCTATCCATGTCATGGCCTGTGAGCCTAGTCTCCTGAACTGCCACAGTGACCTTACAAGTTGGCTTTGAGTCACAGTTTCCAGGTAGGAAAACTGAGGCTTAGAAGGATAAAACTATTGCCCAATATGATATAATGGGTTGAATTATGCACCTTCAGATATACGGCTGAGTTCTCCCCACTCCCATTGCCTGTAAATGTGACCTTATTTGAACATGGGGTCTTTGTGGACATAACTAAGTTATAGTCCTGGACATCGGGTCACCCTGTGCTAAGAGAGGGCTCTAAACACAGTGACTGACATCTTTTCCTCAGGTATCTGGGTAGGATAGCCGAACTCAGTGTTGCATGAACTTGCCCTGTGGCCCTCTGGCTTCTCTATCTTACTTTCTCTGACACACTCAGATGGAGTGGTC
Source organism: Phodopus roborovskii (assembly GCF_943737965.1). Classification (NCBI taxonomy): domain Eukaryota; kingdom Metazoa; phylum Chordata; class Mammalia; order Rodentia; family Cricetidae; genus Phodopus; species Phodopus roborovskii. The sequence continues at coordinate 16,560,048 of NW_026126485.1, read as the reverse complement.
AGCATCGATCATGCTTGCCTTTTCCTCATTGTGCCTCTAAACATTACTCCTGTCTGTCCACACTCAATGGCAGTGTGGCCATTGACCTCCAAAGGTCAAGGGGCTCTTTATTTGCTGAAATGAAGGGCTATTCTCCTCTTCTTCTCTCGAAGCTGGATGTTCTTGGGGCTTCCCCTGCCCCTGCCTGCACGAGCACCTTTGGATCTGTGTCACTGTCCGTTTGGCTACAGAGCCAAGTCTGCTTTTCTCCAGCAGCTACTCCTAGTGCAGCCAAAGTCATGTGTGGGCAGCAGAGACAGCACAGCTCTACATTGCTGCCCGCAGCAGCCTGAGGAGTTCTCTTAATCTTTTAGGGTCCTCAACTCAGATAAAACTAGATCCTCGGCCTTGACACAGAAAACTATTCCAGGATGAGCCAGTAATAAACAGAGTTGGTTCATTAAGACTAGAAAGAAAGGTGCCTGGGGAAAGAGGAAGTCACACCTGAGGCCATGGGTATGGACTTCTTAAGGGAGACTTTCTAAGGGACCCTCTCCTCCTCTGTCTCTATTCCCCATTCTAATAATTGAGATGGCAGGGTGGCTCTGGGGATGTCTTGGGTGGGATTCCAGGGATAGGGAAAAGTCAGGAGTCACTAGGGTCACACAGGGGTTTCTGGTGAGATTCCTAGAAAATTGCAGGTTCATGGCTGGGAAGAAAGAAAGGCCTTAAGCAAATGTTCATCATGTTGCAATTCTTGAGTCTCATCTGGAAAGAGGCCTTAGTGGCTGCTATCCTTCTCGTGTGCAGATTTTTCTTTCTGTTTGTCTCAACAGTGACAATCCATGTACAGGCCGAATGCAGCTGGAGTGCCTGCCCTTGGCAAGCCTGCAGCCCCTTAGTTCTGATCTCACAGGGGACACCTATTCTTTTTGGTTCCACCTGGCCCCTGCCTTGTTCCTCCTAGTGCAGGCTAGCCCAGCACAGGCTCCACTCTACTCAACTTCTGTAGAGGACTCTCCCTGGCTGTGACTGGCGCCCTTACAGTGTCCCTTCATGAGCTCCTTTATTTCCTCAAGTGGCTGTTGTCATTTGAAATGTCTGCCCTTCTCCCCTGCGCTGATTGAGGGTCAGGGTCTGCGTTGGCCTCGAACAATTCAGGGCTGAAGCTAATTCCACTTAATGCAGGAAAACAGCTAAGCAAACCAAACAAAAGCCCTGCCCTCTTTGGAAGAGTGGCAGGTAGAGAAGTGCTTGACACCCCCTCTTCTTGGCCCTAGGAACCCACTGATGACACTTCTGACTTTTGAGTGCGAGATTCTGCAGCTCTGAGAGGGAAGAGGAGGGATGACGGTGGCTGCAAGCTTTATTTTCTTGGGTGGTTGTGGGAGCTCTGCTAGCTGTAAGTCTAATTCAGAGCTAGTCCCGGAGACAGGGGGCAAGGAGCACAGCTCTGTTTTCCAGTCTTCTTCCTTTGGGTTCTAGCAGCATATGGCTAGGCTGATGCAGCATTTCTTAAAGTGAGTCTTTAGGGTATGGGCAAGCCTAGTTTCTCAGGATGTTAATCGTGTCTCCATAAAGGTGTTCCTTGAGTCAAGGAGTCTGAGAAATGTTTCAGGGCTGGTGACATGGCTCGGTGGGTCGGGGCACTCGCTGTCAAGTTTGATCCCTGGGCCCCACATGGTGGAAGGAGAGAGCCTCCTCTTGCAGGTTGTTCTCTGACTGTCATATAGGGGCATGTAAACACACACACACATGCATATGATGAATAACCTAATTTAATTTTGAAAAATTAAAATAAAACAGTGTCCTCCCAGGAATGATGGTGTTTCTAGTGTTTGGGAGGTGGAAGCAAAGAATCAAGGTTCAAAATCATCAAAAACAACATAGGGGGTTCAAGACCAGCTTGGGCCACATGAGACATTACCACAAGACAGAACACCAAGCCCCAAACCCCAAGCCAAAACCAACCAAACCAAACCCAAATAACAAATCAAAATAGCATTGATTAGGAGAACTTTTTGGATAGCTGAGGGGCACGTGTATGGTCATGTGAGGTGCTGGGGACAGAACCCTGGGAAAGAGCCTTGTCTGCAAGAAGTTACTAGTTTGTAGCAAACAGACCTCACACATTGGGCTACCCACTTATTATCCCTTTCCAGTGCTACAAAGAGAGAGTGGTTTGCCACCAGGCTCTGTCTGGTCTGATACATCAGCAATGGCTTCCTGGGGAAATGATGTCCACATTCAAATTTGAAGGAGAAACTGTTTTCTGGGGGTCAGGGGTGTGGATGGGAAGCATCTTGGGCATGAGTGAGCACACACAGTAGCTCTGAATGGGAAAGTGTTCCAAGTCTCTGTGGAACTTTGAAAACCAAAGTGAGCAGGGAACCCCCTTCCTGACCCTACCCTACATCCCCACCCAGACTCTGGCTGGTTTAGGGACTAGTGTTGGCTGTGGTGGCAGAGAAAAATCCCAGCAGGAATTCTGGAGACCAGGGCTATGGTGGCCATACTGTCATTATATTATAAAGATCAGGCTCGCTCTGTTTAGCCTTGCTTTTATTGTCAATAAAATCTAGAATAAAGAGCATGGTTGTGGAAAGCCTTTCAAGCTATGTTTATTTTATTTCTATTTTATTGACTAGGGCTCATGTATCCTAGGTTGTCTTCAAACTCACTGTGTAGCTGAGGATGACTTTAATTTATGCTCCTCTTGCTTCCAACCCCTGAGAGCAAGATTTGCAGGTCTCTACCATCTGTACGTGCACATGCACACACACACACACACACACACACACACACACACGGTAGTTTTCTAGTTCTTAGTGTACAGACAGGAGGAAAGTAATATTAACCATCAGTGAGAATATTTTTAAGTAAGAAGGGAATTAATAAAGTAAAAACACAGCAAATATATCATTAATTTTAAGTAAGTAATAAAGTGATAACTTAGCTCCTTGAAGGCTGATGTGGGAAAGTGCAATATGGTTGCCACCCCAAAGCTTTGGAAGACTTCTGTGACTTGGATATGGCTTAAGTGGTCCCACAAAGCCTCGTGTGTTGAATTTAATCCCTGTTGTAGAGCATTAGGGTAGAAACTTAAGCCCAATGTAGTGTTCCAAGTTGGAGTTCATGTGTGGTGATCAGGATTAATAAGGCCATTGGGATGGGGATCGTGATTAATGATCTATCACCAAGGCTATCTTGGTCACTGTTCTATTGCTGTGAGGAGACACCATGAGTATGGCAGATCATATAAAAGAAAACATTTAACTGGGGGCAGGAGCATTGAGGCAGGCAGGGTCTGGAGAAGTAGCTGAGAGCTACATTTTGCTCCACAGTCAGAGAAAGAGAGGAAGACTCTGGACCTTTGAACTCATGGGCTTTTGAAACCTCAAATCACATGCCCAGTGACACACTTCCCCCAACAAGGCCATACCTCCTATCATTTTTCAAATTGCACCACTCACTGATGACAAAGCATTCAAGTATATGAGCCTATGGGGGCCATTCTCATTCAAAATACCACAAAGGACGTAATCAGATATACCTTCAGCCTTGAAGCAGAATCATGAGCTGAAATAAAACACCTTTAAAAAATATAAGTCAACCAGACTTCCCAGCATGATGGCACAAATCTTTAATCCCAGCAAGAGGCAGAGACAGGGAGATCTCTGAGAGTTTGAGGCCAGCCTGGTCCACATAGTGACTTCTAGGTCAGCCAAAACTATATAGCTAGACCCTGTCCCAAGCAAACAACAGTTACCTCCCCTCAGATACTTTGCTACAGCAGCAGAAAACAAAATTAAACTAAACTAACACATCGACCTATATAAGAGGCCCTGTGCTCAATAGGACTTCATGTCAACTCACATTTTTTGACAGCTCTATTTGAGGGGTTCAGTAAAGAAAACACAGAAATGGCTGCTCCATGATTGGGGGGAGCTTATTGGGCATAAGGAAGAGAGAGGACATCTGGAAGAGTCTGGAGTAGAGAAAAAAATAAGTAGACTGGACATGGCCAGCAGTAGGGCACGGAAAAATCACACATGTCATAAGGGAGGTGTGTGTGTGTGTGTGTGTGTGTGTGTGTGTGTGTGTAGGGGCTGTGGGCTGGGGCAGGCCTGGGAGTTTAGGGGAAGAGATAAGAAGGTCCAGGATGCTAGTGTGTGGCTTTGAAATGTATAACTGATACTTGTGGCTAGGGACTGTAGGAGCCTGGAGGCCAGTATGGACTTTGATAAGCAACCTCTGGTATAAGTCAATGGAGAGCAATTGCTCCTCAGCCAGAGGCAAGGGAAATGACTCTTTTTGGAGGAATCTGTTTCACAAGGTCCTGAAAAATGCTGGCTTTTATCTAACTGCCAAATATCCTTCTATAGTCCAGCTTGAGCTAAGCCAAGGCTGTCATTTCTGGACACATGTTCTTCTTTAGACCTAACAACAGCCATTATTTGTTAAGTATTATGGGGGAACAGACCTCTGAATACAGCACCCCACACTTCCACAGTTCTCTCCTCCCTTTCCTCCTCCTCCTCCTTCTTTCCTTTTGAGAGGGTCTGATTTCGTAACACTGGTAGTCCTGGAACTCATTATGTAGACTAGGCTGGCCTCAAACTCCCAGAGATCTACCTGCCTTTGCCTTCTGAGTGCTGAGAGTGCTCCCCTACTCTTTTCTTTCAGGGCAGTGACACAGATGAAGGCTCTCACAGTCACTGGGGAGTCCAGGGAATTGTTGGGAATCAGTTGCCATTGCTTCCTCTCGTCCTACCCCTGTCTTGGTAAGAACAGAACCCAACAGCAGTGACAGGGAACAGCCTTGCTTCTCAGGAATCCAGCAGACTTGACTGAAGCATGGGCACTTTGCATGTATTGTGTAAGGTAACGTACTTGCTCAATGTGCCAACAAAGAGCCCTGGTTTTTAAACTTCTATCTCAGAGAAAAGATGTCCTGAGGCATCCGCTGGTAAATTAGGATGAATAACAAGTGAAACCGTTGTGTTCTAGGATCTTGGTTTCTCCTTTTCTCTTTTTCTTTCTCTTTTTGATAATTAACATCTCTCCTGTTGTAGGATGTTTGTGCAATGTGTGAAGATGTATCGCTGTGATTGGTGTAATAAAAAACTGAACAGCCAATAGCTAGGCAAGAGGTATAGGCGGGATTATGAGGAAAGAAAGAAGAGGAGAATCTAGGTACACAGGAGATGCCAGGAGACACAGAGAGGAAACAGGAGGTATAAGAAGAAAGAAAGGTAAAAAAGCAATATGGTAAAATGTAGATTGATAAAAGCAAGTTAATTTAAGTTAAAAGAGCTAGTGGGACAAGCCTAAGCTAATGCTGAACTTTCACAATTAATAAGAAGTCTCAGATTATTTGTGAGCTGGTGGCCCAAAGAAAAATCTTACTAGACTCTTGCGCTTTTTTTCAGATCCTTTTGGCCATTTCTCCTTCTCTGCCATAGAAAACAGACACGTGTCACCCTTGTTGAGGTGTTGTTATTCTCAGATTATGTCACCTGAGGAATGTAGCATGGTGATGCATGACTGTAATCCCAGGTATTTGAGAGGCAGAGTTAAGAGGATTGCCACAAATTCAAAGCCAGCCTGATTTACATAGTGAACTGTAACACAGCCAGGGTTATATAATAAGACTCTGCCATAAGTAAACAAACAAAGAAATGCATGCCCAGTAAACAACCTTCTCTTAGACTGTTATGTCAGCCACTGCAATGCTATTGCAAAGCACCACAGATGAAATTCATCACTGCAAATCTGGAGGACTAAAGGCCAAGGTCAAGATTTTTAGGGCTGCCAAGTGGTGGTGGTGCATGCCTTTAATCCCAGCACTTGGGAGGCAGATCTATATGAGTTCAAGGCCAGCCTGGTCTATAGAGTGAGTTCCAAGACAGGCTCCAGATCTACACAGAGAAACCCTGTAACTGGAGTTTCTTGTCCCTCCAGGGCCCACTGATTCAGCCCCAAATGAACACACAATTGTTGGCTGATGGCTAGGGCTTCTTATTAGCTAGTTCTGTCTTAATTATCAAACAATTTCTATTAATCTATGTATGTTCACATGGTCTTGGCTTACTGGAGAATGCCTGGACCTGTCACTCCTTCGTGGTCTACATGGCATCTCTCTGCAGTATCTCTCTTCCTCCCTTTCCCAGAATTCTTTTCGTCTCCTAGTCCCACCTATCTTCCAGTTTCTATTAGCCAAACAGTGTTTTATTTATCAACCAATAAGAGAAACATATATACAAAAGGACATCCCCCATCAAAACCCTGTCTTGAAAAAAAAAAAACAAAAAAAGATTGTCAGGGTTGGGGAAGATTCTGTTTTCAGCTCTTCTCACTGACTTGTACAGACTCATCTTTATAACTTGTCCTCCATACCTGCTAATTTGCCTCAATTTTTCCTTTTTATAGGGATCTTCTCATGAGACTGCATATCAATTGGATTAGCTCTCTGTAAACATGGGTGCATTCTGAGCCAATGGGATAGGACTTTGGCACGTGGATTTGTAGAGGCATAGCCCAATGTGTAACAGTTTAATAAGTATCTTAGTTAGGGTTCCTGTTGCTGTGAAGAGACACCATGACCACGGCAATTCATACAAAGGAAAACATTTAATTAGGTCTCACTTACCGTTTAGAGGATTGGTCCATTATCATGATGGCAGGGAGCATGGCAATGCTCAGTCAGACATGGTGCTGGCCACATCTTGATATATCAGAAGGAAACAGCAAGTAGACTAATTGTCACACTGAGGGAAGCTTGAGCTAAGGCACCTCAAAGTGACATACTTTCTAAGAAGGCCACACCTACTTCAACAAGGCCATACTTCCTAATAGTGCCACTTCCTTTGGGATTATGGGGGCCAATTTGCATTCGAACTACCACAAGAAGTTTATTTTTAAAAAAATTGAGGTATTTGTGATAGTCAGATACATGAGTGTTCTGGGGTAGAACCAGGACTCTGTCTTTTTTTTTTTTTTTTTTTTTTTTTTTTCTCTTTTCTTTTCTTTAGGACTTGGTATTCAACTCAGAACCACAAATGTCCTAAGCAAATGATCTATACCCTGTATCCTGTTTTTATTTATTTCTTACTTTGTGTGTATATGCACATGTTCATAATCTGCATATATAATAGGGCAAGACAGTGCAGAGGTTCCTCCATCTTGTATTCTTGCTAAGGTCATTTGAGGTTTAACTAGAATTTGACTTCCTTGATGGAGAATCTGGTGGGAAATTACCCAGCTCTTTTCTAGGAACCCAAGGTCAAGTACCCAGTGAACTTAGCTTCTGTTAAGCTGCCTGCTTGTCCAATCCTCCCCATGCAGCTGACAAGCAAGATACCAGGATGTGGTTTTGCTCTTAAAAGCCCCTTACCCTAAATACTCAGAGCTACACTTATGTCTTGAGTATCTGAGTGTAATCCAAGAGGGCTGGAATAAAGATGTTCAATTAACTGTAGACTGTAGATAAAAATGGGAAGGGGAGATGGCTTCATGGTGCTTATCTGTCAGGTTCGAGGAACAAAGTTTGGATCCCCAGCACTCATGTAAACTGGTGGATATCGTGGTCTGCCTGTGATTCTAGAGGGCAGAGACAGAGTTTCCTAGGAACAAGCTGGCTAACTAGACTAGTTGAACTTATTAGCTCTGGGTTCAGGTGAGAGCCTGCCTCAATATATAAGGTGAGAGCGGTTGAGGAAGACTCCTAACATCAACCTCTGGCCTCCACATTTGTACAGACACACACATTCATTCATACATATCTGAATATGCACTCCCCCCCCACACACATCCATTCATACACATCTGAATATACATATACACACCCACCTACCCACCTGCCCCACACATACATATGAAAGTTTTAAAATATATATTTCAAAAAAGAAAAAGAAAAAGGAGATTCTGTGCTTGAAGCTCCAGGAGCTGCCGCCTGTCCTAAACTAAAGAGAGTAAGCCTTGCCTTTGAACTCAGCCTCTTAGTACTGGCCATGGAGGTCTGCTGGGACTGTTGTGAAAGCCTGGGTCAGGGTCCCTTTGATGACTCCCTGCTTCAAAGAAAGCAACCCACCCTGCCTACAAACTAGGAAAATGGCTGTGTTACCAATCAGTCTACTTCTCCACAGGGTGTGATGGCCACAGGCGCTGTTTGGAGCCAGATAGCCTGGCCTCAGGAACACCCACCATAACCTCTCACTACATCATATTTAGGGAGTTGTTTAGCTATACTGTACCTTGGTTTCCTCTTCCCCTCCTCCTCTTCTTCTTAGAAAAGAGGGATATATTATAATTCATACCTGGTAGAATTAAATGACTCCATAGCACCTCAGAGATATTCCCAACAAGGAGCATCCTGCGTTCACATGTCGCCTTTTGCCATTAGCTGTTGGGTCACCCATCTCAGTTTTGTCGTATTTCTCCTTTATGTGTTCTCTCCAGTTCCATTTTTTTCCCTCTCCACACTGCCTCATCTTGTGCTTTTAGCCCATGTTCCTCCATTTTTAGACATATGTGAGTGCAGATGGTACCCGATTTACACTGGTTTTAGTTTCTGATTTTTCAAACTTGTGAGATGGGAAAATCCCTTCATGCAAAATTTTGGGTTTCATTTTCAATATAGTGATCAATATGTTGCTTAAGATAGCCAGGCATGGTGACATATACCTTTAAACCCAGCACTTGGGAAGCAGAGGAAGGTGAATATCTGTGAGTTCAGGTCTATGTAGTGTGACTCCATCTAAAAGAAAAAAGAAGATGAACACTAATGAAGAAGGAGGAGGGGGAAGGAGGAGGAGAGAAAGCTGCATGGGATTCCAACACTTTAGTATGAAATAGGCTTATATAAGATGGTTTGCCTTACCGGAAGTTAACGTGAGAGTTCTGAGTGAAGTTAATGTGTGTGAGGCCTAGGTTAAGATGGCCCATAAATATAACTGTTGTGGTATTTTGAGAGAAAATGGCCCCCAAAGGGAATGGCACTTTAAGGAGGTATGGCTTCGTTGGAGTAGGTATGGTCTTGAAGGAAGAGTGTCACTGTGGATCAGGGCTTTGAGGTCTCCTATATGTTCAAGCCATGCCCTGTGAGACAGCCCACTTCCTGTTGTCTGCATATCAACATGTAGCCCACATGTCTGCTTGCATGCTGCCATGATCCCTGCAACGATAATGGGTTGAACTTTTGAAAATGTAAGCTGCTCCAGTTAAATCTTTTCCTTTATGAGAGTTGCCGTGGTTACGGTGTCTTCACAACACTAGAAACAAGCCCTAACTAAAACAGTTGTATTCAACACATTTTTTACTTAAGATATTTTCAGTATGCAATTTGGTGTGTGTGTGTGTGTGTGTGTGTGTGTGTGTGTGTGTGTGTGTGTAAGAGGGCAGTTAATGACCTCATAGGCAGAGTAGCATCTGTTTATCACTTCCATTGTTTTATGTTTGCTGAAAGTTTATGAAGATATATTGTGTTATACGTCTTGTATCTATGTTCATTACCATTGGCCTTTGTCATTAAGCCTCTGTATTCAGCCTGGTCCATTCCATTGTGTGTCTATACCACATCTTAATGATCTATTCCCCTGCTAATGAGTAGTCATGTGACTCCAACTCTAAGGTACCCAGCGTTGCTCTGCTCTATAGTAAGTATCCTTTACAGCCTACCAACACATGTATGAGGTTTTCTGGGCAGCCAGCTATTGCCTTTCCCACTGTCTTTCTACAACATTTTGTAACTTAGCCAGTGCTGTCCCAGCAGCTAGCTGTGGAGGTAAGATCTGAAGTCACAACTTGATGTTGTTTCCACAGAACATTACCGCAGCTAATGGAATGGGAGTAGCTCTGTTGAACATGTGGTTTCACCCTTGATCCATTGAATCTCATATGGGTGCAGGGATTAGGCACATGTGTGTTAAGAGGAGCCTTCTGGATGCCACCCTAGAGGCACCAACTACACTTTAGCAAGCAGCCACATAAGTGTAAGTATGTCATCATTCAACACAAATAAATGCTATGTAATCACAATAGAATGAAGATGTGGAACAGATGGTCTGGGCCTCCTGGCAGAGAATGATGTGTGAAGCCTCATGTAGGAGCAGGAGTTTAGGTTAGCGTGGTGATTTCTGATGGTAAAAATTAAAATACTGAGAGCTTCAGAAGACCTCCTATGGTCCAAAAGAATAGAGTGTTGGAGGAGACTGATACAGAATGCCAGGTAGTATGGTAAGATATTATTTATGATTTATTAAAGCTTGCCTGAAGATTCAGAAAGCAAAGCCAGCTTCAAGCTATAGAAATCAGGCAGTGGTGATACACACCTTTAATCCTAGCAGCCAGAAGCTAGGAGGTGGTGGTGCACACCTTTAATCCTAGGACTCAGGATTAAGAGGTAGACAGAACTCTGTGAGTCCAAAGCCACCCAGATCTATACAAAAATGATCCAGTCCTAAAGAGAAACAGCTCACACAAAGATGATCTCAGCAGCTGGGATCACACCTTTAATCCCAGCACTAGATGGGTATACAAGATAGGAGCAGGGTCTTCAGTAGTCAATATCAGGCATTCATTTTCCAGCCACATTTAGGATAAGAAGACATTGAAGTAGATTGATTCCCATTTTCTTGAGAAACCACCATACTGATTTCCAAAGCAGCTGTACAAGTTTGCACTCCCACCAGCAATGGAGGAACATAACTCCTGGAATCCAGTTGTAGAAAGGGAGGAATGATGAGCAAAACGGTCAAGACCATGCTGGGCAAACCCACAGAAACAGCTGACCTGAGCAAGTGGGAGCTCATGGACCCCAGTCTGACAGCTGGGAAACCAGCATAGGACTGACTCAGACCCTCTGAATGTGGGTGTTAGTTAGGAGCACTATAGGGCCTCTGGCAGTGGAACCAGTACTTATCCTTGGTGCATGAATGGACCTCAGGAGCCAATTCCCCATGGAGGGATACTCCCTTAGGCTAGAGACAGGAGGGAGGGCCCCCAAAAGACTTGACAGATTTTGACAATCCCTCATGGAAGGCCTCACCCTCCCTGGGGAGTAGATGGGGGATGGGATTGGAGTTGGTGGGGGGCATGGGAGGATGGGAGAGAGGGAACTGAGATTTGTAAGGACTACGGTTTTTTACCCGCCGCCTGGTCACATTTGTAAGGCGTATGACCCCCCCCCCCCTCTGCCGGTTTTGTTCCACCGCCGCGCCAGCCCCAAATAATACACCGAGACTCTGTATTAGATACAATTCTGTTGGTTCGGTTACTAGTTTCTTATCGGCTAGCTCTGTCTTAATTATTAACCCATTTCTATGTATTTCCACGTGGTCTTACCGAGAGCGGAGGAATGACAGTTCTGTTCTCTCCAGGCTCTCCATCCTGACTCCTCCTTACTACTTCCTCTTTCCTCCTTGTCTCTTAGTCCCTCCTATCTCCTTTCCTATTGACTAACAGTGCTTTATTCATTAACCAGTATGAGAAACATATACAAAATAACATCTCCCATCAGAGACTGATATGTAAAATAAGATTGCTTCTAATTTAAATAAAATTTATTAAAAAAAAAAAAAAAGAGGAAGAAGACATTGAAGTCTCAGGATTCTTCAGGCATGCTGAGGAGAGGCAGCTGTCTGAGGTTTGGTGAAGCCAGGATCGCCTTTCATTCTGAGGTAGAGTGAGAGCTAGTGTCCAGCTGCTTTGCTTTTCTGATCTTCAGCTTGAAGCTTGAACCGCAATAAAGTCTCTGGGTCTGTTATTTTTCATGCTACAAAGTAGTTTACTGATAGTTTAGGAAGTATGGGGTCAGACAGTCTGGTGTTTTAGAAAAACCTGGTTCAAATGTGGTTCTCTGATCAAATGGAGCTTCATTCTTCCAGTAACTAGAAAACAAGGCGATAGAACAGCCTCACGTTGGAGAACAGACTCTTTAAAGTAGAAGAAAACAGACACAGTTTATGAAAGGGCCAAGTCTAGGGTAGGGACCCACAGGCTGAAGGGGGATGAGAGTGATGGTGAGGCGTGTGTAAAGGCTTATTTTTGTCTGCATCATAGTGCAACTCTCCAGGGCTAGGGTTGGGATAGTACCATCTGTTCAGAATACATAATACCATGCAGGGACCTTTCCCCAGCTAGCTAAGAACTCTGGACTTAGAGCCTGCAAGATTCCAGCTTGTTGCATTAGCTCTGGGGTGTGTGAACTTTAGTGCATCAGGCTGCATCTGCAGCTGATTTAAAAAAAAAAAAAAAAAAAAAAAAAAAGGCCGACAGAAATCCAAGATCCAGGAAGACCAGTTTTCAGGAGAAGACACCAGCCTTTTCATCTCCTATTCTGATGATGCCAGCAAACAACCTCTGCAAGAAGTACTTGGGACCAGTCCAGAGTTTTCTGCTTATTCCAAACTCATCCACCCAGCTTGGGCCTTGCAAATGGCGGGCCTGCTGTCTGTCCATGGTGAGAAAGAAGCTCAGGCATCACCAGTTTGTTCATAGCCATCAGTCAGCTCCATTGTATTAGTTACTTTTCTCTTTGTGACCAAATACCCGACAAGAAGCAAGTGAATGGAGGAAGGGTTAACCCTGACGCACACTTTTAAGGAAGGACACAGTCTGCCATGGTAGAAAAGGCCAGTGGCAGCAGCAGAAGGCAGCTGATCACAGTGAGGTGAATGATGGTTCTCAGTTTGTCTTCTGGTTCAGTCCAGGGCCCCACCCATGGGATGATGTCACCCACATTTGGGGAGGTTTTCCTGTCTCTGTTAATCACCTAGAAAGTCTTCCACTGACGTACTCAAAGGTTTGTCTCCTAGCTGATTACAGATTCTGCCAAGTTGCCAGTCAACATTAATCATCACAGCTGCCATAACAAAGTACGGGAAATAGGTGCCTTAAACAACAGAAATGCTTCCCAAGGCTCTGGAGGTAGCAAGTGTAAGAGCCAGGCACCAGCAGGCTTGGTCTCTGAGGCTGTCCTTGGCTTACATGTGACCTCCTTTTCACGGCATCCATCATATATCTTCCCTTTGTGGGCATTCCCTACTCTTAAAAAAAAACAAAAACAACCACCACCACAACACACCATCCTTATCAGATTAGGGCATATCTTAATGGGCCTCATTTTATTACTTCTTTAAATACACACAGTTCTAATATTTAAATACTTTAAATACTCTGGAAACTTTGTTAACTTCAATGAGACTGATCATCGTAGTTTCTCTTCAGCACTCTCCCTTCACTCCTACTTTGCATTTTTGTGACTTCTGGCCATTTTAGACTACATCTCATTCTTGCAACTTAGACTTGAAGATGAAGCTCCATCTGCTGCTTTGGCTCTGTGTCTTCTGGGACACAGCTGACACTTCTAGGCAAGCAAGGACTTCGGGAGGTGAGGGATGAAGCTACTTGGTTCATGCTGCATCCAGCCCCTTCCCTGGGAGTGTTTGCAGTAGCAGGCTTAGCTCCAGGTAACCCAGTCCCCTATCAAGTCTATGCCGGATTTCCCAGGGTCAAGGACATTTGATTAAAGTATAATGCACACTGCAGGCCAGTGGTCCAAGTTATTACATCTGGTCCCCAACTCACACGCGACCTTGGTCAGTTCACCTCTCTGAATTTCTTCACCACCAGCAAATTGAGATGATTTATATATTTGGGGAGTTACTTTAGGAATTAAATTAAGAAACTACTACACATGGTGATGCACACAAGTCCCCTAATAGATACCAACTACTAGGGAACCTGAAGAAGATTGTGAATCTGAGGCAAATCCTCAAAAAACAAAACAAAAAAAAATTGTTTTGTTTTGTTTTTTTGATTTTGTAGCTTTGGAGTCTGCCCCAAAACTCTCTCTGTAGACCAGGCTGGCCTCAAATTCACAGCAATCCACCTGCCTCTGCCTCCTGAGTACTGGAATGAAAGGTGTGAGCCATCACTGCCCGGCTAAAAGAAATTGTTCTTCAAGACAAGGTCTCACTATGTAGCTCTGGCTGTCCTGGAACTCACTCTGTAGACCAGGCTGACCTCAAACTAACAGAGATTTACATGCTTCTGCCTCCCAAGTTCTGGGATTAAAGGCTTCAAAAGAAAAATTTTGAAAGGCTGTGAAAAGCCAGACATTGTGGCTCAAGTCTGCAGGAGGTTCAGATATTCAAGGTCATCCTTGTCTACATAGTGAATTCTAGGTCAATCTGGGCCATGTCTACATAAAAACAACAACTGGAGATAATGTAGCTAAGCAGTGGAGTGCTTACACAGCCTAAAGCCCCACCACAAAAATGTACCACACACACACACACACACACACACACACAGACACACAGACACACGCACACACACAAGCACACACACAGAGACACACAGACACACACACAAAGATACACACAGATACAGACACACAGATATACATACAAACACACAGAAGCAGATACACAGACACATATACAGATACAGTCACATACACACACACACACACACACACACACACACAGACACACATATATAGAAACACAGACACACAGATGCAGACACACACATGATACACACACATACAGACATACAGACATAGACAAAATACAGACACACAGTTGCAGACACACACACACACACACCATATACACACACAGATATACACAGAGATACACACAGTACACAGACACACAAACACATACATGACACACACACATACACACATAGACAGATACACAGACACACGACACACACACAAAAAACACAAATACACAACACAGACACATACACGACACACACACACACACATACACACAGAGACACAGGCACACAACCATTTCTCTGCTCAACTCCCTTTTTTGGACAGGGGCCTGGATGGAAGATGGCCATTGACCATCACATAGACGATCACACAGACTGACTCATATACAGAATGTTTTTCTTTCTTTTTTTTCTTTTTATTAAATTTATTTATTTATTTTATATCCCTACCACAGTTTCCCCTTCCTCTTCTCCTCCTGTTCCCTTTCCCGACCCTGATCTGTTCTGCCCCCTGATCCACTCCTCCACAGAGAAATATTTTTAAGATTTTAGAATACTCCACTCTGGCTATATTTAGTAGTTGTTTTTGTGAGACATAAGGAGCTTGGTTGAGACAGGAGTTGGGAAGAAAGAGTAATATTCCCCTCTCCTCCACAAGCAAGATGTAACCTGAGCTCCAATTCCATCCGGAGAAGTCATATTGGAAATTCTGAGGCGAGTTAGGAAAAGGTAACCCTTGCTCCTTGTGTAACTATTCTGAGATTGGTCATTATCTTTGGGGCATGTGTCTGTGTTAAACACTGATTTTAACCTTCCCTGTGTGTTGGAAAAACCTAAGAGACTAGGAGGAGCCAGAACTGTCTTTGGACTAGTCTTTTTTTTTTTTTTGTTTCAGAAAGAGATCTGGAAATTAAAGTTTAGGAATGCACTCTGAGGGCTGAAGAGATGGCTCATTGGTTAACCGCACTGGCTGCTCTTCCAGAGGACCTGAATTTAAGTTGGCTCACGACCATCTATAATGAGATCTTGTGCTCTCTTCTGTCATACAGGCATATATACAGATAGAACACTGTATACATAGTAAATAAGTAAATAAATATTTTAAACAAACAAATTTGTAAATAAACTCTGACTGGGTGGTGGTGGCACATGCCTTTAATCCCAGCATTCAGGAGGCAGAAGAAGCAGATCTCTGAGTTCGAGGCCAGCCTAGTTACAAAGTGAGTTCTAGGACAACCAAGGCTACAAACCCTGTCTCAGAAAAAGAAAAAAGAAAATAAAAGAAAGAAAAAGAGTAAACCCTGGATGATTGCAATCCTCATTGAGTTAATAAGTTAATAAATCAATAAGTTAATAAGTAAACACTTATTGAGCGCCTGCTTCACGTTAGACATAGTTAGTTCTTGGCTTTTAGATTAGAGCAGATATAGTACCTGTCTTTATAATGCCTCCACTAAAGTCTATAGAGAGACACTCAACAAATAAAAACAAGTAGATTATATACTTGTTAAATGCTTTCCAAATGAGTGCCTGGGGAGAGTTAGATGGGAGAAGTTACAGAGTAGGATGTGGTGTTAGGATTTTACATAAGGTAATCGGGGAGGCTGCATGTATAGGACATTTGAGCAGACTTTAGGAGGTGAGGATCAAACCATGTAGTTATCTAGAGGAATAGTGCTTCAGGGAGGGGGAGTGGCCAGTGCAAAGGCCATGAGGTGAGCACATAGCTCACAGTGAGCAAGGCAAGGAGACCACTATGGATCAAGCAGAGTGAGCTGTGAAAGTAATAAAAGGTGAACAAAATCAGAGCTATAGAAGGGGTGCCAATTGCATAAGACCTCAAGGTGAGAGACTAAATTTTGTATTTATACTGACTTGAGAGTCCATGGGAAGGTATGAGATTCAATTTACGTTTTCAGTAGGCCTTTTTGTTGGGTGTGGCAGTGTGAGGCCAAGAGCCTGGTCAAGTGACAGTATGTTAAGTGACAAAAGCCAGACACAAAGACCAGATAGAAACGAGACAGTTCCACTTGTGCAAGGCTCCCAGGGCAGGTAAATTCACAGGGACAGAATGTAAAAGGGCAGTTACTGGGGACCAGGGGAGAGGAGAGTGTGAGGTTTGATGGACACAGGTACTGTCTGGGAAGGTGGGAGAAGCTCTGGGAATCACCATGATTGTGCAACATGGTCAATGCCCCTAATGCTCCTGAACACTCCATCTAAAAAGGTTAAAGTGGGCTAGGGAGGCGGCTTCAGGACCTGAGCTCAGATCATCAGAACCCACACAAAGCCAGATGTGGTAGTAATGCTAGTGCTTCTACTATGAGATAGAGGGCAGAGATGTGAGGGGAAAAAAGCTCATGGGCCAGCCAGTCTGATGGAGAAGTGGCCAACAAGAGCCCCTTCCTCAAACAAGCAGAGACCAGTGCTTGAGGGCATCTATTTCCTAACCCTCTCCACAGGTGCCATGAGGCTTGTCATACCTGTATCTACACACAGAGATGTTTCAAAAATGGGATGGTATATTTTATTATTTACATTTTCCACAGTTAAATAAAAACCAGGCAAGAGGCCATTGCAGTACTCCAGGTAAGGGGTTGGAGGCTTGGCCCAGAAGCTGCTGGTGGCAAATGTGACAGATGTGGCCAGTGACATCTAGTGGAGCAGAGCATTTGCCAGAGTTGAAGGTAGGGTGTAGAAGTGAGCTGCCAAGTCTGGCCCTGACTCTTGGGTTCTAAAAAGAAGGATGAAGGATCCTTCCTGAGAACAGTAAGGTTGGAGCAGAGCAAGAGGTAAGGGGTTTGGTTTGAACATAGTGAGCTGGGACATCTATCAGACTCCAGAACGTTCAAGCTGGATGACTGGAGTTTGCATGGAGACTGACTGGACACGTTGGCAAATACCCAAGACACAGACATTGTTTTCCACATGAGAGGAACTCTCAAGACAAGACCCCAGGAACCTCAGGGGAGGGCATCAGCAAGGATAGGAGGATCAGTGGGGTGAGGAAAGGGGAGCCACAGAGGATGGCAAATGGAAGTCAGACTTGGAAAGTGCTTCTGGTAGACCAGATAGTGTGAAGGTTGAGAAGTGACCACCGCTATGGCAACAGGGAGGCTGGCAGGGAGGGGGTGGGGGCAGAGCCAACAGACCGGATGTAGTTGTAAGAACCATCGAGGAACAGTCTCAAAGCAGTGTAGAGAAGTGTGCTTACACCCACTCTGGACTGTTCTTTCCAGGCAGGATTAGGCACAGGAGTAGATGAGTCAGCGGAGAATAAACATGTTTCTTCTCCAACAAAGACTGTGCTTTAAACCCATCTTCCACCATTGGGTTTTACATTAAAAATATTTTTCTTCTACTAGAATTTGAACTCTATTTTTTTAGTTTTAATTTAAAAAGAATTTATGTGTATATGTTTTCATGTGAGTATATGTCAAGTGTGTGTAGATGCCTGTAGAGGCTAGAAGAGGGTGTCAGATCCCCTGGGACCGGATTACAGCTGTTGTGGGCCACCTGACATGGGTACTGAGAACTGGCCTTGGGTCCTCTGGAAGAGCAGGAGGTGGTCTATACTGCTGAGCCCTCTAATAATCTCTCCAGCCCCCTCCCCACACCCCTGTGCATATCTTTTTACTTTATTCCTGTTGGTGTGAAATATGACCTAACTGAAGTCTACTTCCTCCTGCTTCAGCCTTCGGGTTCTGCAATTACAGGTGTCTCGCCAGACTATGAGTTGTGTCTCTCCAAATCTGCTTGTGAAAGTACTAAGGCCCAGTTCTTCAGAAGCTGACTGTGTTTGGAGACAGGGCCTTTAAAAGGGGGTGATTAATGAAAAAGGAGATGGGATTATAATGCACCCCCACTTCCTCCAGGCCATACCCTGTGGGAGGTGCCTGTTGATCTCACCTGGAAGCATCCTTGCTCTGACCAGCTCTCAAAGACTGCAGTGCTCAGAGTAAAAGTCGTTACTATTTACAGCAGAGCTGAGGTGATGGGGTAGAGTGGTATGTGGCTTGGAGTGTGTCTCTGGCCCTCTCGACATTGGGATGTGGGGGATCTAGGCTGTACTCCCTCTCTGCAATGCCCTGCACCATTCCCTCCCCCCTCCCAGGATCACACAAGGAGAGCAAGAGCTCCCTGGTGCTGACAGGTGGAGGAGTCCCAGCTTGTTATAGCAACATCAGCAACTGTGAATCAGGTGAGGATTCTTCCCAGGTGCTTGTGGGGAGGTGTTGGGGGAGGAGGTGTGCCAAAATGCCACCTTCCACACTTCCACCAGTCTCCTGCTCCAGATGACAAAGCTCTTGGCTGTGTTCCAGGTGCTTCCTTGGCTTTTTGTGTTCATCCCAGTAAGGAATGTTTCAAAGCCAGGGAGCCCTGTGACCTTAGCCTTAATTCACCCAGAGGCATCTGGTGTAGCAGGGGCCTTCCCTGGAAAGTGTGAGGCATTCATTCTGCCTGCATTTGAGAGCATGGAGAATTTAAGGTTATGATGTTTTAAAGATAGTGTAAAGCTGATTTCAGTGGTGTTCCTATTTGTAAGTTGTTCACACCTATGCTCATGTAAGTCATCCGATTAAACTCAATAGTTTACCAAGCTAAACTTGGGTATAATATTTTTTTTTTTTTTTAAATTTGGTCTGTCATTGGTGTACAGTCTGGAGTCAATAGGCATTTATTCACTAGGGAAAGTCATGTGACACCATGCTAGACATATGTGTCCATAGACTCTGGGGATAATTTTCAGAGTCTTAGTCCTAAAGGTTCAAATTGGTAGCTACTATGATTAGAAGAAATCCTCTTCTGGGTACAGGTGCAAAAGGGAATGGTCACCATCCATCCGGGAGGGAAGTCTGGAAGGGATCCAGGGCAGGAACCTGGAGGCAGGCATGGAAACAGAAGCCATGGAGGAATGCAGCTTGCTTTTCCTGATTCCTTCAGCTTGCTTTTTCACACAACCCAGGACCAACTGTGTAGGGGTGGTGCCACCCACTGTGGGCCGGGCCCTCCCACAACAAACAAGAAAATGCCCACAGGTTTGCCTACAGGCCAATCTGATGGAGGCATTTTCTTAATTGAGGCCCTCTCTTCCCAAATTACCCTAGTTTGTGTTTCAAGTTGACAGGAAACTAACCTGTAAAGCTGGCCACCTGAGCTGGAATCTAGTACACTCCAAGTGAACGCAGTGGGTAGGCAAAACTGGTTCTTCTGGCAAGGATGGAGATGAGGTCACCAGCGAGCCATCCCTCATATGTCTTAATACTATGAGTCCAGAGGAAGAGGGATTACATGGTCCAGCCTGACTCCTTCTTGCCTAGATGCTTGTTTCTCTCAGACCTGTTTTTAGATCTTCTATTGAGCAAAGCCTTCTACTGGCCCCAGAGTTCCCCCATCATCCACCCAATCTAGAGCATCATCGAGGCTACATGAAAGGGACTAGCCATCCCTGGGTTACAGCCAAGCCAAAGAGGCTTGCAACTGCAACAATGAGCAATGGTTTATCTTGAACAACTGGTCTGTCCAAAGCACATGGTCTGGTCTTGTGTATGGCTCAGATTGGTGACACCCCCTCTCCTTTCTGATACCTCCTTTTCCTCCCAATATTCCCCGAGATCCTAGCTGGAGCCCATTCCTTTTCTTAAAGGTTTTGTGACCCTACAGGAACACAGCAACACTTGGGGAGGAGCCAGCCCACTCAGCCACAGTCTAGTCCTACATCTCAGCAAACGGTGACCACATGCTGCCTCAGGTCCGGTCAAAGCTTCAGAAGCTTGCAGGCTGGCCTGGGGCCAGTGGAGGGAAGGCAGGGTGAGCTAGAATACAATGAGAGGCCCACAGAGAGGCTGCAGTCACTTGGTCTATGGTATGGTGCTGCCCAGGCCCAACATTTACCAGGCATGGAAAAGAAGGACCCATGAAGACTTTGTGTACTGCCTCCTGCATCTATGCCAAATCTTGGACTTTTCCTTAAACATAAGATTGCAAAAAAGGACTTCTTTATAGGTAGAACCACAGATGTTCAAATCCACAGAAGTAGAGAGTAGAATGGTGGTCACTGGACAAATGGCATCAAATTTCTGCTGTATAAATAAGTAGTTCTAGAGACTTATCTCACAGCCCAGTGCTTGGAGCTAATCATAAAGTGGTCTCCCCATATTTCAGGAGGTACCTTCCAAGGCCCACTAGTGAATACATGACAACACAGTTAGCCTCAGGCCCTATGTAGGCCTTCTCATATGCATACTAACCTCTGATAAAGTTTTATTTCTAAACTAACCACAGTAAGATTTAATAACAATACAAGGGAACAGTTATGACAGAATACTATAAAATGGTTATTTAAAACTTATGAATTATTTATTTCTAAAATTTTCCATTTAATATTTTCAGACAACATTTGGCCACAGGCATCTAAAACCAAGGAAAGAAATAAAAACTCTGAGTGGGGCAAAGCAGTGTGTACTGAGTTATAACTTCACGTCTTTCTTTCTTTTTTTTTTTTTTTTTTTTTTTTTTTTTTTTTTTTGATACAGGGTTTCTCTGTGTAGATAGACCTAGCTGTCCTGGAACTAGCTCTTGTAGACCAGGCTGGCCTTGAACTCATAGAGATCCACCTGTCTCTGTCTCCTTAGTGCTGAGATTAAAGGCATGCACCACTACTGCCACCCGGCTATATATGATACTAAGTACCCTTACGCATACACTCACGCACTTCTGTAAGCACACATTTATAAATCATAAAAAAGAGTTGGAAAGAAACTTTGGAAGGTGACAGATCTGCTTATAAACTTGGTGGTGGTGATGTCATAGTGCATACTTATCTCCACATGTGTTGTGATACAATGATTAAACATTAAATATGAAGGTTTTTTAAAAGTGTGTATTTATTCTTATTTTCTGTGTATATGTGAATGCTTGCATATATTGCACACCACAATGCATGCCTGGTACCTACAGAGGTCAGAACAGGGTGTCTGAACCCCTGAAATTGGAGTTACAGGGCACTGTGAGTTATCCAATGTTGCTGCTGGGAGCTGAGCTCAGGTTCTCTGCAAGAGCAGCAAGTTCTCTTAACTGTTGAGCCTTCTCTCCAGGCCCAAATATGTAGTAGTAAAAGTAACAATCATTGCTGGCTGTGGTGGCACACACAGGTAGGATCTGCTGTAGGAGGCAGAAGTAGGAGGGTCACAAATTCAAGGGCAGCCTGGGCTACATTTTAAAGCCCAAAGTGATGGGGTGGCTCACACCTGTAATCCCAGCTTGTGGAAGGCAGAGGCAGGTGTATCTCTGTGAGTTCGAGGCCAGCCTGGTCTACAGAGTGAGTTCCAGGACAGGCTCCAAAGCTACAGAGAAACCCTATCTTGAAACAAACAAACAAACAAACAAGCAAATGCCAATCATTCCTCAATAACATGGCTTAAAATCTAAGAGCAACCAGACAGGAAGCTATGGTCATGTGACCTCCCAAACCCCACTCTTCAACTTGTTCTGTGACCAAGAGGAAGGAGCCAGGAAACACACACACACACACACACACACACACACACACACACACACACACACACACACACACGAAGAGGCTGTGTGTTGACCAGACACTTAGAGTTAGGTTTGCTCTCATGTTGTCTCCGGGATGGTATTGTTTTCTTTATTTTTAAGAAGATGTTTGAAGTCCTTTAATGAGTTGGTGTTTATATTTCATGCCAAATGAGCACTCATTATTATCTACAGCTACAAAGGCGTGTGGTGTTTTCTGTGTTTAGGCAGCTAGTTTCAAAATCCAATAATAGCCTGTTTCACTAGACAAGAGTGGAAAAAGTTGTATGTAAATCAGGTTTCTGACAACTTAGTCCTGTTTCAAAAATCACTGGAGGAGAGACCAAAAGGGAAGGAACTTCTTATGAATTTTTTCATTTTGTTTTTGGTGAAATGAAACCATTCATGTACCACGATGAATAGAATTGCCTCCCTTCTAGACCATTCAAAGTTTATAAATTGAGATTTTGTGTTGGCATCTTTTTAGAGTCGGGATGCTTAACTGCTTGCCTGCCTGGCAGGGTTGCATTGCTTTCTTGTCTCTTCCTTTCATTCTTTTCCTTGGCCACTTTTAAGTGGACCGTGACTCACATAACTCATCAAATGCATTCGAAGCAGACCAAGATGTTCCCAAGAAACCTGGGCCTGGAAGTCATCCCAGCTGTGGGGGAAGCCACATGTTTCCTCACCCGGCTCAACAGGCAGAAGTCATTACAGGCGGCGGAGGAGGTCCTTGCTCAGAACAGCAGGTGGGAGCAGAGAGAACAGGTCCAGCCACCCTTTGTCCTCAGCCCAGGACACATGAAATAACTTCTGTTCACAAGAGTTCTTACAAACCACTTCCCTAGGGGTCTTTAAAAATAGCAATCATAAACACCTGGGGGTAGAAGAAATACAGAGGAAAGGACTTCCCCTATGCCTGGCCCACACCCAGGAGCTTCCCAGAGAGATTCTGAGGATTCGAGGATAGCAAGAGCCTGGAAGTCCAGAGCCAGACTGAGATTTCCTAGGATTTTGAGGAGTAAGGCACTGGCCAGATGGAATGTGACCTTCTCCTGTGCCCTCCCAGAGGGAACTGTCAGAACTTGGGTTTGACATGGGCCTCTGGTGCTCAGAAGAACAAAGGGGTGTTGGCCTGGAGGCTCCTTGTGTAAGATCTCCTTGAGGTCCCAGACCAGTCTTCTTGTGGACAGAGATGGCCAGCAGGAGTGTGTTTAACATCATGATAAGCCTGCAATGGAAATGGTAGATTCTTTCCTTTCTTGTTCTAAGCACGCTGTGGAATGAACAAGGCATTCTCTTTTCTTACCCTTGTGCAGAGAGAGGGCCCTTCACAGGAGAGTTCTAGAAGATGAGGAAGTTTCTAGATTTTTTTACACAAAGGGTGATGTGAAGGAGGAAACGCCTTTCCACTGTGGAGCAGAGGACATTCAGGGACCTGAAATCTCACATTACCTATCTTTCGTCCCCGCCTCCCCACCCCACCCTATTTTAGACACTGTCCTATCTTCCAAGTTCTTGCCTTATGTTTCCAGGGTCCAGTGAGAAAACCAGGGACCCATCAGGCAACAGAGAATTCACAGTTGGAGCCCTGAGGCTCACATTGTCGTTCTGGAGGCGGATGCCGTTTCTGCTTTCCTGTACATTGCCATCTGCTTATTCATTTACCAAACAGACACCTACTGAAATGATGACTCCGTACAACACAGACTGTGCCTGGGAGAGGTGACAGCCACGTCCTTGCCTGTGTGTGTGTGTGTGTGTGTGAGAGAGAGAGAGAGAGAGAGAGAGAGAGAGAGAGAGAGAGAGAGAGAGAGAATGAATATACCATTATAACATTGTTTTAGAGATTGGGTTCTATGGCATGATCTCAGATAATCACCCCACCACACACACACACACACACACACACACACACACACACACACACAATCACATGGCCTCCCTCCCTCTATTGAACAGTTGGGAAAATGGTAGGTCATCATTAATATAAGTCCCCATTGAAAGGCAGCAACTGCTAAAGGACACTGGGTAATTAGAGTGGCATGTGGAGCATGGTGGGCCAATGGTTCTTTGAGGATTTGTTTGCAAGTATACCATCATGGATCTATAACTGCACCTTGACATCTAGGCTCAGCAATCTAGACAACTTTGGGATTTCCCAGTAGCAGAGACTGGGGACTCTTCCCAGATTAGTCCAGTTCCCTTATAGTGGGGAGGGGCACAGAGCCTGGCCGTGGTTGGCTCTGTCCTGGGGACAACACTGTTTTCATCTGGGCTGTGACTTACATATTAATAACGCTGTTTCCTGCCGTCCTCAATCAGGGTAGGCTAGACATCCCCTGAGGCTTCCTGTCCTACATGTAAGCGCTTTCTTTCTCATTCTCTGCAGCGTTTCAGCTTAAACATCACTCTCTGTGAAGAATGTAAATGGTGGTTTGAGACTGTACAGAGCTAGACAGAGGATGGTAAGTAGCAGTTACATTACTTTCTCAGAAAAACCTGTGTAAGGATTTGACATATATATATATATATATACATATATATATGTGTATATACATATATATATGTCGTATGGAATTTGCATTTGCATCAGTCTCTTTGGAAGAGTGATTCTTAAATGAGGCTGTACTGGTTTTAAAACAAGATCAAATTTAATGTCCAAGTGCCCATTCTGTCACCCAGGAGGCAAAGTCACAGTGGCATGAATTAAACTATTTAACCCAGAAGTCATGGACAGCCTGTATCTGAGAGATGTTTTAACCTTTAAAATGTTTAAAAAAAAAAAAAAAAAGTCACCCACAGCTGCGTGACTTTCCTGTGAGGACAGATTTTCCCTTGGTTTCATAGGCTGGAATTGAGATGGACAAGGGCAGAACTCTCTAGAACTGGGTCTCCCATGTGTGGCATCTCTGTCCAGGCCCTCTGCTTTGGTTTTGCTGGTGCTGAAATTCCCTCTGTATCTAGTAAGTCCCGTTCAATGTGTGCCATCCTTAGCCAGTGGGATGTGGTAACAAAATGTCTCAAAGTCATACATGGCAATGCTCTTGTGTTTCTTCCCTTCACTCTTTATTCTCCCTACTGTCTATCTTTAGGGAGCGTGGGCTCATGAGGATGACAGGCCCATAAATAGGCAAATACAGAGAAATGGAGGCAGAGAACACAGGCAGACCAAGGGCCAACGTGAAACCTTAGACCCCACATATGGGCCATTGCCTCAGCGTAGTGCTGTCTGTGGCTGGGCATAAGTATCACTGAATCTACACTTAGTATTCAGAAAATGCTTGTTTTCAGGGAATAAATATGAAATACCTTGATAATGATTTTGTCAGTAATAAAGGTGATACCTAGGTAGCTTTCTCTGGACTTTGGTAGAGAAGAAGGGTGCTATTTGGGGACCATGCTGGATTCCAATGTGGGCAGTTAATTTAGCCCTCAATCCTGACAATGAAAAGAAAACGGATGGTGGGAATTGCTATGTATCAAAACTGATGGGCTATGAAGTGGAGTGTGTTAGGTGAGCTTCACTGGCATAGGGAGCTGAAAACTTAAGAGTAGAGAAGTGGGAAGGAAGGAGAGTTTTTGAAGACTTAGTTACGATCCCTGTTGCTGGGATGAAAAATAAACACCATGGCCAAAAAGTAAGTTGGGGAGGAAAGGGTTTATCTGGCTTACACTTCCCTATCATTGCTCATTATCAGAGGAAGCCAAGACAAGAACTCAAACAGGGCAGGAATCTGGAGATAGGAGCTGATGCAGAGGCCATGGAGGGGTGCTGTTTACTGGCTGGTTTCCCTCACTGGCTTGCTCAGCCTGCTTTCTTGTATAACCCAGGACCACCAGCCTAGTACCACCCACAAAGGGTTGGGCCCTTCCCCATCAATCACTAATTAAGACAATACCCTTCAGCCAGATCTTATGAAGGTATTTTCTCAATTGAAATTCCTTCCTTTCAGGTAACTCTAGCTTGTGTCAAGTTGACATAAAACTATCCTGCACAAAGATTGCTGAATGCAGATCCTTCTAGAACACTGAGTAAGGGAATCTATACTGAGAAGAAGCTAGGGAAGTGGCCAGATTGGTTGATGAAGGATTTGTATGTTGTGGCAAAGAACTTGGCACTGATGGTAAAGGCTATGGGACATCTTGAGGCTCTTAAGCAGAACGATGACCTTACTCTTCTAGGCTTTATTGCTAATACAAGAGAGATGCTGCTAGAAATGGACCGTAAGAGCAGACGAAGGAAGCTCATACAGGAGATTCTTGCCTTAGTCTAGATGGGAGATCAGGGTTCCTTTGCTGGGATTATACAGAGAAATAGTCTGATAGGTGGTATCATCTGGAGAGCCAGTCCTCAGAATTTATTGGTAAATTGCATGCAAGTGCTGGGAGAAAAGACAGAACTGAAGAGGAATCCCAAGTTCTTGTTGGATGAGTAGATGGGTGAAGGGACCCTTTGCAGAGATGGCAGAGTGGGAGCAGGAAGTAAGGAAAACTCAGATGTCCTGAGACTTCTCTACAGCAGCATCAGGTAAGCAGCTGGATACTAGGCCTGGCACTCAGAGGGTGTTGAACAACACACATGACCAAACACACTTGTCTGTCTCATGTTACTTTTGGGTAGGCATCACCAGATGTAAACGAGGGGGGAAAGTTTATTTTGGCTCATGTTTCCAGTTAATGATGGGAGGAGAAGCCATGGAACACAGCACAGCCTCATGACGTGATGGCAAACCAGGAGGCACTGTGGGCAGCGTGGAACCAGTGGCAGGTATAACTTTCGGAGACCTATATCTGGTGATCTCCTTCTGCCAGGTATGCCTCTTGTCCCAAAAGTCCCACAGTGTCCTCAGACAGCACCACCAGCTAGACACCACGAGGTCAATGAAAATTGTAAAAACTAGAGGCCACTAGCAAGACTTCCTTGCTATTGTTCGGTCTGAGATTAAATGATACAGACCCCCTTTGGAAAATTCTGCAAAGTTGGGTTAGAGGGATGGTCCAGGGGTTAAGACCACTTACTGCTCTTTGTAGAAGACCCAAGTACAGTCACTAGCACCCATATCAAGTGGGTCACAATGCTCTGTAACTTCAACTCAAGGAGCTCTCTTCTGGCCCTTTTCTGGCCTCTGTGGGCACCTGTCCTCATATGCACTACTCATGCACACACAAGCATACCCGTAATTAAAAATAAAATAATTAAAAAATTCTGCCTAGAAAAAAAATTATAAAGTATTATTTCATTTTGGGGAGATTCTCATCATTTCCAGGGTAATTTTTCCTTTCCATACAGTAGCTGGTTGTCAATCATTTTGGGGGGGGATGAAGAATGCAGAAGACTTTATTCACTTCAATGAATGTCTTTTAGAGAGAAAAAGGCTCTCTTTAATTAATGTGTTTATGGGACACAATAGCTTTGTAAAGACTCCAGTCCCTTCCTAACACACACAGCTGTGCTTCAGAGCCCGGTTCCTCACCCAGCCAAAGGGCCCCCCAGGGATCCACTATTCATCCAACCTCTGCCTCTCAGATTGCACAATGGAGCCACTTCCCTGCAATGCTCCTGCCTGCAGAATCTCATTCATCGGCCTGAAAGGGGCTGAGATATTTCAAGCTCATTTCAGGAATGTTTCATAATAAGAACTGGGGGAAAGAACATAATCTCATTTTAAAAGATTTCCTTCCTCTGCTCTGCTGATAGAATCAAACAATTGGGCATCCCATCTGTCCTGTAACCCGTCCAGATTGTGTGATGTGGTTTTGAAGTTATTGGAGTTCCTTTGTTCCAAGGCATCTCTGGGGAGGATTCTTTCCCCTTCATGGTATACACACTCTGCCATTTGATCCTTGGATTTGCAATTCCAGGAACAAAATAATGAGCCAGCACCGTAGGAAAATGTTACTCTGTTTCAGCAATCAGGACCTAGGACTGGAGAGTGAAGGTGATTGCTAAATGGTAAAATTGATTTAAAGGAACATTTTTCAAGGTAATAGGTAAACAGGGCTGGCAAGATGCCTCAGTCAGTGAAGGGTTTGCCATGCAAGCATGAGGACCCGAGTTCAATCCCCAGAGTTTACATAAAAGATCTAGGTTCAATATGGTGTGTGTGTGTATGCTTGTATTCCTAATGCTGGGCGGGAGGAGACAGAAAGATCCTGTTTGTGGAGGTATATACCTTTAATCTCAGCACTTAGGAGGCAAAAGCAGACAGATTTCTGGAGTTCAAGGTGAGCCAGGGCTATGTAATGAGACCTTGTCTGAAGAAAGAACAATAAAAAAGGACAAATAAGCACCCCTCCCCGAAACAAACAAAAAAAATGTACCCTGTATAAACACACACGTACACCTTGCAACACACTATTTAATAGGAAAATGCACAAATATTAAGAAATTGAAAACATTAATAAAAATCTACATTAAGGAATGCTCTCTGTGTAATGTGCTAACACGCCTGTCATGTCCCCTGTGGGCCATGTGTCTGTTCCAGTCTGCTGGTGACATTGCTTGCCTGTTGTCCTCTCAATACCAGAAGGAGGGGATGGCAGGCTATCACAGATCACCTGGATGGTCTTTCCTGGTTTTTATTGTGCCAGAACTTCTCTCCACAGTGCAGTTCAAGGGTCAGCAAAACTTAGAAATGGTCAAAGAGGAAATACTAGATTCTAGACCTGGGGTGGAGCTCAGTAGTAGAGCCTTATGTATGCGAGTGAAGCTCCAATTTGAACCCCAGCACCTCAAAAAATAAGTAAATATAAATATGCCTTTTAATTTAGATTTTTTTTTTCTTTGTTTGGGTTCTGGGATTAAATCCAGAGCCTTGGGCATGCTAGGCATTTGTTGCCAGCCAGCCCTAGAGTTTGTTGGCCACAGTCTTTTAATAACAACTGGATTCTGTCACATAGTACACAAGCTACCACCCATAAGATGCTAGAAAGTGGGGTGATTGCAACCCAGCCTAAGTGTTTACGGACATTGGAACCTGAATTGCAGGTCATACTCACGTATCACCAATTTTTTATTTTAGAAAAATTATTTTAAAAATAACTAACATTCTTATGCCCTGTGTTGTAGAAGACTAGACGATAGGCAGGTTGGGTGTGGCTCATGGGCTATTGTTTGCCAACTCTTTCTGGGTTTTGTGTGAATCTTACCCCTGGTGACTAGGGTTAGGTAGCTTTCTCTCTGCTATCCTGGTCAAATCCCTTGTCAACCAGCCACCATCACTGACATAGCATATAGGAGAAGGCCACGAGTGGATGGGTTCCTGTATTTGTGGCTTGTTATGCTAAAGTATGACCTGTAGAAGACTGCAACATTTTCAGGATGGAACACAGAAATAAACCACATGCCTGTCAAGAAAGCCAAATTTCTTGGCTTAATAAGGATCAGTAGAAACAAATAGGCCAAACCCTGAAGAAAAAGCTGGGGGTCCCTACTTCAGTTATAAAAAATCACAATTTCGCCTCACATAGCCAAGGTAACATTTGCTTTAATTAAAGTGGCAAGGTGATTATGGTTGGAAAAATTGACCCATCATGGTCTTTAAAAATCTGTGCACAGCCAGGTGATAACAACTGACTGAGAACTGGGGCAAACGAAATTGTGATTTGTATCTTCTTACTGTTATCCATCTTCCACTTTCTGGGCATCTTTCATACGGTGAAGATGAAGACATACAGCTTTGTAAGGTAAAGTGTGCTAATGTCAGCCCTTTGGTGTATCTGGTTATCTTTCACTCAGCAGGTTTCATATTAAGATTGTCCTTGAACATTGAGGTCTCCCTGAATCCCAAGCAGGCAGAAGGAAACTGGACTCACCAAGGTCTCAGGGGCACATCCTAATTCTGTGCCTGCAGACTTTTCAGAAGCCTCCTTCCTGTTTTCCTGTCTGGTTCCTGTCTTCCTCCCACTCATAGACTTAGCCAGTTTCCATCAGAGGTCTGAATGAATATTTCTTGCCTTTCTCTGTAGCATACTCATTTCTCTTTACAAGAATCTTGTGGTAGTTAACCGTCATTGCCAACTTGATGTGTCTGGAGTCACCTAGGACATACCTCTGGGTGTGTCTGTGAAGGTATTTCCAGAGAACTTAACTGAATTCTCACACTGGATGTGGGTGTCATCATCCTGGGGATGAGGTCCCAAACTGAATAAAAGACAAAAAAGGAGAAAGCCAACTGAGCACCAGCACCCATCTCTCTCTGATTTTCTGACCTTTGACAAAATGTGACCAGTCACCTCATGTTCCTGCCACCAATGCCTTTCTACCAGGTTGGATTGCATTCTCAGAACCAGGGACCAAAAGAAACTGTTCCCATTGAGCCTGAAGCTTGTCAAGTTATTTGGTCACAGCAGTGGATACTGATGTATGAAATCAACTGGAGAGAAAGGTTCCAACATGGAACTAAAAACTTTGGTCACACAAGCCATCAATTAGTTAACAAATGCCTCATTTCTTCTCCTGAACAGGGGATGGAATCCAGGGTCTTGTACATGGTAAACATTTACTACTGAGCTATATGTCCAACCCCCAAAGAGGTGTCTGAAGAGTCTCTCTGGAGAACTACCCTATAGCAGGTGCTGGAGAAGTACTCTGCTTCCTGTTTCCTGTCTACTTCCTGTCTATTTTCTGTCTGCTTCCTGGCTAGCTGTCATTTGCACTTCAGGATACAGTGTTGTAGCTGAAGAGTAAGGTCCACTGAAATGAGTATCAGGAAGGAAAGAAGAAACCGCCTGGGAACCTTGATGTTTGATGTTCTTTGCTAAGGCATGAAAGGAATGAAGGGTCCACACTGAGGTTGCAAAAGAGAGCCACACCCACTGGACTTGTCCCTATGTAAGTTCTTTCTCTATAGCTGCCTGGAATGCTGTTCCCCCAGATAACATGGCCAACTCCTTTACCCCTGATCACCACCTGTGCTGTGAAGCCTCCCTTCCCTGACCTGGCTTTTTAAAATTGCAGGTCCCACCCCCGCTGGAGCACTCCCTGCTTTGCTCCCATGAACTCTTTTCATCCTTCCTTTTTCTTTTGCAAATAGACTTGCCACCTTCCAATAAATACGGTACAAATATATTGGCTTACTTTGCATATGCATTGCTTGCTCTAGCCCTGCCAAAGCACTAGAACATAAATTCTGTGAAGAGTTATATCTTCATTATATAATGTGGTAAATAAGAATCTAGGAAATGATAGGCTGATGGATATTTATTCAGGGAGAAATCACTTACACCATAAACAGATGACCACCACAGGTTCCCATCCCAAGGATGCCTCCAGATGCTCTCTGTCTCCGACCAGGAAGCAAGAGATGTGAGCTGTGGTCCTGGACCACAGACTTAGTGACCCCTGGTCACACCCACACCTGTTCCCACATCCCAATGGGCATGGTCAGTGCAACAGGTGTGGGCAGGGTGGATATCTCACTACATCATGCATTGATGTCTCCTAAGTGACTGAAAGATGGTAGATGTTCACTAGATTCATATTCTGTGAATGCATGATTTGCTCACAAGTCTTTGGTGAATTGACCTCTGTTCACTATTATGGTTTGAATGTGAGATATCCTTCACATTTACAAGTGTTTGAGTCCTTGGTTCCCCAGATTTGCGGGGTGCTGTTTGAGGAGGATTTGGAACCTTGGGAGCAAAGTGCTGGCTGTCAGACTTAGACCTGCGGGGATGAACCTCTGAGGATTCTAACACAGGCCTACTTGCAGTCCTCTTCTCTGTTTCCAAGTCTCCAGACATGCTCTGCCACTGTGAACTCCACCATGACAGGCTCAAATCCCCCTGAAACTGTGGGCTAGCATCCTTTCTCTCTTAAGTTATTTCTGACTGGTCTTGGCAGTGAGAAAAGTGACCAGTGCACACATTCAGAAGCATCCTCCCACCCTAAGATGGTCTTTGCCAGCTTAAAGCAGGCAGTTCTTGTTTCTTCCTGTGGTTCCTGGTTCTTAAGTAGTCGGCCTGGAATCACTGAGGGGGAGAGTGTGTCACACACTCTCCACCACCACTGCAGACATTCCACTGCATTGGAGAGCAGGAGTTTGGATGGGTGTGTTTCTGACTTCAGCTGCTGAAGATAGGGAATGAATGGATGGAAGTGGGATTTTGGATAGGACTTGAATCAATGAAGTTAGGCAAATGAAAGCAAAATTGACAAATGTCCCTCATAGAATTCCCCATAGGTAGAAGACAACTGTAAGGAGTAAGGTTTTTTCCGCCCGCTGCCATCTCCCATCAGACAACAAACTGTTAGGGACCAGGCCAGCCCATGGGACAGGGCAACAAAGGTATAACAGGCAGGAAGGGCTGGATCCTGCAAACCAAGAAAGCACAGCAGGGAATGGCCTGATAGAAAGTGCATTTTAGAAGAGTTTCCTGAGTGCTCTAAACAGACCTCACAGCAATGGGGCCTGCTGGAAATTGTGACCATTGCCTGGTGAGGTCTGGATGAGTCAGTAAGGGAAAACCTCAAAACAATCTTTAAAGAATCAACAGAAGTTTCATTAGGAAAAACTCCAAATAGAGAGAAATATGTGACAGTATATTGTCATCTTTGTGTGTAACCTAGAATCAGCAACAGAAACAATAGAATTTTACTTGGGGTTGTTTTATTTCCAAATACCTCAGTGATTGATCATAATAGATAAAACACACACACATACACACATGCACACATACACACACATACATATGCACACTCTTACACACCCCTGTACATACACACCTCCTGCACACACACACACACACACACACACACACACACACATTTTTAATTGTTATAATGAGATCTGGGATTAAGTATTTGATCACATTTTCTTATAATTGCATAGAACCAAGACTATAATCCCATGTGACCCTCTGTAGATATTGCCATTCATTAATGACAAAAGGAAGGTGCTGCCTGGCTCAGGAATCTGTGATTGTAATCACTGCCAGCAAGTTATTTTAAACATTCATATTGGTTGGGTTGAGATGAAAAAAATGTTGTTTTATCTCTCTCCAAAGAAAACAAAAGCTTAAAATGTGGTTAATATTTGATGCCGACCATTCTTTGCAGATGATGGGCTTGTTAACCTCTCAGCTGGAAAAACAAAGAGGCAGAAGATGTAGTGTGAAAGAAACACTCTTGAGGAAACGATACCCCCTGACACCCAGTCTTTTCGGATTTCCACATTGCTTCCTGTCCCCAGACATCAGCTTTGCTTTTGTTTGTGTGTTCTCTGGTCTGACCTGGTGTTGCTTTCTGTGTCTGTCACTTCTCAGGTCCAGGGTGATGTCAGTTTCTCACCATCCTTGTCACTCACCGAGTCTTTCACAGGGGACTTGTTAAAATGCCAGTGCAGTAAATACAACCCATTCCAGAGCCTCTGTTTTAAAACAGCAACTCAATGAAGTTAAACCATGCAGAAATGAAGTGTCTTGTATTCACTGAATAATGAACCCCACCTCCACACTGGACGGGGCCAAGACGGACCTGACATTGAGTCACTGCTCTAGTATAGATGATCATACACCAGCAAGATTCCATTCACTCTGAGAAATGTGTCATTTTCCAAATTAACTTACATAAATAATACAGTAGTTCCAGAATAGCTTGTGCATTCTTCAGAGGCTGTGGTTATAAGGTGGTGGGATGCTGTAGTTGAACTTTTTTGTCAGGACAATTAGCTCCCCAATAATGACATGGAGACTTGTTATTAAGTATGAAAGCCAATAGTTTAGACTTGCTTCTACCTAGCTCTTATAGGTAGGTAGAAACCCATATCTTTTCATCTATGTTTTTTTACATGGCTTAGTTACCTTTACTCTCTACTGCCCCTGCTGTTTCCTCTGGCATCCCTACCTTTCTTCTTCCCATTGTCCTCTCTGCCTGGAAATCCTATCTAGCTAGTGGCTGTTCAGCTTTTTATTAAACCAACCAGTCTGACATATCTTCACCATGTACAAAAAGATGATCTTAACTGAGATGGGACCCAAGTGACAGGAGTTCATTCTAGATGTGGAGACCAGGAGACAGAGCACTTTCACCCAGTTCCTTGGGGGAGAAGTTTTATTCATCCTAATGTACAATTCTTCATTCAGTCTCATCTGTAGTATATGTCTGTCTCATGAAGACAGATGTCATGTTTCTTTTTTCGTCATTCTCTTCAGATTCATTTTTAATTGCACAAGTGAGACATGAACGTGTTCTCGTCATGAAAGTAATTAATTCTGTGGATGAAGGAAAAAACCATATTAATTCTAGCTGTAGTATTAAGAGGTGGGGCTCTAAGAGGTTAAGTCACAGAGCTGGGTTGGTGTAGAGACCTTATGAAAGCACAATGTGCCTTAATTTCTTTTTCCTTCTCTTCCACTGTGTGAGGACTTGGGCTTTGTGCCTTTTGGAAGATAGAGTTGAAAGTGCCATCTTGGAAGCAAAGACTGGGCTTCTTCCTAGACATCACACCTACTGGCATCTTCATCATGAATTTTTCCCAGCCTAAGAGAAATGTGTTGTGAGAAGTACAGCCCATTGTTTAAGAAGTCTTGGCCGTGAAGTTTTGCGAATAGATGTAAGGCAATCCTGCAATCAC
This sequence comes from Phodopus roborovskii, assembly GCF_943737965.1. Lineage (NCBI taxonomy): Eukaryota > Metazoa > Chordata > Mammalia > Rodentia > Cricetidae > Phodopus > Phodopus roborovskii. The sequence continues at coordinate 16,525,441 of NW_026126485.1, read as the reverse complement.
TAACCCATTACCTTCCCCTTCAGGTAACCCTGTGATTACATTGAAACAGCTCTAAATCTGTCCAGGTTTTCTCAAATGCATTTGCATGATCTCATTTCCACAGTCATCTAGTCATGCAATTACATCAACAGCAATGCTTTCCCAGGCGCTCTGCAGCTTGCAGCTTCCAATTAACTGTGTCTTGGGAGCCTCTCCATAAAGTCATTTGTGTGTTCTTTCCCACACAAATCTTTGTGCTCCCCCCACCCCAGCTTGCTGTATTGTTTTTCAGATTTTCAGAATTTCATCATTATTTTTTAAAAAAATTTAAAAGGTGTATTAGTGAGGATTGTTAGTCACCATATGAGTGCTGGGAATCAAACCTGGGTCATCTTCAAAACTAACAAGTGCTCTTAACTGCTGAGCCATCTCTCCAGTTCCTCCTTAGTAATATGCAGAACTATTTGAGGGGTGGCTGAAAGTGGGTTGCTTAGATTTAGGACTAGCCCCTTCCACTATGAGCAAGACTCACGGAAAGACTCCCTCTCCCATGATCTACTGCCTCCAATTAGGCCCCACCTCCAACCATCTCCTAACTAAGGCTGTTAGATTCTGACTTCATCAGTGGCTGGATCCATTGCTGACATCACAGCCTTCAGCATTTGAACACTTTCAGGAAGCCTGTTAGTGGCAACCAAGCCCCTAACACAGCAGCCTTTGGGGGAAAACACTTTCAAGCCAGTCTACAACAGAGTTCTCAGTGCGTGTATTACAATTTAAAATTTCTGATCAGATAATCCCCGCATTCCTGCCATGTCTGACTGGCTCTAGAACTCAGTTTGTCTTTTCATGTTCATGTGGTGTGCTCACGTGTGTAAGTGTGGGCATGTGACTTTCTGGTATGCCTTCTAATATTGGTAGAAAGATGGACATGCTAGGCCTTTAGTAATGTGGTAGTGAGGTATGTAGACAGGGGAAACATTTTGTAGTGATTGGGTCATTGTCTTTTTAGGGAGACTGTGTTCCCAGATTGTGACCTTAGCAAGTGCTTTTCAACTCACCTTAAGAAGTGCAGGAATAGCCAGGCGGTGGTGGGACACACCTGTAATCGCAGCACTCCGGAGGCAGAGGCAGGAGGATCTCTGTGAGTTCAAGGCCAGCCTGGTCTACAGAGCTAGTTCTGAGATAGTCAGGGCTACACAAAGAAACCCTGTCTTGAAAAACAAACAAACAAACAAACAAACACAGAAGCATAGGAATAGTAAGAGAGGATTGAAGTGGAATATTTGTAGTCCCTCAGGTAGGACAGGCTCTGAGGAAACCCAGGCAGGTGAGACAGTGGTTAAGTACATTCTCCTCAGGAAGCGGAGGCAGGAGCATATCTTTGAGTTGAAGACTAGCCTGCACTATATGAAGAGACCCTGTCTTAAAAAAAAAAAAAATAAGTTTCTCCCCAGGGCAGACATCATTAGGAAAAAGAATGAACACCCTGGTGTGTTTCTAAATGGTCCTTTCCCTTCTTGCCAGAATCAGCAGAGAAACTTTCCTCCAGTACTCACTGTGAGTTCCTGATGGCCAGGCTCCAGAAAGTAATTCACAAAAGTACAGGGCCCAGTGTGACAGAGTCCTCTGGAGATTGTAACGCTCAGGTTGGTCCATCTCCAGCCAAGCAACAATCAGCTAAAGGTTCCTACTTCAGCTCCTGGGTCATCTCTCCAATTTGTGGTAATGACTTTCTCATGTCTTTTCCATATGGAAAAGGGTTGTCACTTTTGTGATTCTGTGCAATGTTCTTTGCTTCTAAGACTAGATGACTGTGGGTTAGGTTTAATGACTGGTAAATCCCTACTGAGGTGGGATGCTAAATGCAAGCCAGCAGACAGCAAAGACTCCAGAGCCCTTGTGTGCATTGCTTCTTGTATTTTTAATTGTATGTATGTATCATGTCATATATTATATAAATTATATTATATTATATTTATTACATGTGAGTGCCCTGTCTGCATGTATGCCTGCATGCCAAAAAATAACATCAGAACCCATTATAGATGGTTGTGAGTCACCATGTAGTTGTTGGGGATTAAATTCAGGACCTCTGGAAGAGCAGCCTGTGCTCTTAACCACTGAGCCATCTCTCCTGTCCCTTCCTGGGTGTTTTTATTCATCAACAAAAATACCATTGGCCCTACCAAGGCCTCCACCACAATGTGGATCTAAGCATATGTTAGTTCTCCTTCTCCTTGTGCCCCTGTGATCCCACAATGCTGTCCTCCACTAAGCACACATTTCTTTTCTTAAGTGTGTGTTACACGTGCACATATATTGCTCTTGACCTTATTTCCTTGAGACAAAGTCTCTCACTAAACCAGAAGCTTGGTGTTTTGACTAGACTGGCTGGCCAGTGAACTCTTAGGATGTGCTTGTCTCTCTCTACCCCCAGGCCATCGTTGCAATCTGTATAACCACATCCAGCCTTTTTATGTGGGTACTAGGGATTTGAACTCATGTCCTCAGCTTGCACAGCAAGTGTTCTGATCCACTGAGCATCAACCCCTGAATGCATTTCTTTAGCCTTTTTCCAATCCTTTGCTTCCCTGCTCTCACCAACCTCAATCCTGCCAGGTCAGCTAGTACTCTGAGCACTGCAGAAGGCTATAGAAATCCCTCGACGCTGAAGGCAGAGGTGGGGGCAAGGGTATATGTGGCAATCATAGCTGCTCTCCGTCTCCTTCCAGAAAGGCTACCTTTGTTTCACTGCTCTCTGTGGGACACACCCTAGCCATTGCTCTGCCTCTTCCCACACCAGCCTCCCTGTTTGTCTCCTATAGCTCACTTCTGCCTGTCTTCTAAGTTGTACATACCAGCTCTCCACCAGGGGAGTGAGGCGATGTCTTCAAGGAGGCTTGTGGTGGTGGGAGGGCTGTTTCTGCAGTGCAGCGAGAGCATCCCTAGGAAAGGCAGTGGCCACTCATGCCAGGTGTCCCCTCTAGGCTCCCACCCCTGGGATGTCCTGACTCATTCTGGTTGAATGCTCCACTGTCTAGTCATTGGGATGTTTAGGTTCCCACATCTGGTTTTGGTTCTGAACCTGTTTGGCCAGGCAATTGCCATCTACCTTACATGGTAAGGTCTTTAATGCCAGAGAGAGAGAGAGAGAGAGAGAGAGAGAGAGAGAGAGAGAGAGAGCAACACAGTTCTGTGGGGCTCTCATTGTAGAGTGAATAGCTTAGAATCATAAGCAATTCGTAGATACCTAGTAGATGTACCTGGCAGTGAAATGCAACAGGAAATTATTCTAATTATGCATTTCTTGGGCTTTCTTGGATTTGTACCTTGAATTTGGTGGAGAGTAAGTAGAACTGGGGTGGGATTGGTACTTCCTTTAAATTTCCTTCAGCAATCCAATTTCTAATTTTCACCTACCCAGTTCCTTGGGGTCTGATCTCAAGTGCAGCTTTGAAATGAGAATCAGAACCAAGTGAATTCCCATGCCTACCACTGGGAGAACATGAGTGAGGTCACCTCGTACTTGGCACTGAGATATTACAGGACTACTTGGGAGCCTTGACGTCTACACGAGGAAGAACATTAGGGTCAGGGACTCGTTCCCCAGCCTAGGCATTACCAGCCTCCTTATGTAATGAAGGCACATTGCTGGCTGTCAGGCGGTCCCTCCCTACCACAATCTTTCCCTTCCTTTCCTTCCCCCTTTCTCCCCTTTCCTTTTATTCTCTCGCTTTTCCTTTCCTCTCTCCTCTCTTTTTTTCCATGTGTGTGGCTTTGTGTATATGTGTGATATGTGTGTTATATGTGTATATATGTGATCCAGCCATTCTGGTTACCCTCCCCTTTTGTACCTTTGCCCTCTTGGCTGCTGCCCCTTCTTCCCCTCTCTTCCCCTCCCTCCCCTCCCCTCCCCTTCCCCATCTCCCCACATGGCCCAACCCAGTGTAGTCGTGTGCGCTCTGTGCTCTCCCAGATGTCTCTGCCTCTGGCTATCCTCTCCCACTTATCTATAACAAATTCTTCTCCACCTTACCTAGGAACATCCATGTTCTTTCCTTTCTTTTTTATCTATTTTGTCATTCAGTCTTCACCCCACAATATTGGGGTTACAGGAATATACAACCATGCCTGGATTCTACATGGCTGCTGGGGATTTGAACTTGGGTCCTTTTGTTTTCACAGCAAACACCTTTACTCACTGTTATTTCCCTAGCCCCAGGCTTTTATTTTAGACACTTATTGGTTTAGAGTTCCTTTTGTTGTTAAATTTCCTTTAAAGAAATGTCCAAGCAGAAAATAATTTCCTGTAGCCTTGTGCTCTTCCCCATAGCCCTTAAAAGACATGATCAGAAAGTGTCACCCTGATAATTGCCTTGGGTGTATTTGAAAAGAATTGAGTTAAGGACAGAGGCATAGGCTGGAATCCTGGCCAGAGCCAGTGCCTCATTTTGTGACTCTCAGACACTAGAGAAGGCCAGACTGTGGTTTCCCTGTTCAAGATTAAGATTCTAAGACAGGACTCACAATGATGGTGGTGCCCCTGGGTGACCTGGAAGCAAAACAGTGCAGAATGGGGAGGCGAGTTTAAAGGATTTGCCCCAGGTCACATAGCTCAGCCTTAAAAAGATCCTGTCTCACTGACTGCTGCCTTAGCAGAGAGGAAGTTGAAGGAGCCAGCTCCAACACAGTGCTTTGCAAGCTGCGTTAAGTCTCCCAAAAGGAGCTTTCTTTCCCTCTTGTGCTGGGAGAATACAGTTTCTTCCTGGTTCTGTCCATGCATGGCAGCTTTAGTGTGAGCTTCCACCACGGCCTCAGACAGGTCAAAATGCCCAGAGCCTGGCTGTTGATGGCAGCACAACCCAGCTGGCCTCCTGTGTGTTCCTGTGGATGTGAGCTTCAAAGCACGACAGAAGAGCTTTGGTGGTGGACTGACTGAAGGGTCCTGTTTGAGCTCTGGGAACAACGCTGATCAGGAGGAGGGGTGAAGGAGGACAGTATAGGGTAAGGAATAGGTAAAGACATGAGGGTGTGTGTGTGTGTGTGTGTGTGTGTGTGTGTGTGTGTGTGTGTGTGTGTATGTGTGTGTTAAGGAAATGAAGAGGCCAGGAGAAAGGTGGACCCCTTGTCCCATTTACTTTTATTTTAGGACAATCTTCCTGTGGCTTTATCTGTCTCTGCCCCCACCCCCAGCCCATGGCTTCCACCATGCTCCCTAGTGTTCTAACTTTTCCTTTCTGTGTATTTGAGTTCCTGGATGGCTTTGCCTTTTGTCTGTTTTCCATCTTAGCAGCCCCCCACCTCCCTGCCCCCTTGCTGATTCCTGCAGTTTCTAGAACATACTTTAGCCTCAGTACACTTCTTAGGACTTGAGTAAAAAGCTTTGTTTTTAAAAGAACATTTCTTCTGCTTCTCTCAAAAGAAGTCCTGTGTCCAATTTTATTGTCCCTTCTCACTTACTACTTACTTCTTTCTTCCTGTTCCTGTTTACACAGAGTTGGTCTGTGTGTAATTGACAGTTTTACTGAGATATGATTCACTGTGCAACCCATCCATTTAAAGTGCACAATTCATTGGGCTTCACTATCTTCCAAGGTTATGTGACTACCACATTTTACATCCTTCCAAAACATCCTGTGCCCATTAGCAGCCAACTCCATGCATTTCCAACTCCTGGCAACTGCAAATGCATTTTCTTTGTGTGTACCAGATCAAGGGATATGTTTTGAATAAATGGAGTCTGATAACATGTAGTCTTTGCCTCTGGCTTCTTTAACTCAGTCTAATGTTTTTACAGTTCCTTGGTGTGGTAGCAACCTGTGATGAAAAGAATGCTAAAATCATATCGAAGATCTCCAGACACACCTTGGAAGAGACGAGTTAAACACCAGCATTCAGCAGGAGTCCAGCTTAGAATTTTTTCCCCTTGAAAATCTTAGTGCTCCCAACACCCTCTCTCTTCCTATCCTCACCCCACCCCACTCCCCATGTAGTCTTTCTGGGAGGAAAACAGCCTTGCCCTGCATGGCCACTGTGCCTATTAGGTTGTTTCTATGCTTGAATATTTCAGTTCTATTCTTGGTGGAGAAGGGAAGACAGAGGGAAATGATTTAGTTATTGCAATTTAAATGAGTTCAAATGAAAAATCAAGAGGCAAGAGCTAGACTGAATTGGCTTTTTCAAGTAGAAAAGACGTTATCAAGTCAGAAGATGAAAAGGGCCCAAGACATTGATAGGACAGAGTTTGAAGCTAATTGACATTGAAGCCGGATGCCCTAACAAGATTGAAAAAGAGCCTGCATGCTGAGGAGCTGAGAGTCAATTTTGGTAGAGTTTGCATGGTGAATTTTTTGATTGTCTTCATTGTCCTAGCAATCAGAAACCTCTGGAATGCCTATGGTACAATGTAACCCAGATTATAATGTAGGGACAGAAACTGCTGTCCAGGTTGAAAATCAAGGATTATATTCCCCTGGCAATATTACAAAGTGTGAGCCAAGAAACAAATATATGAGCAGAGTGGGAAAGTTTGTCCATTGCAAAAGTAGCTCTAGAAGTATATTAATAGTTATAAATCCATTAAAGTTAAATATGAACCCTGTGATTAATGTGAGTCATTAACAGAAAACAAAAGAGAAAGGCCACCTGAAAGCCCCAGGGTATCTGACATTAGGCCAGGCTGTGTTGAGTTGGCTGAAAAGACAGAAGAAAAGGCTGTACAGACAGGCTGGTTGCTGCTGTGAATTCTGAGCTCCCCAGGTGCAAAAGCTCACACCAGAAAATTCTCATCTCTCTGTGTCAAGAAGTAGTATTGGCTGCCAGGCGTTGGTGGTGCACACATTTAATCCCAGCACTGGGGAGGCAGAGACAGGCAGATCTCTGTGAGTTAGAGGGCAGCCTGGTCTACAGAGCTAGTTCCAGGACAGGCTCGAAAGCAATACAGAGAAACCCTGTCTCAAAACACACACACACACAATACGTATTGTTGGCTGTGCCCCTGGGGTTCCCCACATCAACTGCTTTTCTTTACCATCTTTGTAACTCCTAAGATCTGAAGCTCCTTTCCATGTGGTTGTCTAGAAACAGGCTAAGCAGTTAACCAGAATGTTCTACTTAGAATTAATCTATTTATTCAAATTCTGAACGCTCCAGGGCAATTGAGCTGGGTCACAGTGATGGCTATAATTGTTATGGCCCTGCTCTTGGAAACAGACATGGTGTGTATTTATTTATAATTGAGGAAATATCTGTGACACCTTCAAAGGTGTTTGGGAGTCTTCATTTCTTTTCTCCTTGTTGGGGGTGGGGGAAGGGAAGATACAGCTGCCACAAGCTGAGGGAGGATGTCCTTCTGTGTGCTGTGAATACATGTTTCTCTTATTGGTTGATGAATAAAGCCATTTTGGCCAATGGACAGGCAGAGTGTAGCTAGGCAGAAAGTATAGACAGGGCTACCAGACTAGGAAAATGCTGGGAAGAGGAACAGAGAGAGTAAGTCACAAGATAGATGCCATGTAGCTGCTAAGGTATCAAGAGACCTGGGCATCACAAGTAAGGTTAATAATTAAGAGAGAGCTAGCCAATAAGAAGCTGTATTAATGAGTCAACCATCTGGAATTAGATTTTGATTATTATGTACATGTAAGTGAAAAATTAAGAAATATTTCACTTGAACTATGGATCAAACTACTGTAAATTGTGAGAATGTGGTTTGGTAGTTAATATACACATTTTGATTCACAGCAGAATTTTTTTGACAGAAAATTCTGATGGCCTTAATTGTAGTAAATCCCAAGTACTATTTCCTAGAATATATTTCAGTTATGAGTCATCATGGATGACTATATTAAAATTGATTTTGGGATGGTTGGGGAAATGGGAGAATGGGATGAAGAGGAAACTGGGATTAAATAAAAATTAATTGCAAAAAAGAGCAAGGAGAAGAAGGAGGAGGAGAGGGAAAAGAAGAAGAAGAAGAAGAAGAAGAAGAAGAAGAAGAAGAAGAAGAAGAAGAAGAAGAAGAAGAAGAAGGGGAAGGAGAAGAAGAAGGGGAAGGAGGAGGAGGAGGAGGAGGAGGAGGAGGAGCCTGTGTTATCAGCCAACGGTTTATAATTAATATAAGCCTCTGTGTGTTTATTTGGGACTAACATCTACAGGACCAAGTGGGACAGAAAGTGCCATCCACAGCAAGCATCTTAAGGAAGAATTTATCTTGGCTCATGGTTTCAGGGGATCATAGTTCATCATGGGGTTGGGGCCTCAAGGGAAAGTAGAGTAGCTCTGTCCATAACTGGGGGCATGAGACCACAGCTTGTCTTGGTGACTGCAGACCAGAAGCAGAAGAAACACACTGGACCCAGGGAGGAGTAATATTCAAGGCCTGCTTCTAGCAACTTACAAGTCCCACCTCTTAAAGAGCCCAAGGCCTTTAAAATAGTGTGGCAAGCTGAGGACCAATCGTTGAAAACTCAGGTCCAGTCTGTGTGGACTATTTCAGGTTCAAACCTTAGCACCCTGCATGAATTGGCAACTGATGAATGAGACTGTCCCTGTTTTTTGTTTTTGTTTTCGTTTGTTTTGTTTTTTAATGATTTTTAAAAAATGAATTCTCAACCCCCCCCCTTTTTTTTTTTTGCAAAGTGCTTCTAGCCACTTGGCCATTTTTCTGGACCAGGCTAGAACATCTCATCAAACTGAGATAATGTGACAGCTCTTTCAAAGGGTTTTTCTTTTTCTTATTTTTAGTCTGACAAAACAGTCATAATGTAAAATCACTATTAAAACCACCTTTAAGATTATTGAGCAACTATAGCCATCATCTATTTCCAGAATATTTTCCTCTTCAAACTGAAACCACAGCAGCTATGGCAGCTACCTGATCAAGACCTGCAGAAGCTATAGACAGTTAAAATTTCATCTAAAAAAAATTGTGCCCATCAAACTAACCTCCATTTTTTTTTTTTTTTTTGTATCCCTTCATCATCTCTGACAACTACATTCTAGTGTCTGTACTGATAGATTTATTCTGACTAGTTCATATAAGTGGGACCATAATGATTTGTCTTTTGTGGCTTGCTTTTTAGACTTAACATAGTATCTTTTTTGTTGTTTTGGAAACAAACTCTCACTACATAGCCCAGTTGACCTCAAAGTGGCAGCAGCACCCCTGACTCTGCATCTTTAGTTATGGGTGGGTACCGCTATTCCTGGCTCACTTTAGCATAGCACCTTCAAGGTTAATCCAGGTTGGGCCATGTGTTAGAAGTTACATTTGTGTTCCTTAGTGGTATTTTTCATTTATTCTTTGAAAATTTCACATGTATAGAGTGTATCTTGGTCGAGTCCATATCCCACTCTCCTCTCCAGCATGCTCTGGACCTCCTAACACATCTCCCTTCCAACTTCACATCTTTTTTAAAAATTTGTGTACAGTTATCCACAGGGCTGTGGGACTATCCTCTGGACTCAGGGATCCAAATAGTAGCCACCACCCCTAAGTGGTTTTCTTTCCCCCAGTAGCCACCAAGTACCATAGCTCCTCAAGTAGGTGTGTGGTCTTGGGAGTCCCTCCTCCTTTCATATTTTTTAGATGAAATTTTAACTGTCTATAGCTTCTGCAGGTCTTGATCAGGTAGCTGCCATAGCTGCTGTGAGTTCATGTGTGTTCATGTGTGCAACAGTCATGTCACATGTATATGACAGCACTTCACAGCTTTCTTCTCATGCTCTAGCTCACACATTCCTTCTACCACCTTTTCCATGATGTTCTCAGAGCCCCTTGGGGATTAATATGAATGTCCCACCTATTGATGAGCACCCACAGTCACTATTTCCAGCACATCAAACTGTGAACTACTGCCCACTGCCAGACCCTGCTTCTCTAACCAAGACAGAGTGGCACAGATCTGGTGCCCCACACCCTGATGGTTGGGCTTCTGGGGTGTGGCTTTCATGGCAGTGTGGACTCTGTTTTATTTTATTTTTTTAATTTAAAGTCCTCCCAACGTCTTTTCCTCACTCTGTTGTCATGGTCCCTTGAGGAAAAATGCATGGTCCACTCAACATGTACATTAGGCATAACTTAATGGAGAGACTATTTGCAAAGATAGGGGCAAAGAAGGAAGGATGGGAGGAAGGGAGACAGGAAGGAAGGAAAGAAGGAAGGAAGGAAAGAAGGAAAACTAGAGAGGGGAGCCCAGTGGATCACAGCACCCTCGGTCAGTCTTAGGTTGGAATCTGGACTTCACGTTAGATGATGTCATTCTGTCAATGTTGGGTTTCTCGGGTACCTTGCTGGTACTGGTTTGAGCTGTGAATGGAGGAAATCGTGTTCTTAGACATTCTCACATGCAGTTTGAAACTTCGTTTTGAATGAGGTGGGAATGGTAGGCAGACAGGGAGACCCAGGTCGAGCTAGAGTAGCTAATGTGGCAGAGGGTCAGCCCCTGGGATGGAGCAGGGATCCAGCTCTTTCTGTGGTCTTGTTAGGGGAGCTTTTCTGTTTTAAGAAAAAGTTAGAGGAAGGAAGTGTTCTTGGATGATATCTTCTTACATCAAGGAGGAACACCAGGCTGACAGTCCCTCTGGTTGATTGGCAGCCTCCCTAAAGCAACCAGAATGCCACCTGGCACTTTAGCATTGTTAGCCATGGTTCCTGGCTATCATGGAAAGCCTTACACACAGTGCCATAATAGATGTAAACCTGTTCTGGTGGGGCTTAACAAGATCTATGACCAGGATTTATGACTCGCCCTGAGAAGGCCCATCAAACCTGGATGACATCTTTAGGTCCTCTTTGGAAAAAAATGGGGAAAATACAACCCTTTCTATGATGCAGTGGGTAAGAGTCAAGAATTAGAACTGCATCTCACTATTTTATGGGCTACCTCTATTCTGTTTTATAGGTCAACTTGAAAATACGATCTTTTTTCATATGTGGGCTGCCACAAATGTATCTGGTGGTTAGAGTTCTTTTACAGTATATGATGTGAACTTTGTGGATTTGTTTGTTTTCATAATAATACTGTATCTCTTGGCTAGAGGAGGGAGAGAGAGAAGAAGGGAGGAAGGAGGAAAGAGTCAGAGGAGGGAAGAGAGGGAGATCATCTCTCTGCACTGAGTTCTGATAGGAGAGGGTTTCTTAATCTTGTTCCAGTTGTGTCTTTTAGGTTTGGGTACAAGAGGACACACTGATGTTATAATGTGCCCCAGAGCACTGCACATTAATGGCATAAAGTCATTCCTAATCCAGGACAGCCGGCAACAGCCGTGCGGACAGGGGGTTGTAAACAAGGTGCATCCCACTCAACCCATGAAGATGCATCCCTAACTCAATTGACTCTTAGCTAAAACCTGGTGCCACAGCCACTGTGTTTTATGTGAGTGGTCAGGGAGGATGGAGAGAAAACAGGAGCAAAAAGGGAGGTCTGAGTCAACTTCAATGAAAACATCTCATTTTAACAAGTGCAAGAGTCAGTAGTGGTGGCTCAGGCTGTGACCTCTGTACTTGGCAAGGACTTCTGTAAATTTGAGCCTATCCTGGTCTACACAGAAAAATGCATGACCAGATCTACACAGTGAGAAGACCCTGCTTCAAAAAGCTAGGGAAAAGGGGGGGGGGATGGTGAGAGAGGAGGAAAAGGCAAGAAGAAGAAACAGAGGAAGAAAAGGCTGTGGCCCATGAACAAAAAGTTGAGATGACCCTCAGGCTTTGTTTCTAGCCAGCTCCGGTAGGGAAGGAGCAGGGCTAGGATTCTTTATGCTCCAGGAAACTTTGCCCTTGGGCTATGTTAGATGAGGACGACTATCGGACTGTTGGAAACATGGTTGTCAAGAGATAGTGAAGTACAAGTGTTAGAGCCATTTTAAACACAGGAGCTTTGAAATGGCCTTTGCTAAAACACATTGACTCCTGTCATGGGCTCATAGGTAACTAAAAACAGGTTGGAAGCCTATTATCACCGCCTTTGTATCTATCCCCTTTCCTGTGGCTGAAGGCACAGAGATACATGATTGCCCTAAACATGAAGTCACTTTGGATTCCAGAAATGGTAATCCCACTCTGGAAGGACCATTATCCATGAAGGTGAGACTACAGGGTGGGACAGATGTAGCTGTCCTGTAGGAACTAGCTCTATGCCCTCAAGCCATGACAAGGACTTCTCAGACCTTGCAGAACCAGAACCCAGGTAGAGGACAAGAACCACACTTTGACCAGGACTTGTCTATTTAAAACTAAAGCTCATGTTGGTATCCTGAAGCATACTTCGAGTTGCTAGATCCCTTTCCTTATTCCTTTCAGAAATGTGGCCACATGGAATAACTCTCACCTCTCTGCTTTTCACCATTACTTGTCTCTTAATTGGTGTATTGGTGATGGATGGCTGAGCCTTGCTTTTAGAGGCTACCAGAGCTCCAGCTTCCCGGAAAACTCAGTTGTAATTTCGCAATAACCAATGCTAAGTGGACAGATGAATCCCCTTAAATAAAGTGCCCACAAGGAAAAAAGGACTGAGGTCAGAACCCTGGGCAGTGTGTGTGTTCGTTGTGAGGTGTAGAAAGAGATGCCTTCCCAGCTTTGGCTCAAGGAATCGGGTAGAGTTAGAGAATGATGACTGTGAGTGGAGAATGAGTCTGGATTGCCAGGGGTCTTTGCCATTTAAAACAGAAACATTTCTATTGATCCTCTCTCCCTCTCCTTCACTCCCTCTCCCTCTCCCCTCCCCCCCCTCTCTCTGTGTGTGTGTGTGTGTGTGTGTGTGTGAGCACCTGTGAGTGCATGTCACGGCGCCTGTTATTCCACACCTTCTTCCTTATTTGTTGTCAAGTGTGGCATACATCAGGCCAGCTGTCCTGTGAAGTCACTGGATTCCTCTGTCCCCGCCTCCCATTTTGTCCTAAGAGTGCTGGGACTAGAGACACACTTGACTATGCCCAGTTTTATGTGCATTCTGGGGAGCAAAGTTAGTTCCTCTGCCTGTGCAGCAAGCCCTTTCCCCGCCAAGCCATCTCCCCAGCCCGTAACAGGGAGTTTCTGATAATGCATGTGTTTAAATATTTAAAACCAGACACACAGTTATTGCCACTTTATACAATTATAAAATGAAAACATCTTCAGGACTGGCAGAAACCTCAACACTCATAACATTAAAATTAGCATTCAGTGCAACAGATGGTATTGTTTCGCTGGAATGAAATCATTACTGTGGGAGTTAACGGTAGAGAAACCCATTTATATGGAGCAGCTCTCACATCTTGGTTTGGTTATGTTGATTTCACGCATAATGTCCATCTTAATCTCTGTTGATATTTTTCTTTTTTGGCAGAGTTGATTTTTTTTTTTTTTTATGTTTTCCTTCTGTCGTTTAACAAGAGGGAGTCTAATATGCATCCCAAATATGGTGGCAAGACATTTAAAAATATCCTCTAAAAAAGGTTCATTCACTGATGGTTTGCTGTGCTACCATTAACAACCTGTGGGAAGCTGGTGTGTGTCTGCGTCCACACCCCAGGAGTCTTACATTATATGCACTTGCTGTATAATACGGAACCAAATGCTGATGCATGCTCTTTTGAGATCTCTATGCTGTACCACCAGGTGTATTTTCATGGCTCACTTCTCTCACCATTATTTCCAAAGCTTTGCAAGATATTCAATTTCATGTAAAATTTCAAATGGCCCATTAATTTGTAAGTATATAAAGGAAATGACTAAAAATCTATAATGAATAAAGTTGTGTGCCAGAGGAGAGAGGAGATAAAGGAGAGATAGACCAGCTCACTTTTATTCAAAATAAGGTGTCAGAATTATGTAAAGAACTTACTCCCCACGCTGGGAAGATGGCTCAGTGGGTAAGAGTGTTTGCTGTGCAAGCATAAAGACCTGAGTTCATATCCCCAGCATCCAAGCAAGAAGGCCACATGTTCCTCTAACTGAATTGTAGAGGATAAAGATAGAAGGATCATAGAGGCTTACTGGCTGCCAGCCTAGTTCCAGATTCAGTGAGACCTGTCTCAAGGGAACAAGGTGGAGAGTGATAGAGCGGATCACTTGATGTCCTCATCTGGCCTCCACATGCAGGCATGGGCACACACATACTTTCATGTACATGCACATCCCATCCATACTACATCACACACACACACACACACACACACACACACACACACACACACACACACACTGTACCTTCCTAACTGCTCACATCAATTCCTTACCAGAGGAAGGGTGGGCAATAGGGAAGAAAGGGCACAGGCTAGAATCACACAACTCTGAGTTTGAATGATGCTTTTTATCAGCCTTGACATTAGAAATTCACTTCATTAGTTTTCTCATCTGTCTCCCATGAACAGACGAGACAGTGATGAAATGAGGTCAGAGGTCAGGCAGCAGAACTGCCCATTGCTGTGCCTGGTACACAGTTGGTGACAGCAAGAGCAGCTGTGATCAGTTGTAGAAGCTTAGCAGGACTGAAATAAAAAGTGCAGCTAAAACCCTTGGGAGAATAGGTCAGTAGGGCTCAGAGCAGGGGGGGAGGAAGCATGGACTGAACTGGACAGGGCTGCCTGTCAGTAAGCAGCATGCTACTTACTGTTGATTAAATTGTTGGCATACAGTTTGACCCTACACAGTATTTGTGTTAGTTCCCTTGCCTGTCCTCAGATGGTCAAAACAAACAAGCCCCCGCTGTTACTCATCATCGCATCTCTTTTTGTAAGTTTGTGATCAGTGTGGAGTACTTTGATCCACAGTCAATGTAGCCCTTTCCTTCTCTTCCTCCTCCTCTAGAAGACTCTGGACAGCTTGTTCTTATTTCAATATTTTTCATTTCTTCCTTTAGTAAAAGAACTGTTATCTGTTCTTTTCATTTGTTTGTTGTTAGCTGCAGAATTCAGTCCTAACCATGTGGACTTGATCATCTAAGCACATACAAGAAAGTATAGATAATTAATTAAATCATTCTAATCTAATCTTTGGACAATAGGAAAAACAGTAGCACAGACTGAGTCCTAACCACATTAGAAAAGTAATTGATGAGGTGCTTTTTAAGTTGCAAGTTTGTTTGATTCAGCATGAGCAAATGCTGAAATTCTTAGGTATAGGCTAAAAAAAAAAAAAATTACCGTTAACTTAAAACTTAAATAGACAGTTGCTGTTAACACACTATTTCCTTTTCCTCAGGGAGCTCAGATAAAGCTCTTTGAAGTTGTTCTCTGAAGATTGTCTATGAATGCATTCACTGGGGCCATATGACTGTTAAGGGGGCATCTGACCCAAACCCCTTCCCTGACCTTAATATGGCATGATTCTTCTTGCCCAAGGAAGAAAGAATAGTTGAAAGTATGTGTGAGATATTGCTACCAGTGGGAGCTGGCAGATAGTATCCTAGATGGCCATCAATAGTCTTGCTTGGTGGTGCTTAATCTGCAGCAATCCTTCCCATGGTATGCCAAGGTTGGCCCATGTGGCCAATAGGTTACAGAAAAGGCCAAGGCATCCTGAGATAAGGTTCTGAATGGCATCACAGTCTCTGTCCCTCTCTGTCCACCTACTTCTCTGTGGAAAGAGAGCAGATATGAGGTCCATGTGGTGAAGACCTGTAGCTTCTTGCCTACTGGTCATGCCATTAAGTGAGCTTGGAAGCACTTCCTCCCAGCCTAGGCAAACATCAGATACCTGCAGGCATGGTGGGTACCTCAGATGCAGGCTCATGGCAGTCCCTAAGCCTGACCCATCAGCTAAGCTATATCTGTATTTTTGACCAATAGACACCAAAGTAAAAATTAATTGTTGTTTTATGATGCTGTCTAGAGTGATTTTTTTCCCATAGCAATAGACAACTAGCACAGAGCTTACCTGGGGTTTCATAGGCAGAGACAAGGATGCCATGTCCTACAGAGTGAAGACAGCCCAGCTCAGCAAGGACTGGGGTCCTCCAAGACCTCTCCCACTGCCATCAACTCTTCCAGTTTAAAACACTTTTTTGGGTTAAAAGCAAAAGGTTTAGTTTGGGCAAGGTGATACACATATTTATTTCCAACACTCAAGAGGCAGAAGCAGGCAGTTGTCTATGAGTTCCAGGCCATCTGAGGCTACACAGCAAGACTATGTCTTATGGGGGGAAAATAAAAAACAAAAACAAAACAAAACAAAAAAAACCCCTAGGGATATGGCTCAGTGGATAACGTGCTTGCCATACAAGTATAGGGACCAGAGTTGAAGCCCCAGCAATGCCCAAATACCAGCTTGGTGGGTATATTGATCCTCCTGTACTCCCCAGTGCCATGCCCACGTGGCCAGAGTACCGAGCTTGGCAAAGGGTGTCGGGATTGAAACACTTAACAGACCACCATGAGAAGTAAAGAAGAAGCTTCTGACGTTTATTACAGAGAGTAATGGGTTTATATACCCAAGCCAGGGGATGGGCTAAGCATAGGAGGAAGTCATGCACCACCCACACCTGGGGTCAAGGCACAGGCACTGTACACTGGAAAGTTCAGAAAACAACCTTGTTTGCTCAACCTTGTTTGCACAGAAGTTCTAGAGCTGGGTGGGGAGGAAGAGAGCTGTAAGGGACAAGTACTTAAGTTTCCCAACACCCAGTTCTCAAGGGGTCAGCTGGTTGGCCAGACTAGCTGAACTGACAGCCTTTGGCTTCAGTGAGAGATCCTGCCACAGTAAAGTGGGGGAGCAGTGGAGGAAGACACCCCATGTTAACCTCTGTCCTCTACATTCATGTGCACATACATGCACATCTTTTCTATCCCTGTAAGAGACACTATGACAAAGGACCTCATATAAGAAAGAGTTTATTGGGGATTACAATTCAGAGGGTGAGTCCACGACCACCATGCTGTGAGCATGGAGGCAGGCAGGTGCACATGGTTCTTTGGCAGCAGATGGGAGCTCACATGTGATCCACAAGCATGAGGCACAGAGAAAGCCAACTGGGAATGGCATGGGCTTTTGAAACCCACTTTCAGTGACATACCTCCTCCAGCAAAGCCACACCTCCTAATCCTTCCTGCACGGTTTCTCCACTGGGGACCATCATTCAAATATATGCACCTGTGGGGCTGTTCATATTCAAACCACCACAAGCATGACACAGGCACATAGGTGTACAAAACAAACAAACAAACAAACAAAAAAAAAAAACAAGAGATCAAAAAGCAGTACTCAGGAGGCAGAGGTGGGTGAATCTTTATGAGTTCCAGACCAACCTAGTCTACATGGTGAGTTCCAATCCAGTCAAGGCTACATAGTGAGACCTCATCTCAAAAAAATCTTAAGACAAAGTATCAAGAACTGGAAAAACAGAGATACCGTGTGCTATGTGAATCCTCCCCAACTTAAATGTGGTAATTCAATAACCAATGATTCTTCCTTTCCTGAAGAAATTCTGACAGATACACAGAAACATATATACAATGAAGCTTTTCTCTTGTTTGTTCAAATTATCAACATACTTTAGATGACCCAAATATGGAAAGAAAATATGGTATATCTAGAATTGATATAGCTTTTAAAAATTAAATTATTAGCTATGTAATGACACAAAGTGAGCTCTAAAGCTTATTAGCTAAATCAAAGAATAGTGTAATTAGTAGCCCCAAATTAGGGCTTTGAAAACTATGTGTGTGTGTTTGATATATATACATATTTGATGTGAAAAGTTATGTTTATAAATGCATAGAAATATAAAATGATTCACCTATAATTCTTGTTTATTTCTTTTGGCTTATTGAGGGTCTCACTATGTAGTCTTGGCTAACCTAGGACTCACCATGTAGACCAGGCTAGCCTCCAACTCAGAGGGATTCACCTGCCTCTGCCTCCTGAGTGCTGTTATTAAATGCTTCCATCACCACTCCTGGATCATCTCTAATTTTTAAAAATGGATTCAATATTTTCCTTAAATTTTAGAATGTGTGTGTGTGTGTGTGTGTGTCTATTTCTGTCATGTGTGTATGTGTCTATGTCTGTGTGTGAGTGTGTCTATGCCTGTGTGTATGTCTGTGTCTATGTGTCTATGTCTGTATGCATATATATTTCTGTCATGTGTATGTCTATGTCTGTGTGTGTCTGTGTATTTGTGTGTGTGTGTGTGTCGGCGTATCTGTGTGTGTGTGTCTATGTCTGTGTGTGTCTATGTCTGTGTGTGTCTATGTCTGTGTGTGTGTCTCTGTGTTTGTGTGTGTGTGAGCGTGCCTATGTCTATGTGTGTATGTCTATGTCTGTACCTCTGTGTGTGTATGTTTGAGTGTGTCTATGTCTCTGTGTGTATCTTTATCTGTGTGTTCATGTCTGTGTGTGTCCATGTCTGTGTGTGTGTGAGTGTGTCTGTGTGTTTATGTGTGTGTGTGTGTGTGTGTGTAGGAGAAGGATCCTGAGTGCTAATGTGACAATGAGGAGGTGAACGTGGAAGTTGTGCAGCTTTCGGGAGCCGGTTCTCTCCTTCCACCATGTCTGTGTGTCGGTCTCTCATTTGCACCACACAGTGTACTCTGTGGCAGCTGGCATGTGAGCATGTAGGCCCCAGTGTCCTATGTCGCTGAAGGAGTTCTGAGATCAGACAGTCACTCTGCATCTGACTTTTTATATTTTTAACATGGACCCGGTCCATCAGCCTTAGGGTGCAAGTGTTTTTACCCTCTGACCTATCTCATCAGCCCAACGCTGGATCCTTATGGAGCAATAGCTAAGTAAATTGAAAATTGTCATTTTTCTCTATATCACTGTACTGATTTCGGTTTTGTTTTTCCTAGTAAGCATTGCTTATAGTATTCTGAATTATTACATTCAGCAACACTGATGATACTTATATTCTCTCAGTGACGCTGAAGTTGCCCTGATCTTCCCTAACATACAAAGGTGTGATTAATTGACACTTGGCTCCTGTCACTGATTTGAGTAGAATAAAGGAAAGAAACGTTAAGAAGTAAGGTTAGGACACTGTGTGAGCTGGAACAGCATGGCAGAAGTGGAGAAGGTGCTTGGACCCCAGTCTCTCATTCTGGTGTACCCCAGAAATGAAACCCCAGAGGCTGACCTGGGAACTTGAGAATCAGCTCCACATTTAGAGGTGGATCTGGGGACACTCGAACTGAAGGAAGCCCCAGAGACCCTCAGATGCCCTTGTCTTCTTCATTAAAATTGAATTCATGCTGCAGCCTGTTGACAACCATCGGTCTTGGTTTAAAAATTGGAATCAAAATCTTCAAGGGTGAAATACGATTTCTAATCAGTTTGCCTAGAATTCACCCACTCGCTTACTCAAAGCCCATGCTCCCCAGTTAACGTTACACTTTTATACACGAGAACTTTTCAAATAAGATGTGTGGCAGCAGAGTAGATTTCATTTATTACTCACCAACAAAAGCTTGGTGCTATGACCCACACTCTAAGACCATGCCAGTAAGAGAATTGTAATAGAGAGTAATAAATACAATGAAAGCAATGGAAGGCTTTGCTTTCTGTATAAAGATCAAATAAACAGTGCAGACACCTCAGCAAATGATAAATCAGATCCAAAGACTAGATGGGGTGGTGGTGTTAAAAGCCTTGCTTCTTCACTGTCCTGTTCTCTATGGAAAATAATTTTAAAAATTATGTATTTGGACTACACAAGACCTTAAATTACATCAACATGTCTTTGCTTTGAGTTTGTTACAAACAATGCTCATTTAAGCTTGGTAGAGCCTAAAAGGCTAGTATTTTATCACATCCCATCCCGTAGACATCTCCCGTAGGGCAGGAAATGGACATTCAGTGAACGGCTATAAAGTTATAGTCCAACTAAGGACGGGAAACCTTCCTGCTATTTTCTTTTGTGTGGAATTAAATTGCTGGAAAGAAGCCGAGGAAATTACGTGTCTAACCTCCTGTTTCTGTCTGAATAATCCTTACATCATTGATAGTGATTAATCAAATTGTTTCAGATCTTAGATACCGTGGATTTATTTATTTATTTATTTCTTAGCCAACTAATTTCAATGTTTTTAACATTTCCACTAGAAGTGGGAATGGTGCGTTTACATGAATTATAAATGTATTATACATTTTATTAAAATGAGTGAAGCAATGTTCTTTGTGTTGTTTAGCTGACAGTTACTTCGGCTTGTGTTATATGAATGCTTCTATTTATCATCATTTTATTTTAACACTATCATCGTTTTATGGCACTGAAAAGATCAAGGGCTTGTGTATGTTAGGCAAGCCCCGTACGGCTTAGCTTTATCCCTGGCTCCTTATGTTAATTTTTTACTATGAAGTTTGTATTCCACCAAAGCAAGGCATAGACTAAATCTTTTCTTTTCCTCATGTGGGGGGGGGGGCACCTCACTGAGTCTTAGTTCTTATCTGAAGGTTAAAAGAATTTTTCAAAAGTGTTGTATATTTACACCATATACTTTCTCTATCTGTATTACTGGTGGCTAGATGAAGTTGACCTTGGTTGTACCCATGTTAACCTAGCTATTGAAAGCAGAGATCTGTAAACTAGGGTAAAGGACCTAATGGTGCTTTGGACTCTCTAGGGGATACATGAGCCAGGTATTTTATCAAACCCGTTTTTAGGTTCTCAACTTCCATTTCCTTCTTTCATTTATTTATTATTTAGTTTTGTCTTTTTCAAAACAGGGTTTCTCTGTGTATCTCTGACTGTCCTGGAAGTCACTCTATAGACCATGTTGGCCTCAAACTCAGAGATCCACTTGCCTCTGCCTCCCAAGTGCTGGGACTAAAGGTGTGTGCCACCACCAGCAGCCCTTTCTTTCCTTCTTAAAAAAATTAGTTTTTCCAGCCAAAGTCTTGAGTAGCTAAGGCTAACCTTGAATTCAGTATATAGTGGCCAAGGATGACCTTGAACTTCTGATCCACTTGCCTCTGCCTTCCAAGTGCTAGAAAGTCAGACTTTTTGTTCCCTGATAATGACATGGAGACTTATTATTAATTATGAAAGCTTGGCCAAAGCTTAGGCTTGTTTCTAACTAGCTCTTAAACTTAAATTAACCCCTTTCTATTAATTTTACTGTTTGCCTCATGGTTTTGTTACCTCGTCTCCATATTGCCCATTCTGCTTGCTCTGCATCTCTGCTTTCTTCCCAGCACCCTCTCTGCCCTGAAAATCCTGCCTAGCTAATGGCTATTCAGCTTTTTATTAAACCAAGCAGAGTGACACATCTTCACAGTGTACAAAAAGATTATTCCACAACACCAGGATTATTGGTATGTGCTACCATGCACTATTTACATGATGTTGGGGATGAAACCCCGGTATTCATGCTTCCAGGCAACACTCTACCAAATGAGCTACACCCCAGACCCTCAGCTTCCATTTCTCATCCTATGCTAATCGTCTTTCCTTCCATAAGAAAGGTATACCTCTAGGTACTGAGTTGCCTTATTCTGAAGCATGAAAACCCTTCGAGGTTTCAAAGAGGCAGTTGGTGATATTCAGATTTCATTGTGAGAAATAACCTCCCTCACTGACCAAATAGCAAACCCTATGCTAACCAAATGGGTTTTGGCTCTGTGTACCCAACAAAACCAAAGTAGAGCCTTCCTGGGCTATCAGCTATTAAAATTTTCAAATAATATGTGCATCTAAATCACCCCACGACTTCTGGCATGAGTCACAAAGAGGCTAAAAAAAATTAGAGCCATTTCTATAACATTAAAAAAAAAATCCCGTATTTCCCATCCATTTATTTATCTGAGTAAAGTTTCTCAGAGTTCACATCAAAACTGATGGGAGTCCTGTTTGCAGCAACAGGAACATGCTTACCAACAGACAGTTAAAACAACAACAGAGAGAATGCAAATCTATCCATCCATCCGTCTGTCTGCTACATATGCTTATATAGCTTTATTGATTAGAGGTACATTTTCCATAAAAGTTTGATTTTAAATTCTTTAAAAATTTATTTTATTGTGTGTATGTGTGTGCCTCTGTGTGGGTATGTACACACGTATACAGTTACCTGTGGAGGCCAGAAGAGGGCATGACATTCCTTGGAGCTGGAGTTGAGCTTCCTGATGTAGAGACTGGGAGCCAAACTTGGGTCCTCTGCAAGAGCAGTACTCACTCTTAACCCCTGATCCATCTCTCCAGTCTCCAGATTTCATTTTTTAATGACAAAACTATAATGACAGAAAACACATTTGTGACTGCCTTGGATGAAGGACCAGGCTTGGGAATATCCTGCTGAGATGTAGATTTTTAAAAATATTCTGATCTTGTTTGTGGTGTTAGTTTCATAATTGAGTGTAATTACCCAAATTCTCTAACACGTACAATTAAAATGGGAACATTTTCTTGGATATAAATTATACTCAAGAAGGCTGAAGGGAAGTTATGTTTAATAATGATGCATCTGATTTATGATATTTGCAAATATAATATTCAGTCCATTGTATATTAATGGTTATTTTAACATGACACAATCCAGAAGAAGTCTTTAGTACTTAAAGGCTAATGCCTTTGAATGAGAACAAAAATTTTTTATGTGTGTTCATGTTTATCTGTATGTGTGTACTCAAATGTGTACAGATACACATGTATGCATGTGCATGAGTGAGTTCAGAGGACAACTGTTGTTCTTCAGGCACCATGCATTTTTTTTTTTTTAAATTTGAGGCTGAGTCTCTCACTGGTTTGGAGATGGCCAAGTAGGCTAGGCTGGTAGGTCAGCAACCCCGAGGGAATCTACCAGCCTTAGCCTCCCCAAGAGCTGATATTATAAGCACACACTACCATGCCTAGATTTCTCCCATGGGTCCTGGGGAATCAAACATCAAGGCAAACACTGTGGTGATACCTTGTTTGTACAAATAAAGCATGTCTGAAGATCAGAGGGTGGAGCTTGCCACTAACTTACAGGAAGTGAGATGACTGGGTGGAGAAAGGATTATAGGTGGGAGGAAACAGGAACTTGCTCTCTTTTCAGCTGGGAAGTTGAGGCGGTCAGGTGTGGCTGTGGCTTGCTTCTTCATCTCTCTGATCTTCAGACATGCTTTATTTGTATGAACAAGATATCACCACAAAGCACTTTGCTGAGTTATTTCTTCAGTTATTTCCTGGAAAGAGAAATTTTTAATTGATATCCCCCCTCCCCAAAGAAGGCAATGATCAATAAAAGTCTGTAAAGTATAATACAGATAGCATGGCTAAATTTTATCTGAAAGGAAATAAGATATGAGAGAGGAAAAGAAGCCATATGCAATCCCAGCTGTCAAACAAGGGCTGCTGAAGTATTTTTAAACACAAAAGGGAGTGGGCTATAACAAATCACTTTTTAAAAAGAAGTTCCCTATCGCTTTAAAAGAATGATATTATCGTGGTTGTATTTTAAGATATTGATGCTTATAATAGCATGGAAATTTCCTTCTCTGAAACTGTTTGGACTTAGGAGAAGGTTTTAAGGTTTCCATTTAAACACGTCCAACATGTCTCAAAATTCTTTTAGAAACAAATGTGATGGCTGGAGAGAGGGTGCAGTTGAAAATGGACTGCTCCCCATGAGTTCAAGCCCTGAAACCGATGTAAATGATTGGGTGGCAGCACCTGTAGTACCAGCCCTGGAGAGGTGGCAGCAGGAGGGTCTTCAGGCCTCACTGGTCAATCAGTGTCCTCAGTCAGTGAGCTCTGGGTTTAGTGAGAGACAGTGTTTCAAAAAGTAAGCTATGGAGTGACAGTACTGACCTCTGTCCTCCACATGTAGACACGATCACGTGTACACCTATGGGGGATGACAAAAGCAAGTCAGGGATCTGAAGATCGAAGAGGACAAGAAAGAATGACCAAGAGCACATAAGCAGACTGAGCGTGGGAGTGAAACTCGGACGAGGGCCTCGCAAGCAGGGAGCTTGTACGGCACAGAGTTCCGGAAAGGCAAGGAAGGGCCGCAGAGTTTTAGTCATGAGTGAATGCCTTGGTGGGAGAAGTTTGCATCTTTCACCAGCCCAGACACAGAATTTCCTTGGAGAACAAGAACTTCCTTTCCTCCTGGGGGCTCAAAAAGGACTTAAGGCATTTGGAGCAGAGGAGAACCTCCTCTGAGTTTGTGAAATTGGGTACACAATAGCTAGAGAGAATGTCCTCCAGCACAGGGAACATGATCTGAGGCTGGTGGCAAGTGCAGTCTCTATTTAGGCAAGCAGCATGTTTTCTAGTTCCGGTAGTGCCTGCCAGGCTTCCTGTGAGATAGTGGGCCTTCCTGCTTCTTAGCAAAGACTGTGACTTCACAAGAGCCAAGTTACTCCAGATCTTATGAGCCTGAGACTCTACAGGTCTATGCAGTCTAACAGCACCTTGACCCTTGCACAATCCAGAATCTGAAAAGGGAAACCCCTGGATGGCTGAGATTGGATTCTTCTCTACTCAGCAAAGCCTGGGTCCCCAGAAAGGAGCTCAGCAGATGATGAGTTTTTTGGGAAACATAAAAATGTAGCATTTCTTTAAACATGCGTGTCACTGCAAGATAAAAGGCACTCTGTGAGAATGACAAATGTCGGGTTGAACATGCCAGGTGGGAAATCATCGCTGGTTGCAGTAGGGTGTGGAGCATGATGTGGATTATATGGAATGAGGAACCAGTGGGAGACGAGGAAGTGGAGGAAATACATGTAGATCGCTGCTCCAAGAAGCCAGGCTGTAAACAATGTATAGACAAAAGGTGTATAAAGAGGAGAGCCTTCAGCTGGGGCAGCATGCATCATTGGTAGCTATTGACCTGGCTTCTCTGAGCAGCATTTGACATTGTTTTTGTATGTATGTATACATTTATTTTGTATGTATGTATACATTTATTGTTTGTGTGCAACTATATGAATGTTTACATTTGTGTGCTTTACAGGTGTGCAGAGGCCAGAGGTCATCCTTGGGTATCAATCCCCAGGTGACATCCACCTTGTGTTTTGAGGTAGCATCTCTCATAGTTCCAGAGCCCACTGATTAGGCTAGGCTAGCTAGCCAGCAAGGTCCAGGGATTTGCCAGTATCTACCTACCAAGCACAGGGATTCTGGGGATAACTTGGGTCCCCATGAAAGCATGTGCTTTCATGACTAAACTATCTTCCCTGCCCCTTTTCTTCATATGTATCAAAGTAATCATGAGTTAAGACAAGCTGCTGCCACAAACCCCCACATCTCTGTCTTAGCACCTCAGGAGAAAGCTTTATGTTTTTAATAGTCTTGTCCTTAAGCCCATACCACCCCTGACTTCTTCTGCACTAAACCTCCAACATTGCTTTCGACAGGCAAAGAACATTTAGGACTTCCTGGTTTGTCTGGGCTGAGACTGGGCATTGCATGTATCTCTTCTGCCCACTGTGAGTGGAACTCATGTATAACTCCACATAAGTGCAAGGGGCTAGAAATGTGTCTCAGCCATGTGGCCAAGGCGGGCAGGAGATGGGCGTGAGCAGTGTGTCCCAGGCTCTGCCCACATTATCCTACCTATCCGTTACTGTGACTCTGTTACCCTATACCTTTGCCCCCTAAGGTCGCACCATCAATTTAGACTGGGCAGTGTTCCTGTTCGACTTCCTGCTCTAATCTACTTCCCTCCTGAAATGTTCACATCTCAGTTTCCTGTAGAAACAGCAGGGAATTGTTCCTGCTTGTAAAACAAGTCACACAACCATCTGCCCCCTCCCTCCCCCACCCTATGTCCACAGTTTGGGAAATATCAGGAAGGAGGGCTGAGGGACTGGTGGCATTCCAGACAGCAGGGTCAGTCTCCCATGACACAATTTTCTTCTTGACTCTACCTTTGGGTGGCCCCACTGTGATGGCACACCCCTAGTCTCTGGGACTTTCCCCATTAGTAACCCACACCCAGAGTAAACAAAACACCTTTCACACAGCAAGATGAAAGGTAGTCTTTATTGAATTCAAAGGGAGAACAAATGGAAATTAACAGCAGCATTATATCAAAGCCAGAGGCCACAGGATGTTGGGTTTGGCCTGGCTTAAGACACTTCTCAAGTCTGAGATCTGACTCTTGGTCCCAGTGTCAGATCAGCTGTGCTTGCTGTTGAATCATCACTCAGGCTTGGGTGCCCTGAGTTTGGGAGTGTGCATATCACTCCAGGCATGGTGAGCCTTTCTGGGAGTTGTCTGATTATAATGGCTTCAAGATGGACCATCTTTGGCCACTGAGCCAGCACTACCACTGGACTCAGCATGTGCCTTAGTCCTCTTTAGCCCATTTCTGGTCACTGTTTTTTTTTTTTTTTTTTTTTTTTTTGAGACAGGGTTTCCTGTAGTCCAGACTAGCCTTGAACTTGCTATGTAGCTAAAGATGGATGACCTTGAACTTTGAATCCTCCTGCCTCCACCTCCAGGCTTACATTACCACATTTGGTTTATGTAGTGCTAGCAATTGAACCTTTATGAATGCCAGACAAGCACTGGGGACATGATCCTCCAAAGTTGGTTCAATAATAAGACCCAGAGAGATGATGATTAGGTACTAGGCTATAGTTCAAAGGTGAAAGAGCATGGAGGAGGGGTGGAGAGTCTGAGAGAAGGATGGTATTTGTGCAATTCTGAGTGATGCAGTATGCTGAATTATAGGTTGCACATAAACTTGTATATGCATGTGCACACATGCACATTCTTACATACTTGTCCTTTAGAAAAATTATTTTTTTCCTTTTTAAGTAGTTGTCATTTGGAGACAGCTTCTTGATTAGGGATGAGAGCTCATGTCCACTTGACCTTTCAGTACTGGGACCCCATCTGGCTTGGACCTGTGCAGGCCCTGCCTGTTGCCACAGTCTCTGAGAGTTCATATGTCAGTCCTGTTGTGTCTAGAGGACCCCATTTCCTTGGTGTCTTCCATCTTTCTAGCTCTTCCCATATTTCCACTCCCCTTTCCACACAGCTCCCTGAGCCCTGAGGGGAAGGGTTCAATGGAGACATCCCATTTAGGACTGAGAGTTCCAATGTCTTCCACACTGCACATTGTCCAGTCATGGGTCTCTATATTTGTTCCCATCTATTGCAGGAGAAAGCTTTTTTGGTGATGGCTGAGCAAGGCACTGATCTATGAGTATAGCAGGATGTCATTAGGAGTCATTTTATTGCTATGTGCCTTTAGCAGAACAATAGTATTTGGTTTTCCCCTAGTTCTCTGGCCTATCTAGTCTTAGGTTCTGGACCACCTGAACAGTCTCAGGCATGGTTCTGTCTTATGGAGTGGTCTATTCTTAATTGTCTCTATCAATGCCCTCTATTGTGGTAAGCTGATTATTTTCTAGTGAATGATTTTCTTTTCCTTGCTATTGCTTAACCAAAATTTTTAGTTATTTTCTTTCTGCCTGCCTTGCAGATGAAAATTGCATTTTAATTTATAACAATGTAGTTCAGATTAATAACAAATTAATTTTAATAGTATATAAAATCTTTTCTTTTTTGTATGTATAGCCTTTCCCCTTCCTTTGTGTTATTATAATCAGATAAAGTACATTTTAATTTATTGCATTCATGTATCAACACAGACTCAAAGTGTTGCTTATGCAGTTGAATTTAAAACCAAAGAGAAGAAACAAGAACTAGAAACAAAAGCACATTTGTATCACCTACGTATCTACCCATAATTTTTTTTCCTGTAAGCTATGCTTCATGTGGATTTAAATGACCAATATCTTTTTTCCAGCTTTTTTGCGTGTGTGTGATATATTTATTGAATGTTGTACATATATGCACATGAAAGTGGAGAATGGAGACTGAGTCAGGTGTCTTCCTTAATTATTACCCACTTAATTTACAGAGGTGAAATTTTTCACTGAACCTGGAGCTTGGAGATTTAATTAACCTAACTAGCCAACCAAAATGGTTGGATTATATAGGGAAGGGCAGCCTAGCCCTCTGGGTTGAAGAGGTCAGGGTAGGGGACAGAGTATGCCAGCCATACTAACAGGTAGAGGCTGAGGGATGCTGGGAGAATCTGGTGGCCAGGTCTACTTTGTTATATTAAATAGACACCTCAAATCTCCCAGGTTTGAGACTTAACATTCCAGTCTTTTTGTTGATAATAAATTAATGATAAGGGGTGATGTAATTATTTATGACTACTTCCTGTTAACATTGAGATATAATTGTTGGGGACCCAAAAAGCTAGAATGTTGGCCAAGTCTGAAAAGAGCAGGCTGTTTCATTTGCTGTCCAGGCTCTTCAAGACTATTTGGAGCTAGGGATGTGCAGGCAGCAGTTGGAGTATTTGCAGTCTTTAATTGATTAGAAATCTCCTGGAACGTGTGTGTGTGTGTGTGTGTGTGTGTGTGTGTGTGTGTGCACGAATGTGCGCAACCATACACACTCACACGTTTACACACACACACTCACACACATACACTCACATACTCATACACACACATACACAGACACACACACACACACACACACACACACACACACGGGCAGAAGATAAAGTTAAGGGGTTCAGGGGGAAATTTTTTCTTAGGTGTACATTTTAGGCCAGTGGTCCTGGTAGTTGGGGGAGGGGAGTCCCAAGACTAAAGGAAAGGGCAGAGATCCCATCCTCGTGAATAAGCAGGCAGGTGGCAAAACAGACTGTTGCTTCACAGAACTTATCTGGAGTTCTTTTGACCTGTGAGAGGTGAATCCAAGTTGATTTCCTAAAGCTTACAAGAATTATTTTTAAGTTTATAAAGAAAGAGTTGGTTTTTAGCTGTATTAGCACTACCACTGTTTTAATCTATACTGAAACCCGAATTGTAGAAAGAACAGTAGGCTCACACCTTTGAGTCATAGTAGAAGCTTCGTTTCTCTGTCCAGAAGCCTGGGCATATATAGATTAGACAGATGTTTTTAGCACAGTGAGAAGCACTTTTAAGTCTATACTTAGAAAATAACCAAAGGGAATTTAAAATCTTGAGCTTTTGATTATGGCAATAGTATTCAGTGTTTACTAGAGCTAGATTATTAGCTTATCAGAACTCCATTGATTAATGTTAAAATTCTGAACTTTTGAAGTCTTAGTAAACAATAGCATACTGAGAGAAAGAAATCTGAAGTATTTAAAAATTTTTACATACCCTAGATCACACTCTCCTCCCCAATTATTTACCATGAGACACATAGATCAGGTGGTTGATTATGGATAGCAGTCGTTGTAAACAAGTTACTTTAAATAAAGGAATAGTAAAACGTTACTTTGAAACCTGTTTTGTGAGTTAATCTCTTTTTAGGGGAGTCTGGTAGCAAAGTAAACTAACTGTGTCTAGACATAGTAGCAGCTTCAGGAAAGGGAGGCCTGTGGCCAAACAGAGAAGGCAGCTGAAGACTTGGTTGCTGCTGTTAAACTGACAAGCTGACATTAACCTAGTCATTACACCATCAGAGACCCGAGAAGGATGAATTTTACCTCAGTAAGACCAAGCAGCTTTCAAATCTATTAAAAATGACAGTGACTTACCAGCTACCTAGACATTCACCTAGACAACAACCTCCTGGTTGTTGGGGATAGAGGTGCCAGGGCAACATCAATCTTTAGCTGCTTAGGCACAGGAGATCAGAAAAATGTCCTGTGGAGTAGGAAGTGGGAGGTGGGTAGGACTGGCCTACCTTGTCTAGGTAAAGCAGGCCAATCAACTTCCCAGTATCCTGTGTGTCCACAGTAGGGACAGGGGCCTGGCAGTAGGAAATGTGAAGGGCACTTCTTTTTTTTTTTTTTTTTTTTTTTTTTTTTTTTTTCACCCAGTGACCAGCTTTGCCACATTTAAAGAAGCTCCAGGTAGATTTTTTGGTGCTCATCCATTGCCTTTGGATGAGATCCCAGGAGTGCTACAGAGAGCTAGCATGTCTCTCTATCATGAAAAGCCTTTTTTATTAAACTTTTTAAACGCCAAATTCAACAGATCTATGAAAAGTTTGAGTTTGAGAACCATCTATCTATGCCTGATTTAGTTACCTGCTTTAGGCTTAACTTTGAAACATACACATGAGGCTAAATAAATTTTGTTCTTATAATTAATTATATCAGTACTTAGCATGACTACAAGTATAGTTCTGAGCACATTAAAGAATTTGATCATTTATAAGGTGACTGATTATTAACTTGCATTTCTTAATTATCTTTAACAGCTTACAGTAAGCTAGTAGCTTTCATAAGACTAGGACTTTACATTCCATTTTCCATCCCTGTTAAGTTTAGCCTTAAAAATAACAATTTTTGAAGTGAAGCTCTTCTAGTATCAAAATAAAACTTTTTAATCATAGGTAGAGTCCATAGAGAGACTGACAACTTTACTGATCCTTATATAGTATATCATTATGGAATACTGCAGATTGTTGTATGGCTTAGTTTATCCAAGTAGTTAGAACAAAGTGAGCAAAGACAAAGAAGCCAGTCAAATATTACTCTGAACCTGAGTAGATCTTAGGAATTTGTAAATCTTTATTAAAGGCAAAGAAGCTAGAAAAATATTGCTGTGAATCTTTGTAGACCTTAGGAGTTTATAAATCTTGATTGATCAAAACTACCTTATTTATCAAGTATATGTTGCTATTTACCTAAATTTTCTAGCAGCTTGGTGTCGAACAGTTAGCAAAGACATAAGTAGTTAAACATACATCTTAAATCAGCTTTTGTTAATCTTAGTAGACCTTTATAACCTTAAAAATTTATCACCATAGAGTATATTGTAAGTCATAGTTGAATCACATATATAGTATGTTGTAGCAAATATAACCTTAAATTTTAATTATTATATGAAAATCCATACCAATCCAAAATATTTGAAACTTGTTGTTGCTCCCATATTCTAAAAGGAGATAAACAGAGTTCATTAGGACTAAGAAGTTTTGTAATTGTTGCTCTATGCCATATGGTCATCTGACCATGGTGAAGTCACATGGCTTGTTCCCTTTAAGCTTAATAAAAATGGCTGCCAGTCATGTGGCTGCCTATGTCTTGAAGGTATCAGCTAAGAGAGAGGAGAGCCACCTGATTGCTATTTAAAGCATGCTTTTCTAAGCAAAGAGCTGAATCTAAGTTACATATACAGTATACTCTAGATAAGAGTTGAATGACATATAAAGGATATTTTAGCACCTATTTCTACATATAAATTTTAATTATGAGCCTTTTAAAATAAATTTGAAGCCAAATTTTGTTATAGATTTTACAGATTCTTCAACTGGTCAAATCAATCCTGAGATAATGATTGTTTACACAATAGTTTTAGAAGATTTCTTGTGAGCAAAGCACAGAGAAGTCACACGGATAAACGATTTAAAAGTGGAAAGTTACAAAAACTTAGCCATAAGAGATTTGGGGATCATTTGCTTGTGGTAGTAGAAAGCTGGTACAGTCTTCAAGAATTGGGAACTTAAGTGTGCCAGCTGTGGCCATCGAGCTATCCTGAGGCCAAGCCTTTTTCAGTAAGACAGCAAGGTTTTATGAAATCCTCTGCTTCTGAGAAAGGAATTGAGTCCAAGGAGAAAAGGAGGAAGGGTCATAAAAACAAAAACAAAAATGAAACTCACAGGGAGGTTTAGGCAGCTAAGAGACAGAGTACAATGTAGCCATAAGGGACAAGGAGGAAGGAGCAAGAACTTCACCCAAGGGAGGATTCTACTATCACAGAAGCCCCCAAGGGCACAGAGAAGCTGTGTGATGTAGTAGGCAGCTAAGATACTGGGGTATTGCTGTAGTAGGCTTGACCATGCTTTTGTTTGAATATGGACTTTGGGACTGTGGATTAGAAAAGCAGCTGAACTCTTTAAAAGTTGCTTCATGGGCAGAAGCATGGAAGACAGCGGTGCTAAGTTATTTGAACTGGGGGCGGGGCTGTATAAAGAGGGCTTGGAGGAGGAGAATGTTAGTATGTGGCCTAGAGGCTGGTCTTGTGGTATTTTGGTGAAGAATGTGGCTGCTTTTTGTCTCTGTCCTAAGGGTCTGCCTGAGGCTAAAGTGAAAAGTTTTGGATTAATCCTATTGACAGAGGAAATGTCAAAACAGCCTGGAATAAACCCTGTCATGTGGTTATTAGTGTTCACTCTTATGCAGATTTATAATAAAAGGGAACACGCTGAACAAATACAAAATGCACAGATTAAGAAAAGGAACACCAGGAAGTAGTCTAGAGCTAAATCCTGTGTTCAAGGAGATAAACAGATTAAGAAATCAAGTAAAGGGAGAGTGGTGACTTCAGGGCAAGATCCCACCCAGCTGAGTTTCCAATTTGTGAAAAGGAATTAAGAAAAACTTAATGTGATGGTGCACACCTTTAATCCCAGCACTCAGCAGGCAGAGGCTGGAGGATCTCTGAGTTTGAGACCAGTCTGGTCTACAGAGCAAGTTCAAGGACAGCCAAGCTTAAGCAGTAAGGTAACAATCAAAACCAGAAAGCTGGTGAAGATGCAATTGAATGGGGAAGCCATGTTCCAAACCCAGCAAGCAGCAGAACTTGGAAGCTTTGGTCATGTGGTTCTGGCTTTAGAGTTAAGGATAGAAGAAATGGGTTATGGAATTTGCCTCTGTGCCTAAGGAGAGCTACTGAGCCTAGGCATGCGTCACTGAATGGATGCCTAGAGAGGCCATTTCGTGAAGCTGTGAAGCTGTAGCTTTGATTGGAGAACCCAAGATGTTAGAGATGCCAGAGTCATGGGATGCCTATCAAGAAAAGCTGCTTACAGGGAGCAGAACCAGTCCAAGAGAGAGAACTGTGTTGCTGACAATAAAGCTGAAAGGAGTTAAAGATCTGAAGAGAATTTTGACATCAGACATGGAGATGTAGAGTTTGGAGTTCCCTCAGCTAGTTTCGGTCTTGCTTTGGTGCAGTATTTATTCACTAAGCTCCCTTCCCTGTATTTGGCATAGTAATATATATCTTCTGCCATTATATGTTAGAAGTAAGTGATCTACTTTTTTATTTTGTTGTTTTTCGAGACAGGGCTTCTCTGAGCTTTGGAAGCTGTCCTAGAACTAGCTCTTGTAGTCCAGGCTGGTCTCAAAAACTCACAGAGATGCCTCTGCCTCCCGAATGCTGGGATTAAAGGTGTGGACCACCAATGCCTGGCCTTGTTTTGGTTTTTTGAGATAAGGTTTCTCTATATAACAGCTCTGGTTGTCCTGGAACTCACTTTGTAGACCAGGCTGGCCTTGAACTCACAGAGATCTGCCTGCCTTTGCTTCCTGAACACTGGGACTAAAGGCATGCACCACTACTGCCCAGTAGACTAAATGCATTTTTGCATTATGATGTGGCTACAAGCCTTTGGGGGCCAGGAAGTAGAATGTGATGGTTTGAAAGAAAATATCCCCCAAAGAGAAAGACAGTAGTGGGAGGTATCGCTTTTTTGGAGTAGGTATGCCCTTGTTGAAGGACATTTGTCACTGTGGAATTGGACTTTGAGGTCTTATATATGCTCAGATTTCATTCAGTGTGATACTCGGTCCACTTCCTGTTACTTTCTGATTAAGATGAAGCCAGCACCATGTTTGCCGGCATGCCACCATGTTCCCCACCAATAGACTGATCCTCTGAAACTGTATGAAATTGTATGAGGTCACCCCAATTACATATTTTCCTTTAGAAGAGTTGCAGTGGTCATAGGGTCTCTAAACAGCAAAAGAAACCCTAACTAAGATAGATGGTTAGATAAGGTGGAGGGAAGAAGTGGCTGAAGAGGTGGACTCTAGATTCAAGCTGGGTGGTGGCAAAAGCCAGCAGAAGCAAATCATCCATACATACCTTAGGGGAGTCAGATCAGCAGCTTGGCTCAGAGTGGCTGAGTCCCTTGGAGGGAAATCATTTAATCCCCTCTTGGTTTTCAGCATCAGATGAATGAAAAGAAGAAATAAAAAGGGAAAGGAAACCATGACTGCCCCTAGGTATGGTGGATATATGGGAGAGCATAGGTAGAGGCAGGGACATCATGGAGAGTCCAAAGTAGACATGACCCTGAGTCAGGCCATGTGGGGAGAAGGGGAGAGGGAGAAAAAGAGGGGGATTTGGGTGCAGCAGCTAGGAGACCCAAAGATACCAGGAAAGCCTAGCCCCCTGGGCTGGAGAGTTCAGGGTAGGGAACAGGATATGCCAGCTATTCCTGTTAGAGGCTGACTCCCCCATTTCTTCCTTCATTATTGACTTTAATATGGGTTAAATAATTTACTTCACCTGCTAAAAAAATAACAAAAAATAGAGCCTCCATTCCTCCTATTATTTAGCCCCTATACCTGTTTCTAGAATCTTTGTTTGTTTGTTTGTTTTTTGAGACAGGGTTTCTCTGTATTGCTTTGGAGCCTGTCCTGGAACTAGCTCTGTAGACCAGGCTGGCCTTGAATTCACAGAGATCCACCTGCCTCTGTCTCCTGAGTGCTGGGATTAAAGGCATGCGCTACCAATGCCCGGCATCTGTTCCCAGAATCTTGATGCTTGTACTTGTATTTTTTAGTTGTAATAAGATTTATGTTCCTATTGTGTAGACTTTTTTTTTCTTCAAACCAACAGACCACAAAGACCTTCTGAAAAACCAGGTCAATTTGAAAGGTTTTCTAAAACTGGCCAATCACAATGATGTCAAAAACTTTGACAATGTATTTATGCTAAATGCTAACAGCAAAAACTTCTGTTTTTTGTTTGTTTGTTTGTTTAAGCTTTGCTTGCTTGCAAAGATATTAAATACCTATATAAGATTCTCTCTGCTGTAACCGCAGGCTGCTTACATTCTCCTTCTCCTGAAGAGGAGATTGTAAGTTAGGACTGGTTGTGAGCAAATTTTACCCTGCAATATCTGTTGTTTAGCATCTGGTTGTTGAAACCATAGCAATACCCTGTAACAGGTAGGAACTGAGGGAGGCAAGAGAACCTGGACCCCAGGACTGAGGGATGCAGGAGAACCTGGACCCCAGGACTGAGGGAGGCAGGAGAACCTGGACCCCAGGACTGAGGGAGGCAGGAGAACCTGGACCCCAGGACTGAGGGATGCAGGAGAACCTGGACCCCAGGACTGAGGGAGGCAGGAGAACCTGGACCCCAGGACTGAGGGAGGCAGGAGAACCTGGATCCCAGGTCTGCTTTGATATGTTATACTGGCACCTCATTCATTTGTCCCAGGTTTGAAACTTAACATTAATAATCTGCCATACAGATGGAGATAGAGAAAAGTGAGAAAGATCAGGAGAGTTAGTGTATTTGCCTTAATACATTAATTTTTAAAATCTTAGGTCTGCCTTACTCATTTATAAGCATACAGCTCAACTGTGTTAAATATAATCATATTGTAATGTAAACAATCTTCAGAAATTTTCCATCTTGCCAACTAAAAGTCTGTACCTATTAAACCATAACCCTACCTTTAAACAATACCCCTTGCCTCTATATAATAGCCTCACCTGTAAACAATAACCCCACCCCTGAACTATCCCCCCCGAACAACCCCACCCCTGACTCCCCCCCCCCCCCCCCCCCCCCCCCCCCCCCCCCCCCCGAACTATAGCCCCACCCCTGAACTATAACCCCACCTCTGAGCTAAAACTCTACCTCTAGTCCCCAGTACGCTACCTTCTGTTTCTATCAATCTGACAACTACAGATACCTCATCTAACAGGATTATGGAGTGTTTGTCCTGTGATTGGCTTTTTTTCACACATGCTGAAAGATAACCCATGATGTAGCACACTCAAGCAACAAACACTTTTAGGAATGAACTTTTTTTCTTTTTTTAATTTAATGTGGAGTTGGGAGTATTGCTTGATAATGGAATTGGCATTGCAAAAGTAAATAAAGAAATAAATAGATATCTATGAAAAAGTTAGAATCATTGAGAAAACTTGCACAGAGGCATCTTGATGATTCAGTAATAAAACATAAAATCAAACAATGAGCATTGCTGTAATACCTTTGATTGCCTTAGTTTCCCCTACATGTTTATTAACTTTCAAAGGGCATTCAGATGTATGAAAAAGACACATCAAAGTTATATAATCAATGATTCTATAAGTTAGGATTTGGTTTAAAAATCCAACTAACAGTCATTAGAAACGAGATAAAATGGCATTTTTTCCTCAGGTGTTACAGAAACCAAGGCTAAGCCATCTGGTAGGTGTGGTGCCACTGCTGTGAATGGCCCACCTTGCTTGTGTTTCTGATTTCATATTCTGAGAACTCCTGCAGAGGCAGGATGCTTGCTGCAGGGCTCCCTAGGGTGTCTGCTTCTCTGGTTCAAAGAGGGGAAAAGGGCAGAGAAAACAAGAAGCTTGAATCTATGCTTCATTTGTATTCTATTGGCCATCCCTCTGTAAGAACGGTTGGGAAGTTTATTCTTTTGTCTGGACATGATGATGCTGATGTCACTATAATGTCCCAGGAAGGAAAAAGAGGATGATCAATGCAGGCAACCAGCAGCCTTTGACTCAGACCAATGAGTTCTTGACTAATGTCCAATGAGAGTTTGCTTTTACCTGTGGCTATTTCTCTAATAGATGTGAAAAGAGTGGGCATTATTAATCACTGACCATGGACACATATGTCCCTACATTTTGAACTTCTTATTTTTGAGTATCCTAGCCCTAATGAAAGTGGTTTTATTTATTTATTTATTTATTTATTTCGTTTTTGAGTATCTCATACATTCATACAATGAAATATGATGGTGTTTACCCTCTGTTTTCCTCTCCAACTCACTAGAATGTCCCCTCCCAGCTTCATGTCTACCCATTTAGTCCAGTTAGTCCTGCCCATATGTGCACAGGCGTGGGGCCATCCATTAGAACATGGGAACCTACCAGTGGACACACACTCCATAAAATAATTTTTTTTCTTCTTCAGAATCTACCTGCTGCCAACAGCTCCTCAGTAAGGAATGGAGCCTGGAGGTCTTCTGCTCTACCCGTGCCAGAATGTTGGCTGCCTTGATTTTGTGTAGGTTTCATAAAGGTAACTACACTGTTATGCGCTCATGATTGCAATACCATGCCATGTTTGGAAGACAGTGTTTCACAGCCTTCCTCCCTATCTTTCAGTTTTTCCATTTTGTTTCTGCCTTCCCTTCTGCAATGTTCCCTGAGTCTCATTGGTGATGGGTTTAATTTAGGTGTTCTGTTTGGGACTGGACACTCAATAGCTTAGTCTTAGCATTTTGCCTGGCTGTGCATCTCTCTGTTGACTGCTGTCCATGGCAGAGAGAAGCTGTTGAGAGAAGCCAGGCCTTCTTTTGAATAACAGGAAACTCTGATTAGTGATTCATTGAGGATCTCTTTGTCTTTTGGAATTAGAAGTTGTCTCTGGTCTCTGTCACTGAATGGGCCATGCCACATTGATTGTGCTGTCTCATGGTCACAGTGAAGGACAGTTCAAGGCAAAGACTCGGTGTGTGTGATAACTTCTGTGTCTCCCCTGGAACAGGAAACTGTCTTCCAATCTTGTAAGCATTAAGAACTATCCTTCAGGAAGCCATAAGGGCAGGATTACTTTCTCAAGTTGCCATCCAGGTATGAAACTGTAGTCGGGCAGTGGTGGCGCATGCTTTTACTCCCAACATATGGAGGCAGAAACAGGTGGAGTTCAAAGCCAGCCTGGTCTACAAAGTGACTTCCAGGCCAGCTGGGGCTGTTACACAGAGGAATGCTGTCTTGGAAAAACCAAAATCAATAAGTAAATAAAAATAAACAAATATGAAGTTGTCTGGGGGATGAGCTCCTAGGCAATAGAGAAAAGTAAACAAGGCATTTTTCATGGAGTTGGGGTGAAAGTTGGGAAGGAAGCAGCATGGATGCTGCCAGGAATCACTTGGCGTGAGAGTTTTGTCATTATAAGTTATGAAATTGAGAGGGCCTGTGAGAGAAGGTACTTAGCAAAGTGATCACAACGCTGTGTTTAGGAAACCATGACTGATGGTAATCTGTTCATGAATTCTTTATCATATGAATCTGGTAATGATAAATCATCAGACAAATCTAAGTGGATGGACCTTAAAACATAATAAACTTGCCTTCTCCAAAAATCAATGTCATAAGAGAAAGGCTAAGGAAACATCTCAGGCTTAAGAAGAAACATCACCACCAAATTCATTGCATTATTATGAATTGACTCCTGGAGGGATGTTTTGTTCACCAGGCCTTATTAAAATCTGAGCACAGTGATACATGCCTATAATCCCAGCAGCTGAGATGCTGAGGCAGGAGGATTATGAGTTGGAGGCCATCCTGGGCTTCACAGTAAGACCCAATCTAAAAACAAGACAACACACCTTTTTGGGACAAGGTATTTGAATATGAGCTGTTTATTCAACTGCATATTAAGTTTCTTGATTTT
Organism: Phodopus roborovskii; assembly: GCF_943737965.1. Classification (NCBI taxonomy): domain Eukaryota; kingdom Metazoa; phylum Chordata; class Mammalia; order Rodentia; family Cricetidae; genus Phodopus; species Phodopus roborovskii. The sequence goes on along the minus strand of NW_026126485.1, from coordinate 16,487,166 downwards.
GATAATAGTCCTATGGCTGTGTTCAAGCATTTGTAACTATTTGTGTGCTAGTAAAGGGGTGTGAATGTAAGTTCCTCACAAATGGTTCAGAACATTCTAGGCATATAGATTAATGCTAGATCAAATGTCTGGTATGCAGAAAGCCCAGGAATCTATCCCCAACATGACAAGAAAAAGAAGAGTTCATGAGCTAAGCATGTATCTCATTTAGTGGAGGGCTTGCCTGGCATGCACATGGCCCTGGGCTCGATCCCAGCACCACATAAACTGGGCATGATGGTTCAGGCCTATAATCCTAGCATTTACAAGGTAGAGACAGTAAGATAAGAAATTTAAGGCCACCCTCAGCTACACTGCAAGTTCAAGGCTAGCCTGGGATAACATGAGATCCTGTTTAAAAACAACCTAAATGCCTCCCACTAGAACCCCAGAAAACAAAATAAAGCACACACACACACACACACACACACAGAGAGAGAGAGAGAGAGAGAGAGAGAGAGAGAGACAGAGAGACAGAGAGACAGAGACAGAGACAGAGAGAGAAGGGTGATGTGTTAAGATGTTGACACTGCTGACTGCTGAATTTGGGTAAAAAAAAAAAAAATCTGTAGGAATTCTTTGTAGATTTTCCCCTGTAAATTTTCTGTGTTTGAAGTTATGTCAAAATAAAATGTTTGAGGGGAAAAAAGAAAAGATAACAATAATGGGGCATAATTGTGAACAAATTGCAATGATTTACATGTATAGAAACATCATGTTGAACCCCATTGTACGATAAATTTAAAAAGTTTAAGGAAATATTTTTTTTGTTTGTTTTAATTTTTAGTTTTTCAGGATGGGGTTTTTCTGTGTAGCTTTGGAGTCTGTCTTGAAACTCAATCTGTAGACCAGACTGGCCTCCAACTCACAGTGATCTGCCTGTCTCTGCCTCCCGAGTGCTGGGATTAAAGGTATGTACCACTATCACCTGGCCAAATAAATATCTTTAGACTGCATGCCAGATATTGCTGAGTCAGACAACAAAGATTTTCAGTGTTCACAAAATTCCTCATCTTTGTTGGGTTTTCTTCTAGTAACAACAGTGGCAACAACAACAAAAACTAAGGAAGTAAAATATATTGGAAGGTGAGAAGAGAAATTCTGGAATGAGACGTTGGTGGTTTTAAACAAGTGGTAGGATGGGCATGTCTCCTCAGCCTCTCCTGTCCAGACATGGTAAAGAGTCTTGTGTGGATTCTGACCAACTCCCTGCTGGGGACTACTTCATCTTACTACCTACTTCTAATCTCAGACCTCTCTGTGAATGGCAAGGCAGAGACCCCTCAGTGCCTGGGCTCATATAGGTTTACTGTGCACTCAATTACATGCCCCTCTGAGGTTAACCTTTGACCAGTGGGAGGGTCCAGAGCTGATAGATACATGCTTTCTCCTTTTACCTTTTAACTCTCTGTGTATGGGAGGGTCTTGAAAAATCTTCTCAGCTGCTGGTATAGAGCCTAGTGGCAGTCGCTGCATCTCTGCATGCCTCTCAGTGATGGCTTCCCATCATCCCTGCTCATCTCCTCTGCCCTGTCTCTTCTGGGTTCCAGTACTGTTCTCATAATGACAGATTCTGCTTTCTGGGCAAACCTAAGCTGAGAGAATGGGCAGTCCGAGGCTCACTGAGATCTTTGAGTGGAAATTTATTTGGTGAGTTAAGTTCTGCTGTTGTTGCTGATGAAGAAGCACAGATTTTGGAGGAGATGATGGAACTTGTCCAAGATGGTTCATCACTAAAGGAGCTGGTTGCTTTGACTCTTGCTTATTCTTTACACCTTCACATTCCCTGTCTGTTCTGGCCTATTTCATTTACTGATGTTATTTTAATTAATTAGTTGATTAGTTAATTAAATTAGGTGTGCTACAGTGTGTACATGTGTCAAGGTTGGAGGACAACCTGTGAGAGTTGGTTCTCTCCTTTCCTCACATGGGTCTCTGGGGTTACCCCGGATGCCAAGCTTGGCCTTTACTCATTGAGTCACTGTCATTTTGAGACAAGATTTTGCTCTGTAGTGGGGTAGCATCAAACCTGTAACCCTTTTCCTCCCTCTGAGTGATGGGATCATAGGCAAGTACCGTCCTGCTTGACTATCAATGTCATTAGTTTTTTTTTTTTTTCAGGCTATTTTATTTTATGTGCATGAGTGTCTTGCCTGCCTGGTGTGCCATGTATGTACCTGGTGTCCACAGAAGTCAGAAGAAGGTATCAGATCCCCTGGAACTGGAATTGCAGATAGTTGTTAGCTACCATGTGGGTGCTGGGAACCCAATTCAGGTCCTCTGCAAAAACAACAAGTTCTCTAAATCACTGAACCATCTGTCTAGCCTCCTTAATGTCATTCTAAAAGTTTCAATGTCTATCAAGTATGTCAACAGGGACTTAAGAAGTGTGTGTGTGTGTTGAAATACCAGTATTAGGGAAAATCAATAATGATATTAGTGATTATAAGAATACTTTTGTAGTCAGGATGGGCTAAGTTCTGATGTGCTAACAAACAGTCCCCCAATTTTAACAGCAAAAAGGGTTTAGGCTTTTTTATGTTATACTTTAGAATAGTCATTGTAAAATATTTTGTGATTGATGCTGAGATACATGTCACTGTTGAGAGACTACTCTGGATAGTTTCACACCACCATTCAGTTTTCTGCATAAGAAGTCACATCAGAGCAGACAGGGTAACACCCCAACCCAAGGTGGCTAGCAAGCGGTTCCACCATCTGCGAACAAGACAGAAAGTCAGAAATATCTATAGAGCAGTACTTCTAACCACAGAAAAGCCCAAGAGGAAGTGAAACTCAGATGACAGATGTGAGTTCTTCATGCCCAGCACCTTGTCCTCTACCAGATTCTTCTTTTAGACACAAGGAAGACAGGAACTCTTAGGTTTGGGTGTGTATGAACACATAAGCACACACTTTTAATTTGAATCTTCTGTTTATTTAAAAAAGATGGTGCTGAAGAGATGGCTCAGAGGTTAAGAGCATTTATTGTTCTTCCAGAGGTCCTGAGTTCAATTCCCAGCAACAACATGGTGATCCATAACCGTCTATAATGAGATCTGATACCCTCTTCTGGGGTGCAGGCAAAACATGCAGACAGAAGACTATATACATAATAAATACATCTTAAAAAAACAAAACCAACAACAACAATAATAACAAACAAAACAAAACAAATGTAGTTCTGTTGATTGATCACCATTTAAACCTGGCAGATGACACATGCCTGGAATCCTAGCACTTAGGAAGTGGATAAAAAGGGATCAGAATTTAAAGGTAACCTTTGACTACGTGGTGAGTTTAAGGCCAGGGCTTACAAAGCACCCTATTATGCAAAATAAAAGTAAAACTATAGAACACATTATTTTGCTAAAAATGACCTCTCAGATGATTTTAAAGGACAACAATAATGCCAAGATAAAAACACAGACTTCAACACTGCTAGAATAAATGTTATTTTCAACCTTCAGCATAGTTGTGTTTCTAATACATCCTTTTTATTTTGAAGACACCATGCATTATCTATGTAGAATAAAGACATGATGGTTGCCACTAGTCTTGGCTGTATTTGTCACTATTTTAAGGACAAATTTTGTTATATTTTACAGTCTTGATACAATAGAAGTGAAAAGAGAGGTTTTTTTTTTTATACCGATGTGTTCCTTTGCTCTAGATTCTGCAACATTTGAAAAGGTTGATCCTGAACTCTTCTTTGGAAAGAATATTTATGCTATTCCTTGGGAAATGGCTTGCTGTGGGGGCCATACATATCTGAAATTAGCCACCCTTCAGCTGGATGGCATCTTCTCAGTTTATTGGCAGTAATGTCATATTGGAATCTATTGAAGTGAGCTGATGACAGCTATTTCTCCTTCCGTGCCAGCATAGCCTGCCGCCAGATCCTACAAGCAAGTCAAACGGCTCAGATCTGTGTTACTGCCCCTCAGTGCTTCTCCTATTCTCCTCTGGGCATGTAGAAATGGATGATTTCAAGGATTGTCTTGGTATTTCCCAGGTAGCAGAATTAAACAGGTAATATGTGATTACCACGGCTGCCTTTCATTTTTCTACCTTGGAAATGTATCTTCCTTGTCTTGGACACTATGGGTCTCTCACACATTCCACAGACTAATACAAGTGACACACAACACACACCAGTGGTTCTCTGCAGTGTTTTCTTGAAAGATGGCAAATATATGAACTTGTGTCACAAAACCTGGAAAGAATACACAAGACAAGACACAGTTGTCTAAGTATTTCTTGGAGACCAGTAGACTAGCTTACAATAAACGATTACCAGCCAAAGTCCTCCTAGACTTTCTCTGAATTTAAGTGTTACTTACTCAGCCCACCGGTCATTTATTGATGGCTTTCCATGGCTTTTATTTTGAACCTCCAAGGTAAAAGATTTAAATATTAGCACATACCTTCTATTGACAGGGAGGAACACAGCTTTGAACTTCTTGTGTTGGTAATTTTGTTATGGTAAGAATCTTGACCATGAAATTTATCCTCGATAGATTTTGTTTATTGTCATTGCTGTCTTTTTGTTTGTTTTTGAGATGGGGTTTCACTATGGGAGCCCAGCTAGCCTTGAACTTGAGCACCTTCTGCTTCAGCCTCCCAAGAGCTGGACTCCTGAGCCCTGACTTACAGGGAGGCTAAGTCCTGGCTCTTGTGTACTCAGTAGGCCTGGCTGAAAGTCAAAAGGGAAGGTAGAGGAGTGTGAATGAGAGGATAGCTTGCAAGAGTCAGTTCTGACTTTCTATTATATGTCTCGAGGATCAAAATCAAGACTTCAGGCTGGGCAGCAAGAACATTCACCCACTAAGGCATCTGATTAGCCCAGGCCCCCATCTCTCTGTCTGTCTGTCTCTGTGTCTCTGTCTCATGATGGTAGTTCCAGGAAATTAGGCTTGAACTCAGTACCTTTACCTGTGGAACCATCTTGCCAGCCTCTGCTTTAATTCATTTTTAACATGAAAATATTTGTGTTTAGCATTTAGATAAGAGTTGTCCATTTTTTAAAATGGCTTTATGGAGTTTGAAGTAGAGAAGACCTTTAGATTGTCTCATTGTACCATCTAGTTAGGGCTAGAGTGACTTCTCTTGAAGTGCTTGACTCTGCTGCTGTAGTTTAGGTTTGCTGGCTGTATTGTTACCCTGCTTTCCACTGACAAGCTCAGCCCTGTTGTGGGATATTTGTACACTGTGTGATGATATATTGCTGTGATTGGCTTAATAAAGAGCTGAACGTCCAATAGGTAGGCAGGAGGTACAGGCGGGACTTCAGGGCAGAAAGAGGACATAGGCAGAGGAAGCAGAGCACCAGGGAGATGCGAGGAGACAGGGTGAGGAAACAGGACATGCAAGATGGAAGAGAGGTAATGCCGAGTGGTAGACTATGTATTAATAAAAACATAGGTTAATTTAGGTTATAAAAGCTAATGGGACAAGCCTAAGCTGAAGCCAAGCTTTTATAATTAATAATAAATCTCTGTGTCATTATTTGTGAGCTGGCAGCCCAGAACTTAACACTTTCCAAAGCAGATAAGACATCAGACTCTGATTGTATGTCATAGTTCTTCATCTCCCTACAAGTTCCACAATAGTGGCAGCTTTATTGTTTTATTCATGTTGAATAAACAGTTACTGCCCATACGGTATAACACAGATGAACACTCATGAAGTACTCAATAAATATGCTGATTAAATGAACAATGAATATTGCTTATTTAATACCAAGATTCAGCATTTAGTGAATTAAAAATAACACCTTACCAGTTTCAGAGCCATTTTATTTTTCCCAGAGAGTAAGTCATATTCTTTTTCTATCTATTGCCTAGTGAACTAAATCTAAACTCCTTACTCAGTCATTTGAAGTGTTCCATGATGCACTCTCAAGTTACCCTCACAGGATTACTAATTTTCATCTGACACCAGTGGTCCAGTTAAAATGGATATTAACCTCTATTTTTATAAAAATGGACCTTGACACTCTTCTGCCACATGACTGGGTAACACCATCTCTTTTATTAAGACTGCGTCAATGACCTTGGGGAGCATTATACTGGCTCCTTAATACCCTTTTTTTTTCCCTTTCTTTTTCTTTTCTTTCTTTTTTCTTCTTCCTTCCTTCCTTCCTCCCTTCCTTCCTTCCTTTCTTTCGTTCTTTCTTTCTTTTTTGGTCATTTGCCCAGTTTATCATTTGAGAACCATATGTCTCCTATGTGGAAGAAGCCCAGTTCCAACTGTCAATGTGTGAAGAAGAGATCGATTAACATAAGCTTCCATTGTACCCATTGCTAGCCCTGCAGGGATGGAGTTCATGTCAGAACAGGCCTCAAGACAAGCAACCCTTGGCTAGGAGTTGACTTCTTTTTCTGAACGAGGCTTGGGACTCTGGAAACAGCTGGCAGCCATCTTGGGTGGGTGGAGAGGACAAATGCAGAGAAAGAAGCTGATGCAGAATCAGTGAAACACACTGGTGTTGTGAACCAGCCATCTTTGTTACTTAGATGCATCTGTGTGGTTTTGTTATTGCTTATAATTCTACTGTCGTTAATCTCAGTGTCTGGCCACAGCACTTTCTCACAGCATTTCCTGAATACTTCCTGCTTGTCCATAGGAATAATATATGATGTGAATAAATGCAGATATAGATTGTGGTAGAATCCACATTCTATTCATATTCTTGGCTAACCAAGATTTATTAAAGAAACACTGTCAAGAGTAGGTAAATTCTTGTGGCTATAAAGTTAACCTTGGTCAATGGATTTACCTTGTTTTTATAGAAATTATATAGCTTAAAATTTTATACTAAATGCCCAAACCATAAAACTTTAAAAACTATATAAAATAAAAAAAAAAAAGGAAAAAAAAAACTTTAAAAACAAGACACAGGGATATTCATTGTTTTGGATTTGGCAATAGACAAGTAAAAGTGATGGGAAAAATACAATAAAAGAAAAAAGTAGATAAATTAGATATCAGAAAATTTTTTTTAAATGTTCATCAAAGGATATTATCAATAAAATGAAATAATAAACTGTAGAATAGGATAAAATATTTCCAAATCATATATGTGATAAGAGGATCTATAAAGAACATTTATAACTCAATGAAAAATTTAAACAACCCAATTAAAAATATGATCAAATGACCTGAATAGATGACAGTTTTTCAAAGAAGTTATGCAGAGTACTAATATGCACCTGGAAGATAATCAACATTATTTGTTATTAGGGAAATGCAAATCAAACCACAAGATACCACTTCGTGCTCACAGGGATGGCTATAATCATGAAAACAGAAAATAGCAAGTGTTTATGGAGAATGTGGAGAAATTGAAACCCTTGTGCACAGTTGGTGGGAATGTAAGCCATTGTAAAAACAGTTTGGTGCCTCCTTAAAAAGTACCTCCTTAAACACAGAACTACAATAGGACCAGCAACTCACTCCTAAGCACATTCCTGAAATAATGAAAAATAATTACTCAAGCAAATACATACATGTTTATAACAGCAATTTTCATTATAGCCTAAAGGTTGAAAAAATGAAATGGTCAGCCATACTAACCAATTGTGATATGTATAATTATCCACGTATAAAGGAAATGTCAATACATGCTATAATCTGAATGAACTCCAAAGACATGTTAGTGAAAGTAACGATAGATATAAAGTCCCATATCATAAGACTGCATTTATGTAGACTATTTCGGCATCTGTCTATAGAAACAAAGGAGATTAGTGGGTGCCAGGACCTATGTTTGAGTGGAAAATGAGGATACAAGTTTAATGAGCATGGGGTAATGAAAGCATTTGGAAATTGGCAGAAGTAGCCATATACTATCATGGGTGCACTAAACACTACTGAGATGTTCACTTGAAATAGTTGATTTTGTGTCACACGAATTTCAGGTAAATGGACAGTAGCAATATTGTTTGTGACTAAGTTAGCATGAGGAAAACATAGTGACACAACTCAACACTTAGCTTCTGAGTGGTTTCCAAATTTTCATTACTAAATATCCTGACCCTTTGCTAAAGTAGTAAATTGGCAGTGGCAGAAAGTGTGTTACCTGAAGCATAGGCTATGGGCTACTGAGGTAGGGAGATGGGCAAGGCTTTAAACACCATTACCCTCACAGTATCAAGTTCAGTTTTTCATTGATTGTGATGGTTTGAATAGGGATGGGCCCCATAGACTCATGTGTTTGAATGCTTGGCCCATAGGGAGTGACACTATTAGGAGGTGTGGCCTTGTAGGAGGAAGGGTGTAATTGTGTGGGCTGGCTTTGAGGTCTCATATGCTCATGCTATGCCCAGGGTAGCAGCCAGCCTCCTGCTGCCTTTGGATCAAGATGTAAAACTCTCAGCTCTTCCTCTAGCACCATGTCTGCCTGCATGCTGACATTTCCCACCATGATGATATGGACTAAACCTCTGAAACTGTAAGACAGCACCAATGTCTTCCTTTATAAGAGTTGCTGTGGTCATGGTGTCTCTTCACAGCAATAGAACTCTAATAACTAAGGCACAGATCATGGTTTCACTTTAGTCCTGGTGAATGTATCAGCTATGGAGTCTTGGTTGGTGATAGGATATGTGCTGTTAGTACAAGCAACATTTCAAACACATAGCAATCTCCCTTTCTGGCCAAGGGAGTAGGCATCAGGCTTAGAGCCTTCTTAATAATCAGTTTTAATACTATTTTATTTTCAGTGTGTTCATTTTTATTAATGACATCACATTTGTGTTCTACTGTTCTGATTTGCATTTTACTTTAGATATTTTTTCAAATATGAATTTATTTATGTAGGAATGAATCAACTTAAAGGAAAACAATTAGAAAGTGATAATATAAATATAAAAAGAATGAGAATTGTTTGAGAGGGAGGGTTATTTGATCTTGGAATATTAGATGGGATATCTAATAACAAAACATATTTTCATTCGGCACACACACTCATTGACTAGCATCTGAACTTCCCTTTAGCCATCCACTCTCGGTGTGGAATCCAGAATCCAGAGCCCTGAGACTCTCCCCATGCAGCTGCAGACACAACAGGAAGCACCTCCCCCATCCTCAGAGCTTTTATGGAAAATTCTATAGTGGGGCTGGGGATTGGGCCCAAGCCTGTTTAGCATATGAGGGCCCAGGTTTGCACCCTAGCACTGTAAGAAACAAACTACTCTAGCAATAGAAACTGTTTCACTCAGTGAATATGCTGGGTGTTGGGTGAATCAGAAAGGCTGGATGCCCAGGAGCTGTGACACCCCATGTTCTGCAGCAGAACAGTTCTGATAATGTGTAGAGCCCTCATGGAATCTGAGGACTTTGTTTCTACAGCAGCTGACAGGAGGGGTTTGGTAGATGTTCACTTTTGAAATGAAGCTAGCTAGGAGGCCCCAGCACACATGCACACACCCCTGACAGTCATCAGCTGCAAAACTGTAAGGCAGACATGGCATGGGCAGTGATAACATGGGCAGCGATGATCTGCCACTTGCTGCGATTTCTAATCTGCTGCAGTAGCTTAAGATGATCCACAGTTTATATGGAATTACTGGAAAGTTTTGGCTTTTCTTACTCTTCATCCTTCTACACATTCCAAAGACTTCAGAAGCCTCTGTTTCTCTATATCGAATGTCATTCTGCTGTTAATAACCTTGAATAATTTCATTTTTTTCTGACCAAATCCTTATTGAAATGTTATTTCCTTTAAATTTAGAAAAAAAAAACCTACCCTTGTATTTGAATAGTCTTATGATAATTGTGTTCACTACTATCTGCTGGGCTAAGCATTTTGCATGCATGATCTTATTTAGTTCTGTAAAGGTCCTATGAACAGCTTTTTTCACTATCCTCATTTTTGCAGAGGAGAGAGATAAGGCCCAGGGTCACACAGCCATGCCGTGTCTTAGAGCTGGCAAACAGCCGAGCTTCAGGATTTGATTCCGGGGTTTTGACTCCAATAGACAGTGATGAAACATACTAACATTTTGCAGCAAAATGAAAAACCACTTTAAGATAAAAAGTGTAAGTAGCCAGGCATAGTGATGCATGCTTATAATCCAGCATTGAGCACCCTGAGGCAGAAGAATAGCTTTGGAATCTGAGGACATTTTGGGCTACAAAAGAAGTTCAAGGCCAGCCTGGACTACATAGCAAGCTTCTGCCTTGAAACCAAAGCTCCAACCAACACCACCTCCAAAGAAAAACCAGGAATAGTCTATGGAAGGTTTAGTTGTCACCATTTAGCTGCCAAAGATATATAAAACATTTTCAAAATTATAGATTAAGAAATATCTTATATAATAGATATTAAGAAATAGTGGACTAGCAAGCAGAAAGAATAAACGAGGCAGATTAAAACTTTTTTTTTTTTTTTTTCATCTGTAGCCTCATTTTCAAGAGTCTTGAGTCTGGCTGCTTGAGACCCTTATGTCTTTTCCTTTTTAGTCAGAGTAGGTTGTCAAGGACTTATTTCATGTCTGAGTCAAATGTAATTGAAAGTACTGTGTATTTACTTTGATCAAGGTCATTATGTTGCTTCACAGAGTCCAATAATGTATCATTCCACCTCAAAGCAGAGAACCAGACAAAATTAGAAACTTCTCAATAAAAAAAGATGCCCTTGAATTCCCCAGAATCCACAGTCGTTTTCCTCGTTTTCATAGCTTGACCTGTGTCCATGGCACTTCTGCTAACTTTGATGATACCACTTTATTATTAACACTGTAGGTAAGATATGTCTAAATACAGCTTTAGCACTGTGTGTGTGTGTGTGTGTGTGTGTGTGTGTGTGTGTGTGCTTATGGGTGCATGCGTGTGGGGACTCATGCATAGTGTGTGTGTGTGTGTGTCTGCACGTGTGTGTGCTTATGGGTCCATGTGTGTGGGGACTCATGCATAGTGTGTGTGCGTGCGTGTGTGTGTGTGTGTGTGTGTGTGTGTGTGTGTGTGTGCTGTGCTTATGGGTCCATGTGTGTGGGGAGGGACTCATGCATAGTGTGTGGATGTGGTTATGGATGCATGTGTGTGGGGAGGGACTCATGCACAGTGTGTGAATGTGCTTGTGGGGGCATGTGGCAGGGGCAGGGGCGGGCTCCTGCACAGTGTATAAATGTGTGCAGGCCAGAGGTTAACCTTGGATGTCATTCCTCAGGAGCTGTTCTCCTTGCTTTTGTTGGAGATAGGGTCTCAACTTGTCCTGGAGCTCACTGATTATGCTAAGCCGGCTGACCAGAAAGCCCCAGGGATCTGCCAGTCTCCACCTCCCCAGTACTAGGACTGTAAGAGTGTGCCATCATGCCTGACTTTTTCACATAGGTTCTGGGGATTGAACTTGGATTTTCACACTTGTGTGGCAAGCACTTTGCTGACTGAGCCATTCATTCTTAATTTAGTGTGCTTTTCCTCCAGTTTTGAGACAAATGATACTAAACTCCATTGCTAAATAAAAACAGCAATTTATTGCTGTTATGGTTCCCCATGCTGCCTGGGCTCACTGACCAGGAAGGTCAGTCATCACTTAGGGTTTCTCAGGGAGTTGTTCAGCTGGGACTCCAGGTGTGCAACTGCCAGGCATCCTCTCTCGTGTGGCCATAAGTTGAGTTTGGCTGCTGTTGGTGGCAGGCTCAGGAGAGGCTGATTGTCTAGTATGCCTTGTGCAAGCTGCCTGGGTTTTTTACCTGACAGTGTTTGAATTCTAAAAGAAAGTGCACAAAGCTTTTCACAGACCCAGGTACAAACCTTGAGGATTCCGCTGTTCTCACCTTAGAAATCACTCTGCCTCATTTCCACCAAACTCTTGTTTTGGGAGACAGAAGTGAGTCACAGGGCCATTGCAGATGTAAGAGGAGTGTCACTAACAGTGTGTGAGTATTGGTAGGAATGGTTTATCGGGAGGTTTCCTTGGAAAACTACCATACAGCATTCATAGAGTTTAAAAGTTTATTTTAAAAAATGTACATGAAGGCCAAAGTTTTATCACTCTAAAATGAAGACAAAATTTTCAATATCTTCTACTTGTGTGCATTTTAATATTTAAATTTCATCCATTTAATGAAACTTTAAAAAGTAAATAATGGGGCTGGTGAGATGGCTCCCTGTGTTGAAGCACTTGCTGTCAATCCTGATGACCTGGGTTCAGTCCCTGGGACCTACAAGGTAGAAGGAGACAACTAATTCCTGAAAATTGTCCTCTGAGTGCCACGCTTTTGCCATAATGAATAAACTATATGCAGTAAAAATAATGGCATAGCAAGCCGGGTATGGTGTCACACTCCTTTAGTCTCAGCACTTGAGAGGGAGGCAGATCTCTGTGAGCTCAAGAGTGAATTCTAGGACAGCCAGGGCTACACAGGGAAACCCTGACTCAAAAACATAATAATGGCAGTGCATCTGAGAGCTGGTGGGAGGGAAGCTGAAGTATGGCAGATGGAAGGTCAGCAGACACAAAGTCTTCCAGAGCTATAACATAATGACACATCTAAAAAATGTTCCAGACTCATTCAGACTCATTACAGATTTCTGGCAGACCATGATAACTGTCTTACTGATTAGGAACAGGATGGCTGTGAGCACAAAGCAGATAATGACAACTTCGGTAGTTGAAAACGAGTCATCCTTAAATTTTTTTGAGTCACAGATCTGTTTGAGCATGTGAGGAAATTAGAAACTTCTCTTTGTATATAAAACGGGGTATTGATTCACCTTTGTGTTCTTTCCTTCTAATGTTCTTTCCTTACTCTCCCTTTCTTCTCTTTTCATTCTTTCCATATTTATTCAGAGGGAACTGACTCTGGCCAGAGAGCAACTAGACCAAAGAACAGAATAGGACAGGCACGCATGTTCCTAGATAGGAGGACTCCCAAATCTCTTAGAACACTATTCGTAAGACCATCCCAGATCATTGTAACAAACTCTATGCAGCTTCTTATAACTTTATTATTCCACCCATAGAATCTTCAGTGTGGCTCTGCCATCAATACTTTCTCTTTGAAACTGAAGGGCAATTTAAAAATTTTATTTTTTTATTTTAAAGGAACATAACACAAACCATGTGGATGTGGCTTTTTCAATGGCATTTGGTCTATGGGTGTTGACTGGTCTGTTTTATTTACTATTTATTTATTTTCACCATGGTGAATCACATACAGTGGTAGATAGTACTGACTTTCTAGTCAACAGAAGATTCCTAGGGAATTTCAGAAATGACTGCAGGATGAATCATGCTAGGTCTCCTAGAGCCTTCATCTCACCTCTTGCTTAGTGAGCTGTTTGCTCTCATCCCTGAAGCTAAGTGGACCATATAGCCATGGATTCACATTGCATAGTGTCAGTTTACAGGAGACGGTAGGAACAACTCCATTTCATCCATATTTTTGAAGATGAAAGTAAAAGCTGGGTTTTTTTTTTTTAATTTCCCCATGTTCTATATTTTCATGTTCTCACCACAAATTGTACTCTTGACGCTAGTTATTATGGTATCTTGTGGGAAATTTAAACGTACTTTTTTCTTGGCACTATTATAAATATTGTCATTAGTATAACATAACTTGCAAAAATGAAATACAAATGTCAATCTCTTCTCTCATCATGTGAAATGAAAGATAGTTCTAAATGTTTTCATTGGAGATACAAACTATTTATTCCTCTTTTTAGTTTACTTTTTTTGGTATTTTATTGACTGTAGGCTGTTATCCCCTTCTTCCCCCCCCCCCCAGCTGAAGGACATCTTGGTATGTAGCACATTAGAGAGACCATAATCATGGAGTGAATATAATCTAAATATACATTTTTAGAGCAGGAGATGGTAAACTACTACCCCAAGGCTCACATGTTCCTATTTATGTAAGTTTTCAGTGAAATGCAGCCACCCTTATTATTGAATATATTTCTAAATATTTATAATCTACATAATCAGAATGTTAAGTGTGAAGTTGAGCCAACAGTGCTGACAATTAAGTTCAGAATACAGTATTATTACACTAATATATACAAAACAATATGACATTTCTACTTCAGTTTGTGAAATAAGCTTGTGACCAAGGGTGTTACTCCAAGTCATTGGTGTTTTTGTATTTGCAGTGACATTTCTGAATGAGTTCTCTTGAACCTCTGTGGGGTTCCCAAAGTATCTTAAAGAGAAGGTCATTTAATTCACTGAGAATCTTTTGGAGGACTTCTGCAATCTGCAGGGTACAATGTGTGTTCAAAGACATGGAGGTGGTGGGTCTTTCACAAACGGAGAGGCTTTAGTGATTTGCTAATTTGGGAATCCTATACCTTTTGGAGAAATATTGGAGTGCTGAAACATTTATTATGTCTTTCCAACTTCTGACCTGATTTTCATTTAACCAGTTGTGCCATTTTGCACATACCTGAATAAACAAAACAACGACAACAACAAACTACCAAAAGTAGGATCTGTGAGCCTGGTTTAAACGAAGACCCCAAAGAATACATTCTTACTATCTTATTGTCTTTAAACAGGGATGCAGCTCGAAGTTCCTGCGTGCACCCCTGGATTCCACTCACAGGCCCCGCCCACCTCCCCAGGACTTAAGGTTAATATGACAACATTTAAGAGACAGAAGGGCCTTAGAGACCTAATCTCTTCACAGGTGTTAAAAATCTGCATGCAGAGGAAGGGACTGCCACTCAGCCTGTGGTTCCTTCCCTTTGGTCCTTAATTGCACACAGCATGCAGTCATGAGCATCAGGTTTCACCAGCTAGGGAAAGAGAGAGTAACAGCAGTGCAGAGTTGCCAGCTTTAGTAATTCCAGTTCCTGGAAACAAGCACAGAAGCCTTTTCGTTACTTGCACACCCAAACTTTTGTAGCTTCCATTGAATAAATCATTTAACTGTCAGCAAATTATAGTGTTGGGAATAGTTTACATCATCTCTTTTTCACAGAAGCTTTTAATGGAAGACCGTGGAGATTAAGACGCCTGACAACGTCCTGGACACAAAAAAGAAAGCTGACCTAGAGAAAGATGGGGCAGAGATGAACACTGAACACGTCTTAGGCAGCAGAAGGCTCACTCACGGTAGCCTACTTAAAAGTTGTGCCGATCTGAACACTTGACATCAATGCCTGAAAATTGACTGTGTGACCTTGTGTTAGTAACAGCGCCACTTTATTGACAGATCATCATGGTGCATACAGCAAGCATTCGCTTGTGCAGGGAACTTCGTGAGGCAGGTACGATTACCACCCCACTTCACCGGTGCAGACCCTGAGTTGAAGAGAAAACCGAGTGCAGTGGGCAAGGTTGGGCCCCATATGCAAAATGCACCCCCTGCTCTGTTGCCTGCTCCCAGGTGTCAGACACCGCAGTGGTTCAAGGCCGTCTGTGGTTCTGGAGCAAACCCTGGGCGCTGTCCGGCCCACGGTCCTCGCTTCCTGCGGAGGGGCTGGGGGCGGGGACGGGGGCGGCGGGGGCTCGGCCTTGCCTGCAGCCCGGCGGGAGCGCGCCCGGCGGGAGTGCGGGAGCAGCGCACGTGCCGCCGGGAAGGCAGGGGCAGCCTGCCCGCGCCAAGATGGCGGCGGCCGCCGCGGCCGCAGCGGCGACTGTTGGCGGCCGGTGAAGCGGGCGGGGCCGGCGGCGCGGAGGCGGGGTCCCGGGCGAGCCGCCCTGGGGAAGGCGGGGGCCGTTTCCATAGCGGCGGCGGCAGGAGGTGTCGCGCCGGGGAACTTCCTGGTTCCCGGGCTCGGCTTTGCCGGGAGCCTCCTGGAAGGGAAACAATGGGGCGGAGGGCACTGCGGTAGCCGCCGCCACCGCGCCGGACCCGCTCGGCCTCCCGCGACTGGCCGCCGCCGGGACCGCCCTGAGGTAACTTCCTTTTCTCCCGTGTCGCTGCTAGAGGGGCTGGAGGGGTCGAGGGCGAGGGGCCCGGAATGGAATTGCCCCGGGCAGCCGGACGCCGCCATTCCCGGCCCGGGGCAGAGGGCACGCGGCGGCGGTGCGGCCTGGACCGAGCCGGCTCACCCAGAGCCCGCGCGCAGTGTGGCGCGCGCCGGGGGTCCGCGGTGTGATTGGCAGGCGGGCGGGCGCGGGCCCGGGGCCGGGAAACGTCCAGCGCAGCGTGCAGACCCCCGGAGAGGCCGAACCCTTTGGCCGCCATCCTCCTCCACCCTGGTGCAAGTTTCGGTCCCTGGGGAGACGTGTCTCCCTCACAAGTTTCAGTTGCGTCCTGCGGGAGCGCGAGTGGGCAGGACCCAGGCAAACTTCGTTCTCTGAAAAAACGATTGCCTGGATGCCGCAAGAACTTTGTTTGGAGCAGCCTCGGGGAGGATGGGCGTGAGGGAGGGATCTGGAAAGCCTGGAAATCTGTGCACCCTTGCGAAGTTTTACAGGATACCTCGGAGCTCGCAGGTGTTTTAATGCCCGCAAACGACAAATCTGACTCCATGGTGGGACGTTCATACAAGTTGAGCATTGGATATCTCTGGGCTCTATTTAGCCACCCCTTGTTTAATCAACAAATATTTATTTTATTTTTAAAGTTAGCTGACATCACATTTTCGAATAAAGTGTGCGTTAGTAGATTCTCCTCATTCATTTCATAGAAAATTTTAGATGACTTTAATATGCTTTGTGCCATATGGATTGGAAAGACTCGGTGAATCGGGCCAATACCCAGTCTTTAAGAATAATGTGACATGAATGCAAGTAGTAAGGACAGTGTCCTAAATATTCTTGCTGGAAGAATTCAATCGTGGATCAGGTTTTTTTCCCTCTTTCCCTTCCTTCCTTGTACGTATCATTTATCTACCTATCTATTTGTCTGTCTGTCTGTCTATCTACTATCTATGAGACAGTTAATATTTCATAGTTTAGAAAAGTTTTTCAGGACGTTTGAGATCACCTCTGGCCAGTTCTTTCCCATCTTGAATCTCTGCAAAGTTTTTGTCGGGGTGTTGAAGGGGGGCACTAGGGTGGAGTTTAAATTTTTTTCCCTTTAAGTTATCTTAGTAATCAATAAACTGGCACAGGGTGAACAGTGTCTCATTCCTTCACTCCCTAAGACCCCATAATTAATAAAATATCTTCTAGTTTCTCATAATTTTATAAGAGAAATTGTAAGCATGGCACCCTTCACTCCTTAAGGTGGATGATTGGTCCTAGTTTGTACTCTCCACAGGTCATTAAGCTATACGTCGAAATGGAAAAGGAAATTATACTGATAACAGTGTAAATTAACTTTGGAAGGAAATACACAGTCCTAATTGCAAGGATAGGGGTCCCTAGTTAAAGAATCAGTGAGTTCTCACAGAACTATTTGAGAAGCATCATCCTTTGCCAAACTTTCATCAGAGTTTGGGTCCTGAGCCTTGGTGCTGGCTGCTACTTACCCTTCCTTCAACTCAACTGTATAGCTCTGGGTTGTGCTTGGTTCTGCTGAGTATAATCCATTACAGCCTCCCCTTTAAAATATTAAGATTTATTATTTTATGTGTATGAGTGTTTTGCCTGCATTTGAGTGTGAACACCATATGTGCGCCTGTTGCTGTCAGGGGACAGAAGAGGGTGTCAGAACCCCTGGATCTGGAGTTGTGATTATGAGCCATCCTGGATGCTGAGAGTCAAACCTGGATCCTCTGGAAGATCAGCAAGTGTTCCTAACAACTGAGCAGTCTCTCCTGTCCTGCATCCCTCCCTGAGCAGTGTTTTGTTAGGCAGGCAACCCTCAGTGAGGACAGCTGGTCTGGTGTAAACAAGTCAGTAAGTAGAAGGCTTGGTGTTGGGTGTAAATTGACTGATCATCTTCAAGCATTGTACAGGAACCAGCAGATCCAGTCTGGGTCTCCAGTGCCAGGCAGATGGCACTGGTCTATCTTTGCCATCTTCAAATTATTGTGATAGTTTGTAGCCAGTAAAGATGGTTGAAGAAAGCCAGTGAGTTCAACCTTGTAGCCAATTGAGAACAAAATTATTGAAAAGTAAAGGAATGTTAAGCCGGCAGTGGTGGCACACGCCTTTAATCTCAGCACTCAGCACTCGGGAGGCAGAGGCAGGCAGATCTCTGTGAGTCCTCCGAGGCCAGCCTGGTCTACAGATCTACCAGAGAAACCCTGTCTTGGGGGGGGGGGAACCCCACAAAACGAAACAAAAAAGTTAAGGAATGTTAAGGAAGTTTAGAAGTCAGCCAAAAAAATTAGAATACCAAAACTAAGAATTGCTACTTCAGATAGAATGAGACATTTTCTGGATTTTGAGTTTAATTCTACCTTAACCATCCTTGTTTTGTAACTAGTGCAATTCAGACTAATTATCATAGACTCACAGTTTGTCCCTTCAGTGTAATTTGTGAAAAGCATTTTTCCATCTGTAAAATGTGATCTAATTATATATTAGAGAATTATTTTCCCCTCTAAAAAGGTTTGTACCATGTTTACAGTCAACATAAGAATTGCAATTTGAAGAGCGTCTGACCTGTAGCACACTTCCATGTATACAGGGATTAGAGGGTGTGGGCATTGGAGTCACAGGGACGATTCTCCACTGGCTAGTGTTATTTACAGGTTTTACCATCTCATGACTTAGTTTAAAAAAAAAATTCTCTGTAACATTAGGATATTTTGAGGGTGAGGAGAGTGTACATAGTAACTGAGCTGGGTTGGTGTCCAGTGAGCCCAGGCATCCTCCTGTCTCCCTACTCCCTAGTTTATGCTTGGGTTTAGTTTACTTCCAAGTTGTTCTTTCTTTTGGGATTTGGTATTTTAAGTTCTTAGTTGAAATCAAGGGGATGGTTCACTTGATATTTCTCATACTGTGACACTTTGCCTTCTTAGTGCAGTGTAAAATCTCAGGCACTTGTTTTGATCAGGCAGCAGTTTCCTGGGATAAAGAAGCCCAAGGGTGCTATGCTCTCCATTTTGGATCCTTAATCTCTTCTGGACTGTGTTTGCTCTCTCCTTAGTATCTTGTCAGTTCTTGGATATATCCTTTTAAAAAAGTATATAGTGTGCATACTACAGTGTGTATTACTAGTCTTAAATGCATGTCATGAAGATTTTTAATAATGTAATTAACTGTAATTTAACTCAGTTCAATCTGTAGAGTATTTCATGTGCCCCAGAGGTTTATTACAATTGTTTCCAATCAGTATCCTCTTTCTGCCTTGTATCTAGCTAGGTCTTAATTTTCTATCACCATGGGTTAGTCTTGCCTCTTTTAGTTTTTTTTTTATAGACATAATGTCATACAACAGATACTGTGTTGTATTTGGTTTCTTTCATTCACATTGTATCGTGTAAGTGAGTTTCATTTATGTTGTTATATGTAGCTGTTTCTTTTTATTGTCCAGTATTTGTTTTAGTTACTCTGGCTACCTAAAAAATTGTTCAGGGGTGTAGATTGAAACAGTGGGGTTATTTGCTTTCTCCACACATCTGCAATTTGGGCAGTGCTTATGTCTGTTTCCCTCAGTTTCAGGTCAGGTTGCTTGAAGGCCAGGCCTAGTATTGTATGAAAGATTGCTTCTCTGTCTGAGAGTTGGTGATATGACACTTAGATGCAGCCTAGCAGTATGGCTTGAGGTTGCTCACATGAGCTGTGTGGCTGGATTCCAAGAAAAAGGGAGAGGATTAGAGAGCTTGGGGGTTGAGGCACACAGAAGCTATATTGTCTTTGACACTTAGACTTGGCACTTCTGTACTATTAATGCCCATTGTGCATTAATTACTACTTGAGGCAGTTGTAAAATGCCCGTCTTGTAAAGGGACCCGTTTCTTGACTGGGAGAGACAAGATTCTAAAAAAATCATGCAGGATCATACTGCAGTAACTATTATCAGATTGCCACATTGGTGGCCTAATCCATGACTACTTATTAGTTTATCCATTCTACTTTTAATAGGCAATTAGGTTGTCCTCAGTTACTGGGTGCTATAATAGAGCTGCTGTGAACATTTTTACTTGTGTAGTTTGTTGGATATATGGACTTCTTCCTTTTGGCTTTCCCTAGGAATGGAACTGTTGACCAATAGGTAGACATACAGTTAGTTAGCTTTAGTAGTCATTTAGCAAACATTTGTTTATATTCTTGGTATTTTCAGTATCTTAAAACTACACATAGTGTATATTGTTTGGCCAGTTCTTTGTCTTCTAGGGAGATAGATGGTCTGGATATAACATTTGTGGAAATGCAGTTCCTTCTTTCTTCTTTCTTTTTTGTGCATGTGTTTGTGTGTATGGTGTGCATACCTGTATGTGTGCCTAGTGTCGTGTATAGGCACACCCGTGTAGGTAGACATGTGAAGACCCACGGCTGATATTAGGAGACTTGTATCACTCTTTACCTTACTCCCTTTACCTTACTCCCGGAGACAGTGTCTCAACTGAAGCAGGGTTTGCTATTTCTGCTAGTGTCAAGCTCGCCACCATGCTCCAGGAATTCCTTGCCATGCCGACCTAGCAGTTACATGGGTTCTGGAGACCCTGCATTCATCTTCTCTCTTGCCTGACAAAAGCACTGTTTTCTTAGCCCTGAGTGATCTCCCCAGTCCATGAAACTTTCTTTCATATGTAACACAGAGCTAGATGCTTAGTTATTGGAAAGTAGGGATTATGTAGAAGGGTGTGATTGGGGAGTACTAGGGCAGTTTTCAAAACATCATTTTATGGAATGTACTCAAAGATTATGTACATTAATTGATGGAGAGAGTGTTTTAGACTTTTTTTTTTTTTTTTTTTTTTTTTTAGAAATTCATTTTTAAAGACATTGAACAATGTCCCCTTAACAATGTATATCACATTTTGTTGATAGTCAGTGCTTTAGTATCAGTTTGAATCCTAAGCTCATTTCCCAGGATTACTTGGGGTTTATTTTCCTGACTAGTAACAAAAAATCTTCTCCAAGGTTAATCGTCATCATTGAGGATTGCCAAAAGAACACTATCTGGACTCTCAAACTTTGGGTTACATTTGACCACATTGTCATTTTAACAGTCAGTTTGACTTTTTCCCCCCTCAGGGGTCAATTGAATTTGCCCCTACCCCTCTTTAATGGAACATTTTAGACTGCTTTGTTTTGGTTCATACCTCATTTACTGTGATAGTTGATTTGTTGATCCTGCTTATGCTGAGGAAATTAGAATCTTTCCCAGCTTCTCATTTAATTAGGATTAGTTTAAAAGTCATAAATAACACAAGTTACAAATAGGACTTCAATATTATGTTTCAACTTTCTTATTTTATGAGACCAAAAATGTACCAGGACTATTAATGCATGCATCAACTTTATATTTAGTTTACTGGGGCATCTTCCACACTGGATCCCATTATACCTCTGGGTGCTAGTCAGCCTGGAAAACTTAGCTCTGGCTTTGCACACACAGGCCCAGGGAGGCCAAGTGAACTTCTTTTTGCAGTGGTTTCCTTGAGCGGCTTATAGACCCTCATCTTGCTGACTTCCATTCTCATCCACACTACCCTACAGATCTGTGTGTTTGCATCCTTTGCCTTGTTAGTTTTCTTATTTTTACTTAATCCTTTGCCTTGTAAGTTTTCTTATTTTTACTTAATACAGTGCCTAGAATACACCAAAGCCCTTGACTTACAGTTTCTGTTGGTACTTTCCTTCTGAATTTATTGTGTTTTAGGATGGCTGGAATCAAATTTGTCTTTTTGCTTCCTAAACTAGTTGGGTAGTTTTTATATATTGTCGCGTTGAGTTAATATTTATAAAAGAACAGGTAAGTGTATTATGGTGGTTAGAATCTAACTGCTCATGAATTCCTTGGATATAAGTCTTAGGATTATGTTTACTTTAAAATCTATTCTATCATGGTGTCTGCTTTAGTGCTCATTATATGGCAACCTGGAATTTTAGTGGACATTTTGAATGCTATCAGGCTTCTGAAAAGATAATTGTGTTCTTCATTTTGGCTTTTATTTGTGGAGCTTAGCCACTATATATAGTTCTGATATAATGGCATATCTAGTGTATATGGCAAATATAACATTATAAACTGCCCTTGAAAGCGCCTGCCTCTCTGTACCTGTTAGAAGTAAGGAAGATTTAGAAATGGCACTTGCTTTCTGAAATGCTTCTTGACCAGTGTAAACAAAGCCACTAAAATTTGATAAGCCTGCCTGGAAACCTAACTTAAATTCTAAAGGAGGAAAGGAAATTTGACCTTATCCTTATCTTATGCATCATTAGCATACCCATGTAAACAAACTGCTGAAACCAACCTGTTCATTCTTAGGCCCATCTCATTCTTTGATCTTGTTAGTGGGAAGCATTTTGTTGACTTAGTGAACAGAATAAACCTCTTTTCACTGTAGCAGTGACAGATTCACTGGACTTTTCTCTTGCTGGGAAAAGATTATAGGCTGTGGGAATTCAGCATTGTGTTTTATAGGTACACGTTGCTCTAGAGTATTGTTTATGGAAAGTCCAAGAATTATGTAATCACAAGGGTGAGATATGTCTCAGTTAATAATGACTGTAGTATTTACTGGAGTTATTTCTCCATCTAGAATAAGAAGTCATTACCTGGGTGGAGGTCTGCCCTGGCGTACATACTACTAGAACTAATGAACTGTCCCTGAATTAAGAAAGGAAGGTACTAGAATTATTAAAATATAAGCTTTGCAAGGGGTAGTATTTTGTTCATAGATTTGTTGGCTGGGCCTAGAATCATACCTGGCTCCTGGGAGTTGCTTAGGAAGGGTTTATCGAATGCCTAATAAATTTATATGTTGTCTTTTTTTTTTTTAAATTATAAAATCGCTTCATTCATTCATTCATTCATTCATTTTTTTGAGACAGTGTTTTATGTAGCCTTGCTTGCCCTGGAACTTTCTTTGTGGAACAGGCTGGCCTCATGTTCGTAGAGTTCTTTATGTGTCTGCCTCCTGAGTGCTAGGTTAAAGGTATATGCCACCATGCCAGCTTATATCATGTGTTTTAAATTAAAAAACTGAACAGTAGTCGTAAGTATTGGCTTGAGTTGGATGAAGCTTACTTTCTGATATTCCTTTCTTGATGATTCTGTGATGAAGGTGTGTGAAGGCCATTGCAATGTTTATTCATTTCTTGTCCTTAAATTTCTGGACAGTTTTAATGGACATGAGAGACTATTGATGATGAATTAACTAGTCAGCTATTTATTATTGGAATTTAAGTTTAAAATTTTGTGATATTATAATTAATGCTTGGATGAAGGAAATTTTCTTAAGTATTTTGTGGGACGGGGAAAGAGATGACTTTTCAACAAATAGTAATTTAGAAAAATGAGCTACATAGTAATACTACAGTACTACACAGCTGTGAAGGTGACGGGAGGCACTGCACTGGTTAGACAGCACAAATGATGCAGCTCTTTGGGTAGCCAGCTGTTCTGCACATGGCTAGTGTCTAACCAGATCTTTCCACATAAACAACACACCCCACAAACACCCACCTTGTAGTTTGTAGTAGAGCCGCCCCTCACTTGGATTTTTGTCTTTTACTCCTAAGGAATGAGTGAGTCACTACAACTGCTTCTCTCTCTTAATTGCTGTTTAGAAATTATAACTGCATTTAACACCTTATACATATAGCTACATGTTTATGTATTTAGATTTCCTGTGCCTTTGGAATGTTTTTGATTTTTTTATATTAGAATACTGTCAAATGTTAGATTCATAAAAGACATTACATATTGCATAAAGACTAACACAGTGACATCCATTCAGTTCCCTCTCTCAATTTAAGTGATGCTACCAGTCTGCTCCTGAATGACCTATCCCAGCCCACTGCTGGCTTGAGGAACCATCAGCCTCAATTCCCTTACTTCTCTTTATAGTTATTATGTATGCAGATACCTCTAAATAATGCATTGTTAACTTTATGTATTATGTAACATTATACAAATGATTTCATGGATCCTTCATATCACTGTGTATATACTTTTACAATATAGTAGACATGGCTATATATCAGTAATACTTCTGAGATTCTTTGTTTTTGGTTGTTATGCATACTTTTATTCATTTCACTGTTTCATAATGCTAAATGAAACAGATTATGTAATTAATTCTTCTGTAGAAATTTTGTATTTTGTTTCTTTTGCTGTTATAAGCAGTATTGTGCTAAGTTGCCCTTCTCCTTCTTTCTCTCTTATAGTCAGGAAAATTGTTAGGAAATTTTTCTTTTTTCTGGTATGATGCTAGGGATTGTATGTGCCAGGCAAGTGCTCTGCTACTGAGCTTTGCCCCAGCTCCACGATCTTTTCTGATTACATCCTAACTCAAACATGGCATAGTTATAGCCACATCTCTCTATTTTAGTCAGTATTTGCCAATTCTACATTTTTAATGCCTTAATTTCCAGCTTCTATATGCTTTACTTATTTAGATTTGTTTCCTATGATAAGTATGTGCCTAGATTTTTGGATAGAGTATTTTTAATTTGAAAATTCAGTGTTTTATTTTTGTTTTTTGCTTTTTTGTTATTGTTGTTGTCCTCTGTGCTGCTCCCCTTCCTCCCTCCCAATCAGGGTTTCTCTGTGTAGTCCTGGCTGTCCTGGAACTGGGTCTGTAGACCAGGCTGGGCTTGAACTCAAGAAGATCCATCTGCCTCTGCCTCCTGAGTGCTGGGATTAACAGCATACATCATCACCACCTCCCAGTTTAGTTAATTTGTTTTTAAAGTCAATGTCTTAAGATTTATTTTATTTTTACTTACATGTATGTGTGTGGATCTGTGTGTTTGCATATATGTGTACATGTGAGTGCAGATCTGGAGTTACAGGAATTTGTGAACCACCTGGCGTGGGTTCTGGGAGTCAAACCTGGGTCTTCTGCAGAAAGAGTCCTTGCTCTGTCATGCCGAGATTTCTCTCTTGCTCCTAAACTCAGGATCTTTATTCTCTGGCTTAGTCATCTATGGCTGTAATAATGTAGTTAACACAAAATTTCAGTGGCTGTCAGCAGGCAGCCATAGATCTGCAACCTTGGCTGAGTTTAGCTGGGTTTGGTCATAAGCTGTGAGCTGTCCACAGTTATGTGTCATTTTGGGGCCAGCAGCCTCCTTGGGTGAACATTTCTCATGCTGTGCTGTCCAAGAGAATGTAGGCAAACTTGGTGCTGCTGTACAGCTTCCAGGTAGGTGTACTCGGTTCTGCCCCTTTCCAGGAAGGCATATTGCTACACCTCCCAAGGCCAGTATGTCAAAAGTAAGATAAATGCTGGCTTTTGCAGAAAAGCTACAAAATGCTTAGTGTGTGAAATTGGGTATTTTGAGACATTACTCTTCTCTAGGGAAGGGTAACTAGGTGAGTAGAAAGGACCCTGAATGTTTTATCTTGCTACTGCTTCAGAGCCACTTGTTTGACAGACTACTACTGTGAAAGTAGGTGGGGGTGGGGGCTGGGGAGCAGATCTCTCTTTTGAAGCTGTGATAAAGAACCTTGACTATGTGACCTCACTGGGTCATTCATAAGCTTTGGAGCCTGTCCTGGAACTCTCCCTGTAGACCACATTTCTAAGAGTTGCTCCGTGGGTCTGTCCATTAAATTCTAATACATGCTTTGTATGTTTGTAAACTGTAAAACTGTGCATTTGTTACCTCATATGGGTTTGTACATCCAGTGTTTATAAGTTTTATTATCCTGACTTTAAAAACATCATTTTTAATTATGTGTAGGTGTATATGTTTGCTTGTGGGTATGTGCAACATGAGTGCAGGTAGCTGAGAAGGCCAGACAGAGGCCTTGCGGCTTTGCATATCCCTTGTAGCTGGAGTTACAGATAGCTGCGAGCCATCTGATGTGGGTCATGGTAACCGAACTCGGTTCCTCAGGAAGAGCAGTAATTTTTCTTAACTGCTGAGGCCCTGTCCTAATGTTTTAAAGATAATATTTTTAGAGCTGAGAAAATTCTTTGTGTCTTAAATACTAGAATTAAGGATTTATTCAGCTTCTTATGGTATGACAGGAAGAGGGCATTATATCCTATAGGATACTTTGATACTACCATTTAGAAAACTTAACATTAAAAATGTCTATAAACAAGCTCCCGGGCCAAGAGTAGTTGCTCCAAGTGTTAATGCATGTGAACTCTTGGGGCCTCTGAGACATGTTTTTGTGACATTTGGTTGCCTTTCCTTGTTGTCATTCAGCATGTTCTGCCTCTTAGTTTCCAAGGAAGGAAATCAAATCCAATTAATGTAATGAGAAACTTTGAAAGTGTACCTGAATCTAATGTAGGATTCTATGCGATTGTAGACTTGCCACGGCACTCATTTCTTTGGGATAACTTGGTTATCTGGGAATGATAATCACTGGCTAATGCACAGATGAAGGAGAAAGCCTGTGGGCTGGGGTCAGGTGACAGGATGGCAGAACTATGATTATATACTGCTGCTAACTACAGTGTAGGCAGCATGTGGTACATGCACATGCTGATGCAATTTCTACATTGTGTAAATGTGTGCTGCTTACACATCTTACATAATCTGAGTACAGCATATGGATATAGCAAACAGAATCTTTAAAAGGGTGACCCTAACTTTGATTCAAAGCCAAGGGGCTACAGTTTTGTTGTTTTCTTGAGTGAGTTAGAAAATCAGGTGTCACTTTTATGATTGCAGTAAGTAGTAGTTTACTGGTTAAAAAAGGAAGTTATGCAAGTTTGCATTTTGTATTGAATTGCAAAGCTGTAAAGTTATGTATTATATCTAAGAGCATTTATGCATCCATGTTTTTGTTTAAATATACCACTATGCCTTATCTAAAAATGTGCTAATCAATTGAGGAAGATGTTATAATGCAAATCTTAGTCAAGGGTCAAGTGCGTTTTAGTATTGATACCCACACTATATAAATATAAAGCAATGCTTTATATTACACTTGAGTGAAGAGAACTAAAGTCTAAAGATTTCAATTTATTTAGCAAATGTATGTATATATACATATATACATAATATACATTTATACACAGACACACACACACACACATATATATACACACATATGCTTAGAACTCCTTGAAAGGATATGTGCTACACATACCTAAATAAATGTGAACTCATATTATGTTTATACTGAGGAAATGGGCATCATTAGAGAAAGTTTGTAGCACTAATGCTTGTGGTCATTATTTGAGGCTTATATAAATACTTTGTATGCAATCAAAATAGACTTAGCAGGCATGATATGTTTTATTTACCCTAGGCAGGGCTCTCTTCTTTTCCTTGATTTTATTAGCTGGGAACGGGGAAGGAATAATTGTAGTACTGAAGACTGAAGATGACAAGTTTCTGTATGGTAGTTGTCTTCTACATACTAAGCTCCGTATGGCAGTTGCCTTCTACATACTAAACTTCTGTATGGCAATTGCCTTTTACATACTAAGCTCCTGTTTGATAGTTGTCTTCTATGTACTAAGCTTCTGCATGGTAGTTGCCTTTTTTAAAAAAATAATTTATTTTAACTATTTTATATGTGTTGGTGTGAAGGTGTCAGATTTTCTGGAACTGGAGTTATAGGAAGTTGTGAGCTGCCATGTGAGTGCTGGAAATTGAACCTGGGTCCTCTGGAAGAGCAGCTAGTGCCCTTAACTGCTAAGCCATCTCTTCAGCCCTGGTAGTTGCCTTTTTGAAGGTACTTGTTTTAGAAAGAGGGACCTGTGAATTGGATGGTGATTAGTAGTAATCTTTTATATTTAAAAGAGAACGACTAGAAGTTCTATGGGTAATAGAAAAAGCTGAATTAAAGTTATTTTCATTTCCTTGTAGAAAACTTTAACCATTGACCTTTAGAAAATCTGATTTCTTTTTTCTCTGTTTCCAGAACAGGATATGTATTCCTCTGAGAAATCCTGGACAGTAGATTTTGGTCTAATACTGGATTGGGACAACACACACAGACTTTTCCAGTCATGAGTAAGTGCCCTGTTTGGTTCAATTTCTGCTGCCTCAGGAGCTTTTGTATTGTTTGCTTAACAAGAGAAGAAACATGTTACTAGTATGCACTTCCTGAGAGAAGGATTTTATTCTCCTCAGTGCTGTGACCTGTCTCTTAGGCACAAGAGACAACTTTTGATGTTTGGTTTACACTAAGCGGTTAAATATGATGAGGGCACCTTGCCCTACCTTATTAGCTGACAAATTCTAACACTTCAGAGCTATTGACTTTCTGTTTTCTACTGGGAAGTGATTCTAAAAGTATGAGAGGAAATATTGGAGCTGACCATAACTAGGAGAGGCTTTATTGTGTAAAATTTCATCCTAGGGCAACATGGGTTAATGTATTTATGAAAACCACAAAAATCTATCAGTACTTTTAATGTAGCAAGAAAACAAGGATATCTTAGAAGATTTGAAAAAAAAATTATCTTCTCAGTTTTAAGGGGACAGTATATGTCATATTTTCTGTTCACTTCTGCCTGTAAGCAGAACTGGGTTTTATTGTTATTAACTGCTTACTTTTAGAGTGGGAAGAAAGAATAGGGTCTTAAATGGCTGTTGGAAGTATAGACTTTCTGAATATGAAAACTCTGGGATAGTGTGAGCATTTCCTTATTAGAATGTTAGTTTACATTTTTTGTGTATTGTTTACATTGGTTGTATTTACCTTAATATGAATTAAGGCAGCTTTCTTCGTTTTTTTAAAGTTTATTTTTATAGTGAAATATTTGAGTCTTTCTAAAAAAGATCCTTGCAGAAAGTCACCTTTGGTTTTTAAAACATCTCCTGTGCCTTTTTTTTTTTGTTGTTGCTTTGTTTGTTTTGTTTTGTTTTGTTTTGATTGGGGTACTTTGAACAAACAGGATCAGTTACTGGAGGTGTTCAGGTCCAGATGAGGGAGAGGCTCCGTGTGCTAACTCAGTTCCATGCATGAACTTTTGTATGAGGTTATATCATAGAAACCCAGCTCCAGTGAAGATGGTCATGAGTTCATGGAAATTAGGATGGAAGTTGCAAGATTTTTT
Source organism: Phodopus roborovskii (assembly GCF_943737965.1). NCBI lineage: Eukaryota > Metazoa > Chordata > Mammalia > Rodentia > Cricetidae > Phodopus > Phodopus roborovskii. The sequence continues at coordinate 16,458,183 of NW_026126485.1, read as the reverse complement.
AACTTAAAATTCCTTTGAAAATTAACTAAACTTCTCTTTTTAGTTTTAGAGTTTTATAGCATCATCGTTACATGAGTTTCTGAGGACAGGCAACTTGTATTTTCATTTTCTGATCTCACTGTTTTGTATTTACGTACTAAATAAATATTACAGATACTTGTGTTTTTAGTGTGTGGTAGCTCTTCTGTGTATTAATATTTTTTAGATGAAATTTGAGGAGTTCTTTCAAGAAGACTGTGTGTGTAGAGGGTGGTAGCTGGAACTGTATGAGAAAGTAATGTTGACTCACTCCACAGAGGTGCACTGAGTGGTCCAATAGTCTAGCATAGAGATAGATGGGAATGGACATTGGGAAAGAAAGGAGGAGAGGAAGACAGTCTCCTAATCCTTTATATAGGGCTTATGGTGTTAAATTTCAGTTATAGGAGTGACTAAAGATTCATTCTGGAGAAATTACTCAGAAACATACATGCTTTTAATGTAAAATTTAAAAGTTGGTTACCTAGTCAGTATTTGCTTTGGCTAACTTGTTCTTAGACTTTGGTTCTTTTCAAACTTTCTTTGGATCAGACTGGGTTACATTTCCTTTTCTTGACAATTTGATGATATTATGTAGAAAAAAGAAGTTGTTCTTGAATAGACCACCACAATAAAGGTAGTCTAAGGAGTGTTACGGTGGTCACATGCTGTGTTTTTTAGGGAGCTCTAAATCTCAGAAAGTGGGACTCGAATGTAACAGAAATTCTTATTTTGGAAAAAAAATCCACTTGGCGTGTAGTTATAGTGATTTAACTACATTTGTCATTAAAATCTAGATGGAATTTCTAAACCTAACGTGGGTGAGAATCATTGATTATTTTGTAATGATTTTCTTTAATATTTATGTAGGTATCAGAGGAAAGATTGGATATTTAGATGTGTGAGTAACTTTACCTGGAAGGTTCCTCAGCTCATGTCATGGAACACATAGGACATAGTAAGCTTTGAACAGCACATGAGATAAATGGATGAAGGTTGGAGACAACCCACCTTTATACTGCAGGCCTGGCCGTCATGTGTTCTCAGCAAGGGATGGTTTGTATCTACCTGCCCTGGCTTAGTCCTGAAATAGCAGTCAGGTTGCCTAAGCCCTTTGAACTTGCTTTGTTTTTTAGCTCCCATTCTTGCCAATATGTATTCTAGCAAATTCTGAGTTGAATACTTGGGATGCTATTATGTTGTGAATTTCATTGTGGATTGTTGACTTAATTAGTTAACGAGAAGGTTTTGGTTTTTAGCACTTAAATTGTTACTGCTTTTTGTATTTGCATTTTGTAGTTTACATTTATTCAGTTTGTTTATTTTATCATGTAAAGCCAAAAATGAAATAAGGGAAGTGAGCAGTTTAGATTATTGATAGCTATTATAGCAAAGAAAGTCCCCCATGCATGGCAGTATTTAGTGATTTTATTGATGGGTATGTTTAAAACAAAGCAAAAAAGCATAAAAGTAAAAGAAATTAAGTTATATTTAATTTTCTTTTTCAAAGCTTCATGTTTTCTCTATTTTTAAATTTTAACCTCTACTGTATTTTGTTTCACTTTATTCAGGAGAGCTTTCTTTGAAATTAATAATGTTTATTTTAAAGTTATTTGGCTGTCAGTTCTCTTCTCCTGACTGGGTCAATCACGAGTCTGTATCGAATATTGGTGTGTTTGATCCTGCCCTTTGGCCTACATAATGGGATGTGCTCTTTTTTTTTGGGGGGGTGGTGGTGGTTCAAGACAGGGTTTCTCTGTGTAGCTTTGGAGTCTGTCCTGGAACTCGCTGTGTAGACCAATCTGGCCTCAACTCACAGAGATCCACCTGTCTCTGCCTCCCAGGTGCTGGGATTAAAGGTGTGTCTCATCACTGTCTGGTGGGATGTGTTCTTTTTTTCTAAAGTCATTTTTTTTTGCATTGGAAACATCTCTTATTTAGCTGAGGAAAAGAAATGGGCCTGATAGTTGGTGTAGTGTATTGATGGTTTTCTAGTATAGTTGGAACAGTTTGCTTTAATGTGTGTTTTAGTAGATAATGTTATAAATGGGGTAGATCACTGAGCCCCTCAGTGATAGCTCAGGAATTCTGCTGCTCTTGGTTATAGAAAAATTGGCAGTAATAGATACTTCCCTAAATATTGGTTAACAATTCTGTCTAGAACAATAATCTACCTAAAAATAGAATAATTGCATACCTCAGAAATAGGCTGGGAAGTTAAAAGAAAATTTAAGTTGAATTGTATTTTAAATACTGGTGAATCTGTCCTATCACTGAGCAACATCTTCATTGTTGTTGCAATGATTCTTAATGTAAGGGATGACTTTGTAAATGTTTGGGGCTTTATAGATGGCAGTTAACGGCAGAGCAAAGTAGGGTGTCCTACAGCTTCCGTGGAGAATGTTGTCTCCTCCCCAAACTGACAGTGGTAAACCAAGGTGGTGGCAGTGATGAGTGTCAGCAAACACTGCTTCTCAGGAAGTGTGTGCTACTGGCTTCTGATTTAAGCACACTTCATTGTGTGACTCCGCCCACTGAACATGGAATGCACTTGGCTTTTAGTTAATTTATTTTCTTACTGTAGGAAAGTGAATAGCTCTTAATTTGATACTGTCATGGAGTAAATAGAGCCAAATGCAGTTTTATACAGAATATTCAGCTGTGACATTTCAAAGTTTTTAGGAGATAGATTTTTTTTTTTTGTTTCTACTTTTGATACTTTTTTACCAAACTTAAAAGAAAAACTTATAAAAATAGTGCCCCAAATTCCCATAGACTTTTGATTAGGATTTACTAGTTGTTTATGTTCTCTCTCAATCTTCATGTCCTTCTCTTTCCCTCTTCTCTCTTTCATACACTTCTATATGAAACATTTATTTATGATTGAAGTGTTTTTGATGGAATTCTGGTTTTCTTTGATTAAAAGTCATTTTGAGTTTTAGCATAAACATAAATTACTAAAGTAGTAGCTTTTCCAGCTTTTAGAATTACTTTATTAGTTAAAATTACAGGACATTTATGTATTATTTCTCCAAAGCTACATTATTTACCAGGTTGTATAGGTCTTCCAATAAGAAATTTTTTTAGACATACATTATATTACAAAATGTATACAAATTTGATACATGAATTAACTTCAGTAAATTTCCTTTTTTTAGAATACAGATTAATGACTTCTTTATAATTGCTTTAAGACCCTTCATCCTTTTTTATTATTCCTTTCTTGGTATTTTCGTATGTGCATTTTACATGTTTCAGTCAGACCACTCTGTACTCTTTCTCCTGCAGCTCCTCCTTATATCCCACCACTTTTCTCTTCCAGCTTCATCTTCTCTCTCCTTTTAAACCCAGACTCCACTTAGTGCTGCTGCCTTTGTGTGCATGGTTAGCCTCTCAGGGGCTGCAGCCTCCCCACCTTCAGCCAACTGCCGCTTGCCAGTAGCTTTTCAGATTCAGGTGGGACTTCATGAGCCCCTGTCTTGTCCATGCTGGGATTTTTGGTTGGTCTGATCTTGTACAGGTCTTGTGCATATAGTCACAGTCTCTGTGAGTTCATGTGTGCAATGGCACTGTCGAAGACCATCCATTCTTAAGGGGACTCTTAACATTTTATTGAGAGAACAGTTTCACAATGGCAGTCCTCTTGAAGTTCCCAGAGTCCCAGGAGCCTGGGGTGGAACACATCTTATGCTGACTATCCTTGTTGGGTAGGGCAAATGGCTTGCTGTTTTTAATTTCCTGCCTACCGCTACCTACTCACCCGCCTGCCTCCAGCTTTATTTATTTGAAGGTATGTGGATTGGAGTAGACCATTTGTAAGCCTTGTACCACTGGTTATGATTAGGCTGGTGGGAGGACTTTTATTCAGTTATGCCTTAGAGGAGCCTTCCTGGCTATGCGCTGACATGCTTTGTAAGGAAACACAGTGTCAGGGCTGGGGGCCTACGTGTGTTTCTCCACACTTGTGTCCTTGGCCACCTCCAGAAGTTCATTGTTCCAGATGCAGCCACATGTTCCCTGGTTAATTTTATTGGTTCCCTTGGCATCAGATTTCAGAGGCATGTATATTTCAAATTAATACTCTATCTTTTATGAGAGTCTGATTTTTGTGGTTCTTTTCTTGAGTCTGTGATAAAAAATGATGTAACATTTAAAAAAGTTCACGTCTTTTTTATTAACTTCTCTATAACTGGATTTCTTGTGAAAATATTATTTCTCACTTGTCAAAAGACAGTGGACAGCATATCTGAGGAAGTAGTATCTGTTATGTGGCCTAAAATAAGAAAGTTTATGATTGGCATCTAGCTTTTATTTTTTTTTTTTTTATCTAGAAGCTGGACAGCTGTGTTATCACTTGCTTCATTTCATATAAGCAGACATTATTTTGTTAAGGGAACTTGTACCATCTATATGAATGAAGAATGTCTCGTTTTTAAGGATTATGAAGTTGGTTTCCTAGCCTCTGTTCATCTCCAAATTGATATAAAAATGGTATTTTATATTTTGATTTTACATATATATATATGTGTGTGTGTGTGTGTGTGTGTGTATGGAGAGGGAGGACTGATGAGCAAAGGAGTCAAGACCATGCTGGGGTAACACACAGAAACAGCTGACATGAGCAAGGGGAAGCTCATGAATCCTAGACTGACAGCTTAGAAACCAGCATAGGACAGAACCAGGCTGCCTGAATGGGGTTGTCAGTTGGGAGGCCAGGACAGTCTATGGGACCTCTGGATGGTGGGTAGGATGGGAGTTGTTGGGGTCATGGGAGGATGTGAGGGAGAGGTAACTAGGATTGGTATAAAATAAGGTTGTTTTTAATTTAAATAAAAAAAAAACAAAAAAAATTGAGTCATGTTTGAATTTTTAGCATAAACTTTAAAGACGAGAATTAGGATTTTACTTAAATAAAGATTATACTTTTATTTTAGTGTCTATAGTGAGGGTCTATATTATATTGCTAGTGGGTTGGTCTTTAGACTACAGCTGAGAACAAGACCCATAAACTTGGCTTTTTAGAGCACAGAACTAGGAGGGAAGACCGATATTACACTAGAAGCTTGGGATTGTTAATAGAAACACAAGTGTCTGTAAGAGCAAGGGTGTGTGCTCAAGGAGGCAGGGAGGACCATGTGGGACTCTTACTCAGCTGCAGACCTGACAAAAGCTAGGAGAGAGAGCAGGTGTGAAGCCCTGCTATTAGACAGGACAAGATTAGGAAATATAGAAAAGTTCAGCTTTGGTAGAAGCTTTAGGTCACTGTTCCACTCGTGTCTCACCTTGCACTTTTTTGTTTGTTTGGGCAGCCTAGAGCTTACCTATGTAGATCAGCCTAACCTCTAACCTGTTGAGATCCTCCTGTCTCTGCCTCCTGACTGCTGGAATTACAGTTGTGGATCACCATGCTGTCAGCCCATTTGTACTTTTTATTTTTAAGATGTATTTTATAATTTCCTTATCTCTATAAAAATGTTCTATATGCATGTGCTCATGTGTATGGGTGCCCATGGAACAGGGTATTATGGCCTGGACCTGGAATTAAAGGCATTATGAGTTACCCAATATAGGTGTTGGAAACTAAATTATGGTCTTCTGGAAAAGCAGTGTTGTAGTCCTATTGCTGTGAAGAGTAATAGACCATGACCACAGTATCTTTTATGAAGAAAAGCATTTAACTGGTACTTGTTTATAGTTTCAGAGGTTTAGTCCATTGTTATTATAACAGGGAACATGTTAGCATACAGGCAGACATGGTACTGGAAAAGTAGCTCAGTGTTCTACCTTGGGATCTGCAGGCAGCAGGAAGAGCTAGACCCTGAGTTTGGAATGGGCATTTTGAAAGCTCACAGCTCATCCATAGTGACAGACTTCCTAGAAGACCATACATACTTCCTAATCCTTTCAAATAGAGCTACTCCCTGGGGACGAATTTCAAATCTAGGAGCCTATGGGAACCATTATCATTCAAATAACCACATGTAGAAAGCAAGTGCTTTTACCTTGGAACCATCTCTCCAGTCCCTGCCCTTCATTTTTAAAACATCTCATCAAAGGTAATTTATTTTCTTTATCTTCTTCAACTGCATCATTTAAGAGTATGACAGTAGTGCTAAAATATATATCAAGAGTGGGAAATGTCATTTGTAAGCCCATTGTGTTAAAGAAACCACTTCTGATATGCAAATAATCTGATACTGCTGGAAGTAGTATATAGTTTGTGTTACCTCATTCGTAGTGTTGCTTGTGAAGAATGCTGTAGGTTGTCTCCTTTCTTTGTTGATTTAATATGCCAGGGTGACTATAGATTTCATATTAGGGAAATGAGTATTAGAGACATTTTGTTGTATACTGTGTATATTCACACACTTCATGGAGTTTATGGAAGTAGTTGTTATAGTAACATACTGTGTGTGTGTGTGTGTGTGTGTGTGTGTGTGTGTGTGTGTGTGTGTTGTTGAAGGCATGGGATCCCCTGGAGGTAGAGTTCCAGGTGCTGGTGAGTCCCGTGGGATGGCCACTGGGACCTGAATTCCTGTGCTCTGCAAGACTATGTGCACATTTAACCACTGAGCCATCACTTCAACCCCCACTGCCATTTTTAAGTGAATTAAAACACTTTGAGCATTTGAGATTTTAGATGCAGAAAAAGTTGTAAAGAAAAGTTATATATATATATATATATATATATATATATATATATTATAATTATCATGTTGTATTGCATGTCAAGTTTATTGAGATTGATTTTTGATTTTTTTTGGACAGAATAACATGTCTTTCCTCTAAAAATTCAATAGAATGGTAAAGAAACAAAGTATGTAAACTAATTTGTTATCTCAAAAGAGTGTTACTTAGAAATGGGTTTATAATTTGATTTTCAATAGTCTTTTTCTATTTGTGGATCATTTGTCATCTTGAGTATTTATAGATTATTTTTGTCACAAGAAATGTGGCCTTTCACATTCTTTTCCTTGGGGGGGTGGAAATGACAGTAGCTTAATTCTAAAGTGCATTTCCAGGAAAGTAAAAAAAAAAAATATATATATTATTTTGAAAATGGGTTAAAGAAAACAACCATCTGAACTCTTGCGAAGAATAAAAGATGCTGGGTTGTAATTCATAAGATGAAAAGAGTTTATATGTGGAGCACAAGTGCCAGCATCTTTGTCCATGTTTATTGTATAGAGATGTTGATGAAATGTTTAGAAAGAATATGTATAACACTACTACATTTTTGTAAAATCAGTAGCAAGGAGTACCTGGATCAGTTAGAAAGTTGTTAAATCATACTAATTTCTATATGGTGGTCTTGAGAAGTTGTTTCTTGTATTGGTCCTTGTTTCATTCTTGTTTGCCTGCACTGGAAAATGGAATTATTTTTACTAATGAGAAAACTCCCTTAAAGGTACATATTGACAAAAAGAAGATTAGTGAGACGTAAGAAGTTAGTGTATAATTCCTTAAGATTGTGTGCTATTCAGTTATTTACAGTATTGTTTGCTGTTTGTACAGAATTATTTTTTTAGTAGACTGATTTTCTTGAACTTCTTCATACTTAGGGTCAAACAAGATGCCCCAGCGAAAATTTGTTCTTGATTTTACTAAATGAATGAAACAATTCATAAGAGACCAGATCCAGTCTTGTTCTTTTTCTGTTTTTTCTTTTGATGAGTGAGAAGCTAAGGGAAGACTTCTTTCCTTTGTCTAGCTAATTTTCTTTTTACCTTTCACCATTAATCACTTCCTGATATTCATCCTTTCACCTGAAATGTTTTGGCCCAGTATTTTCATCTGGAAAAAGTAGGTGGATGAAGTCGGGTTGTCTCCTGGGGGCAGAGTAGATAGTGATTTCGTTTCTAGTCATTACATCTCTTCTTCTTGTCTCATTCTTGGGATTTGGATATGATAGTGAGAAGAAGGAAGTCAACATTTGGGCGTTACCAAAATGTTATTGGTTTGGGGGTGGGTGGAAATATGTAACAACTGTACAAATGTAGGAGGCGGTATCAGAATTTCTGGGTAACAGGTAAGAGTGCCTCTGTTGCAGAAAGCAGCAGCTCACAGTTTCGGCAGGTAGCAAAGGTAACTGTAGTATCTTTTTTGTTTTCCAAGCCCCACTAGACCTTTAACATATAGACAATTATTATTATTGTTGTTACTACTACCCATTTCCTGCCCCCAGCTCCTTACCATGTCTCCACCAACACACCTCTTCCCAACTTCATGTCTTTTTCTTCTTCTTTTAATCCAGTTAGTGCTGCCCTTATGTGCATGGGCAGAAGACCGTTCACGGAAGTGTGATATACCTATCAATGACCACATCCTCAAAGAATGATCTCCTTCTCCCAGCAGCTAGCAACTTCCAGTAGCTTTTCAATAAGGCATGGTGCCTAGAGATTTTCTAGCCATGTGTGCTGGGATTTTGGCTGGCTTGATCGTATACAAGTCTTGTGTAGATAAACCATAGCTAGTGTGAGTTCATGGGTGTGATAGTCAATGACATGTCCAGAAGACAGCATTTTATAGTACTCCTCCTTGTCCTTTACCTTTTAATACCTTTCTGCTTCCTCTTGTATGATGTTATGTAGGCTTTGGATGAGTGGGTGGGGCATAACACAAATACCCCATTTAGTGATGAACAATTCATTCTTGTATTCTCAGGACTTTGACCTATTATGTATCTCTCCACTGATAGCTGCCCATTACAGAATGAAGCTTCTTTGGCCAAGGTCGGTAAAGCCAACATCTGTGGATATAAACAAGTATCTAGAAGGTAATTTGACAGCATGGCCATTCAGCAAAATAACAATAGCAAGTTTTACTTAGGACCTTTGGCCTCCCAGCCATAAGCTTTTGACCAGGATTAAAGTACCAGGCATGAAATTTATTCCTGTGGAGCAGACCTCAAGTCCCTCCCCCCAACAAACAAACAAACAAACAAACAAATGAAAGAAAGAAAGAAAAAAGCTGTTAGTTACTCAGTGATAGTAGTGCCACTGTTGGACTAATGGGCACATCTTACCTGGGAGGTGAGTATTGCATCAGCATGTAGAGTCTCGTGCTGGCTAAGACTATGTATATTTATTTCTTTAAATTTTTTTTTTAATTTTATGGTTGGGGGGTCACCATAAGAGGGAACTGTATTACAGGGTCACAACATTAGAAAGGTTGAAAATCCCAGCATTAAAAGTTCACTTTCTCAGCTGGACGGTGGTGGTCCAGCATGCCTTTAATCCCAGCACTCAGGAGGCAGAGGCAGGTGGATGGATCTCTGTGAGTTCGGGGCTAGCCTGGTTTAAGGAGGGAGTTCCAGGACAGCCAAGGCTACACAGAGAAACCCTGTCTTAAAAAACAAAAACAAAAAAAAGTTTGCTCTCTTCTCTTTTTAAACTAAAAGTGTTTCTCTCTTTCAAGAAATAATAGTGAAATAATAAATTTTATTTACTATAAAAATATAGCAAAAAGAAGAATGTAAACAGTTCTATATAATGCTATTGTTTAGGAACCCTCCTCTTATGTTAAAATGGTCTCTTAGGATTTCTATTGCTGTGAAGAGGCAACATTTAATTGGGGCTGGCTTACAGTTCAGAGCTTTAGTAGTCCATTATTGTCATGATAGGAAGCTTGGTGGCTTGCAGGCAGACATGGTGCTGGAAAGATAGTTGAAAGTTCTACATCTGGATTGGCAGGCGCAGGAAGAGAGAGTGACACTGGGTCTGGCTTGAGCATCTGAAACATGGAGGCCCACTCCTAGTGACATACTTCCTCCAACATGGCCACACCTTCAAAACTGTGCCACTTCCTAGGTGGGCTTTGGGGCTCATTTTTATTCAAACCACCCAAGGTAGTTATCTGAGGATTTGTTACAGCAGTGCAAAGTTAACACAACCTATATCCTTCAGCCATACCAAATTATGCTGAGGGAATAAAAGAATAAAAGCCATAACAAGGAGGGTCACAAGTTCAAGGCCAACCTAGGCTTTGTAGTGAAACCCCACCTCAAACAAAACAAAAACACACTCAGTGGGTCAAACAACAGATACTCATTTCCCCCAATTGCAGTGTCTGTTGTAGATCAGCTGAAGACTTTGGGTCACATCAGCATTGTTCTCAAGTAGGATCTTGCTGGGAAGTTGCTGGACCTGGTGACCCAGGTAGAGCAGGGAGAAAGTGAACTTTTGTTTTTTTTTTTTTAAAGACAGGGTTTCTCTGTTACCCTTGGCTGTCTTGGAACTCCTTCTCTAGCCCAGGCTAGCCCTGAACTCACAGAGATCCGCCTGCCTCTGCCTCCCAAGTGCTGGGGTTAAAGGCATGCTGGACCACCACCACCCAGCTGAGAAAGTGAACTTTTAATGCTGAGGTTTTCAACCTTTCTAATGTTGTGATACAGTTCCTCTTATGGTGACCTCCAACCATAAAATTATTTCTGTTCTAACTTGATAACCATTATTATGCTACTGTTGTGAATTATACTGTAAATATCTGTGCTTTCTGCTGGTCTTTGATGACCCCTGTGAAAGGGTGGTTTGACTTCCCAAGGGGTCATGACTCATGGGTTGAGAATCACTGACTTGGGAAAAATTCCGGGTACCATTTTGATGGTTTTTTTTTTTTTTTTACTCTCTCTGTAGTGGAATCCTTGTGTTTTGTACTTTCTGTGCTTACTTATCCCTGTATGGTTAGTGTTTCCCATGACAGTCTTCTAGGATAGAGACCCTAGTTTGCACCAAATGTTAGGATCACTTGAAGGAGTGTTTTTCAGATGCCTTGGTAGTATGTTTTGATGGTGATTTTCATTTTCAAATAAAAACTAATCCAGTAGGATGAAATAATGCAACTGAAATGTATGGAAAAATGAATCCTATATTTTTTCATCAAACATAATGTTTATTGAGAGGATAATGTACCATCTTTCTTTTCATTACTGTGGAAGGAAGAAATTGGAAGACAGCAAACTTTTCAGGGCTAACATGTTGCTTAGTGGTAAAGTACTTACTTCTTAGCCCTGGTTTGATTTTTGAGAGGGAGAGAGGGAAAGTTACTATTCAGCTTCTTTTCTAGAAGAGAGGTGCTAGGTATTTAATGCCTATTACCTATTCAAAACTGTCCTAGGAGACAGGGCAATGATAGAAGGAATGGAATTTGATTTGTTTCTATCCAGTCTTCAAAGAGATTTACTAAAAAGGCCACAGTTTTGGTTTGAGATGTTTTGACCTATCAGAATGTGTCAACCTCTCACTCACTCCCACTTCCTACTCACCTCCCAGCTGGGGACCCAGCCCAGGGCCTTGTGCTAGGCAGTAGTCTACCACTGAGGTATATCTGCAACCCCTGAACTTTAATAGAAACATGTACACTAAAGCTAGCAAGTAGTTGAGGGAGTTACTTTGTTCTGCACTTTCTTTACAGGTATTTCCTGCTGTTGTAGGTTTAAAGTGTGCTGTTCTCTTTGTGTTGTGAATGATATATATGCACATCTTTTCCCTAGAAGAGGTGAACATTTTGCCCTGAACCCTAAAGCTACACATTTTTCCAGAGAAGTCATGACGGCTGAGAAAGCAAGATTTTAATCATGTGGATCCATCGTGTACCTCAGTTGAAAAAATGAGAATATAAATAAGTCATTAGCTGTCTATCTGAAGGCAAAGGAACTGTCTCTGATTCTCCCCAGGATCTATTATCTTATGATGTTAAAAATATCAACATATTGAATAGGAAAAAAAGAAAAGTAGGAAAGTTGGTGATACAGGAAAAGGGAATAGGTTTCTGTTGGGGAATCACTGTAATAAATATAATACTAGCAGGGCGGACCCATAAGTCTCTCCCTTGGTTACTATAGGTTCACTTTGAGAAGGGCTTCTGTGTGGTTAATGGAATGTGAAGCATAGGTATTAAGTATTCATTAAGCATTGCTGCAGTCATGCTGTTGAAGCCATTACATGGCAGAAGCAGTAGTTTTGCTTGTTTTAAATTCTCTGGCCCATGGCTCTGTGTTGAGACCAATGATTTGTGGACTCCTTGGGGGAATTTTGTGTGTATGTGAACTTAGACTTTTATTCACGTACTAAGAAGTCAGGTGTGTGTGAAGAGGAAGGGGAGGGAAGAGGAAAGAGAGGAAGGAAGGGAGAGGATTTTTTAGGCTATTTTTGAGGCACTATATCTTTTATGCAAATCTGGGAAGTTGGAGTTAACAAGATAGATTTTTATTTTTATCACATTTTCTGATTCAAATATAAGGTTTTTGAGAAATTGGAAGACAGTATTAAAGCTTTTGACAGTACAGGGTATTTTGGTTTTACTTAAAAATTTGCACATAGCATCTGTGATATCATTTGAGAATTTATAGCATAGACTTGGGTTTTCTTGTCGTGGCTTTTGTGTGGAGTGTGTTTTGCTGTGCTTAGTGATTTACAGATTACACAGTTTGGTGCATGAATAGTGTATGCTTTGCACAGTAACACAGTTTGGGCTTTGTGGATGGCCTTTTAACATGGGCTGGAGTCCTCAGGAAGATAGAGCTGGCTCTCTTGTTTTCTGTTAACTGCTCCTGAGCGTCATTGTATCTAGGCAAAGCATTTATTTCTCGGAAGTTGAACTGTGTTCGTGCTTGAGCGTTCAGACAGCAGAAATGTGTTAAGCTCTTGATGATGAAACCTGTTGGATCTCTAGTGGAAGCAGCTGGAGCCTTTGGCTTTTTAACTAGCGATGATTCAAGTTTTGCAGATTGTAAAGGAGCTGGTGACACCATCAAGGCAGAAGGCAGCCACCGCGAAGGAAGGTAGGAGCATCCGCAGAGTGAACCACCGGAGCACTTGAAGGCACTTAGAGGCTTTGATAAGTATTAATTTAAAGAACAGCTATAAGCATTCTGTTTTCATGTGTGCTTTTACCTTCCTGCATTATTACAGTGTCTGAAAAGGACCAGGTAGTATGGCATGATTGTTAACATGCTCATTATTCCTATTTTAAGCCCCAAATGAGAAGCATATTATTTTATTAAAAGGTACAGAAACCAAGAGGGAGTTATTACACTCTGCTGTGACAGTGTTTTCATGTTGCAAAGATCCTTTTGCAGTAGGGATTTTGTTGGTAGGCAAATAATTGCTATAATCCTCTTAATCTTAAAATATAATCACTGCAGAATTAGAAGGGAGCAAGCTAGAAGTCTGCTTGTAATAGGGCAGAAGTAGGTGGTTCTTATTTCTGTGAATAGCTGATAAATAATAGTAATAAGTAAGAACTTGACCAGTGCTTGGTGAGTTTGTCTTTCTTAGTGAACAGTCACTTTTTTTTCCTGTTTAAAATTGTATGCTTCATCAGCACTGTTTTTATTGAAGCCAGTCATGTATTTGGAGCATATGCCTGAGACATATTGAAATACAGTAAACATACTTAAAATTGCTTTTCTGACTTACCTGTCTTAAAATGAGTGAATACAAATATGCTTAGAAGACATACATGTATATTTTTGCTTTTTTGAATGCTTGCAATAGTAAACCTCTAATGTGATAACTAGGGATGGATTTTCAGCATCCACAGGCCTTCAGCCAAGGTGATGACTGGCGCTTTCACTCCCTTAGTCTCTGGGTAAAATGTGGCAGCTAATAAATGTATGTGCCAACCTACACGCATGTGAACCCGCAGTGCTTCACTTGTATGTATTCTCTAGTAGAGCATTCTATTTTTTACAGACTTGGGTAATGCCGGTGTGCCTCAGATGCTACATGCAGATTTAAAAATACTTGTTTTATTATGGTATGGTCAGTATTTGAAAATAAAACATGAGATTCCAAATATCCCGAGTAAACAGATTTGAATCAGTGGTGTAAAGTGTGATAGGCAGCTCAGCCATATACAAAACAGTCGGACCGGAAAAAAAACTGTCTTTTTACTTATTTTATGGTAGAGCATGGTATTTAAATGATCAGAGTTGCATCTCATAAAGCAGAGAGGAGCAGTCATTGTTTGCTTTTGGATGGTGATGGGTTATTTATTTAGGGTACTTTATAATTATTTATGTCCTATTTTCTACCTTCTTTTTTTTTCCCCTTCTGAAATATACTACATTCTTCTCTAAATGGTAGGATTTTAATAAGCACTAAAAAATTCTTACTACATTTACTATTTCAGAAGGATATAATTAATGTACTCTCAATCTGTTTGAAAATGTCAGATTCATAATTTGACCTTTACAGTCAGAATTTTTTATTGGAATGTTTCTCCTGGTTTTTATGTTTTTAATTATAGTTACTTGGGATATACCTATGGCAGAGGATGATACTGGTTTTCTAAAATTTTTATAAATTTAAAAAATTTATTAAATTACTTTTGTATGTAAGTGTTTTGCTTGCATGTATCTCTATGTACCACGTGTATACCTAGTGCCTGAGGAGGTGTGAGGCTCCAGGTGGGTGCTGGAAATCAGATCCAGTCCTTTGCAAGAACAAGTGCTTTTAACTGTGGAGCCAGCTCTCCACCCTGATATTGTTTTCCTTGTCTTTGAAAGTATGTCTTTGTATCTATTAAGTGCCAGGAAATACTATATGAGTATAGAAAGGATATTGGTGGGGGGCGGAAAGATGGCTCAGAGGTTAAGAGCACTGGCTACTCTTCCAGAGGACCTGAGTTCAATTCCCAGCAACCACATTGTGACTCACAACCATCTATAATGACATCTGGTGCCCTCTTCTGTGTTCTCTCTTCTGGTGTGCAGGCATACATGGATCAGAATATTGTATACACAATAAATAAGTAAGCCTTTAAACAAAGGAAAGAACATTGCCAAAAGATATGGCATATTAAGGTGATGGTGTGTCTTTTTTATTATTTTTTAAATCTTTATTTTTTAATTTAAAATTAAAACAAGTTTATTTTACATATGAGTCCCAGTTTTCACACCCTCCCATCCTCCCTGTTCTCCCAACCAATCCCCATCCCATCCCCTTTCTGCTCCCCAGAGAGGGTGAGGCCTTCTATGGGGAATCTTCAAAGTCTGCATATCATTTGGAGCAGGGCCTAGGCCTTCTATGTGAAATGGACTCCAAAAGTCCATTTGTGTACTAGGGATAAACACTGATCCATTACCTGAGGCCCCATAGACTGCATAGTCTTCCTAACTAACACCTACATTCGGGGAGTCTGGGATTGTCCTTTGCTGGTTTCCCAGGTATCAGACTGGAGTTTACGAGCTCCCCCTTGTTCAGGTCAGCAGTTTCTGTGGGTTTGTCCAGCCTGTCTTGACCCCTTTGCTCATCACTCCTCCCTCTCTGCAATTGGATTCCAGGAGTTCAGCTCAGTGTTTACCTGTGGGTGTCTGCTTCTGCTTTCATTAGCTACTGAATGAACGCTCTAGGATGGCATTTAAGGTAGTCATCAATCTCATTATCGGGGAAGGGCATTTAAGGTAGCCTTTCCACTATTGCTTAGATTGTTAGTTGGGGGTCATCCTTGTAGATCTCTGGACATTTCCCTAGTGCAAAATTTCTCTTAAAGCCTATAATGGTTCCCTCTATTATGGTATCTCATTTCTTGCTCTCCTCTATTCTTTACCTGACTCAACTTTCCTGCTCCCTCATGCCCACCTCTCCCCACCCCTTCCTCCTAACCCCCTCTTGCCTACCCTCATGCTCCCAATTTGCTTGGGAGATCCTGTCCCTTTCCCCTTCTCCAGGGGACCATGTATGTCTCTCTTAAGGTCCTCCTTGCTTCCTAGCTTTTCTGGTGGTGTGAATTGTAGGCTGATAATCCTTTGCTCTATGTCTAAATCTATATATGAGTGAGTACATACCGTGTTTACCTTTTTGTGACTGGGTTACCTCACTCAGGATGGTTTCTTCTAGTTCCATCCATTAGTCTGCAATTTTCAATATTCCATTGGTTTGTTTTTTTCCCCCCCACTGAGTAGTACTCTATGTGTAAATGTTCCACGTTTGCTCCATCCATTCTTCAGTTGAGGGGCATTTAAGTTGCTTCCAGGTTCTGGCTATTACAAATAATGCTGCTATGAACATAGTTGAACAGATGTCCTTGTTGTATGAATGTGCATCTTTTGGGTATATGCCTGAGAGTGGAATTCCTGGATCTTGAGATAGACTGATTCCCATTTTACTGAGGAACTGCCATACTGATTTCCAAAGTGGCTGTAGGAGTTTGCACTCCCACCAGCAGTGGAGGAGTGCACCCCTTTCTCCATGTCCTCTCCAGCATAAACTGTCTTTGGTGTTTTTGATTTTAGCCATTCTGACAGGAGTAAGATGATATCTCAGAGTTGTTTTGATTTGCATTTCCCTGAAGGCTAAGGATGTTGAGTACTTTCTTAAGTGTCTTTCAGCCATTTTGGATTCCTCTGTTGAGAATTCCCTAATAAGTTCTGGACCCTATTTTTTAATTGGATTATTTGGTGTTTTGATAACTAGCTTCTTGAGTTCTTTGTATATTTTGGAAATCAGCCCTCTGTCAGAATGGGGTTTTCCCATTCTATGGGCTACTGTTTTGCCTTGTTGACTATATCCTTTTCTTTGCAATTTTAAATTCAGGAGGCCCCATTTATTAATTGTTGATTTCAGTGTCTGTGCTATTGGTGTTATGTTCAGGAAGCAGTCTCCTGTACCCTTTCATTCACTTTCTCTTCTAAGAGGTTCATTGTGGCTAGATTTATGTTGAGATCTTTGATTCATTTGGACTTAAGTTTTGTCCATGGAGATAGATAAGGATTTATCTGCAGACTTCTACGCACCATCATCCAGTTGTGCCAACACCATTTGTTGAAGATGCTTTCCTCCTTCCATTGTATAATTTTAACTGTTTTGTCAAAAATCAGGTGTTCATAGGTGTGTGTCTTTATTAGGGTTTTCACTTTGATTCCATTGTTCTTCCTGTTTGTTTTGCACCAATACCAAGCTGTTTTAAGAACCATAGCTCTATTATAGAGCTTGAAGTCAGGGATGGTGATGCCTCTGGAAGTTCCGTTCCTTTATTGTACAGGGGGTTGTTTTGGCTATCTTGGGTCTTTTGCTTTTTCCATATAAAGTTAAGGATTGTTCTTCCAAGGTCTGTGAAGGATTGTGCTGGGATTTTGATGAGGATTGCATTGAATCTGTAGATTGCTTTTGGCAAGATTACCATTTTTACTATGTTGATTCTACCTGTCCAAGAACGTGGGAGATCTTTCCATTTTTGGGTATGTTCTTTAATTTCTTTCTTTAAAGACACAAAGTTCTTATTATATAGGTCTTTCATTTGTTTGGTTAGCATTACCCCAAGCTATTTTATGTTGTTTGTGGCTATTGTAAAGGGTGATGTTTCTCTGATTTCTTTCTCAGCCCCTTTATCGTCTGTATAAAGTAGGGCTACTGATTTTTTTATTTAGTTAATCTTGTAGCCTGCTACTTTGCTGAAGGTGTTTATCAGCTGTAGGAGTTCCCTGGTAGAGTTTTTCAGGTAACTTATGTAAACTATCATATCATCTGCAAATAGTGACAGTTTGACTTCTTCCTTTTCAATTTGTATCTCCTTGATCTTTTGTTGTCTTATTGCTTGCTCTACCTAGAACTTCAAGCACAATATTGAAGAGATATGGAGAGAGTCGACAGCCTTGTCTTCCTGATTTTAGATGAATTGCATTGAGTTTCTCTCCATTTAGTTTGATGTTGACTGTTGATTTTTCTATATATTGCTTTTATTATGTTTAGGTATGTTCCTGATGGTATGCCTTTTGCTCTCAGATTTTAAATTTGGTTCAGGTAGGAATTTCTATAACTGGCAAAACGAAGGAAGTTTATGCAGAGATTTTCTTCTGAGAAGCCCTTTTAGACCTTTTCTGTGTTAATTGTGTCATTAACATTCATTACTTTTGTTACTTTGCAAAATACTGCTGTATTTTTCTGATTTTAAAAGAAATGGTTATTTTTAAAGACTTATTTTTGATTATTTTTAAAAGTGTGTGTGTGTGTGTGTGTGTGTGTGTGTGTGTGCGCGCGCGCGCGTGCGCGCATGGATTTGTGCACATGAGTGAATGTAAGGTGCTGTGGAGGCAATAAAAGGGCATCAGATCACCTAGAACTGCGGTTACAAGACAGATGTGAGCTGCTGGACGTGGGTGCTGGAATCTGAATTGTGGTCCTCTGTAAAAGCAGTGTACATGCTTAACCAGCTCTCTAGCCAGCCAGTTTTTAAATAGTACAGTTTTTAAATAGTACAGAAAAGCAGTATCATGTAGAGCAGTGATGCTCAATCTTCCCTATGTGTGACCCTTTCATACAGTCCCTCATGTTGTGCTGATGCCCTCAACCAAAAAATCATTTTCATTGACTCTTCATAGCTGTAATTTGCTACTGTTATGAATTAGAAGTATCTGATATGTGACCCCTGTGAAAGAGTTGTTGGAACCACAAAGGGTTCTCAACCCACAAGTTGAGAACCAATGCTGTAGTTAACTATATAAAACACTTATAATAAGAGTTTAAAGTACAGTGGAGAGATGCCTCTCTCTCTCTCTCTCTGTGTGTGTGTGTGTGTGTGTGTGTGTGTGCGTATGCTTGCGTGTGTATGTGTGTGTTTTAAAAAAACTTTAACACTTCTTTTCATGTAATATAAATGTGGACAATATAGAGCAAATGTAGCATTTTAAAATTGTTTTTACATTAACATTAGTAAATAAGATAGAAAAATGGGTTTGTGAAAACAGTGTACTAGAATTTCAAAGTTGAAGATGAAATAATTATGGTAAATGACTTATGAAGTTTTCAGAGTGAGTTTTCTTTGGTACAGGATTGTAAACAAATTTGTAGGATCCTAGTGAGTGGTTAAGATTGTCTTGGGCAAAGAGGAGAGTTCGCAATTCACTGTCTAGTGAGATTGCCATTGTTAGGATGGTCTTGTCTGAGAGGTCCTTTTAGTCAGAGTAACCTAAAGGGCATGTGAAATAGAGATGGAAGGGATGAGTGATAACCTTGTTCAAATAAACCATCACAGTTTCCTCTGAGGTTGCCTTAGCTTGTGTCTGTGTCTAGGGCCATTCTCAGCAAAGTTAGTAGAATACTTGCTGTTAAGAAGACTGAATAGTCAAACTCACAGTCTCTTCAGTGTGCAATAAACATGAAAATGACTGACTGCTGGGACTGTGGTTGTTCAGGTGGTTGCTTTCTCTTTAAAAACCTCATGTTTCTTTGCTTAAACATTTTGAGAATAGTACATTGAACAGTGGTACGCCAAATGTGATTGATTCTGAATTCAGACTCTTAATTTTCTTCCCAAAGAACATGTATGTAAAATTTTAACATGAAAGTTTATACAGGTTTTTTAAGGAAGCAAGGCGGAGTGTAGCAGTTCTACTATGATCTTTGCTTCAGTTCCTGCACTGAGTTCCTGTACTAAGTTCCTACTTTGGCTTCTTTTAATGATGGACCTCTAAGCCAAATAAACCTTTATCGCCCAAGTTGCATTTGGTTAGCGTTTTATCACAGTAACAGAAAGCAAAGTAGGACACAGGCTAAATATATTTATCTCTGCAAACATCAATTCTTTGTGATGAAAACTTTTGTTGATGCTAGAAACCCTTCCCCCCCACACAGCTTTCACGTTAAAGGGAATAAGAGTTTATTCTGAAGCCATTTTTATTAAACATTGGGAACAGAGATCTACCACACCTTCCATGTTCTAAGGTGGAAGTCGTTTCATGAAGTTTTATAGTTTTACAGAACAAAGAAAGTCATATATCAAGGCAAGTTAAAAGTACTTGGTGGGCATATCAAAGAGGTGGGAGAAGTTTTTATGTAAGTCCTCAATGCTATTTGATGACATTCTTAGCTTTTGTAATCCTTTTGAGATGTGTTGTACTGCTTTGCTGTCGCCTTCTTTTACCTGGAATGTGAATGCAAGTCCTCTAGTAGCAGTAGCCATCATGTAACCACGGGACAAAAGCAGTACAATACAAGGGAAATACAGAAGTTGGGACTTCTGTGTCACCAATGACATTGAGACACATGTATAAACCCTGACTTTTATCATCAGATAAATCCTAAGTGCTGAATCCGCTGTGATAAAGATTTAAAACTAAGAAGTAAAAAGAGTACAGCTTTATTTTTTGTGACACTGACATTTTTAGTAAGGGAAAACACAAATAGGACCATTGTAATGTGGTGGGAATATTGGTAACCTGTGATCTTGTTTTGCTATCATGACTTCGTGTGAGTCCGTGAGTATCTGTTTCCTAAGATTTTATATAGCTCTTAACATTGTACTCTACTTTGTTTCTGCAAGTCATTTTTGCTTGTTTTTATAGTAACCCTTTGGGCGAGCTAGCAATCCCTAATGTTCTTTTGACTGTTTAATTTTTTTCATAACACAGATGCATATGTAGTGAAATAAATATTTCCTAGTTGTCTTAGAAAGTCAGGATTCAGATGTATATATGAATCACTTTTGGGGATTTTCACAGTTTATTGCTGAGTTGATACATAGTGTGAGAGATTGCTAATCAGGAAAGGCAATGTTGGAGGGTTGTTTGAGAGCACAAACTCCAAACAGACAGATGGGGACTCTCAGTCCTGGATTTGCTCATATGTTGGCTGTATGCATTGGATTCTGAACAGTAGGGGTGACACTGGTGACTGCTTGACAAGGTTGTTGTGAGCTCTGAATGGAATGTGATACATTGGCTTGACACTTGGTAAGGATGACGTGTGAATTGCTGTTAGCATTTTATTGAGCTTGGTATTACCGCTTCACTGTTGGGTATATTGTGCCCTCAGTTCTTTGGTGGCAGGTTGGTGTTTATGTCATGGACGATGTACACAGCCTTGCGGTCAGTGGTTAGATGCAGATGTGGTGGTTTGAATAGGAACGACTCCCATAGACCCCTGTTTCACTGGTTAGGGAGTGGCATTAAGAAGTGTGGCCGTGTTGTACACACTGGGGGTGTGCTTTGGTGTTTGAAATGCCTAAGTCAGGAGAATCAGTGGCTCTCTCCTTCCTGATGCCCAGGGATCCAGATGTAGAACTCTCAGCTACCCCTCCCTCACATTGTCCGCGTGTGTGCCACCATGCTTCCTGCAGTGACAATAATGGACTAAACTGTAAGCCAACCCCAGTTAAATGCTTTCTTTTATAAGAGTTGCCATGGTTATGATGTCTCTTCACAGCTATAGAACACTGCCTGAGACAGTGCCCATTTACTTGTATTTTGAAAACTCAAGGCAAAATGATTTGTCCGTAAATTTAGGAATGTAACATTTGAAGTCAGCATTTTTTTTAGGCGTAGTATATTGATAGAAAGTGTTTTTTATCAAGACTGTATTCAGGACATATATTTAGTTCAGATTACATGACCTTTTCTTTTCCTCCAAAAAAAAAAAAGGTTATCTCAGGGTAAATGAGCCCTTTTATTAGTTCATTGGTTCATGTGTCATTTTGTAGACATGGTAGGGAAAGCTTTGAAGGGGGACAACATTTGAAATAAAGGAGTAAGTTTTCAGTCAATCACAGCTTGAAACTCTTAACTTATTGAAAGGTTACCTTTGAATTGATTACATGCTTAAAACGGAGTGTGGTGGACTACCTGGAAGACTTCCCTCTCTCTAGGTGGTCTGCAGCAGCAGTGCTGGGTAGTGATGAGAATTTTCCACACAGTGGCTACTAGCCACCTGTGGCTATTTGAATAATTAAAATTAATAAGACATATTTGCCCAAGGTAAGTACAGGTTCAGTAGCCACAGTGAATTCAGACGGCAGTGTGTAGATTCTGTTCCCAGCTGCTTACCTGGGTTTGCCTTTGAGTTTAGTTTTTACTAGATCCTGTGCCCTTGGGAAGGTTACTCAGTTCCTTGCTATGCCTTAATTTCTTCATAGTATAAAAGGGGAGAGGTGTTCTTTTCTTTGTCTATTTGCTTATTTATTTATTTGAGGTGGGGTTTCACCGTGTAGCCCTTGCTGCCCTGGCACTCGCTCTGTAGACCAGGCTGGCCTGGAACTCACAGAGATGCGCCTGCCTCTGCCTCCAGAGTGCTGGGATTGAAGGCGTGCGCCAATGCTGCCACCACCCAGCAGAGTAGATGTTCTTATAAGGGTGTTAATTGTGGAGAAAGTGAGTCAGTGTTTGTAAAGTGTTTAGACCAGCTCCTGACAAGTGCTAAAAACATCTTCGTTAAATAAACAAGTGTTCATTAAGTAATCAACATTCAGATTTCTGGTATTTTATATATGGTTTGGTAATCTTTCTATTCTTTCTCTATTTTCTGTTGACTTTTTAAAAGAAAAACTAAACGTATTTTATTTGTTTTTTTATTTATTGATTTATCTTGCACATTCCAATCCCAGTTCCACCTGCCTCCTCACTTCCCCCTGCTCCTCAGAGAGGGTAAGGCCTCCCCTAGGAAGTCTATTAAGTCTGTCCCATCATCTCATTGAGGCAGGATCAAGGCACAACCTCCCTGCCACCCCGTGTCTAGGCTGGGCAAGGTATCTCTCCATATAGCATGGGCTCCACTAACTCAGTTTGTGCATTAGAGTTAGATCTTGAACCCACTGCCAGTGGCCTCATATATTGTCCCAGCCACACCATTGTCATCTGTATTCAGGGGGTCTACTTCAGTCTTATGCAGGTTCCCCATTTGTCAGACCTGAGGCAGTGATCTCTCACCAGCTCAGGTCAGCTGATTCTTGGGTTTCCCCATTATGGTCTTGACTCCTTTATTAATATTGTTAAGTATTTTTTTTTTTGTTTTTGCATTTCTGCCCACCCTGTAAGCATTTAATATGCACATTGAAGTTTCTGGACAGAGCAGCGTCTTTGTCAGCCTGTGCCTTGCAGTTGCTGACTTTCTACTATCCTCATCTAATCTGTTAACCCTGTTTCAGCTCACACTGCCTTTGTTTAAAACTATTTAATGCTGATGATTTCCCTCTTTAGATGGTGTGTAAACTCTCTTAGAATGTGCATCTCACTTTGCACGTGGTAATGTTCAGGATGTGTTTGTTGAACAGAAGAACCATTTGGTTTTGAAAGGTAACTAGTATTTCTATTAATATCAGAACTATATTTGTTCAAGTAATCTCTGAAGTGACAGGAACCCCAAACCCATTCCACCATCTGTGACGGCAGTCTGAAATGTGCTCCGAGAGTGTCTCTGCTTCTGTCCATGTGGCTCTGTGGAGAGGAACATGATCATTTCTGTTTCACTACTCTGTAATACCATGACATGCAAATCACTGTTGTCGGCACCTTTTGGATGACAGTTTAATACAGGATTCTGGGCCTGGCTTCTCAATTCTTTAAATAATCTCCTGTGTTTGTTCTGATTGTACTCAAATACTTATCACAGAGGACAACATAGTCAATATCAAAATGAAAGAATGCAACTTAACGTAACAAGCAAGGTTTGATTTAGAGTTGTTTAATCCACGTGGGGAAAAAGCCCCATAAAACTAACTTGTATGGTGATGTCTGCCTGTGGTGTATGATCCAGCAATCCACTTATTAGTATAAAAGTATATAACAGTGTTGATGGTTGCATTGAGATAGCTCGTATGATTGTATATGCTACCTTACATCATGCTGGTGAAGAATGGATTGTTACAGAACTGCAGATACTCATCAGATGTATGACTTTTCGTATGAAGACACTGAGACACTGTCATGGTGGGTGGAGTAGGAAATATTTGGGCACGGAAGAGCAGAGCTATCCATTTGGAACGAGTCGCTTTTGATTATGTGGCTACACACTACCTCATAGAATGTATATTTATAATTTTTTTTTAAGTACTCTTTATTACTTAGCCATGACCTTGATGAGTTTTGAAGAATGCAGTGGTCCATGCCTGAGCTTGCCTGGTGTTCACTTCGCTATAGTTTATCATCCTTGGTGAATGCACATACAAATAACAGATAATTGGT
The DNA here is from genome assembly GCF_943737965.1 of Phodopus roborovskii. Classification (NCBI taxonomy): domain Eukaryota; kingdom Metazoa; phylum Chordata; class Mammalia; order Rodentia; family Cricetidae; genus Phodopus; species Phodopus roborovskii. The sequence goes on along the minus strand of NW_026126485.1, from coordinate 16,434,272 downwards.
AAATGTAATCAGTTGCATCAGTACTGAGAGCATTCAATTCTTAGTATTACTTTATTACTGAAGCGGACTGCCCAGTAGATATTATGAACATTCTCCAGAGAGTAATTTGGGTTGCAGTGAGTTATTTTATTTAGATTGGTTCTTGGAATTAAATGTTTGTTTGTACTGCTATCATAATGTAATTTAAATGTCATTTAAACGTACTGAAGTATCCTCATTCAAGTAACTTGTGACTCTTTGAAAATGGGTTGCTTGAGTATTGTTTCTCTCCCATTTGGCAGACACCAGATGCAGTGATTAATAAAGGTCATTATGCTACTTAGTCATAGAGAGCTTTAATGATGATTACCTGAACATCTGCTGGCTTTACTGCTGCTACTAGAAACATTAACAGATTATACATGCTGGCTCTCAAAAGTGTGGCTCAGACTAATGAAAGTATTCCTTAAGAATGTTTGAATATTCCTTGAAGTTTTAAATAATTTTCTGAAGGCCCTTATCTTTCTGTAAAGTGCACAATCCAAAATGTCAATGGAGCAGTGTTTTGGAGTGGTGGCACTTCCTGCTTCTGGTTTCTCTCTCATTGGCTGGGTGTGTATGTCCCCACACCTGGTGGGCAGCTATGTTCTCCTGTATGTTGATGATCACGAGAAACCTGAATTTGGAAATGGGAGGTTTGGAGTATAACTGAAGAAAGGAAAGGAAGGGTAACCAGTTCCAGTGTACAGCAGTTCTGTTTGTGGACTGAGACAACCAAGTGCACATTGGACAGGTGCAGCAACTGGGCTAGAGAACAAGTGCACATGGCTGCTAACTCCTGGGAAGATGCAAGTCTTGAGTGGATGAAAAGTGTATAAGGGAAGCAGCTACTTCCTCCTAAACCGGCCACCTTCACCACGTGACCACCATGCAAGCTGTCAGGGAAACTGCTTCTTTTTAAAACCTTGTAGCATTTTTGGGTTCTTATTAGCAGAGAAGTTGTGTGAATATTGGATAGGAACCTGAAGTGTTTGACAGTTCAGATACATGCTAATGAACTGTCATTTGCTTGACACCAGCCTACCATGTGGATTCTGGGGACCGAGTTCAGGTCTTCAGGCTTAGTGGCAAGCACCTTTACTTGATGAGCCATTTCCCTGGCTCCAGTGTGATTTCTTTTTTATTTTCTTTGTTTTTAATGATGAATACTTTATTAGTTTACATGTCATTCTTGGGCAGGTGCCATGCTAATTTTAATTTTCTCTGTATCATCCCACTTTTAGTAATGTGCTGCCAGAGTGATCACCAGCATGACTTATTTATTTATTTATTTATTTGTCTATTTTGTTTTTTCGAAACAGGGTTTCTCTGTGGCTTTGGAGGCTGTCTTGGAACTAGCTCTTGTAGACCAGGCTGGTCTTCAACTCACACAGATCTGCCTGCCTCTGCCTCCCAAGTGCTGGGATTAAAGGTGTGCACCACCACCTCCAGCCCACCAGTATGACTTTAAAAATATTATTTTTTTTTTATCATTTTTAATTATGTAGATCTGTGGGTTCATGTAGGTATGTACATATGAGTTGAGTGCACATGCCTCCAGAGGCCTGAGGTATCAGACACCCAAAAGCTGTAGTTATAGCTGTTATGAGCTGCCTGATGTGGTGCTGGGATCCAAACTTGGTCCTTTGGGAGAACTGCAAGTATTCCTAACTGCTGAGTCTGCTCTCTAGTCCTGTGATTATTATTATTTTTTTAATGCATGAAGCACAACTTTTTAAAAAAGTATTTTGTCTCACATGTATGAGTGTTTTATGTATGTCTGTGCCCCACATGTGTGCTCATTGCCAGAAGAGGTCAGAAGAGGGCTTTGGATACCTGGAACTGTAGTTAATGATTGTGCACTCCCGTGTTGGTGCTAAGACTTGGACTTGGGTCTTTTGGAAGAGCAGCCAGTGCTCTTACCCACTGAACCATCTCTCCAGCCGCTATTTTAAGAATTCTTGATGAAATTACTTGAGATTTTATATTAGCTTCTTTATCTTATAGAGTATAACTTTTTTTCCTAGACTATATTCACCGTAGATTTAGTTTAAGTGTTTTTTGTTTTTTTTTTTTTTGATAGGGTTTTGCTGTATAATGGTCCTGGCTGTCCTGGACTTGATTTGTAGACCAAGCTGGCCTTGAACTCACTGAGATCCACTTTCCAAGTCCTGGGATTAAGGCTTGAGCCACCACTGCCTGGCAGTTTTTATTTCTATACTTAAAACTTTTTTTTTTTTTACTTAAAAAAAGAATTTGTTATGTTTTAAATTATGTGTATGTATCTGTGTGGGTATATATACTTTAGGTGCAGTTGCCCAAGAAGGCCATAGGTATCAGAACACAGTAGAGCCAGAGTTACATGTGATTGTGAGCTGGCCAATGTAATGTGGCTGCTGGGAACTGAACTTGGGTCTCCTGGAAGAGCAGCAAAAGCTGAGCCATCTCTCCTGCAGTCACTTTCTATACCTTGTTTTGTATATGTTCCCCATCTCTAATTTTCAGTGCCTAGTCTTTAACTTGGAATGAAAGCAACTATCAATTTGCTCTTAATTGTATCATTCTGAATGAAAATGAACAAATACATTTTGAGTGAAGGTTTTGAGAGACTTGTTTTTAAGTAGTGACCCTTATTGCTATTCAAAAACCGACTTTTTACTTTTAGAAACTTTTCCTCCTTCCTTCTTTGTTGGCCTTCAGGTCTCTGCTTCTGTTATTTGAGACAACTTGGTAAGTGAAGTGTTGCTTAATTTAGGAATCTTGAAAACAAGCAACAAAAACAGTTAACCCAGTGTCTTCCTCTTTTAGAGACAGTTGCTGTGATGGTAAGGGAAGGGGGCAAGTTATATATGAAGAAAGCCTCTGTATATTAAGTAGTTATGTCTTTTCTTTGTTCCTCAGTGGTTAGAAGATTCTTGGCTATGTTGAGAAGATGCTAATGAACCTTGCTGAATCTAGGTTTAAAATGAAAATTACTGTAATTATTGAGTTTAAAAATGTCCTTAAGCTATGTACTTTTTTTTATGGCATTTAAAAAATCTGAATTCTCTTTTGTTTGTTTTGAGACAGGTCTATGCAACAATCTTGCTCTACCGAGCAGGTTGACCCTGAATTAAAATAATGATAATGATAATAATAATAATAATATCAACAACAATAACAATGTGCCTACTTTGTACTGAGTTGAAAGGCTGGCACTCATGTCCAGTCTGAGATTCTAATTCTTTTGCTTAGAGTAAGAAGTAGACATTGTTATTTGGGTCAGTAAGTGTTGCCTTTAACTTAAATATACTGAAGCATTAATACTTTTAATCTGTAATTTCTAGAAACTCCTCTAACTCAGTTTGTGTGTTATAGTGTGTGTGTCATAAACAGAGTCTATCTATATTGGTATATATACGAACATGTACATATATGCACATACACATATACACGTGTACACAGCCTGTAGTTTTAGACAGAAAACCATTACTTGGACTTTCAATTTTAGAAAATTTTAACAGTCTTAATGGCTAACATTGCTTTTCTGATTTTTTTCCCTAAAGTGTTTTTTTTTAATTAAATTGTGTTAGAATTTGAACTAGGTATGTCATCAAGATAATTATGTAATATCTAATATTAGGCAAAATAAGTTATGCTTAAATGTAGACACTGTACTTTGAATTTGAACACTTGACAAAAAACTAGGAAAGCAGTTCTCATGTTTGCCCTTCTTTTGTAGTAGAGGAAAGTGAATCTGTTTGAGATTTTCAAATACAGCTTAAGTATGATAATTTCAATTTGACTAGGATTAAATGACAGGGTTTGTTTATAGCATGTTAGCTGAAGGAAGTCAGTGTGGTGACCCCATAGGAGCAGAAGTTGTTGGAGGAAGAGGCACATTGGGTTTTGATTTTGAGCTGTATGGCTGGAGATGAGTAGCATGCAGCGACCACAGGGCCAGACTGTCAAGCACTGTTTTGACATGTTGGGATTTATATTACAAGTGTCCAGGTTCAGACACCCAGGGATCTACAAGGAATGAGCTTTCAGGGTGTGCCCTTCCATTACTGTGTATCTTTTCCTTAAATTTGGAGGGATGTTCTTAAAATTAGTTGAAATATTAAGTTGCTAGTAATTTTCTTTCAGTATTTTAAGGTTGTTACGCCACTGTCTTTTTTCATACTTTTTGTTTAGGAATTTTATTCCTACTTATCTAAAGATTATTTGGCCTCTTCTCTGAGTGCTTTTTAAGATTTCTTCTTTGGGGATGAGAAGGGGGGTGGGGAGGCAAGGAAAGGGGAAGGAGGGGGAACTGGTGGGGTTGGTACGTAATATGAAAAATTTTTAAATAAAAAAGATTTCTGTTTGGCCCTTTAATTTTTGCAAGTTTTCCTCCAGAGTGCCTGTAGTTCTTAATATTAATGGTAGTTGATATTTGTTTTGTTCTCTGAGCTTTTTATGACTTCTTCAAAAACTGTATCTTCACTGTTTCCTATTTCTGGGGCTCTACTAATAAGCATACTAAACTATTTCCTTGAGTCTTAATGTCACCTGTGCCCTTGTAACCTTGTCCTTTTTCATCTTCTTCCAATGTATATTGGAAGATTTGTCTAAAGAGCGGATCTTCTCTTCAGTTGTTTCTAATTTGGTGTCAAATTGAGTTTTTAATTTCATTGATTGTATTGAATCTTGTTTCTTGAAAAAATAACTTATCTGGTGTCAGCCCCTCCCATTTCCTTTCTATCCTTTTCTCTCATTCCCATCCTCCTCCATTGATTGACAGACATCATGTATTTGTGCTACTCTGTGAGCAATCTAATACTAATTACTAGAATTGAGTAATGAGTGAATGGAGGTGTAGTCTCTTGACATTAGTTTTATGAGTGAATGTTATTTCCAGTATTCTTGTCCAAATTACATTTCCTTTAGTTTCATACAAGGAGAAATTCAAGTTAGTTACCGAAATGTTATTCCAAAGTCTTAGATTCAAGTGATGGTTATTATTGGCAAGCTATGTATGGCACACACACAGCATGATCTCAGGAGGTTATACTTGGCAATTGTACTGAAGTCAACAAATGTTTGAATATGGTTGTGGGCTTATATAATAGTGAGACAAATAAAAAAATGCAAAAGATGACTGAAAAGAGTACAAAGAAATTAGTGAGAAATTTTGTGTACAGGTGTGAAGGGGAAAATTGTTAAAAGGACGCTAAACTTGTGAGTTTAAAGCTTGGGATGCTAATGCTATTGGTGGAATAGGTATATGTTTGGTATTTATGAATTTTCTGCATGTAAATTGTGTTACCCCACAAAGTTTGCTCAATCTTATTCTTATCCAAAAAAGTATTAGTTGACCTCACCCAAACATGAGGTGCAGCCAGTTATATGGGATGTAAAATTCCATAGCACCCTTAACCATAGGTGGTATTATAAGGATTAGTCTTTAAATCATATAGTGTTGATACATGTGGCAAAACTGTGACCACACTAAGAACAGGAATTCAGCATACAGCAGCATTATTTTTGTGTTTTGAAGAGGGTTAAGATTGACATCACAGGATTTATGGTAGTGTCTCTTTATAGTTTTGAGCCATACATTTAAGGCTGACTCATTCTGACTCACTTGTTTAAATTCACTGTCATTCAAAAACTCTTTCATTCTGTTCCCCCTGCCCCAGGTTTTATTTCTCCCCAGTGAATAGAATCATTGTAGAATGTCTCACATTGCTGAACATAGTCTTTGTTTTTTGTTTTTTTTTTTTTTTAAATTGCTGTGTATATGTCATGCTTCTAAGCACATTAAAAGCTGTTACACATAGTGTCTTGCATTTTGCTCTTTAGTCATGGCAGGAAGTATAGTCTAGTGAGAGCTAGTAGTGTGTGTGAGAATAGTGAGACAGCAGACTACTGTTACTCTCAAGAGAGACAAGAGACTCCTGTTAGTTGAATGAACATGTAAGCACTGCATTATTTAGTAAAAATGTATGTCCCTTACATAAGGAATGTACTAAATTTAATTGCAGCTAATTAGTGTCTATTCTGGGAAGTACAGTCAGACTGAGTATATCAGTTTTGTAAAATAATCATGCAGAAACAGCTATTTCAAAGAAAATTTGATTCCATACAATTTCAGGAAAGGAATGTAATGGGATCTGGGTTAAGATCCTGGGTCCATAAGCCTAAATAGTCTGCTGTACAGAGCAGTGACATTGTTAGGCTGCTGATTGACACTTAATGCATTAAGTGGCTAGGACTTTTCATCAGAGGGGCCAGAATCTGACTCCTTAGGACCATTAACCTTTCAAGTCTGCTTTTGCATGCTTGCTGTGGTAACTGTGTCTCCAGGTTGTGATTAGTCATTCTGTAACTTTTTGGAGCACTGATTAGGTAGGTGTCAGGGTACTGTTCCAGGCACTGGGTAGACTAGCAAATAAAATGCTACACACCAAGCAGTGAGTCTAGAAGAAGAGTTTGGAAACAAGCAGCACACAAAGTGATGGTGAAGTCAGACATTTCCCCCATGGAAGTGGCTGTTAGGTTGAAATTGGAAAAGTGGTAGGAGTTAGCTGTAGTGAATTTCACAAGGAACAGAAGGTGACTGGCTCCTGGGCAGAAGTGAAATCTCCTTATGGAGTAACTAAAACCTTGAGGAAGCAAATGGCCTCCAAAGTCCATTCCACAAGCTTTGCAGTGGAAAGCAGGTCCTGTTTGGAAGGCTGTGGGTTGCACACAGCTGGCCAGTGAGCACTTTTTGTACTGCTCATCTTTATTTAGTTCTTTGCATTTATAACAATCTAGAAGTGGCAGATTAGAAGATAAATTCTCGAAAATATGAAGTTTGGGTATAATAAAGCAAAATTTAAAACGCTCAGTGATTGTCAGAGATTTTTTTCATGTTGATTGCTGTATAATTTATATAAAATAAGATCCATCCATTTGAAGTACAGCTTGATGAATTTTGGTAATTTTATATAGTCACATAATCACTGTCACTTCCTGATACAGAAAAAATTCCATCAAGAAGCCTAAACATTCTTGTTTTCTTGTGCAGTGTGTTCTGACAGCCTCAGGCACCCACTGCTGCATTTTCTGACATTGTAATTCTGTGTTCTCTAGAGTTTCATATAAATGGGTTTACACAGTGTGAGGTCTTTGGGTTTGAAATTGGTGTCAATCTATGCTACTGGTAGTTCTCTTCTTTTTTGCTGAACAGCTTCCAAAGTATAAATTGACCACAATTTGCTGACCTGTTCACCAGCTGACATTGAGATTGTTCCTAGTTTTGGACTGTGAATGAATGTTCACACAATCTTTATAAATATGTGTTTTCATTTCTTTGGGATAAGTACTTGGCAGTGAGATGCTGGGGAATGTGGCACAGTTTACCTTTAGCATTTACAATTCCTCTCTTTAATGTGTCTGCATCATTTTGTCTTCTCATTTTGTCTGAGAGTTCTAGATGCTCCTCATTGTTGCCACCTGGTTCTGTCATTCCTTTGATTTTATTTACAGTAGTTTCTCATTGTAGTTTGATTTGCCTCTCTCTGATGATGAATGATACTGTCTTTGAATATTTCTTGGCTGTTTACATACCTTCTTTTGTGATGTGTCTGTTCAAATACATTTTGCCTATTTAAAAAACCCAACCTGTTATCTTTTTATATATGGAGTTGTAAAAATTTTTTATATATCCTGAGTAGAAATCAGCTCTTCATCAGATGGCATATGTCTTACAATGTCTTCTTCTAGTGTTTGGTTTGCGTTTCATTTTTTAATAGTATTTCTAGCAGAATAGGAGTTTTAGTATTTTAGAAGGATTTTTTATGTTTGTGAGTGCTTTGCACACACACACACACACACACACACACACACACACACACACACATACATATATGTTTGGTGCCCTTGACTGGAGTTACAGATGATTGTCAGCCACCATGTAGGAACTGGGAACCAAATCTAGATTCTCTGCAAGACCAGTAAGCTCTCTTAAGCACACAAAACATCTCTCTTGTCAAAGTTCTTAGTTTTGATGTTATCTGTTTTTGCCAATTTTCTGTTATAGTTTGTGCTTATTTTAGTTAAAAGAAAAGTTTGCCTATCCCAGTACTATGAAGGTACAAGTTTGGTCATTTTTGTTCTTATATGTAGATCTGTGATTTATTGCAATTTAATTTTTATATACTGTGAAAAGTAATGGCCAAGTCATTTTTCCCTGATAGAGATAAACTGTTTATTCCAGAACTGTTTGTTTAAATGATTGTCATTTCTCTGTTGAGTTACTCTTGACACTTTTGAGTCTATGAAATCTTGTTACCATTTATAGCTACCTTTCTTTTTTTCAGTAAGAATTGAGCCTGACAGCAGAGCTTAATTATACATGTGTAAATGCATTTTGTTTTCTCACTTTATGTATGCTAGGAGGTTATGGGGACAATGAAAAGAACTACTTTTCGAGGAGTAAGGTAAAAATGACGACAATAGCAGCTTAGTATAGTTATATTTGCAAGAGAAGAAAAGTTTATGTGCCAGTAGTGGTATATGATTGTCTTTAGGAAAGTACATTAGAGTTATAGTAGAGTACATTGGGGCTGGAGTATACTCACAGACTAGAAGAATCAGAAGAGAATCTAAGCCACTACTTATTTCTGTGAGAAGGAAAAGATAAAGGAATATACACAAAATATTCTGGTAGCTCTTCCAGTTTGCATTTTAAAGGGTGTTATTGAAAAAGATTGAAGAGGAAGCTTCTAACATGTATGAAGTGAGAAAATAAGAAAGGCTATAGGGCGATAGCTCAGGACCAGAGTTTAGTTCCCAGAACCCACATAAAAAGCTCTAGATGATGACATTTATGAGCCCAGCTCTAATATATGGCGCTCAGTGTGGGGCTCGAACCCACGACTCTGAGACTAAGAGTCTCAAGCTCTACCGACTGAGCTAGCCAGGCTCTTTCTCAGACCTAGTTCCACAGGTCACTTCTGCCCCTGCCTCCACCCCCAATGGGTGTGGTCAGTGTCACAGAAGCAGACAAAGTGAATATCCCACTACAATTCCCCTTTTAGTCTAAAGAAAAGATTTAGGCTTGATACAAAACTACATACAAAACAGTGAATAACAAGTGTGCTCTAAGAAAAGGAAAACCGAGAACAAAATGACCTACATATCTAGTCCTAGGGTGAAGGCATAACGGAGTTTACAGTAGAGTTGTCCTAAGCTGGAAATCTTAAGTCTAGTACCTAATATATCTAACTAGGAAGAGAGAATGATAGTTGTGATAGTTTAATCTTCAACCTCATCAAGACCTGAGAAAGAAAATAATAATACAAGGTAGATAGGAAGTGCGGATGGGCAACTTCCAAAAGGTGCATGCTACCTGGACAGTCACCCAAGGTCTCACAGCAACGTTTTGGCTAAGGCCTTGGAGTATCTGACAGACCACAACAAAAGCAGGGAGGTAGAATGGCTGTCTTATTCTGACTTGGCAAGCAGTTTTCTGTTTGTCTCCTGAAAGCACATAGGACTGCATGTCCAAATCAGTGGTCAAGGTGGGGGCAGTTCTTTGCCTAAGAGGCCATTAGCTGAAGTGAGGATGAACTCCAGAAGGAGCGACAATAGTTGATAAAATATGCATATGAGATTTAGATTTACACAGATCTTTATAGGTTAGAGTCATGAACCATCATGAAAAACATTTAATTAATGCTCGCTTTTAATCCCAGCATTTAGGTGGCAGAGGCAGGCGGATCTCTGTGATTTCCAGGCCAGCCTGGTTTACAGAGTAAGTTCCAGGATAGGCTCCAAAGCAATGTAGAGAAACCCTGTCTCGAAAAACAAAACAAAACAAAACAAAAAGCAACAACAACAGAAAAACAAGAAAGGAAGGAAGGAAGGAAGGGTGCCATATCAAGTTCTGAACTGAGATGGAGAAAATTGCTAAGAGAACTGAGAGGTTTTAATCAAGTCAGTGCTAATGTATACACAATCACCTTGTCAGTCAAGAACTGGAGGCCAAGGCTATGCTTGTAGATTCAGGAAAATCTTGGTGCTGATCTCACCTAAGCCTCTTCTTGGGTATCACACTGAATTTGGAGAGTTAAGTTTTGAAGAGGACTTCACTAAATGTCATGGGTTGAGTGGTGTGAGTACATGTCAGTGGTTTGTATTTATAGGACTGTCATGTGAAAAAGCCTAATTTTGTTTTGGAGAAAAAGAAAGACATTTCTAATAATAGCAAGAACATCTCAAGCTGGAATGGGCTGACCTGTAAGCGTGTGAGATTTTCATCTCTGGGAGCACTGGAGGAGAAACGGAGCGGTCTAGTGAGAGCTTGTTCAGGGACATCATTCATGTGAGGTTGAGTTTTAAAGGCCAATCCTTTAAACATAAGTAAAAACAAAAAAGTTTAACTTGCTCTCTTAGGTAACGCCACAGTTTTATCAGTGAATCATGACTTTGGTAATAAGTACCTTATATTTACATAGCACTTAAAAACTTTCAGATGCTTCAATGAGTCTGACTAAATGTGCACTTCACAGGAATTTTATGAGCTGGGCAAGATTATTATTTTATAATTAATAGGCAGCTGTATCTTAATAGTGTGGATTCTGGATTCCAGCTGTCTGTTCAGATCCTGCTCTGCCACCTGCTGTGTGAGACACGTGGAAACTGAGAGTGTCCTTTCCATCATGTGCAACTTAATAAGAATTGTGACTACAGTGCAGGGTTGTTTGAGTTAACACGTGACAGAATGCTTGAAAATCTGTTCAGAGTAGTATAACATGCTTTAAGTGCTACCTGGCACATGCTCGACAGTAAATTTTCGTTCGTCTGACATCTTTTTTCTTACAGTCAAAGAGACTCAAGATCTGGCACGCTGTTACTTGCCCAGGCCAACATCAGTTAGCTGCTGATAAGTTATTTAGAGTGCTGTTGAACTGGACAAAAGCAAATTAAAAATGAAGTAAAATTTTTGGTGACTGGATTAATTTTCCGGAACAGAATTGGTTTGGTAAATGAAACAGTCAGACTCTTGTGAAACTCTTGACTTTAGACTTTAGGAGAGCTGAAGTTTTCAAATGTTTACTGATATCCATGCATTCCATACATAATTCCACAGGAAAGCCCTTTCTACAGCATGTTGTAATAGAAGATAACCACATTTTCCAGAAGATGATAGTGCTTAAAGGGAAGTAACTTCAGTTTCTGTTGGCATTCCTGTACACTTGAGGTATGAGAGCAGCCTGAGCTGCTGGTTTCTGGAGCAAATTGGCCAGATGGCAGGCATGGCCTGTAAGAAAAGTCAAATGACTGCTTAATAGTTCTCTCCAAGTAAGAAATGGTTGGTATTATGTAGTGACCTGGTTGTTCCCCATAGATTGTATTATGTGTTTTGAGAATAGCCTATATTGCCTGACATTGCTGATAAAGTCTTGTGGCAACTACATTTCTTAGGGGAAAGGCACATTCGTTGCTTGTAAGCATCTTGAGGCCCGGCATCTTGGCTTCCACAAGGGGAGTTTGTGAAGTTTTCAACTATGGATTATTATTTTATAAACTGAAGGACCCCACTAGATTGACACTAATTTGGCAGCCAGTCTAGCCAAACTGGTGAGCTCCAGGTTCAGCAAGACACACACACACACACACACACACACACACACACACACACACACACACACACACACTTAATGTATTAACAAGGATACTAATATTTGTTTGTAAGCAAGTTTGTTAAAGCCTTTTGTATGTATTAATCCTTTGTTCTTGAAAAGTGGTGTTTTTTTTGGCAGAACTATGGTTGGTTGGTAAGATCAATACCATGGGCAAAGCAGTTTAAAGGAAAAATCTTTCCAAAGCTCTAAAGGCACTACACACACACACACACACACACACACACACACACACACACACACACACACACACACAAAGTGAAATTCCTAAAGACATCTATTTCAAAACAATTCAGCTGTGTTTCAGGTAGGTAACTTGACCAGGGGCATTGTAGTGTGATCCATTCCTTGGCTTTTAGTTAGGTTTGAAATATTAGTACCAGTCCTTGATAACATAGTGTCTTGTTCTGTCAGCATTTGTGTGACTTTAAATCTGTCCATTTTGTTCATCACTGAGGTGATCAAGTTTGTTTCTCTGGGTCTTCTCTTCTGTTCATATACTGAGAAGATGTGACATAGACAACCTCATTTCCCCTTCTGCTCATTGTGTGCACACTCCCTCCTGAATGGCCTAGTGGAAGAAGTATTGCTTGGTTTTCTTTTGGTCACAGGAGAAAAGTAGTAGCCATGGCCTTGGTCATTGTGTCTACCTCTTCATTTGCATCATTGCTTCTTTAGAGCAGCAGAGGAAGCGAGCAGGTGGAGGGAGGCATGCGTGTGTCAGAAAGCTGAGCCACCCTTGTACCCAAGTCTCTTCCCACACAGTCCGGTTCCTTGTGTGGATAAGATGTGTTAAATCTTCAGCTTTTTCCCATTGCAAGTTTTCTTCCAATGTAAATTATCTTTCCAATTAAAGAAAAATGTGTTTGTGTCTTGCCTAGCTGGTAAATATAGACGGCCAAACAATTAGAGGTGCACTGAGTGAAATTCAGCTCCATTCAGCTACTCGGCAGCAGTTCTCTGGGCAACCCCTGGATTACTGTGTCTTTATGTCTCTAACCCCTGGCATTTCTGGCCATTTTTTAAGAACCTGGCTTTGTGGGCTGCCCCCCCTCAACTACATACTTAAAGTATTTCTTGGAGATGAATCCAAATAAGTATGTATAATTTTATTTTACTTTTCATTTAAAGACAAGGTCTCATTCTGTAGATCAGGCAGGTCTCGAACTTACAGTAATCTGCCTGCCTCTATTTTCTGAGTGCTGTCATTAAAGGCATATACCTAGCTGGTATGGGTGATTTTGCTTCAAGATTTAAAAACATTTTTATTCTATCCATCTGTCCGGCTGTCCATCCATCCATGTATGTATGTGTGTTTGTATATACATGCATGCCCGTGCCCTGGACAGCTTGTGTAAGTTCTTGCTACCATGTAGTTCCAGGCTTCATTTAGGTCAAAGGCTTGATAGTAGTCAGTGTTAGTCATTGAACCAGTTTACCAGCCCCTGCTTCATGGTTTTTTGTTTTTGTTGTTTAAGATTTTTTTTATTATTATTATGTATACAATGTTATGCCTGAATGTGTCCCTTCAGGCCAGAAGAGGGTACCAGATCTCACTATGGATGGTTGTGGGCCATCATGTGTTCGCTAGGAATTGAACTCAGGGTCTCTGGAAGAGTAGTAGTCAGTGCTCTTAACTGCTGAGCCATCTCTCCAGCACTGCTTCATGTTTTTTAATAGCTGGAATGATAGTTATTTATGTCATTTCTAGTTTTTCTCGCTGTATTGTCAAGTTGGTTATGTTAGATGACAGTTATAAATGGATTGTTACTTTGGGCAGTTTCCTCAATGAGTTGGAGACACTGTTCCCTGAGCCCCCACTTCCTTCTCTTTATTTGTGGTACTGCTGACTAAACCTGTGGTTTATTATAGGCTAGACAAGTGCTGTACCATGGAGCTACATACATACTCAGTTTTGTTTTTAAATTTCTAATTTTGCAATAGGGCCTCCTTTCTACATTGTTCTGGCAGGTCTTGAACTTGTGGTCTTCTTGCCTCAGCCTCCAAATAGCTTTAAAATTATCTGTGTTTCTTGATATGCAAGGATGAACAACAGATTATGTAGCCATACTATGAAGTCTGGTTTTATTTTATTATTATTATTTTTTTAATCTTTGGAGAAAGGTTGTAAGTCTGTCACTCAGGCTGGCCTCCAACTCTCAGCAGCTCTCCTGCGTTAGCTTTCCAAGTGCTTAGGGTATAGGCCTTCACCCAGTTAGGCTGCCTGTTACTGTGATAAACTCCATGACCAAAGCAACTTGAGGGCTTATTTCAGCTCACAGCCTGTAGTCCATCATGTGGGAGGTCAGGACAAGAGCTGTAGGCAGTAACTGATGCAGAGGCCATGAAGGAATGTTCTTTATTGTCTTACTCCTCATTCTTGCTCAGCCTCCTTTCTTATAACACCAAGGACCACCAGCCCAAAGGTGGCATAACCCATAGTGAGCTGGTCCCTCTCTCATCATTCATCAGTCCAGAAAATGCACCACAGCTTTGTCCACAAGCCCATCTGGTAGGGACATTTTCTCAACTAATATTCTCTATTCCCAGGTGATTGTAGATGTGTCAACTAGACATAAAACTAGCTAGCACAGAGTGATATTATACCTTGTTTGAGTGTGTGTGCGTGCGTGTGTGCATGCATGCATGCATGCATGCATGTGTGCGTGTGCATGTATGAGTACACAGACGTGTGTGATGCACAGGGTGTGAGGTTTATATACAGGTGCATGCATGTGGAAGCCAGCAGTCAATGTTAGACACCTTACTTAATTGCTGTCCGTCTTATTTTCTTGAGGCAGGGCCTTTTGTGAACCTAGAGTCCATTGGAATAGAGCAGTGGCCAGCAAGCTCCAAAAGACCCTCCTGTTTCCCCTTCCTAGCACTGTGGTTACACACATTTTCCCTAAATCTTCATAATGATTTCTTTCTTTTTCTTACTTTCTTCCTTGTTTCTTTTTCTTTCATTTTGGTTCTGGTTAACCCAGGGCCTGGCATATGCTAGGCAAGCACTTTATCTTTAAGCTGTATCCCCCATCCCTCTTACTTTCTTGTATATATTTAAGTTCTGTTCCAAGGGATGATTATGCAGTTGTGATTGAATGTTGTGATGAAGGAGGGCGAAGGGAAATGGACTGAGTTTGAGTAACTAATGTGTCTCTGTAAGGTGACTGTAAGTGAAGCAGGCGGTCCAGTTGCAAAGGACTATGTGTTGTCATTGCTGCATTGTGACTCTCCTGTTCAAGTGATGAGTCCCTGCTATTATTATAACTTGTCACATGTTGCTTTGTAGTAAGGTGCCTTTGCTGTTAATGTATTATGGGGCAATATTTGCAGTCTTAGTTCTTTCAGGAGACCAGTCTTTTGGAGAAACTGTGTTTTTAGTCCATATTTGTAATGTGGTAGTTAGATGCAGTAGCAATAAATGGTACTTGTAATTTTTGAACTAATAACTAATGTATTGGGAAGTTTAATCCCTCTCATTTTTCCAAGAGAAGGCTTATCTCTTGTATTCTTCATCTGCTTTTCATTCACTGATTTGACTGGCTACTAGTTATTGTAAGTGGAATTTTTAGGTATCTATAGGGATAGGATATTGATTACTGTAGCTGACTTTTTTTTTTTTTAAGTTGTTTTTATAGCTATCTGGCTAAAGTCTCATCCTCATATGGAGAAAGTTTAGCTTTCTATTTAGCACAATTGTTATAAAGCTTGAAATGTGCTTGTAAAATGTTTAAAAACTATAAATTACAATGTTAATGTGATTTCTTAATATATTTCATTTTTAGGTGTGCATGTATGTATGTATGCATGCAGGGGAGAGAGAGGGAGAAAGAGATGAGAGAGGAAGAAAGAGATGATGAGAGAGAGAGAGAGAGAGAGAGAGAGAGAGAGAGAGAGAGAGAGAGAAATGTCCAATATCATCTTCTGTCACTCTCCACTGTTTGGGGTTTTGTTTTGTTTTGTTTTGTTTTGAGACAGTGAGACAAATCTCTCTCACTAAACTTGGGATTGCTGATTTGGCTAGAATGGCTGACCAACAAGCTCTAGGAATTCTCCTGTATCTGTTCCTGGCCCCAAGCACTGGGTACAGATGTAATGTGTTCTGCCTAACTTTTACATGCATAGCAAGCCAAGCACTTCACCTCCTGAGTCATCTCTCCAGCCCTGCATTTCTTTTTTCTTTTTTTTTTTTGCTGTTAGATTTTTTTTGTTATTTTATTTATTTATTTTTTTATTTAATTTTATATAACAAAGTCAAATTAAATGAAAACAAACATTTATACACAATATTTGGGAATTTGGGCGTCGTTCTTTCCAAACTACTTCCTGCTGGTAAGGGGCGCTGTCTTGGGGGATTCTAAGAAGATTCAGATATCCTGGCTGTAGTCTGTAGGGCTGTTTTTTCCAGCTGTTTGGAATGTAGGATCACCTTGTACTCTGTTTCAGGTGGTCTGGCGTGATCAAACCACATTAGTCTGGAAGGAATCCACATCTTTTCATTTTCTGTGGAAACAAAAATAGAAATACTTGTTCTTCAACTTAAATTTTGGAGTCAAAGCGTTTTTTTTTTTTTTTTTTTTTTTTTATTTATTATTTTACATGTCGATCCCAGTTCCCTCTCCCTTCCTCCCTCCCCTCCAGCCCTCCCTCCCTCCCTCCCTTTTGCCCTCTCTACCCTCTCCCATGCACTCTAAACACCCTCCCCTCCCAACCCCCCACCACAATACCATATGTAGGGGAATGCCATCCAGTTGGGGTCATGTAGATCTGACAGGTCCTGTGAAGTAGGGACTAGGGCTTCTCTCCTATCTCTAGAATAAGGCAGTTATCCCTCCATGGGGGATATGTTTGCAAAGTCCTTTTGTGCACCAGGGATACATCCTGGCTCCACTGTCTGTGGTCTCTTAGACTGCTCAGACCTTCTGGCTGATACCCATATTCAGGGGGGTCCGAGTCAGACCCCTGTTGGCTTCCCAGCTATCAGTCTAGTGGCCCTTAGCTCCTTACTTCTACCGCATGGTCTTGTCCTCTCCATCTGCTTCTGGGTTCTAGTTCGACTCAGTGTTTATGTATGGGTGTTTGCTCCTGTTTTCAACAGACATTAGTTGAGGACTCCATGGAGAAGTTAGTTGTTGATCTCACTCTCCGGGAAGGGCATTTATGATAGCCTTTCCACGGAAGCTGAGATTGTTAGTTGGGAGCAGTCTTGTAGTTCCCTCGACCTTCCTTTGTGTTCAACTTTATCTTCAAACCAATATTGGCTCCCTCTTTTATGTTCTCTCTCTCTGTCTCTGTCTCTGTCTCTGTCTCTGTCTCTGTCTCTGTCTCTCTCTCTCTCTCTCTCTCTCTCTCTCTCTCTCTTTCCTATTTTCCATTCCTAACCAGGCTCAATCCTCCTGGTCGCACATGCCTTCCTCTCCTCCCTCTCATTTTCTCCTACTTCTCTCTCCATTAGCTGTCCTCCCCCACTTTACCTGAGGTCTGGGGGACTTGTCCCTTCCCAGTTCTGTGAGGGACTTTATATGAATCTCTTAGAATACAACTTGTATCCTAGTTCCTCTGGTGATGTGAATTATAGGCTGGTGATCATTTGATCTAGTTCTAAAATCCATATATGAGTGAGTACATACTGTGTTTCTCTTTTTGTGACTGGGTTACCTCATTCAGGATGGTTTCTTCAAGTGCCATCCACTTGCCTGCGAATTTCAAGATACCATTATTTTTTTCTGCAGAGTAGTATTCCATTGTGTAGATGTGCCACATCTTCATTAACCATTCTTCAATTGAAGGGCATCTAGGTTGCTTCCAGGTTCTTGCTATTACAAATAGTGCTGCTATGAACATAGTTGAACAGATGTCTTTGTTGCATTGATGTGAATCCTTTGGGTATATGCCTAAGAGGGGGATTGCCGGGTCCTGTGGTAAACTAATTCCCATTTTCCAGAGGAACCGCCATACTGATCTCCAAAATGGCTGTATGAGTTTGCACTCCCACCAGCAGTGGAGGAGTGTTCCACTTTCTCCACATCCTCTCCAACATAAGTCATCACTGGTGTTTCTAATTTTAGCCATTCTGGCAGGGGTAAGATGGTATCTCAAAGTTGTTTTGATTTGCATTTCCCTGATAGCTAAGGATGTGGAGCATTTTCTTAAGTGTCTTTCAGCCTTTTTGATTTCCTCCATTGAGAATTCTTTCTTCAGTTCTGTACCCCATTTTTTAATAGGGTTATTTGGTGTTTTGTTGACTAGTTTCTTGAGTTCTTTGTATATTTTGGAGATCAGCCCTTTGTCGGATATAGGATTAGTGAAAATCTTTTCCCAGTCAGTGGGCTGCCGTTTGGTCTTGTCAACTGTGTCCTTTGCCTTACAGAAGCTTCTAAGTTTGAAGAGGTCCCATTTATTAATTGTTTCTTTCAGTGTCTGTGCCCCTGGAGTTATGTTCAAGAAGCGGTCTCCTATACCAATTTGTTCAAGGGTACCTCCTACTTTCTCTTCTAAGAGGTTCAATGTGGCTGGATTGATGTTGATCCAGCCCTGCATTTCTAAACTCTTTGTATTTCTAAACGCATGCCTTGTAATCTGTCAGAAACTCAGGAAAGTGAAGTGCCATAGAGACTAGAGCTGCACACATCTGCTTTTCTCAGAAGTATTGTTACTTCACATTTGCATTTTTGTGTACTTTGTTACAGTCTGTACTGTTGCCATCTTGTTTCATATTACACAATGTATTGATGATTTATTGTTAGGTGCTAGAGAAACTAGGTTCCCTATTTAAAAATTTTCAAACTAAAATCTGAGGAGATACATGGTTTATGACCTCTGTAAACACATCTGGAGAGGTTATGCGGTGTTGCCTTAGTAGATCTCTCAAGGCAAACTGATTTCAGTGGACTGAGCGATAGGAGCACTTGCTCTTTCCATGGACTCAGTTTGATTCCCAGCACCACAGTGGCTTACAGCTGTCTCTAATTTGAGTTCAAAGGATCTGTCTGGTATCTCTTCTGACCTCTGTGGGTACCAAGTGTGCATCTGGGCCATGCACATACATGCAGGCAGAACACTCATACGCATAAAATAAATGTACCTAAAAATTTTAAAATTACCGTTTTTCTCCGAGGCTATTGCGTTTTTTGTTTTGTTTTGTTTTTGTTTTTACCATAATCCCTAGCTCCATTCTCATCCCTTCCCCCATGGCTTTCTATGTGCTGCCATAGAGTAAGACAATGCTACATTGACAGAAAGGAGCTGGGCAGCGGAGGAGGCTGACTCACTAGGTCATAGTGTCTCAGGAACATAACCATTGTTAAATCCTGCCTTTAGGAGTTGCTGCACAATTGGAACTGATAAAATGTAAGATCTTCTAATACCAAGTGAGCACCAAAGACCTCATGTCTGAAAAGTTAGCTTAAGAAAAGGAATGACCTGAATTGAGGAAAAAACAAAACAAAACAAAAAGCAGCAGGGGTGGGGAAGAATGAAGAGGAACTACACAACTGAGGCAGTGAGTTTTAAGGCTAGAGAACTTGTCACACAGAGCTATGATGTCAAGGAACAGATTGTCCCCTCTTAGACCTTCCCACCTGCCAGCCCAAGCCAGTTCTTCCTCTGCTCCTGGAGCAGCATAGCCCATTCTCCCAAAGCATCTTCCTCAGGTGCTTAGAGCTTTGTCCCTCCCTGCTGGTGCTGGTGTGGAGCTGTGTCCTCTGACTTTGTCCTCCCCTGCTGGTGTGGATCTCCTCTGGCCGTCTGGGCAGACTTCCTCCCACTGTATGGCCCAAACACATGGTTGGCATAAATTCCTTGAGTAAGCATACAACTAGATAAATTATAGCTATTTTAATAATTATTTTTCAAAATTTGTCGCACGATAAAGCACTGACAACTTTACTTCCCACACTGCTGGTAACCAACAAAAATGCCAAGAATAGGGCCCGTGAGATGGCTCAGTTGGGAAAGGTGCTTGCTACCAAGCCTGATGGCCCACATTCAGTCCTAGGACCTTCAGGGTAGAAGGTGAGAACTGACTCCACAAGTCATCCTTTGATGTCCATGCTGGCATACTGATAACTGGGTGTGCACATGCACTGGATTTGCTATTTATTGAAAATGCAGTAGTATTATGTATACCGTACAACACAATACAGTTGTATGCGTTCTCACAAGACAGAAAATACTTAAATGTATTTGTCATGTAAGTTAAGAGTTCATCTATGTCACCTCTGGTTTTATTTATGTGTTTGAGTGTGGGGTAAACGAGTATGAGAGTGTACATGTCCGTACCTGTCTGTGTGGAAGCCATAAGTATTCTTGAGTGAGTTCTTCAGGAGCCATCCACTTTGGATTTTTGACAGTCTCTCACTGGGACCTGGGACTTAGTGATTCTGACAATCTGCCTGTCATCATTGTTCCAGTGCTGAGATGATTACAAGCACACATCACACACTGGCATTTTTATGTGGGTGTTAAGGATGGAACTCAAGTTTTCATGCTAGGGTAGGGCAAGTACTGAGCCACCCCCTCCCCTTTACTTTAAGTTATTCATACTGATATTCAAAATGACATCAAAGCTGAGTTTGTATAAGTCTTAGAAAATGGGTGCTATCTGAAGCAGCTGTGCCTTCATTGAAGTAGGAAGACAGTGAATTCTTGCTCTGTAATCTTTGTACAATATTTATATACCATAAATTGCCAGTGGTAGGTATGTTAAAAAATACTGCCTTTAAAGTTTGGTCTTCAGAATTAATAATTCTTTGCTTCAAAGAATGTATGTGGTATATGAATTTGTAAAAAGAGATATTGAAAGGGGTTTGAACAAAATAAGTGTAGGTCCGAATTCTATTAACTGGAGTATAAATTAGAGACAGGGTATAGGATACAAAGGCCCTTTGTGGGGAACTTCTTTTTCCTGCCCAGCAACTTGCAATTGGCAACTCATAAAATATTTTTAAAGTAAAACTTTATTGTACTTAGTGGTGTATGAAATAATGCCAGACTGTTTCAATTTAACTTTGAAAAAAACTTGTGTACATGTTTATAATAAACAGATTCTACAAAAGTTCATTTTGTATTTTTAAAACTCGTTGGCACTTAATAATACTAGTGAAGCAAAACTTGAGAAACTTAGACCTCAGTGTATTGGAATCAGCAGTGCTGAGGAATTATTACAGCTTTCTGTCTTATTGGAAGAGGGTAGTTGCTTGTAGAAACATAAACAGAGCATGTTGATTTGAGGTCACAGAAATCAGTCAGCCCATTTCCTGGTTACTGTGTACTATTTTCTTTCTTAGTAGCATATAATTTATTAATTAGGAAGTAGACAAACATGTTCTCTTTTTTTATATTTTGTGGCATTGTGCCTTGGCACCTTCTAGATTTGTGTTGAATTTGAGGCTCCCACGCTAACATAGCTTAAGATGAGTAGCTTTACCTCCAAGTTTCACTTTTCTCGTTTGAAATGTCCAAATGTTAATTTTAACTGTCAGTGGGGCTGTTTGGGTGTTGAGCATGGTGGAGCTATGTGATTAGCAGGGAGTGAAGCTCTGCTCTTCGGATGTGTGAGCTGATCTGAGCAGCTGTTCTGCCCATGGGGCCTTGTTACCCTGTGCAGCCTTATTTTGTTTCCCCCCATTGTCTCATTAACTCCAGGGCATTTCCTTGGCTCCTGCCCTTATTTAATGCTATGTTGAGCTTATGCTGACAAGTTTTCTTGTCATTTTGTTTATAGACCACGTGACAGGTTTAGAAAACCTTGAAGCCTTATTCTTTGATCTGAATGCCACTCCAGAACTTAAAAGCTGCATGTTCTTTGCAGGTTGATTAACCTAGTAATGATACCTACTTCATGGTTTTGATATGAGCAGATTAAGTGAGGTAACGTGGAGTTTAGACTATACAGACAGTAAGTGCTGTCTGTTATCTGAGAGCCAGGCCTTTCATTGCTAACTTAATTCATCTGGTCCCCTAATGAGTGCCTAGCCCATTTGTATATCTTGGATGGTATTTGTTATGTAAAGTACACCTTACTTAGTATACCAGTCACCAAACACAGCAACAGTATTAGCATAATAGTAATTGGATGGAAGGGATACCATTTCCTATTAAACACATATACAGATTGGAATGTTTATGTATAAGGTTGCTTAGAATTATTGAATTGTGTTTAAGACAGTTATGTGCAGTAATGAGTTTCTTGTCCCACCACGTCACTGCCACTTCAGCCCCAAATAAATACACAAGTACTATATTAATGATAAAATTGCTGGCCGAATGGCTAGGGCTTCCTATTGGCTAGCTCTGTCTTAATTATTAACACATTTCTATTAATCTATGTATTTCCATGTGTTCTTGGCTTACTGGAGAATGCCCAGACTTGTTACTCCTTTGGTGGCTACATGGTGTCTCCTTGAGGTGTCTCTCTGCCCCTCTCGTCAGCATTCTCCTGGTCTCCTGGCCCTGCCTGTCTTCCGTCTGCTACTGACTACTGGCCAGTGTTTTATTCATCAACCAATAAGAGAGACATATACACTGAAGAATATCTCCCATCAGCTATGTGTTATGAGAATTTTGAGATACCATGCTTGAGTTTAGGGCACTTTAAGTTTTGTTTTCTTTTTTTTTTATTTTATTTGTATGTATGTTTTCATTGCATATATGTGAGTACAAACATGTTTGTGGCTTTGATGGCATTATGCTCCAGCTTGAACCAAGGGCCAGTATTTAGACACTTCAAAGCATGACAATGCAGTTCTCTCTTTCCGTATTTGTGAAGGTGGTTGATTCAGTATCAGCCTATAAAGCACAGCGTTTTAAGAGTGTTCGCTTTATACATTAGGGGATTATTTGTCAAAGTTTTGCAACTTTTTGTTATTTTTTGTGATTATGCTGGAAACCAATAAATTAAACATAATAGAAGAGCATAATTGCTTATCTCAAAGAAAATTATGTATAAGTTCTTGCATTCTTTAGACACTATTAGTCTCCATTTTGCATAAATGACTAACAGTTTGGCGAGATTGGAATCCAGAATACAACTGTAAGGACTAATAGATAAAAATGCTGGGCATGATAGGACATTCCTACAATCCTAGCATTCAGGGGACTGAGGCAAAATGATCAAGTTTCAGATCTGTTTCTAAGAAATGTGTTGTAAGAATCAGTGGCAAGAGGAGGAGCTGTAATAAGATTGCTATGGCATACATGGGCAAAGGTGCAAACATGACACTGAAATAGCCTGGATTTCAGCCCTGCTCTGCAGCTTAATTCCTGTATGACTTGAACTGTTTAACTTCTCCATTCCAATCTCCCCATGTGAAAACTAGACTTAGTCATAACCTAACGTAGTAGGTTGCTATTGTAGGGAGTGAAGTTATACATGTTAATGCCTAATATAGTATCTGTCAGGTAGTAACATCTCAGTAAACACCTTCTAGAACATCCACAAATAAGGATGTTGCAAACTGCTGTTGTGCCAGCTATTAAGACAATCATCCTGCTGGAAAAACAGTTAAGGTATAATCTTGAGTTTGTTAGCAACAGTAGGCGAGGCAAAGTGGATGAAGTGATTCATATCTTGTCTTGGGTGGAAGTATTATAAACATCTTCTGCTGGCAATGTGTCATTCAACCCTGCCCCCAAAGGTGGGAATTACATTCATATTCAACAGTTAGCAATTATATTTATCATCAGTAGTAATGGTGTTTAAATATTATTAAATCGTTTTGTTTTCCTTTTCTCTGTGAATCATTGTACAAAGTGGAGGAGTTCCTATTCTGATTTTGAGGTTTCTGGGAGTCAGTTGTGATTCAGTTTTGTCTTAAGAAGTAAGCCACAGAAAATCTTCCATTGGCTGACTGGAAGACATGGCACTTATTCACTGGGTTACCAACACAGCCAGGCACTCCCAAGTCTTCCTTCCTGAATTAGGGAGGGGAGCAGAGCAGAGACAGCAGGTGCCTGGAGACAGAGGTCAAGAGGCAAAGTAGGAGCAGACCAGCCTTGCTCCTATGCTTCTTTTGTATGCTTGACTTTAAACATCCTTTTGTTTCCTGGAAGGTGGAGAGTGGCGAGTGTAGGAGAAGGTTCTAGGTGTTGCTATGGCTGAAGGCTTTGCACTGGACCTGAAGGTTTTTGGGCGCTCTGGAAAACATGGAGCCATGTGGTAGAGAAAGTGAGACTGAGAAGTCCTGTGTGGGAGCAGAACAAAGGGGAGGCGGCATGGAAGGAGGAAGAGGAGTATAAACACAACAGAAGGTGCAAGTATGGCTTCCCAGGCGCCGCCCTACTTTGTGAAGGACTTGTAAATAATCAGAAGTGTCAATTTAAATAAACAGACGTGTTCTGCTTATGTTACAGCCCTTAAAAATGTAAGTGCCATCTATAGAGTTTTTTTTTTTAATTTATTTTATATAACCAAGTCCATTTAAATGAAAACAAACATTTATACACAATATTTGGGAATTTGGGCGTTGTTCTTTCCAAACTACTTCCGCTGGTAAGGGGTGCTGTCATGGGGGATTCGAAGAAGATTCAGAAATCCTGGCTGTAGTCTGTAGGGCTGCTTTGTCCAGCTGTTTTGAATGTAGAATCACCTGGTACTCTGTTTCAGGAGGTCTGGCTTGATCAAACCACATTAGTCTGGAAGGAATCCACATCTTTTCATTTTCTGTGCAAACAAAAATAGAAATCCTTTTCCCCAGTAACTTGTCCTTGAACTTAAATTTTGGAGTCAAAGCATTTTTTTTAAAATTTAATGTATTATTTTACATGTCAATCCCAGTTCCTTCCCTCCCTCTCTCCCTCCCTCCCTCCCTTTCTCCTTCCTTCCCTCCCTTTTACCCTCTCTGCCCTCTCACATGCACCCTAACCACCCTCCCCTCCCATCCCCCCACCCCAATTCCATATGTAGGGGAATGCCATCCAGTTGGGGTCATGTAGATCTGACAGGTCCTGTGAAGTAGGGACTAGGAATTCTCTCCTGTCTCTAGGTTAAGGCAGTTATCCCTCCATGGGGGATATGTTCGCAAAGTCCTTTTGTGCACCAGGGATACATCCTGGCTCCATTGTCTGAGGTCCCTTAGACTGCTCAGTCCTTCTGGCTGAGACCCATATTCAGGGGGGCCTGAGTCAGTCCCATGCTGGCTTCCCAGCTATCAGTCTAGTGGCCGTTAGCTCCTCCTTGTTCAGGTAAGCTGTCTGTATGTGTATAAACGGAGTTTTAAAATGTAAAAGAAAGCAGAAGTACTTTTTATTTTTTTTTAGTGGAAAATATGTAGGAGACACCCATAGGTTGAATTCAATGTAATCAATCTGATTACAGGGGATGGCATCCTCTCCACTAGTGCTTAGAGTCTTAGTTGGAGTCATCCTTGTACATTTCTGGGAAATTCCTTAGTGCCAGGTTTCTTGCTAGCTCCATAAAGACCCCTTCAATCAAGATATCTCTTTCCTTGCTCTCCCTTTCTGTACTTCCCACAACTCAACAATCTCATTCCTTATGTTAGTCTTGTTTCTCTTCATATCATATATAT
Organism: Phodopus roborovskii; assembly: GCF_943737965.1. Taxonomy (NCBI): domain Eukaryota; kingdom Metazoa; phylum Chordata; class Mammalia; order Rodentia; family Cricetidae; genus Phodopus; species Phodopus roborovskii. The sequence goes on along the minus strand of NW_026126485.1, from coordinate 16,409,068 downwards.
ATTACTTTTTTAAAAGATAGCTTTCTTTAAAGATTGCCCTTCCACACACTGCAGCAAACCCAATAAACTCATGGATTTACCAAGTTACATTAAAATCATTATTGCGATGTGTCATGAGTTCCATAACTATAGTATATAGATATTTACGCAACGAATATTGCTTCCTCATGCAATCTTTTGTAAAAAAATATCTCTTGATGTCTGTTTTAGCATATAATGTAATGGAGACACAACATTCACAAATCTTTGTTCAGCGACAGTAAGTCTTATAAATAGCTCTTCAGTAATATATTACCAACCCTCTACATTCTGTATTTACTTTTACTTATTATGTTTCATTTGTTTCATTTCCGAATGTCTAATTGTCAAGAGTCGGACTGTGTCTTTGGGAATCAGACCTTGTGATGATTTACAGATCTTAGTTTTGTTATAACTTTATGAAGGTCATAAAGTATACATAAGAAACTAGTGATTTTAACCACATATTGTAATAAATGCTCTCAATGGGTTTAGTTTATTATCTAAACAAATATACAATTTACATGTTTATCTTCTTTGCCTCCTGTTTCATGTTTTTCAACTCTCCTGGAAAAACATTCCCTTTGAAATCTCCCACAACATTTACTGCATTATTCCCAACCTTTTTTGTGGGTTTTACAATACAGTCTTTAAAATCCATCAAAACATTCCATTTTCTTCTTCAAAATGGACCTCCCAGTTCACTTTCTAAATTCTGGCTCAAAAAAAAAAAAAAAAAAAAAAAATCAGTTATATATACACAGAATTGGGAACGTTGAATTTAACAACACTTCATGGGGGAAAACAACCTGAGGGTTGAGTAGAGTATGATTTCAAAATGAATCGGAAGTGACGTATTTACTTAGAACAGAGAGCTAATGCAATCTTCGTCTACATTAGCAGAAGTCATAGTATTTAGCCTTTAGGCAGTAATTGTCCCATTGTGCTTTGTGCTGTAGATTAGGCCAATATTAAGGGGAAGATTCTTGATAAATTAAAACATGCCTAGAGAATGGCAAATAGACAAGTATGTTGTATAAAAATATTACTGTGCTGAAACATTTGGACTCAACTATCATCATTTAATTTAAATTCAGTTTAAAATTATCTGAGAATAGGGGATATGAGTAACATGAAAATAACTTGTTTAGTTTTTATAGCTTCAGATGGTTAGTAGACAAAGTAGACAAAGTGGAAACAGATTTTATTTTAAAGTTTTGGAAGCCCATCAAGATCTAGTCAGGATCACCAGTATAAATGATTGTTTTACTGATGGATGTGGAAAGAACACTGGAGTAGTCATGAAAATGTATCTTGGCACTAGAACCCTCACAACATTTTTTATAATGATCTTATAAAAATCTTGGCTTTTCTGTAGGTTTTTTATTTTATACTTGCTTTAAAAGGTAAGGAATATTTTGTCTAGGACTATTAAAACCAGTGTCAAGATTATCACTATGGATAAGAGAATCTAGATCAAACTCAATTTCAAATATAATAAAGGTTTATATTGACTAATGAGTGATGGAGGTGGCGCAGCCTTGGTGGCTAGAAAATGACTAAAAATGAATTAAGAGGTAAATGTAACAGGGTTCTTGCTGAAGGCAGGCCAGGACAGTTGGTCAGTTGTGTGGGTGAGGGGGTCTGTGCCAAACCCAGTTTGCAAACACTCTTCTTTCAGTTGGGCTGGGGTGGCTGAGGCTAGCATGAAGACCAGGGCTAAGGGTCAAGGCTTCATGGAAGAGGGAGTTCAAAGCCTTGGCTTCAGTCCCACAGAAAGCATGCCAGTGGCTTTTGTTATTTTGGGTTTTTTGTTTGTTTGTTTGTTTGTTTTTATATTGTTTTTCTGTGTTCTCAAATCTCTTTTCAAATAAGTATTGTAGAGGTTGCAAACTTTTAATCCTTGTATATTTATTTTGGTGAAATAAATTGCCACATGGCTCAAACAGTGCAGATTTATTCTAGAGTTCTAGAAGCCAGAAGCCTGAAAGCCATTTACTGGTCAGTATGGTTAATTCCTCCTGGAGTCTCCAGAGGAGACAAGGGTTCCCTTCTTCTTCATCTTCTGGGGCTGCTGCTCTTCAACAACGACTTCCTCTGTTGGCCGTCTTTCCTTCTGTTATTCTGGATTCTTGTGACGAAGTTGGGCCTCCCTGCACAGTTATTCCCCCTCAGACCCTTTATGGTGCTTTCATGGGCTCTCGGGATTAGGCTTGAACATCAGTTGTTTGATGGGAAAACATTCTTCAATTTATCTCAGCTTGCTGCTTTGTAATATCTAGAAGCATATTTATTTTCCCCCATTTGTGTTGTAAAATTCCAAGTTCCTGATAGCTTTTCTCAGAACTTTGAAAATTGTGCCTCATCACCTTTGAGCCTAGAAGTTGCTTGATGCCATTCTGATTCTCATGCCTTAGTATGTGACTCGACTTCTTCCTTTCCTCTGTACTTTTTTTTAGATCTTTTGTTGTTGAACATTATCACTGCCCTAGGAGGAGCATAAACTTAATTCATGACTATCTAGTTCAGTTCCTAGGCACCCAAAAAAAAGTAACAGGGCTGTTAACTTATGCAAAATGTTTTTCAAATTATAGGTCTCTGCCCATTTAAAGAAACAACAGTAGCAAGGGAAAAAATAGATAAAAGAGAATAAAAGTTTCATTAGAAGTATGTGGTTTATTAAAAGTGTTTGGAACATGGGCTCGCAAGATGACTCTGGGTAAAGGTACCCGCCCTCATCCAGGTTCAGCTGGATGACCTAAATTCAATCCCTGGGACCCACGTGATGGAAGAAGAGTCCTAGTTCTTACAACTTGTTCCCTGGCCCCCACACTGGTGCTGCTGTGGTGTATATAATTCTCCCCCCACCAAAAGAATAATACACACTAATTCCTTTTTAAAAGTTCTGTTCCCAGGAACACTATCGTAGCATGTATTTATAGTATGAGTCAGGGCCTGGCATTTTCACATTAAAATATGTTAACATATAAAGTAGACTCTAAAAGTGTTTCTTCATAGGTTTAATTTATGTTTTAAATAATTTGTGTGTGTGTGTGTGTGTGTGTGTGTGTGTGTGTGTGTTCCATGACAACTTTGTTGAAAGTACTAAGAATTCGGCTAATTTGAAGTGTAAGAGTGGCATGTGAGGTTGCTTGTGAAAAGCCACTGTTTGCTGTGAGATGGAATGCTGTGTGTAGGCTGCTGTGGCTTCTAGTTGGGATTCAGCCTGAAAGACATGTTTTTCCTCCCAACAAATCAGATCTTTGTTTGAGGATCCATAACCCATGTAACCACAGGGAGGCCGTTCCCCACTTGGAAAAAGAAAGAATGCATTTTAAGCATCCTTCCTTGTGCTTGTTTCACAGTTAAGTAGAGCCCCACCTACTCTGTTTCTGTTAGTTGCAGAATGTATGAGGTACCACCTAATACTCTCACATAATGATGAAACCTTGGAGTAGATCAGTTTTCTATGAGGACTGAAACAGCTGTCATCTTCCAAGGCCAGCCTGATTATCTAAGGAAGGGTAAAGTACTTCTAATGTTGATAATGTTTTCTATACTTCTCACCTATTCAAGTATTCACAAGGGAAAGGTAGTCTGCTGTCAGTGTTGTTTTATGGGATTGAATTTGAAATTTAGTCATGTTGTAATGTGTGTTTTTAAAGAATGTAGTTCAAATGGATACTTTTTCTTAAAAGTTTGGGGGGGGGATTTGAGACATGAAATGTCAATTTTTAAAATGCTTCTGAAAATACTATAGTTGTCATTTTCTTTGATAAATGTGTACCAAGAGATATGTCCCCATATACTAGAGTAGTAAACTAACATTGTAAAGGGGCTGTTGTTTAAAATAGTCATTTCTCATATTTCTCCATATGGTTTCATTTTTAAGGATAGGGAATTTTTCTTTATATATGTTTATTGTAATAGCCATACTATTTTGGTAACAGATTTTTTTCCCAAATAAACTTATTTTTATGGATTTATCATGAAAATAGAACATAAAGTTTTAGGATAAATAATGTGATAACACCTTGTTTGAATTGTTATTTGATGGTGGCATGTGGTATAAACTGAGTGGCACAGTTGTCATTGTTCAGTAGTTATCCAAACTTCTTACTTATACAGGCACAGGGTGGCTTTGGTGTTTTTGTGATAAAAGCTTTGGGACAAACTCTTTATTCTCACAATGCAAGTTTTAAGTAAGAACAGGAAACACAATTTCAGCAGAGTGATCCCTGTACTACAGGTGATTACCATGAAGCGTGAATTAGTAATGTCTGAAAATTCAACAGTAGAAGAACTAGTATTTCCTTTTAGTCTCTTAAAAGAAGCATATTTGGTTATAATTTATAAGGGTAGTTGGGCCTTTAATCTACTTTATTTCTAGAATAAATTAATAGTGATAAGATTTTCTTCCCAGAGAGACACACAAGGATGGGGCATGTATAAGGGAATTATGGAAACTTATTTGCTAAATTGTCCCTTCCCCTTGCCAAGACAGGTTTTTCTGTATGGCCTTAGCTGCCCTGAAACTAGCTCTGTGGACCAGGCTGGCTTTGAACACTCAGAAAGCTACCTGCCTCTGCCTCCCGAGTGCTGGGAGTAAAGGCGTGCACTACCACCACTTGACTGAGTATAACTGTTTTGGTCATTTTAAATGAAGTATATGATCATTCTTTCTAGAAAACAGGATGTAGGTTCATTCAGTTCCAGAGTGACCTCTATTAGATAATTGGCTTTTCCCTTGTAGAGTTCTTAGCCTGATAGTGAGCAGAGTATAGGTTCATAAACTGTGGCTTGCCCATGTTTTTTAGATTATTGACACCAGCTCCTACCCACATCTCTTCCTGTTCTGTTCTTTCTTATACACTTTAAAACTTTTACTTCTTGTGTCAGATATCTGCTGACAGTCCTGGGCTGGTAGTGGGAATTAAGGCCCACTGTAAAAGAGATCTTAGGAAAACATTCCTCTGCTGACTTGGAAGGAAATGTTTAGCAGCTCTGATAGCATTCCTGGAGCTCGGTGGGCTTGACTTTAATTTCTGGGCACTCACTTTCTTCCCTTCGGTAGAGGTGTGAGTTTGTTGTGTCAAAGCTGATCATGAGAGTAGGAGGGGAAACTGATGACCACATGTGTATGCTTATCTCAGACTAATCTTTGTATTAGTTTGTTGTAACATCTGAACAACTAGTGTGCATTTGGTTACTATATAGCATCATTCTGTTTACTTACTATTTGCACTTGCACTGAAGGAGAGCTTATTAACATTTTGTATTCTGAGATAATGTGGAAAAAAATGTCCCCCCCCCCCCGTCCCCAGGAAAAGAGCTTTAACCAAATGTACAGTTCCCATTTTGCTGATTTTTACTATTATAATAACTTGTGCTTGTTTACTGACCAATATATTCCCCAGAGTACTGTGTTGGGTAGAGGATGTGTCTCTTAGTAAGATTTCTGACACATACTATCCAGAAGGCTTTTGTACATTTATATGTTTAGTCTTATTGTCCTGAACTGCAAATGACATCTGGCTTTTGTCAGTATTATCGACTTTTGCTGTTGTTGAGTCTAACTGGGTGCAAAGTGATATTTTAAAACCTGTTTCTGTAATTATTGAGGCTGATCCCCTCCCCCATGTTTTATTTTTGTTGTAAATTAGATTGTGTATCTTTAGATTTATTTTATGTGTCTGGGTGTTTTGCCTGCATGTATGTGTGTGCACCATGTGCATGCCCATTGCCCAGGGTGGTCAGAAAAGGGGTTGAATCTCCTGGAACTGGAGTTACAGATGGTCTTGAGAAAGCATGTGTGTGCTGGGAACCAAACCCAGGTCCTTTGCAAGAGCAACATACTTTCTAACCTCTGGGCCATCTCTCTAACCCCATAAGTAGATTTTGTTTTTGTTAGAGCTGTGCATCAATGTAATGATGCAGCAGTGCATATTATTTGCTTTGGAAACAACTGACTTGCACAGTTCCTTCGCAGTTGGAATGGCCACTCTACAATCACCTAGCTTGATTTCATCCTCTGTTTACTTCCCTGTGCTAAGTGACATGCCATAATATTGCTTCCCACTTCTTCAGATTCCAGTGTTGGCTCTGTCTTCCTACTCTGGTTAGTGAGGGCTTGGTTCACTGCCCTGCACTCACCTCGGCCACACACGGCCCTTCCGGTATTCCCTATCTTTAACTCCACTCCCACCCATGTCTCCCCATGAATTCCTGTTTCCAAGCTGCAGTAGTCAGTTCTCCTATCACTGAGAAAGTGCCACTGATAAACAACTTCAAAGGGACATTTATTTTGGCTTACTGTTCTGAATCTCAGTTTGTGGTTGGAGCAGAGAGAAAGAACAAGAAGGTTCCTGGGACAAGATAGGCCCTTTAAAACATGCCCATTGACACTGATTACACATTGAGCTGTGAACTCATCAGTGGGTTAATCTTTGGGGGGAGGTTAATGTCCTCCTCATCCATACACTCAGCCAGGAACCAAGCTTTCAACACATGTCTCTGAAGGACAATTCATATCCAAACCATAATGATGGAGCTTTAAAGGAGAGGTTTCAAAAGTCCTTAAATTGTCATAGCAATAGGATTTTAGGGGAAAATGGATATGCATGTTCTGTCATTTTGTGTGCTTTGAATTGTTTTTATGAAACAGTGGTTAAAGTTGAGAACTCTACACTTAGGACTGTCTGGTTTTGATTTCGAGCATTAATTTTTACTAGCTTTGTGGCATTAGGCAATCTGTTTGATACTGCTAAGCCTCATGTATGATTGGTTATGATTGCTTCAGGGTTAATAATGATGCTTGTCTTATAGTGCTGTGAGAATTTGTGGCAAGGCCTGTTAAAGAGCTCCACATGGTGTCTTGCTATCTGCCAGCACTCAGCTCAGCCATAGCTGTTTTGTTACCATTGCTCTCGTGAATTTCTTGTTCTTGATGTTTGCCCAGGCTTTTTATTTAAACACTGTTGTCTTTTCTCCTTGTTTGTAATACCTTTTACATAATCTCTGATTTGTTCTTTATTTTTATTATGGTGCCTGGAGTCATCTATCCACCTATCTGTCCCTGTTTTGAAACATAGATCAAAACTGCTTGTGGATGAAAGTATTTCTTTCCATGTCATGGTTGGTTACTGAGGGAAGTAAGGGCAGGAACTGAAACAGAGACCATGGAGGAGTGTTGCTTACTGGCTTGCTCTCTGTGGCTGGCTAGTTCAGCTTGCTTTCTTATACAACCCAGGACCACCTGCCTGGGGTAAAATTGCCTACGGTGGGCTGGCCTCTCGCATACCAATCATTAATTAAGAAAATGCCCACAGAGAGCAAACTGATCAGATGGAGACTATTCCTCAATTCAGAGTCCCTCTTTAGGGTATCTGTAGTTTATGTCAAGTTGACAAAACAAAACAAAATACCTAGTCATCATACTCCTTTGCTTTCTTAGCTTACATACTTTCTTTGCTTACAATGTTTTATCACAGCAGTAGACAACTTATACATATTTTATTATGCAAACATAAAATAATGTTTCCTATGGCTCTTAGCATCCTTAGTGTCACTGGTCCTTTCTCTCTCCCACTGCCTTGCTTTGACTTGATGCTTACTTCCCGGTTAAATCCCTTCTTTCTCCCCTATTATCTGAAAACTTAACAACTTTCCATTTCAGTTTCTATTCCTATTTCTGATGAGAGATGCCATTCTGTAAATATGTTTCTCATATTGGTTTATGAATAAAGCACTGTTGGCCAATAGGAAAGTAACTAATACAGCACTCGAGAATCAACTCTCGAGTGCTGTATTAGTTACTTTCCTTGTCACTGTGGACGAATATTATACCTAACGCAAACAGCGTGAGGAGAGACATGTTTATTTTGGCTTATGGGTTCTAGGGGAATGGCTAGGAAGGCAGGGTGGCAGGAACATGTTGCAGTGCCCTCTTAAATGGTGCTAAACCAGCAAGCAGAGAGAGGGGCTAGGCTGGCTCTGTTCAAGGCCTGCCCCTGTCACCCCCAACACCATCTGCCAGTCAAGGTTCTGTGTCTAGTTTCCCAAAACAGTATCACCAGTTCAAGACCAGATACTGAAACACGGAGGTGGCGGGGGGCGGGGGGGGGCGGGGATCTCATTGAAATTAAGATCACAGCAGGGGCTTAGATTTGTGGTCTTGTGACATGTTTGCTGTTAATAAATGTACAGTCTTTGAATTTACATATAGTATTAAAGTGATAGAACAGTTGATATTCTAAAGCTTCAACTAACTTATCATTTTGATTTTATTACTTTTTCATATTGCTTTTATGTTTTATTAGTTTTATGACTAACTTTATTATTCTCAGGATAACAGCCCATCTAAATTTGATCTCTCCACAGATTCGGACCAGGATGTAGCACTCAAACTTGCTCAGGAACGAGCCGAAATCGTTGCTAAATATGACAGAGTAAGTATCTATATTTATTCTTAGAGTAGGTTTTTATTAAAAAAATCCATATAAATAGAAAAGGGCTTGCTTTTTGGAGAGCTGAATAACAAGGAGTTTATTCCCTTTGTGAGGACATTGAGTTCAACTCCTTTTTCTCTGTTTTCTGTGAATCCTCTCTCCTTTTTGCCTTCCTCCTCTTTAGCTGTTTTTCCCGACTTGCCCCTGCCGCTGTGCGTACTTTCGTACACACTGGCTATCTCCTCCCTGCAGTACTTGTCTCCCCGACTTCTGAAGACCCCATTGCCCACTCCTCTCGTGTCTTCCCTCTGACCGTCATTCTGAATGTATGTTACCTGCTGGCACTCTTCATTTTCACCCTAATACCAGTCACATCGATGTTTGGTGTATTTTGCTTGTTATCTGCTCTTCCTTCTAGACTCTGTGGGGTCAGGAATTTAGTTTGATTTATTCCTGTGAAATAAATACCTGGAACAATTTTTTTTACTAATGGCAGCTACTCGAGTACTTGAGAGAGTGGATATATAGAATTAAATTTTCTTTTAGAATAGTTTTTACATGTACTCAGTTAATTTATTATAAATTTCAGATTCTTATATTTATGTGTCATGTAAATTTAAACTAACATTTTGCCTGTATGACAGAATGAAATCAATTTTTTCATTTTCTGATGTGTTTTAATTCTTTGAGAATCTTATACATGTATACAATGTGTGTTTATCATATTCATTCCTATTCCTCTGCCTAACTTCTCCCACTTTACACCTCTTATTCCTATGCCCAACTTCCTTACTTTCTTCCTTCTCTCCTCCCACCCTCCCTCCCTCCCCACCCAATCCAATTTGTGCTGCCCATATGCACATGGGTGTGCACCCATCCAGTGGAACATGCTCAACCTACCAGGGGCCACACCCCTAAGGAAACTGGTTCTTCCTCTTCTGGCATCTATCACCTGTCAATAGTTCCTCAGCTCAGGATGGCAGCTTATGATCTACTCCCTCTCCAAGCTGGAATGTTGATTGGCTGGATATTATACAGTCAGGCACAACTGCTGTGGACCCTTGAATACACTGGACTTGGGTATACCCAGAAAACACTGTTTTATCCTGTTCCTCCTTGACCTCTGGCTCTAACAGCCTTTTGGCCCCTTCTTCACAATGTTGGTAAACCTTGGAGGAGAAGAGTGATACAGATAGCCCATTTATGGTTGAACATTCCCTCAAACATTTTCTGGCTGCATTGTACCAACAATGAGTTTCTGCATTAATAGCTGAACAAAAGGAAGCTTCTCTAATGAGAACTGAAAGGGGCACTTATCTGTGGGTATTGAGAGATACGGATGTAGAAGGCATTTTGATGCTGTGTCATTTAGTAAAGGAATGGTGTTTGGTTTATCCCTGGGGCACATGAACTCCCCAGCTGTTGAAATCTGACTAAGGTCAGATTTGCTCCTGTGTTTCCTCCTGTGAAGTGGGCCTGAAATACAATTAGAAAGTAGCTGATTACCCTTGTCTTGATTATCTTTAATGGCCAACTTGACACAGCCCGGAGTTACCTGAGAGAAGCCATAAATAATTGAGGAATGGTATAATCAGGTTGATCTGTGGGCATGTCTGTGAGGGATTATTGTTAGTTGATGTAGGAGGGTCCATCCCATTGTCGGTGGTACCATTCCTCAGGTGGTGGTCCTAGGCTATATAAAAATAGTTAAACCAGAAATCCAGTTAGCAACCAGCTTTCTTTCACAATTCTTGCCTCTAGATTCCTGCCCTCACCCAACCTCAGTGATGGATTGTGTCCTGCAGATGTAAGCTAGGACTTCCCCATAACACTCATGCCACTATTGTGCTCACGGGCACATATTGCCAGGCTGCTCATTATTGTAGCTTTCAGGGTTCACAGCTGGGCTGGACTGCTGACATCACCTCCCCCAGTAGCCTACATAGCACTTCCTGATTCTAAGAAAGCTAGCCAATAGGGCGGTGTTTATAAAACAGCAGATTTGTCCCCTCCTCTCCATTTTACCCTCCTATCCCCTTTCCTACTTAAACCTTCCTCCTCATTTTCCCCTTTTTCCCTTGGTATCTCCTTAGCATGGGCTCTTTCTTGGTTTTGATGTAAAAGATTATCAACAATTTGTTATTAGTAATTTCTCCTTATTTGTCTCTTTTAATGGATTGTAACATTTATTTGTAGGTGCCATGTTCTACATCTGCATCACTTGAATGTGGTTGTGTATCTTCTTTTTAATATATATTTTGTGAGGTTAATAGGAACATAAGATTGTAACCAGCTGCCTGGCCTGTGTCCTTCCTTCAGGGAAGCACTCAGGTAGTATTCAGTCAGTGTAGTGGTTAGTTATGTCACTCATGAAAATCCTAGATAACTAGTTAACTGCATAGCTAATGTAAAATAAGCAAGTAGCACTGTTTTTCATACTTGTAGTTATCTCTTCCCCCACTACCTAGCTGCTCACCCATATGTAGTTAGCCCAAGGTAGGACCTGGGAAACCTTTTAAAAATGATTTCTGACAGTCCTTGCCCATAGGATGTTCATAATCTACTCGAAGGAACAAACATTTTAAAATACACTTAAGTGGAAGTGTCTACAAATCTAAAATTTGAATACATTGTATTTGGGGGTCCTAAAATAATCACTATAAGTGATACCAAGAGTAGAATGTTGAGCTGAGGAAAGAATTGTGGGTACACCAGCAGCTAAGAGTTACTTACCTATGAAAGCATTTATCAAAGAGCTGGAGTGCATGAAGAGAACTGCAAGGCACCAGCAGGGGACAGGACAGAGAGCACAAGAGCTGTTGCCAAGTAGTTCTTGATTGTTCAGTATTACAGACTGAAGAAGAGTGGGCTCAGGTTTGACAAAGTCTTTTTAGAGAGAGAGAGGGAGGGAGGGAAGAGGGAAGAGATCCACTTGCCTGTACCTACTGTGTGCTGGATTAAATGCATGTCCTACCACACCCATTTGGAAGTCAATTTTTGCTTTAGCAATAAGTGGGTTCAGGGCTGGTGCAGTTGGGAAACAAAGGAGTGAAAAAACAAAATGTACATTGCCTTCTGTGAGAGGGTTGCATGAAAGGCCTGTTCTAGATAGTTCACTTTAAAGCTTAAGGTTTGTCAGTTTCTCCTGCAGTAGCTTTCTTGTCCTCATTGACTTCTCTCAGTTCATATTTTGATGAAGTAGCTGTGTTAGCTCTTACTGACACAGTATCTTCCATAGCTAATAACTAAGGATTAGTGATTACTTTGCTAAAAATAGTTTAGTTAGAAAATACTCCTGTTTGATCTGTCTCAGTAAAATACTTGGTATTATAAATTCCAAATAACTCCTCTTGTCATCTTTTGTTTTAGGGACGAGAAGGTGCAGAAATTGAGCCTTGGGAAGATGCTGATTATCTTGTTTACAAAGTCACTGACAGATTTGGCTTTTTACAGTAAGTTACACAGGTTGAAAGCTGTTGTTTTTCAGTTATAATCTTATTATGGTTATCTGTTATTAAATTTAGAATTTTCTAAGACTCTAGTATACTTTTTGGTTCCTAGCATTTTTAGCTACTGTGGTTAAAATTGAGCTATAGTTAAGAATATAACCTTTATACCTTTTGTGTTTTGTAAAGAGCATAGTAAATGTGTAAAATTAGTTGTATCAATAATTTAGCAAAGTTAATACACATGGATAACAGTTTATATTTTTAAAATAATTATAAAACATTTAATTGTATGTAGATGAATTTTTAAAATAACTAGCCATTAGAAAATGAGTATTGCCTAAAAATGAACAATGGAAAAGAATGCCATTGATCTTCCTTATTATAGTTGCAAATGTAATCATGATATTGCTTCTCAAAATTAACTCTATTTATCTTGACTATGGTCTATAAAGAATTGAGAGAGGACTAGACTACTATAAAGTAATTCAGTTAAAGGCTTTTTGACTGGTAAAAATAACCTGCAAACTGATGTCAATTTGCTTGTTTAGGTCCTAGTGTTATGTAAATTGGTGTCTTTTAGCAGTGTGTATTCTTTTTGCCTGTCAGCTGGCTTCTCATCATTGAATGATTTCACACTTCATCTAGAGAAAAGAATCAAAATTACCTTATATATTGTATGTTGAGGCTTTGAAGAAATCAAGTGTAAGCATAATAATGCTTAGAGATGGTACCTATGTGGAATTTTCTCCTGGATAGTTGTAATCTGAAGACTTTGAACTTGAGCAGACAACAGAGCAGTGCTTACAATGGGATTCCTCTTCTCAACCTCCGGCCACATTATTCTGATTTCTCCCCCATCTTTTCTTCCACTTCCCTTTCTCCTTTTCCTCCTCCTCCCCCCCTTCATCACTATCTAACATGGCCACATCTGTGATGGGAAACCATTGCACATTTGTGTTAGTCAAGTGCAGAACTTGGATGTGAATCAAATTTTGAAGTACAATTTGATTATGAAGACTCTTAAGCTCAGTGGGTCACATTAGAATCAGATGAAAAAAGATCTCTGGGTTCTGTACTAGATTTTGATTCAGAAGATGGGATGAAACTCAGTTCATTTTGACCATTCCATCCACATGGTAATGTGTTTTTTAGAATTATAGTATAGTCCAGATAGTGTGAAGTGCATCTGAATAATCTGTACATTCCAAGAGGGTTTGTTAATTACCTAAATTTTCTTTCTTGTCAGTTGAAACAAATTTGTTACTCCCCCCCCCCAAAAAAAAAGTTCTTGCCCAAAAGCCTAAGTTAAACTTGTAACTTGTAGTCATTTTTTTTTTGTTTGTTTTTTCCCTGTTTGCTTGTTTTTATTTTATTTTTCTAACTTTGGGCTGAGGTCCAGTCAGTTGTAGTAGGGAAAAAGTCAGTTGATAACTTATCATATAGTATTAGTTACTACTCATTGAGCATTTTTTGTGTGTCAGGCAGGTTTCTGAGCAGTTACTCTTTCAAAACATCATTGTGATGGGTTCTCTTTTTTTAGTTTTTAGATGGTAAATGTATAGTTCAAAGAGCTCAAATAAATTGCCTCAGGTTTATTGACAGTGTCAGCTCCTAGGATGGGGGTCTAGGATAGGTTTCACTCCAGAGCCATGTTCTGAATTGCTGTAGAGTACTGCCTTCTTTTGATTTTGTGAGAGAAATAACAGTCTAAGTGCTTTGAGATGCCTATAGAGGAGAACAAAATGGCAACTTCTATCAACATATTCTAAGATAGCAAAGGTCACCATATTTTAAAATGGGACTGATTGGTGTTGGTACTCTTGATGTTGTTCATTAAAAAATAAACACACACACACACACACACACACACACACACACACACACACAAACAAACAAACAAACAAAACCCTGCTTTATGCTGTAGTCCCCAAACAGAAGCCCCAATGAAAAATGATGAGGCAGAGGAGTGGACTCCAGAGTGACGTTAGGTTTTATCAGTTGAGTTTTGTGACAGTGTCTACTTCAGCAAAGCTCTTTCCCCAGCGTTTGCTGCGGGTGACTTTTATTACTTGCCACAGTGGTTGGGACTTTATCTATCTCACTGTTGGATAATGTTTTTGCTGTAAGCAACTAGATACTACTTTCTCTCACACCTGATTAAAAGAGTACCTCACCTGTCTTAGCTATGTGTAAGTCTTGATTGCTGCTGTAATTGAAATTAGATTTTAAATTCATTGTCAGTACAATAGAAAGAACAATCTCCCAGCATTCTCTGGATGTTGCTGAGCTCATATCTAGATACAGCTTTAGAAACTTAATTTTTTTTCTTTGTATGATATATAAAGGTGTGACAATAATTAGCACAGTATAAATTGACTTGTTTTGATAATAATGTTCACAGTATTAACAAATGCTATTGCCAAACCAGCCTGTGATAGAGTTACAGCTGCAGAGTGAACAAGTTGAGCTTGCTTAAGTGGTTGTAGAACTAGCTACCACAGCTGGGCTGGACAAAGAATGCTTGGTATTTGGATAATGATAAATAATGTTTTTAGGTCACAAGTTTTTAATAGGAGAAAGGAAGCTGTACCAAAAATAGAGGAGATCAAATTAACACTGAGCATCAGATGCTCAACTACTTACTCAAATTTGTGTATTTATAAAATGTAATGGACTTGTCCATAATTTTCTTTGCTTTTATAGATCTGTAGGAATGTACTGCTCTGTAGTAAAGGTGCTCTTGTTATCAAGATTATCCATTTTGATTAGAAAGGTTTGAGAACTCTTTCATCAGTCTTAAGTATATTTTAACTAGCTTAAATCTAAGCTTAAATAAAATTTGATTCAAAACCAACCATAGTCAATATACTCAACTGATTTTTAACAAACTAGGTTTCCAAATGAAATGTTTATTTTATATTTACAGAAATATTCCTGTGAGTTGTTGAGAAATGACAGACACATTCTTAGTAATACATTTAAAACCTAATCCAGATGAAAAACATGCCAGCTCAAGTTTTTGTCTTCTGATGACTGCTGTATTTACTTACTGTTTATATGGAAGGCCTGAGTGTTGTCTCTGAGCAGTCAGTCTTGAGGTGTTTGCAGGTTCTAGTCTCTAAAGCAGCAGTTCTTAACTAGTAGGTTGTGACCACTACAGGGGGCAAATATCATATACCCTGATATTTACATTATAATTCATAACAGTAGCAAAATTAGTTATGAAGTAGCAATGAAGTAATTTTATGATTGGGGTCACCACAACAAGTAAACTGTTAAAGGGTTGCAGCATTAGGAAGGTTGAGAAACTGTGTTCTAAAGCCAGGGATAGGTAGTAGTCATGTCATGTGTTACCAAGAGCCAGATACTAAGTGTTTTTGGATATGTAGACTATGTGTTCTTGTCACCATGACTCAGTATAAAAACAACCACAGTGTCTAAATTAGTAAGAATGACAGTGCTCCATTAAAAACAAAACAAAAACAAAAAACAACAACAACAAAAAAAGGCCCTTTATTTACAAAATAGACAGCAAACAAAATTTGGCCTGTGGACCATGGTTTGCTGACCTGAAGGAATACTCATCTGTATATTCCAGACTGTGGTCTTTCCTCTTTTCTACTTGAAGGAGATTTAAGTAGCATAATACAGATTATTGGAGCCAGCATTTGGGAGACAGAGCGTGCACTTCACTAATAGCCCAGTGTGTGTCCAGAACATTCACTGGGATAGTCAAGGTATTCAGAATGTGCCAAATAGATGTGTACTACAAGGCATGTTTGCTTATGCTAATAATCTATACCTTTTTCTTCCTTCCCTCCCTCCCTCCCTCCCTCCCTCCCTCCCTCCCTCCCTCTCAAGACAAGGTTTCTGTTTGCAGCCCTGTAGACCAGGTTGGTCTGCCTCTGTCTCCCACGTTTCCTCAGTCCGTGCCCTTCTTTGTACATTCTGGCAATAGCTGAAGGTCATTTAAATGCCCTGGGCTATGTTATATTGAATATTTCTGTGTTAGGGCTAAATGATTAAGTGAAAACGGTTATTTTCTTATCTATGAAAAGAGGGATTTGGGTTCTCTTTCTAAATTCTCTTTGGCTTTTATACCATTTTTGTTTGTTCCATTGCTATGGCTAAATGGTTCATCTAAAGACTCTTCAGAGAAGCAAAAAATGACATAGAAAATGCTAGTTCTTGAATAATAATCTGTCATGTTTTTAAAAGTCATGCCACTTGATCTCAAGAGGAAATAGAAGCAAGAATATGCATGTATTATTGCCAAAACATTCATACTATTGAGATAGCTGCCAAAAATCAGCTTTGTTTATATGAAAAACTATTTATTACTGACAGTTAATATAATACTCTCTGGATAATTTAACGTTAGAGGTGATAGCATACATGAACCAGAGAAATGGTTTTGTTCTTTTTTTTTTTTTTTTTTTTTTTTATTAAAAAAGTTCTGTTGAAGCAGGGCAGTGGTGGTGTACGCCTTTAATCCCAGCACTTGGGAGGCAGAGGCAGACAAATCTCTGTGAGTTCAAGGCTTGCTCGCTCTCGTGCACAAGGATTGAACTCAGGTCCTCATGCTTGCATAGCAAGTACTTTACAAACTGAGCCATCTCTCTTGGTCCCACAACCCTCATTTTACTATTTTATTTTGAGGTGGGGTCTCACTAAGTTGCCCTGTCAGGCTTTGCACTAACTGAAACCCAGGAAGTTGTTGAATTTGTTAATTTTCTTCTACTCAGCCTCTTGATTAGCTAGTGTTTCAGCCCTTTTCCTCCAGGCCTGGCGCCATTTTTTTCTTCATGCAGAATTTTAAACAGTGGCTTATTTTAGGCAGTAGTTGGATCCAAGAGTAAAAGTGATAGTCTAGGGCACAGGATGGCAGACTGACCTATGTGTCAAGGCCAAAACTAGTTTACGATTTGGTTCTGTAGAAGTTCTGTGGAGCTTAGTTTCCCATCATTTGTGAGTACTGTATACATACACACTACCACACTAGAGTCCAAGTAGTTGTGAGAAAGAGTATGTGTTTCCCAAAGCCTAAAAGACTTACTATTTACTGTGACAGGAGTTGCTGAACCCTGGTCTAGGGTAGTGCTCACTGACAGAATTTTCTGCCATGATAGAAATGTTCAATGTGGCAGCCTCTAGGTAGCTACATGACTTTTGTGTAGTCAGATTGTGGTTAGTGAGACTTACTTCAAATTGCTCCCTGTAGGCTAGTCACTACTGTGTTTGAAGATGAGGGATGTTGTTATTATAGACCAGTCATTTTCTGTTGAATTTGGTGGAATGGAAACATAAAACACACATCTCTTATAGTGACATATTACATTTAATACATGCCTGTAGGATATACTTAGTAAAAGTCTGCCCTGATCTCAGCCTTTTCATGCATGTTGTTATTCTCTACAGTGAGGAAGAGCTCCCGAATCACAATGCAGCTGTTGACCGGGTAAGTGTGGTTCTTTGTTTATTTGTAGTCATTGATGAATTGTCTCCACAGGAAGAGTCTGCTTTTGGGATTTTTGAGTGCTGTATCGTATGCAGTTGGCATTGTTAGAATTTGACCAAAACTGTGTTGTTCTTAAGAGAATTAAAATAAGGGTGAAATATAAGTTAGGAGGATTTATGAGATTCTGGTCTTTCTTTAAAAGTAATGAAAAGTTCAGCACTCTGAAATGCTCAGCTCCAGCATGAGACTCTACCTGTATGAAACACTTCTCTATGTTAGGAATTCCCACCCACCCACCCACCCACCCACCCACCCACCCATCCATCCATCCATCCATCCAGTGTGTGTGATGGGGGTGGGGGTTGGTTTTTCTCTCATTTTTGTTAGTTCTTTGAAAAGTACACACAGTATACTTTGGTCTCTTCCTTCCTTACCCACTTAACTTTGTGTCCTTTTGTTTTTAAACCCATCAAGTACAATTTGTGCTGCCCAGATACTCTTGAATGTGTGGCCTACACTGGAGAGAGGTCAGCCCATAAAGAAAATTGACTCTCCCTTTCCCAATAGCTTCTTAACTAGGAGTGTGGCTACTTGCCTACCTCTCTTCTCCATTCTGAAAATTTGTCAGGCTTGAGTCTGTGCAGATCTTATGCATGCTGTCACAACTGCTGTGAGCTCATATGTACTACAACTGCTCTGCTGTGTCCAGAAAATGGTTTCCTTGCAATATCTCCTGGCTCTGGCTCTGAACCTCAGAGGAGAGGATGTGGTGTGGATGTCCCCTAGTGTACTGAGCATTTCACAATCCCTTATTCCCTAAGCCTGAACAGTTGTGAGTCTGTGTTAATCACTATCCTCTGTTAAAAGAAGCTTCTCTGATGAGATTTGGCAGTTAACACTAATCTGTGGATGTAACAGTAAGTCGTTAGGAGTAAGGTGATCTTTATGCACCCTCTGGATAGTAAAGCACAATTCCAGACCAGTAGGTTCACAGAAAATAACTGTCCATGAGTTTTTATCCAACTCCCCACAAGTAATGACTAGAACATTTCTTGTTGTCAGTTAACTTTAAACATTTTAAGGATTAGACAAGTGACATAGTAAGCCTTTCTGCTTTTCTTTAAACATTTCTTTACTCTTCTTAGCAAGGAGCTGGTTCTACACCTGGATATATACATCAGAAGTAGTAGAGAGTGGAAGTTTTAACTGTTCAGAATCCCCTTACTCCTCTATTTCTCTTCCAAAATGAATTCTAGAATGAAAATGAAGGTATTTGTTTGTGTGTCTTCTTCTGGGGAAGGGGGCTGAGCTTCAGTCAGTGCAGGTGAAATTACAATTATAATTTGAAAACTATTTTAGGAAAATATTCTAAGATCAAATTTTTCTGATAAAAACAAAATTTAGAAAAACCTTAAATGTAAACAGAATTGTTATTTTGCATATATGAAGAATACTTGTGAACACCTCCTGCAGGTGAAAGATTACCAGATTCTCTGGCAGCATCATAGCCTAGATGCTTTGACGGGGACTTTCAACAGCTGCATCGCTGAGTAATGTTTGTCTTGCTGTGGACTAGCTACTGCTTAGAGTCCCAGGACTGAGGAGAGCATTCCCCCATCCCATCATACCCCACCCCTCCCGCCTGTGAGAAGCCCTCTGTCCAGTGACTAGAGCAGTCATTGGAGATAAGAGATGGGAGGTGATCGGTTGGACTCAGGTCTGTAGCACAGTGGAAATGACATGTAGGCTGATGGTCAGGAAAGCAATCTGTAGATCAAGAAAGAGTACATGAGAGGATGAGGCAGTTATGGTGAGCATCTTGTGAAGTGTGCCCTAGGGGAACTTTGTATCAAGCTGTTGGAAGTGGTAACCTAAGGATTTGCCCCTGCCTCCTGACCATCCCTTTGTGTGTAGTGTCCTGCTTTACCAATCATCTCACCTCCTGATACCACCACAGGGCCTCCCATGCTCACTTCCACCCTCCCTCAGCTCAGATTTTATTGTAGCCTTTACAGATTGTCTCTAACTTAACAATAGCTTCACTCAAGAGCTGCCAGCCTTCCTCTCTTCCTCCCTCCCTTCCTCTCTTCCCCTCTTCTTCCCTCTGCACCTTCCTCCCTCCCTTCCTTGCACCTTTTCTCCTTCCTTCCCTTTCACTTCCCCCTTCCCTCCTAACCCCCTCCCTCCCTGTCTCCTAACCCCCTCCCTCCCTCCTAACTCCCTCCCTCTCTCAGTCTCATGAAACCCATACTTAGGGTTTGAGTTTTTATCTTTTCTTATCCTAGCAATATTGGTCCTCAGATCTGCCTTGTAGACAAATGTGCCCATCACAGTGAGCAGGTGTCCTTCTTCCAAACTCTAGACCACTGTTTTCTGAGTTGTCCTTGACTTCTCTCAGATCCCCATCTCCTCTCCCATCCAATGCTGGGTACTCTGCCACCCAGGTCTATTAAGAATTTGTTGACTTCATTTCTACTTCTGCTACCCTGGTGTACTATAACTTTTCTTTTGGAGCTTCTGGTCTTCCTACTTCAGTCCTTGTCCCTTTCTCTCACAGTCTTCTCTTCACAATTAGAATGGTCCTGTTAAAATGAGTTAAAATCATGCTACTTTTAGAGCCTCAGCGTGTCTTCCCTGTCTATCCATAATGAAGTGTCTTCCCTGTCTATCCATAATGAAGCACAGTTCTAAGAATGACCCTCAAGGTGTTGCCCTTTGCTACCTTCTTTTATTCAGCTGCTGGCTCCCTAGTGTCCTGAGTGTGGGTGGGCCAGAGTTCCTCTTCAAGGCTTTCCCACTGGCTTCTTCCTCTTGTGGAGTGTTTCACTGTCCTATGTCATAGCAGCTACAAGGCTCTGCCCTTTTAGTTCCTTTAAGAATTTACTCTAGTGTCACTTAGAGAGTATGACTGTTCATGGTCATCTAAGCTAAAGTTGGGAACTTCTCTCCCCAGTGTTAATTATGGTCTTTGTTTGTTTGTTTGTTTTGTTTTGTTTTGTTTTGTTTTTCTGTGTTGTATATGACAGAATTTATGTGTTAGATATTTTGAAAATTTCTTACTTTGTCTGTTTCTTCTACTGGGTTGTAATCTATATGAGTCACATACCATTTTTATAACATTAAATATATTTACTTAAAAGCTGCCAGAGAGTCTGCAGATGTTGCAGTGTCCTGAACTTGAAAGATTAGGGAGAAAAGAATTGAAATTTTTGTTTGTTTTTAAACAAAGGCTAGGTTGATTTGGCAAAATAAAAATATGTTAATTCAGCAGTATAGACTTCTCTTTCCAACCCCTCCACCACTATTTGTAATTTTTTGGTCAAGAAATCTTGGAGTTCACGTCAGTAATTAGGTAAGTCAAGAAATGTGCCAGTAAGAAGAGATTTAAGGCAAATTAGCTTAAAATTAAGTTTGTTTAATTTTTTTACATGACTGAGCTGTATAGTAAGACTCTTACCCAATACAAGTATGTATATAACTAATTAACTTCCCATTTAAAGTCTTAATAGGAACCACTAAAAAGTAATCCGTGTATGCCTTAATGATTAATTTAAAATTTCAAGCATGGTGGCATATGCCTTTAATCTCAGCACTCAGGAGGCAAAGACAGGTAGAGCTCTATAGTTTGAGACCAGCCTGGTTTTCATAGAGAGTTAGGGGTACACTATGAAATCCTCCCTACTATTTTTTTCAAAACTCATTCAAATGAGAACATATTTGTATATTTACTTGTCCGTCCTGTACTGGGGTAAGAGGGTTCTGGGGTAGGTGAGGTGATTTCTTCCTTAGAAGAAATCAGGTTGCACTTGTTTATCTTATGACCTGCTTTGAAGTTTTCTATGTTTATTTTTCATGAATACACCCATGTATGCTTGCATATGTGCGCACACACATTTGTGTGTGTAGTCACAGCATACATGTGGGAGTTAGTACTCTCCTTCAACCTGGTGGATACTGGAAATTCAGCTCAGGTTGTCAGGCTTGACAGCAGGTGGCTCTGACTCTTCTGTTAAGTCATTTCACCAGGGCCATGGCCTGCTTTATATGTAATAACATAATATTGTAATGCAGTAACCAATTATAATATATTAGTAATATATTAATAATTATACATAATTTTATGAACTAAAGCTTGAACACATGCAAAGTAAGGTTAGATACTAGCATTGTGTAGCGTATGCCTGTATGTAGTGGCCAAGCTCTACCATTGTAGACAGGTAATAAAAATTAATCTGTATTTTTCATTTCAATGATTGGCTTGCTGAAGTCTATACTCTGTAAAGCTTGCAGCTGAAGCTGTGCTTCTTGGTGCTTAGGACTATTGTAGAAGGCCTTTCTCCATTTAAGAGAGGGACAGTAGTCCTCCCTCATAAGAGGATTAATGTGGTGTTTGCAAAATGATTTGGGTTCCCCCAAACAGGCACTTAAACAAATAAATGAACGCACTTATTATACTTACCCTGTAGAGAACAATATTAATAATAGATTGTATTATTTCCTTGAGTTTATTGATGTTTTTAATAAGGAGGAAAGGTTTTTATAAAACTATGAATTTTCATAGATAAAGCCCCCAAAATGTAGTACAGTATTCTGTATAAGATATAAAATATGAGAGCCTTTTATTTTTAAATTTTTTATTTTATTTATTATACATGTGCACATACATGCATATATGCACATGTACCACTGTGGGCATGTATAGGTCAGAGGACAACTTTTGATTCTCAGCATCTATCATGTGAGTCCTGAAGATTGAGCTTGAGTTCTCAGGCTTAGTGGTAGGCAAGTGTTTTACCCTGAACCATCTTAACAGCTCCCTCATTATTTCTTGTAAAATGTACACCTTCATTTTACATAGCATTAAGTCTTAATGATAAGGGACTGTACTTTCCAATGGCAAGGTGTCCTGTACTTCCTATCCTCTTCTGACCTCTGCTGGTGAGATCTAAGCATGGGTGACTCTCAGCAACTTTACTCACATGTCCCTATTGTGTGACATGTGGCAGAAACCAAACTTTGTACTCATCTCATCATTTACATTATATGGAACACCTTATGTGTTTTTGAGTTTCTCCCTGTATGTAAGCAGTTCTTCCAGTGGAGAGTTGTTACAGACCTGCAGCTCAGTTCTCATCAGACTGCTCCCTTGTTAATGCAGATCGTGAGCCCAGAGGATTTTAACCTATGGTGCACAATTCAGAGATTCACATGACCTGCTGCTTGGGTTTGCTAGAGCAGCTCATGGAACATTAAGTTCTGTGCTTACTTAGACCCATTTACTAAAGAAAATCCTCTCAGGAATGGCCGGATGGAACATGAATGGGGTGAGGAATAGAGGTACAAAGCTTCCATGCCCTCTGTGAGTATGAGATCCTACTGAGAATGCCAGGTAATCACCAACCTGGAAGCCAATGCCCCATAGCTGAGGGATAGTAATGAAGGTGTATGACAGAGCTATAGTCAGTGTGTGAAGCCTGGGTTCAATCCCAGCTCTCTCTCTCTCTCTCTCTCTCTCTCTCTCTCTCTCTCTCTCTCTCTCTCTCACACACACACACACACACACACACACCAAACTAACTACCATTTGGGAGACCAATAGAAAATTTAGTGTATAGACTGAGATGATCATGATTGAATTTGAAATTTTTTGGATATAAGAATGATGCAGTGGTTAGGATAAATGTTTCTGTTTAGCCAGGCAGTGGTGGCACACACCTTTAATCCCAGTACTTGGGAGGCAGAGGCAGAGGCAGAGGCAGACGCAGGCTGATCTCTGAGAATTTGAGACCAGCTTGGTATATAGAGCCAGTTTCAGGACAGCTTGGGCTGTTACACAGAGAAAAACTGTCTCAGGGGCGAGGTGGGGTGGGGTAGGGTGGGGTGGTGGTGGTGTGTGCTTAAATGGCTGCATCCTTGGAAATACTTCATATGAAATATGTAGATATGATATGCTCATGTCTGTGATTTTTTTTCTAGTGGGTTTGTCACAACCCCTTCCCCAAAATACATAAGTGAAATCTGGCAAAAGATTAATACTTGTTAGATTTCCATGAAGCATACAGAAACATATGGTGTGGCTTTTCTTTTATTTCATGTAGGTTTGAAATACTTCAAAACGAAAATTAAGAAAAGGCAACTCTACTTCTTATCGCACTTTGGAAACTATCTGCCAACACATAGAATGACACACTTTCAACCATAGTACTACATGGGGTTATTGTAATTTCTTGTGGTTCTTTCTGAATCACATGGTGAGGCTTCTACCTGAGGGAACAGTTCATATTCATACTCTTTCCACTCCACTTGAGAGTCACAGGACGTTATTAACTATTTCACATTGCTGCCTATGCCCTGTCTGTTGTAAACTGTTAGGATATTATTTTAAACTCTTATACAACTGCTGTTTTAGGTAACAAAATTAAAGGATAGACATATGCTTTGGTCTCCATGGTCAAGCAGTTAATACTTTAATAATAATAATATGATTTGAGTACTTAGGCAGCTGGAGTACATGTGTTGACTGCAAAATAATTGTAGTAGTTCCCATTCTGTAGAACAGAGAACCAAGGGAAAGAAGAATCAAGTGTTTGACCCAAGGGAAACAGATAGGAAGAGGCAGAACTCTGACTAAGCTGGGCCTTGGTCCATGTCACGAAATCTGAGGGAATAGTTGAATTAGCTTGAATGGAGGCATTTCGGAGAAGCTTCAGACCTTGGACATTTGAACTGCCAGTTGAGTGATGTATAGTTACTTTTCCCATTGCTTTTTAACATACCTGACAGAAGCAAATAAGGAAAGACTTGTTTTTATCAGTTTGAGGTGCAGTCCATCATGGCAGGGAAGTCATGGTGACAGAAGTGTGAACATCTGGCCACAAGGCAGTCACAGGAAAACAGATGAGTCCTGGGGCTCAGATCACTTTCTCCTCATTTTATTCAGGTTCAGACACCAATCAGCCTCAGCTAACTCAGTTTAGAAACTCCCTCCCAGGTGTACTCAGAGTGTTGTCACCCTTCCTGCAAATTGACAGTAAGCATGAGCCATCACAGGTAGTGAGGAAAAGCACCACTCGCGGACAAACGGCAGATCTTGGTCAGAGAGGCATGGCAGTGTTGGGAATAGCCAACAGATTTGAGTTGAAAGTGTCTGTTAAAATCTCAGGTAGAAATCCTGACACACTGTTGGTAGTCTGCTTTTATTTTTGTATAGATGAATCTGTGACTCATTGGTACTCTAACCTGCTTTCTAGGGCTCTTAAGTTCACAGTTGTCATATGTGGTTTTGGTTACTTCTTCAAAATAATTGTTAAAACAGGGAGCTTCCATATACTTGGAAAGAAAGTAGGTTTTAACCGTGAATTACTGACTGAACTGGAGAGGGACACTTTATGCGTTCAAGTCTGGGGTAGTGAAATGATAGTATTGCAGAGTCAGTACTTAACTGATATGGAAGTCTAAACTCTTACACTAGGAAATTATCCAAGTTTTAGTTTTTTATATGTATAGAAGAAAGAAAAACAATCGCTTCTCGGCCTTTTGGCGAAGATCAACTGTAGAAGAAAGAAAAACTTATTTAATGTAATGATTCTTAAAATGTTATGTGTATATATGTTTCATTCTTGCAGGATACAGAGCATTTAAACTACTCTAATATATGACAAACATTAATATATGAAAGTGTGTCTTTAAAAAAAAGAATGACTATTCCCTGAAGTAATTTATTGGTAATTCATAGAAATGAAAGTGAAAATTATCAAGAGATAACTATGTGTGGGCTGTGTGTGTCCTGTTCTTATGCTGACTTGGATGATTTGGTTGTTTTCATATTGATGGAGAAGGTGACTGTGCTTTAAGAAGTCAAAGGAGGGAATGTGGAAAAACCGCACAGCAAATGGCAGCTTAGATCACTCTCTCCTTCAGTTTGGCCTTCTCTGAAGTCACATTTAGCGAAACATTAATTAGATTTCAGTGCCCCACTGAGTTTTAAAATTAAACATATTTCTGGAACCATCTGCATCATTTTATCACTAATAATATAATAAAGACTGTGTTTAGCCTTTTGAAAAATGGGAATTAACATTCTTTTGCTCACAAGTGATCATCTTTTATTATAAAAAATAAGAACTTTTAAGAGTTAGAAAGTAATTACAGAGCTTTACGAATATACCTGAAGGTAAATTCAATAAAAAACATTCTCATAGGTGAGGATCTTTTCTTAAATTCAGGATTTTCCTTGGGGATTTTTCCTTTACATCTAAAATTATTGGTGGTGGGTGTATGCCATCTGCCAGCATACTGCCTGCCTGTGTGAGGCTGGAGTGAAGCCAGTCAGTAAGGAGCCATAATTTTCATTCAGGAAGGAAGGCAGGATGGCTGAAAACAGAAGAGAGGTGACTACTGGGCACAAGGAGAGTGCACCTGCCTGCTCTGAATGTCCCTGCCCTTGTTAGACTTGTCCCTTAAGCCCTTTGTATGTGCTTCCTCAGTGACAGACCTGCCTCATGAGACTAAAGGGAGCATACTGCCTTGAAGTACGAGATGAACCTGAAAAACTGTTCCCTTTCTTGGGTAGTTTTCTCTTTTCGTTGCTTGTTATCGCACATTTATTATGCTCTCAGGCCTAAACACTTGGCCTCTAGAAACCCCAAAGAGAGGAGCAAAGCCGTTTCTGTGTTAACTTGCTTCAGTGCTCAGCCCTGCTGCAGGGCTCAGGCTTGACGCACGAGACTTTTAGTTCATTCACCATGGCACCTGTTTCCTTCCTAAAACTCTGGAACGTCAGTCAGCTCCATAGGGCACTGAATGGTATCCCACATCACATCACATAAATCCCACAATAATCTTTCAGCTCCTCATGTAGGATGGGTTTTTCTGTGTGATATTGCCACTAGCCTTATGTCAGACCCCCCTGCCACAGGGTTGTGTCTCCTTTGTCAGCACATGAGGAGTCTCGGGTGACAACTATGACTCATTGTTGTTTATTATTTCTCTAGCATGTTGCTAGTTATATGTTAATCACATGGTAACTAAATTGAATTCTTTAAAAAAATGGACTTAGCCATCAAAACCATGAATGTTCTAGAATTGAGGAAAATGAGATAAAAGAAAATTGAAATTTGTAGTTGTTTTTTGTTGCTTTGCAAAATACTTCAAATTTTCCTTAAAAAACAAAAAAACTTTGTATTAGTATACATAGGATTTTTTGTGATTTTTAAAGCATTAGAAAAGACAAGCAAGCCCTTTACTGTGTCTTCTCATTCATATCAAGTATCACGTATGATCCCTAACTTCTGCTTTCGGCTGCTGTTGATGTATCACATTATTCCACTTAGAAGCAAGTTAGGAAGGGTATTTGATCTTTGATCTCTGGAATAGTGCAATTTCAAGTCAAAAAGATCAAAAAGCTTTTTTTTTTTTGCTTTTGTTATGTTGTGATTTGTAAGTAAAGAGTGTCAAACAAACGATGTTATATTTGAATTTTATTTTAGCAAAAGCAACTGGAAATTGAGAGAACTACCAAATGGCTGAAAATGCTGAAAGGATGGGAAAAATACAAGAACACTGAGAAGGTAACCTAAAATAATGTTATTTCCCTTTGAAGCTGTTCAAATTCATTGTGGATTTTCGCAATAACTGCTTTCTTTCAGTTATTCCAATGTTTACATTCATACTCACTTTTGAAATTTTAGTTTAATGAAGCAGAATTCTTTTTTTTTTTTAAATGAATCTTCACGTTGGAAATAACCGAATCCTCAGGTCAGAGTGGTTCCAGCAGTCAGAGCTGTGCTGGATGTCCAGACGTCAAGTGTAATTGGGTTTAACTGCTCGGTTGCTGTGCCTCAGTTTTTTCCGCCTCCACTCTAGCTTCCCTTTGGGGTCAGAATCATTCCTGTAGTTCCAGGCTTCATGTCCATATCACATTGCTCAGGAAAAGAAGGAGATGGCCTCTGAAGACTTTTCTGGAAACAGGAGCAATGTCCTTCCCAATAGCTTCTAGAAATCCTCACACTGCTCTGCCTTGAGTTTGTGCTGTTTTAAACTCAAGTCCCTTAAGATCACTCCCAGTCCTTGGCTGCTGAGATAGCTCAGCAAATAAAGAAGCTTGTGCAGGCCTGATGACTACAGTTTGATCCCCAAAACCCATATAAATAAAGTAGTCCTCAGACTGCCATAGGAGTACTATAACATGGTTTTCAAAGTTTTGCTTGAAAGACCGAATGTCATCAGTACAGCACAGTACCAACGGTTTCCCTCCAAGTCTGAGCCTCAGTATATTTGTTGTGAGAAAATGCCTGCCAAATATGGCCCAGAATCCAAACAGCCATAGAACTTTGGTAAGTTAGCTGTTCTTTCAAGTATGATGGCATTCTGTGGTGCAAATTGTCATTCAAACATCTTCAGAAGTACTTTTTCTGAGGTAACCATCATATCTGAGTGGTACAAGCTCCAGAAGGACTTCCAGGTTCATCAGTCAGCATACCACTGCAACCTGTGCCCAGAATTTAAGAGTTAATTCAGTTGGTACTTTCTTTCTTTTTTATTTATTTATTTTTATTTATTTTTTTATTATTTTATTTTACGTGTCGGTCCCAGTTCCCTCTCCCTCCCTCCTTCCCTTCCTCCCTCTTACCCTCTCCCTGCTCACATGCACCCTGACCCCCCTTTCCACATGTAGGGCTGTGCCATCCAGGTGGGGTCATGTAAATCTGTCAGGTCATTTGAAGTAGGGACTAGGACTTCTCTCCTGTCTTTAGGATAAGGGAGTATCCCTCCATGGGGGATGTGTCCGCAAGGTCCTTTTGTATACCAGGAATATATCCTGGTTCCACTTAACTAAACACTGAGTTGAACTAGAATCCAGATGCAGAAAGAAAGAACAAAACCAGGTTGCAGAAACACATGGAGACAGCTGACCTGAACAAGGAAGAGCTAACCCCCCGCCCCCCCCCCCCCACACACACACACAACTAATAGCTGGGAATCCAGCATGGGACTGACTTGGAAATGGGTCTCAGAAGGACTGAGCAGTCTAAGGGACCTCATTTGGTACTTTCTGTGCTGTATCTGGAACAGTCTTACATGAAACTGACCTTCCGGTATTTCAGATTATATGTTGTTGTTTTGGTTTGTGCCTAGTGATAGTACCTTTATTACCACCACTTTCTCCCATCAGTACAAAGGTCTTAGTGAAAATGGAAAGAGACATTGTGTTCATATTTTGAAAATGGTTTTGGTCTGGTGCTTGCAAACCCCTGATAGCTCACTGCAGTTCCTCTGCAGTGTAATAGTGCTCATTTTAAAAAAGGATGGGGGTCTGATGGGCTAACACAGGAAAACTAGCATCAGCCTGGCCTACAGACTGCACCCAGTAAATGCTAGCTACTTGTGCACAGTTTTTAAAGGGGAGGACACCCTATAGCAAACACAGCTAAACTAATTTACAGTCTTTCCCCTTCTATTTCCATACTCTTTAAATTTTTTAAACTACGTGTGTGTGTGTGTGTGTGTGTGTGTGTGTGTGTGTGTGTGTGTGTGTGTGTGTGTTTTGGAGGTCAGAGGACAACTTTCTGAAGTCAGTTTTCTTCTGCCATGTGTGGGCTCTGGATTTTGTAGTTTTTTTTTTTTTTTCAAGCTTGGCTACAGCATCTTTACCTGCTGAGCCATCTCACTGGCTTGTATTTCTTTATACTTTTCATGAATGTATGTATGTGTATGTATATGTATATGTGTATGTATATGTATACACACACACACGTATAAATAAAAATTTGTATGTCAACATAACAAGAATATTGAGCATCAGTTCCCTGGGTTTTAATAGGTCTGAGGTAGAAACAGCTACAGGTTAAGATAAAGCTAGACATAATAATTTTGGTTTAAACTCCAGCTTGACATTTATAAACTGTATGATCTTGGGGAAGATATTTAACCATTTTCTGTTCCAGCAAGGTTACCTGGACAAGGGGCCCGCTTTTAGAGCTGTTACAAGGATTAATTAAGCTACCTTAGTACAGCATAGGAAGTGCTGCTTGTTAGCCCAGGAGAGGCTGTTTCAGGGTTAGGTAAGGTTTCTGTATTATAGGACTCTACAGTTGTTAATGTGGACTGTGACGTGCCATTATAGGAAACTTATTCACTGTGGAGATCTCTTGTTTATGGGGTATCTCACAGAGCTAATAACTTTATTTTAAAGTTAAATTCTTACTATTTTATTTTATACTGAAGTGAGTTTGTTTTATGTTGTTGAGTCTTTGTTTTAGCACTGGGTTTAGAACTCAAGATATCTTTAAAAGGAATCACTTCAAAGTGGGAAATTAGGTGCATCTCTGTGCTCTTGTTTAATAGCACAGCACCCTCACATCAGCTTGCAGCTGACAGCTCCTTTTCCTTGGTGGAAAGATTGCTCAAGCGATGATGACAGGATGAATTTCGAAGCATTGCACCTATACTTTGGTTTCACATTCAGTCTAATAAAGTATCTGTAGAATTATATGGCTTTATTCTTCTCTGGTATACATGTATCTGTTGGAAGTAAGGAAGTCTCTGTATAAATGAGTACTTCTGTGAGGCTATTACTGTGACAGCAACTCCAGCTAATGCAGCTCCCATTAAGAGGGGTTTTAGCAGAACTATTTCTTTGATGTATAATTTTAAAGCACTCTCCCCTAACTATAGTGTAGAATCATTTGATGATATATGTGGTCCAATTTGATGTGAAACAGAGTGTACCTTCTAAAAGAATTACCACCTTCAATTCTTACCTTGTTTTAAATTACACTGATGTAAAAAGGTAACCTTGTATTTTTGTGTCTTCCAAAGGGAGGGAGGAATGTTTTCAGAGTCCCTGCTTACATAGTAATAATGCAGAGGACTCAGTGTCTTGAAATACAAACATGGCTCTAGCGAAGAATATTTGGAGTTTTAGAGCTGAGCTTTCATGAAAGCTTCTGTGAGGGTGGTGTTGACTGTGTTCGCACAGTGGCAGCCTGCCTCCTGGGATGGGGCTTTGTTTGTTTCCTTGAAGGTGTGAGATGTATGCTTACATCACAGGCATCACAGGGTTGTCATAGAAATAGATAGTAAAGCTATGCTGATCAACAGATGGAAACTGCACTGTGGGCTGGTCAGTAAACTGTACTTTTATGAACCTAATGTTTTACAAAATTTCTAAAACTTCAATGATAATTGATAAGATGAAAGGAAACGTGCAGCCATAGCAAGTCAGTCATAAAGTGGTCAAGCATGGTCACCCCTCAGCATCTGAGGGGTTATTCCAGGACCCTTGTGGTTCCAGAGTCCCCAGACATTCTAGTCTTTCATATCAAAAGGTGTGGTGTTTGTGAGTAACCGGTGCCCAGCTTCTTTCCTCTCCAGGCCAAGTGTACATGTGGTGTGAATATTTACTAGACAGCACTGGCAAGAAAGCAATTTGAGGCATTTGTAAAACAGCTTTTTCCTGAGTAATTTTGACTTGTGATTAAATCTAGAGATATAGAACTGTGAGTCTGGAGGGCAAAAGTGTATGTGAAAATCAATAAGTGTAATTAAAAATTCTTATTTTCAGAACATCTTTATTATTTTTCTGTTATATGTTTAGTTTGCATACTTGGTTGGATGCCAGAGACAATCACTTTTATATTCCTTTTAAGTTCAGATATGTTGTGTTTTAATGTTATCTACTCTTGAATCTTAGAACATTTTTCTGTCACTTTTCCATATATTTCAATAACTAGCTGACAAAACAGTGTGTGTGGTCATGGAAGGATGACCTTTGAAATGTAAAACCCATAATATTTATTTATGTATGTATGCTTACACACATGTGTGAGTATGCTTGTGGGAAAGGGCAGAGGTTGACACCAGGTATCTTCCTCTGTCTCCTCCACCTTTGTGCATGTATGTAATGGGGATGTTGTACATGAGTATGTGCATGTATGTGCTGGGGGCTCACATCAGGACTCTGGTGTTTTGCTCTACCTCTCTCTTATTCTTTTAAGCATGATCTCTCACTGAACCTGGAATTTACCATTTCAGCTAGGCTGCCTAACAGTGAGCTTCCTGTTACCATAACAGCTGGCCTGTTACCATACCCTTACCACAATGCTGGCATTGTAGGTATACACAACCATGTCCAGAATTTTTTACATGGGTGCTAGAGATTTGAACCTTGGTCCTCATGTTTGCATATAAAGTCCTCTTTCCCCAAGGAGGAGCTAATGAGCCCCCAGACTGATAGCTGGGAAGCCAGCATGGGACTGACTCAGGCCCCCCTGAATTATGGGTCTCAGCCAGAAGGACTGAGCAGTCTAAGGGACCTCAGACAATGGAACCAGGATGTATCCCTGGTGCACAAAAGGACTTTGCGAACACATCCCCCATGGAGGGATGACTGCCTTAACCTAGAGACAGGAGAGAAGCCCTAGTCCCTACTTCGCATGACCTGTCAGATCTACATGACCCCAACTGGATGCATTCCCCTACATATGGAATTGGGGTGGGAGATGGGAGGGGAGGGTGGTTAGGGTGCATGTGAGAGGGCAGAGAGGGTAAAAAGGAGGGAGGGAGAGGGAACTGGGATCGACATGTAAAATAATAAATTAAATTAAAAAATAATAAAAAAATAAAGTCCTCTTTCCCACAGAGCCACCTTTCCATTGTCAAGGTAGCCTCAAGTCAAGGGTTTTCATTTTTGTTGTTGTTGTTGTTGCTGTCATTTGTTCTACTCATACTAGGAATTTAACTTAGGCAGGCACTCCACCACTGAGCTACAGCCCCAGCCCTCGCCTTATTTTTGTTCCAGGCTCACCACCCCTGCCTAAAGTTTAGCTAGAGTGGTTAGCCAACAACCCTAGGGGTTCTCCTTTCTGCTTCTCCATCGCTGGGATTATAGGCACACATTGCTGCACTGGGCTTTTACATAGGGGCGGAACATCTGAACTCTCGTCCTCCTGATTTATGCTTCGACCTCTTTATTTACTGGATCCTTCTTCTCTTAAATAATTGGTAACTTTGTAGGCTTGTCATTAGACAAGTATTGATGTTCTTTATGATTTACTTCCCATGTGCAGTTACGGCATAAATAATTTTCTATATGTAGTAAATGCTTAGTGAGAGGTAGGGTTAGTTGGTATTGTGGATGAGTATAGTGACAACATGTCAGTATTTCTTTTTCATTCATGTTAACATTTAGCTCTGGGGTGGCCTGGTGACCATTTAATTTTTATTTCTTCCTGGAGTTTTTCTACTTTTTTTTCTCTAAATTTAACCATGATTTTTTTCACCCTTAGATATAAAGTTAAAATATAGATAAATATAGCTTGAGCTCTTCATGTGCTCTACAATCCAAAACTTTGTTGCACTTACATGATATTACAAGTAGACAGTTCCACACTTGGTCTTATGTGACATCACAGTCAAAACCCTGAAGATACTGAATAAAATTCCCTTAAGGTGCTGGGTATGGTAGCACATGCCCACACACAGCCACAGTTGCGGGAGGTACAGATAGATAGGTGAATCCCTTGGCAAGTACTCAATCAGTAGAGGCCATTGCAAGAGATGAAGGTAAGCAGTACCTATGTTATCATTTGGTCTGTGTGTGCACATGCATAACATGTGTATTTGCACACATGTACCCATGCACCCTCCAACAAAAAAGTTACATGCATGTGTGCACACACACACACATACACCTTCCAGCTATGTTTATAAATTGTGGATAAAACAAAAGAGTTTAATGCTTAGACTTGGGTTTCATCTCCTCTATACATCATTATGTATATGCAAGTGTTGTAAAATCTAAAAAAATAAGTAAAATCCCAAACCTTCCTTAAGAGCTCTTGCCATAATTTATCAATCATTTTTTGTGTCTAGACATTAATTTTTAAATTTCAAAGTGTTATTATGTATCATATTGTAATGACCTTAATGGATTTGTATATTACTTGGAATGAATTTGAAATACATAATTATGGCATAGGGAAGTCTGTTGAGTCTTAAGATCCTTAGGGTGATTGCAATGCATCTTTCAAGAACCTAAGTTGATAATGATTACTTAGATGTCTAATTTTTTTTGAAAAGCAAATTGTGGCCTGGGGAAGTAGCTTAGTAGTTGAGAGCACTTGCCTACCATGTGCAAGGCCCTGAACTTGATTCCCTGCACAGCTGGGGAAGAAGTAAGGAGGGGGGTCTTTGTCTTTCTGTGATGGAGATTTGCCAACTGTTTTGTATGATCAGATAGGTTTAGTGCCATTTAAGAAAAGGGACAAAGGGTGAAGCGGGCAGCTGAGCTATCTAAGGTCTGAGACAGAGCTGCATGTATTCTACAGAGAGATAGTGTTAGGAAACAGGTTAGACAGTGCTTTCTGTACTCACAAGGGTGCTTTTGATACAAGGCTACTTTCTCCTATTTGGATCACCTTCTATTATTTGCTAAAAGGCTAGCGTATAATAAGGAAGTGTGTAAGAAAGATGTTCACAGTTTACCTAAGAGCATTGGCTCTGCTCACACAACTCTAAGGGACCCTTCTGTAATAGTCAAGCATACCGATTACCAAGTGTTCTTGGCACTGCTGTTTTTCCTATTTTCTTTTGGTAGTTTATATATTTTCTTTCTGTGATTATGTTTCCCTTTTAGGATCTTTGAAAAATAGAAGTAACAGAACCTAATCATATTGACTAATTAAAGTTTATAATTAATGGTCATGTATGTCTGAATAAAAACTGACAAAAAACTGAATAAAAACTGACAGTGGGTCAGTGGAAGGGACTATCTAAGCTTTTGTTAGTTTGTAATCCTCTTTGGTTTCCTTCTCTTTTAATCAGTTTCATAGACGAATTTACAAAGGAATTCCACTCCAGCTCCGAGGTGAAGTCTGGGCTCTTCTTCTTGAGATCCCTAAAATGAAAGAAGAAACAAGAGACCTTTATAGTGTGAGTAGCTAAACTAACTATTGCCTTTGAAGTTAAAATGCAAAACAATTTTTTTTGTTTTTAAGATGATGTGATATTCTATTGTCACTGCGTACTGTTTTGTTTTGTTTTGTTAGTGCCAGTCTACTCAGATTTAGATCAAGTGCTCTGTCTCAGCCAGTATCATTAGACTCTGACAGTACAGTGGTCCATTAGTGCTGAGGCATATTTACTACTAATGAGAAGATCTACATCATGTTTAGAGTTTACAGGGAAGGCAATCCTATCAAACACCTTCCCGCATATGATGTTCAGTAAGGCTGAGGGGAAATTTGTTCACAAGATAATTTGCTGTCTTCATTTTATTATGTATGAATTAAAAAGTTAAACTTGACTGAGTGATGGATTTTTTCCTTAAATTGCATAATGATTAAATATACCTCCTCTATCTATCATTCAGCCATACTGTTTCTAAACCTAAGTTTATGTTAACCTTTGAAAAGAATAAGAACTTTATATTTAAGATTCTTAGATTCATAGGTTTTAAAGTACTACATTTTAAAGTAAAAATACACAGTAAATGTATTTAAATAGAATGAATCACAACAGAACACATGGGAAAAAAAAAAGAAAGAAAAATCAATTTCAACCCAGCCAGTTGGTGTCCTTGTCTTACAACGCCTTAGCTCTTCTGTATCCCATGTCATGTGTCACATGTGTCTGTGTGTCTCTTCCCTGAAAAGGTTGCCAGGCATTGGATTTCAGTGTCATTGTAATGCACACAGTGTCATCTGAGCTTAATGGTGTCTTCAGAGTCTCTGTTTCCAAATAAGGCCACATGTACTGGTCCTGGATGAACTTTGAGGGACATTCTTCAACCGTGTGTGTGTGTGTGTGTGTGTGTGTGTGTGTGTGTGTGTGTGTGTGTGTGTGTGTGTGTGTGTGTTTTCCTATATAAAGTCATCCCGTGACTCATTAATAAGAGAGTGGCTTAGTAACCCAATAACAAAAAACAAATGAGTGTTAGAGCTCCCGGGTTCAAAATTCAGTTTGATATCTTCAAACATTACAATGATCATTTAATTCCCCTCATGACATCATTTAATAATGTCTTCTTTTCCTGACCACTCTTTCCTTGTCCCTCTACAAAAGTGGCATATGTTTCTGTCTGCTCAGCTTTATGAACTGGCTCTTCCTCGCTTTATCTACCAAGGTGTTTTCAGATGGAGCCTGCCATGTTATACACATTCAAGCCTTAGCTTCACCTGAGGACCTCTGTGTCCCTTCTTAGAGCAGAGTTCTGCTTGGTGTTACACAGCACACAAAGACAAACGGGTGCTTTGGGGAGAACTGTCGCTTCAGAAAGGACACAAGTCTGTAAAGAGATACTTACATTCTGGATAGTACATGGCATTTACACAACAAAACAAAAGCCTGAGTTGAAATTATGAAGTAAGTCTCCATGGACTGGAAGGTGTGAAGGGGAAGAAATAGAGGGTTGGGTTTTCAAAGTACTTTGGAATGCCCTTTTTGATTCCCTCTCTCCAGCTGGGATCTGGCTGGTTTTAGTTTGAAACATCATATGACTGTATTCTAGAAACATCTTCTGTACTTCACCTTGAGGAGTGTTGACCTTGTTAGGATAATTTGTGGACATTATCTGAGTACTCTACAGGGATTATTTTACTTAATTCTTGCCATTAGAGCACCAGGCAGGTTTTACTACTGTTTTCTGTAACATCATCATTTCATTTAACAGACCAGGAACCTGAGCCTAAGTAAGAGTAAGGGTTGGTAACTTCTCACCCAGGTTGAGCAAAGAAGAAACAGATTTTAAAATCCAGTCAGTTAGCTCTGGCTCTGAGCCAGTGTTTCTTGTTTTCATTTAAGTATATCACGTTTGTGTCTTTCTTGAATTTAGCAGCATACCTTAAAATAGCAGAAGGTCCATCCACCATGGTTACAAAACCTTCACAGCATGGCCTGGCTCAGGGGTTGGGGGAGTGGGAGGAACCCCACAGGGACACTGCTGACCTTTCACCTCACTATTTGCTCTCTGCCACTGCCTTGGCTTATAGTCTCATTAGATCTCTTTCTGGTAATGAAAACATTCCTCTATGGATCACTGTGATACTTTGGACTATAGATCACTCAGTCTCAGGTAGCTGTAGAGTCTGCTCACCTCTATGGGGGAGGATGGTGTTGGGTTTGTTTCAATGCTTCTTTTTCATTAGCTTGTAAACCCTTGAAAACATGAATAACATTTCTGCGAATAGCAGAGTCTTTAAAAAGGCAACCCTGTAAGGAATAAGAAAATGGAAGAAGTACTGTCTGCCACACTTTGGACCATAGAGTGCAGACAGGCAGAGTAAACAAAGCATCTCTGAGGAAGCTGAGTCCTGTGCTGGTAGTGGGAAACTGAAGAGGTCACATGACTTTTATCTTAACTCTCCAGAGGACTTGGTAATTGCCACCCACAGGTGCCTCTGGAAGTAAAGGTGAAGCTGAACACTGAAGTGGTTGAAAGTCTGTGGGAGAAGCAGTTGGAGCGAGTCCCAAGTCTCCTCCAGCGCAGACCTAGACCTAGAAGTCTCCTACTGGGAGAAGGTGAAGCAGCAGCTATCCTAGCTGTGCAGGGCAATATAATACCCCAAATTTTGGACAGTTAGCATTTCCCTAAGAACACCAGCAATCAGGTGCCTGTGGTCCCAACAGGAGCTGGGAAGAAATTCTCGGATATGTGACCAGTGCAAGAACATAAACCCAAAGACCTAGGGTTCTAGTGGCTGCCCTGCAACTACCCTGTTACACCCCACTCTAGAGGGACATCACTGCCCACTGTTGTGAAGCCCCGACTGGGTACACAGCTTTGTTTAATGCCTTACTTTCAAGCAAAAACAGATGACAAGATATTAGTAGTCATTTGAGGAAAGGGACTTAAATTGGAGACAAAAGAAGTGGAAAAATACACTTGTAAGAAACAGACCGTAGACTAAGAAGAAAACCTGAAAGATTGTTGTTAATATCTTCAGAGAAATGAAATCGATATTGCATCCATAAAACAAGTATAGGAAGCTATAAAAAGAAGCATTCTGTAACAACAAAAGACCTTAAGAATACAAAAAATAGAAATGAAAAACTTAATTGAAAATAATTGAAAATTTTCAGAAAAATAAAATTTAAAGGCATAGATATGAGCACTAATAGAGAAGAAAGAAAATGAGCTGATTCTTAGGAGATCTCACATTGTAATAACCAAGCTCCAGAAAGAAGATGGGATCATGGCAGGGGAGGAAGAGGAAATTGACAGGGAATTATTAAAGACAGTTTTGTAGACATGAGAGATGTGAAAGTGCCTAAGTCTGTGGTTGAAAATAGATCCAAAGCAAGGAAGAAATGGGCAACTTCCAAACAGATACGTAAAGAGTATGGATTCCAGTGGCAGCCCAAGAAGCCAGGAAATGGTAAGGCAGTGCCTTTTGAGCAGAAGTACTTTTGATTTAGAATTCTTGAGCAGCTTCCACAGTCTTTGAAGAGTAAGTCACCATATATTCAAGGTTTCCAAACCTTTACCTTTTATGGTGCCCATTCACAGAGTTGCAGGATGTAGTCTGTAAACCAAGAGCCGGGAATTGGAAATGTGGGCTCAAAGCTAAGGAAGTGTCAGTAGATGGTGAAGGAAGCTCCAAGACCAGAGGCAGTAGCCCAAGGACAAACCACACAAGTGGAAACATGGCTGGCTGCTTTGGGACAAAGTTTAAGAAGTTGACCTCTAGACATGGCTTTGTAGTGCATGTCTTTAATCCCAGTGCTTGGAAGGCAGTAGCAGGCAGATAGATCTCTGTTGAGTTCAAGGTCAGCTTTGTCTATGTAGTGAGTTCCAGGCCAGCTACAAGTTCCAGGCCAAGATGCAAAGCAAAGAAACTGGTCAGTGTTTGCTAGGATGTTTAGAGAATTCTACACCATGTTTCAGAGTTGGTGTTGAATTTGAATTTCTTTTCTACAAGGATATAGAAAGTGAAGCAAATCAAGAAGCAGCCACTCATTCCAAGAAAAGAAGAAAAATTGAGCAAGAGAGAAAGAGAATTCCTTGTAGAGTGAGCCACTCAGTCATCTTAGTCCTACAAACTCCAAACATTCCCTGACCTAAATATCACTGTTGATACCATAGAAGAGAAAGGAAGGGAGGAAAAGGGCCATGAGCAGAGTAGATGGGGGCATAGAGGGATGGAAGGTTTTCTTTTTGTATCTTTTTATATTGCCCAGATCTTCTTTAAACCATGGGAATGATTTTCCTAGCCCTACCCTCTGCTGATACATACATAAGTTGTTTTTTTTTTTTTTAAATGAGAATCATTTTGCTATTTAACATAGACTTCCAACAAGTATTTTCATAAAAATGTGTTTTCTTCTCCCCCTTTTTCTTCTTCAGAAATTAAAACACAGAGCACGGGGTTGTTCACCTGATATCAGACAAATAGACCTTGACGTGAACCGCACATTTAGGGACCATATTATGTTTAGAGACAGATACGGTGTTAAGTAAGTAAAGTTTAATATTATGAAATGTAGATAGCATGTATAAAATATGGTCTTTATTGAAGGTTTTAAGGTAAACTGTACTTTTAGAATGTTTTGTTTGAACTATAATCTTCGTTTAAATCCTAAATGTTTTTGCAGATCATTTGAGTCCATGTTGACTGAAACGGGGGTTTAACTTAATTTAACATTTTAAAACACTGACATAGTACAGGCTATAAAATTGGCAAGGGATTATTTTATGATTATAAAATTCTTAAAAGTATTTTGTGGACACTAGGGTGGCTAAGGTTTGAGGCCATTTGTAGATGTGAAAGCTTTTATATGTTTGAAAACTATAATAAGTTTATGTCTCTATGACCTCATGAATAAATGGAACTTAAAAGAAAGAAAATGAGTTAAATGAGAAACTAATGTATGATGTAGACAGAGCATTTGTCCTTACTGCATTCCTACACTGTGTCAGAGGGTATGAATGAAAAGGCACTGTTGTACCAACCGTTATATCATTTAGGATCCAACCAGTAAAGCAGAAGCTATAGGAGATCTGTATTAAGATTGGCTTGACCAGGAAGGGCAGGCTAGAAGCACATGGTTCTGTCTGTTTGGATCTCTTATAATTTCCCCAACTCAAATTCAGCAGATAATGGATTTAATCACATCTGTAAAACACTTGACAGACAGCAACAGCCAGGTCAGTACTTCAATAATGAGGGAATTGTAACCTTACTGCTGTTATAGTTGACCATCGCAGCTTGTCCTTGTCAACATGCTGCTCACACACATTTCTTTAAACCATTCTGATTTCCATGTGAGGCCATAACAAATCATACATGTCTCTAGCATGATACAACTCTTTTGCTTATAGCTGAAAACACATTAACTCTTTGTCAACAAGTAGATTCCAAGTCCTTTGCTTGTAATCATGCATAAGTACTGTTGTATAGAGTTACCTATTAGTACTTCTAATGTAAGATGTTAAGAGAAAGAAAATACTAATATATAGACATCCATACCAAAGTATAAGGGAAAAGTGCTAGTAATTACCTCAGACATCCCTATGGCTGGCCATGTCTCATGGTATTTATAAATACACTTTCCATTGTTAGTCACTCAAGTACCTCAGCTGTATCACAGGGCTTAGGGCTTCAGTCCTGAAACATCTGGACCATTAGCAGTCTCCCTAAATTATCCTGCTGTAGTTTTCTATAGTTTTCTTTACACATATATTTTTTGTATGTACTTAGTACATACTAAGAAGTTCCAAAATTATCCCCTTTATTTCAGATGTGATTTCTTTGTGCCCTTTAGGTAGTAGCAGCAACTTCTCTTATAGTCACTCTGACCAATGTAGTCACCCCTTTGCCTCGTGAGCCCAAAAGTAACATTAAGGAACCCAAAGCAGTGGGGTGGTGGTTTCTCTTGCAGCTTGATGGAATCATTGTGTCTCCCTACAGGCTCATTCCTCTTTTCTGTTTTGTCCTGCTTTGGTTTTTTTTTTTTTTTTTTTTTTTTGAGGTAGGGTCTCACTATATAGCAGAATGTCTTAGAACTCATGACCCTCCTGCCTTAGCCCCTGGGTACTGGGATCATAGATATGCACCACCAGGCCAGTTCTGTTCTAAGTGAGGTCTCTGAGTCAGCAAAGACTGAAGCAGCAGACTGCAGTGGTGAGTTAGGAATGTAGAGAGTGTAGCCCTCCTCCCTCCTCTCACCTACTCTTAGGATGGGGCTGTTGAGCTTCTTAGGGGAAGACATCCCAGGATGTCACTTCCTACACTTAGCTGCTGCTAGAAGAGTCTTCAAGAGGCCACCACATGCTGTTCCACCAGTGTCTTCAAAGTAAGAGAGTTGAATGAAAGAAGGAAATGGACTTAAACTCAGCAAAGCGTGACACTTTCCATATGAAATCTTTCTATCTAAATATATAGTAATATATATAATAAATAATAAATATATAGTCTCAAATTTAAACTTTTGAGAACTCTGCTTCAATTTGAACTTAGAGTGCTTTAAAAACAAAACAAAACAAAAAACTCGATAAGTAATTTTGTCTGGATTGTTTTTAGTCATACTGCTTTTTAAGTTTGTGATTTTAAAAATTAAATTCTTTAAAACTAGGTAAAATATTTTAATATAAATTTTCAATTCTCTAGGCAACAATCCTTATTCCATGTTCTTGCGGCATATTCTATCTATAATACGGTAAGTTGGGGCATGCCTGCCTAGTTCTTTGAATTGCATTCTGAGGAACATGGCACTTGTAGGTCATTTTTTTCTTGGTCTACACAAGTCCCTGTTAGCTCTGATGTTTTTATAGCTCCCATGTTGACCTAAGGGCCTTAGAGTTTATTTGGAAGTAGGAAAATGTAGACATAACTATAAGATGCCCGTGAGCCTCACTTTTCCTTTCCCTTCAGACTGTTTCATTTCGTTCTATTTTTGTGGGTTTTGGTTTTCTTTTTTAAGCATGTAAGAAAGAATAGGCATGGCAAGGTAGGAAAGGTGCGGTGGCCTACTGACTACATTACTCCTGGCAGATTCTGTTGCAGTATCTGAGTTTATCACCTGTGGGAGGTCCATGAGGAGTAGATTACAACTAAACCGTACAGCTTCAGAAACAGTCACAGAGGTGACAAGACATGAAACTGAGGTTTGGGGAACAATTTACCAGTATCTGAGAACCATATTCTCAGTAAAATGAATATGTGCAGTATCACATACAAAACAATTTTTTTAAATGCAGCTTGAGTCTTTCCCCACACCTGTTTACTCTTGAGCTCAGTTTTATTTTTATATAGTGTGTGCCCTGATGCTGTAGATATTGCAACGATTATCTCTAGAATTCCCCTGTAATGTATCTAGGCATTTTCTGGTATTTTATAGATTAACCTTTCTCTTCTATGTGTTCATGGGATTTGATTTTAAAGCTCCCAGTCTCTGTTTTCATTTCTCCGTAGGAAGTAGGATACTGTCAAGGCATGAGCCAGATTACAGCCCTGCTCCTCATGTACATGAACGAGGAAGATGCCTTCTGGGCCTTGGTCAAACTCTTCTCAGGCCCCAAACATGCTATGCATGGTAAGAAAGCCTCACGTGCGCGTGTGCGTGTGTGCGTGCGTGCCTGTGTGTGTGTGTGTGTATATTATGTGTATGTATATATGTATAAACAAGCAAGGAGGAAAGCAAACTGATTCTTGATGAATTAAGTACAGCAGATGTTAATCCCAGACCTTATTTAATAAATCAGTTATTTAGTTAATTTGGTTATTACTAATTCCTTGTTATTTTTTTTTTTTTTTTAAAAATTACTGGTTTCTTCTTTGATTTTTCATTATTAACCATTTCTATTCACATTGAGATTTTTTTGCCTTTTCCTCAAAGTGTATTGCTGGCATTTTAAAATTCTTTTCTTGTTTGCCCTCAGTCAAAAAAATTAATTTAGGTGTGGAGATCTTGTATTAAGAAAAATAAGAGATAACCTTTTGGCCAAAATACTTACTGTTCTAATGAAATGCTGTTTCTCATCGGGTGCTCATTGATATATAGCGTTTTTAAAGAATATTAATCAAGAAAGGGCATTTGGGTATTTAAAGAAAGACTACATAATAATTAAGTAGCTTCATATTTTAGTTCTTTGAGCCTTACATTTCATCCCATTTAAGAAAAAGGCTAATAACATGTTTTGACCTCTTGGTTATTAGTATTTTCACAAAACATGTAATTTTTTGTTTTTAAATTAACAGATTGAGTTTAATGCTTTTTCCTTATATCTGCCAAGAAAATGCACTAAACTTTATTTCAGAGTTTGCATTTTGCAACTTGTCTTAGGAGTGAAAGTGATATTTCCCATAATGCAGGATTATGTGCTGTTTTGTTTCTAGTGCCATCTATGTGGTAATAGTAGATTTCAGACAAACTGAATAGCTGAGGTTGTCACTCAGTGATAGAGCACCTGTCTAGAATACACAAGGCCCTGACATCAATGCCCAGCATCAGCTACATAAAGACAGTATTAGTTACTCTAAGAACAAACCACTTAGGTTCACTGTGTGAGTATTTATGTTTATTCAGAGAATACTCATTTAAATATTTGAAAATTAGGGTCCTCCATAGCCTTATTATATAGTAAATTTGACAGGCTAACTTTTTATTTACTTATTTGTTTTTTTGAGATAGGGTTTCTCTGTGTAGCTTTGTAAACCAGACTGGCCTTGAACTCACAGAGATCTACCTGCCTCCACCTCCTGTGTGTTGGAATTAAAGGTGTATGCCAC
Organism: Phodopus roborovskii; assembly: GCF_943737965.1. Lineage (NCBI taxonomy): Eukaryota > Metazoa > Chordata > Mammalia > Rodentia > Cricetidae > Phodopus > Phodopus roborovskii. Next base: position 16,365,969 of record NW_026126485.1, on the reverse strand, counting down.
CACCACCCTGCCCAGGCTACCTTTTTAAAGAAGGGTGCTCATATGTATATGCTTTTGTCTTACTCCCCATGTTCCTCGATAGTGATTTTAACAGCTATCTGTATGGTAACTGATTCTGGGTACTTGGAATGCCTTAAATGGACTCCAGAAGTGAGATATGCTATTGTACCAAGTTATCATGTAGTAAACTGTAGAACTGAAAAGGATCTTGACAAAAAGAGCCCATCATTATCATTGGTCTTTCTCTGGGCTCCCTGTGTGATGGTGTTGCTGAGCCATCCTGGAACATAGTGGAGTGTTTCCTGCTTGGTGATAGGTTAATTGTGTGGTGATGTTTCCATCTGGTTTTAGAAAATTGTATTTTCTTTTAAACCTTTTGTGCTGACTTAGCTTCAGCTGCCACTGTCTAGTCTTTAAACAGTGTTAATTTTAAAGCCCTATCATTTGTTCCTACAGCATAGTTTAGGAGGTTTTTAATGGGTGACTTTGTACTTGTAGCATAATTTGTCTGTAGACCTGTGCAGTTTTGTGACTGGAGGTTACCTCTGCTTTTTGTATTTTCTGTGTAAAAGTTTACCATTTGTAAGTGTATGGGATCAACCTAGAACTGGGCAGACAACAATTTAAAATACTGAGCCCAGGATGTCACTGAAAAGAAATGTTAGACAATCATCGCATGTTTAAGCTGGTCCTTACTGAAGGACATTGACTTAAAAATAAATAAATAAATAAGTTTTTTTTCCTTCTGTTTCTGTCTCCCATTTCTAATTGACCATGAAAGTGGCTCCAATGGAGAGAAAGATTTTTAAATGAAATCGTTTTATTGTAAACAAAACAGAACTATTACTAAGTGAGGAATAGAATCTTTGGAATTTGTACACACCTCTTCAACACTGAACACAGACTTTGTGCAGTGTTTCCTTGCTGTGTCCCTGGGTCCTTGAAGCACACTGGATCCATTGTTTTTTTGCTTTGGCTTCACTTCCACAGAAATCACAAATGTGAATTTTGTGAGTTGTATTAACCAATACCAAGTTACATTTACAAAACTGTATATGCATTTTGTTAAGGGTTTTTGTTAGAAAATTTCCTAATTCAGTATATTAGGACCTTTCATTATACTTGCTGATATGTTCAGAAAACCATTCCTTTTTAAATTACATGTTATATGGAGGAATTAATGGACTCTCAGATCAAATAAACATGTGAGACTAAATTAAAGTAAAATAGGTTTCATTAAATCTGAAAGACAACTTAATGTTTATAAGCAATTGTCAATAATGAATACCCAAGGAGAATGTGTATGCCATACCTTTCCCTGGGATTTTAGAAAAACCAAATTAAAATCTCCCATATGTGCTTAGAAAAACTAGGTTTGAAAATACTAATTGCAGAAATAAAATCCATTGAGCATATGCTCTGAAATGGATTGTTTAAATAGCTGAAAAGGAACTAATGAATAAAAATAGTTCTAAATTCAGTGAGCTAAATATGCAAATTATTACTAATTTACCGTTTACAATTAGTTCCTTCCTAGAAATCCTACAGATTACAATGTATTATTACGTTTACGTTTTGGTATAATTTAAAGTACCTGCATGTTTTAGCTGTTGTTATAGCTTTTGAAAAGAATTTAAAAGTGATTTTTTTAAAATTTAGAGACACAGTAAAAAAAAAAAATTGTTAGTGTATACTTGAAAAATATAGTAAGATGTGAAAGGCATTACCAGTAGAACAGAATGGTTGTCAAGACGGGACAGCTTGTGAAGTTACAGCCAGCACTGGAAAAGGAGGCTGATAAATGGGTTCAGTTTCCATTGTCTTTTGCTGTTAAAAGTTTTCCTCCTAATTTAGAAATGTGTTTTCCTCTTTATCAGTTCTACAAAGTAAAGGTGGTAGTTAGCAAACAAGTACTAGCTAAAAGTTTTACTATCCAAAGTTCATATGAAGTTATTTCCATGATGGGGAAGAGAAACACCCTGGTCACTAGGGAGGTTCTTTTTATTTTGACGGCTAGAAATGCAATGTGTTACATTTTAAGTTAGGGGTTTTGTTGGTACTCTCTCTGAAGTTCTGTTTTTATGTTTGTGTTCTAGGCTTTTTTGTTCAAGGTTTTCCTAAACTCTTGAGATTTCAAGAACATCATGAAAAAATTCTGAATAAATTTCTGTCCAAACTTAAGCAACACTTGGTAGGTAGATGTGTGACTGATATACAGCCACCTATACTGAGAATAAAGATGCACTAATTAATTAAATTCAGCCTGGGTTCCCTGTTCCTAGTTAGCTCACTGTGTAGTCATAATTTTCAATTGTTTGAAGAACATTGGATGTAAAATTTAGTATTAATAGACTACCATAGTCCTAATTCATAGGTTCAGATTGCTTCTGTGAAGCTGATAAATATTACTAATAAAAACCGTACAAATGTGTAATTCCTACCTTACATTTTAGGCATTAGAAGAAGCTTCCTGATGAAGCACAGGCATGCTTTACTATAAAATGTAATGGCACAATGACGCAGTTCACTGCAAAATATACTAATGACTGTGTCACAGTCCTGTGATGGTGACACGACCCCTGTGATAATTCTTATTAGTTAAATTTGGAGATTCAAAATAAGAATAGGAAAACAGAAAGTATGAAAATATTTGTAATGTGATGTTTATGTGCTTACCTTTGACAACCACCTTACTATTGTTCTTTTGTTTGCTACAATGCAGAAATTATGAGATCTTTGTTTTTCAGGATTCTCAAGAAATCTACACAAGTTTTTATACAATGAAATGGTTTTTTCAGTGTTTTCTTGATCGAGTAAGTACGTTTTATAAACCTCAATTAGGAAAGTACACGCCCTGCCCAGGGTAAGGGAAGCACTAACGGTATATTGCTCTGCTTTGTTCTTTGTCGTAGACTCCCTTCACACTGAACCTCAGGATATGGGACATCTATATCTTTGAAGGAGAGCGAGTTCTTACTGCCATGTCTTACACGATCTTGAAATTACACAGAAGTAAGGAAACATTTTACAAAAATAAGACTTATTTTACTTGGGCTCCCGCTAACTCATGCTATTTTTAGTGGTTTTGAGAACTACTGCTAGTTTTTAAATTTCTCTTGACGATCATCAGGGAATTCCTGATTCTTGGGACTAGACACATATTATATAAGAAGGTCTGGGGTCCTTTCTCCTTTGTCAGTTTCATTTTCACACTTAAACAGTAGGATTTTTCATGTTACTAATAATATTATTTTTGCATTGGTTTCCATTGTGACCCTTGTTCTTCTAGTTGGCCTGAGTCTCAGGTTTGTAATAAGGCAGAGAGAGCAAGAAACCAGGCCTCCTACCTGAGTGGGCTGGAAAAAAATTTTCTGTTACTGTTTCTTTCTCTAAAACAAAATGCATCCAGTTTCAAGCTCTGGATGGGATTTGACTGCCATGGCCTCTGGGACAAGTTCATTAAGTGCCTGTCACTGCATAAATGCAGCAAGATTTTCAAAACAAAAACTAAAGGCATCTTAGTCTTCAGTTGCAGTATCTCAGGGGCTCTGTGGATATGATGTGTTGGGCCTTAAAGTTCAGGAAATGAGAGCTTTTCTATTATTTTCATTTTAACCTTGAGCCTTGTGACTCCTCTTGTATCTCTGTAGAGATGTGGGCCATGGGCAGGCTAGAATATCAATGTTATGTACATGCATATTTGTGTGTACCCCACTCTCTTACATCATTCTTGAATGATGTTTGGCCTTCTGACTAAGTCATAAACCAGTTGAGAGCGTGGAGTCAAGTGTGTAGATTATATCCTTACTGTTCCTGGCCATACTCAATGCTTTCATTGAGATTACTTGGTCACTGACTTGAACACTGAACACATCAGTGCCACATTAACCACACTTCACCTATGAGGAGACCTCACTGTCTGTGCTTTTCCAGGAAAGCTGTCAGAAATGATGTAGTTATGGCCCAGCATGCGAGCCAATCCTAAAGCAAGCATTGGCAACACATTTCCCTCCCAGAGTCCGTTTGTGTCATTACTGGATGAAAGCCCTTTCTCTTTCTTCTTCTCTCCTTCTCTCTTCTTTCTTTATGTTATTACTCTTGTTAGATGTTATAAATAGATCAAAATATGCTTTAAAGTATATCTTAATTAAACTGAAAAAATGGAAGCATAATGTTCTATTTCTTTATAACTCTCATTTCCCTCATAAATCATTTTACTTGGTATGACTCTTTATCTTTTGTAAATAAACTCTGAGCATAGCAATTACTTTACTTGCCAGTGTATCATTAGACTGTTCAGGAAGCAAAGCTTACATCTTCAGTGAGTTTCCTGTACCACCATCTGAAGAAGTAAATGTTGAGGAACAGGGGCCACTGAGAGATGTTGCTCTCAGGCTACCAAGTTTTACTAGATGGCAGGATAAATTTTAGAGATGTACTATGTGGATTAGTGAGCACAGTTAGTAGTTATGTATAACATACTGAAAGATACTAAGAAAGTAGATTTTAAATGATTTTCTCACAAAAGTAAGTGCGATTGGATTGGATTTAATAATCACATTGGTTTAATCATTCCACAGTATTGAGACTATATTAAAACACTGTGTAGTGTGCCAGAAGGTTTTACAGTATGTCACTTGCTAGGAAAAAAAAAAAAAAAAAAGATAACAAAACAGAAGAATAGTATGTCTGGGTACCTTAACAACTGACCCTAGTCAGAGACAGTCTCTTCTTTTTATTTCCTCCTGATTGCTTAAAACTAGTGTTGCTAGAGATTCATCACATAGTGGTTTTAAATGGAAAAAATAAAAAATAAAAAACAATGTAAATGCACATGATTGGACTCAAATGAACAATAATACATACTGCTCAGTTAATATCACTAGTAATAATAGTTGAGAGAGAGAGCATTTGCATCCTTTTGAACAATTCAGGAAATATAAGTAGCTCAGACAGTGTACCTTCTATTGTGAGTTGATGCCCACACATATAGATGAACATAACACATCTACTTGTAAGGTAACACTGTGTTAGTTAAAGAAGACTTGTCAGTCTGAGTTAAAGTTCCAGCCAATAAATGAGATAAATAAGCATTTATTGACTTCCTAGGAGCTCTTGTTGTAGGTAAGTGTTAATGCCCAGACACAGTTACTTTTAAACTAGTGAGGAAATACTTGAGATCGGGTACAGCTTTCTGTATTTCCTCCTAATAAGATCAGCCTGCTTTTTCTAATGTCAAAATACTATCCTGCTGGGTTTTAATGGTGCTCACAGTGCCAAATGTAAGTTGTGTGTATATCCTTTTAATACTCTCTTTTTAAAATTTTTTTAAATTATAAATTTAAAATTTTTTTAAATTATAAATTTAAATTTGAAACAAGCTTGTTTTACATGTCAATCCCAGTTCCCTCTCCCTCCCCTCCTCCCCTGCCCCACCCCCAACTCCATATCCCATCCCCACCCTCAGGGAGGGTGAGGCCTTCCATAGGGGTTCTTCAAAGTTTGTCATTTCATTTGGAGCTGGGCCTAGGCTTTACCCCATGTGTCTAGGCTGAGAGAGTATCCCTCAGTGTGGAAAGGGCTCCCAAAGTCCATTTGTATACTAGGGATAAATACTGATGCACTACCAGGGGCGCATAGGTTACTCAGGCCTTCTAATTGACACCCATATTCAGGGGGTCTGGGTTGGTTCTATGCTGGTTTCCCAGCTATCAGTCTAGGGTCCATGTTAATACTTTCTTTTAAAACTCACTACACTCAAATAGAGTGTGTGTGTGTGTGTGTGTGTGTGTGTGTGTGTGTGTGTGTGTATATATATATATATATATATATATATATATATATATATTTCCACCTAAATAGAACTGTTGACTGGCATTTGCATTCTCTCATCCTTTCCTAGAACATCTAATGAAATTGTCTATGGAAGAACTTGTAGAATTTCTTCAGGAGACTCTCGCCAAGAACTTTTTCTTCGAGGATGATTTTGTAATAGAGCAACTTCAGGTTTCTATGTCAGAACTAAAACGGGCAAAATTAGATCTTCCAGAACCTGGTAAGAAATGCCCTGGCATCCTACATCAAATTCTAGGATCAGAGGGCATGACACAGTTAACACTGACCTTTTTTGTTAAGATGTAAGCATTATACTTGGTGAGAACATATTATCAACTGGTATCTTACTGGCTGCTTGTGGCTTTTCTTTCTTTAAAAAAAAAAAAAAAGTGAAAGTTGCATGTTTATACAATGTGTTTTGATCATATCCATCCATCATTACCTCTTTCCAGCTCCTTCAAGTGCCCCAACTCCTTAACTCCTTTCCAACTGTGTCTTTTTTAAAAAGTAGTTGTCATAAATTACATCCTGAGTTCAATTATTGTTGCCTAGTTTTACCAGTGTGTTGGCCATCCTTGGGAGGTGGGGGCAACCTATCAGCATGCCATATTCTCAAAGGAGAGCAACTCCTCTTCTTTAGTAGCCACCAACTGCCAGTAATCCTCTGCCAAGGGTGCATCTGTATTGAAATTTTGATTATAAAAGTTATCTTCTCTGACTGAAGTTAAAAACAACACAGATCTGTGGTATAAACATAAATATTTAAAAGGCAATTAGACAACATGATCATTTAAATAATAAGTTTGCTTTTAGGGCCTATAACCTTAGTAGTCATGGGCTTCTGACCAGATGTCTAGAACCATGCATGAAATCCCCCCTGTGGAGGAGGCCTCATACCCAACCAGAAAGTGATTGGTTACTTCTGTACCTGTCAGGACATGCATCAAGCACATTTTGCCAGGCAGGCCAGCATTGTAGCATGCAGGGTCTAGCACTGGATGAGACCATCTTTGTCTTTCTCCCCCGATAGGCAGCATAGCACCTTCTGGTATTTTGTAAGCTATCTAAAAGGGGGATAATTTCCTGTTAATCAAGGTTGATTTCTCTATGTCCTGAGACTGAATTATCTTCAGCAATAGGGTCTTACCATCTAGTTATGGCGATCAACCAAGAGGAATGGTGATAGCCTGTGTTGCTGTGGGTAGTTCTAGGACTTTGCTGACCAGTAACTCACAGGGCGGCGTTTCATGCCTGTCACTGAGATTTTCATTTAATAACCACATCTTCTGGCTTTTCTTTCTCTTTTTAGGAAAAAGCATGTAAACATATTGATTTAAATATACCTCTGTTCAAATTGAAATTTAGAAATTTGATTGACAGATCATAACCCATTTGAAGAGCCATAACAACAAATGCTTTTTACACTAATTGTCTTGTTTGGGAAACTGAGTACAGTGGTAGACCGAGTAATGCCCTTTTGTAAATGAGGAAACTGATGCTTACCTATGAAGCGCCAGAACCACCGAATGCATCACCAAGACTGAGTGCAGCCATTTCCAATTCTAATGCAGGCCTCTATGTAGAGTGTTACGATAATGCATTTACATACTTACCACAAAACATTTTATAGTACCTACCAGTAGCTTTTCTCCTGGGAACTTTGCGGTAGATTGGAAAACTGAAAAGAAAGGTGTTTTTCTTACTTTGGGAGAACAGATAGGAGAGTTAGGATGTACAAATGTAGTGAATGTAAAAGGGACACTTACAGAGGTAGGCATGAGATCCACGGGAGACATCAAAAAGCTAGTGAAGAATGAGAGGGAAAACAAAACCTACCAAGGTGAGAGTAGCAGCATCTGCCTTAAGTTCTGACTACATGCTACATGACAGGGTTAATTTCTCTGTTCTGAAAGGAGTTACTTTGCCATCTTCCTTTTTTCAGTGTTGTTATAATAGACAATGTGATAAGGGGCCAGGAAAGTGGAAAATGTGGATAATAGATGAAAAATAGCTTCAGTTATTCATGCTATTTGGCATTTGGCATTTTCTGATCACATGCCCTGTTGGATGTTCTTGAAGAAAGGAAGCAGACTAACATTCAGGAAGAGTTGTTTCCCCTCAGGAAGACCAAGCTGCTATGCTTTGATTTAACTGAGGGGTTTAATCAGCACTTGAGTCCTGGGGTCATTAGAATTGACAAGAAAACACCTCCTCACAGTGATAATTGAGTTGAGCATAGGCCTTGGGAAACTGTGGCCTTTGCTAAGTGAGGTCAGCCCTCCCTGTTCAGTATAATGATGCCTATTTTCCACTAATTTTCCCCTGTAGCAGGAAATGCACTTAGAGCAGCAATTACTATACTCTCCCTATAGTAACATTTGTTTTAAATTGTCTTGCCTACATTAAAGAAGAGTTTAAGGCACTTTTTAATATGAGATACATACAAAGAAAAGCATATGCTGTAGAACTGTTTAAGATCCTCACAAGTACATGGTGAGGTAAAGTTTGAATCTGTGTAGTAGATTGTGATGATAATTGTTTAGCACCTAATTAACAACTAATGTTTTTCAAAATGTTACTATGTGTCACATATGTGGTACTTTCTCATTTACTTCCTATAAAAGTAACTGTAGAGTTGTGCTCTTAATTTTATAGGAGTAGCAATTGTAAAATATTTTCTAAATACTATGTAAAATAGTTTCACTAGGAAGATGAGGAGACAGTGGCTGGGAGATAAAAGGAAATGGGTGGGTAACTAGAACCAGAAACACTGTAACAGTATTTATTTTCAGAATGTTTCTGTCCCATTGTCTTCCTCTCTAAGTTGTGGACTACATATGGAACAGATGTGTTGTGAAATGAAATTGTGTCAAGATGCTTCCACTTCATACCCATCCTTTGAACTTTCTATGTGTGTGGGTGTTTTGCCTGCCTGTACACCTGTGTAACTCATGCTCAGAGGGACCAGGAGTGCACTGGATCCTCTGGAACTAGAGTTGCAGACACTTGTGAGCTGCCAAATGGGTGCTGGTAGTCAGACAATGGTGCACTGCCAGAGCACCCAGTATTTTTGGCTATTGAGCCATCTTTCCATCCCCATAGCCATCCTTTTAAAAGTATAATGAATGATGCTCCTTTTGGTTCCTTACATAGTTGTATGCTTGCCAAGAGTATATGGCAGGATCTTACAAAACCTGCTGTTGTGAAATCTTTAATATTTTTAGTGTTGGGGTAGAGGATCCCATGCTTGTTTTTGATTTCCATCCTTGAGTTCTAAGTCTAGTATCCTCCTTATGTATTTATCTCATCATCTGTGAGCGTCTCTGTTTACCTATGTGCATTGTCTGTAGGTGTGCACATAATAGCTTCCCTATCTGCTCTCCGCAAGCCCTCTGTAAGGATACAGGCTCCTGGCAGTTAAGGATGTCATTGGCATACTGTATGTTACAAATTTCTTTTTAGATACTTAAATCTTTCTAGTGGGTACCAATTTGTCTTATTAAGACTTTTTAATATTTTATTTAAAATAACATTTTTTTTCATTTATTTTATATACTGACTGGTGTGTATTCCCGCCCCCCCCCCCAATCTATACCCCTCTCCTTCTACTCATTCTCAGTCTCCATGCAGAAAAGGCTAGGCCTCTCCTGGGCTTGAACAAAGTATGGCACAGTCTGATTAAGTCTTAGCTCATCTAGGAATTACTTTGGTTTATTGGATAATATACTTCCCTTTGCTTGATTTCCAAATAGTCACATGGATTAATACCATGTAAGACATTATAACTTGCTGTTTTGTTCTATTGGTCTCTACTTTTACAGTTACAAATATGTATAATATCTCTTAGGATCAATTTTCCCTCACTGTTATCTTATTAAATTGCCAAAAAGGAATCACCCAATGTTTTTAGATTTGCATTTAATTTAAAGATTGATTGTTTTGGGGAGGGGGAAAAATCCAGTTTTGAAAATTGGATTCTACTTAAGAAAAGCTTTTTACCTTTGGTTGTACTACTTTAATGAACTACTTTAGTCATACCATTTAATGAACCGTGGGAGAGTTTCTTTCCTTTCTAAGGCTGTTGCATACTTCTTGTGTACATACTCAAGCCTCCCCATCTCCTCTTGCCCAAAAGACAACTGGCCACCAGTGTCAAGGTATGTTGCAGACTTGACAACTCACCAAAGCTGTGGCTGTTATTAAGTGGTGAGAGGAAAACATAGACAGAGGTCAGGCTATGTTCCCCATTCTCTTGGGAGCAATGCCAGCTTTTCAATTGCTAATTTTTTTTTTTAAAAAAAAATTAGGTTATATTTACTTAATTCTATGTGGTTTGGTGGGTTGGCACACAGGTACAATTCAGAAAAGAATTTTTGGAAGTTGGTTCTCAACTCCTACCATGTATGGCCTGGGCTCAGCCTCAGGCCATACAGCTTTACCCACTGAGCAATCTCACCAGCCCCTCTCCATTGCTATTATAAGTTGAATCTATTTTGTAGTTATCAGCAATCCTCTCTCACTTCAGCCTCTCTAATAGTGGGAATGAACTACCATGCCCTGTTAGGAGCAGTTTTCTCCCTGCCGGTCTGGGCTCACTGCCTTGCCAGCCCCATTTAGCACACAGAGACTCTATAGTAGATATAATGTTGTTGGCCAGTTACTAGTTTCTTATCGGCCATCTCTGTCTAAATATTAACCCACTCCTATTAATCTAAGTACTTCCACGTGGTCTTATCTTACCGGAGAGAGGGGCTGGCGTTCTACTCTCTCTGTCTTCCATCTTGAATCTCCTCCCTACTCCTCCTCCTCTCTCCTCCTTGTCTCCTAGTCCCACCTATCTTGCTTTCCTATTGGCCAAACAGTGCTTTATTCATTAACCAATAAGAGAAACATATTTCCAGAATGACATCTCCCATCAATGCCCAGCTTGTTTTGATTTCAGTGCTGTTTTTATATTCACTATGTTTGATTGACTCTTAGAGGCTTTCTAAGACTTTAGATATATTATTATATCTTCAACAACTAATCCTTCCTTGTTCCTCTTCCTTTATGAAACTCAAACTGACTTTTCCAAGTTAAGAAAATATCCAGCTATTTCCAGACTGACCACTGTTAATGTTTTTGTACATTCATTTTATCTGTATGTTTTAGTTACTTTTGAACAGTTTTGGAAACTGACTTTTCAAACATATACTCAGGTAGGGAAATTTATAGTGACCATCCCACCACAAGCATGCCCATTACAGTTTGTTAAATTTATGAACAATTTTAAAATGAAAGTAAAGGCATCAAGATACATCACATAAAAACTGCAGTCATTATGTTCACGAAGCCAGGGTATTCTTTTAGCTTAACTATGCCACCATGTCCATGTTCACAAGAGTAACAGTGTCTGTTAAACCAGGGCTGCTGACTCTGTTGGCTTCCCACCTTACTAAGCTAAAAAAGTGATGAGTGGCGGCCAGACTCTTGTAGGGAAGGCCAGTGCTTCAGGAGAAAACCAAAGCTTTTAGTTGATGTAGACTAGTCTTTCCTCACTACTTGTTTTCCCCTTCATCTTTCCTCGCCTTCCAGTACTTTGGGACAGCCTCACGGTAAAGTTTGAGTTTCCTGTGAGTGTCTTTTCCCAGTGTTCACATTTGCATTATCAGCTCAGCTTGTCCTAACAACCTTGTAATGGAGTATTTATTGATACATTTTGTTTTGCGTTTATTGTATTTCTCTGTCTTTAAAAAACAATTTTTTTCCTGTGTATGGCTTATTTAGACTTTTACAATTAACATTTCCTTATTAAAATTCAGATTATGAAAACTAGGGATTTTGGGGTTGTTGTTTCATTTAAAGAAGTTAGCATAACTTTGTTCAAGCCCTAACACTATGAAACAGAACAACCAATAAAATAACTTGGAACCCTAGTCCTCCCCAAGTCTGTGCAAGATCTTGAGTTTCCTGAATGTACAGTGCTCAGTGTCTGCATTTAAAGTCAAAAATTCAAATCAGTAACTCATTTACATATGTTAAATTAGAACAAAAAGGCCAACTTTAGTCAGATAAAAGTGCTAGATTCTTTAGTAAAAATGCAGAATTGATCAGGTGCTTGATACTTTTAAACTTCTCTGTGCTTAAGTCTGGATCTTCAGGAGTTGAAAGATGTTGATAAATTTTGGCCTGGGCATAATTGCCATACATGCTAGGATTCTTGAGCTCTTAGCAGTGACCCTAACTGAGCCTTCTCCTGCTTGTTGGTTTGCTGTGCCCAGGTTGGTGCCCTTTGGATGGTTTTGCAAGCAGTCTGGATGCCTTCGAGCTGCACACCACCCCAGTCTTGTCAGGAAAGCCCAAGTCTTCCCAGCATTTCTTTGCTGTTTACTTCTGGCCTTTCCTTCTTGAGGTCTTTCAACCTGATAGAAATTTTTATTATTTCTTATTTGGAAGAACTGTGAATAATTTTCATTGTCTTTGCACATCATTATTACTAATTATAGTTTATAGACAGGGAAACTTGGATTCAAGGATAAATAACTGTCCACAATCATCCAGCTGTTAACGATAGGCATTTTGGTAGTTCAGAGTGATTCTAGAGCAGTGCCATTTATAAAAGCAGATTCTACTGCTGTGCCCAGAGATGGCCAGAGTATAGTGGGAGGTGCACTTTAATATCAGTTTGCCTTTGTATGTACATGTATGCTTCTCCAACATTTAGTTCTCTGAATACATCTGACTAAGCTTTCAGGTTTCACGTGGGACTTAGGCATTATTAGTTACCTAAAGCCTTCTCCGCCTGCCCACAGGATCCCAAAACACTGGAATTGATGCCTGAACCAAATGTCTTCTTGCTTTTGGTGTTTGAGCACTCACATTAGCATGAGTGTCCCTTGGTTGCAGTGACCACATTTCAGCATGAAGCAGACAGCCTTTTGAAGTTCTAGTCCTTTTTGACACAGTAGAATCTGTTTACCAAAAGTTAGCACAGAACAAATTGGGAAGGTAAGGTGGGGGGGGAGGGGTGAGCCATTCTGTATCAGTCAGTTTAAAGTAGGAGGGTCACCATGAGGAGCTTAGGAGCACTCACATCTCTCACTGGGTTCACTGCCTCCCTGTAGTAGTGTGTGGTGTCCACTGGGTGGTGACAGAGACTTGAGTAAGACCAGGAATGGACAGGCCTGAGAAGACTTCTTAGAGAAGTTAGAGTAGAAAAGACAACAATGCTAAACAAACAAAGGAAACCAAAAAAGGAATAAACTTTGGTTTTGTCCTAAAATGTATTAAGTTACATTTCCTGTGGATGGGGAGAGAAGATTGTTAGCTTTTACTCTACTGAACATCGGTGAAGTGCTGTTAATATGATGGCCTCACACAAACCTCTTCTAGGACATGGCCAGAGTTTACCTCCTGTATTTTCAGGAAGAAGGAGAAAGTAAGTATTTGCCATGAAGCTGAGCAGAAACATCAGTAGAGGGAGCTAAGCCATTAGTCTGTTATTGAGAAGAGTCCTAGATTGAAAGCATGGGACTGACTCAAAATGCTATATACAAGGCATCTGTCTGCTTTTATATCAGTTGTGCTTGAGTCTTCTGTGCACAGTTGCTTCAGAGTAATGGGGATGTAGACACCAGTTTCACCAAGACGTACGTGTGTGTGTGTGTGTGTGTGTGTGTGTGTGTGTGTGTGTGTGTGTGTGTTAAGGAGGCTGCTCACAAATTTGCTTAAATCTACTTTTATGATAGAGAACACTTATTAGAACACAATCACATAACTGATAGTGACATTTGTTGCTTTTGTGGGTTCCACACAGTATTTCCTTGGCCAAGTAAAAGTTAAATACTTAATCCACACCCCCTCCCCAATCAACTTTACAAAAATCATTAGGTTTTTCCTCTTAATTTCATAGTTACAGAGGTCAAATTGCTTGGCAGGAAGACTGGATTTGGTCTGGCTGTTGAAAATGAGAGGCCTTTGAGACATCGTTTAGAACCCGGTTCTATGAGGGGAGCCCTGCTCATAGGTTCCCTGGGGCCACCTCCATCTCTTGCTTCATGAAGCTCCGGTTTCCTTCATCTCTGGTCCTTTCCACTCTACCTACGTACACTCATTCCCTTCCTTCTTTGATCTTCTTTCCATACTTGACTTTTCCTCCTCCACAGGTGCTTTTGCACAGATCATCACTGGGATGGAAAGAACACACATGCATTGATTATAGTGGCACTGCTGAAATTCATGGGACTAACGTGATTGTAGTGGAACCCAACAGTCAGTCAGAAAGTGTCTACTGATGCCACTGTCATAGGCTATGATAGTCTGAACCAGAGTGGCCCCTAGGCTCACATATCTGAATGCTTGGTCTCTGTTAATGGAACAGTTTGGTAAGGTTTAGGAGTTGTGGCCTTATTGGAGGAAATCTGTCACTCGGAGTTGGCTTTCAGGTTTCAAAATCCCAGTCACTGTCTTCTCTGCCTGCTGCCTGGGATCAGAATGTAAAGCTCTCAGTTACTGCTCCAGCGTCATGCCTGTCTGCTTCCCACCATGCTGATCTTGGTCTAATCCTCGAAAACTGTCATCAAGCCCCCAATTAAATGCCCTCTTTATAAGAGTTGCCTTGGCCATGTGTGTCTGCACAGTGGTAGAACAGTACTAAGACACGAGATGTGCCGTAGGTATCCATTAATCTCTTCCCCGTGCATAGCAGAAAGTGGGAATGAGTGCTCGTTGTTTGGAGCTAAGCACCAGAAGCATTGCCTCCCTCACTGTGGAGCACTGGCCTAGCTTGCTTCACTGCTTTTACAGGTAGAGGAATTGATTTCTAAGCACTTGGATCTGAGGAGGCACTTTTCTTATATTCCTGTCTAAGGCCTCCTCATTGAAAAGCTTGACGGGAACAAAGAAACCATTTCCTCTAAATGCTTCTGTGCATTTACTGTATTGGCCATTGGCTTTTACACACAGGTACCTAATGAGGGCTTGTCACTTGAGGGTTAATTAGATACTGTATAAGACTCTACTTCCTTAACTATGTGAACTGTGGATGTTGTAATCAGAGCTTGCGGCCTGTCAGTATGGACGTTGCCATTGCTCTGATTCACACTCTTCTACTGATGCAGATATTCTGAAGGGTTACAGAAAGAGAAGCCACTGGGATGCTGAAAATGTGCTGTAGGTTGCTGTGAGGAGCTTTTCTTGAATATTTTAAAAACACAGACATCGTGCCCCAGTGTTCATTTTGGTCACTTATCCATTATTCAATGAATGAAATATATGAAAAATACTGAAAATTTCCTTTGATTCTTAAAATTATTTTGTTTTAGATTTTTTTTAACTTACCATTTTATAATATACTTTAACAAACCAGAAGTGAAGGAAGATGGTGGGGAAGAAACTGGATGAAGACGAGAATATATGAGAAAACACACAGTGTTTTCCTGTATAGTTGTTTTGCCTACATGTATGTATGTTTACCACATATATGCAATGCCCACAGAGACCAAAGAGGGCACTGTAGTCCCTGGAATTGCAGTTGCAAAGGTTGTAAGCTGTCATGTGGGTACTGAGAATTGAACCTGGGTCCTCTAAGAACAGCCAGTGAGTGCTCTTAACTGCTGAACCATCTCTCCAGCTGTCCTTCGATTCTTATAAAATCTGTAGGTTTATATATTGGGCTGAGAGATGGCCCAGCTGCTGAAGGCTGGACTCACACCAAATGTCAGATGCATATAGTATTAGTCAGTTTTCCTTAGACATATTTCTGTACTTAAATAAAATGTGAGCTGAAAACATTTCTTATTTTTTTTACCCTAACAAATAAACTTTCCTGTGACTGTTGAAGTTCCCACCTCTGTCTTGTCTCTTACTCTCCAGTTTAAACATTTCTTGACCTGGGAAATGCAGACCTTTTGCCCATAGCTCCATATTTTACTGTGCATCTGTTTTTTTCTTTACTCAAAGGCTTTCAGAATAAATGTGATGTCTGTACCTAAATGTGGACGCTGTGTGTTTTCTCATATACTCTCATCTTTATCCAGTTTCTTCCCCACCGTCTTCCTTCACTTCTGGTTTGTTAACGTTCTTCCTTGGGTCTTTGCTAAATGCTCTAGCTGTCTCTTTACCTTTCTTCTGTATCTTACAGTGGAACCTTAGCCAGTGAATCAGTGTTGAGGAAGAAAATCTAAGAAGCATAGGATATTTACATCTGACTGGTGTGTAGGCAATATTCCATTTAGATTTTGCTTCCGTGTTTTTTGGAATAAATAAATAAATAAATAAATAAAATTGGCATGAGAAATATAAGAGGTCACCTTCATAGATGGAATGGATGGAGCAGGGGTTCTGAAACTCACATTTGATGAGGACAACTGAGGTCACCTGTGGTCATCAGTCACCCTTATAGAATTGTGAAAGTATGGAGATGAGAAAACTCTAGTTTTCAACATTTTGGAAGTAATAAAGCCAGATGATTGAATCCCAGACCAGTAAACATAGCATCTACATAAGGAAAGAAGCAATGAGTGGATGATTTGGAAGTGGGCATTTGACCATGTAGAAAGCAAAGTATATGGTTGCTAATTCCAGCTCCATTGAGACTGCCTTATCTAGTAGTCGGAAAAATACTGTTAACATAATGTATAGAGTAAAGCATTTGACAGGGTCTTTAGAATATTTAGGATTATGCTAAAAATGTGGCCTGCAAGTCTTACACCAAACTATGTGTCCTTATTTAATGGCCTATTGGAAAACATTATTGTGCAATTACTACATGTTCACAGCAGACGTTTATGGCAGCTAAGGAAAAATAATAACCCTTAGTCTGAGATCACTTCTGTTATGTTAACCAGCGCCAACTAGTGCTTATTCCTTGCCTTCATGCCTCAGAAGCAGACTTAGAACTATATAGAATTTTTAATAAGTGGGATATTCTCTGTATGCTGTTGGTAACTCACTTCAATTCTGGTTTGTGTTAAAAATAGTAGCATAGCAGTAGACTTATAGATTTATGTTACTTATCTTTTTCCATCATATTTTATTTGTTAATTTAAAAACCTTCCAACTAAGCATATAGGTACTTTTTCTAGCACATTGCGGTTGTGAGTGTTCTTCTAACAATCAGTACCATAGTCTCCCTGCTTTTCAGCAGCTGTGTGCACATCAGGGTCCTACTCAGTCCTCACCTGTAAAGGGGTTTCAATGATTGGCTGGTGCTTCATCTGATAGAATATTAACTGTTCTTGAACTGTCCTACTCTTCTGGAATTGCCAGAGTTGGGGCTAGAGCGAAGTTGTAAGTAGGGCAGGTCTTTGTGTCATCTTGATAATCAGTGCGTGTTCTAGTTGCTTCCCTTGGCAGAGAAGTTTTCTGGGACTAACTGAACTAATTTAAAAATAAAAGCTCTTTGTTGGGGTGGTATATGGATTTGTTTTATTACTTGGTCTTTAAGCCAAGAATGATCTGCCCTCAGCTGGCATTTAACTCAGCCTTTTCAAGTTTGTGTTACCACTTGCAATAATTTTGTAAATATTATGAAATAGCTTAGTCATAGAAGAGACACATGGGAATGCTGTTTATGTCGGGGTTGCTGAGTGGTGTGCTGTTCTGTCTTTGAAGCAGCAGACACCCTTCACTCTGCTAATTGCCTCCCATCTCACATCTTACCAACTCAGTAGGCACATTCAAGTGTCCGAAGCAACCCATCTCACTGGTCCGTTGCAGCAGAGCATAAGGGGAGAGTGAAGATGCTGAGCCAGCTTTGCCTTTGACTCTGGATATGCCACTTGGCAGCCATGAACACTTGAGCAGATTCTTCTCTGTTTCAGTTTTCCCACATAAAGAGATAATGAAATTTTGCGCCTGTTAATGCTGTATGCACAGCGTTTTGAATGGTGACTGACATGTGGTAATTACTTACCGAATGTTAGCAATTGTGACTATCATTGTTGTCATTTACTATTACCACAATCTAAATCTAAACCACCATTTAAAATAACTTCTTCATATACCTCAGATTATAGAACTGATCTGCTGAAAAGTCTCTAGAAATCTCCAGTTAACTCAGAACAAAACCGAAAGTCCTGGTGTTGTGACCTAGTCAGTTTCCTGGCCTCCTGGGGCCTTTGTTCAGAGAGAGAGGGTCTTGCTCTTTCTGGCACTCTGCTCTGCTCTGCACCCTCCCACTCCCACGTTTTACATGGTTGGGTCTGGTTGGAAAGTGGCTGATGGGATCCAGGGGCCTTGTACATGCTAAGCAGTGCTCTGTCATATCTGTTTATTGTCTGTATCTTGTGGGTTTCAAGGCTTGAACTTGAGTCCTTTGGCTTGTCAGCCTTTGCCCTCCGAGCCATTTCCTAGACTCTGCATGGTTCTGATGCTGGCAGTATATTTAAAGGGTGATGGTATTTGTTCTCCCCCTCTAAACACAGAATTGTATTTTTCTTAAAATATCCTACAGAAGTGGATGTATAACTGTTTTGTACCAATTAAAACTCTCTATACAGAAGCACATGGTATGAGAATGCTAAGAGTAATAAACATGGTATCCCTTCCCCCACCCCCATGTGAAAATATCACCTCTCCATGTCCACGGCATCCCCACGCAGGTCATAATAAGTATCAGTTAGATGTATCATTAAAGTGAATATTTGAAGAAAGCAAAGCCGTCTTTTCCTTTTTTTGGGGGGGGGGGTTTCTGTGAAACAGTTCTAGCTGTCCTAGAACTCACTCTGTAGACCAGGCTGACCTCAAAGTCACAGAGATCCATCTGCCTATACCACCCAAGTATTGGGATTAAAGGTGTGTGTGTGACCTCTGCCTGGCAAAGCCTTATTTTCAAGTGACAAAAAAAAAAAAAAAAAAAAAAAAAAACCTGTTTTGTATTAATGAATAAAATATTTTGAAGTTCTTGCAAATGTCATTTTTTTCACAGTAATTTATATCAGTTTCATGGTAATCTGGCAGTGTTGTAATAGAGCATTTAAAACTACTTCTTGCTAACTAGCCATTTTATTGCATCTTCCTTCAGTTCCTTACAATTCTGTGTTAATTATTTAAGATATAAAACTAAAATGGGCTGAAAAGATAGCTCTGTGGTTAAGTACACTGCTTTAGAAGACCCAACGTCAATTCCCAGTGCTCACAACCATTTGTAACTCCACTTCTAGAGGATTTGTTATTCTCTTCAGGGTTCCAGGCACCAGCCATGCAAGTGGTGCACATGCACACATTCAGGCAAAACACACACAATTTTTTTAATTAATGTGGTTTTTATTCTTTCTAAATTTCTTTTCTTTACTTTTTTAAGTAGGGTATTCTTAGTTTGTTTTCAATTGGAGAATATATTTCTTTTAAACAGTAAGTTATACTGTGAAAAACACCCAAGATAATAATAATTTGGGGAGAACTTGGGGACCTCAGTAAGTTATCAAGTGACTTTCAGATTTCAACTTTGGCAGATCTGCTTGAAACTGAAAGTGACTTTACTGATTTCAAAACCACTTTAGTTGAGATGGATTAAAATGAAAGTAACATACTGTTAAGACTCAAGCACTGACCCATTCTGTTAGGAATGAGAGCGTTAGGTTTGTGTGTAGAAAGTGTGTGGCAGTGTGTCTTAAGAAAACAGAAGAATTAGATGTCAGGCAGTTGTATGAACCTTGCTGGTGAGGCAACAGGCTGCCTCCACTTGCACAGTACTTAACTAGATTTTAAAGGTAGCAATGTCTTAGTGCCATTTTCTCTAAAAATGGCTTCCTGTTAATCACCAAATGTTGCAGTATGAAAGTACATGTTTCCACATACACAAGGCAATCTGCAGTTGTTAATAATGTGTCTCTTAGACTAGCTACTCATCATTCCTATATTTGTTTTACTTATACATTTATCTTTCTTTTAGGTAAGGAGGATGAATATCCAAAGAAACCTTTGGGACAGCTTCCTCCTGAGTGTAATCCTGCTTGTATTAATCAGTTGAGTAACGGACAAAGAAGTGTTGGCAGGCCCAGCCCCCAAATAAGCAGCAGAAGAGAAAATGGATCACCCCAGAAGAAACATGAACATTCCCCCGCCCACCATAGCAGAACTGGTACCCCAGAAAGAGCTGGGCAACCAAGACGCAAGTCAGTGGATGAGGATAGTAAAAATCTGAAGCATGAGGCAGATTTTCAGAGAAAACCTTTGTCAGGTCCACAGGACAGTTCTAGGCACTATAACCATGCAGCTGCTAACCAAAATAGCAATGCAGTTTCAAACATCAGAAAGGAATTTATGCCCAAATGGAGAAAACCGTCAGATGCCTCAGCAATTGAAAGAACTGCTAAATATGCCATTGAAGGCAAAAGTCACTCACTGTACCCCACTCCTGCAGTTGCCATCCCAAGTTCTGCTGAGACCCGAATGTCCAACTCAAGGCAGAAGATGAAGGTTTTTGATGGCAGTGATGGGAAGCGGGGCTCTAACGCTTCACAGTATGACAATGTGCCTGGAAGCGAAAATGAAATTGGGGCATCTGTGGAAGAGGCACCAGAACGGACACACCCTCACAGTCCAAGGAAGCACGCTGAGCCAAGTTCCAGCCCATCAAAAGTACCCAACAAGTTCACTTTTAAAGTGCAGCCTCCCAGCCATGTAAGATACCCATCCCAGTTAGAAGGAGAGGATCACAGGGCTGCATATCCACCCTCCTACAGCAATCCCCCTGTTTACTATGGAAATTCTCCAAAACACATCCCTGTTGCCCACAGCAGCTTTGTGTCCCCACAGATCAGCCCTGGGACTCAAATTAATCCTTCCAGGAGACCATATGGTTCTTCTCTTTCAGTTGATATTTCTCCAGAGAAACCTTACAGCCGCCCAATGCCTGTTGTTCTGCCATCTAGTCAAATTGAAGTTCTTCCCATTGACATTGGTGCCGGGGGATATGCTGGCAGTTCAGGATCACCAAAGAATGGAAAGTTCATCCTTCCTCCAGTGGATTATTTACCAGAGAGCAGAAAATGGTCAGAAGTTAGTTATTCATACAGGCCTGAGATGCATGGACAATCATGGACTCGAGATGCTAGCCGTAGCCACTTCAGCAATCTATCAAAATATGCACCCTTTCAACATGTACCTTTTCAGGACCATGGCCTTCCAGAAGTATCTGTTGACAGTCCAGTGAGGTATAAAACTTCACCGGCTGTGGAAGATGCCAGTCCTCCTGGGTATCAGTATACAGGCCCCTCACCTCCAGCACATCACTACAGAAACAGAGAGGGACTTTCTATTCAGGAATCAGTATTGCTGTGAGAGCTGGGCTGTATTCATTGAAGACAAAATGATAGAATCCCTATGATAACCACATTGCTATGTTTATAATTGCCAAAGCAGTATTTTATACTATTGTAAACAACTCATGCGGTTCCAGTGTGTGTCAGTAAAAGAGTGTGGAAATGCTTCATCCCCATGTAGATGCTGCTGAAGATGAGTGTTCAGTTGCATCGTCACCGAAACTAATAGGAGAATAACCTGGAAACATAGCAATAGCATTTAGGGATGCACACACAGTGAGGTTCTTCATGTTGTTTCGTTCGAATCTTTCCTTCAGACCTGGATGTTTTCACTTTGTGATACATTCTCTCCTGACTTCTGTTAGACAGCACTGAGACACCATAGAGGCGCATGCTCTGAAGGCTGTCCCTCGTTCTTCAATAGACATGACAAGCACCTGTGCACACAGATGTAGATCACAGAACTTAGAAATGCTTTTTAAAACTACCTTTAATCTAGATCCATGAAATAACCATGTTGTTTTTTTCCTCCCGCCTTACTTTTCTGCCCTCTCTGCCCATCATACTTTAACCTAGGTTAAACTGAAACTGACTTAAAAAAATTCATCCTGACTTTATAAACCCTACATCTCACAGAATGTCATTCTCCTTCAGTTACTGCCATTTTATCTCTACCTGAAAATTAAAGACACTGGGGAGAAAGGATGACCACTTAATGGTGCTTAAAATATGGGTCAGTTAACTTGAGTGTGTGGCTGTGACGCGGTACTTGCTGTGTCTACCTCCAGCTGCCTCAGTGCCCTGTGCCCTGTGCCCTTGGCTCTGGTCTGGCCCTTGCACAGCATCGGCCTGCTCCCTGCCAGGTGCAAGGGACTGGCCGCAGAAGGAGTTGGAAGTCACAGACCTTGTAGTACTCTGGGTAGTAGAAGGCTGCCTTTCAAGTTCATTTGAAAGCAGCATTAACCATAATGCAACTCCGCTCTTGGCTTCAGTTTCACATACCCCAGGGGAACCATTCACATAGCCTTTTTCTGGCACTCAGTCTTTACTGAATATCATGGATGGATATTGCCACACTTACTGGGCCATTACATTATCCTTGTCAAAATTGTGGAAAAATACCCTAATTACTAATAAGCATCTAGAATTTTGATCTTTATAAAAAAAAATACATAGTATGTTTCATAGTTTTTGAGAAATGTTTCCATGAAAAAAATAATTGAGGTTCATGGTTAAAAAAAAGAAAAAGTTAAAATATGCTATCATACACTACTGTTACTAAATGCTGACAAAATGCTGGGTTCTCCAAGAGAGGACATCTGTCTGCGTGGATGCCCATTCCATCGTTACCTTCTTGTATCTGAATATCAGAAAGTCCAACAGAAAGTCCTGCACGTTGGGGATTTAAGCATTTGAGGTACAAGAATCTATCTTAAGATGAAAGTAACATTTGTTTAGCTAGCGAACGTGACAATATTTTTTATGTATATAAGGATTCTAATGTAATTTAATCAATGTGGTAATGATGTTGTTAAGTGTGGAAACAAACGCAGTGTATTAAAGTTGACACCACACTGAAACTCCAACTCCTGATAACATAACCAGGCTCTTGATTTAGATCATGTGGAAGGTGAGAAATAAATGTATGTAGAAATGTAGTTGAGGATATAATCACAGTTCTTAAAGTATGACTCTGTGACTTATAAGGACCAAGCTGTACAATTTAGTTTGTAATGGCAGTATCTGTGCCTCTCCAGAAAGTATCTATCATAGTGGTATAAATAATGTAGAATATATATATATATATATATGTATGCAATATATATATACACACACTATTTTCTTATGTCATTTATGGCATTTTTTATCTGTATACTTTTTGATGTGATTGTTTTTAACATGCTAAAAGTAATACACATATTTTGTTCTGTGTCTTCTATGTGCAGTTCTCATGTGGCAGGTGCTTTGTCCTGGTGCTTGCAGGGCCAAGCAGATGTCTTCTGTGCTTACCTGCAGCGTTTCCTATTTGCTGCGGTCCTCTGCTCTCATCTCCAGTGAGACCATGTTTAAAACCACAGCACCTTTCCTTGGTTTAAGTATTACTAATGGCAATAAGGTCTTCCCCACTAGAAAATGTGTCTCTGTTAGTTTTTTAAGTAGGAAATTTTAATTTAAAATTATTTGCCACTACAATTTTATTATTTTAAATTTATTTTTAAATAAAATAAATGTTAAGAGAAATAACATTGGCAAAGTCATCAACATATATGTATAGAATGCATTTGCCGAGGACATTCCAGGCATAGCAGTCACTTTTGTTCTATAACTGCATGCGGGTACCATATGTGTCACAGTTAAGTCTTCCTTCATGTTATCCTAGCCCAGCAGGATGAGTGAGCATTTGGTTCCCCAGGAAAGAGTGCTGCTGATCTTTAGACTTAACTAGTGAGCTTCAGTTTTTGTTTTTGCTTTTGTTTTTTTTTCTGTTCAAGTCTCACCCCAGACCACTTAAATCATATCTTGGGTAGAACCCAGGTATCAGATAACTGCATTTCCCTTGTGTCTTAATACTTTTATCTTGAAACTCTGTTTAAGAAAAAATGCCCACCAAGTTGTCTCGTGTTTCTATTGTGGGATATTCTGCTTCACCTGAAACTTATTTGTGTACCAGGCTAACCTTGAAATGGAGGTCATCTTCCTGCATTAGCCTCCAAAGTGCTGAGGTCACAGGCATGTGCCTCTGTCTTATTCACCACCCGGCTTTTGTGGTGTGGGTGTTGTTTGAGTGGTGGGGTTTGAATGCATGGTCTCACGTGCAAACACTGGTGAACTAGCTTTTAAATTCTGTGAAGTCAGAAGTTTCAGAGTTTAAAAAGTGATGTTGAGAAAGTTAGGAAAAAGTTGCGTGGCAACAACATTATCAGCTATCTGTAAATTTTATGAACTTTTAGTCACAGCTGAATAGCTTCAAGGAAGGAGGTGCAACCCTGTCCCTTCCTTCCTGACTGCTTACTTCACTCCTTCACAGTAGAGTCTGAAGACTGCCATTTTCCTTCAGAGGTCTACTTTTCAAAGCCCCAGCTATTTAAAGGTCTAAGCCATGAGAAAACCCTACTCTAGCTTCATTTGACCAGTCAACATTGGAGCAGCTAGAACTCACGGGGACTGTGTGTTCACACTTGAGAACATGAAAGGATTATCCTGAACAGTTGCCACCTTAACAGTCTTACTAAATCTTCTAATGTGTGAGCATGTAATGTCTGTTTTTCATGTGTTTTCTGGGTTTGGTGTGTTTTGGTTTTTGTTTGTTTTTTTTTTCTAGAACTTCTTTTCTAGAACTGTTGCTGTTTTATTCTGTGTCATCAGAGCTATTTTCTTCAGACCATGTTCCCTGAAACCTGCTCTATGACTGAAGGAGAGCAGGGGTCAGGGTCAGGGTGTTGGGGGAGTTGGAGAGTCGTGGCCAGCATCCCATCAAAAGACTTCTTGAATCCCTTTCAGTTCAGTGGCAGCAAATTCTGTTGTGACATGTGGGATTTAAGGATGGGGTTGATAATTGTCTCCAGAGAGAATTGGGACTTTGCTAGCATAAGGGAACAAAGGTCACCCACATAACAGAGTTACCTGTGAGGAATGGCCGCAGTTTCTGTGCACCTGTCAGTTGGGCTGTGTGGGCTGGAGGCTGTTAGATCCTCATGGAAGGCTGAGTTTTGGGCAACAATTTACTGTCTTCAGCTGTAACATATGGGCATTTGAGAGGTATGGGTAGAAGAGAAGACAGCCATGATTTGATTATTTGGGTGTGACTGGAGTTAATAGTGATAGTGGTTTGAGTTTTCTGTCTGTGCCAGCTGCTTTGCTAAGTCCTGGTAGTGTTTTTTTTTCTTATTTCCTAGGATTGAGCTGATTGGTCTAGTGCTTGGTGCAGTATCATAAACTAATACCATGTTGTTATCTGTGGTTACATGCCACCATAGCACAAGACTTTAGTGGTCAGGAGGGATTTGACCTTGCTTCCATAGGGCTGAGAATCCAGTGAGAAGCCCAGGGGTAAAGGCAGTGATCTTGCATATGAAGGAAAAACATGGTTGGAACTTGAGATGGTGTCAGCCTCGCACTGATGGTGGTGGTATAAAGTGCAGCAGATATGTCCTTTGATGCGGAGCTGAAAGGTCTTTTTTAATTTAACCAGGAGGAATGCTTGCTGGCCTGCTGTCTTCCTAGAGCCACAGTTAGATCACAGCGTTGGCAGGCACGAACAGGAGATGGCAAGCTCCTTAAAAGGTTTGGAAGAGATGAGATGAACAGTTACTGAAATGAAGGATGAGGAAGGCAGGAACAGAGGAGGGGCATACTAGGGTGGAAGGCACTGGAGAGACAGCCGGCTGCATGCTCACAGATCTTTCTGTATGGGTTGCCCCTTGCTTCTGGTCCAGCTCCTCCTTTTACTCAGAAGTATTAAACACTGATTACTAAACCTTCTGTCATGCAGACTTGACTTTATTTGGAGGAAATCACCATCAGAATGCAAAGCAGGCAGCACGGAGCATATTACATGTAAGCATCAACTTAGTAGAGCAGCTGTTTAAATGCTGCCACCACGAGTGGCACCCGAGGAGAATGTGACAAGCAAAAGGCACATGTGCGTGAGTAGGAAAGGGGAACTCTTCCACAAGCTAAATAAAAGGCAGCAGCAAGCAATGGCTTGCCAACAGCTGGGTCTTCTTGAAGGGGTTAATGCTCTGCCACTCATCTGTGGTTTCACTATTGGCAGGTGACTGAGCCCGCCTGGGACTCACTTTTCAGATGTATGCACAGTGGCAAACAGAAATGGGAGGCTGAACATAGTTCTTTCTGCTCCACAGTGTGAGGGGAGTGTGCGCCCCCACTCTAAGCTGCTGGCCTCCTCAGCAGGGGCCTTGAGTATCAAGCGGTCGGCAAGCAGTGGTGAGTGGGAGACCCTGTTTGGGGAGCACATAGTACTGGGGAAGGCATGTGTTTACCAACTTCTGTGGCAAGGACCAAGAAAGAGTGGTGTCCAGAGCCACGAGTGCCATAAAGTCACATTGGCCCAAAGGTGACTCTCAAGAGAAAAGATGGGAACAGGCAGAGGAGACACTTACAGCCACGAGAGGCCAGGCATCTATTGATTGCCCATGTGGGTGCAAACGGCTGATGCTGAGAATGTAAAGACAGATTTAACCGTAGCCACATGAATAGTGGTGCCTGAGAATAGCACCATTAGCTAGCCATCTTTGAGAAGGAGTCCTCTGCACTTGTCGGTTTGGTACAGTGGCCTAGAGGCCATGAAGTATGAACAGTAGCTTGAATTTGGCACTCGGTAGCATGACTCTGGGCAAGCTACATTTCCTTTCATGTCCTCACTTTCCTCTGCTGCCAAATGCATGATAGGACAAATCAGGGAAGACCATGGGTCCCAGCTTTAGCTGGAAACAGTCTTGGAGGGTTTCCACTGTCCAAGCCCAGCCCAGTGAAGTCACAACCTCTCGGAGGAGGGCCCAGGAATTGAGTTTTATTGGTTAATCAGTGGTACAACCCAACATTTTGTGATTTAATAATCTAACCCATAAAACCTAAATTGTTCTTGTAATACAAGTGTATGAGAATATTCAGCAGGAAACTGGAGAGACCCTTGGGCTTTGAACCCTTGGTGAGAAACCACAAATGGCACACCAGAGATAACAAGAAAAGCAGTTTTGCCCTTGGAGAAAGAAAGATGTCCCCCCCTTAGTTTTCTTTCCAAATCCTTCTGGCTCCCATCTCTTGCTTCTGTTAGTACAGGGAAACCACCTTACAGTCATGTTAGAGGCTTGGAGTGATGGTGTTGAGAACTGGAGCACGGAAGCAAACTTGGGAGTTTCTGCTTTCCCACAGCCTTGCTGGACTCGGGCTCAGGAGGAGAACAAGGAAGTGAGACCTGTATCCTGTCAGAAGTCAAAGAATGAGAAAGGATGCATGCTCCATTAGGAAAGAAGCTATGTCACTGACAGTTAAAAGCTGTTTTTCCCACTTAGATCCAAACAGTACTCCATGGAAAATGGGCCAGTACTAGCAAAGGAAGATGGGCCTACAAGGAGTCATGTTACTAACCCTGCCCCAAATCCCCATATAACAAAGAACTGAAATCTCTGTAATTGGCAACAGTGGCATCCCAAAAATGTGAACATTTCTAGCACCAGAATTTACATAGTGCACTGTTGGGTCAAGCAATACGTATTTCTTAAAGGATGTTTTACACTATTCTTTGCTGATAAAGCAAAACAATAAAAATAGCTTGAATGTGGATAGGTGATAGGCTACTATGTTACTCTCCTATAAAGGAATAACTCCTGTTTTTCAAATGTCTACACTAGTTTTACATGTACTGATAGAAAAATGTAACAGAGTTATTCCAACCAATGCCATGAAAAGTGTTTCTTGGCCCCTCATTGGTCTGCTAGGACAGTTTTGCCTCAGAAACACGGTAGCAGGGGTAAAAATGGGTTGGGGATGAGAGTGGCTGGGAGACTGGGCCACCAGGAGGATTCTGAGAAGCTCTATTTGCAAGAACTTCATGAGCAAACAGTCTGCACATAGCACTCGGGAGCTCCTGAGCTCCTAAATGTGTGTGTGTCTTGGTACAGGATAATATGATGGCAACATGTGGTTATAGGAAATTAAATTCTTTAGACAAACCAGTTGCTAAGCTTCTGCCCAAAATCAATATGCTGCCTGAAGTCCTGGAGACTAATAAACATACCACAGCTACTAATTTATGGATAGGATTTTGGAAGTAACTTCAGAAAAGGAATCCAGGCTTGCAGCCGCTATTGAACTACCAGATGAAGTGTGTGAGTTTAATCAGAGGCCTGAAAGGGAAGTGTGATGATCTAGTGTGATCTATTTGAGTTATGTCAGAAATAAGCTAAGAAGTTCAGGTGTTGAGATGGTGACTGAAGCTGATGGAAGAGATTGTGGCCACTGTCAAAACAAACATCTACAAGTTCTTTTAGGATAAAGTTTGATGATGGGCAGCAGCGTTAGTCACCCACATAGTTCACGTGAGAACAAAAAAGCCATAAAGAACCTGGCCCAGCCCAGAAAATGTCCCACAGCTCAAAAACTGCTAGAGATCCCTCAAGACACCTTAGGTCACACCCAGTGCCACAAGGCTCAGATCAGTCTCACTGGCTTCAAGATAAATGGTCGTGAAAATGTGAGCATTATTGCTGTGTGTGTATACACACCCTCACACATTTGTGGAAGTGGGGTTAAGGCATGCTTGTGGAAGTCAGAGGACAAGTGTACCCTTGCTGGATAAGCCTCACTAGTTGGCTCATGTGTTCTGGAGATTGCCTCAGCCACCCCTCTCTCCAGAGGCCTGCTGGGATTTCAGATGTTTGAGCTATTGCCTTCAGCTCTTATGTGGGTTGGGAATAGGAACACAGGTCATCAGGATTGTACAGCCAGTGCAGTTTATCCACTAGACTATTTCTGCAGCCCAACTCCAGGATTGTCCAGGAGCCATGACTCACCATTTTCAGCTGGCTGGACAGAAGCCTCCTAGGAACAAATGATTTATTATGGCTTATAGTTTTCTAGGGTGTGGCCATCGTGGTGGGAAAGAATTGGCGGTGGGAACATGTGGCTGGAACTCTGGCACCTCAGTGGACCAGGAAACCGATCTCTGGGCTCTGTGCCTGCCTTCCTGTGACCCATTTCCTTTAGGTAGACCTCGCCTCCGGAAGCTTCCATAACCTCCTATGACAGCACTACCAGCTGAGAACCAAATGTTCAAATATCAGCCCACAGGGGGCATTTCACATTTAAACCGCAGCAACAACTCCTGTAGTAACTACTTAGCATGCCCCTACCCCAAGCCTAAGACCAAGAGAAGACCAGAAGTCAGATAATGTAAAATTAGCCAACCAGTCATGAATATTGTAGAAGTGGTATTTTGTTCTAGTTATTAAGACTGGAAAATGCTCAACTGAACTCAGGGCTCAACATCAAGGCTGTAGATTGGTTTGTGATCAAGCCATTCCCCAGGCCGAAGCATCTCTTCAGAAGGCAGTTAAGTTCTTGAGGGAACAGTGTAAACCGCTGCCTCTGGGGGATTCTTGGGGTAGCTTCCAGGAAGTACAGGTAGTGTGTGTTGACATTTTCTTTACACACCATTTTCCTTCCTAGCTTTCATCCGGAGAGGGCAAATTATTAAAGCTGAGGCTCCTCAGTGGACACCACCCACTCTATGTTTACTTCTCTGTGTATTTCCACAGGAAAGGGAGATAATGAAATTTAGCTTAACCAAGCTGTGGGTTGGAAGTTATAACCTACCTAATTCCTTAATTAAGCTATCAATTAAGCCTGTGTCTGTGCCACCTGCTATGCCTGGGCCTTGTGCCATGTAGAAGTGGCAGCACTGACAAGCTTGTCCCCACAGAACCCCGGGGCTCCACTCAGTCTTCAGTCTTCCTCTCATGACTTTCTCTTAAGGGCTATTTCAGATAGGTCACCTAATTCATTCATAATGCATGTGAGGTTACAGAATGTTCAAGACAGGATTTCCAGCTTCCCCAAAGGGAGCATTTTGTGTTGACTGTGCAGCAGCCACTCACCTTTTTTTGCCCCAAAGTGCCCCAAGTGTCCCAAGTTTCAGTTTTGCGGGGCAGGGTTAGGTGGAGAGCTTGAGGAGAAAGAAATGAAGTCAAAAATAGGGGTTTTTGATCTCTAAATGAGTGTTCAGTAGCATTTGTTGATGAATGAAAATAAAAGAAAATGATATTATGTAGTAAGCATGGGTGTCACTAAATGCTTTAGTTTTATAGAACTCATTTCAATTTACAGGAAGCCTACCATACTCCTTCCTAAGAAGGAGAAGGGACCCTCCTTTTGAGGGACCAGAGCTAGTCTCAGGTTGCAGAGCTCATAGCTATGTCTGACTCCGGAACCTGGAATGAAGCTCCTAGCCTGTGCCCCGCACCTGTGCTGCATCTAACCCTTGGTGCATCCGGAGCATGCACTTCCCTTGTTTACTCCACTGTGAATGGTGCATGTGAGCAAAGTAGAAGCCTTGTCACTGGCTAAACCAAAAGGTCTCCTAAAGAGATGACATTCCAGAAAGGAGACCAACCTAACTTTGTTCTGCTTTCTATTGTGGGCAGGTATTCTTTTTGTTTTTGTTTTTGTCTTGCGGGGAACTATATTTCCTTTACCAATGAGGACAATGTCTAGGGTCATAGGACTTGTGGACTGCTGGTGACTCTCAGGTATACATTACATAATAGATGAAGATGAAGCCACCACACCTTCCATGCTAAGGAAAGACTAATATATTTCAATTAGAATAGGAAGGATCCATACACCATGAGCTTGGTGTTTTCCTAGGTCATCTGAAACAAAGAATTAGTGTCCTGTGACCCTCCCTCCTCACTCCAGTCAACATAAGTTGAATAATTTATGTTGGGGGTTTCCTTAAGAGCCCATACATGTAGAAGCAGCTAAGACACTCCTCCGCATACTCTCAAGGCACTTCTATCCCAAGAAGCTAGCAATTAAGATCAAAGTGCCAGATGTGAGCACCATGGACAGAAACAGCCTGAGTTAGGGATAGAGATCCACTGCTGTGAGTTTACTTAATTAAGGTGGCTGTGGAGGTCTCTCTTCAGAATCTGGTTTGGGAACTAGATGAGAAGCAGACCTTTGGATGTCTTCAGAAACAGATTGACAAGTAGACATGTCTGTGGGGTCATTTTCTTTTTTTTTTTTTTTTAATTCATCTACTTATTTTACATCCTGGCCACAGCCTCCCCATATCCTCCCCTCCCAGTACCTCTCCCACACCCCCAATCCCTTCCTCTTCTGTCTCCATCCAGGAAAGGGCATGTCTCCTGTGAGTATCAATAAAGCATGGGTTATCAAAGTTGCGGTACGACTGAGCATGTCTGTGCGGCATTGTCTTGATGGCTAATTCATGCCAGCACGGTGTGAGTGGTGCCATCTTCTACTAGGCTGTGAGGTCAATGGGAGGACTGACTGTCCACCCCCCCCCAGACAGGGTTTCTCTGTGTAGCCCTGGTGGTCCTGGAACTTGCTCTGTAGACCAGGCTGGCCTTAAACTCAGAGATCCACCTGCTCCTGCTTCCCAAGTGTTAGGATTAAAAGTATGCATCACCACCACCCAGCTAAAATGGGAAGATGCTCACAAAACATAGTATGCTTTCTATTACAAGTCTCCTGACTGCAGTCCACAGGATAGAGGTGGGAGCAGATCGATCTCAACTGTTATATGAATTGGTGGTAGTTCGGGGAGGGTCAGAACAGTGAGAGTGAGAGGAAGTCAAATTAGTGTTTGAAGACAGCTCTGAGTACAGAACCAAAACCTTTGCTACAGTTGGATGTCGAGTGTAAATTTAGGTTGTATTTGTGGGGGGGGGTGTATGGACAATTTCTCAGCTAACATGCCATTACCTGGAATGGAACAGACAGGAAGTACAAAGGGCATGACAGTACTGGGCATATTTTACCAGAGAGCAAGATGAGCCCTTGCAGAAAGATCTTCCTGCGCAGGCCGTGTGGGACATACAAAGCTGCCCAGCAGCACCAGTGTCTTCTCATTTCACAGATAAGCACATGGGCACCTGTGCTTCTTATAACCTTAAGCAGACCTTGTGCAACAACAAGCATAGATCCTGCCTGCTTGATTCTTCTGCCCTCCCTCCCTATGCCATAACCGGGTTGGAATTAGGTCCTTATTCTGTTAACGGATGTGAGTCTTCTCCTTTGTCTTCCAGAGCAGTGGGAGACTGTTGAGTAGGTTCTGTTCTCAGAGCCTGCTGCTCCAGGATCACTTGGGGAGCTGGTGAACAGATGTGGAAATCTGACTGCTCCTAGGACCTGGACTGACAGCACTGCTTACCTGTGAGGGCTGGAACCTGAGGGAGGTCTGAGGAATGGCTGCATAGAATTATTGTCCAAGTGTCCCCTGGTCTTTGCAAGCTCCAGCTTCTGAAATAAGATCAGACTGGTAACTAGGGTGTGAAGAGTATAATGCCAGGGATGAGGCAGTGATGGGCTGTTCAAGGATAAATCTTGAGACCAGGTTGACTCTTGTCCCGCCCTGTTCAAACCTTGATGGCAGGGAAAGGATTAGAAACCACAGTGTGCTGAGAGAAAGAAGTGGACAGGAGCCTTTACTGCACAGTGTACTAGTTAGTTACCTTCTTCTGAGTGACAAATCTCTTTAAAGCCTTAAACTGGGTTCATCTCAATTCAGGAGTACCTTTGTAGTCAGACTTGCTTGACCTGCCAGCCCCCAAATAATGACACAGAGACTTATTATTAATTATGAAAGTTTGGCTTTTAGCTTAGACTTGTACCCAGCTAGCTCTTATAATGTAAATTAACCTGCTTCTAATAATCTATGTTCTGCCACATGGTTCATTACCTTTCCTCCATAATGTATATTTTCCATAATGTATATTGTTAAAACATCTTCTTAAATATAATGTTTCTCACTGGCATCTTTTACCTCTCTTCCCAGAAGTCCTGCCTATTCTCTCCTGCCTAGCTATTGGCCATTCAGCTCTTCATTAAACCAATCAGGAGTCTTAGGCAGGCAAGGTAAACCAGTGACCCATCTTTACACAGTTTGTTCAAATATCCTGCAACATTTCCCACCTTTTTCCTAAATAAAGTTACTGTGTTAACTTTAACACAGTAAAACTATAGAAAATAAGAACAATTACCAAGCACAAATTACATTTACAATGTTCAGACCACTTGTATTTGACAAATTTGGAGAAAGTACTATATCCTATCTTGACGAGTCCAAAATTTTGTATCTAATTCACAATTCATAACTTCTATTACTAACCTAGAAATATCTTTTTAGTCCTTAAAACAACTTAAGCTTTTATGTCTCTCAATTTTATACACTTTACATCTCCTTTGTGACTTTCTTTTCTGAATTTGATAACAAGGAAAACTGTAACTATAACTCTAGTCTTCAACCCCACCAGAGACTCAAAAAGTACTAAGTGCAGAGCAAGCAACTTTCAAAACTACAGAAACTGCAGAAACATCAGGCTGCCTGGACAGTCAGTCAAGGTTCCTGTACACTGTTGGTACATCTGTCTTCAGCCTACAGGCCTAGAACATCTGACAGATTTTTCTGTGAAGCAGGAGTTTTGAAGGACTGCCTTACCTTGTCTTGGCAAAACTTGGCTGTTGTTTTCTTTTGTGTCCTGCTTATCCAGTTTGGATAGCATACTTTCATAAGTCTAGGCAAGGGAAGTTTTCTGCCCAAATGGCTAGCTTTGCCACAGTTAAAGCAAACTCCATATGGAGGTTCTTTGATACCCATCATACTTTTTTTTCCCTTTTCCTTTTTTTGTAGATTGGTGCTTCCAGGAGCAGACATCTCAATGTCATAAAAAGCCTTATGTTATTAAATCATCTTAAATGCCGTATTCTGTAAGTCTTTGAAGTATTTGAAAGCTATTCCATTTATTTATTTATTGCTTTTTTCAAGACAGGGTTTCTTTGTGTAACAGCCCTGGCTATCCTGAAACTCACTCTGTAGACCAGGCTGGTCTTGAACTCGTAGAGATCTGCCTGCCTCTGCCTCCTGAGTGCTGGGACTAAAGGCATGCACCACCAGTGCCCTCCCTGTTTATCTATTAAAACATATATGTTTGACTTTGAAAACATACCTAACATGGTTACAAATTTGATGCATTTCTTGTATTTTTGGTTGTGAGCCTAGCCTTTAATGGCTGAGCCATCTCTTCAGCCCTAACCTGCATTTCTTAAGTATCCTAAATAGTTTATAATAATAGCTTTCAAGGACTAGAACTTTACATTTTAAATAATATTTTAAATGTTAAACAAGAGTAGATACATATATACAGTATGTTAAAACAAAATAATCTTAAATTTGTATCAATATACAATAATTCCTTAAATGAGTAGAAACTTGTATATCTCGTATAACAAAAATAACTTAAATTTGTGTCAATATATAAAAATTCATACCAATGTAAAATATTTGAGACTAGTAGTTGCATATTTATTTAGTTTAAAAGTAGATTCAATAATCGATCCTTTTTTCTAATCATTTCTATATCCCCTTTTTTCTTCTCAGAATAAGATCCCTTAATCTAGTCTCCTTTGCTTAGTTTCCTCACTGAGCATGACCAATAACAACTTGCAGCCAGCCACCCCCTCAATGATAAACATCCATAACACACCAACTGACCTAAATCCGCCCATCCCACCTCTTGGGAATGTGGGTGTTGTCTTCTTAAAATTAGTTCCTGTTGTCTGGGGTCAATGGCATCTTTTGGGGATGTTGTGGAAATTACTATAACTATATAAAGATGTGTTACATTTGTTTATGCTGCAGAAATTACTTTAACTATGTAAAGATGTGTTGCATTTGCTTATGCTGCAGAGCATTAGCTGTGTAAAGGTGTGTTACATCTGTTTGTGCTGTTATTTAATGGTGTAAGGATATGTGTTTAATTATGTAAAGGTGTGTTGCACTTGTCTCCCCTTGACTGTCTAAGCCACCTGACTGGTCTGATACACAGCTGAATGGCTAGTAGCCAGGCAAGACAGGGATAAGCAAAGCTGGCAGGCAGAGAGAATAATTCGGGGGAGGGATCAATAGGAGAGGAGACAGAAGGGGAGAAGGAGGGGGAGGGAGAGGGAGAGACCTGAGGTCAGAAGCCAGACAGCTTCCAGCCAGAGTGAGAAGTGGTGAAAGTAAGATACAGAAGGGGAAAGGTAAAAAGCCCCAAGGCAAAAGGTAGATAAAGACAAACAGGTTCATTTAAGTTAAAGAAAAAGAGCTAGCCAGAAACAAGTCTAAGTTAGGCTGAGCATCCAAACTAATGTAGGTCTCTGTGACATAAATTTGGGAGCTGGTTGGTGGCCTAAGAGAAAAAGCCTGGCACAAGGGGAGCCTGAGAAAACTGGGGTAATAATCAGTCCTGGGAGAGTATTTATCATTTGTTGTGTTAGCTGTGTCATTTGTTTTCCAGGCTCTGTGTGGTAGGAAAGTACAGGACTTACCTGACGTCCTGGCTGGGGTATTCTGTGAGACTGGACCATCTCAGCCAGCCACTTTGAAGTTATTCTGGGTGTAGAATTTTGAGGAAACTGTAACAGAGGTATTCTTGGAGGCTGGATCACCTGAGCTACTTGTCTTTATTGGTGTTTGGTCCCTTTTTTCTAAAACACACACACACACACACACACACACAAACTTCTCAAGGTAGCATACATATCTGCATTAACACAAATATGGGATATATGGTGTGCACAAATCAGGTAAAGATGATTCTGTTTAAGTCTGAGCAGGTAAAAGGTATCTGTCAAGTTTATAAATGCATCTGGACTGTATAACCTAATTGTAGTATAAATCTTCTTCCATCCATATGAAAGGATGACATGTGATAATAAGTCATGAGGACTCTGTAGCCAACAAGATTTATCATGTCTCATCCAGCCTCAAAGCTGTTCCCATGTTGAAGGATCAGCTTATCTCTGTGTTGTGGGGTTTTTTTTGGGCGGGGTTCTTCCTTCATGTCTGCAGCCAAGATTTTCAGGAGGTCTCCCCTGCCCCTATCAAACTTGATCTTCATCAAGTTTGAAGGAATCCATAGCTTTTTGTTTTCTGTGGCATAATATCTCCACCAATACAACACATTTCCTGACTTCCACTCTGACATTAATACATCTTTTAATTTAGGTGGTTTTTCTTCAACCCAATGTCTCTCAGCAGCATTTCCCCTTCACTCATCAGCATTTATAAAATTCAAAATCAAAGCACCGTATAGGATCCAGAGGCCTTGTGTATGCCCCATCCTATGTGGCTCATTGCTCATTGTTTCTATATTATTTAACTCTTCTTAAATCATTTATTTTTATGACTGTTTATGATCATTTTCCATTTTTTAGCAGCTAAGTACATTTTCAAACATATTATACTTGTTTTTGGTTTGTTTGTTTTTTGTTTTGTTTTGTTTTGTTTTTCCCGGTCTGGACCTGACTTTTTATGTCTGCAGCCTTTCCTGACTGAGCCAAACCTTAAATGACATGGCTCTGCATAGCACATGTCACTGGTGGTTGGCTCTGCCCACTTCTGGTCCGCAGACAGTAGCAGGAGTTACACCTAACCATCCCAGTTACATCTAACCACCCCAGCCACACCTAACCACCCCATCTAACCATCCAAGCCAAGACCAAGGGTCCCAGCTTTGGCAAGTTGCTGAGCCTGCTTTTCAGACTCCCTGCAAGCTGCAACCAACTGTTGTGAGTGCTCATAGAGAGGCCCAAGTGGCAACTGTGGTGGTATGCTGGCAGGCATGAATTCTCCATCCATGTGGCTGTGACACACGTTGGAGCACCAAATGTAGTTAAACTTTCTTGACCCACCCGCTCCAAAATAATGACATGTAGACTTACTATTAGTTATTAAAGTGTGGCCTTTAGCTTAGGTTTGTCCCCAGTTAGCTCTCATAACTTAACTTAACTGGCTTCTATTAAACTGTGTTCTGCCATGCGGCTTTCCTTTCCTCCATAGTTTATGTCTGCCTCCCTCTGTATCTTGCTGGCGTTTCTTACCTCTTTTTCCCAGAGTTCCTCTCTCCCTGGACATTCCACCTATTCTGCCCTGCCTAGCTAGTGGACATTTGGCTTTTCATTAAACCAATCAGGTATCTTAGGCAGGTAAGGTAAAACAGCAGTACCTCTTTATACCATTTGCTCAAATATCCCACACATACCTCGGCTGTGTAAGTCCATGGGTGGAAACTTTTCCAGACTCTTCTCACATGCACCTAACCCTGGGCTTTTCTCAGACTTACACAATTTTGTGTTCTGCTGTAGTCTTACTAGCAGATGTCTTTGAGAATATGACATTTCTTACTTGCTAACTGTAGGCTCTAAACTGTGTATTCCCAGAGATAGACTGCCAAGTAATCTGCATCCCCTTTTCTAACACATTCAATGAAGATGGGTAGTCATCTTTTCTGCTATCATGTTCTCATCAGAAACAAGTGCACACAGTTGGTCCTCCTCCAAGGGCAGAGGGAACCAGACCCCATCCTTCTCCCAGGATGTGTAGCAAAGGCAGACAGACTTAGCTGACACATTTTCTATCCCCAAGAAGCCTAAGGCATAGTCTGAGGTCATTCTATTTATACCCTGTGTCTGTGGCAAATCTCTTGAGGCCTGCAAAGATTAGCAACCCATTTTTGAGATGTGAAAGGATCATATATCGTCATGCAAACAGGTATGCTTTCTGAGACTAAATGATTGATCCATCTCTTTAGGATGAAAACTCCCATTTTTAAATTACATATATCAAAGTAGATTTTAAATTAAGAAACCTATAGATATAAAACTCCAAAGGTCTGGGCAGTGAATAAGAAAATGGCCTTTCCTTTGGGTTGGCATAGTAGTCACAGAAATGTAAGTCTGTGAAAGGTGACGGCATTCATGCTTGACTTGTCACCAGTTGCCTCCATGAGTTCAAGGACATCCACGCTGCTGGTTGCTGGTTCTGGCAACTTCAGTGTGAATGGTGCTTAGAGTTCCTTGTGAGACCCTGGACTATGTATCGGAGTATGCTATTAGAGGGGATTCAGGAAGCTCAGTGAAGCCAGATACACTTCAAAGCAGAATTTAAAGGCCCCAGTGGGGAAACTGGCTGCATGTTAGCATGTGTGATGCCGGGCACTTGGAAAAAATCACTCTGGGAACTAGCTTGAAGGAGCTAGGGAAGGACAAGTGTCCCTTGAGCCAGCAGAGCTCCCTCTTGCAGCCTGGTATCCTAGCATTGAGTTTATTCTAAGCAGCCTTTCACTATTGCCCATGCTAGTACAAAGTTCTAGGCAAGTTCTGAAATGCAATAAGCATCGGAAGGGCCTAAGTATCAGCAGAAGTGAGCTCTGCAATTGCTGTGTGCTCCACACACTGATCCATCCGTACCACCATCTCAGTACTGACCCACGTAGGGCAATGTTTCACTTTTGAGTTCCAGTGTTGCAGACAGATTCCCATGAGAGGTCGGGGCCTGAGCAGGCATTTCTTATCCTGGCTGGTAGCATGTACTCTGGCAAACAGAGCACAAGTGTAAGAATCAGGGAGGGCTGGGGTTGTAGCTCAGTTGTAAGACTCTTGCCTTGCATGTGTGAAGCCCAGGGTTTGATCTCCTGCACCACAAAAACAAATTTAAAGGGAGAGAAAATAGAAGTGGCAATAATCGTTTGGAAAACTAATCTTGCTAAAAGGTAAACAAGACATTTTCCTTTCCTTTCTTTTTTTTAAACCAGGGCTTTTCACACCTGTATTACATCACTACATGTCTTGGTTAGGGTTTCCATTGTTGTGAAGAGACACCATGATGGCAGCAACTCTCACAAAAGTAAAACATTTCATTAAAGTGGCTTACATCTTCAAAGATTTAGTCCATTATCATGGTGTGACATGGTGGTGTGCAGACAGACAGACGTGGTGCTGGAGAAGTAACAGAGTGTCCTCCATCTTGCAAGCAGCAGGAAGTAAACAGATATTGAGTGTACCTTCAGCATATATGAGACTTCAAAGCTTGCCTCCACAGTGACACATTTCCTCCAACAAGACCACACGTACTCCAACAAGGTCACACCTCCTAATACTGCCGCTTCCTTTGGGGGCCATTTTCTTCAAACCACCACGGTTTGCAATACTCATTCCCCAGCCCCAGTGTGTAACTAGGATTTCTCAGAATCCATATTACTTCATTGCTCATTCCCTACCCAGTATGTAGCACTTTCCACACCATATTCGACAGTCAGATCATTTCTAGTATTCCCCAGCCAGGGTCAGTGCAGAAATGTCAATGTAGGATCAGTGTATATGATGATGGATCAGCGCGCGCGCGTGTGTGTGTGTGTGTGTGTGTGTGTGTGTGTGTGTGGTGTCAATGTGATGACCACATAGGAAATGCACCAACTTACATCTCAGGGAGTAGGCATTACAATGACTACTTTGGGACATGCTGTCCTAGACCAGAGTGGCTCTAGGAATGGACAATTCAGAGACATTAGTAATGAGGTGAGGGTTGAAATTAGCAGTAAACTTCTAGAAACTTTTGTGGCAACTGGACAATGTTTATCTTTTGAATCTAATAATTAGTAATAAGGTTTGTTTTGTTTCACTAATTTCATTGTCCTAGAAATTGGCTTTGAGAGGGGGTTTTTGTTTGTTTGTTTAATCTGTACATAGGATCCTGAAAATTTTTTAGATTTGGTCCTTTCCTTTACAAGTTAAGAGTTTTCACTGGGGCTAGAGAGATGGCTCAGGAGTTAGCAACACTTGCTGCTCTTGTACAAGACTCAGGTACCATTCCCAGTACCTATACAGTGGCTCACCATCTGTAACTCTGTTCCATCTGATGCTCTTTCCTGGCTTCTGCTAGCACCGGGCTCACACAGGGTGCACATGCCTTCACACCCAGTGTTGCTGGAGATTAAACCCATGGCTCTGGAAATGTTAGGTAAGTGTTTTACTACAGAGCTATATCCTCGTTGTGTAGAGCAGGCCGGCCTTGAACTCATAGAGATCCACTTGACTCTGCTTCCAGGGTGCTAGGACTGAAGGTGTGCACCATCATACCCAGTTAAATCTTACATTTTTTAACAACAACAAAGCACCTTACAGTTAGTACTCTGGAAAAAAAAATGACAAGATCAAAAAGAGGTGATGGGGGAGTTAACAAGGGGGAGGAAAATCTTGTTTTAGTTGGGACAAGGGAAGTCTGAACATGGTCCCTATGGAGGGGCCATGTTTCCCTTTCTCTCTTTGATCCAAGCTACGAATCCAAACATCAGGAACTTGCATATGAAGAGAGGCTTTCAAGAAGTAGGAAGGTGACAGCCATATGTCTCTACTGTGTGTCTGTACCCATGTGTTCCTCCTGCCTTGGGCCCTGACTGACAGAGCTTTGAGATTTTTGTAAAGTTCAGCATCCCTCAGGAATGATGGTCCTATTTAAACAGGTGGGATTCCACAGTGCTTTTCTTTTTTTTTTTCTTTTCTTTCTTTCTTTTTCTCCCTAATGGTCATGTGGTTTCCCCTCCCCCTTTCCTAAGTGATGTGCCATAAGGACTTCAGTCTTAAAAACAGTAATTTCTGTGACAGTGGTAATTACTTTGATTGGTGGTCTTTAAAGGTGGGTCCTTCTCATCAACCCCCCTCTTGAGACTGAATTAGTTCTGATGGACTGCACTCCCTCCAAATCAGTGAGATATTATTTTCTTATAGTTGTTTAAGGGCAGTGTAGTGTAGGAGTAAGAAAATACTTCCTAACGTCACTATTTTTTTCCAACTAGAATAATTGCAAGTAAATTTTCTTTGTTTCTAGGTGATAGTAGCTAATCAGCTTTATGTATAGAAAGAAACCCAGGCTGCAAATAGGAATTGCTCCCACTAGAGTCCTTCATACAAGGGGCTTACCAAGTCCCACAGAACTCCATTCCATCACAAAGTCCCTCCTGCCCCTGGAAGAATCTGCTTGGTGCTTACTCTTCTAAAGAACTTGTCCAACAGTAGTTGGCCCAACATAAGCTCCTTTATCCCCCCAAATAGCCACCTCCTTTAGAATATTATTTGAGCTCCTTGTCAAAATAAGCCCACTGATCTAGGCACATTAGGTAGTCCCTCTTACTGGGTCTGTCCTGAGTGACCCCCATACAGGACCCCAGCTGGCCTCCAGAAGCCACCTCCTCCCTTTGCATGTCACTGACTTGGATCCAGCAGCTGCTTTTTGGTCTGTGATGTGGCCTTTCTGGTGGAGGTGTCATTTTTTACTAACCATTTCTTTTCCCAGGTGGAGGCCCAACTATAACACATGGGAGTGAAGTTGGGGTATGGGCACATTTGGGTCAGCGGTGTGCCTCATACTGCCATTCCAAGGTTCTTTGTGTCACCTGTTACTCAAGGTGGCATTCCATTGCATTCCTTCTGAACTCTCCACTACAGGTACACTGATGAGAAGTGGCAAGATCACATAGTTCTCTCAAAGTTTGAAGTTCATGGGCTGAGCCAAGATCTGAAAATAACTGTGATATTCCTGCCACACTAATTGTCAGGCTGAAGGTGGCACCTCAGTGTTTGATGAATGGGTGAGCAACTTTTCTGCATTAGCCCTTCTACATTGCCAGGAGTACTGGTAGAACACAAGAAGATTCTGTCAGATGACAGCAAACATAACCTGCTGACCTTTCCCACAGAGTCATCTCTCCAGCTGTGCATTGCTGCTTTGTAAAGGCTTCTTTCCCGTGTTGACGTTACCCCAGAAGGCAGAGATAGACTCCTAGCGGAACTGTACACAATGCCCAGAATGGCTAGTGCTCCTCTCCTTCCTTCCTTTGCCCCTGAGTCATGTGTCTTCCTCACCCAGCATAGTCGAGGGCAATCAAACCAAGGGCCTTGCACATTAAGCAAGTGCTTGACCACTGGGCTACACCCTTAGGTCTTATGA
Organism: Phodopus roborovskii; assembly: GCF_943737965.1. Lineage (NCBI taxonomy): Eukaryota > Metazoa > Chordata > Mammalia > Rodentia > Cricetidae > Phodopus > Phodopus roborovskii. Next base: position 16,324,356 of record NW_026126485.1, on the reverse strand, counting down.
TAGGCCCATTTCCTACCCTGCTTTATCTTATTATCTTTGTTACCTCTCTCTCCCAATCATCTGCTGTTGTAGTTAAAGCAGATTTCCCACTGTCAGGTTCTGGTCCCCATCAAACAGACAGTTCCTATAGGCTCCTCTGTCTACCCAACCTCCTCTGACTTCAGATATGCACCCATATTTTCAAGCCTGGTAGATCTTTCTTTTTCTTTTCTTTCTTTCTTTCTTTCTTTCTTTCTTTCTTTCTTTCTTTCTTCCTTCCTTCCTTCCTTTCTATTTATTTATTTATTTATTTATTTGTGCTGGTGATAGAATGCAGGGTCTTGCATACATTAGGCAAATTCTGTCACCAAGCTAGATCTCCAGCATAGCCCTACTAGATTATACTGAGCCCTTTGTTCAGGTGGAAGGAGGTAGGAGAAAGAAAAGAAAAAATACCTTCCATGATGATACAAGCTCAGTTCAAGACAAGAAGCTAACTTTCTGTATGGTTCCTTGTTTTCTGAGACAGGGTCTCATGCTGAGACTTGAGGTTCATTAATTTAGCTACTATGATTGGCTAATTTGCCCTAAGGATCTTCCTGTCTCTCTATCCCCAGTGATGGGATTACAAATGCATGCCATCACGCCTGGCTTTTTATGTGGGTGCTAGGGATCGAACTCAGGTCCTTATGGTTGTGTGATGAGCATATCACCAGATGAGCCATCTCCCCAGCCTCTCAATTCTAATTCTATAGCAAATTATCCCCGAAGCTTCCCAGGGCTTGCAGCCTGAATTTACAGCCCAGGGAAAGATTGGGTGGAGACCAGCTGTGTTCCCATTAGCACAGCTGCACAGGGGAGTGAGGCATATTCATTCTGCCTCCCATAAAGGGTCTCACTGCAGGTCTTTACATAATCTCTCCCTAGAGTTCCACAGGGAAAAGAATGTTTTTAAACTGAGGGCAAAACTTCCACCTGAGCAGGCAGAAAGGCTTGTGGACTTTTTGTAGGTAGCTCTCAACAGAGAAATCAGCCAAGCCTCTAGATGCTTGCAGTGTGAAGCGTTGCTCACAAACATTAAAGAACACAGAGCCCCCAGAGAGCACTGCTCTCTGCCCAAAGCAGTTTGTTCAGCCACTGAACATGGAGTGTGGGTAGTCCAGGAAGCAGATGCGTACCTTCGGCCTCCTTAGAGGAAGGTTGGCACTCCTGGGTGTCCTTCAGCAAGGCTGCTCTTTACCAGGAAATGGCCTTGACATTGCCTTGCAGTCTGCCCATCTAGATCCAACAGGCCAGGGGTTGCTGACAAGGCTCATGGTGTCTAGTTCCCCAGAGGTCCTATGAAATGCTATTGGGCCCAATGGGCTGTTTCTTCTAAGAATCTGTTGCTCTGCGTCCTTGAGGGTACACCAATGTCTCGGTAGCAGCTTTGGGGTTTTATTTATTCATGTGTGTTCTCCAAGCTTGGTGTTGTTGCCAAAGGGTTTATAGCCTCTTAAAGTTTCAGAGCCTCTGATTTTATGGCCACTGTTTGTGGAGGAGAAGTACCGCTTGGGGAAATGACTGGTTTCGTCGTTCTGACTGGAAGATGAATGAAGGATTAGATTTTTCTGTCTTTATTTAGAGCCTCACATGACCTAGACATAGGTGTCCCTGCACTACCAGCATGTCTGGAATATAGATTACATGACACTGCTGTCCATGGAGCCTTGTCATGTTCTAGTGCTGGGTTAATGCAAGGGTTCCTGAAGTTTATCATCCCCAGTCAGGTGTCTCAAAAGCTACTCTGAGGACAGTGCGGCAATGACACTATCCGATGAAGACAAATGTGGCCTAAGGTTGCAACACAAGCCCTTTCTGACAGCCTCATCAGGTCTCAGGCTTCTAACCAGTTAGGTGCACTGCCAGGAGACTGCTGACTCCTGGGGTTAGGAATTCAATGTCTTAGGCAGTGTGAGCAGCTGTGACAAAGAGCCTTGAATGGTGGTTCACACATGCTATCTATTCCCATGGTCCTTGAGGCTGGCGGTCTGAGATCAGAGGCCAGCACAGTAAGGTTCTAGGACCGCCTTTATATATAGATGACAACATCCCCATTGTCCTCATTCAGTGAAAGGGGAGCATTGCTGTTTCTTGGCCAATTCCTAAGTGTTCCATGCTTGGGATCAACTCATCTCTCAGAGGCCCCATATCTCTCTAACACCACCGCCTTGAGAGTTAGGCTTCAACGTGAGAATCTGGGAATATCAGCATGCAATCCATGGTCCACAGAAATGCCATCAGGTGAAGGGAGCTGAGGAACCTGTGCCCCTGACTCAGCACAGTGTATCTACTGCATAGCATGAGTACCATAGTCATAGAGTCCAAGACTCAGTAGGCCAGAGTGTGCCGCCTTTGTGCAGGTCTGTGTCCTGAGGCAGGGCAAGCCTCTCTCCTTGCCACAGCCATGAATCTGAAGCTGGGATCTTAGCATCTATCTGTCTCAGTTGGTGTTCTATTGCTGTGAAGAGATAGCATGACCTTGGCTCCTCTTATAAAGGGAAGCTTGATGGGAGATATCATTCTGTATATGTTTCTCATACTGGTTAATGAATAAAGCACTGTTGGCCAATAGGAAAGGAAGACAGGAGGGACTAGGAGACAAGGAGGAAATAGGAAGTGTAAGGAGGGGTCAGGATGGAGAGCCTGGAGAGAACAGAACAGCAATTCCTCCGCTCTTGGTAAGACCACGTGGAAATACATAGATCAGCAGAAATGGGTTAATAATTAAGACAGAGCTAGCCTATAAGAAACTAGCACCTGGCCAATAGCATTGTATCAAATACAGAGTCTCTGTGCATTATTTGGGGCTGGCGCAGTGGCGGGTCAAGACCAGCGGCGGCAGGAGGAAAAACCGTACTTCTTACAGAAGCTTTTATTTGGGGCTGGCTTACAGTTTCAGAGGTTTAGTCCATTATCAGCATGGCAGGACATACGGTGGCATGCAGACAAACATGGTTCTGGAGAAGGAGCTCTTCATCTGGATCCACTAGTAGTAGGAAGAGAGAGACATTGGGCCTGGCTTGGACTTTTGAAACCCCAAAGCCTAACCCGAGTGACAAACCTTCTCCAACAAGGCCACACTTACTCCAACAACTCCGCGCCCCCTAATCCTTCTCAACCAGTGCTACTCCCTGATAACCAAGCATTCAAATATATGAACCTATGGGGGCCATTCTTATTCAAACCACCACACTGTCTGTGATGATTAATATTGGTGATCTGTTTGTAGATCCAAAATCAACAAAGAACTCTAACTGCGGGTGGATCTGTAAGGGCATTTCCTGGAAAGATTGATTGATAGTGGAAGCCCCTCCCCCAAGGTTGTTGGCATCTTCTGACAGATCTAAGGAGGTCCAAGGGAAAGGCTTTAAGCTTTTGTCTGCCTGCCTTCCCTCCATGCTGGAAAGTGTATCTACTCCGTCGCTGCTGCTGCCGCCACCGTTGTTCGGTTATATCTAAACCTACCTTCTTCAGTCCTCCATGGACTGATGATTCGTGTCTTTCTAGAACTCCTCAGGCCTTCATCAAATTGGGACTTCTGAGAAATCCGTCCTCAAGGGTGGGAAATACTGTATTTGCAGCCTCTCCAGGCTGTAGATGGCCACTACTGAAATCCCCACCCTCACCTCTGTAAGCCATTCGAATAAATCCCTGTTTGTACTATGCATTCATTCTATTGGTTCTGTTCTTCTAGAGAGCCCTAGCACACCTCCTTCAGCTGCTTCCCTCATGGATAAAGCCATTAAGAACAGGACACCGCTGAGTCATTGCTTTGTGTCATAGTCCTTATGAATAGTAAGAGAATGAGCTCACATGTGTCTAAGGTACATAAAGTATTTAGTACAGTGTGGCAAGTAGGCATCCTACCCTCCCTAAAATACCCACCCCTTAATCCCTGGAACCTAGCAGGATATTGTGCTTCATGGCAAGAAGAACTTTACAAATATAATTAATATTATAGTCCTTAAAATGGATCATTCTAAGCCAATTGTTACCATAGGAGTATGGTTATACCTGGCTTATGTTGCCCCCAATTCATGTGTCGAAGTCCTAAGTTCCAGTACTTCAGGGTGAAGCGTATTTAAAGAGGAGGTCTCTGTGACATTTGACATTCAAGGATGTCCTGGGAGATTAGTGAGCACATCTGAAGGGTGGGATACCTCCAAGAGGATCAGCTCATAGGTGCTCCGATACCAGGAGTGGAACTGACTCCTAGATGGGTCCAGAACATTGCTGGAAGGTGGGAAGGAAGAGGTGGGGTCTGGCTGCAGGAAGTAGGTCACTGGGGCGTGCCCTTAGTCCCTTATTTTGCCATATTTCTTCCTGTTTCCTTTCTCTGCTTCCTGGCTGCTATGCTTTGAGCTGCTCTGTCTGCCATTTTTCCTCTACCAGATGGACTGACACCTTGGAAATGTGAGCAAAGCAAATCCTCCTCTTAGGCAGTTGTGCCAGGTAGTTTGGTTACAATGATTAAAAAATAACTAAAGAAGTCTTTTTTAGAGGTATTTTCAAAGGTATTTTTTAAAAAACTGACAACTTCGGGTGGGCCTGACATTACAACTAACCATCTAAGGGGAGGTGGTTAGAACACATGTACTCACAGGGTGAAGACCATGTTAGGACGAAGGATGGAGTCAGCCATCTGCACTGCACACACATATTCCCATAGCCTCCCTCACCAATGATTTCTGTCAGGAATCTGCCTGCTCACATGGTGACAGATGCTAGAGATGACACGAGCCAGTGTTGAGTTTAGCCAGAGTCTGGAGACCTGAGAACCCAAGACTGATGTAAGTTGAGTCTAAGAGCAGGATGGGATGAGATAAGGTGCTCCAGCTTGTGCAGAGAAACAGGAAGGAAAAGGGACAATACTTCCTTTCTCACCTCTTGTTCTTTTCTGGTGCCCGTGGGTGGAATGAAGGTCATTTTCCTGGGGAAAGCCATCTGCTGTACTCAGTCCCCCAATTCAAAAGCTAATCTTACACCAAAACCTCCTCACGGACACACCTGGAAGCATGTTTAGCCAGGTGACCGGACTTCAATTGGTCAGGCAAGTTGACAAATAGAATTAACCACCATGCCTGTCCCCTGCCCACATACACTTCATCTTATTTCACCCAGCTGGGGTCATGGAAGCGACTAGAGCTCAAGACAGTGTGTGAGAAGAGAACTTTTTACAAATCAGGAAGTGGGTCCTAGCTGGATATCAAAGCTGCTGACACCCTGTTTTACATCCCAGTGTGTAGAACTACAAGAAATAACTTCCTGTCATTTATAGCCCACCAGTCTGTTTGCCTAGCATCAAAGTGGACTAAAGCTTTCCGCCGCTCTTTATCTCGTGTTTCCAAAACAGCTGCCACAGCTCCATACAGGAAGTCTGTATTCAAGGAGAAAGAAAATGGAGTAATTTATGTAACTGTGTCTGTTACCCCTTTGGTAAGAAAAGCAATACTTGGCACAGGAGCCTCCTTTAGGTCTCATCAGCTAGAAATGAATCACACAGACACCCCTATTGGGAGAGTTCTTGGGAAAGCGAGGAGGGGGCTTGTCATGACTCATTATGTGATGTTGGGCATGAGGCCAGAGTATAAAAAACCCTGGAATGTAAAGCCAGAGGAGGAATGTCACGTGAGCACGGACAGGTGGCTTGTCTGGGCTTATTTTTGAGCATCATCTCTCCGTATAAAATACTTGTGACTGAGATTTGTTTATGATGTCACCTTTGGAGTACACAGGAGTTTTTCAGTGGCTGTCTGTCATATGTAAACCAAATAGCTTGTACAAATGACATCATTAGCATCCCGGCTGAGCAGCCCTGCGGTCTGACCTTGGCTTACCACCTTGGAGGAGACTGCTGAGCGCTGCATGTTTTACCAGCTGTTCTGTACCAAATGTGTCTGGAAAGAACAGAAAGCATGTGGGCCCAAGCTTTTGGATGCAGTTGGAGGTATGGGGAGGGGCATCTCCCTTCCACAGAAAACATATTCTCAATAGCAGTGATGCTGTGTTCTGCAGAAGGTCTCAGAGAGCAGAGGGCCAACTGCTGGTTGCCCGTGGTAACAAGCTGAACTTCATCCCTGATTGGATAGCTCTGTGAAGGAAATAGAAATAACAGCCGTAGTGTGCAGCTTTAACTAAGATCCTATTTACTTATTTTTTTTTTTTTAATCACACAAAAGGCGAGAAAATGAAAACGTGAGGTCTAGGAGCACTGCATGGGTGTTTACCTCTTGCTCATTTTTACTTAAGAATTCTTTCAGAGGGGGAGTAGGCCTGAAACGGGGTGGAGGTTAATCCAGATCGGTCTGACACATAGAGGAATCGTTTCTCACCCCAGGGTAAGGTGAAATGATTGGAAGGGGCAAGTGTTTGGTGAGTTGGTGCTTTCTGATCAGGAGGATGTGTGCTAAGTCGAAAACAATGGACACCTTTGTATTAGGTATCTTCTACTGGTTGTGACAGACAAAATTCCTGAAGAAGCGACTTAGTGGAGAAGAGGTTGGTCTCAGCTCACAGTTTTGTGATGGGGAAGATGTGGAGCCTGAGAAGCTTGAATCCTCCACTCTTAGTGGCTCCAAGAACACCAACCTGACCCCTAGTCCCAGAGTTTCAACAACCTCCCCAAACTGCACCACCAGCTGAAAGCAAGGGCTCAAATGCATGAGCCTGTGGGGACATGCCACTCCCAACCCACAAGAAACCGTCTTTTGATTAAGGTGGGTAAGAGAAGAATCACATGGCTCATGGCTTCTCCTCATCTCTCAGGATCTCTGGCTGGACAAGTGCCATCCCCATGTACCAGGCCACCAAGTAGCCACTGCTCCTAACAGTGTCCCAGGGCCTGGGATTTCTCTCCTCTTTTTCAGAGTCAGATAAGAGGCACCATCTGGGACTTGGCCTTGCTCTCTCATGGCAATGCCTATCTTCCTGGTCCCACCTCTTCTCTGGACGCAGCCTCTAATTTTCCCTCCTCATTCTGTGGGAAGAGCCTCCGTCTCGCTCTCGGGCAGCCGAGTCCATGTTGCATCCGTGGAGAGCCGGTGATCTGGAGTACCTTCAAGCACCACTCCGGCTCCGATAAGAGCTGATGGGAAATGCAGCTGGAAAGGTAATGCACATTCCCCAAGTGAGGAGTGTGGGGCTCTAACAGCGTGTTCAGTCGAGTGTGAAGATGCCACTTTCAACAAATGGCTCCCGGTGACTGAGTCATGTCTCCCCGAACGTAGTACACGCCTCCCTTTCCAGGGTTATAAGCACTTCAGTTGCTGCCAAGGACAAAAATGCAGTCCTTTCAAGGGTCTCACATCAAGGTTCTAGAGTATGATTTTTACAACTCAATTTACGTCCGTTTTTCTTACATGAACTTTGCCTTATTATGGCCCATCTAGGAGACTACGTGAACATAGCGTGAGTTAATGTGAATCGAGTCCTATCGGCTTCTTTTGGCAGAATCACCTCAAATCAATAGGAAACTGCTTTCCCGCTGTTTGCTTTCTACCTGTTGGATGGCTGTGGCTGCTGGCTCAATTTGACCCTTCTGCCCTTGTGGGTTATTTGATATGCCTTGCACACCCCCACCCCATTTCCTGTGACACATCAAGTCTACACTCTGTGTGTATTGTGCTGTGTGTGTGTTTGCTTGTATTTATAAAGTGGGGTGATAACTCAAAAGCTGCTGGGGTACAGGGGACAGAACGGCAGAAGCTCCATGTCCCTGCTAGAGCCACCTGTAACAACAGACTGTTCATACCTGTCACCAACACCATCTTTCCTTGTGGGATGTGGAATCTGCCTAGCCGAGGGGTGTGGGGTGAACCTCTCCTTCCTACACAATGGGACTGTGGACTTCCCGGCCAAATGGTTCCAGGCCAAATTGCATGGCCCTTTTTCTTGAGGGCTAAGGGCACCATAGGTATGCTCAACTTAGACCTACATATGTGTGTGCGAGGCTACCCGTGATGAGAAAGACATGAGGATGAGAAGAAAGAGAAACGCTGTTTTTCAGGTGCTATTGTGGGACTCCAAGGAACCAAGAATTCAACATCAGAAATTGGCTTCAGTATCAGTGAAATATAAATAGAAGAATGGGATGCATCCTGTTTAAGACTTTATTGCCTCAGTTTATAGCTTTTCTTGTTTCTTGTGTCTGTACATTTGTGTGAGTGGAGCTGCATGTATGTGGTGGGGGGTGGTGATACACGTGTGTGCTCATGGAGGCCTGTACCAAGCTTTTTCTTCTGAGCCACCAACCAGCTCCCAAATCATGACATGGAAACGTAGTATTAGTTTTGAATGCTCAGCTTTAGCTTGGCTCTTAGTTTAATCTGTTTCTCTTTATCTACATTTTGCCTTGGAACTTTTTACCTTTTTTCCCTTTGCTTTCTTATTGTATACTTGTCTGCCTGGCAGCTGCCTGGCTCCTGGCCCCTGGCATATGCCTCTCATTCTCCTGGTTTTCCTTCTTCTGGTTGGAGCCTAGATTTCTCCTCCTACTTAACTTTCTCTGCCCACCAGCCACCACCACCCCCACACCCCATCCCTGTCCTGTCTAGCTACTCAGCTTTTTATTAGCCCAATCAGGTGCCTCAGGCAGGCAAGGTGAACAGAACAGCAGCTCATTTTTACATAAACGAATGCAGCACATCTTTGCCTAGTTAAAATATTTTACAACAGAGGCCAGAGGTCAGCCTTGGGGTCATGATTTAGGAGACACCCCCCTTGCTTCTTCAGACTTGGTCTCGCTACATAACTCTATTTGGCCTGGAACTCATAGAGATCTGCCTGCATCTGCCTCTCAAGTGGGGTTAAAGGTGTGTTCCACAATACCTACCTCCAACTTTGTTCTTTGACACAGGGTTTCTCACTGGGACCTGGGGAGCACAATTGGGATAGGCTGGCTGGCCATCCTTCTGTTTCTGCCTCCCCAACATTGGGATTACAAGCACAGGCCGGCCATTATGCCTGGATTTTTATGAGGGTTCTGGGTTCATGTAAAGCCCTCATGCTTGCATGACAAGCACTAAACTACGAGCTAGCCACCCCCATCTGTAACTTTAAAATATATGGAGACTACAGGCCTCTGTCATCTCGCCATGAACTAAATTGTTCTAAGGTATGATAATGGCACTGTTACATTTTTTAAGAGTATAATTTAGTTAGGTTAAAACAGATGAAACGATACGTATCAAAACAACTATGGGCAAGAAGTGGGAGAGATGTCATAGACAAACAAGACTGGCTGTGTGTTAATGATTTAAATCAGGTACAGAGACTACTGTGCTAAACGTGTTTCAACTCTTCTGCATTTCAAAAGGTGTATGTACCCTTTAGGGACACTGGGGACACTGCTCATTGGTAATGTGTTGCGTTTAGATCCCAGCACCATGTAAAAGTCAGATATGCCAGGCAGGTTTGTAACCCTAGATGCGGGATGGCAGTGGGCACAGGAGTGGGGTTGGGGGTTGGGGGCAGGGGTGGGAGAAGGGGTGGGGTTAGGGGTGGGGTAGAGACAGGTAGATTCATGTAGCTTATTGCCCAGACACACTGCCTGAATTGCTGAGCTCCAGGTTGAGTTAGAGAGCCCATCTCAAAAAGTAAAATAGAAAGCAATGGAGGAAGACATGTGGCATCAACTTCTGTCCTCCACATGCCACACACGTGTGTGTGTGTCTGCACGTACACCCACATGAACATGTATATACACCACACAGTTTTAATAACTTGACAAAAATTTTATTGTGTATGTGTGTGTATGATGTCCATATGTGAGTGTATGATAGGCATGTGTGAGTTCAGGCATGTGCATCATGGCACACACAGAGATGAGAGTGCAACTTTCCACAGTATTCTTGCCTTCTTCTGGGGGAACTGGGAATTGACCTTGGTCAGGTTTGTGTAGCGACTGCCTTTACATGCTGGCTACAGCACTAGCCCATAAATACAATATTCAAAAGGTCTACCGTGAAAGGAAGATCATTGTAGTTTTGCCTCTGGACCAAACACCTTAGAAAAGCAACTCTGCAGTGGAAGGAAATGCCCTACAGACAGAACTTAAGGAGAAGGCTTATTTTAGTTCACGGTTTCAGAGGGGTCAGTCTGTTGTGACAGGAAATGTGCTAGACTGAGGAGTTGCAGAGTTCTTCATCGATGGTGAACAGGAAGCAGAGAGAGAAAGGATGGGACCAGGGACAAGCCATTCCCAAGGATCTGTCCCCTTTCCCACCAGTAACTTACTTCCTCCAGGTAGGGCCACCTGATGATGTTTCTAGACCCTTCCAAACAGTGCATAGAAAACGGATGTGGCCCTTGCTCGCAGTACACGAGCCCTTAGGTGGGCTAATTCATAGTGACCTTTTATTTTGTTGTTATTTGTTTTGTTTTGTTTGTTTGTTTTTCAAAGTTCCTAGAAAAATGTTGGAAACTTTAGAAAAGGTTACAGCAGAACCAAGAGGAAAACACAGAGAATTCGTTGCCATGCCCCTTTCTCCTCTGCACACATAGCCTCCCCTGGTGTGAGCATTGTAGAAGAGGGGAAGCTTCCCTCCCATCCACCTTGAAATACCTATACTCACACATGACCACCACTCAGGAGTCCAGAGCTACAGCACAGTTCACTCTGAGCACTGTACATCCCGCGGGCTAGAAAAGTTTATGGTGATTCTATTCTGTGTGTGTGTGTGTGTGTGTGTGTGTGTGTGTGTGTGTGTGTGTGTGTGCGCGCGCGCACATAACACACGTGGAGGACATCAGGTGTCTTGTTCTATAGTTCATCTTATTCCTGTGAGTTGGGGTCTCTCTTTGAACCTACAGCTCACCATTTTCTGCTAAGCTGGCTCACCAACAAGCCCTATGGTCTCTCCTGTTTCCCCTACTTCTACCCATTGTTGGGGTTGTAGGCTTGTATGGCCATGCCTGGCTTTGTATGTGGGTGCTAGAGAGCTAAAATCCTTTGTGCTGGCACAGTCAATGATTTTACTCACTGAGCTATCTCCCCATCCCCTGATTTCTATCCCTTTAAATTTATTTCTTTATAGGTGTGTTGTTGAATGACTAGAATAGATGTCTTGGAGGATGCACCATGTCAGTGAGAGAAGAGGCTGCATCCTGCTGGTGTTGGACAATGTACTACAGATGTCACTCCTGTACAGTTTACAGTGTAGTTTCGTTCTTACATCCTTTTTTTTTTTTTTGGTTGTTGTTTTTTAAACTGAGCCTCCTTTTCCACTCTTCCCCCTAGTTCAACCACATCCTTACTGGTTTTTATGCTAACTGATGAGTTCATTTCTTGAGTGCAATTTTGAGAGGGGTGTGGCCGTCTTTGACAGTGGCAGTGGATTTGTGTAGTTTTCCTTGCACTCATATATAATGTGGTTCTGTTGGTAGGTGCTAATGCTTTAGGGTTGTTACATCTTCTTATCCCTGACAGCTTCCATTTCTTGCTTTGAAGTCAGTGCTGTCTGAAAGCTGCTTTATCTTTCTAAAATTAGCAACAACTAGGCAACTCCTATCCATTTATTATTCACAATGTGTGTTTTTGTATTTAAATTGGGTTTCTTTTACATAGCTTAGACTTATTCTACTTTTTTGATCCAGTCTGACATCTCTGTTGAGATGTTTTCTGTGTGCCCACCTTGATCTTTGTGCCTGTTTTCCCCCTTCCATTTGTCTGTTATGATTTTTAACTGACCTCCCCTCCCCTCCCTCCCTCCTTCCTCCCTCTCTTCCTTCTTCCCTTCCTACCTCCTTCCCCTGCTGGGAATGGAACCAGGAACTTATGCATACTTACCTAAGAGCTCTGCCCGATCCCCACCACACTTACCAGCTCCAGTCAGCCCCCCAACACTGACTGAGTGTTCTTTCTGATTCCATTTTCTCTACCCTTTTAATTTATTTTTTCATTTTTTTCCTCTTTCAAGTGCTTGTCCCAGACTTTGCACATTTATAACTAATCACAGCCAGTTTCAAATAACACTACATTGCCTTATGGGCTGTTGTGAATACAGCAGAAGAATAACATTAATTCTCTTTCTCATCCTTTGTGTCATTCATGGCATGATGCTATTCCCCTTATATAGTAAGTGTGTGTTACATAACTGAATGTATTGTTCTTATGTTGAACAAAGTTTAAAATTTTAATATTAGATCAAATTAATTAACTTTTTCTCCACTGTTCTCCCTCGCTCCATAGAGGGCTCACTTTCTGGCTTATATAATCTTTCTTTCCTCCAAACTGATTCTTCTTTCAGAGTTTCTTGAAGGGCCTGTCAACAAATTCCTCCTCACCTTTATTTCTCTGCTGAAGGTTTCTCTGTTTGAAGGTTGGTTTCACAGTGTCGTTTCCAGATGGTCCTCTTAGACTTTCCTCTCTGCTCACACGGCCCTTTGGTGCTTGCGTGCTGTCCACTGTATCCATTAGAGCACTCCACATCACAATCATAGTTATTTTCACATTTCATGTCTGATAATTCGACCATCTATGCCCATCTATGCAGTACCCTAGGTCTAAAACATAAAACAAAAAACTGCTCATGTGTGTGTGTGTGTGTTGTTGTTGTTGTTGTTGTTGTTGTTGTTGTCTGCCTGCTAGATATATTTTAATTGTCTTATATTGTGTTCTTGACCACCAGACATAATGTTCTGGGTAAAATGCAGAGTTCTGGATGGGTAAGACTGTGGTCACGTGATGGTAATGGGTGGGGGGGGTTCTTGGGGTGGGCGGGCTGCAGACATCAGTAGTGCTCCTCTTGTGGTTGGCGGGCTGGCTCAGGTGGTTGCACTGGCATTCCCCTCCTGCGGGCCAATGATGCCCTAAAGACCTTCAGGTGAACTCCTGGAGAGCTGGCCTTGTTGAGGAGGCTCACAGCCCTTGAGGGTAGCTCCTTCCCTCCTGGTGGAGATTTCACAATAAGAGGTTTTCTTTACAACTTTCCAAGCAACCCTAGTTGAACTCTGAAGAAAAGAAGTGGGGGGCTCTTCTAAGAATGGGTCCCACTAAGGCTTCCCCAGACTGGTCTACACCCAGCCTTCAGCGCTGGGAGCGTGAGTTGCATTCTGGCTTCACTACAGGCGCCCTGTTCAAAAGCAGTTATCTGTCCCGGGAGTATCATGTCTGTGTCTTCAGTCCCTGGGGTGCTGGGGTGTAGCTCAAGGGCTGTCTTTCACAGCTCAGGAAATTAAGGCTCACTGAGGATCTAGAATATTCGTGGAACCCAGAGCCGGAAGGGCGGGGTGGGGGTGGGGGCTGAACTAAAGGCAGCAACAGTGACTCCTGTGTCTGCCTGTGCATTGTGCCACCTCCAAGTGACCTGGCCTCTTGAGCATCAGGGCCTCCCGTGGAGCAGCCAGTGTGCCTTCAGCTCCACAGTTCCCTGGCCTATGGTGTTTGGAGCCCAATAGGGGAAGGGACTTACCCATCCCCATATGTCTCACAACTCACCCACCACACGAGACTGAGCAGGCTTTCCTCTAAAACAGGACTGAGGAATAGATAGTAGAAAGACTCAGCAGCTGGCTTACATTGCCTGCAGAGATTTTTTTTTTTTTTATTGTTTTGCTTGGGGTTGCTGTTGTTTTCCTGGGCCCTTTCCCATTGGCTTAAAATTTGGAACATGTTACTCTAGGGCAAAGAATTCTCAGAAACCTACTCAGTGATTGCTCAGCTAATTCTCTGTCACAGCAGCTGTAGACTTTGCCCCCCCCCCCCCCCCGCCCACACACACACACCTCCTCTCCTTTCCTTGAAACAGGCTAGTCTCAAACTCAGGACCCTCATGCCTCAGCCTCTTGAGTGTGGGGATTACAGGCACACGGACGCCATCACACCTGACCCTCTAAGCAGCTCTGAATTTTACAGCAAGCCACACTTTACCTGAGGCTCACAAACACCTGTGAGGGAACGCTCACTGCTGTCTTCAGAGTAGGAAACAGGCTGAGTGAGCGAGTCAAGGGCCCAGCCAGGTTTTACATGGTTAGGGGTGGGGAGGGTTGAGAGTAAGTCACCGAACTGGGTGCAAGGCTTGCTTCTGGCAAATGCTGACCTGCAATGCATCCCCTAGTGACAGGCTCGATTGCTTTCCCTCAGAGAGTGGCTCCAACACTGTTTATTCCCTGAGTAACAACCTACAGGCAGACATTTCAGCTCTGCATCCTTTAGGCTGTGACCATCATTCATGTTGCCGTCCATAGAAAGGGAGAAAGGAAGGAAAGGACAAGCAATGTCCATTGAAAATGGACAGAACACATTCTGGTAGCTACAGGGTCCTTTCTGCTGACACTCCTCAGGCCAGTGCTGGTTGGGTTGTGCATGGGCAGTCAGGGAACCTAGAATAAGCCCAGGTGAAAGGTGGTGCAGCCTCTGGTCCATTTGGTCCCCTGGTCCCCCAACCCCTCCCCATGGCCTAGTTCCTGATTCCTGGCTCTGTCCAATGCCTGCATTCAGTCCAGCTTCCTGGATTTGCCAGTGCTGTGCGATCTTCCCCATCCAACCCACACAGGCTCCCTTGGTCCGGCACCCCCACACTGAGAAGCAAACTAGGCTACTTCCTTTCTCAGTGACAGAGCAGGCACTCAGTGGGAAAGTCAAAGTCTGCCTCCCATAGTGTCATCAGGAATGCAAGGTCCTTGTCCATATTGCCTCCTATCCCCAAGGGTTTTTTTTTTTTTTACCTTCAGGGTTGAGTTTGAGTCATTTAATCATATCTGCGCTCCAGTCTACACAAGACAATAAGAAGTATAGAATAAACCAGGTGGTGGTGGCTGCAGTGGTTTGTACCTTTAATCCCAGCACTTGGGAGGCAGAGGCAGGCAGATCTCTGTAAGTTCGTGACCAGACTGGTCCTCAAGAGCTAGTTAGAGCTAGTTATAGGGAAGGCTTTAAAGCTACACAGAGGAAACCCTGTCTCATAAAAGAAAAAAAAATATAGAGAATGAAGTTTTGTCACAAAAATGATCTGTAACTTACATAAATCACTTTTCACCTTTTATGGGCCAGAATCTATCCAGTCATTCTTAACTGCAGTGGGGTCTGGGGAGTGCACTTTCTGATCCATATGCCATGTACCCAGCTGTCCTTAGTAAAGGGACATTGATCAAAGGATGATTGGAAGACAGTGCCACCTCTAGCCTGGAATGTAATCCCAGGCCACCTTTCCTGGAATCTTTATTATTCCAGAAAATGGGCATTTTCTGTACCTTAGAATCCTGCTACTCACCTCAGATGACATGAAGACAGTCATTGGCACCTTCTTAGGTTGGGCATTCTAAACAAGAGGACTGGCTGCACTAGTCCAGATCACTGGCAGCTCTAACAGACCGCCCATAGTATATCCAGCTTTCATTTTGTGCTAGTTACTCCTGTAAGGGATTTCCATTGTCGAGACCCTCACAGACCCCATGGGGCAGGTGCTAAAACAGCTCTCCTCTGTGTTAGGAATGGCTCCTAAAGGCTGTAATTTAGGGAACCCCCCAAGCTTCTAGTTCCCCAGGTATGTGTCCAACATAGTCCCCTAGAAAAAGGTGAGAAGTTGGCCTTTTCTAAGCACAAGGACACCATGCGCATGCTAAGCAGCTTCATTAACTCAGTTTGCTGTAGAATCAGTACGTCTTGGAAATTAGAAGTCTTGGAAGTGGAGAGCATGTGCCTGTGGGAGAACAGGATAGCTTCCCAGAATGAGAGGAGACAGTATTTGACCTTTTGCCCATATTTATTTCTGTCTCCTACACTAAACATTACTATTGAGCTGTGCCTTATTGAGTGTGCTCTATCGTTGGCACAGTAGTAAATACATTTAATTTAAAATCAAATATACACACATGGAAGTACTTATTAAACATTCTCACATAATGGAATACGCTTCTCCTCAAAGCTTGGAAGCAGACTTCTGTTGCTTCCTGCACCATCACCATCCCCACGCCTGTTGCAGAGAGAGGGAGGTGTGATTATTCTGTGGCAATACCATTTTGCACCAAGCTAGGGTGTGTAATTCTGCAGCAGTTGGGAAGGCGCACTGGCTTGACCCATCGCGGGCAGCAGAAACATTCTGGCAGCCAATTACAAATCCACACAGAGCTGAGAGAAGGTGCAAACACTTCTCTAGGCTCCCCCTGAATCTCTTTTCCACTGTGCAAAATGTGCCTCTCCAGGGCATTTTCTCTCTCCCCACCCTTCCCTGAGTCCCCAGTCTATGCCTTGTGAATAAATTGCCAAGTTCTCTTCCTTCCCCAGAGATCATCTTCCCGTGAGAGTGTCAGCGAAGCCAGCAGCCCCTTTCTCAGGAATATTGTCTAAGTCTCTTCAGGCCTCTATAGCCAAGCGCCATAGTCTGGGAGGCTTGAGCATCAAACATTTATTTCTCATGATTGTAGAGGAAACCTAAGATTGAGGCTCTGGCCGATTCTCTTCTTGCAAGGCCACCGTCTGTTGATTAGAAGTCTTTCCATATGACCTTATTTACCCTAACTCCCTAAAAAGTCTGTATCCAAACACTGTGCTAGGATTGAATGGGAGCAAACACTGTATGTGTCCCACAGCACCCTCATGGCATAACTCTCTGTGAGCGGCGATGGTGGGTCCGCTGCTGCCTCCTTATGTAGTGGGTTGGCTTTGGCTATCCCAAATTCTTATGCTGATGTCTTAACGCAGCACCTTGGCATGTGGCTGTTTGGAGAAAGGTTGCTTCCAGATGTGATAAGTTAAAATGAAGCTGTTAATAGTGGAGGTGAGGGGTGTGTGTGTTATATGACTGGTGTCCTTTAAAAAACAGGAACACACACACACACACACACACACATACACACGAAAGGACATGTGAACATATGCATACCAAGCAATTCCAGAGACAAGGGGAAAGACACAAAACAGGTCCTTGCTCCCGTCGTGAGAAAGGACAGACACTGGCTATACCTTTATGTTGGGCTTCCAGCCTCAGAGCACCCCACACCCCATTCTGTGTTGGTTAGGGGACAAGAACTTCTGCCGTGTCCATGAACAGAGAACATCAGAAGTCTTCAATCTCACACCCGGGAACCTGCAGGCATCTGAGGCAGTGGATGGCCTCGGATGATGGATTAGGAAGGCTATGTCCTCTGGTCTCTGGCCCTCCACCATTCACTCTTCTGTGTAATTGCCAGCATTTGTTTCTTTCTCCAGCCTCACACTCTAACAGGAAGCCCTGGCAGGAGGCCACAGTAGATGGAATCTCCCAAGTCTAGATGTGACTTCATTGCCCTGATTTATGAAGGTAAGACAGTTACACAGAAGCCCGAGAACTAGTCATACTGGGTTATTTCGTTTTACAATCTGTATTGAAAAGAGTTGAATAATATAACTGTCCCTTGATAATAGGACAAAGGATGCCTGGCCTTCACAGGTGTGGGGTGACCTGTCTGTCTTTTTCCATTGTTTTTGGACGGTCCCCTCTCTCTTGATAGACTCAATGAAGGCCTTCTAGATTCAATAGTGTAAACTACATTAACTGTACACCATGAGTTCTGTCTCTAAGCTCTGGGACCCTCATATCCCATTCTCTGAATCTTTGTTCTTGATTTGTTACAACATAGGATTTTCGCTGTCTCTGGGGAGGAGAAATCTGAGCCCTCCTCCCCCCCCCCCCCGTTTAGGAGGAAAAGGGACATTTCGGACCGACCTTAGCGAGGGGTCAGGAGTGGCACACCACACAGGTCTGACTACCACCAGGAATTCTTGTCTCCTGTCACCTCGAGCCCTCGGCTGCCCTCTCTCATTCCTCAGCCTGTCAGACAGTGACTATAGTGGTACCTGCCACGGGACTCACAGCTGTACGTAAAGTGACCTGAGTCCCTCCTTAGATCTGCCTAGTAAGGAACAGACACTTGAATAAGCTTCCTTCTAGTTTTTGTTCTGTCCAACATTGAATTCCACTTATGGACAATGCCTGGAACATAGTCCTTGCTGCCATGTCCATGTGTGTCCAGTCAGGAGGCAGAAGCCATAAAATGATTTGAACAAGGGGAAGATACTGATAAAGAATTATTGAGCAGCAAGAAAGGTAACTATATGTATGGTAAGAGGAACCTAGTGGGCACCCTAGGGCCATTGGAATGCTCAGGGAAGGGGACACTTAGAGGAATGTGCATTAACTAGATTTGCATTCGTTTAACAAACTACCAACATAAACAGTACTGGGGGCAGGGAAAATATTTCCTCTTGTGGCTTCAGAAATGTCGGTCTAGCATGATGGGGAGGGCATGTCAAACAAATCCCATCCTGGAGGCCAGGAAGCAGAGACAATGCAAATGGGATCATGAGCTAGGATCCCGAGCATCCCAGGGACCTACTTGCTCCAACTAGACCCCACCCTATAAAGTTTCTATCTTCTGCCAACAAAGTGCCACAAGGTGGACGGCAAGTGTTCAACACATAAGAATATAGAACACATTCTATATTCAAACCGCAGCAAAGTGGTCCCTCATCCAGGAAAGCATGATTGTAGGATACTAGGTAACACAAACTCTTCAGGTGGCCTTGCCCAGAACTGACCCAGGTCACTGGGCAGCAGCCACAGTCTTCTAGTACAGGGTTGAGCAAGGTGCATAGAGAGTTCAAGGCTGCTGGCCTGAGGCTTGGAGCATACTGCTGTCTGTGCAGGGACCTTCAGCGAGGTAGTCATTAGGAAGGTCCAAGGGCCCGAAGCCACCTGAGTGCTAGGGCAGAGTGCCACAAGATGTTCTCTCCATGACCCCAACCGTGCACAGGCACCAACAACCAGAAGGAGAGCAGAAGCATCCCTGATGTAGCCCACACAGTAAAATGTACAGCGTCCCGTTCCTCTCCTGCCCTCTACTGGCAGATCTGAGCATTGCCCTTATGATAAAGGGGGCTGGTTCATGAGTAGACCTCCCAGTTGTCACAGAGTCAGTCCTTAAAGGGTGAATTTGGAGCAGTTAGATGCTAAATTGATAACTGAAATTCTGGGTGAAAAACTATGGAATTTACCCACTGTGTAGAAAAACATGAAATTATGAAATATTATGTTTTAGAAAACTGTCTGAGTGGCATCTCCTTGGGTTTAATGGCGCTGAATGCTATGTCTTTTGCCCCTATGTTATTCACATGCCTTCCGCAGAGAGGTCCTTAGCCCACTTTTGAGTTGGGTTATTTGGTGTTTTATCAAATGTTTGCTGCCGGTGTTTGCAGTTGTGTTGAAGGAGTGTTTGTGTATTTCAGATAGTCGAGGTGGTCCGCAAATATTTCCTCACGCTCCATAGGCTGTTCTCACTGCTGGCTGTGCTGTGTGCCACATTTGCCCTCAGAGTCCTGCTTTTTTTTTTTTTTTTTTTTGTGGTCATGTTTAGGAAATCATTGCAAAGAAAAATGGCAACACATTTCTCCCCTGTAATTTCAGGAATTTTTATACTTTAGATCTTAAATCCATTGTTGATACTTTTAGGAGAGTGGCATAAAATTGGAGTTCAATTTCATGCTTCTTCGTTTCCAAGTCAAGCTTTCTCAAGACCAGATGTTCAAGAGAGAGACTGTTTTTTTTTCCCCCAGTGACTATTCTTAGCAGAGACCAGTTGACCAGTTTTGTGGCTTTATTTCATAGCTCACTATACTGTTCCATTATTTCTTGTGAATTATTTTTCAAAATTTGTATTTGTTTGTTTACAATGTGTGATCATGTGTGTGTGTGTGTGTCTGTGCTTGTGTGGATGTCAGTGGGCTACTTGTGGTTGTCTTTCACCATGTGGTTCCAGGGATGTTGGGCTTGGTGGCAAGAGCCTTAACCACTGAGCCATCTCACCAGCTCCTGTATATGTTATTATTTGGGGCCCATGCTGGCCGGTGGTGGTTTGAAACAGAGCTTCACTGCATAGCCCAGGGTGGCCCTCAACTCAGTCCTCCTGCCTCAGCTCCATAAATTCTGGAGTTATTGGCAGGTGGCCACCATACTGGGAAACTGATGTTGTTTTGATTACTGTAGATTTTAACATATCTTGAAATCAGGAAGTGATTGATGTCTTTAGCTTTGTTATTCTTTCTCTAGACTTTGGTTGGCTCTCTTGGGCTCCATAGAACATTTAGGATTATTTGTTCTGTTTCTTGATCAATGGCATTGGATTTTTGATGGAGAGTGTAGTGAGTCTGTAGATAGTTTGTAGATAAGAATTTAAAGGCAGTATCCTACATAGGGTATTCTTTTTGATGCTATTATACACTGGATTGTTCATTTCCATTTGGGATGGTTTGTTGGTGGTGTATAAGATGCCATTTGTTCTTGTATGTTGATAGTGTATCCTAATTTTTTTTCTGAATTTGTTTATATTATTATTATTAGTTGTATTAGTTGTTTTGATAGAGTCTTTAGGACTTCCTAGATGTTAGACCACAAAATCTATTCACAGAAGCAGCTTTATTTCTTCCATTATAATGTGGATGACTTTGATTTTTTTTTCCTTTTCTTTTTAAGACAGAGTTTCTCTGTACAGTTTTGGAGTCTGTCCTGGAACTCCCTTTGCAGATTAGGTGGGCCTCGAACTCGAAGAAATCCACCTGCCTCTGCTTCCTGAGTGCTGGGATCAAAGGCGTGAGCCATCACACCTGCTTTCTTGAAGAGATATCTATACTCCCATGATTACTGTAATCACTGTGGTATTATTCAAAATAGTCCAGAGATGGAACCAACCAAAATGTCCATGACAGATGAAGAGACAATGGGTGTGTAGAATACACTTACTATGGAGCACTAGTCAGCCCTTGAAGAGAGTTTGGCTGTTTTTGGCAGCATGTAAGAACTCAGAAATCATGGCGCTAAGTGAGATAAGCTAGTCACAGAGAGATGGGTTTTGCATGGCTAGTCTAAGTATTTAAATATCTCACAGAAGTAAGATACAGTGATGGTTGCCTGGGCCTAAGATGTCGAAGCAGAGTTACTCCTCAGTTGCCATGAGTTTCAGTTATGTAGCTGAAGAAATCTAGTTTCCCTGTGTAACAAAGTGCACATATAGTTAATAGTATGTGAGTTAAGAGGAAGCCATATGTGGTGTCACACACCTGTAATCCCAGCACTTGGGGAGGTTGAGACAAGATTTGGGTTTCCAGGTCAAGCCTGAGCTATGTTGTGGGGTCCCTACAGAAGATTTCTTTCTTCTCAAAAGAAACAAAAATGAAGAGGGTAGATCTTCAGTAAGAGTTGCCACCACCATCAAAACAAAAATAACAACAGCAAATAAGCAAAAACACAAATGAAACAATAAGCCCACAAAGGACACATGGAGAGTTTCGATGTGATGGAGGTGTTGTCTGTTACCTTGGATTTGGTGAGAGTGTCACTGATCAACACACGTGTCCACAGTCATCCAATTGTATACATTAAACACCTGTGTTTTGAAAGCCACCAGTTAGCTGGACGTAGGCTTGTATGGCTCTAACCCCAGCCCTGGGGAATCAGAGATCTGTAAACCTCTAGAGTTTGCTTGATCAGCTAGCCTAGTTGAGTCCAGAGCCTCCCACCCAGAGAGATCCTGTACTGAGGCAGAAAGGATGGATGTGATAGGAAAAGATACAAGATGTCCTGCTCTGGCTAGCACGTGTGCGTTTTTATGGGTACATGCACATTCATGTACATGTGTCACACATCTACCACATGCAAAGATAAACAAGATATTGGTTATAGCTCAATACAGTTGTGTTTCTTCAGTAAAGAAGTCTGTTTAAGATTTGAAAAATATCTTTGTGATCTGTTTATTAGTGGGCCTGGCATGTGAAAATTCTTTCCTTCTGGCACATGGGATACTGAACTCATTTTATAAAGTGAGCAAATCCCTACGTTTTGGAAGATGATGCCTGAATGTATTTCCCCCTTCGCACTGCCTGCCAGCCCCACCCCACCACCTTTCCTTTATGTGATGAGAATGAGAGGACATAACTAAGAACTGACTGAGGGCTCCAGTTCATCTCCTCTCACTGCCTCAGCCACGCCCAGGAGGAACTGGGGACAAAGTGTTTACGTGTCTAGAATCACAAGCAACAAGCACAACTCGCTCCCTTCCCTTCCCCTCTTCTGTCTCCATCTCTGAGTGAGCTGGGGTTAGCCTCTCTCAGGCCTAGGGAAGCTGGAAAGGGGTCAGCAAAGGCCACGAGAAGACCTGACTCCCTGACCCATACAGATCAGTGCCCATCAGTGTCATGCAAACATGCAGTCACTGGTCCCTGGCCCAGGGTCCCCTGTGCTGGGTAAACAGTGCGTACTGATCTCTGTTGCTGGGTTTCATATTGAGAATCGCTGCAGGGTCTGCCACGTTTCCCAGCTTTTACAACAAATTCCACAATGTGTTTTGGGGAACGAGGAGAAAGTACTACTGAAGATGTGGACGCTGCCTCAACATCTTTAAAGATGTGTATTCTCATAGCATCTTTTCTTATGCTGACGGCTGATGACTGATTTCCATTCCAAGTCCAAGTGCCTGCTCATCAACACATCATCACAGATAGGCACACTTGCCTGAATACTTGGTGCACACGTGCATAAGCGCCGACCCCTGAGGGTTCTGCACTCTCACGGGAAGAGCTCTCATGGAGAAATCTGTGTGACTCATTTCATGTGTGAATGTTTCCAGTACCTGCAAATTGCCTTCTATTATTTACGATAATTACTGTGGTATTTAGACTCATCTGCAAAGCAGCCTTCAGCAGGGAGGGTGGGCATATCTCCAGCCCCTTTCCCTGTCATTGAATGCAGAGGGGTGTCACCCATGTCAGCTCTCGTGATGAGGCAGAAAGGACACAAATGCTAGCAGGGTGAGTTCCCTGACCTGCTAATGGACAGGCCCCAGTGTCCTCTAAAGGGGCACTCTTGTGTTTTCCCAGCTGGTGAGCCCTGACCCTCTTCTGACAATTATTACTTCGTGTCAAAGGCCGAGCTGTCCGAATATGACAGTGGGAGACAGAGCAGAGCCCGCCACATTTTCAGACTATGAGGGTCCGCTCGGGTTAAGCATTCTTGGTTTTTTGTGGAAAGGTCTAACAGCTTTCTTCCTTCCTGTGTTCCCTTGCAGCACCCCCGGTGGCTTGCAATTGCTACCAGTGCCTCTATGCTACAGCAGAGAGTGAGTGCATCTGGTACCAGGGCCACCTTGGGGCTTTTTGCCATGGACATGTGTCAAGGAAGATGGGGTGCCGGGGCTGGAGCACTGGCTCAGTTGGAAAAGTGCATATTGCATAAGCTCAGGGGCCGGAGTCGGATCCCCAGAATGCATGTAAAGAAGCTTGGTGCAGAGGTGCACACTTGCAATCCCCGTGCTGGGGAACAGCCAGGAGGAGTCTAGTGGGCACTGTCCAGCCTGCCCAGTGGCAAGCCCTGAGCAAGTGAGACTCTGTCTCAAACAGCAAGGTGGACAGCTCATGAGACGCAACACCTGAAGTTGTTCTCAGGCACCACTTGCACAATGTGACATACATGAGCACAAACATAATATGTACATCTGCGCGCGCACGTGCACACACACACACACACACACACACACACACACACACACACAAAGAAGGAAGGAAGGAAGAAGAGAAGAAGGGCGGGGAGGGAGAGAGCTGGCTGCCCATATTTGGGACACCAGATCTTTATCTCCTGTAACCTGTTCAAAGAGAAATTGGAAGTGGCTTCTTGTTTCTGGAATGACAAATGGCCCGTTTAAAGTCCTGGGCTTTCTGCAGGTGTAGAGTGGGAGTGTAAGGGTCATGGGTCAGTGGCCTGCCTGTCATCTTCACTTCATGTCACGCTCATAGATGCCTCTACTGCTTTTTGTCTTCTTAGTGTTGACTCTGTTCTGAGGAAAGCAGGGGATTCCTGAAGGAAGTTAAGCCAGGGTACTAAGAGCAGCTACCAATCCAGGAGTTCCCACTGTGGCTTGTCTCCAGGAAGCTGCATGGGGAGACCCTGGTGGCTCCTAAAAGTGGCTCCTCAGTCAGTCTTCCGGTCAGCCAGGGGCAGTGCATCTTACAGGTGTAAACTCAGTGGCATCGGTGGTGAATGCTGGATCCTGATTGGTGGTATCTACTCAGCTCTGAGAATGTGCATGAGACAATGTGAGCTCATCATTCCCGAGACCCACAGTCTCAGGGACATGAATGGAGTTAGAATGAGGACAGCTGCTCGTAGCACTTGCTGGCACTTCTGTATTGTCTGGTAGATGGAGTCATTGAAATCACTCTCTTAGCATGAGGTGAGTGCCTCCTATGTGCCACCATGGTTCTGGATGCTTCCACACCGCCACAGTAGACAGCCTCCTGTGGTCAACACTGAATGATCTAGCCACACAATAGGCTACAGTTCAGCCTGGAAAAAGGAGGAAATCCCAATACTTGGCACAATGTGGATGGACATTTGAAGACACGATGTGAAATGAAACAAACCAGTTACAGAAAGACAAATACCATGGGATTCCACTTACAGGCAGTCCCTGGAATCTGAAGGGTCAGAACATAGCAGAGTGGCAGCTAGGGTCTGGGCAGGAGGACGTAGAAGGTTGTTGATTAATGGAAGCACAGGTTACTTTTGACAAGAGTCTTGGGGCAGAGTGCTACTGATGGCTGCTCAGAAACATGAATGTGCTTACTTCCCCGCACACACTTAAAAGTGGCCAGGATGGAACAGTGTGTATTCTAGCATCATTTAAAAAGAGAGATGTGGCCTGTCAACATCTGGTCACGAAGGCAAGGAGGGGTTCATGAGAGCCCTCCCTTTCCTGAGAATTTATGCACAGTTAAGTGCTGATGGGGAGGGAGGAGGCATGAGCTCCACCCCAGCCTTTAGGTTTTTATTTTGTTTTCTCATGTGTGTGTATGTAGTGCCCACAGAGGCCAGAAGAGGGGGTCAGGTCCCCTGGTACTAGAGTAACAGGTGATTGTGAGCCACTGTGTGGGTGCTGGGAATTGAGTCTGGGTCCTCTGGAAGAATGGCCAAAGCTCTTAACAGCTGAGCCACTTCCCCAGCCCTAAAAATCATCATTATTATTTGTTTTATTTTATATATAAAGCTTCTCAGGTAATTGGACAGCTGGAGTAAGAACCACAGATTCTCAACCTTGATCACATGAACCAACTGGACAGCTGTGGATTACAAACACCTGGGGCACGTCCCTTGTAGAGACAGGGTTCCTGAAAGCCCCCAGCGAAGGGGCACTAGCCCACTCGAGCATGTGGCTCTGGCTGGCCTTGCCCTTCTCTCTCACTCCTCTGCCTTGCTAAGTTGGATAGGTTACATTCCTAAAGCTGGCCTCCAAGGTCTATTCCCTTATTTGGCCACTTCCTCCTCCTGAGGCCGACTGCCAAGGTCGAGCTATCAAAGTATCAAAGTCAAGCAATCAAAAGCCCCCATTGGCTCACCTAAATGATGTACTCAATTAAAATTGAACGCCCCATCCTAATATGGCGCTTCCCATTTTACCTTTATAAACTGCCATTTGCTTATGGGCCACGTCTCTCTCCCTTTTATCCAGAGGCTGTCCTTTTCCCCTCCAGGACAAATATCCCTGTCCCTTTCCCTTGTCCCTTTCCCCTTCTTCCCTCATCCCCATTTCCTTACTGCTACATCCTAGCACAGACTCCTCTCTTCTTCTCCTCTTAAAAATTACACCTGCAAGGTCATTTGATGCTGTTTTTCTGACTGAGGCAGAAAGCAGCCACTTAACTTTTTCCCCCTGCTTAATAAAGGCTCTCTCTGGGAAAACAGGTGTTTGGGTATGGTTTGTACCAGATCCGGGGGCTGGGAGTATCTTAGTTAAGGTTTCTATTGTTGTGAAGAGATGCTATAATTATCATAACTCTTTTTTATTATAAATGAAAATATTTAATTGAAGGGGCTCGCTTACAGTTTCAGAGGTTCCGTCCATTATCATGGTGGGGAGTGTGGTGGTGTGCAGGCAGATGCGGTGCTGGAGCTGAGAGCTCTACATCTTGGCACAGAGGCAATGGGAAGTTGATTCTACATCAGCTCTTATAAAGGAACACATTTAATTAGATGGCTTACAGCTTCAGAGGTTTAGTCCATTGTCACAGTGGGGCATGGCCGCATGCAGGCAGACATGGTGCTAGAGAGGAGGCGGAGAGTTCTACATCTTGCACGGGCAACAGGAAGTGGTCTGATATACTGGGCATGACTTGAGTATATATGAGACCTCAACATCTGCTTCCACAGTGACACATTTCCTCCAATAAGGCCATACCTACCCCCAACAAAGCCACACCACCTAATAATGCCACCACAGGGAGGAAGAAGCCCCTGCTCTTCAGGAGGGAGTCCTCTTCACCCAGCACAACCAGGGCTGAGCTCGTGACAGCAACTGTGAAGCAGAGTGCCAGCTCACCGAGGCAGCCACTGTCTTCCAGTGCCACACTTCAAAAAAGGAGCTTGAGAGGTTTGGAGAAGTCAGGATGAGGGGGAAGAAGGAAAGTGAGGTGGAGGGGTGAAGCTGCCTAGGAATAACATCCAGACATCTGTGAGAGCTTCCTGTTTATCACTGCCAGTCTCTGTGAGAGCTTCCTGTTTACCGCTGCCAGTCTCTGTGAGAGCTTCCTGTTTACCGCTGCCAGTCTCTGTGAGAGCTTCCTGTTTACTGTTGTGTGCCTGTCTCTGCTTTCTTGTACTGTCCCCCAACTCCCTTCCTTCCCTCTTCATTGCCCCCTTCATTCCTTCCCTTTCCATCTCCCCCATCCCCACAGAGAATTTTTAGTGTGTGTGTGTGAGAGAGAGACAGAGACACAGACAGAGAGAGAGAGGTATGTTGCCATGGGCATGCGGGTGCCTGTGGAGGACAGATGAAGATGCTGGATATCTTGCAACAGGAGTTACAGGTGGTTGCTAGGTGTCATGTATGTGGTGGGAATGAACACAGGTCCCCTGGAAGAGCAGCAAGCCTTCCATAGTACTGTTAGCATTTTTACCTTTCAGAATTTAGGATAAGAAGAGAAACTTCTGGAACCAACAAGTTATCCAACACAAGAAAGACTCAGCCCTGGTCACAGCTAGTTTTGACGGAGTATGGTGAGGGGCCAGGTGTGGAATGTGAGGAGACACTAAGCTGTATCGAGAGGGAGCAGCAGAGAGGCCACCGTGCTTGAGCAGATTCACTGCCCTGGTTATGCAACTCCGGGTGGCTCTCCTGGCCCTGTGTTATTGGAGATGGCAGACAGCCATGTTTCTGTGATTCTCCGAGCCTGCCCTGCTGTGGAAGCAGAAAATGGATGTGTTAACTTGGTGAAATTCCTTCTCATGGATGCAGCAATCTTCCAGAGAAAGCTGAGAGGATCCCGACCTTCGGCTCATTTAAAAATAGTTGAAACATAAAGGGAGCTGTCTAGAGTCTCCTGGGATCCCAGAGGGGACGACCTCAAATGGAGGAAGATGTGTTCTAGGATTCCATGGTCAGCGCTTTCCAGGAGGCCTGGCCCAGCTGGCACATGCCTTTTTCAGTGTCCTGTTTAAGAAATCTGTGTAGGGTGGATGGTAGAAAGACTTATTCCCCAAAGTACAGAGGCATTCCTTTGTGTGTCGGAGTGTCTTCACGCCAGTGTTTCAGGCATGGAAACCAGTGTATGCCAGGGTCAAGTCTGCTCCCAGGAGGAGCAGCCACTAACCGTAGTACACAGAGCCCTAGCGCCACTCAGAATGCAGATGGGGTCTTTGTGGGTGGCAGAGCTGGCAGCGGAGGAAGCCTGACACTTTCACAGCCCCACACCTCTTCCTGTGACAAGACTGTGGAGGAGGTGGGGCTGGCATTTTCAAGCCGCTGCTTGAGTGCAACCCGGGGTTTGGTGCTCTGTTATTTAGGGCTGCCGTGTGACCGCACAGAAACCGCCTCTTCTCAGCCCCCACCGTGCTCCGGAAGTGGTTCACTCAGGACTCCAGACTTCTCCTTCCGTGGCAGTACTTTCCATCAGTAGACACTTTGGAACCATTCTGTAGTGCCCAGGAATGCCCACTCGTGCTCAACCCACTTTGGGAACCGTACAACACTATTCCTGTAACAGTGTGTACAGCAACTTGAGACCCCCATTTCTCTCCACAGTAAGGTGTATATCTACCCACTGTTCCACGGCTCACTTTCTCCTAGAACAACCAGAGGTACTCAGTGCAGCCTGTCTTCTGAGGCCGCTGGTGTGGACCCGCCCTTTATCTGCAGACTCAGCTCCTGAGGTGTCAGAGCCTGTGCTGGGGCCCTCTTACTCCCTCCATCCCCCGCAGCCTGTAGCCCAGGCTGCTCCCTGATAGTGTAACAGAGGATGCGCGGTAGGTTAAAATAGCAGTTCTGTCCTACGACAGCTCCATCCTTTGGGCCTCACCACTGTCCATCTTTGTGGAATGCTATAGATACCTTCATTTCCGGCGCTTTCCGCCAATCTCTAATATTCCAGGCAGAAATCAAGGTTTTGTTTGGGCTTGAATTGCTGTCCTCCTTTGGTATTGGTGTGTATAATATAATATACATGCATGTGTGTATAAGTGTGCACACTTACACATATAAATGCGAGTATACATGTATATATATTCAGGCACACATGCATATGTGTACATGGAAGTCCGATATTGGCTGGGGTGTCTTCCTTGATCACTCATCACCACATATATTAAGGAAGGCTTTCTCAATTGAGTCCAGAAATCACTGACTGATCTAATTAGCCAGCTTGCTCTAGGGCACCCATCTCAGCTTCTTGTACGCTAGGATTACAAGTGGGCTGCCACACCTGTCTTGCATTACATGGGTGCCTTGTGTTCCCATGCAGGTACTTTATCTGCTGAACCATCTCCCCAGCCCCAAATGGCCACTCTCCTCAGTGCTGATGGTTTCACCCTGCTTGGCCTAACTCACTCTTAGCTAGGTGATGTCTCTGTGGGCAGGAGCAGCGTGTGATTCACACTCAGAAGACCACAAAGGGTTGTTTTTGTGCCTCTTCAAACCCAAACCACCTGGTGTCTATAATTACCCCTCCTGATGCTCACTTGCTCGCTTGGGTTTTGGAAACTCTTGCTGAGGCGCTAAGTAGGCCGAGTGGAGTGTTGTTTACAATAGCAGTCCCTGTGACAGTCATCAAGACCTGGCTGTGCCCTTGACCCTGAAACAGACCCTGCCTGACTTTGGGGAAAGCTGCAGGTGGCTATTTGGCACCTTGGTTGCCATTCTGGGGGTCCCTGAATGGGGCTGTTCTCTTTTGGGGACCAGAGGCCATCGCCACCTCCTCTTCAGAGTCCTTCCCAAGAGTTTGGTTTGCTTTCATATCTGCCACCACATCCAGATGGGCGCGCGGCTGCTTTCTCTCACCTTTACGCCTCCTCTTGTTCTAGGTGTGTGTGGGTCACCTTAGAGAACTAAGGCCCTGAGGAGATTAGCCTTGAATGTCTATGAAGATCAAGGCCCAGCTCTCCCCACTTCTAGTTACAATCTTACAGAGGGGCAGGGCGGCAGGGACTGTAAGTAATTCTGAGTCAGACGGCATAGGCTTTGAGACTGACTTCCTTAAGGGAATCAGTCACTTATATGCATGCACATGTATACATATACATGTGTGGTCATGGATGCATAAGGACTCATATATGTTCACACGTGGGGAAAATATACATGCACCCCACCAATGCACATACACAGGCAAACACATGCACATACATATGTGCAACACATACACATGGTTGCACTTGTGTGCCTGTATAACTGCATACACCTCGATCAACCTAAGCGGGAGTTGCCACAGTCACTGAGGGTCTGTGAACGGACAGCGGCTTTGGAAAAAATGCCTGACGTGTTTTGTGGGTTGGCAGTCAGTGGACACGGCTCTGACAGAGTGCGGGTACTTTAAGCAGCGTCTACCGAGTGGGAAATAAAGAAGACAAAACAGACACCCTGAGCTTGTTCTTGGCAGGCAGCCAGGGTTAGCACAGGCAGAAGAGATGTGGGAGCCTTTTCAAAAGAAGGTGGCTAAGGGTGGGGGTGGGTCTCAGTGAAGTTTAATCTACAGTTTTTTGGTTTTTTTGGATGGCTAAGAATGTTCAGCTTTTTTTTTTTTTCTTTCTCATGTTTATTGGCCGTTTGTACTTCTTCTTCTTCTTCTTCTTCTTCTTCTTCTTCTTCTTCTTCTTCTTCTTCTTCTTCTTCTTCTTCTTCTTTTTTGAGAGCTGTCTGTTCATTTCTTCATTTCACTTATCACACCCCAGTTTGAAACAATAAGTAAAAATGTAACAACCAGTCCTGCAAGGATGCAGGAAAAGGGAAACCTTGACACACTACTGGCAGAGTGGAAAGCAGTCCAACTGCCATGTAAGTAGTCAGCAAGGAGGTTTATCAGAAAACCAAAATAACAGCCTTCCTGTGTGACCCAGCTATCCCCATGCCTGGGTGAATACCCAAGGACTCCTGAGACAGCATACCGCACATCCATGTCTGCGTTAGTCACAATTTCCAAGTTGCAGAATCAGACTAGATGTCGGTCAGCAGGGGAACGGATAAAGGGGATGTTCATAGTGATGTTTCATTCAGCTGTGAAGTTACATTGTTTATAGGAAAGTGGATCAACCAGAGATCATTGTATTCACTGAAATGTGAGATGCGGATAAACATCACATTTTCTTTCATCTGTGAACCTTAGCTTTAATATAGAGGCATAAAGTCCCTCACATGTACATGCATTCGAAGCAAAGGCAGTAAAATGAAGAGGCCTGTCTGGAGTGGGGAGAGAGGGAGGGAGCGGCGTAGGGGTTGGATAAGATCAAGGAAAGTAATATACTTCTATGAGGATATCTTTATGGAACCCATTTCTAAGGACAATGAATTTGAGCCAATTGAAAAAGAGTAGTCGCTGGGGGAGGGAGTGGAGCCCAGTGGTGGGGCCTCTGCCTAGATGCTGGGGCCTCAGGTTCAACTCCCATGTCCAAAGCCAAATAAATAAGCAAAGGGGGCAGTGTAAGTAAAGGGCAGTGAAGCTGAGTAACCTTCAGGAGAGTAGACTGACTGCGTAGGGGTGGCGGGTACATGGAAGAACAGTCTAGAAACAAGATTCTGTGGGGCCCGATCATTGTCTCAACTGTTCGGCCTGGGCTCTTCTACCAGTGAGCTACCAGCAAAGTGGCCTGGTATGACCCAGGTTCCTGCACAGCCAGGTCCTGACTGCAGGGGAGCTGCCCCAGGGAGATGTCCTCAGCCCAGCTGGGAAGATTGCTGATTCTTAATGATCTGCTCAGTGTTCCAGTGTCACCTACTCTGTGACTCTTTCTGGGCCCCCCCCCGGGGGGAAGCAGTCATTTCTCCTCTGGGCTCCCCAGGGCCAGCTCTGGCCTCCTTCCCTGACTGTGAACTAATATGCCCACTCGGGTTGTGCTCGGCCTTTCCCCCCTACCTCTTGTGTCCCTGGGGCAGGATCCACATAGGAGCTCATGGCAGAGGCCTTTTCATTATGTAACTCGTTTCCCTGACAAGGCTTGGCCATAAGTTAAAGCAGAGTGTGCACGGATGAATATGCTGTTTGGTAGCCTTGGCCAACACGGGGTGTGATGCTTGCTATCTTCACCCGTGACCACCCAAGGCTTCATCCATCAGAATAGAGACCTGTTTCCATGGTCACCTGAACTTCTGGCTTCCAAATCCTCTTCTCAGAATCAAGGACATCAGGACTCAGGGCAGAAAAGGATCCTGAGAGTCCCTCCTATCAGGGCATTTTCTAGGTCCCTATATTCTTTCAGGCTCCCACCAGGAACTGAGAACTGATTGTCACGTTGTTGCAGATCCCAGCCAGTGCAATCACCCTCCCCCCTCCTTGTTCACCTGGACGCTGTATTGCATTTGCTTTGGAAATCAGTTTTCAGTGGGGCATGTGCAGACAGAATGCTGCTTGAAGCTGGCTCACAAAACGAAGACACAGAGCCAAAATGGGCTTTACAGACATGGATTTCAGGAGGTCCTGGCCACATCCTTTCTTCAGGGGGCCAGGGTCCATCAAAGACTGCTGTGGGCTGATGGGACAAGGAGGTCCTGGGGGAGATGGGGGTTCTGTGCATTTGTCCTCCTGTTTAGGGCAGAATAACCGATGAAAACATGAGGGCAACTGAGTTGTTCTGAGTCAGGGAAGCATGGTATGAACCAGGGCCCATCTGCCTTTGCTCAGGCTAGTGCTGTGATGTTGGGCAGGGCACACTATCCAAAAGATATTCGGCTGAAGTCACTTCTAACTGTGCACATTCAAGTGTGTGCTTGTGAGCATGTATGCATGTGTGTGTGTGTGTATGTATGTGTGTGCCTGGGCATGTGGAGGTCAGAGGTTGACGTCTGGTGTTTTCTTCAATTACTCTCCACCGTAGTTTTTGATAAAGTCACCCAGTGCTGGTCTTACCAACTAGAGCTGCACACTTTTTTGGAATTCTGCACCAGAGAGGAAAGCAGAGCTGCTTGGCTAAGTCCCCTTCTGCTCGAAATCACATGGCATTGAGTCACAGGCCCGCACAGTGTTGCCTGTGGGCACAGTCTCTGGGAAGTTGGGCATTTTGTGAAAGCTCTGGGACCTAGGAGTCATCTTACACTCCTGGAACTCCTGAGAGCCCAGCTTGATTCCGTTTAGTTCAGTTCCCCTTTTTCTCCAAGCTGGAGATGGAGGTGCAGGCCACGTGGCTCATCAGGGACCAGGGCAGGAGCATATCCCTGTTCTTGACAGCCTGCTCCAACTTGTATATTCAGCACGGCCAGCCTTGCCTGTGCCCTCCAGCAACCTGGAGCTCCCAGGAGGGCACATTGAGGCTTTATCTTTAATGCCTGTTGGTCATAGGTGCCCACGCAGCGTCTGAGAGAACTGAAGCTGACACATGGGGCAGTGAACTGCTGGAGGTCCCGGATGTTAGGAGGGATCAGGTGTTCCATCCATGTCATGAAGTTGCATGCCCACTGAGGAAAACATGACATCCAAATCCAGACACTTTGGTAAATAAAACAAGGAACCTAACTCATCCCAGGTTCTGAATGTGCCTAGGCTATAGACAGCTGAGGACAGCTGGCTGCTGTTGAGCTAGCCAAGGAGTGGGCTGGAGGCCTGTGTAGCCACTATTTGAGAAGGCAGCCTGACAGTCCATCCTCTGTACGTATATCCAACAGGACCAGCTAGTTTTTTCTCTAAAAATCATAGTGAAAGTTGGTTCACAGGGCATAGAGTTTTCTTTTTTCCTTTTGAGATCCTCCATGTACCTGCATGTGGGTGACATATGTACAATCAATCATTCTTGGTTAAGAAGTACCCACTCCTTAAAAATTATTTTATTATTTTGTGTGCATGGGCATTTGCCTACATGTATGTCTGTGCATAACACACGTTCCCTCACAGGCCAGGAAAGGGTGTCCAGGTATCCCCCAGAACTGTAGTTTCAGGTAGTTGTAAGCCTCCTTATGGGTACTGAGAATTAAACCCATGGCCTCTGGAAGAGCATCCAGTGCCCTTGACTGTTGAGCCATCACTTCAGCCCCAGTACCTACCCCTTAAGTGCTCACCTTAACTCTCAAGTGCTATTGCAGTTGTCATGAAAACAGAGCATGAAAGGTGGAGAGGCCCGAGTTCCTGTTTTAAATCCTGGCTCCACCCCATACTGCCAGTGGTCTCAAGCAGCCACTAGCCTCTACTCCTCACTTTCCTCTGAAGTGGGAGTCAGCAATGCCAGAATAACCAGGCCTCCCCATGTGGGCCAAAGTCCTCCATGGAGGATGGCACAGAGCCTCACACGGAGGTGGTGGGCTGACATTGGATCTCTATAGTCTTACATATGATGTGCAAACCAGGATCTCCCATATGAGTAGTGCCACAGAGGTCCTTAGTGATCAGGAGGAAGTGAACATGAGAGAAGGGACACAAGGGTGGATGGCTAGTGGGAGGCAAGGGTAGGAGGAAGGCAGGCTTTGTCACATCCTCCATGACTGTGTCGCTTAATCCCTCATCATTGACAATACACGGCAGAAGCAACCTAGGGAGGAAGGATTGCTATTGACTCAGTTCCAGGGGATGTCAGTCCATCATAGTGGGAAAGGCATGGTATCAGGAGTATAAGATAACAGACCAGGATGTAGAGAGACTAGGCTGGGCAAAGATGTGCTATATTTGTTCATGCTGCGGAATATTACTTTAACTGTGTAAGGATGTGTTACTTTTTTTATGCTGCTTTTGTTTAATGAGGTAAGGATGTGTGTGTAATTATGTAAAGATGTGTTGCATTTGTTTCACTTTGCCTGCCTAAGGCACCTGCTTGGTCTGATCAAAAGCCAAATAGCCAATAGTTAGGCAAGAGAGGGAGAGGTGGGGCTGGCGGGCAGAGAATAAATAGGAGGAGAAATCTTGGCTCAAGAGAGGAAGAGAGAAGGACGAGGGGATGAGTAACATGCCCAGGGCAAGAAGCCAGGCAGCCACCAGACAGACAGACACAAGAAACAGTGAAAGTAAGATATACAGAAGGAAAGAAAAGTAAAAAGCCCGAGGCAAAAGGTAGATAAGCAGAAACAGGTTAATTTAAGTTAAAAGAACTAGCTGGAAATGAGCCTATTCTAGGCTAAGCATTCATAACTAATAAGAAGTCTCTGATATGATTTGGGAACTAGTTGGTGGTCCAATAGAAAAAGCCTTTATAGGCAACCCCACCTCTGTTAGCTAGAGCACAATTATAAAGGTCCCCAAACAGCACCATCTGTTGAGGAAAATGTTCAGACATTCCACAGTCAAATTGTAACAGTTAAACCTTTGTCCCTAATTGATAGATTTTAGGACATCTTTGGGGGAGATACTTTAGGAGAGGTTTCTGAGTCACATGACCTCTTGATTCTACTTGAATTCTATTTGGTTGCTATAGTGATAGTTTCCTTCTGAGCCCCTATATATGTGATATAATTAAGGCTATAGCTTGTGAAACTTGTGTTGTAAGCCCTGTACCCTAAGCACCCCTTTCTGGGCCTTTCCGGAAGCAGGCTTTCTAGAAGTGTGCTATCTTCTTAAAGGATCTGTGATGGAGAAGATTTAGATGGGTTTCTCGAAATGCTCAGCAGGTACCAGAGAGGTGTTCCCCACCAAGAATGGCAAAAGCAACCCTGAGCTGTAGTTGGGGACGGAATGCAATCTAGGCTGAGTTGTGGGGCCATTTGGGAGCAGTTGCCTTCTGTGTGCAAGGCTCTTGGCATTCTCTCTCTTCATCTTGTGATGACAATGCCCTTTCTGCTACTAATGTCACCCCTCCAGGGAAGATGTTCTAGCCCATGCATACTTGCATACTTCTGCTTTCCTGATGATGCCTGAAACCCTTAGATCTAGTCCCTTCTCTTGATCAGTTCTCACCTTCTCAAGGTGATCAGAATTCTAAGCCAGTAAACTGGATGACAGGCAGTGGGCCAGAAAGGGCCTTCCTTTTTGCTATGGTCTCTGGAATAGCCCCAGAAGAAGCATCAGTGAATTCCAAATTCCCAAAGATTCCTGAACCCAGAACTTCCTTAGTTGTCTTTAGCTACAGATGTCTCCCTAGACCTGAATCCTAAAAGCATCTTGGTATGCCACACCATTTCTAGCCCATCTTGCTGTTCAGTTGTCTAGTCATTATCAACACCCTCACAATTCCTGGAAGGAGGATGCTTGAGTGTTCTGACACCTGTGGCCTGTGTGGTCCATGTCGACTAGGCTGCCTCAGTGGATTCCACTTTTCCTGGAAAGCAGCCCCCACAGCTTCTAGAAGGTTCTTTTGACTCAGAAGACCTCACATGCTCTTGTTTGTGGATGGATTAGCAGTGAGACCTTTTGGGGTGTTAGATTTCAGACTTACGTCTCTGAGGTAAATGGACACATATCCATTCTGTTTATTAAACACATCCCAATGTGTTCTCTCTCTCTCTCTCTCTCTCTCTCTCTCTCTCTCTCTCTCTCTCTCTCTCTCTCTCTCTCTCATGCTCTAGATCTCCTCTAGCCAAAGGAAAGTTCTTCCCAAACACTGAAAACTTGGGCAGTTTTGCCAGTGACCTTCGCCTCCTGCGTCACTCTAGCGGAGTCGTAGAGGGACATTTTCCCTCCTTCACTTGCTCATGGCCCATTAGTGGCAAGAACTGTTCCATTATCTGAGCCCTGATGAGCTCACTAGCTGGAAAGAGAAGGGCCTATGGGGGCGATTTAATTTCTAATTCAATGGCCCAGTTATTCTAGTGGGCTTTGGTCTAGACCACAGAGTCCACAGAGGTGGGTGTATTTCGACAATCAGAGGTACCTGAGCTGGTGTGGAGGAAGACCAGGGGCGGGAGGGAGGAGGAGCAGGAGGAACGGGGTTCGGGGGAATGGAGAAGCCCCCTTCTCCAGCAGCGAAGCAGAAGTACCGTTTTCACTCCTACTGACCATGGCTCAGCCACAGTCCCTGTGTGCTTTGTGGTCTGTGGCTTCAGGGGCTTAATCAGACTCCCCAGCTTTTAGACCTAATTCAAACTGTTCTGCAGGAAAAGTTTGGTTTGCCCGTGGGTAGCACGGTGGCCTACTTGCACATGGTAATAGGTGCTTCAGTCTGCTGCTGCAGGTACCAGATAGCCAAGGGGCATGTCTTAGGACAACTGTTATCCAAAACAACGGGCCCTGCCAACGTGTCTTGCCAAATGCATTTCTTGTTACTCTTTTGTTCACCCTGTACTAATTTATCCCTTCAATCTATAGGTTTCCATTATAGGCTCTGAATTTGTGAACACAGAACTGTCCCGTCTCTCTCCCAAGGTCACGGAACCTATTTACCCGAAGCGCCCTCTCTCTCCTGTCTGTCCTTTTCCAGCTTCCTCGAGGAGTGTTCAAAGGTCTTGCAGTCACAGCTATGCTGCAAGGCTGGGCTTGACCTTCCTCCTCTCATCCTGTATTACTCCTTCAGTCATGGTCTTTACCCACACTGACCTCCTCTGGTTCTTTAAGCAGACTTAACCCTTTCCTGCCCCAGGACTTTTACATTTGTGTCTTCCACAGGGAACAGCATTTGCTTTCCTTGCCCTTTCCATAGCTGGTTCTGTTTCAGAGACCCCTGCTGTGCCTGTCAGTCTACAACTAGGCAGTAAGGTACACATCTACCTACTTACATCTCTGCTGTCCTCCTGCCTACAAAACGTACATTTTATTCCATTATGCAGGGTGACACGAGGCAAGGATGTAATGCACTTTGAGCCTGTTACTCCATTCCCTGACACCAGTTCCTCCTTCCCCCTCTTCTTCTTCTCTTGGTCCCTTTTATTCCCTTAGACAATAGACAATTTCTAGTTGCTACTTGTGTGCTATCTGTACATATGTAGTATCACATATAAGTATACACTGGGAATAGTTATCTGAGGCTGATTTTAGTCACTTATGTGATGGTCTACAGTAGTGTCCATTTCCTGAAAATGGCACATATTTTTCCTTATAGTTAAATAATTCCAGTGTGTGTGTGTGCATTTCGTTGTCTATTCCTCTCTTGTTGGACACCAGGATTGGCTGTGGGACTTAGCTGTTGGGAATAGTGCTGCAAGAAAGCAAATATCTCTGTGATGTGCTGACTTGGATGCTTTCAGGTAAATACTGAAAGTTAATTTACATTTGTTCAAACCTGCTTGGTAAATAATGCGATTGGTGAAGGAGGGTTAACGAATGCAAAGTGTGCTAGCGAGGAACAGCCCCGCTCCCCCACCGCTGCCCAACACACACACAAGCACACACTGCTAGGTGTAGATGGTCCCTTCTCAGGCTTCCATGTTCCTGAACACGTCACCTACCCTGAGGACATGTCCCTGGAGGTCAAACTCCTGCCGAGTCCAATTACTTCCTTTCTCAGCTTAATTAGCATTTTATTAATTTCAAAACCCCTCTTCTGTGTGGTGGTTAATGATGGTCAATGTGAGGGGATTTCAGCTCACTGAGGTGTAGACCCAACCCTGGGGTGGGGGGAAGGGCAGAAGTCAGGGTAGAGTGTCTTCCTCCATCACTTTCCACTTTACCTTTTGAGATAGTGTTTCCCATTGAACTCGAAGCAGTCTGTTGATTCTCAGTCTTTGTCTCCACAGCATAAGATGGTGGCAAATGCTGCCACACATAGGTGCTGGGGATTTGGACTCAGGTCCTCATGCTGGTGTTTTAAGGACTTTGTTGATTGAGTCGTTTCTTCAGGCCTGTGAGGGCATTTCCAGAGATGATTAGTTTATGTGGAGAGACCTATCTGAGGTGGGTGGCATTATATCATGGGCTGGGACCATACCCTGACTGGTATGGGATTAGAATATAGACATACATACCAAGGTGACCATGCATTACGAGCAGTTTTCCTGCCAATCTGGTCCCACAGCTGGTTCAGCCTCAAATAACATACAGAGGTGCTGTGTTAAATATAAAGCTGTTGGCCTGTTACAAGCGTTATGTATTGACTAGCTCTGTCTTAAATATAAACCCATTACTATTCATCTAAGCATTTCCATATGGTTTTATCTTACCAGAGAAAGGGTCTGGAGTTCTGCTCTCTTGGTCCTATTGAATCTCCTTCTACCTCTCCCTGAATCCTTCTTGTCTCCTAGCCCCACCTATCTTGCTTTCCTATTGGCCAACAGTGCTTTACTCATTAACCAATACGAGAAACATATTTACAGAATGACATCTCCCATCATCTCCTCTTCTCTGCCTAAAATAAAAAGAATGGTTTTAACCTTAACATAGCGAAATATATAACAAGACAGTTATCAAATGAGAGCTATAGTTAACAATATTCAGTCCATTAACATTTAGTAAGATTTAAAGAAATATTCTATCATCTATCCTATCTTTGTGAGTCTAAAGTCTTACATGTAACTTATCTTTAATCCTATAACCATAACTATTTGTCTTCAACTCCCTCAAAGACCACAGAAAATAGTATATCAACTCTAGAAATGACAGAGACAACTTGCCTGGTCAGTCACCCAAAGTTCTTCTGTAATGTTCCATCTTCAGCCCATAGGTCATGGTGTGTCTGTCAGACACCTCAGCAAAGCAGGAAAGTTTAAGCTGTCTTCTTGTATTGGCAGTTTGTCAGTCACTTTTCTCTGTGTCCTGCAGACTGTCTGGCAGACTCTTCCATGAAGCAGAAACCCTGTAGCAATGTCCATCTTTGTATCAGCAGTCACTTTCCTGTGGGTCCTACATGTCCAGTTTATATAGCATAAAGTCAAACAGTCCAGACAAGAGCAGTATATTGTCCAAATGGCTAGTTTTGCCATATTGGAAGTAAACTCCATAATGAGTTTCTTTGATGTCCATCTTCCTTTCTGAAGCAGGTGGTGTTGCCAGGAGCAGTTATGTCTCACTGTCAAGAAAAACCCTAAACCATTTTAAATACCATATTCTGTAGGTCTTTGAAAGGTTTAAAGAATGCCTATTCATTTCAAATACATCTCTATATATCTAGAATTCCTAAATCCTAACTAACTTAAATATAAGTTTTGACTATTACATGTAAAACCTAACTATATAGGTAACTATATAAAATGTATACATTTTAAATGAGCTATATAAACACATTACCTAAACAAGAGGAGAAATATACATATCACAAAATTGACATTAAATTTGTCAATAAATGAATATCCATTCCAAAATGAAGTATTCATATCTATACCATAATCATCCCCTTTTTACCTTTAAAGAGATTGGTTGTTGTCATTTACCATTTATAACTAGCCCATCGAATGAAAACAAACATTTATAGACAATATTTGGGAATTTGGGCATCGTTCTTTCCAAAATGCTTTTTGCTGGTAGGGGGCACTGTCTTGGGAATCCTAAGAAGATGTAGAAATCTTGGCTGTAGTAGTCTGCAAGGCTGCCTTGTCCCAGCAGTTTTGAATTTGGATCACCTGAGCCACTGCTTCAGGGGCTCTTGCTTGATCAAACCACGTCAGTCTGAAAGGAATCCACAGCTTTTCATTTTCTGTGGAAACAAAAATAGAAATTCTTTTCCCTAGTAACCTGTCCTTAGACTTATATTTGGAAGTCAAAGCATTTTAAAAATATATAAATTGGATTAATTTAGCAGTGTATTGTAGCAATTATTCCTTCCTTAGCAATTGAGCAATTCAGACAAAACAATAGCATACAGTATCCATACTCTCTGTATTTTCCATTTTCACATGGCTTTTTTTTTATTAGTCTATTTCTTCTACTTCTATTTTTTATTTATTGAGACAGGGTTTCTCTGTGTAACTTTGGCTGCCCTGGAATTCACTCTGTATACCAGGTTCACTTTGAAATCATGGAGATCTGCTTGTCTCTGTTTCCCAAGTGCTGGAATTAAAGGCATGTGCCACCACACCCAGCTACTCTCTAACTTTTTTTTTAAAACCACTTTATTGTGTTTCTTTTTCTCCCCCAAGCCTACATATATTTAAAACACACTGTAAACCTCTAGAGGTTTTTCTTTTTTTTTTTATGCATATAGAGTATTTTTTATTTAATTTTTTATAACAAAGTCCAATTAAATGAAAACAAACATTTATACACAATATTTGGGAATTTGGGCGTCGTTCTTTCCAAACTACTTCCTGCTGGTAAGGGACGCTGTCTTGGGGGATTCGAAGAAGATTCAGATATCCTAGCTGTAGTCTGTAGTGCTGTTTTGTCCAGCTGTTTGGAATGTAGGATCAGCTTGTACTCTGTTTCAGGCGGTCTGGTGTGATCAAACCACATTAGTCTGGAAGGAATCCACATCTTTTCATTTTCTGTGGAAACAAAAATAGAAATACTTTTCCCCAGTAACTTGTTCTTCAACTTAAATTTTGGAGTCAAAGCATTTTTTTTTTTTTTATTATTTTATATGTCGATCCCAGTTCCCTCTCCCTCCCTCCCTCCCTCCCCCCAAGCCCTCCCTCCCTCCTTCCCTCCCTTTTGCCCTCTCTACCCTCTCCCATGCACTCTAAACACCCTCCCCTCCCAACCCCCCACCACAATACAATATGTAGGGGAATGCCATCCAGTTGGGGTCATGTAGATCTGACAGGTCCTGTGAAGTAGGGACTAGGGCTTCTCTCCTATCTCTAGAATAAGGCAGTTATCCCTCCATGGGGGATATGTTTGCAAAGTCCTTTTGTGCACCAGGGATACATCCTGGCTCCACTGTCTGAGGTCTCTTAGACTGCTCAGACCTTCTGGCTGAGACCCATATTCAGGGGGGTCCGAGTCAGACCCCTGTTGGCTTCCCAGCTATCAGTCTAGTGGCCCTTAGCTCCTCCTTGTTCAGGTAAGCTGTCTCTATGTACTTCTACCGCATGGTCTTGTCCTCTCCATCTGCTTCTGGGTTCTAGTTTGACTCAGTGTTTATGTATGGGTGTTTGCTCCTGTTTTCAACAGGCATTAGTTGAGGACTCCATGGAGAAGTTAGTTGTTGATCTCACTCTCCGGGAAGGGCATTTATGATAGCC
Organism: Phodopus roborovskii; assembly: GCF_943737965.1. Taxonomy (NCBI): domain Eukaryota; kingdom Metazoa; phylum Chordata; class Mammalia; order Rodentia; family Cricetidae; genus Phodopus; species Phodopus roborovskii. Next base: position 16,282,941 of record NW_026126485.1, on the reverse strand, counting down.
TTTCCACGGAAGCTGAGATTGTTAGTTGGGAGCAGTCTTGTAGTTCCCTCGACCTTTCTTTGTGTTCAACTTTATCTTCAAACCAATATTAGCTCCCTCTTTTATGTTCTCTCTCTCTGTCTCTGTCTCTCTCTCTCTTTCCTATTTTCCATTCCTAACCAGGCTCAATCCTCCTGGTCGCACATGCCTTCCTCTCCTCCCTCTCATTTTCTCCTACTTCTCTCTCCATTAGCTGTCCTCCCCCACTATACCTGAGGTCTGGGGGACTTGTCCTTTCCCAGTTCTGTGAGGGAGTTTATATGAATCTCTTAGAATACAACTTGTATCCTAGTTCCTCTGGTGATGTGAATTATAGGCTGGTGATCATTTGATCTAGGTCTAAAATCCATATATGAGTGAGTACATACTGTGTTCCTCTTTTTGTGACTGGGTTACCTCATTCAGGATGGTTTCTTCAAGTGCCATCCACTTGCCTGCGAATTTCAAGATACCATTATTTTTTTCTGCAGAGTAGTATTCCATTGTGTAGATGTGCCACATCTTCATTAACCATTCTTCAATTGAAGGGCATCTAGGTTGCTTCCAGGTTCTTGCTATTACAAATAGTGCTGCTATGAACATAGTTGAACAGATGTCTTTGTTGCATTGATGTGAATCTCTAGAGGTTTTTCTTAATCTGAATCTGTCTTTACTGTAAATCTCTATCTTTTTCTGGCCACACATCTTTTATCTGCTAAACAACAACATTGCTAAAATGAAAGCCACAGCTATATTAGCCACAGTCTATCAAAGATGGTGGCAGGCGCCAAGGGGGGGGGGGAATGGAGGAGGAAGTTTACCTCCAAAATTGAGAACTGTGCTTATTGCCTTGGTCTATGCTGCCATCAAGCAGCATGTTGCTGGCTTGGAGATGTGGTCACTGCCATTGCCAGCTCTCATACACACTATTCAGTTGTTAATAGGGCTTCCTAAAAGCCTTGTAGGTTTTTTGTTTTTTGTTTTTGCCCCTATGCTGAGTCAGGAAACTTCCCTTAAAGGAGCCACTGCTTGTCTCTAGCAAAACAGAGCCCAACCGAGAAAAATGCTGCTACCAAAAAGTCTTGCTTGTCTCTGTTCTTTTATTTCAAAAACCCCTTTTTACGCTTTTGTCAAGTTTTAAGTGAAAGTTCTCGGGTCCAGATTGCAGGTGTTATTTTGTTACAAGCAGTTTTCCTGCCAGCCTGGTCCCATAGCTGCCTCAGCCCCAAATAACACACAGAGACACTATTGGCCTGTTACTAGCATTACTTATTGGCTAGCTCTGTCTTAAATATTAACCCATTTCTATTAATTTAAGTATTTTCATGTGGTCTCCCAGCAAGAACCCAAAGAAGACAATATGTATAGGCCAAGGAGAGAGTCCTCAACTTCACTGACACCTTGACCAGGGATTTCCAGCCTCCAGAAGTTAGAGGAAATACATATTGTTTAAACAACCTTAATGCTTTTATATCTGTTTAAATTCCACCTATGATGGGAGATGTCATTCTGTAAGTATGTTTCTCTTATTGGTTAATGAATAAAGCACTGTTGACCAATAGGAAAGGAAGATAGGAGGGACTGGGAGACAAGGAGGAAAGAGGAAGGAGTAGGGAGGAGTCAGCACCTAGAGACTGGAGAGAGCAGACACCAGCCCCACTCTCCGGTAAGATGAGACCACGTGGAAATATTTAGATTAATAGAAATGGGTTAATACTTAAGACAGAGCTAGCCGATAAGAAACAAGTAACTGGCCAACAGCATTCGAATCAAATACAGAGTCTGGTGTGGCAGTGGGGTCAGACCGGCGGCTACAGGGAAAAACCTAGTCATAACATACCTAGTCAAGGGACTTTCTCCAACTCGCCCATCCACACTCTCTGCACACAGTACATTCTCTACATGCCCTTGGTGTATGTACCCCACAGTAGTTTTCCAGTGTGTTCCTTCCAAGTCTGAGGTTCCTGTGAAAGTGGAATCTTGAATTTGTGGTGTTTAAGGCTGTACTGCTGGTGCTTTGTACCTGGCCTGGTACAGCAGAAGAAGCAAGTGAACACATCTGAGGATCCCCTGAGCAGACTGCTCCATATAAACAGCCTTCTCTAGGGCACGGGCAAGGCAATAAGACCCTAGCTCCTCCATCATACATCTTTTTTACTATGGTGATACATTGTTTATGATCTAGTAAAGCCACTAAAGATCAGAATCAAAGCTAGCCACAGCCATAGAAGCTGGGCACTAGTGGTACATGCCTTTAATCTTGGACTCAGGAGACAGGCAGATGGATCTCTCTGAGTTAAAGGCCACCCCAGGCTACACGAGAGTGAATCAGTCTAAAGGAGAAACAGAGCTCATGTCTTTAAACCCAGCAGTAGAGAAATATATAAGACAGGAACAGGGCATTCAGCATTCCATTTTTGGGCAATTTTTCTCCAACTACATTGAGGTCAAGATTGCCCCAGCCCTGGTAGAGGTAAGAACTCTCTGGTAGCTTGGCAGTTTTGCTTCTCTAATCTTCCGCTTGAGCTCCAAAATCTATCTCTGGGTTTTTATTATTCATGCTACATTGCACTATGGATTGTTTGGGAGTAAACAGAAGGCAGGATTTTAAAGACGGTTGAAGGGAATGGTAGTGTGGATTCCATTGTCCTATTTGTCATCCATTAGGTAATTATATGGGAAAGGAGGGATAAGGTGTTAATGGAGATGGGGTCTGGAGAGACAAGAAGTAAGGTCATGGCAAGGACAGTCATCTTCGCCCATAGCTCATGTCCTCCAGACTCTTTGTGGGTATTGATGATCTGATAGGCTGCTCTTGTGGTACCTACTGAATGAGGGAAAGATGAAGGGGGATGCCAGAGGTTGCCAGGGGAGGTCTGCTGAGGCCAGATTTTCCTGTTATATTTCCTCCTATCTCAGAGAGGATGGGGGGGGGGACACCACACTTCCTCAGAAAAGGAAGAGAAACACATTCCCCTGCCCTCCTTGGACTCTTCCCATGCTTTCTCTTCCTCTGACTGCTCTCCTTTGTCGAATATTTTACACTTCCTTTTCAGACTAGAAATCTCTCTTGGATAGATGCCTGTCAGGCTCACAGATGTGTGTGCATGTGTGTGTGTGTGTGTGTGTGTGTGCGCGCGCGCGTGCGCGTGCGTGAGCAAGCTGTTGCGATTCCTATTCTTCAGAAACTGGTTGGAGATTCCGAAGTGGTCTGGGCAGTCACTGTATCATGTAGCTGGATGTGGACTATGGGCTTTATTGTACAAATCCAAGTAGATTGGGAGAAGAAAGTGGCTGTGGAGAGGGGAATAAAACCAAGTGGAGTAGGGAGGGTGCGTGATGAGGTTGGGGACAGGGAAGAGACTGAGAAGGGATTGGGGTTTGGGAGATTTGCTAATTTCTGTTCTAGAAGTTTCCTTAGGTCTTTGATATAGATTCCCTTGCTTCTTCATCCCCTCTTCCTTGCCATCGATGCTTCTCTGTTATTTATTAACTTATTATTATTATTACCATAATTATTACATCCATGGGTTTTGATGCTGGTGGTACAAAGGTCTTTTTGCCCACAGATCACTAGGGCAACCAAAAACGTTAAACACGCAGAGGCCTCTCCCCAGTGGAGGACATAGAATAACTGTTTTCATGCCCAGAATTCTGGGAATAGATACTGTTAATGACCTGGTGATCTTTTTTCTATCTGTGGAGGCAGACCTCACCCACATTTTTTTTTTTTTTTTTTTTTTTTTTTTTTTTTTTGCTATAGAGGCAAACCTCATTCAAATAGAATGTCCGTTCCAAACTCTCCCTGCCTAGACCTTTGTCTTTAGCGCCCAGTTAATAGGACCCACCCTTAGTGGTGACGTCACATGTACTTTATGGCCTGCTGACCTCTGTGCTGTTGGTCAGAGACCACACTAGATTCTAGGCCTTTGGGTCTAAAATCCACTCTCGTGGCCACATGTACATCACAAAAGAGTTTCCAAATAGTTACCCCTTGAGCTTTATTGTGCACCTGGAATTGGAATGAGTGTTGTCGATGCCCGGAGACGTTTGTCCAAATTGTACTGTAAATATGCTGACATCGGAGCTCCTGGCATCAGACTCTCCAAGTTCCATCTAAGTTGACCAAGTCAATCTGAGGCGAGTTTTCATTCTCACCTCTTTGTGCTTTGTGTCCCTGTCTTGGCATCTGCAAGGTTATTTTCATGTATCATTGTCTATATATTGATATGCTGTATGTATCATTGTGTGTATGAGCTAACTTCTGTTCATATGTACTCATTACTCATTGCTCCCCCCCCCCAGTGCTCAGCCCTCCTCCCTCTTGGCCCCCTCTGTCCCCTCCTCAGTCTCCCATCTATGATGCCCTCTCTCAGTTGAGCTGGTTTGAGCTGGTCTCTCCTGAGTAAGACCAAACTCATTTGCTACCTTCCCCTCCTCTCCCTTCCCCTCCTGCTTCTCCTTCCCACCCTCTGCTCTCTCCCCTCCTTTTCCTACCATTCCTTTCTAGATTGAAGCACTCTGTGCTAGGACCGTGTCCCAGGCTGCAGACAGCAGTGGCTAGAGACAGGCTTCCTCTAGAACTCTGGTGTTTGCTTCCAAGAAAAGCTTCCTCCACAGGTCTGGCCTGCTCTCCCTGGTTTCCTGGAAGGCCCCTCCCTAACTCAGCTCAGCTTCCTTGAATACATCCAGGCACTGTCCTAGTATTCCCAAATTTAATACCATTGCCCTCATAAGGGAACCAAGTAAGCAGTTGCTTTCATACACAGAGCCATTCACTGTCATCTACATTTTCATATGGAAGCCTTTCTTCCAACAGATCACAACAGAGATGTTCAATCCCACAGAAGGGTCCATTGTCCTCACCAGGTACAAATGACACAGCATGCATGTGTGTATCCCCATTACACATCGGATTGAATCACAGTAGTGCAGTGTTAATGAAAGAGGGAGAGAATAAAGCCCTTTAAAACACTTTGTTTGATCAGAATTTCTCAGCCCTGTACTCCGTGTTTGTTAATCCTTCTGGAAGAGAGATGCTACAGTAATGACTAAAGCATGCTGAGTTTAGCCTCGCCTCACTTTATTGAAAATGTGTGTGTGTGTTTTTTAAAGGAGTTTAATTTGAACAGCAGCATCAGTTGGCCTCACTTTAATTACAGTCTTCCATTTCTATTGCTAGTTGTATCAAGCTCAGGAGAGTCATGGGGGTGCAGGGAGGGTGGGGGACCGGCAGGGGAAGTCTTTCTCAGATGAGTGGCTTTTAAAGATACAGATGTGTTTTCTCTATATATTTTTAAACGAGCCTACATTTAACACACAGGGTGGGCAGCTGGGTTTCCAGAGCAGAGCTTGGAGTGAAAATGCATCTGGAGTGTTTGCTTCCCCCCATGACAAACTTCCTCTGGTCCTGTTGTTTGTTCTCCTGCCCTTCCCATGCCTGCTGCTGGCCTGCTGAGTTAGGAGAATTGAAATGCCACACAAACGGAACAATCAGGGATGCAAGGGGACAAACAGCTGATGGCTTCAGCTGGTCACAGAGAGATGTGCTATTGGGGTCTACCAATTTCCCCCAGCATGCTGTTTCCCACTGGTCACATGCCTTTCTGACTAGCCCTGTGTTTGGGATGGTCAGCCTCCAGGGATATTAGGATTTATCTACTGGATAGACACCATCTCTTACCCTCTGTCCCCAGCACTGGGAATAGCCTGTTTTACCCGGTACCGACTTGGGAACAATTTCAAACAGTCCCTTTGCACATAATGCTGGCAAGCAAAGAAACCAAAGACCTTGTTGGGAGACAGACACAGAGGGTTACTTCTTAGCAAGCTGCCTGGAGAGCTGCTTGAAACATTTTACTTGTGTGTCCTCCTCCCCAGGACTGTTTCTGCATTTTCCTGTCCCCAGGAAGTATCCAGCCCGGGTGGCTTGTCCTCTCCTCTTTCACGTAGAGCAAAATGCATCTCCAGGGTCTCACCAAACAGCCATTCAGGGCCCAGAAAAAAAAAAAAAAGTGGTTGGGTTCACTAGACTGGCTTTTTGTAAAAGGCAATTTCATGTTCCTCTTTTACATATTGCAATAGTTATGTCACTCACCATAACTAATAAACCATAATCTTTCTTATGCCTGGGGTGGTGGTACATACTAGCCATTCTGGAACTTGGGAAGCAGCAGGGTGGTGGTGCATACCTTTAATCTTAGCACTTGGGAGGTAGAGGCAGGCAGATCTCTGAGTTTGAGGTCAGCCTGGTCTACAAAATAAATTCCAGGACAGTCAGGGATACTCAGAGAAACCCTGTCTCAGAAAAAAAGTATAGAACTTGGGAGGCTTAAGGGAGAAGGATAAACCTGGGCTACATAGTAAGATCACATCTCTAAAAAAACAGAGGATGTGTTTCAGAGATTTGCCTGCCTATCATGTGCAAGTCCTGGGTTCAGTCTGAACATGGACACATATTGCTTCAAAAGAGGTTTCTCTGCAGAAGAGAAATAACTGAATAACGTTTTGTTCTTCATTATTGCATTTTTAATTGGTGGTTGTAAATGTCATGTCACATTTAACATCTATTTAATATCCTTTCCCTCTGGGTTTCCATACTGTATTGGCCATTAATTATTTCAGCAAATTTCTCTCACCCTTCTCTGGATACTGAGCCCTGGTGAGGAAAGCTGGTTGAACATACAGGTCCCTGGTAGGAAATAAGATGTGTTTTTGGCTCACATCCAGGCTCTAATCCACCTGCCTCCCACACAACTTCAAAATCTGCTCAGTTCTTTCTAGAAATAGTTCACGTTGCTTAACGCAATGCACAAAACCTTCCAATATGGCATCCCTCTAATTTTGCCAAAAGTGTCAGCTTGGGACCTGACATTTGGCATACCCCCTCATCTCACACCCATCTCACCATCTCACCAGCAGGAGGGGTGGGTTCAAAGGTCACTGTGAGGCAGCTTTGGGTCTCCCTGGTAGATGGTTCAACTGTTCCTCCTGATGTATTTTGAGACTGGTCTGTGTCTTCCTGTGCGCTAAGGAGTGTTTTGTGGGTTACATGCATCTCAGCTTTAATACCATCCTATTCAAATGTTGACAACAGTAACCAAGACTGGCAAGCAAGGAAAACTGGTCTCGTGCTTTGGGATGGAGGTAAGGGAGTGGCTTTCCCATCTCCCCTCCATTGGGGCAGGTCCTAACCTCATTTGTGTCTAAGGGAGTTTATAATAGGGTTCTCTTTATTCCAAGTTCCTCTGGCTTCTCCCTTGTCCTCCTCTTAATCACCTTGGATCTGGAAGGACCTCAGGCAGTGCATGGAGCCTGAGGGTGTTTGTTGACAGTGTCAGTTTTTTCCCAAACAAAGTTCTTTGGGTTGAACCCAGACTCTGCCTCTGCCTGACCATACAGTTCCCTAACTTTGAGGCCTTTTTATCCTCCCCTCCAATCAGCAAGAGATTTATTGGTTATTATTTCATATTTTGAAATTTTAATTTATTATTTTATGTGTCTGGGTGATTGTAGAACCTTTAGGGGTGTGTGGATGGGTTTTCATTGGAGAAAGCGAGTTTGCGATTTGGTTGGGTAATCTTCAGGAGGTTAGCTGGCACAAGCAGGTTGCTGGGGGTGGTGGGTTTCAGGCGTTAGACGCTCTGGTTTCCTGCTAGGTGAGCAGGCTGTTCTGCGAGTTCCGGCCACCAGACTTTCCTTGCCATATCAGAAGATAAGCCCAAACAAATCCTCCTTTACTTTGCCTTAGCCTGAATTCTCTGTGAGGAGAAATGTAGCCGATAAAGATGAAGATGTCAGTTAAGGCACTTGGTTCTTGTCGCTCTGTTACAATAGAGAACACATCAAGGGAAGGGATTATTTCTTTGGCTTCAAGGTTTCTGCCCATAATCCTTGGCTTTGTTGCTTCTGGGCCCATGGTGAGGCTGAACGTTACAGGGATGAGAGCATGTGGCAGAAGAGTCTCACCTCATCTCATGGCAGACAGGAAGCAAAGGGGAGGGTAGAGGGAGCTGATACAAGATACAGCCCTAATGAAAGTACTTCCAGGGACTGCTTTCTCCAACTTGCCCTGGCCCCCTAGAGCCTCCCTAAATAGCTACCCCTTCAGTATATGGTTGACATATCATACACAAACCTTAATGAACCCCAACTGCCTAAGACATTGTTATTGCCTAGAGGGGCCTTTTTGCTTTCTACCCTGTGGAAGAAGGCCAGAGGGCAAGAGACCTCACATGAGGTGGACAGAGAGGGCTGAGGTCATCTTTGTGTGAGGAACATAACATGTCCCACTCCCTGGAGAACACCATTTCTTTATTCATGAACAACCCTCCACCCACACACACCTGTTAAAGACCCCACCTTCCAGAGTACTGTTGTGTTGTTGAGTAAGTACCTAATGTGTCACCCACAGAGGTCACATTCAAACCCTAGTGATCCTCTTTCCATGAGTCCTTTCTCCTGTCCCATCCACAACCTCAGGTGCCCCTAGAAGTTGAGAACTTTCTAGTGTCCTCAGCCATTCTGTGAGCTTTTAGTACTTTGGGTATGGTCTTAATCCCTGGAGAGTGAAGGGGTGGGTCTGGGCCCTTTCTGATACATCCCAGATGTCAGGATTATGTCATCTGCATGAGCTCCTCACTGGCAAGGCAGATGGGACATTGTTATGCTGTGTGATGGACCGTCCCCTTTGTTATTGGGATTGGATTTGGAATCACCTGGGAAACACACCTCTGGGTGTGTCTTCGAGGGCATTTTCAGAAAGCTTTAACAGAGAAGGAAAGACCCACCTAACGCAGTTAAATAAGGATCAGGATAAACAAATAGGCTGAATAGATGTTTATTCAGGGAGAAATAACTTACAACCTAGACAGATGAACACCAGGAAATTCAACCCGATCCTCTCCTGTCCGAGTCACGCCAGAAAGAGAGAGCCTTTCCTGGCCCCCTCCGACCTCCTTCCACAGGTCACTCCGCCCATGGCTCCACCCCCCAATGGGCGTGGTCAGTGCCACAGAACTATCTCACTACACCCACCCTCAATGTGGGTGGTATTATCCCATGGACCATGGACCAGGGTCCAAGACTAGATAAAAAGGAGAAATGTATGATGGGAACTGGGCAGAGGCCAAGCACAGCTCTTTCTTCATGTCTCACCTTACCTGTCCCTCTGTGGGGAAAAGAGCCAGGTATGTGATGACCCACACACATAAAGGATGACAGCATCCCAAGGCAGCCCCTGCACTGGGCTTCCTTGCCAGACCACCCAAGTGTAAAAGAACAAGAAAGAAGGCCACAGGGCTTGACCCAAGAGCTGTCACCATAGTATACCCTCTAGCCCATATATCTTTACTTGCAAGTGTTCATTGCAACCCCAACACCCACCCCATCTATGAACTGCTAGAGCATGTGAAGGGGCCAGACCTGTATCTCCAAAGCCTGTATCTCCTGTATCTCTAAGATATAGGAAAAAAGTAGGATATCCAAGAGGAGCCCCAGTGACGGCCCAGTATCGACAGTGTGGAAGAAGCCAGAAGCCTAGAACCAGATCAACAACTCACTTCAATGAATACTTGCAAGTAAAGATGTATGGGAAAGCCAGTTTTTGAAGTGTGACTTCTTGGCTCTGATTAATAAGAAGCAGGGATTTCAGACTGCCAAACATCAGCACTCTCCCCAGCCCAATGCACATGTCCACAATACATCTACACTGAAGTATTATAAAATGTGTTTGGAGGAGAAAAGAGCCTGAGGTGGGCTCCACTTTTCCAATTTAATGAGTCCAGACAGAGAGGCTCCCAGAGGCTGTTGCCTTAGCCCTTGCCTGGAGGCTGAACCGTTCCTGACTCTCCATCCATCCTAAAACTGGCCACATCTTCTCCCTGTGCTCACAAATCTCAAATGTTCTCCAAATCCCAGTGGGATAGGATCTTAGTGCCCCAGGCTGGCACCTCAAACCCAATCTCTCCTCCAAAATTCCCTTCCACTAAAGAAACACCCCCTAAGGCCATGGTTGGTTTGCTCTCACTCACTTGGGGAGCTGAGTGGGGACCAGGGGTGCCATTTTCCAAGCTGTGATTATCTGGAAGGAACCCTAGGGCAGAGTGCAAGCAATTGCTAGATCTACCTGGGACTGCTAACTGCCCTGCCTGGCCTGAACTGGGTGAGCCTTGCTGTGTTTGTCATGAGCCTCAGAAAGTTGGAGCTCAGCTTACCTGTAGGAAAGACTTAGCTGATTAGTCATTTCCTAGCCTGAGTCCCCTTGTCTCCCCAGTTCCCTTACTTTATATGTCCTTCAACATTTCCACTTCCTGTATTCCTTCTCTCTACTTCCAAGATGTACTACTCTCTTCCTTTCCTTCTCCACATATTCTGGGCATGACACAGCCATTGCAGTCATGAACTACAGCATCTGGGCTAGCCTGCATTAGGACTGGACCCATCCTCCACTATGGATGGAGGGATGGCTCATGGGACCCTACCCCTCCCTCCTGAACAGATGGATTCTGCAGGGGGAGGAGCACTCTGTGTGTGTGTGTGTGTGTGTGTGTGTCTACTGGTGAACCCACTAGACTCCATCAGATATTCCCATGCCAATGGCCACATGCAGAGTTCTGGTCAAAGCCATTGAGGTCATAAAACAAAACAAAAAGATGTGAACATGGAAAAGGATTCTATGGAGGAGTGGGGATTACCAGTGGTGGGAAGGCAGTAAGAGAGAGTATGCGAGGAGTCAGGATGGATGCTGCATAATTTCACACATATATGAAACTATCGAAGAAATTAGCGTTCAGGAAAAGGCAAGTGAGGCCCAGAGAGGGTAAGGGGTATGGATTTGGTCACATAGCATTTGAGGCTGAATATGGTCATGCCTAGTTTTCTGCTTCTGAAAGTCTTCTCGTGACATTCCATGGGCTACCTTTGTGCAGTTGGGTTGATTGATTCCCTCTTGCCTTCCTTTAGCTAGGAGCGGTGACCCCAATGTGAGCAAACATTGTAGGAAGAGTGATCCTGGGGGTTGGGCCAGCTCCCTCTACCTGCCAGGAGCTTTTGTCTGGAGTTTCTTGCTGATAGGAGGCATCCCTATGGCCTGTCCAAGCCTGTTTCCCGCAGCGCCTCTGTCTGCTGCTCTGGGTGATCCTAAGCAATTATCTCTCCCATAAATGTGATGGATGGTCCCTCCTCGGACACTAAATCCACAGCTAAGCGGTTCATGTTCATTTGCAAATCAGCTCTTCTCTCTCTCCCTCTCCCTCTCTACCCATCTCACTCCCCCCTACCCCCCACAGCTGTTGATGCCTGATGCAGCCCAGGATTCATGGCTTTCATTAGTCTCCTTCCAGGGGCTCAGCTGACTGTGGAGGCTGCAGGGACAGTGGTTTCCTCCCTTCCATGTACTCCCCACAGGAGTTCTAACAAGGAGTTGATTTTCCGGGCTCATTAAAAGCAATACAATGTGCCAGCCAGGCCTGAGAGATCCTGCAGAGATGGGTGTTCTGGCAAACAGCATCTGCGGAAAACCCACGGGCTAAGTGAGAGTCTCAGGTCTGCCATCCAGTTCCAGGCCTGCCCCTACCATGCTGTGTGATGTTGAGCAAGTGCTTTGGCTTCTCTGACTATCCGTTTTCTCTTGTGATACTGGTCCCAGCTGCAAGGAAGCTGGAGGAGTGATTTGGAGAACTAGATCAAAATAGGCTCTAACTGCTGGCTCTGCAAAGCAGTGCTGTCCTGCCGTGTAGTTGGTGCTCTTGGGATCCTCGTATAGTAAAGAAAAAGCCCCTATCTCATAGAGGTTCATTAACTGGTCAAGGAACAGCTAGTTAGTACAGAGTCCAGTTTGTCAGGGGTCACAAGCAGGGTGCTGCTCCTTCAACTACTGTGATGCTTTATTTCCATGGTTGGCTTTGTGGGGTTAGGAAATGCCTACCACATTAGTGCAGCATGCCTTTGGGTCTGTCTGAGGGGTGTTTCTTTCTAGAGAGGACTAACTGAGGAAGGCTTTACTTGAATGAGGGTGGCCTCACCCCACACTGTGGGTCTGAGTCTGATTAAAGGAGAGGTGAGCCTCATCTGGAGGCCAGCATTCATTCAGTTTGATCTGCCCAGATGTGAGCAAGTAGCCTTCTGGTCCTACTGCCATGCCTGCCTTGGTCTCTGGTCTGTTCTCTGCATGTCTCCAGGTAGATAAGCATCCTTCCAAACCCCCACAGTTGGGCTCCTCACCTCTAAAATGGAGGTTGGACCAGTCCTGTCCTGTGGCCATACCCCACAAATACTTAGTGAGAAAGCTTTGAAAACACTGATGCTCAGCTGCACCACAGACCAGCGCCCAAAAGAGAGGCTGGCCCTGGCCTCCCACAGCTCCATGGGTGACTCTAACATGCACGTGGCTGGCAATCACTAGCCCAGGTGACTCTAACAGACCCAATGCTCATAGTCAGTAGCCCAGGTGACCTCTAAGGTCATTTTCTACTCTAATATCTTTGCTGGCATAATCCAGTGGGCGGTTCTTGTCATCCCAGAATCAGATTCATTCTGTGTATGAAGCAACCTCAGATTGCATTAGCACCAGCTACAGGTGAACTCCTAACTGGGAGGAGCCAGCTTGCTCCAGGGATACTCACATGTCCCTTTCTTATTCCATTTCCTCGTCTGTCACACCAAGCACTGTCACTCTGTAGAGTTTGGCAGATCATGTGACCAGCTCTGTCTTCTTAAATGCTCCATCCCCAACTTCTTTAGCACGTCACAGTCCCATTCATTACTTTGGTTTGGTATGAATTAAAATTCTGCATGAGATAGTTTTTTAAAAAGTAATCTGTGATACTTCATGAAGAAATTGTACCCTCTCCTGAAGTATTTTGACTTTTTTCCCCCCAATCAAGAAGGCTGACCCTTGTAGAGTCTAGGATTTTATGTTCACAGAAACAGTACAAACAAGGGCACTGGGGTCCAAAAGGCTGATGGAGGTTCCACTTTGGCCATTGAGCAACCTTGGGAATTTGGGGAAAATCCTGGACTACCTGGAGCCTCTGCTTATTCTCTGTAAAATGGGCCATATATGTCCTAAGTCACAGAGATTTTGTGAGATGACATAGAGGGGTGTTCTGTGATGGGTCTTAGTAGCAAGATGGAACATGGGCTGGAGGCCAGACCCGGGGAGACAGTGGTGTGTACATGGCCTTCCTCATAGAAGTCCCCTGAAAGGGTCATAGCTGTGTCATATGACGTAGAGTGTTCTCAGGAAGAACTTGGAGCAGGTGTGATGGTTTGGTTCCAGTTTCCATCAAACACAGGGAGCAGGACTTAATCTGTGAACAGAGCAGTAGGATGACTGGATAAAGCACAGCTATTGGTCGGATGCTTGGGTGACTTGTGTTACTCATATCTGCATTACTGTGAGCCAAATCCTGGATAGGAACAACTAAGGAATGAGAGACTCACTGTGACTCATTTCAGAGGCTTTTAGTCCATTGTGTTTGGGAAGGTACAGAAGAGTTCATGGCAGAGAGAGGTTGTGGTAGACCAGGAAGCAGAGAGGTAAGATGACATTAGATGTGAGCATAACCATCTAAGATCTGCCCCTAGCAACTTACTTCCACTAACAAAGCTTCATCTCTTAGCAGTTCTACAGCCCCCAGAAACTGTGTTTCCAGTTGGAGGAACAAACACTTAGAATATGTGCCTGGGGAGGACATCTCAGATGCAAAATAGTACTCTCCAAATTAGCATGTTAAGATCTTCACACAAAGATGGTAGTATTCGGAGTCGGGACCCTTGGGGTGATTAGTTATGAGGATGGGGCCTTCATGTTGGATTAGTGTCCTTGAGAAAAAGACCCAAGTCTTTCTTGCATGAAGTCTGTCAGCTCTTGACTCTACTGTCAGCACTACTCATTTGTAGGTTGAAAGTTTGGGATTTTAGTTTCTAAAGTACTGGTTATGGTGACCTTTATGGAGAAAGTGACCTTTATGGAGAAAGTGAACAGACTCATGGAGGATGGGGAGTGAGCCTTGTGTGCTACCATCTAGGCTGACGACGTATGTAGGGGCTGTCCATAGGTGGGTGGCAGTCGTCAGAGAATGATGGAGCAGAGAAAGACATCCAGGCATGGGCTGGGGACAGGCCAGTGGATGGAAGTTGATGTGTGGCAGAGCCAACAAGGATGAACAGTCAAGGACAGATAGGAAGGGATCCACAAAGTGAGTGATCAGTGGAATGTGAGGAATCATGATTCAAAGTCCACCAAGCATGTACTTTTTGTGTCCCCTCTGTCATCAAACCACCACCCTGTCTTCCTCTTTCCCTCTCAGGAGCATCCCTATCAGCTGCCCCACTTGTCACTTGCTGTCTTGGGTCCACAGTCTATCCCAAGAGAAACCTCCATCTACTCAATAGTCACACCCTGGGTTCCCTGTGTCCCCATATGGCCTTGTCAGCAGCTTTGCACACACAACAACATGCACAAGGACTGGGGTGGACGAGAGTAACGGAGATGCCGTTTCCTTGGGAGTGTTTACTGGGTGCCTAAGACATGCAAACCAGAGGGCATGAGTGACTTAACATGGTGACAGGAAAAGCAAGTTATTTGAATGAACATACTAGAGGACCATGAACAGGGCTCACGTGGATTGAGTGCTTGCCATGTTCCATCCCCACCACTCATGCAGGAATCCAAGCATGATGGTGTGTACCTGTAGTCCAGTTCTGGAGAAGCAGAGACAGAAGGCTCCCTGGAGCACACTGGCTAGTCACACTAGCTCCATCTGTGAGCTTCAGGTTCTGGGAGGGCCCCCCCCCACACACACAATGAATGAGGGAAGCTATCAAGGAAGACATCCAACATTGACCTCTGGGCTCCACACACATGAACATGCATGTATGTGTGTACATACATATCTATTAGAAAATCTGATCATAGATGAGTTCTAGGAAAGAAAAGACAAATGGGAAGAGAATGAAAAAAGTCTCAGGGAAGACTTTTAGTTGCATGACCCAACACCACCCAGGATGAGTCACCTCAGAGCGGAGGCTTGTAGGACCCTGGTGGATGTGAACTTGCTGGGAGAACTCTGTCCTTTCCTCCATCTGCCTGTGTGCTGGGGGTGGTGTCTGCATCCTCAGTAGAGCACATGGGGATGTTGGTACTGCTATCTAGAAGACCACTCAGTGCTACCCAGTGACCTGTTTTCTGTTGGGCTCTTCCTGCTGGTGTCCCTTTGCGCTGTTCAGGTTTCCCTTGTACTTTCTCAGTATCTCCCAACACATGACCTTATTTTTTGGCTTTGGGAACCATTATTCCCAGACACACACTCCAAGCTGGAGTCATGAGGGATGATGCATTTAAGTGTTCCACCAAAGACCATGGGACAGGTTCTTCTGATTTCCAGAAACACAGGTGAGGGCTGGGATCTTCACTGGTCACCTGAAACCACTAAGCTGTCCCTTTCTGTCCTTGGGTGCTTGTCTTTGTGGAATGTTCTAGGCTGATTCCATTTTTCTCTTGCATGGTCCCTCTGTCCAGAATCACCCTTTCTTTATTTTATGTTATTCTGAGCACATTACTTTGTCTGTGTCTGGCCTCTCTGTGTTGTGTGGTGTCTCTGAGCCCAGGATCTGAGTCCTTGGCTTCTCTATCAGTCTGGGCTTTGCATAGCAGCCGGGTGGCTGCCCTCTTTAAATCTCAAAGTGCCCCCATGCTTTTTCTGGAATCTGTGTCCGGCATAGGGTTGAGCTCAATGGTGGTTTAAATGAAGGGAACACTTTGAAGATGCCCTTCTCTCACCTCTTGCATCTACAAAGGCACAGATCTTTCTGAGCACAACTTTCCAGTCAGTTTTATCCCACAGAGCCAGCATGGGGGAGGCTGGCCTTTTGAGCAGGCCTCCCTATAATTTTGACTTCTCTATGATCCAGGTTTATGTAATATTCAGTCATTCAGGTCACCACCTTCCTGGTGCTCCATCTAACGACAGACCTGAGCAAAAGCCACAGCTGAGGATTTGGGCAGAATGTGGGATTATTTCCTCAGTTGGAACACTGTACTGGGAAGGACCACAATTAGGGATGCTAGTGACTGATTTGGGGTGCGTGTGGTCTTGGGTAAGCACTCAAGCTCTACAAACCTCAGTTTCCCTGTTGAACATTAGGTATTATAACATCATGTCCCCTTCATAAGAATCTGTCTTGGCCTAGAACATCAATTGTGACCTTACTTGAAGATAACTAGATTTGACTAAACTAATGATCAAGGTGAGATTAGGTATGCCTTAAGACCCTATGAGGGTGGGCTCCTGTGTGAAATAGAAGAGACATAGAGGAAAGGGCATGTGAAAGATGGGGGCAAAGAGAGGGAAGTCACCATGGGCCGAGGAGTCCCAGGAGCCACCAGAATCTGAAGCAGTTAAATCACTGGGGAGAGGTGATATGCCAAGGTAGCCTTGGCAAATTAGGGTAGGTGCCATCAATAAGTCATGTTCTCTTCTGCCCTTCCTCTACGGGGAAGACTAGACTATGAATAAATGGGCTCTCCTAGGGAAGAGTTGTTGACCCTAGCACAAAGTTGGAGGCTGAGTGGTTGGAGGATCTCTCTGGAGAAAGAGAGCTTATGGGTTGGGTGGGGTGGGATGTATGGGTTCCTGAGGTCATTACTATCTTTTCTGCTCCTGTCAGTGGGACCTTCTCCCTGAGGGTGGAGACAGAGTGGCTTCCATTGACTGAGAAAGTCAGCAGGCTTCTTACAGAGCCATGTCTTCTGAGCCAGGGCAGTAAAACATTCAAGGGTTGTCTAACTGAGCCTGAACCTCATTTCCCCAGCTGTGGTGCCTATATGAGGTGGGAAACAGTATGGCTTATCTTACTATGGGTTGAACTATATACCTGTCCAGGGGTCATTGTTTGAATATCACCGCAGTCTATGTGACTGAGGCCCAGGGCTCAGTGTACAGCAGGACAGGGACAAGATGAATGGACAGCAGTTAGGGTTTGGATTGGAGCCTTTTCCTCTCAAAGACTTGCATGTTGAATGGTTCATCCTTAGCTGGTTGCAATGTTTTCGAGTCCTGGCTGTTAGGAATAAAGCGTGAGGGGACTTTGGTAGATTCCATGGTAGGTAAGGGTGACTGAGGTGGAAGGACAAGCATGCCATGCAGACAGAGCTTAAGTGAGAAGTTTTATTAGACAGGGAGGGGGGAGGAAAGAGAAAAGAGATAAGAGACACAGAGACAGAGGACAGAAGAGAAGAGGGAGACAGGAAAAGTCTTGTCTGCCCCAGGGGAACAGTGGGAAAGAGAGAAGGAAAGAGTGGGAAAGAGAGAGCAGAAAGAGAGTGTAGGTGGGCAGAGGTCCTTCTTTTAAAGGAGTCCTTTGCGCCTGGGCTGACCAGGGTACTGCCTGAGTGCATTCTGCCAGGTGACAGGGTTAGGCCAGCACAATGCCTGAATCCTTATACTGGCCCTGATAATCTGTTCTCACATAGCAGTCACATGACCACATCATCCCAGTGTCTGGCCTTAAATCTCTCTGACTAACCCTGGTTTTCCTTCTTTCTAGCATCCCAGTGCCCTGGGGGGGTGGGGGATGGCCATCAACTTTTTGAGAACTTGCCTCTTGAAACATATCTGGACAGGACCCTGGTGAAGAACTATGTGACTGAGCTGTATGCAGTTGGGCCTAGGGTTGGGTGGAGATATGTCTAAAGAGGGGGGTTACTCAGCTGGCATTAACTAGTTTTCCTGCCAGCCTGGTGTCACAGCCGCGTCAGCCCCCAAATAACACACAGAGATGCTATATTAGATATAATGCTTTTGGCCAGTTACTAAAGTTTCTTATTAACTAGATCTGTCTTAAATATTAACCCATTTCTACTAATCTAAGTGTTTCCTCCTGGTCTTATATTACTGGAGAGAGGGTTCGGACCTCTTCCCTCAAGTCTCTACATCTTGAATCTCACTACTACATCTCCCAGAATCCCCCTTGTCTCCTCGTCCCACCTGTCTTGCCTTCCTATTTGCCAACAAGGCTTTATTCATTAACCAATAAGAGAAGCATATTTACAGAATGATATCTCCCATCATCTTTTTTCTGTCTAAAATAAAAAGAAGGGTTTTAACTTTAACATAGTAAAATATATAACAAAACAGTTATCAAAATAAGAACTATAGTTAACAATATTTAGTTGATTAACATTTAGCAAGATTTAAAGAAAATATTTCATTATCTATTTTATCTTTGTGAGTCTAAAGTCTTATATGTAACTTATCTTTAATCCTAACTAAGGAAAACTATAACCATAACTATCTGTCTTCAGCTTCCTCAAAGACCACAGAAGGATAGTATATTAACTCTAGAAATGACAGAAAGAACTCGCTGGCTGGTCAGTTGCCTGAAGTTTTTCTGTAACATTTCATCTTCAGCCTATAGGCCATAGTGTGCCTGGCAGACTTTTCAGCAAAACAGAAAATTTCAAACTGTCCCATCTGTGTTAGCAGTTTGTCAGTCACTTTTTTCTGTGTCCTGCTGAATTTCTGGCAGACTCTTCCACAAAGCAGGAACCCTATAGCAATGTCTATCTTGTTTTAGCAGTCACTTTTTTTGTGGGTTCAGCATGTCCAGTTTATATAGCATAAAGTCAAACAGTCCAGACAAAAGCAGTATCTTGCCCAAATGGCTAGTCTTGTCATATTGAAAGTAAACTCCATAATGAGTTTCTTTGATGTCCATCTTCCTTTCTGAGGCAGGTGGTGTTGCCAGGAGCAGTTATGTCTCATTGTCAAGAAAAACCCTAAACAATTTTAAATGTTATATGCTGTAGGTCTTTGAAAGGTTTGAAGAATGCCTATCCATTTGAAATATATCTCTGTATATCTAGAAAACCTAACTAACTTAACTATAAGTTTTGACTAATATAGGTGACTATAATATGTACTAAATTATACATTACATTTTTAAATGAGCTATATAAACATAATACCTAAACAAGAGGAGAAATATACATATCACAAAATTGTATCAATAAATGGAAATCCATTTCAAAACAAAGTATTCATTTCTAAACCATAATCCCCTTTTTAACTTTAAAAAGAGATTGGTTGAGTCATTAACCATTTATAACCAACCCCATTTAAATGAAAATAAACATTTATAGACAATATTTGGAAAATTGGGTGTCATTCTTTCCAATGCTTCCTGCTGGTAGGGGGCACTCTCTTGGGGATCCTAAGAAGCAGAAATCCTGGCTATAGTGTTCTGCAAGGCTGCCTTGACCCAGCTGTTTTGAATGTTGGATCACCTGGGCCACTGTTTCAGGGGCTCTTGTTTGATCAAACCACGTGAGTCTGGAAGGAATCCACAGCTTTTACTTTTCTGTGGAAACAAAAATAGAAATTCCTTTCCCAAGTAACCTGTCCTTAGACTTAAATTTTGGAGTCAAAGCATTTTAAAAATATATAAATTGGATTGATCCAGCAGCATTTAACAGTTGTTGCTATTTCTTCAGCAAACAATACAAAGATAACACAATAGCATACAGGGCCTCATAATGGTGGGTGCAAGGATGGCAAGGAGAGGAAGTTAGGAATGATGTCAGATCCTTTATAACAACTGACATTCTTGCAGGAATTAGTCCAGTTCTGTTAGAACTTCATCGATCCCTTCCAAATATGGTTGCCTACCCTTCTCTAACTTTCCATAAGACTCTATGCCCTAAAGATTTTTCTTTCTTATTGACACCACAGAGAGGACTAATTTATATCCAAATGATAGCCAAAGCCTGTGAAGAAAATTGGGCAGGGAGTAATATTGCCAGATTTGCCTTTAAGAAAAGAATCAGAGGAGTATAGACAGCCATGGAGGGCTGCAGCAAAGGTCTGGGACAGGAGAGAGTAGCCTCAGTGGAGAAAGAAGTAGGAGAAGTTTGGGGAAAAATTCAGAGGTGAACAAGGAAAGGAGAAGAGTCTAGTGGATTTGCATTGGTCAAGGGGCGGTGAAGGGTTTTACATACAAGCACTGCAAACTCAGGCACGATGGGACTTCCTTTCTTTTTTCCCTATTTGAGAATCCTGCAGATGTCACTGATCGGCCACCCAAGCACTATGACTCTGTTACTGTGTGTAATGTGTAATTATAGCAACACAGGCGTAAAATTACCAAGGACAAGGAGCTGTAGAGTAATTATATGATTCTTTGTTATTTGGATTTTTTTTCTTCTTTTAAAGCTGCTTCCACTAAATAGTCCCATTTGGTGGGTGGGTGGGGAGAGCAGGTGGCAGATGGGCAGATGAGTGACATTGAGGAGTGAGTTCAGTGTTGCTAGGGTTCTGAGTGGGGGAGGTGGCTGAGGTTGAGGTGAGTGAAATCTGTGCATCCCTTCAGTCTAAAGTATTTCAATGTCTCCAGCCTCACCCTTAGCAAGCAGCTCCACAGCAGACCCCTGTCCTCCACCCCTGTGGATTGGGGAGGAACAGTGATCTGGGATGGTTAGCTCTCAGAGATCCTGGGGTCACCATGAAGGAGAACACCACAGCACTCTGTCACAACTGAACAGCACACATGTCATGGTCACAGCTCAATCCTGAACCATGTACACCACTCTCACAGCTCATCTCTGTCACAGCTTAGTTCTGACAGCACACATACCACTGTAGTGGTTCAACTCTTCAACTCTGACATCACACACAGGAGGTTTGAGAATTTGGGACCAGCTAGAATTACACAGAAAGAAAGAAAAAGATCAGTCCTGTGTGTGAAGGTGTGCCTGTGTGGGGCTCATTGTCTTGGGTATATGGGGAAGAACATTACTTGTCCGATCTTTTTGACAGCTGCACATGGTATCTGTGGATTTTTCTTTTCCCAGAGCTATTTCACCTTCTCTGGAGAAAGGTGTCCCCTGGAAAGAAAGGCTGGGAACACAGCCCTGTTTGCTTCAGTGGAGGCTGACTATCTTGTTTCTCAGATGCTAGTAGCCTCATTGTCTAGGGCTGCCTCCTTTCTGCCTGTTGTCTGTGGGGACCTGCTCCATATTTCCATGTCTTAGTATTCTTGGAGGGTGGGGGACTGGATGGAGTTAGGACAAGGTAGTCTCAAATTTTCTTGGGGACTGGGATTGCTGGCTTGGTTGGCAGAGTGCTTGGCTTATGTAGGAAGTACTGTGCATTCGTCAGGGTTCTCTAGAGGAACAGAACTGATAGAATGAAGAGATATTAAAAGGGGATTTGTTAGTGTGGCTTACAGACTGTGGTCTGGCCAGTCCATCAACGGCTGCCTCCTTTCAGAAAGGCCAAGAATCTCGTAGTTGTTCAGTCCAGGGATGAATGTCTTAGCTGGTGTTCAGCCTACATTGGAATCCTCAAAATGTAGATTTTAACACCAGCAAAGTGTATCAGCAAAAGGAGAGATGAACTTGCAGCAAGATGGAAGGCAAGAAGGAAAAAGCAAAAGCTTCTCTCCTCCCAGTTGTTTTATGTGGGCCTGTAGGTGTAGCCCAGATTTAGGGTATTTTATCACCTCAAATGATCAAATCAAGAAAATCCCTGAGAGCCAAGCCCAGACGCTTGGGCTTTAGTGGATTCCATATGTAGGTCAAGTTGATAACCAAGGCAAGCCATCACAAACTGGGTTCCATCCTCAGCCCCATATAAACCAGGTATGGAAGCTCATACCTGTAGCCCCAGCACTTGGAACACAGAGGCAGTGGGTTAAAAATTGAGGGTCATCATTGGTAACAGAGTAAGTCTGAGGCTGGCCTGGGCTATGTGAGACTTGGAATAAAACAGAACCGTTTTCCTGCCTCACCTCTTCATTTTCTTGGACTAGTATGGTCTGCATTTGTCTCTCAGGCTTTGCTTAAATATTTTTGAAGAAACCTGATCCCAAGAGTGGTAGTGTTGAAAGGTGGGACCTTTTCAGGACGCTTGAGAGAGAAAAAAGACCTTGCTCCTTATCAAGGCTGCTGTAGAGAGATGTTCATTGTGTGAGGCCCCAGGGTGCCACAGTTTGCCCTGTACCTGTGGTGATTCAGTCACTAATTCTGCCCCTGAGGGATGTTTTTCCAAAGGTTTACCCTCCCTCCAGCAGTGAACTGTTTTCATGATGTCTGATGCTGATGCTGATGCTGATGCTTAGGTGTATGCATGTGATAGCCTTGGACATCATGTTTGCTGGGTTTAGTTATGTGGCCTGAACTACTGACTTAGGGTTTTTAAAGTTCATGAAACTTTAAGCTTATGACAGTTTCATAGGAGAGGGAACCCTGTGATGGCTTGGATTGAAAATGCCCCTCATAGGTTCGTGTGTTTGAATCTTGGTTCTTTGGTGGCACAGTTTTGGGGCTGTAGAGTCTTTAGGAGGTGGGGTGGTGCTGGAGGAGTTGGGAGATCCTTGAGGGTTACAGTCCAGCCAGTTCCTGGCCTCAGACTCTCAGTGCTCTCTGGTCTTCTGAAATGCAAGCTAACATTCACACTGCTCCTGCTGGGTAGCTTCCAGCTGTCCCCACTGTCACACCTTCCCCTCTGTGAGGGACTGTACCCTTGAACCAGAGCTCCAACAAACCTGTCCTCCCTTACTCTGCTTTCTGCCGCCAGGAATTTGGTCATAGCAGCAACTGGCAAACGGGAGGCTTTTGCTCAGGCTTCTCTTCGGAGCAGATCTCTCTGGTTGTAAAGTGAGCCACTGGGACAACCCCTGAGGACTGAGCACCCAGCTGAGTGTGTTTCCTCAGCTCAGATTCCAGACTGTTCCTCTCAGGCTATACTGCCTTCCTGGTCTTTCTGTCTCCCTCCCCTGCACAATTCTGTTTCTCATGTGTTGTCAATCAAATAGCAGACTGTATGGGAGAGGACACTGGCATTCTTTGTAGAAAATTATTATTTATTTTTTATTTCACAAAACCCAAGGCTGAGCGGATGCTCCGTGGTGCCCTTCAGTGGCGAGAGTGCTTTTCAGCTCTGGCTCAGGCTCCGCTGCTTATTATGCGAGCGTTGTATTGTAACTGCGGAACAAATGGAGCCGAGATATCAAATTAATACTGTGATCTGCTTTCCTGTTCTGTTGCCATAACAGTGTGTGGCTCTTGAAGCAGAGAGAGAATTAGAATTGTATTAAAGGTGTTTACACCGTGTGTACTCCATCCTGCGTTGTTAGTCACTGCTATAATAGGTGTGTTTAACATTCGCTTACAGAGGCTTGGCTGCTGCTACATTCTTGTACTGGAGGTTTTCTGTGTGGCTTTCTGCCCTAGCTTTGCTTTTGACCCCAGGCTTTTCTTATTGTCTGTGTAAGAAGGAAGGAGCTGTATGACTTCATGACTTTTTATACTGGTCTTGTCCTTCTCAATCCATGGGTCGGACTGTCTGTCTGTCTGTCCATCTGTCTGTCCTCCATTACCCCTGTCTGTGAGTGTTTGTGTAGGAGCCAAATGCTGATGCTGGATATCTTCTGCTATTGTTTTCCACTTTATTCTCATTGACTCTGGAGCTCATGGATTCAGCAAGACTAGTTTTTTTTTTCTCTGCTACCCACACTTTTTATGTGGGTGCTGGGGATTTAGCTTACAATGCATGGACTTTACCAACGGAGCCATCTCCTTAGAACTCCTTCCCCCTTTGAGACTGGTCTCAAACCCCCTATAGCTAAGGATGCCCTTGAAATTCTCATCCTCCTACTCCACATCTGTGTGATGGGATTGTAGTTGTGCACCATCATGCCCAGCTTTATGTGATGCTGAGGACTGAACCCGGGGCTGTATGTGTGCCAGGCAAGAGCCCTACCAACTGAGCCATGCAAAGCAGGAGCTCCATTAAGTTCTAATTATTTC
Organism: Phodopus roborovskii; assembly: GCF_943737965.1. Classification (NCBI taxonomy): domain Eukaryota; kingdom Metazoa; phylum Chordata; class Mammalia; order Rodentia; family Cricetidae; genus Phodopus; species Phodopus roborovskii. The sequence continues at coordinate 16,259,114 of NW_026126485.1, read as the reverse complement.
TTTGTCCCATTTATGACCATTAAACTTTCTGAGGAGGGAAAGTCAGAGGTGGGAAGGATATGTAATGTGTGGCCCCAGGAAGGGAGGAGTTGAGGGAAACTCAGCTTACTTTATTCCTAGTGGCCAGTGCGTGGCTGCTCAGAGCCATTTTTGAGGCTGCCTGTCCCAGTCATTCCAAGCTGGTGGCAGACTCACCATTGAGCAGTTATTCCCATGTGGATGCCCAGCTTCCATGATACTGGTATAGAAAGGTCTTTGAAGGCAGGAACTTTCCCATGTGTGCCCATGTACTGTGTGTGCAGTGTGTGTGTGTGTGTTCAGGCTAGGTGGGTTGGGTATCTTCTTAGTTTGCTCTACACTGTTTTTTTTTTTTTTTTTTTTTTTTGTTTTTTTTTTTTTTTTTTTTTTTTAGACAGGATCTTTCACTGAATCTTGAGTGTCCTAGCACTGGCTGGATTAATTACAGGCATCACTGTATATTACCTTTCCATGTGCTCTAGGCCTTGAACTCTGGTACTCATGCTTGGACAGCAAGCACATTACTGACTGAGCCATAACCTTCTACACCAGAGATGCTGCCCAGTGGTGAGGGCTACAGATGCCTGGGATGTGAAGAGAGTAAGTGATGTCTTTATTTGTGTACTACTGCACAGCATCAGTCAGGTCTCAAGTCCTGGACAGGATGAAGTCTTTTGTGCATGGCTCTTTGGAAGCAGGATAGATCCAATCCTGTGATGAGCCCTGGACACTCCAGTGATGGAGGTGAAAGAGTAGAGTAGGCAGAAAGTTGACCTTTCTCACAAGGACACATGGGCAGTATTATCTGTCTCTCAATCTCCTCTACCCCCATGCCAACTTTATACACAATGAAAAGTACAAAAAATAATTTTGGAGGTTCAGGTTGCATGTGTTTGGTCATAGAGCAATCAAATGAAGCGGCTGCCTGTGACTATGGAGACATCAATTCTTAGGAAGGAGAATGGAAAAGAAGGAACATTAATTGGGCTCATGAAGGGAAGGTGCTTTGGCAGGAATGGGAGTGACAGCAGGGTGTAAGACGGTGGGCGAGGTTGTGGTATAGTTGACATGAAGTGTTCTGTCAAAAGGTTTATATCTTGAAATGTGGACTCCATTGGATGGTCCAGAACTGGGGCTTTTAAAAACAGCTATTGATCATGAGGGCTTAGTTGGTTGATGGATTCAGGACTGCACAGACTGTCAGTATTTGGTGAAAGACTGGGAAGTGGGCCTGGTTGGAGGAAATAGATTTCTGGGGTGTGTCTTTGAGGGTCCATCTTACCCCTGATTTCTTCATCTCCCTACTTCCTGTGTGAGTTGATTTTCCCCCCAGGCTGTCGGTCTGTTTTACCATAGACCCAGGAACACTGGAGACAGCAGACAGAGACTTCTGAGACCAGGAATTCAAATCCATCTTCCCTCCTTTACATGGTTTTTATTTAGTATTTTGTCACAGCGATGAAAAAAATGACCTTGGCACATCTTTATGAAAAGCTAATTGTGTCTTTCAGAGTGTCATTGTCATGGAGTCCTGGGGCAGGGACACCTCTGTAACTAGGCATAGGTGAGGCAAAATGCAACACGAGGCAAGGTTTTTGCTTTTATGATAACCTCGGTCAAAGTGTTCCATCTTCTGCGTCCTTTCTGTCGGGCACAGTCAATTCTGAGAAGGGTGAATAGCCACGGTTGCTTCCTTTTTACTAATGGGTCTAAATTGCTTATGAAGTGTCATAGATGCTGCTTCACTTAAATCACCAATTCGGACTCAACCATAACAGTGTGTGTGGGTGGAGGTGGGAGTCACTAGGACTTCGCTGAATTCTTTTTGGTGGATTTTTCTTTTGTTCTTGTGGCCTGAGAGAATCAGGGACAGCAAACTGTGGCACACGTGCATGTGCCATGTGTGCAGAAGCATGTGCTTCCCAACATATGTAGCACATGGAGACTTTAGTGTTTTTAAATACATGCCTTGAGATACCCAACTCCATGGGATTAGCAAATAAAAGACCCCTGCTTTTATTATTATTTTTTAAGTCCATAAAAGGTGTGCATTTTGAGCAAGGAAACACACTATGTGTATAAATGTGATTTTCTGTCTGTCAAGGGCAAGCAGACCATTTATCTCTTGGCATTATTCCAATTGAGGATACTAAAGAAAAGAGACCCTTGTAGGCCCAAAGGGTGGCTGTCAGACTTAGCAAGTAGAAATAGAGGATACCAAATTAAACTTGAATAAGATGAGCTGCAACAAAATGTTAGCAAAAGTTATATCCCATACAATATTTGGCATTCACTTTTGCTATAAAAATATTTGTTATTTTTCTGGAATTCAAATGTAATTGGGCATTGTGAATTTTTCATTATGCTCTTACCTTCAGTAAGAGTGAAATCAAAGAACAAAACTTCAATGCTTGGCTTTAAAGCTTAGGAACCCAGGAGTCAGCTATAGATAGCACTCTTGGGTATACATATTCAAAAGCATCTAAGTCAGGACACTCCAATGTAATCTGCACATTCATAAGTCATCGCTCATGCAATAGACAGGTGATTGAGTCAGCTGAGGTGCCCTTCACCAGCTGGATGGGTAAAGAACATGTGATACATACACATCATGAAGTTTTACTCAGCAACAAATAAGAATGTAGTCAAGTCACTTTTCGGAACATGGGTGGAACTGGAGACCATGTGTTAAGTGAAATACACCAGGCTCCAGGAGGCAACCATGTGTTTTTTCTAATATGGAGTCTAGATTAAAACAACTGAAGAAAGGAAAAGGGTGACTATTTATGAGGAAAAGGGGACCACTGGTGAGGGAGGAGGGCCAGAGAGCCAACAGGGGCGAATATGATCAAAACAAATAACACACATACATGAGATGAGGACAAATTCCCCGTCACACTTTTTGAAATGAAGTCTAACCATGTAGCTCTGGCTAGCCTGTGTAGACCTGTGGACCTGCTGTGTAGACCAGGCTGTCCTTGGACTCATTGAGATCAATCTACCCCTGCCTCTCCAGGGTTGAGGTTAGAAGCTGTACACCTTTTACCAAGTTGGAAATATTAAAAGACACATTTCTGGGTTGACTTTAATTTTCTGCCTGGGTTGGAAAAACTCTGGAATTCAGATGCCACAGAGGGCTGGAGTCATGGAAGGAAGGGCCGCTGGGGAAGGTAATGGCTTCCTGTCTTTTTCCTTGCTACCCATAGACCAGCAGGGATGGAGTATACAGGAGTCTTTACAAATGAAAAACAAAACAAAACAAAGCAAACCCACGAAGTGATGATTGCTTCACTGGGCCACGGTGAGGGTTAAAGGAGATACTACAGACAGAGCTCGTAAGGCACAATGCCTGGCACAGAGGTGCCAGGTATGTGTTTGTTGGGTGTGAGAGGAAATTTGTATCTTATTTGCTCTACCTCATCAGTTGGAGTAAAATCACCTGTCAAAGAAGAACATTCATGTGTGTAGGTGGCCTCTTGCTGTTTTACTGTATCAGGAAGGCTGTGTTCTGCTCTGGTGTCCGGGCAGGACTTAACAGTGCAAATGGCTTCCACTTGCCTGCAGAACTTATTAGGAGGCTCTTGGTGTGGAGATACCATCCTGGTTGTAGGCATCATAGGAAGTGCAGCCTGAGGAATGGCCCAGGGTTATTTCACAATGTCCTTGTACTTGCCAGTCTTATCTGGGTGAGACTGCACCTTACACTATTTCAGGGTCGCATCACAGCTGACATCTATTCTTGGCTAAGCCAGTTAGCCTCAAAGTGAGAGTCAGCCAACTGGAACAGGGGTTTCATGAAGGGAATGACATAGGTGATGGTGTTTGATGAGTGCTATTCTTCAAGAGAGGAGAGACAGCTAATTGGAGAGCCAGTACAGTACAGCCTGGAGATTCCACCAAAGTACAGGGATTAGAAATGAGCAGGGCTCCAGGTAGGAAATTTTACTATGGATTTGACATAGGTATGACACAAGGAAAAACATGTCTTTTTTTTTTCTATTACAAAGTAATGTGTACAACAGACACTGCTGACTCTGTACCCATTCCAAACCCCATCCCTCTGCTTCATTGAACCTCAGGGATGCATTTGGTCCAAGGAAGGGATGAGGGTATCAGGGTTAGAGTGAAGGTATTTGATGCAATTATTGGTAATTTGAATATACATTGCCGTGTGTGTGTGTGTGTGTGTGTGTGTGTGTGTGTGTGTGTGTATTTTCTAGGGACTGAACCCAGGCCCTCATTCATGTGAGGGCTATCACCGTGCTACAGCCCTAGCACAAAGTTTCAGTTACAAATTTAACTATATCCTTTATTCCTATGCTAGGTTGCCGTATTATATGGTTTTAACTTGAGTGTCATCATCATGAATTCATGATGTATCTACCACAGTTGCCCCAAAGGATCCCTGGTTTCTTGTTCTCTCATAGCAATTCTTCATACTGGAAGTAGGCAAAGCATCAGAGTGGGTGTGGAGCCCAACTCCTTTATTAGCTGGAGACATATGAGGTGGATTTGGGCTCAGGCAAAATCGTTAAATCTTTTTTTTTTCCCCCTGATCATCTTATAAGCTACAATCTTTGACCCAAATTGCAAGGGTGGACCTGGCTTGTTTGCTCTGCAGAAGCACTTCTGTCAGGAAGTCCTCATCAATGGCACTTTGCAGCCCTGGGTCCCTGTGTCTCCTTTCCTAGGTTCTAGGGCACATTAGGATCTGTTTCTCATATGCTCCAATGTTTCGGAATGTATACTGCATAGTTTCATTGATTGAAAGGAATTTGGCAATCCCTAGCCATCACGGAACAAGAACGGACCCATGTTATACTCACTGGTAGAAACCTCAGGCCTCTGTTATCTACTGGGAAAAAGCAGGAAAGGAGGAAGAATTGCGGGTTAATAAGGATCAGGATAAACAGATGTTTATTCAGGGAGAAATAACTCACAACATAGACAGGTGAACACCAGCAGGTTCGTGCTTCCAAGAATGCCTCTGGAAGTCCTGTCCCCGTGTTGTGGCTTGCAAGAGAGCTTTCCTTGCTCCTCCTCAGACCTAGTTCCACAGGTCACTTCCGCCCCTGACTCCACCCCCAATGGGCGTGGTCAGTGCCACAGAAGGAGACAAAGTGAATATCCATCCCACTATAGAGGAAGGGTTGAAGCTTCAAGATACTAACATCCCTGTTGCCAAGAGTATTCATGATACACCATGCCTGCATGTCTCTGGTGGTGTGACCCTGGCTCAGGACAGTCCCTGTCCTCTCCTCCACACATTCTTGCATCATGAGCCTAGGTATTCCCAGGATTGCTTATCTCTAATTACTATGCCTCCCAAACCTCATCATGTGAGCTCATGACCAGGATAGATTTGAACCCTTTCTTCCCAGGGTGTTCATCTTCTGTACCCACCCTGGGGATATTTCCTACTGCCCTGGCCTTCTCACCCCCACACCCAGGCCTCTGTCCCCTCTTTTCCCATCTCTGTTGCTGTCACGTCTCACCTTCCTTCTTGGTGTAGTTCCTCTGTCAGTTTGGCTATAGACTGTCTCAAAATCTCCCCCATTAGAGTATTTTTCCTTGCTCTCTCTTAGCTCTAAAGTCTTCATTCCCTTCTCATGATTTCCCTTCTTCCCACTAATGTGTATGTAATTTTCTGAGACAGGATCTCACTATGTAGCCCTGGCTTGCATTGAATTGACTACTGTATAGACCAGGCTGGCCTTGAACTCCACCTGCCTCTGCCTCTCGAGTGCTGGGATTAAAGGCATGCAAAGATCAGTTAGTCAGCAGTTTTCTCAAGGAGCCCCAGAAGCCGTCAGGGATTCTAATTCTCTTACACTGTTTCCCCAAGTGTCTTAGAACATGGGTTCTGCTTGGTGTATGAATGCTGCAGTGCAGAGACGATCACTTTCCGCATTGGTAGGTGCTGTGCTCATGACATTCATCTCATGGCTGGAAGACATTTACTAACATGCTTAAGGTCATTCAGCTACTATGTGGCAAAGCCATGGTTAAACCCACACCTCTTTGGCATGTTTTTGTTCCTGGTTAGTGTATGCAATATGGCAACACCACTCAAGGAGTGTGTACCTGAAACACTGGTTAACCACTTAGGTAGATGGACCTGGCTGGGGGATGTGGAGACTTTTCACATGTCATGGCGCATGGTGGATTTCTAAGAAGAAAGTAAATCTGGCAGATTCTGACCACCAAATGTTTTCCCCTCCACCCCCACCCCCCAGAGATTACTTTGCAGTTTATATTTGTAATGTAATCTGGGAGACAGTAGTGAAGATCTGTGCTTCTGAATTAGTACTGTAGTGTCAGAAGAAAATAGTTAAATATTAAAGGGACAGTTGTAATTGCCAGGTGTGTGATATCTTTGCGGTCATCACATTGTTGATTCAGTGCTGAAGATGGCACCCTGGGCCTTGTGTTCACAGGGAAGCATTTTACCACAGAGGTCTATTCCCAGCCATGTCACATTCTTTAATGTGTCGAGTGATTTGTTTTGGTTTTTCTCTAGTCAACCCTGGAAGGCTGCCTTTCTCATTTTCATCCTAGATTCAAGGAAGGTAGTTGGGTCTCTCCTGCTTTTTTGACCTCTATTCTGCAGAGGTCAGTGCCAGAGAAAGAAGTAGGTGATGGGTAACATATTATAGCTACTGTGGATATGTAACTTAGAGGGAGAACTGAGTAGGCCCCATCAGGGATCAACACAGTCATGATGGATAGGAGGTGCGCAGACTGGGGGTGTGGATGTGGGGGGAGATTCAGATTTGGGCCCCAAGGGCTCTAGCTGCACAGTGACTGCAGAGTCTGCATAGTTGAGCTATTTCCTCATGCCATAGCTCCACCTACAGAGTCCCTGGACCCCCATGTGTTCCCTGATCCCATACATCTGGCAGGGTTTGCTTAAGTTCATAGTAAAAGGGTGAAGTTCTTTATGGGAAACACTTCTGAACTGGTTAGAATATGCCTCTTGATCACATGGACCACTTTCATCATCTCTGCCCTTGGGGGAGATGCTTGTATACACATGTCTGTCTCATGACCCACAGTCATTCTCCTTATGTCATTACCAAGCTCTGGCATGGACACATTAATGAGCTTAGCCATGGGCTAGAGAGTCTGAGTGAGCAGCCACCTGTCTGGAGTCTTTGGCACACCGTCAACGTGAGCACCGTGGTGCTCCAGTGCCTCTGTAGAGAGTATGGCTTGACTGGGACCATCTTCCTTTGTAGTGCTTTCCTTCAATGGGCAGAGGTGCCAGTTGTGGTAGTATTCCATAGGCAGGGAGGTGTATTAGTTTTCTGTGTATCCTGGTTCCTACCTGAGTAGCTGATATGGGCAGAACTGTTTTCAGCAAGCAGATCTTTTAGTGGATTATGACTTCTATCTTTGGAATGTACTGACAAGTTGGGACACATTTCTAGGACTCAAGATCATACTGATACCCCAGAAGCAGTGTGATCCTCTCGTTCCTTCAAGGATGTTTGCCGTGGCTGTTTTGCTGTTCTACTGGAGGACTGGGTTCCAGCCAACTTGCCAGGCCCAGCAAGAACACAGGAGGAACCAGGGAACATGTATCTAAGGACGTCTGACAATCAGTTGCCTCCACTCATAGTTCTCTAGTATTGTACCCAGTTTTACAGCTCCCCTTTCCCCCCTTAGATGTCAGAATTGTATCAAAGAACATCCCCTGGGATAGAAAACCTTTCTGAAAGAGTGAAAAGTTACTTAAAAGAGATCTGCAAGTGGCTTTGACGGACTTGCAGGCATTCCCACCATTGAGGGCCCAGTGCCTGAGAACTCTGTGGGAAGTCTCCCAGCACATTTGGAGGTCACACCATTATTCGTCCTCATCCCCACCTCCATCCTAGACCTCCCAAAGTGGTTCCTGACTTTTTACCAAGAGGCTTCCAGTTTGTACCGTCCTCAGCCCATGATAAAAAAAAATGTGTTTCTACAGTCCCAGCAAAATCACTGGCTACATTTCTTCTTCTACCCAGTTGCCCACTGACCTACCCTCTCTCTGCACTCCAGTGTCACCAGGAGGCACTGAACATAGTGAGGAGTGAGCTGCATGCAGTCCCTTCCCATAGAGAGCACACGTTTTGCCTGGAGGGCAGGCATACACAGCATGTACTCAGCTCCTGGGGTGCTGTGCTGTGTTACCATGTTCTCTGGGGACACAAAGGAGGCTCCACATACAATGTCTGCTACAAGGCTTAGGTAGTGGTGAGCTGTAGTTAGTTACTCTGTGGCCAAGCAGTGACTTTAAAAAAAAAAAAAAAAAAAAAAAAAAAACAAAAAAAACCGTGTGATCTAACAAAATGGATTTTCTAAATGAGACATGATGTGAGCCCTTACTAAAACAAAACCAGTGTGTGTTTGGTTAAATTGGAGGTAGGATAAGGATGCTGTAGAGAGCTCTGCACTCAGCTCCGTCTGTGCTTCTGAGCCCCACCTTTGCTGGCCCTAGCATGGTCACAGATAGATCTAGGTTGTTGTTAAAGACATCAATTTGTCTTGCAAAGGCCTAAAACAGTGGTCCTCAACCTTCCTAATGCTGTGACCCTTTAGTACAGTTCCTCATGTTGTCATGAACCTCAACCATGAAATTATTTTGTTGCTACTTAACTGTAATTTTGCTACAGTTATGAATCATTATGTAATTATCTGATATATAGGATATCTGATCTACAACCCCAAAGGGGTGGAGACCCACAGGTTGAGAACCACTAGTCTAGAACCCACAAAAGGCAGATCTATGAAGACCTTATCTTTCCCGCATTGGGAAGAGCCAGGCTCTCCTATAGATAATGCTGACTAAACATGATACTGAGGTGCACAGGAACTCACTGAGAAGAACGTGTTGGTTTGCTGGCTCAGGTCCTAAGTGTACTCTGCAGGCTTCACAGGAGGCTGTCATCTCTGGACAGTTTTTCAGTAGGGAAAAATGTCTGTTTTAGGACTTGTCAGTGTAGAGTTCTCAGATGGAAAGACCAGCCATGATTGAGTTACCAAGAAACCCAAAGCGAGCGGTGAGGTATTTCAGAGATGGCTGAGTGGACATTAGACAGAAGGCCATGTCTTGGCTGTGTACTCCTACTCACTTGTTTTACTGAACAGTTAGGCTGTGATCCAGTTACATTGTTTGTGGATTCAGTTAGTCCTCAACAATCACACCCACTAAGTAGTTTTACTCTTGTTATGTTAATGAGGAAATTAAGGAGTACAGAAGCTACAACCAGTAAGTAAGGGAAGAGGTGGCATTCAAACTGGGGTAGTTTGGGCTCTCCAGGGAATGCACATTTTTCTGTACTTTTTATGGCAACTTCATGACAGAAGCATCACCCAGTGATCCCCACTTGGGGATCCTTATGCATAGCATAAGCTGTGCTTGACCAGTTACAGAACACAGTGCCCATGTGTGTTTTGTTTGTAGATGCACATTTTGCCTTAAAGACATCCCTCTGGCCCAATGAGGAGGAGCTGTTTTATTGACCATCAATGAGGTTAAAGAAAATGTAATATTCCCCACGAAGCAGCTGTTATTGACTTGACATGATGCCAACTCACCTAGCACTCTAAGCTGGCCTCCCAGCCATGCAGTATGGATTTCCAGGCACAGAGCACTCCAGACTCAGAGCTACAGACCTCTTGAGAGGGAAATGTGCTAGTCTGCATTTCTCTTGTGTTGCTGAGGCTAAGAGGCCTCCTGCCAATAGCCTTGGACAAGGTCTTAAGAAAAAGAATGTGGTCCTTTGGCTGGCCAGCTCTTAAAGGCCAAGCCCAGATCCAGCACATCAGTGTTTTCTGAGTCATTTCTCTTACACAGTGACCTAGGGCATGTTATCAAGTCCCTCCCTTGATGTGACAACCCATTCCTGGTCCTCACCTTTCACTATAAGCTTTGATTCTGGGGTGTGACAGGGTTACAAGTTGAAGGGTTGGGGGAGTGGGCAAGACAGAAAATGGAAGAGTTCTGGCTTCTTGGTTTTCAGTAGCCACACTCTTTCTGTCCCTCATTACGTAGGATAAGATGTTCATAATAAGTGTCTGTGCCATTTTTGTAGGCAGAAAATTAGTTCTTTTTAGAATCACATGTAAGAAAAACAAATTCAACATAAAAGCCTAAGGTGAAGAGATCTAATAGAAATGCCATTCTGTTCAAATTTACAGCCTGTAGGAAAATTTCAAAAGTCTACTTTCAAAGGGCCAACCAGCAGGCCTCCCACTTAAAGCCTGGAAACTTCCAGGCCAGCTCTCCTCACAAGCGACTTTGAAATCCTAATATCTCATCCAGAATGATCAATGCTGCCTCTGCTGTCCCGCATTCTGTAGTCCTGAATAGAACCACCACTGTCCTCCACAGGGTGTGGTTTTAATATCACCTCATCTGACAAAGTACTGACACACACCAGCATTATTCTCAGGCCTACCTTCCTCTTTTGTCCCCTCTTCAGAGCCCAAGACCACACATTTAAAAGGCAGTGGGTTTTCTAGATGCGGATGCATATCGTGGCATTCTAGTGGCCTTTGGAAGTGAAGGGATTTTTCTGTTTTGTCTCACACAGCACTTGGCTAGAGATTAGCTACAGCCAACAAAAGATGGTGCTCTAGCCCTTGCTAAATGCACTCGAAAGAACTCCCCCCACCAACTGTTTTGTTTCCAAAGTCAATTTATTGAATATTAATTCATAAAGACAATTATATAATTTTAATGAAAAATATCCTATATCACTCAAGACTTAAAACAATACCCCTTGAAATAACCACATTAACTTTACACACAAGTGCTTTCTTAAGCTTTATTTAAGAAATCGAGTACTATATAGTTCAATATATATAAGACACATCCAGTATTGTGTTCCTGATAGCAAGTGCATAGATTTTGTTAAGATACCATTTTCACTCAATAGAAATGGTTCATGGTCACAAGAAGATAATATTCCCAGTGATTTTGCCCAAGCATGAGAGGAAAAAACAGAACACAGCAAAAATAGTGAACTACAACAGAAATGAAAAACAAAAACAGTGAATTAGTAGAACAGTCGATTCCTGATAAGTGAATAAGCTGATTGTCTAGCCACAATGTTTTATTCACTTATCAGGAACGATTCATGGTCCGCTTATGTTCACTGCATTGCCTAGCTTGCTAGCTACGAGCCTGTGGATCACACTCCATTGCTGTGGCCTGGCAGGCATGTGGCATCCACCAGCCAGGAAACCTATATGGTTCTGTGGTCTCTCAAGATCGTCTGTACCCGGGCAGCAGACAGACCTGCTCACACCATAGTGGAGTTCTACAGAATCAACACTGAGTGCGAATTTAAGCAGTGGCTGCCTTTATAGTCACAGGTGCTTACAGGAACGAGCCTTTGTGTCTTCTGTAGAGACCTGCTTTGTCTTTCTGTGTGTGAACATTATGCCTTGTGACAAATGGTGGTCATGTTTGTATTTAAAAAAGAAACACATCTTGGAAAGAATTTGATCATCCTCTTTCCCCAGTCTTCCCTCCCTTATGCCACCCATTTTTTCCAGAGGAGAAAGAAAAAGAAAGCACACCTTTAGCCATCTTCCCCCACTAACAGAAGGAATGGCCTGTCGGAGGGAGGCAGATTGACAAGCATCCCTAGGAATCAGTTTCCATCAGCTTAGGAATCAGAAACTCATCCCCAGTGGGGTGTTCGGCTTAAGGAAAGAGCGGCCTTTCTTCTGCTTGGTAGGCCTGAGGTTGCTGACCTGACTGAGGGGCCTGAGGGGCCAGCTGAAACCAGAGGGTGGGCAGCCAGAGTTGCAGGGTACCAGGCTCAGGGTGGCCTGATGCAGGCAGAGCATGTGCACTGAAAAGTTAGAACTGGGGAGAAGAGAAGCGAGCAGAGCAGACAGCCATGGGATCTGTGAAGAACACCTTGAGGGCAGCCAGATTCCTGAGGTGGCAGACAGTAGAGCAAGGCGGGCCTGTGGATTTCACTGCAGGGGCCATGGGGAATGTTCTCTAATCAGGGGTTGGTAACAATGGGAGCACAGCTCACTCCTATCCTGTGTCCATCCAGGAGGGAGCATGGACATATGGCATTATGGAGTTGCCATCTGAAAATGGACAGTGAGGACTTGAGCAGAAGCCCCTACCTCCCTCGTTCAGTCCAGCTTCCATTGGAGTAGCTGACATTTTTCTCACTTCTGTCAGTTTTAAACACTGAAGCTATTCCTGGATTAAACTGATTAGCTTGTAGAAATGTATGTCTATACATGCCTATCAATTGATGTAGCACACACCTAAGCGTAACTCTTTGTATACCCTTGTTGACCAGCTAGCTTTATTTTGTCCTTCCCTGAGGGTTCACCTCTTTTGTCAAGATGATCCCTTTCTAAGTTTGACTGTAGTTATGTGACTTTGGACTTGAGAGTATGCAGAAGAAACCCTGGGTCTACTGCTTCTGTTCCTCTTAAGGTTGCAGTAGAGACTTCAATCCTAAGAACTGCGGATATGAGGGAGAAGAAAGGAAAGGAACATGTATGGTCAAAAGATCATAAAATGCCTTGCCAAGCCCGGCCCTACAGGGCAGTTACTAGATGAATCACAGCGATAAAAGCATATCATGTTGGAAGCAGTGGTTAGTGTAGGCTATACACAAACCAGAATTGGGATGTGCAGTTTCCTCATTTCCCAAATCAGATATTCACTTAGGTGGAATCGACTGTATCTTTTTACACAACATATAGAAAAAAACAGATACGTGCAACAGTGAGGTGTGTAGATGCATCACCAACACAGAATGACTACCAACGATACAACACGCAGAGAGAAACAAGTATTAGGAAAATGGTTTAATATTGGAGACAGAAGCAAAAAACCGCATCACACAATAACATACATTACAAAAATAAGTCTGACTGTTTCAACTACACGGTTATGTTCACAATGAGGACAGAAGGGTCAGAAAAAACTTCGATCTAAACAGCAAAAAAGCAAACTCCTAAAGTTTAACTAATACATTTATCCACTTAAAGTGACTGAGTACTTCTAAGTCTAATTATCTTATTGTGTAACTGCACAATACAGAATAAAAAGTGAAACTTACCGCTGTATTTTAAGACAAAATTCTAGTGCTAGATATAAGCAAAGGGAAAAAAGAAATCAAGCCAAAGTTTTTAATTCTTAAAAGAAAAGCAACTTTCTTTCTATCAACCAGAAATCAAACTTGAAATCAGTCATTGTCAGGGGCCCACAAGAGTAAGCCACAAAAATTTCCATTTTTTAATCTCCAGTATAAAAAGTCCCACTGGTACAAAATGCATAAGTACAATCAGTTGTAGAAATAGGAAAGCCTGCATTTTTGTTTTTTGTTTTTTTGTTTTTTGTTTTTTTTGGCTCAAATTCCATCAAACAACAAAATCCAAATGCATCAATAAAACAGAAACAATACTCAATGATCTTACAGTTTCCACTAGGTTGCATTAACTTTGGCTTCTCTCAGACAATATTTAAAAACTATTTTGTAATTCTAAACAAAATGGTATTATTAATCTACAAACAACAATTCCCACAGCACAAAAAACACAAATACATTTTTGTATGACATTATTCAAAAGGTAATGAAACTACATTTTTTTTAAATTTTATTTCTTTTTAATTAGCACTTAAGATAATAAAAACAGAAACAGTAAATGATTCCAGAGTAGCACAAGCCAAAGAACCAGAACCCCTGCGGTGAAGGAAAGATGAACTTGTTACACCTCGGAGGTGCCATTCGATCAGAGTGCTCTGAGTGAGTTTTAAAAGACTATGCTCTAGACTTGACTTTAAAAACGCAGTTTCCCTGTGTTTTGTCTTCCAGAAACAGGCCCCGTATACCCTTGCAGCTTTTTCCTTTTGACATTGAAAGATAAAGGACAGTTTGTCTCTGAGGAAGGTTATCTTTCTAATAATGAAACATGCAAAATCAAAAACCTCCCCCTCAATGTACTGTCTTGGTTGCCTGCAAAATTAGAAACACTCAACAGAAAGTGCCTGCCTGGCCCAAGCCTCTTCGGGGGACTGCAGGTGGGTTAAGAGGAAGGAGGGCAGTTTGCATCCATGGGAAAAAAAATCTGATTTGTTTTTTGAGATTTTATGCCATTGCTAAATGAATAGATTCTGAATGTGATGGTCTATGAAATACAACTGGTATTTTCTTGAGTTTCTACATGTGTATCTACACACCACCATATAGTGGAGACTGAGAGATGTGTGTGACCACTTTGTTATTAAGGTGAGTGCTGCAGAAAGTACAAAATAGCCCTCAAGGATGAAGGAAGGCCCCGACAGTAGTAAACAGGTATGGGGTAACACGAATCATGTCATTGGAAGTGCATGTGCTGTAAGGAGGAAACTTGTTTTTTGCATTGTGAGAGACTAATCCTTTCCATCTCAGGGCTATCCCATACACATACACGCACGCACACACGCACGCACGCACGCACGCACGCACGCACGCACGCACACACACACACTAAACCAGTGGGGTGGGTGAGAAGGAAAAGGGGGCTGAGACCAGAACCTTGCAGGGTATGCTTTCCCCAAGGCTGGATGTGTGCTGGGACTGTAGGTGTGACATTAGGGTCTGTCAGAACAAGACTTTTGTTCATACAGAGCCAGACTCAGAAGGATGTGGCACTTTGCAAAGTGGCAGCAGGAAATGTTCCTGGGTATTTGGTTAGTAACTATGGTGAAGAACACAGCCAAGCTCCTCTTACATGGCTGGCTCCTTTAAATGTGTTCAATCTAAAGTTAAAACACCCTAGAAAAGCAGAGAGGCAAGGAAGGGTCCATGGGCTTTTCCCACAGACACCTTGCATATTCAGGTGGTCACTAGAGTTCAAGAATCCCTAGCACAATGGCTGAGTCATCATTACTTAGGAGTATTTAAGAAACAAAAAGCAAAATTCCTTGAAACACTAGACCATACCAAAGCCATTTAACTGCAGGGTGTATGAAAATGTTACACACTACGACATATCCATGAAACCCCTTCTCAAAAAGCAAACAGTGTCTTTAGGGTTTATGTCGGGGCTAAGTCTACCTGTTTTTACCTCTTCAACTCAGGCTTTTGAACTTAAACCAAAGGAGCACAGGATAATAGGAGTGAGGGGGAATAAAAAAAGAAAAAAAATGGTATAGGAAAAAGACTTAAAGAATTTTTAGGTAGGTGGGTCTCAAAGAACAAAACTAAGAACTTAGAAGATATAGATGGGAAAAATCCAGATCAGAAACACCCCAAAACAACCCAAGGATAACAGTATAAAAAGTTACCAACATTCCAGATAGCTCTGGGTAGAAAGGGTTTTAAAAGTTCAAGACTTTCTCACCTTAGAGGTTTCCAGATATTATGAAGAAAATACATTGTGAGGGTTGCCTTCACAGCATTGATGTGTAGAGTGGTTAAAAAAGTGAGACATGGGCACTTATACAATGTCTTACAAAAAACAGCATAGAGAAATAACAAACAATAACAATTTCAGGCAACAAGACCACAGAATAGCAAGTTAACAAACTTTGTAACCTTTTTTTTTTTTTTTTAAATATTAGGGATTTATACAAAACACATAGTAAAATACCCATGTTATCAAATTACTTCTCACAAGAAACACACCGAAGCTCTAGAAGGAAGTACCTTTGGAATTTGGCACTATATAGTTTTCACTTTTTTTCTTTAAAAGAAAAAACAAAAACAGATCACATTTTGCTGAACACAAACACATCTAATAGTCCACAATAAAAAAAAAGTGACATCAATGCTTCTCAAGCCAACACAAAACTTATTCTGGAATAGTTTTTTTTTTTTTCTCTCACATGAAATTATTTTTTTAAGCAAACAACTTTTTTTTTTGAAAATCTTTTTTTTTTTGTTTTAAGTAAACCAATTCTATGCTTGTCTTATCAACAAATAACATTAAGACCTTAAGACTCATGATGAGACCACAACTGAATCCACAGAAGCACCAACATGACACAGTTTACAGTAACCTTTCTCCTGTACATTGAAACAGTATAAAATATAGGTAATTTCATGTGCATCAAACCATGGATTGTCTAACTGTGAGTCAGTTCAGCAAAAGGTGACACAAATAGGTAGCATTTGCCCCCAAACAGGGTAAATATTTTTCTTATACTAATCTACAAAAAGTGGTTCTATATATATATCTTAATGAGAAAGTGAGCCACCTAAAATGGCCTTATCAAAAAACTTTACACTGCCTGAAAAATGTAAAAACTATTACAGACCTCTAGAGACTTAAAATCAGACAGTTTTTTTTTTCTCAAACTGTTTTTGGAAGTAGTCTGTTAGAAACCAACATTCTGTGTCCCTGGACACATATTGCTATTGTCACCAGTGACCGGGAAGAATGCCAATCCCTGTGTAATACTTTCAAGTCTGTGTTATTAAAATAAAAAAAAAAAAAAAAAAAAAAAAAAAAAAAAAGAAAGAAAGAAAGAAAAAGAAAGAAAAAAAGGAAAGAAACATTTTTGCCACAGGTTTTTTTTTTCTATAATTTGTCTAATCATTTCAGTCTTGCATGAATGCAGCAATGTTTTTCACATTGACTTCCCAGAATTCATAGCTAGATGAGGTCACATGCAAATTTCAAAGGTCAAACTAGATCAAAGGTCAGTAGGAGAACCAAATATGATGTGAGGTCAGAAAGACATCAGAAACAATGACGGGACGATGAAACTTTTTTTGAGACGCCACAGGGACATGCTAGGCAAACGATGAACTAACGGGCATGAAGATGTCTAGGGAAAAAACAAGGAAGAGTAAAAAGTTACACAGAATCTACACAGCAGCAACAAAATCACTTTCAAGGGTGCAGGAGAAACACTAATGCAAATCTTAGGTCTTCAGAGAGTCTATGAGCCATTCACATAATTTGCATTTCTTACACTCTTTTTCCACAGCACAATGAAACCCCAAGAGAATCCATCTGGAGAGAGAGAGCGAGAGGGGATGGATTCTGGGTATTTGGGGTGAGGGACTAGCAAGGGACAGAGGAGAGGGTCCAGTTTGAACAAAGGTGACATATGGGGAAGTCAAGACAACTGAACTGTAAACTAGATAATGGAAATTACGAACAAAATAATCAGACAGATACAAACAACAAGAGGATAAAGCATGAACTTTAGGTCTAGGGTTCAACAGTGAAAAAAAGCCCATTCCTAGAACAATTCCTCTAGAGACTACTTCAGAAGGTTCTAGCTAGACAGAGAACTGCTCTTTAGGTACCCAATAAGTTAACAATAGGCAATAAATAACTTCCATTATTTCTGAGGCAGTAAAAATTTTGTATAAAAATAGAAATGCTTTTTTTACAAATAAAATTTACAGGCCTGTGGCTTTCTTTTTTATTTATGTATTATTTATGTATTTATTTATTATTAAATTTATCTTTCAAGAAACATCAAGTATTTTCACTCATTTTATTTTATTTTTAAACCCTGTAGCTTTAAGAAACAGATCTCTAAATCTTTTTTTACATTAATCCTTTCTAAAAACAAAAATAAAACAATAACAAAATAGACAACCAGTGTAATAATCTGACCAATAAATGTCATGTTTCTTTGAACCCTAAAATAAAATCCTACTTATATTAAAACAAACCAATGTAGTGGTTGGGTGGGTGTTCTGTGGTGTTTTAAGCTTCTCCTGGCTTCTCCCTCTGCTAGGCTGCCACGTTAACTATAAACGCGGGCCCTCTGAGAGGCGGGCGGGCAGGTGGGCAAGGACGGGTGAGTTCTCCAGGCAGTGCTCTTGGGGCACCAGTGGTTTCAGAGTTAGAATTGCACATTAGTGTTTGCTTGCCTTTTAAAATCTCAAGATGTCATTTATGTGTTTATATGTTTTTGTTTTAAAAAGCAAACCAAAAAGTTTTAAAAAGGAGTAAGGATATTCAAATTGCAAAATAAAGGAGAATACAGTGGCACAATTAGAGGAGGAATTGACTCAACAGAAACAAGGTAGCCCAAGTTTTAATTATGGCAAATTGGGTGGGGCATGAGTGGAAGTAATGGAGGCCTTATTGTAAAAATAACCGTCTCTCTTGGTAAAAGTTGGCATTGTGGTCCCTCCTCTGCCTTCCCTGTTGAGAACAGGCTGGCTTGTGGGACTTACCCTAAGAAAGCTAAAATAAGAGCAGGGAGCTTCTGGGGTTAGGATCAGTAAGGTTTGCTGTCGTTTTTGGAGCGCTTCAGCTGCACCTTCAAACGTTTCATGCCGATCTGAAAGCCGTTCATAGCCTGGATTGCAGCTTGGGCAGAGACTGGATTGTCATAGCTAACAAAACCTGGAAGACACAAAGAGGAAAGAGGTACGGAGGTCAGGGTGAAGGGGAAGCCAAACAGAAAATGGGGCTGGCGGGGCTGGCCATCATAGTGTGACTGCAAATGCTGAGAAGTGCCTGGTCAAGGATCTGAGCTTGGCTCTGCTAGGTTTATGCTGTCCTATGCATGTATATTTCTGAGGACAACATTGGTAATGCCCACTGGCAAGTAGTGAGAGCTAGTTGGAGTGCAAATTCTTCATGCAGGGCAAAAACCCTTTCCACAAAACTAAAGCTAAGTTGTTCTATGAACTTTGTCCCTCTATTTGAAGTGATACCTGTTTATTTCATCCCCCCCCTTCAGTCTTTTGCAAAGAATACTTGGAATAGAATCAAACACCAAATTAACTGAATTAGAATAATGTATACAAGCTTCTTAATATTTTAGAATTACTGTTTACACAGACCCAGAAAAAAGGTACATGTCTTTCTTTTTGTCTCAGGGCTTAATATTTTCAACATATCCCAGTAATTTGTATCTGCAACAATGGCGGGGGGGGGGGGGAGGAAGAAGGAGAAGGAGAGAGGAAGGAGGAGAGAGGGAAGAGGGAGAGGGAAGAGATAGATAGATAGATAGACAGACAGATAGATAGATTGAGATAGATATGCCTGTTTCTGAAAAAGAATAAACAATATTCTGCAAAGATTCTGGTTGTGGAGTTTGTTCTAACAGTGGAGTGTGAGAGTGTGAGGTCAGTTAGGCAAGTGGTAAGCTAATGTACCTCCTGACTTTGAGTGGTGACAGAAAGTTACTCCATGGGTTGAATTTCACTTTGAAACATCAGTAATTGGGAAGATTATAGCATTTCCACCTATCTACTATTATGAAGGTTTACGACTAAAGAGAAAATTCTTTTATGAATCAGTGGAGGGAGCAAAGGACATAAACATACTTGGAGTACAGTTCTCAGCTGATAAAAGTGGACACAAAGGTACAAGGCAGGGACGTTTTCAATAGGTAGGCTGTATTGCAAAAATGGGCATTCAATTCCCAGTAACAGTAATCTTAAATCCAAGACTTTCACTCTGGCATGACTTCTTTCTGTTGGTGTATTTTAGGTAGAAGTGGCAAGATGATTAAAGAATGGAAATGGGTCAAGATGGATGAAAGGATGGGTTTATTATGGTCAGCAACTCGGCAAACTGAGAGATTAAGACACAGACTTACTCACTGAGAAACTTGGGAGGTTAAGATTTTTAAGACAAATTGAAAATACATTTTGGATTCTCACAGCTACAGCTTGTATTATCATGAACATATTGGTTAAGTAGTCTCTGGACTGATGAAATATCTTTTCAAGGTAATGTTTCCTCAAATCACGGACTACAGTCCCTTTCAGTCTCCAGATAAACTTAAAGCAAGTATGCAGCAATGAGAAATATGTCTTTCTAGAAACCTTATACAGGAAACCTTCCCAAAGGTAAGCTCTGGCTCTTACATGCATATATCCCACATGACAGCTTAGTTTCCATTTTACTCCTCAGCTGATACCAAGAATTTCTATACAGTTCCCATAGTAGAGGTGTAGTGGGCTTAGGCTGACAGTCTTTCTCTTAGGGTAAAAACAATCCCTGGAAATGGTTGATGCATTGATTCTTCTAACCCCAAGGCTTAGGCCATCCTGGATGATGGCCTTGGCGCCTGAGCTTGTAGAACCAACATGCTATCTACCAATCAGCCAGAGAAGGTTTGAACTTCTGGCTGTTTGAGAAGTACATTTTTCTTTGTAACACATATAATCCTGTTTCTTTTGGCCCATATCTTGCAATATTAATTATTAAATTGGAGGAGTGATAGCAAGAAATGTGATGCACACTGGGCCAGAGCTTGCTAAGCAAGGCTCTGAATACCCTGGACTCTTAAAGTCTTTGTAGCTAAATCAATTTGACAAATAAGGAAGTCCTGAATTTAACAAATGCTGTCCTTGTCATATAGAAACTCTAGGACAGGAATTTTCATTACTCTGTTATAGAAGGGGAAGAAAGGAAGACACTCCCTCTGGATCCCAAAGGTGCAAGACCTGACAGCTAGATGCTTTTCAGTCTTTTATGAATACCTGCATAAATTTCTGTGCTCTGGCCTATGCACATAGCCCTGGCTAATCTTATAATCTAAGCCCATCATAAATGCTTTGTTCTCTGTAACCACAGGACACACCAGCTGCCATAGAGATGCAGTGTGGTAGTAGCCTGGCCATATCCTGCTTATGAGTGTACATTTGTAATATAAGTACTGAATAACAAGTCCTGATACAGTGTTTGAGCTATTTGAGATTGTAGGAGTAAGGAGTTAGTGGCAAAGTGTTAGCAGTGGTCATCTGTAGCAGTACAGACTGGAAATTCATGGCTCCATCTACAGGGTTTGAAGAAACAACTACTGCTCCATGGTGAGAAAGAATCAGATATATAGGAAGATAGTTTCATACTACAGTATAGACTGTTACCTAATCTAAGGGAGTGTCCCCTTTTATATAGTGCTCCCCCCTTTTCTGGTTAAATAACTGCCCAAATCTGTTTACATGCAACTAGAAAGTCAGGAGCCACCACCAAAAGGAAGGCTGTATCCTGACTCCTGATTGGGAAACCTGCAATATTTAGCTAGGTTTCTTTTGCATACCAAAGCACTTGCTCAGATTGGTCTGTTTGTCAATGAAGACTTTAGCAGAGATAACATTTCCAAAGGGCATGAACATCTGCAGAATGTCCTGGTCTCCAAACTCCTGTGGAAGGTGGTAAATAAAGAGGTTTGCCCCCTCTGGACCTAAAGAGGAAGAAAAAATCAGAGTAAGGTATCCCCCAAGTCTCAGTCCCCAAAGCCTCTTAGTAATAGGCAGACTAGCCATTGGCTTTTTCTTATAAAGAATATGCAGATGGATAATTTTAAGGGTCAGCATGATCCTCAGGAAAACATTCATCCTTTGAGATTTTCTAATTGGTGGCAGGGGTGTGGTGGAGAGGTAGGGCATGTTCTAAGTAGCTTCTTTTTCATAGAATCTTTAGCTCACTTCAGCTGCACATTAGCACTCATCTCCATGGTGGCAATGGGGGTAGTAGTAGGCAGGACAGATAGCTGCAGAATTTAGGCATGGGTTGCTCCTGGGTGGCCATGTTCTATGTGCAGACTATCTTCTGAAGTGGAAGAAAATGTTCTTTGTATTCCAAGCAAATTCATTTGCAGCAATTCACAATACAACAGCAGTAATGCTGCTTGGATTTCTCAATCATTTGCTCACTTATTCAGCCAGTTTTGATTTGGCAAATCTGTGCACACACACTGTAATAATCATCTTTATTAGAATGACTGGCAGGAAGTCAACAACTGGGAGGAAGGTGGCTAGAATCTTACAATTCTGACAGGCCTTTATCACTAAGAATTATACTTGAGTGCTGTGGACCCAAGAGCTTCTCCAAGACTGAGTTAAATACAGCCTTTCCCTTTCCATGAAAATCCCAGAAGCCAAGGGGGGAGAGAGAAGGTCTTTTTTAGCTGTATTGATTGGAAGGTTAGTTTTCTTAAGTTCCTCACTGAACTCAAGATTCACCGATGCAAGAGCTGCATGGAAGTGAAAAGAAGGGAGCCATATGCATTGGACAGATGATAAAGTCAGGATACTTCCTGAACATTGGGAAGAAAAGGAGCCCACAGAACTGGGACATTGGCTTCTGTACCTGGCTACCACAGGAGAGGGAACTTGCCTGTTTGTTCCACATGGAGACTGGGAGGGCCAGGGTCCTGTGCATTCCCTACAGAACTATTACAGTGGGGAATGGTATCTATGTGTGTGGACATGAGGAGAATGAGTATTAAAAAAGAACATTGTAGAAATAAATGAACTGGTGTATCTTTGTTTGCCCCCAGAAAACTAATGAAGAAAGTGTTGTAAAGAACGACACTTTACTGAAGCCAGAGATATAGTTACTTCTTTCCTTAAAAACATGTCTGTATTACTACATTGCTTACAGAATCTATGGCTATTTCTATAAAAAAGGGAGGCAGCCTGTTTTAAAGGGAGATAAGTATAGCTGACACTGCTCCTTAACTATTTTCTGGTCCCAATACAGATAGAGGCGAAAACTCAGATGCTGGAAATGGGTGTCTAAGTGTTACTGCAGCATTTCTGTTCTTAGTAATAGGTACACTGGCCAAATGTGTACCCCAGATTTAGTGTGCCTTTTAAAGAAAGGATTTCAGTGCTTCAAGAAGGATTAATGGGGGTCAATTTGCACCATAAGTAATGTTGCTACTCCTGGAACCTGAGCAGTAAGTGCAATTTTAATGGACAAGACAGACTATATGTGCCTGAATGACCCCGGTCATACAGAATGCTATATATATTCTGATTATGTACAAGCTAGAGAGAGACAGACAGACCACGAACAGCAAGACAGACAAAAAGAGCCAGTGCTCCTTTTGTTTAATATTTTCCCAGGGACAAATTCTAGCATCCTCTTGATCCCCTTCCTCTGCTATGCCATTACCAATAAGCAGTTTGATCTTTCAACCCTTCCAAACTGGGATTACAAAAAACAGTTTCACACAGAAAAACATTCATTGCAACTCATGTAGCTGATGTCAAAACCAGCAAAAATTCAAACACACATATACACAAACACACACAATCTAGATCTCTAAAAGTAATTAAAAACCAGTTCACAACTCACTCTTTTTGTCTGTCCACTTTCTCCTAGCACAACACCTTAACTGGCAGCTGTGTTATATTACTGGTCTCTACAGGCTGGCTGTTGTAGTCTGTATTTCTCATAGAGTGCCTGATGTAGCACAAAACCCTAAAGCCCAGAACAAGGCTACACCAAACCTACAAGTCCCAATTGGCCTCTTGCTGGGACCCTAACTATTTGTGTGTTCATAACTTGCTTTCTGTTAAGGAAGGGAGATGGGGATGTATGAACATAGCCTCAGGATGTTCACAATGGCATGAAAGGTGCTGGGCTTTCCTGATATTTAGCAGGATGTTCACAATGGCATGAAAGGTGCTGGGCTTTCCTGATATTTAGATCTGTAAGAATGCTATACTCCTTCAAAAAAATTCAGCTATGGAAACATTGATTTAAATCATTTCTTTGCCAAGTCCAAATGGCTCATTTTCTTGTGGTGGAAAAATACGCCAGAGCCCATGGCTAAAAAGTTCAGGGTACATTTCAACTCTAACTAAAGGTCAGAACAAGGACAGAGCTGTAGATTAGGGAATCTCAAAATCTGCTAATGGCAGATGGATGACAATGTTGAGCTAGATTAACTGGGTGAGAAGATGGTCAAGTGAGAGGTATGAGAAGGTAAGATATGGGGTTTGGGGCAGGGACAAACAAACCACAAATGAAATAAATAAATCAAAGCTGTGACTGGTAGCCAACAGCCCTAAATTAGAATTAGGACATGGTGATCATGACCTCTAGGCCTTACAAATCAAAGAACAGCAGTTTATAGTAGTGGGCTGGGTGAAGTCATTTAGAAAAATATTGTTACAGGACCTAGACCTTAACCATTAGATTTTTAATCTTTTGGTGGCAGTTTTATATCTGAGTGACACAAGTTACACTGTCCTGTAAAGCCATATTGGATAATGGAGAGACATACAGCATTCTCCAGGACCATTTGGGGCACTTAGCTTTGTTATCTTACAGGTTCTCTCCCATGGTACTTCTTTCTCACAGTGGCTCTCAATCCCACAGGGACTAAACAAAGTCAGGATTTCTTAGGGAAGAGCTGTGGTGTTCATGATGCGGGGTCCTTTCAAGCACCCAGTGAGATACAATTGTCTAAACAGATGTGCATGCTTGAAGACCTATTGAAGTCACAGCTCAGAGGAGAGAGCTGAGAAGTTAGGTCTCATGAATTTTTTGTTTTCATGATCTCTATGCTGTTTTCATGATCTCTATGCTATTTGTCAAAGGAAAATTTGTTTTCTATTTTTAAGTTGTATCTCCTTAAAAATCCTAACTTTGCCAAGAAAAACTATGATACCCCTTACAGATTACCATCTTTAAATTAATATCCAAGTAAAAGTTGCTTGTAACTACAGAATGAGGGTAAAGGGGGAAAAACAAACAAACAAGAAGTCTTCTGATTTATCTTTCCCCATATTCTGAACAAGTCAGAAATAAAACAGAACACTGCTGACTGCTTTAAAGCAACTTCAGTTAAAAAAAAAATTAAAACAGTGGAATGTGGTAGCATACAAATGTAATTATAACCCTAGAACTGGGGAGGTGGAGCCAGTAAGACTGGCACAAATTCATGCACATCCTGGGCTGTAGGATGAGACTCTATCTCAACAAACAAACCTAGCAATAAAGCAAAAGAATGAAAAGGAAGGACAAACTACCCTTATTTGGATGAAGCCATGTACCATTTTATAATTAGTTTTAATTTAGTCTTAGTATTAGCTTTTTGAAATGTACCCTTCATTACTGAATCATCACTTAACTTTCTTTCCTAGAAAACATGCTCCAAATACAGCAAACTAAACCATTTTTAACTGTGGATACCATCATTATTTGGAGCCTATTGCTTACTGAGGGATAGCTACACAACTTCAAGGGTCATGGACACCAAGAACCTGGGGAATTCAGGAGAGAAGTTCTTCTCCCACACAGCATCAAATGGTACCTCTCACTAAGGAATTTTTGTATGCAGAGATAGACCAAGTATTCATATTGACCTCGAAAAGGATGTACTAGGCATTTTTGATGGCAGCAACTAGTAAATCATTTACTATAAACACCTGATGGATGAGAACCTCTTAAGGGATTTGTGAAACACTGAGGACAGTGTAAGATGAATAGAAGCCTGTGATGAAGGGCTCATGTTTGAGACTTTTAACAGGAATACTAGGAAGTAAACAGGTGATTTCTCTTAAAACACTGGTTTAAATCAGCACCTTCTGGGCATTCTCTAAGGCAAATGCAGATCTGGCTGGCCCCGCCAGGCCCTTAGGTGCAGGTAGATACCTACCTTCCTTCTGGCTGCCTGCAGCACTCTGCTGTTGCAGTAAGCTCTGGCTGTACAAAGTGGGCAGTGCAGCTGCCGCATACTGCTGAATTCCTGAGTAGGCCTGGGTGAGGGCGTCCATAGTGCCAGCTGTGCCATTCGTCAAGCCTGTGGCGCCAAGTCCTCCATTCAGAGCCGCCATACCTGAGAGCATTTGAGCAACTTTACAAAAAACCCAACAATAGAGAAGAGAAATAGCACTTATTCATTAGTGCTTTCCAAAGGAAGTCAGAGTAATCATTTGACACAGTACAACAGCAAATGCATGCAGCTAGCACACCAATTAAACCAACATAAAGTCAAAAACGATACATATGAAGAAATAAATCACAATAATGTGGACAAAAAAAAAAAAAAGCACTGCTAACTCTCCCTCCCTATGACAGTGATAAAGATGCAGTGAGGCCCTCAAGTCAGACAGAACCACTCCATGCAGTGTGCTGCTGGCAAGAACCACTGTTACCTTTTGAAATCTGTTTCTTAGATCTAAGACACATGTAAAAGAAAAGAAAACCAAACCAAACCAAAACCATAGTGCCTGAGGTCTATCACATCTGTATGTTGCTGTCCACTGACTAGGCTCTTGGGGGCCACCGGTGGTTCAGGAAGCTTGGTAGCAAAGAGAAACTCTTTACATTCAAGCTGGAATAGGTAACACCATTGCCTTTGTTTTCTTTTATGATTAAAAAAGGCTTTTAAAAAGATCTGCCTCTGAGAACAACTTACTGGGAATAATGCTAATCTTGATGGTATGGAGAAAAGCTACTGTAAGGTACTTGCAAAGGATGAAGAGGAATCACGTACCAGAAACACTTATACTTCCATCAGCATCGCCACGTGCTGTTCACAGGAAGGGAGTAGGGATGTCCTACATGTACTTATGCTACTTAGACAATGCCATCTTTTGAGATACAAAGTCGACCATGGCTTAGCAGCAGAGGACTCTCCTAGTGCTTTGGGTTTCCTATTGTGGGGGTTGAGGAGACTGAATTGGGCCTTTAGTTATATCTGCCAAAAGACTGGAGAGGAATTTTCTTTTTCCCTTTTGGTTATGTTTTATCCTTACTGCTCAGTATGTGTGTGATACTTCTGAGAGGCCTAAAGAAGTGTGTAAGACAACTTGGAACAACTGGCTCTTCTGATGGGAGATGTCATTCTGTAGATATGTTTCTCTTATTGGTTAATGAATAAAGCACTGTTGGCCAATAGGAAAGCAAGATAGGTGGGACTAGGAGACTAGGAGGAAAGAGGAAGTAGTTGGGAGGAGATTCAAGATGGAGAATGGAGAGGAGAACACCAGCCCCTCTCTCCAGTAAGATAAGACCACATGGAAATACTTAGATTAATAAAAATTGGTTAATATTTAAGACAGACCCAGCCAATAAGAAACTAGTAATTGGCCAACAAAATTATATCTAATACAATGTCTCAGTGTGTTATTTTGGGGCTGGCGCAACTATGGGACCAACACCAGCCCCTCTCTCTGGTAAGATAAGACCACATAGAAGTACTTAGATTAATAGAAATGGGTTTATAATTAAGACAGAGGAGCTACCCGATAAGAAACTAGTAACTGGCCAACAGCATTTATATCAAATACAGTGTCTCAGTATGTTATTTGGGGCTGGCACAGCAGAAGGACAAGACCGGCAGGCAGGAAAAAACATACTCTAACATCTTTCAGTTCATAACAGATGTTAGGGATACAGGCCATCAAACTGTGGACTCAATTCCTTTATAGGAGGGAATTCTGAAGGGAAATTGCCCTTCTGCCCCAGGCCATGGGGTTTTATGTGCATACAGCACCTTCGGGACTCTGGATTGCCCAACTGCTTGACATGTGCTAAGTCCTAAGTTCCACTCTAATAAACACCTGCAAACCTACCTGTCACTCTACCACAGCTTGTCTGATAAGGGCTGTGGGGTTCCTATTCATTGTCACATAAGTCCCATATAAGGGCTCTATTTAGTCTGCAGCTTTGAATTCTCCCCCATTTTGTCATTTTTTTTTAAATCTCTTAAAATAAAAACAGAATGAATTTCATACTTTCAAAATAATGGAAGGATGTTTCAGGAACAGTGGAGTATGTGGTAGGCTTGCAACTCTAGCAAACAATATTCCAGCTCTGTCTTCCATCGTCTGGGTAGTATTTTATCATGACTACCTATGTTCTTACATTATACTCCAACTTAGATCTACTTTCAGGAAGCTTCTACTGCTGCTATGTGTGTGGAAGAAAACTCCTAGTCATATGTTCTTGGGGATGGCTATAGGGAGGCAGGAAATAGATGGAGTATAGATGCCAAGGTAGGAGGAACTGGTCAGGGACCTGTGCAAATAAGAGTGGGACAGCTTGGTCTTCCTAGCCTCAAGCTTCCCTCTTCTAGAATATAAACATGTTCTTGAATAAAGAATAAGGGGTGTTTTAAAAAAATCTTTCAAATACAAATGCATTGAGAATATTTATACTATCTTGGAAAATCTGGAGGCTATGTGTTGGCCAGATTCAGGGATAAAGGACCTCATGGAATCATCTGCAGAACTGTCAGAGGAGAATTTCAACTTTTGAGAGAAATTCTTACGAATTACCTGGTATTATTCTACATTAGATAATCTGGTATCGAAGTCAACACTTAACAACTCAGCTGCTGGTATCTGATTACCTCTAAAAGCCTTGGACAATAGAAGTAGAGATGTGAAGTTAAGTGTAGTTGAATAAAATATTTCAATTTAAATGAATAGGGTTTTTCTTTGAGAAAGCTGCATGGATCAGTTCTTTCCTCCTATTCATCTAAATTCTTATTAAGAAGGCTGGATAAAATGATGGGTATGACAAACCTCTGTAAGGGAGGTCTGGGCAGCTGGCATGACAAAATAGTTGGCATGTAGCCTGTTTACTCAGACTGTTACATTTACTCTTCAGACCTAAGTTAGTTAAATGACAGACACACCCACAATTATTTTTGTGGGCATCATAGAAATGGTACTAAGAAGCAGAACTAGAAGGAGTGTACTATAAGCAGACTACATTTATTTGCAAGCCACTTTTTTTTTTTTTTTTTTTTTTTTTTTTTTTTAGGAGATAGATTACACAAATAAGAGAGAAAAAGTAAGGAATGTATCAGAACAGGTTTATGACCTATTGACCGAGTTTAAGTTTTCATTTGGATAGATGAGGTGTAGCCTGCTAAGCAACACCTTAATAAATGAAGATCTGGGAAAAAATATCTGGAATTAGGGAAGATGCAATTATAATGGCACTTCCACATTTGCCTATGTTGGTAAGATCACAAATGCAAATGTGTTTGGGTTGTGTTCTGGTATGGAATGACAATTCACCTTAAGAAATTGCTAGCTGACAGATTAAAGCAATGACTCTACATTGTAAATAAGAACAGTGTAAGCTAGGGTAACATGTCCAAAGGCTCTCATAAAAGAATTCAAAGTCACCTTCACCAAGTATTTATGACTAGTTACAGTAAAACAGTCATAATTTCAAGGATGACATGTTAAGCCATATGGAAGAGTAACATAATTTAAACAAAGAAAAGGATGCCATTTCACTTACATTTAGAAATAACTAATCAGAAAGAGGCTCTTGAATAAATATATCTGTGCAAAGCATTTTTCATCTTAATTTAGATACTAATATATAAAACATATCCATGGAATCCTTAAACTATCCAGATGAAAGTTCTGAATGACTCACATTTTTTTTGATCATGTTGATTCTGGCTTTACCTTTAGAAGACTGAACTTGTATTTAGCTTTACTCATTAATATATAAGGAAAGGGAAGGAAAGGCTTTTCCAATAGTTTAAGCTAGCTACTTATCTATGAACCCTCTGGCAGTGAAGAGGGCCAAGCCTAGGCCAAGATGCATCATCTACCCACTTTCTTTCTGCTTCTGTTCATGAAAAATAGCTGGTTCTGTTCAGAAAACCAGCAGCCTCTCATGGTTGTAGCTACAGTACCATACAGTAACCATCCCTGGGACATAGCTGGGGAGAAAACAGTACATGTCATTAACTGTTGTAGGAGCTGATTGTCTATAAAAGTATTTCTTGATTACCTTGAGAGAATTGTCTGCAACACATAACATCATAATTTCTGTTGAGGAAGAATGAACCAAGAGGATATTCTACCTAAAAGAGTTTCCCTTAATATTTAATATGAGACAAGTATTAAATACTCTCCCCAAGTTGTAGAAGATGCTTGTACTAATAACAATAAAGAAGGAATGCATTTATTTCTATTTGTGTATAATTTTTGTTTGTTTAAACATTTTCTTCCTGGTTCATACTGACTGGTAAACAGGGATATGTGAAATTAAAAACATTCTTCCTTAACCTGTCACTTAACCTATTAATTCAATTGCAAACAATGAAAATCATAACCCAATTTGAAACTGTTGTACTTGCCAGAGCAAACTTTGTGTAATGTACGACCCCACACAAGGACTAGCTATGGTTTCTCATCACTCAATGAAGTTTCCCCTGGGTCCTCATGATAAAGATGGAAAAAGCCCAGCAACATAAAACAAAGCAGGTGCAAAGGCACAAGACATGGACAGAGACACACAGCAGTCATGAGCACGTGCTGAGGAGGACAACCATTCCCACTGGCCTGTTACTCTGCAGACCAAGGACAGGCAGGCGATCAAATCAAAGTCCTTGTTTGAGGGGAACTAGGTCCTGGGGCAAGAGAAGCAGCATGAGGGATGTATGCACACACACATCCGAAACCCAGCTGAAGGGCAAGTGGGCTGGCACTGCTGCAGGCCAAGGTCAAAAAGAGGAGCCGCACCAGAACAGGACTCAGGCCTCCAGGCTCCTAGGTGGCTGCTGGAAAATGTAAAAGCTGGAGGCAGTTTTAACTGGAATAAAACATTTTGGCTGTCACAAGGTTACCAGGCCATGTGCTATATTCTTATCAAGAGCCATCACATGTGGAAGGAAACATTTTTTCCTTTATGGTCAGTTAAACTTACTCTAGTTTTTTTTTTTTTTTTCATCCCTAGTGCATCTAAATGAAAAGACTTAATAAAACCTGAACATTATCTACTTACTAAAATATGATTTATTTTCTTACCAGGATTATACAAGTTAACCTTTATATGAACACATTTTAGAGTTTAAACTCTTTTATTACATTTATTTATTTAGTGTGTATGTGTGTGTGTGTGTGTGTCTGTCTGTCTGTCTGCACATGTGAACTTGTGGAGGTCAGAGGACAACTTGTTTAAGTTTGATCGCTCCTTCTACCAAGAGGATCTCTAGGGGCTGAACTTATTTTATCAGGCTTGGCAGCAAGCACCTTTACCTGCCAAGCCATCTTGCTGGTCCAACTTCAGTTTTGCAAAATCATACTTTTTGAAGTTTTAAATATAAATTAGGATTTTGATTTAAAATAATTGTGGTCTGGTCACTCAGTAAAATAGTTTACTACTTACTGATGGCTTAAAGTGAAGTAAATGGTCAGGACCTACTTATACACATTTTAGCAGGCAGGTGTTATACTGCTTGGGCCTTCTGGCAGATAATTAGGTCCAAAATGTAGAAACTCTGTTGGCTATTCTGGGTCTCCTGGGCAAGCAGGGTGACCAAATGGATTGACAGGTAAATTATATGTCCTCCTTATGCCTGAGACTCAGTCTTCCCAGTGCAGAAGCCCACACCAAGTGTGACTCATCCTCAGGCCTGGGCACTATTCCCCATATGCATCTGAATAACAGAACAGTTAGCTGTGTGGGATAGAGGCTAGTATCCTTTGTAAACAGGCCAGTTTGTTCCAGAATCAAGTGTAATTTGCTAACCTATTTGTGCCAATCCTGTATTGTCTGTCACTGTTATAGAGGCATCCATATCTCCAGGCACTTCATGAAGACAGTTCTTTTTCTATCGGTATCTCCTTGCCACTCAGTTGTATTTCTGTCTTTCCAAGGACTGGTTTTTTGCTCCTATACTTATCAGGAAACCTTGATTTTCCAAGCTGGAGGGCACCTTTAATATCATTTGACCCAGAATTTTCAATTTTTCCCATGGAGACTAGGCCAGAGAGGGAGCTGTGATTTGCCTGAGCTCTTACAGTTGACTGGCAGTAGAATTGGACATATGCTACCCAACTTCCACTCCATTAACTTTTCCATTATAATACCCTGCCTTGCAGCAGGGCTGAGAAAACAAAAAACCAAACCAAACTTCTTGGAACCTGAAAAACTACCTGTTAAACCACACTGTGCATTGGAAAGAAGCTGGGGTGGGATGTGGTTGGGTTTATTTTGAGTTAATATCAACGGGGAAAGCTTTTGCCTATTGAACCATGTGCTCCTCCATCCCAAGTTTTAGTTCTCCCCATGTCATGTCCTTTTTGGTCAATTGTGGCTGGCCATTTTCTGAAGAATTTAGGGGAAGGCTGTCCACCAGAGCAGCAAATACTCACTGTTTATGGTACCTGCTAGTGCATTAATATTATTCAATCCAACAGTGGCTCCAGCCAATCCTTGCAGGGTCCCAAGAGAGGTCAAGGAATTCATGGCTGCACCAGCAGTAGAATTGGGGGTTGAAGCAGCCACTGAAAAAGAGAAAGGGAGAGAGAAAGCATAAGATGAGAGCCAACTGGAATAAAAAGAAACCCACTATCACTATACAGGTTGACTTTGGAGTCACTTAAACACCACAGACCTGTAATTTTTCTTTAAAGCTTTTCTGTAAAAGACAAATGGAATTGTACTTGTAGGGTATTTGGCACTCAAGAGTTGGTAACTGAAGAGATCACATGGTGGGCTCGGCTCATAGCTCAGTGGTTCTCAACCTCATTGAGCAAGGCTTTTAATTTCAGTCCCCATACTTGCAATAGCCCACCTCCATCTAATTTGCTGGCATAATGAGTATGCTGCTAGATATTTCCTGGGAAAAAATTGTGAATGACAATCCTGCAAGTCTATATTACCCCCTGTTAGTTCCACTGTAGGAGATTCTCAAATTTATATGTTGCACTATTTTGCTCACCCAATTTTTTTTTAGCTATTTGTAAAATGCTCTTAGATTTATAGCCACTGTATGTTACATTATAATTACATTTTCAGAAGCATCAGTGTGGCCATTTAAATAATCAATTGCTATTCTAATTTTTTAAATCTTTTAAATTTCTCTAAACATACTAGTTTTACTTCCTTTATGTGCTAACAGTTCTAATATCTGAGGCCATGGATTCTGCTATTTAGTTGTTTAGTTTTTTTTTTTTTCTTTTTTCTGAGACAGGGTTTCTCTGTGTAGCTTTGTAGACTAGGCTGGCTGGCCTGGAACTTACAGAGATCCAACAGCATCTGCCTCCTGAATGCTGTGATTAAAGGCGTGTGCCACCACTACATGGCTTGCTATTTAGTTTTTTAAAAGATTTACTTTTACTGCTTATTTATATGCTTATGTGAGTATATGTGCATATGAATGCTGGTACCTGTTGAGACCAGAGAAGGGAGTTGGATCTCTTGGAACTGTAGTTACCGGCATCTGTGAGCCACCTAGCATGGGTAATGGTATTCCTTATGCTAGAACATCAAACACTCTTAACTGCTAAGCCATTTCCAGCCCCCTGATTTCCTACTTTTGGTCCCCAGTTTAATTGTAGTTTATGATTTTTGAGTATGAGCTTTAATATTATTTAATATTATTGAGAAATTATTTCTGGAAATCTTAAGAGTACCGCTCAGTGGCAAGAGAGTGAATGGCTTTGGAACTGGTAGTCAATGGCTCATGGATAATTTTAGTTGGTCTGAGAGGTAAGTCTGAGGAGAAAGGAGTAACTCATTTCCACTGCTTAGTCTTATGTACACAATCCACAGCTCTAATGGTAAACAGTAAGTTTCTCTAGAGAGAAACTCATTAGAAACACACGTAGCACTCCAGTGTCAAACAAGCTCAGTTTATGGAATATGGGTTGTGGTGAAAGAGCCTTGGAACCACAGGACCCAATTCTGTCAGGAGTAATAAACAAATGATACAAGTCATAGGTCTGTTTGCGCCTTGTTTTTCTATTTAATTTAAAAACACTTTGGACTCAGTATAGTAAGTAGATGAAATACAGTTTCTCACCTTTTATTGCACTACTTTTTGGAAATCCTAATAGAAGGCAAAGAATAAGTACAGAGTAGAATTAAGTATGAAAATGTAAGAAGCTAACTGCATGAAGTACCTTAAAGTGAGAGGAATCTATGTATACTGTATCATTGGCTAACACTTTATTTGCAAAGAGATCTTTCTACTGCACAGAGAGTTGACTTTAAGAACGTTTTTGAATTTTAACAGTCTGTTTAAATTCAGATTTGTCACAGGGCCAATCTCAGTCAAGCACTTAAAAAGTAAATGTTTGGCAGATGCACAATAGAGGAAAAAGCTCCTCAATACAACATAGAAACAAATGTAATGACATCAATTCACATATTTTCCTATTTCTGTGTTGGTAGTCTAGCAATGAGCTGTCTTGGCTATCTGCGCTATGTCCACCTAAAATTCTCCCCAGTCTCCTTTGGGAGCCACATCTTTCACTTTTTTCACAAAAACTTCGTGAGATGCCAAAAAAGCACTTCAGGAAAGGTGTGGTGTATAAATGTTCACTCATTTTCTAAGAATACCTGTTGAAGCTGCATCATTTCATACAAAAGTTTGCAGAGTAAGATAAGGAGGAATCCAAATGGGGCCCAGGAATGTTTGTTTCACCTTGTTTATGTGGTGACAGTGACAGCTTTCACGGCGTTTGAAGGCTGCCTTACCACAGCTTATATTTTACCTACCGCCTATCGATGTTTGGATAAGCTGGCCAACAAGGAAAGAAGATGAAATGTAGTAGGCTGAAGTTTTGTGTTTATTAGCTCATGTGGCACACTGTCTGTGCACTCTTGTGAAAACTGTGTGTATGGGTAGTATAAAATTTGATAAGTGAGGTAGTCAAAGGAGATTGGTGGTAAGGACATGCTTACTTTGATATGCTCACAACATTTCTTTGATCATCTGACTAGGTTTGTTCCTTACTGTAAAAATTTCACACTGGGAAATCCTTAATACATATCCTAACCTAACAGAGGGAACATAAGGGCTTGTCTTTAGAATTTGTCCTGGGTAAACAATATATCCAAGAGTTTATTGGCTCAGATGAAATCTGTTGGACACAGACTCGGGCCTTTGTGATGTAGGAAGACAATAGTGTTAGACATTCTTTCACTACAGGTGGATCCTTTAAGACTGCTTGAAAACTAATCAAAAGTCTTTTCATTTACTTAAGGAAGAGAAAGCATAGATTAAAGTGTTGAATAGATTGACCTAGTTAGTACACAAGTATAGATGGTAGCTAGAATTCCAGCTGTGTACAGGGTTCAAAGAAAGACCACATGACTTTTGTCATGCAGATATAAACAGAAATATTTTTTGTTTGTTTTCAGAAATCTTTCTTTAACCAGCCCAGATACTAGGGTAGGATTAGTTATCAATGTTAAGAGAGTTTAATCTGGGGCTGGGAGTATACAGGGTAGTAGAATACATATTTACCATATACAAGGATCTTAGTTTTATTTCAAAGATGATTTGTACCAGAATAAGTGCATGCTTTCCTTTTCTTAGTTTTCCAGGGACGGAAGGACCATAATTTTTCTTTCCATCATCTTTTTCACTTTGCTTATAGGAAGAGAAATGACTTCTTGGGATAGAGAGAATGGCAACATCATGCACTCACTGACCATGATCACCACAAGAGTACTGAACTGGAACAGAATGCCATGGTGCTTTTCTTAAGGGCCTTCTTGCCTGTTCTCTTTCTATCCTTCGTAGGCAAAGAGGCTTTGGTTCCAAAAGGACTGTGTTTCAAGAAAGAGATAGGCAGAACAACAACAACATTCTTTCCTGAGATGTCCAAGCTTTAATTCCTAGGACCTGTGAGCTAGGCTACATGATGAAGATGAACAAACGATGCAATCAAAGTTAGTACTGATATGGAGATATTAGCCTTATTATCCTAGGGGGCTCATAGAAGTGGAAGAGAGACTGGAAAAGAAAATTCCAGGAATATGGCAGTGTGAGGGGGACTTGGCCCAAGGTCTCAGGCTCTGAAGACAGAGATGGGCCAGAAGCTGGAAAAGCGATGAAATGGGACCTCCTTTAGCACTTTTGGAAGGAATGCAACTGGCTGATAATATGATGTCAGCCCAGTGACTGTTGGATTATTTATCTGTAGAACTTTAGTTTAGTATGTTTTTGAAGCAACTATACTTGTGTTAATTAGTAACAGAAATAGAAAACTCATTTTCACCAGGAATGACACTACTAATGATGATAGCTAATACTTTTTCAGTGCATGCAGGTGATAGGCACTGTAAATGATGAAACTAGGATTTCCATGCAGCTCATTAACTCTAGAGGCTTAACACTATGTTGACACTGAACTTAAAAATCCTATTTTGTGTGTTGGATGGACCTTGTGGCTACTACAGAGATTTACTTACGGAGGCAATAAATTTGCTTGGAACCTAGATCCACCTTAATGTTTTTTGGCTCTGTTGCTTCCAATCTGTGAGATATTAGGCAATCTCAATTTAACTGAGGCTTAGCATTAATTCCCAAAGAAGTAGTAATATAATTTATCTCTGGGAGAGGGCAAAGAAAACCTTTGGCTATTTTGTCCTTAAGAGAAATTCACTACCATTTCATCATTCTGGAACACTTGAAGATCCAAAGCTTCTCCACCCTTTGTTAACTGGATAAATAATGACAATGACAAAATGTAGCTTTTACAGTTAAGTTACTCATCAAGAAAGCCACCCCCTCTTAACTGTGTGTGTAGTTTTGAGAACCAGGAGGATGATCAGATATGAAAGCTAAAAAATAAAGAAAAGTTTAAAAATGTAATATTTTAGTTTACAAAGAGATAAAAAGAGATGAAAGAGTCTTAGATTCTGACTTCAAAAAGGTATTCTTTGTAGTTTGAGATATCAAAATAAGAATCAGTAGACTGAAGTTATGAAGTAATATATTTTAGGTTAATATGAAGGAGACTCATCTAAGAATAGATGTGTTCTAAAGTGAGGGGAGCTGTCTCAGAGACATACTGCTCTTCATTCATATTGCATATGAATGCAGAGATTTGGATAATTTTGCATGAAGGGCTTGCTGTAAACCTTGGAGCTAGCCTAGGTAGCCTCACAAATCTCTTCAATCAGCTTTTTAAATGGCTTCATGATTTACTAGGTCCAAACATATTGCCATCTCAGAATTTTCACAGTTCAAGGTAAAATTTTGGGAACATTTCCAATTTCACTTCCCACAACATAAATGAAGATGTCAAATGTAGCCCTATTTAGACAGTATCAAAAGTATCGATGTAAACTTATTACTCATTATGCTTGCCCTATTTGTCATTTCTGTCTTCTCTCCAAGGTATATTTACTAGTACATGTCACTAAATTAAAAATGAACAACCACAAAGTCCAGATTATTATTATTATTATTATTATTATTATTATTATTATTATTATTATTATTATTATGTGGTGTAAATCCAGAAGCCAATATTGTTGAGATGTTAACCAGGCCATCTGGTCAGAGCTGTCCTGCTTTTTAAGAAACATCTGTAACCAGATATGCACTTAGTGATAAAGTTTTCTTTTAAGATGTAGTTAGGACTTCCTACATCTCAGAACCAGAAGATTCTTGGGGCTCACTTTGATTCACTAAACATGTTAGTTGTAGGGAAGGACTCTCAGAAATGTGATCTCAGAAAGCTATCTTCACTCTATTTTTGCATGATTGGGAACCACTGGTCTCAGGGATGTCTGATACAATTCTATAAATTTCCCTTAGGACTGTGATGGTTTATGGAGAGAAGTCAGGTCTGGTTTATGACAGCAAAGGAGAGCAATTTGGAGTCAGGGAAAATTAAGAGTTAAAAAAACTGTAATAGACCTGAACTATAGTGGTGCATACTTTTACTTTAATACAAGAACTTGAGAGGTAAAGGCCAGTGGATTTCTGTGAGTTTGAGGCCAGCCTGGTCTACACAGTGAGTTCCAGGACAGTCAAAGGTACACAGAGAACCCTGTTTCAAAAAACCAAAGAAAACAAGCAAACAAAAAATGTAATAGATATGGTTCTGTTCTATATATTAAAAAATCCTCCCAAAAGGCAAGCATATTAAAAAATAGGGATTTCCCCCCCCTGTTTTAATTTCTTAGAACCTTAAGAGTGATGACATACAGTAGGTACCAACTAAGTACCCGCTGGATGAATGAATGGAAGGCTGAGGCAGGGGGAGAGAATAGCCTCATCCAGTTTTCTTATAGTAAATCTTATCTGCAGACCTTAGACAGTCAAGGGCACTCATTTCACTTTATATTGCAGCCTTATTGAAGGGCTCCTGATGACCCAGAAGCAGCTGTGTCTCAGTGAAAGCCTTACAGAGTTTTCTTTCTACTGTATGCCAAAGAAAATAAAAGCTATTTAAAACCAGAACTGATGAAGCCAGATGCTGTCTTGGTGTCACTAGAACAGGGCCAGAGACACTTTCATTCCTGACAATTCTTGAGAGGAAATGAGTAGAATCATTATCAGTTTCCAAGCAGCCACTCTTGTGCATAAACAGGAGATGGAAGGCCCAAGTCCAAGGCCATTTTGTGACTATACTTGTCCTGAGACCCCCTGGAAACACACAAAGGAACTTCACTGCTGCTTTCTTATACTCTATAAAAGGTAGGATAGTATACAACATTCTTCTTTGGGGAAGTCTGACTGCTGAATGCTAAGGAATGGTGTATACTTAATCCTTCCAAGGAAGGCAAAGTACCCATTAGGGGTTGATGATCTCTCATACCTGCCACTTCTTTACTGAAGCAGGTTTTCTTTCTGTACCTGTGTATTTTCAGGTCATATCTAGCACAGATCTACACTACTTTCCTAGGGAAAAAACAGATTTTCTTACATTGATCCTCTTCCCTACATTTTCCAGGCAGCAAGAGTTTTCTTTTAAGCTACATAAAACAGCATTAATAGAAAAGAGCAAGAGTTGCCTTTAGTGCATTCATTAACCACTTTCCACAGAATAATTAGATAGTGAAAGCATAGTGTCTCTGTGGTTTGGGAAAAGAAACAATTGTAAACACAGAGAAAATATCTACTAAATGTAAGACACTGGAGCCTGTGGTGGTTGTTTTGTTTCCAATCAGCTTGGATACTATATTCCAACAGTGCAGGAAAAACAACATAAGGGGCAGAATAGTTATGCAATGACATAGGCACTGCCATTATTGTCTAATCACAACCCTAGGCATTAATGAAATACTGAGTGGCTCTTTTCCCATGGGGCCTAATTATTTCCCAATAACCATACCTCTTATTTTAACTTATTTCTGCAAAGATTTTTGGGAGGAGAGAGAGAAAAGAAAGGGGTGATGGGAGGAAGAGGAAACTGTGCTATACAACAGCGTGAAAGGTTTTGAGGCAGTGCCATCTCATTATTTGATGATCTGTGGTGGCATGTGCTTTACCCCATGTGCTCTGGTCCACTTTCACCACCAGTCACTGGGAAGGGATATAGCTTAGTGCAGTACTGGGACAGAAGGATTCTCTAGAAGACCAGAGAGGGAGATTCAGTCTCAGGACTAGACTGTGACTTGAAATTACTTTTCAAATGTTTTATTCTGAGAGACAAAGGCCATATTTTAATATACAAAGTACTCTCAGCGATGTCATCACTTTAGTTCTCATTTTAAATGCCTTTTGAAACTCTCACTAGTTTATTTGGAAATAAAAAAAAAACTATTACAGTAATTGTCAATAAACAAGGTATTACTTTTGGTATCTTCTCCAGTCCCATAAAGATACACTTAAGGTTGAAAACGGCCTTTGAGGCTACAAGTTTGAAAAAGTCAATTTATATAATTTTACCACAGTGGATCTTTTAAGAATAGAGTAGGAAAAAGAGAACACTGATACTTCAATAATATTTTGCTCATGATTTATCAAAATAAAAAGTACTAAGCCAGCTGTGGTGGGGCATGCCACATGACAGCAACTAGGAAGGAGAGAGAGGCAGAGCCAGTGGCAGTTGGATCTCTGTGAGTTCAAGGCCAGCCTGGTTTAATAGAGTGTTTCAAGCCAGTCATGGATGTATAGTGAGATCCATTTTTTCTAAAAAGTGCATCTCTTTCTTAGCTGTCCCCAGACAGACATGCACTTTTACAAATGGTCATGGGTACAGACAGAAAATGATGTTGACAACTACCGACTGATAAGGGTGAGAAGATGGAAATACAAAGATCCAGAAATCAGATCTTATTTCCTAGAAACTCTTGCTTTCTAGTATTTCAATAGTTTAAAAAATATGTCTGAATGATATCTAGTAAGACATTCCTTCCTGATTATGGATGAGGTGTCTGAATAGATGACCACAAAGACTTTCTGCCCCTATATAATATGGTATGGACAGGCTGGAGGTCCTGGAAAAACAGTCTGAGGAAAGAAGGCCCACATCATCTGGTTTACTAACTTCCCGCCTCACGTCTGGCCTTCAGTGTAGTGGAAATGGGGAGTTTCCTCATACAAGAGGATGGTCATTGCTACAACATAAATTTTCCTCTGGATAACAGAACCTCGAAAGTTCATGTCATATTGCCATCCACTTGGAAAACAGGGATGTTGGCATGTCTGTGTCAGGATGAATAAAGCTTTGCTTTTGCAACTAGCCAGCACAGACCACACATTAGTGTGTTGCTTGGACAAAACAAAACAACTTCCCCCCTCAAAAAAAAAAAACAAAAAACAAAACAAACAAACAAACAAACAAAAAACACCAAAACCAAAATGACTCTGGACAGGCCTCAGCGTCTGGACCTTGATAATAAAACCCACCCAGACATGGGTGTCCCACTCTATTTCATCCAGTAGCATTGTTTTTATCTTTGGTAAGGAGAGGTTAGTCTTCCAACCTTGCATTTTAGGCACTGTGGGAAATTTCCTGCCAGCTGGGCTCTGAAGCACAAAAGGGTAACTGTGAAGAAGCCACACTAGCATTTACATTTACTTTCTAGCACTTCTCAGAAGACTGCAGAAATATGTGTTTTCCAAGGCAGTAGACCACAGGAACACTCTGGATACTGGTTAGAATGTCTCCATGAACAGCACTGTACATACCAAATAAAAACTTTCCCATAATACTTAGAAGTTTATTTTAGAAAAAATGATTATAGAATAATGCATATTATATGTATATCAAACCTCAGTACTTCAATGAGGAAAGTGAAACAATTCCATTTCATGACTGAGAAAATGAAATGATTAGCTCCATTGACTCTTGTTAAGATGTCAGCATTCTCTATAAAGACAAAGGCACTTCTTCCATTACAATCTTCAGTGTTTTTAAAACTCTACCTTTCTTGTTTCTAGACCTAGATATTTAAATCTATATGTGCAGTAAGTACTTTTCAGCTTTGGTTTCTGCAATGTTCCCAATTCTGCTGAGTTTCCTCTCATGTCTCAGAAGCTCTTTTAAACCCATAGTTAGCAGATTTATTTAAGCAAGACACTGCATAGTCATCACTGTCAGACTTACTGGGGAACTGTTGGTCCAATTTTACATCCTGGATGAGACCCCCCCCCCAATCCTGTTTTGCAGTCCTAGGAATTAGTTGTAGAGAGGACCTTAGGTATGCTAACCAAGTGCTATAATATAGAGCAGTATCCTAAGCTCTGTTTTATTTTCTATTTTAATACAGGGTCTTCTAAAATGACTAGGCTATCCTCGAATTTGTTAACCTTCTGCCTCAGCTTCTCATGTAGCTGAGATATTCTGGCCTATGCTAACAGACCTGGCTATGAATGCATCCTGCCCACCCTGCCCAATATCTATCACTTTGGAAAGCATACCAGCAGAAAAGGGGAAGGATTCCAAGAACAGTTTCTAAAAATGGCTTTGGAAGAAGGTCTTAAACTGGTAAAGGCATTTATAAGATGTTAAACAGGTTGACAAATCAAGGCAGTATCTACAATACAGTTAGCTGGGGTTGCTGTACTGAACCAGTGAACCCAGGTTTTGTGGTCAGCTCCTCATCTTCCCCAGAGGGATTCCAGAAGTCACTCCTATTTAGCTTGGTGGACAGTATGGGACAGAATGGATAGGCTACCACATATTCTTTGGAAGGATATCTTTGTGGCTTGTTATAAAATTGTACACATTTCATTTCTTTGTTTTAAGGTTACACTCAATGTATTCAGCATTTATTTGGCATTCTGCCTTTCGCCTTATGTACCTGGGAGAGATGAAAAGGCAACAGCTGGGGAATGCTAACAGAGAGGTTACTCTGTGAAGTCAACATGAGGATCGACTCTTTCACGGACTTGTTTTGTGACTGTCAAAGTCCTCCAATCAGCCTTTCTGTTCTAGTCCTTCAGTTTTCATCTCACATTCACCTTACTTTTGTTTCTTTTGTTCTGGATAATTCTCTTCAGCCTAAAAAATTGTTTTGTTCATCTTAAAAACTTTCTTCTTAGCAATGACATAATTTCTACAGACTTTTAGAATTACTTTTGGCTCAGTAGTCAAAAGTACTGGCTGCTCTTCCAAAGGTCCCAAGTTCAATTCCCAGTAACCACATTGTGGCTCACAACCATCTGGCACCCTCTTCTGGCCTGCAGCACACATGCAGACAGAATGCCAGAATGCTATATATACAAAAAATAAATAAATCTTAAAAAAATTGCTTACTTTTCAAACATATTTTTAATTGTGTGTGTGTGTGTGTGTGTGTGTGTGTATGTGTGTGTGTATGTATGTTGGGGTGTGCACATGTGAATGCAGGTGCCCAGAGTAGCCAGTGACATTTGATGCTCTGGGACTGGATGGCTGTCAGTGGCCTGATGTGGGTGCCAGGAAACTAACTCAGGTTCTCTGTCAGAGAAGCATGTGCTTTTAAATGCTGATCATATCTCCAAAGACTAAAAAGTTGTCTGTAATTCCAGTCTTTAACTCTCTCTTTTGCTGCCTACAGAACAGACATCTGCACTACCAATGAAGATGACAAATCCAGAGAGAAGCAACATCATAAATGTGAATGTCACAGCGGCACCTTGCTGCTCTCACCTTTTCCAATCCTATTCTGTGTGGTGTTCTTGAGATTGAATCATCTAGAGAGCACCTTTCTACCTCTTGCTCTATCTGTCTATTCCATAAGTACAGAAACTAAGGATTTATACACAGACCTCTATCTTCTTCCTTGATGATGCTACTATAATGACTTCCTTTAAGCTTAAGTCAGCAGCTTGTCCCTGTAGCTGATTTTCAATTCACTCTTCTAACTGTGAGGATGAGCTCATCAACTTCTGTTTGAAATATTCCAGCAAGGCTCATTCTTAGGCTTCAGTTTAACATGTGCCAAATCAAATCATCTCATACTATAAAGGTTTCCGTCTCCTTAAACACCTCTGTACTAGCACAAATGCTGCCTTATTGCTCGCCAAAAGGGAACATACTGTGGTCATCTCTTATT
Source organism: Phodopus roborovskii (assembly GCF_943737965.1). Classification (NCBI taxonomy): domain Eukaryota; kingdom Metazoa; phylum Chordata; class Mammalia; order Rodentia; family Cricetidae; genus Phodopus; species Phodopus roborovskii. The sequence continues at coordinate 16,216,202 of NW_026126485.1, read as the reverse complement.
ACATTTTGTTCTCCTTTCACATAAAATTGGTTCTTACGTCTAATGACTATATTTGTAGGGTTGAAGTTCATGCATGGATAGCTCTTCAAAGCTGCAACAAGTTCTGGCTCTAAGCTTTGGTTTCTAGGGAACTTTCATAGTTACTGTTTTCTGTATATCTTATACTTTGAAATAAATGAGAGGATACATTAAATACACATTCATATTTGATGATTTTTCATTCTATTTCTACCTGCAAAAATATCTACTTATTTTTTTATTATTTATTTTTGTTAAGATTTTGGCTTTAGTACCAACTTATCTATCAAAATCCTTTATATTTCCTCAGGATAGAATATTTCCTGTCACTAACAGCAGGTACTTTACCTATCTGACTGCTCTCCAACTAGATTTTACAGGTTAGAGTGTCTTGCTTATTTTGCTATGTATCCATGGTACATAATTAATAAGTAATTCATGAACTGGGAAGTGGTGGAGTATACTTTTAGTCCTAGTACTCAGGAGGCAGAGACAGGCAGATCTCTGTGAGTTCCAGGCCAACCTGGTCTATAGAACAAGTTCCAGGATAGCATGGGCCACACAGAGAAACCTGTCCCAAAAAGCAAGCAAGCAAGCAAACAAGCAAACAAAAAACAAAACAAAACAAAGAGTTCATGAATCCACATATAAAATGAAAACTCCTTTATTTTTTTCTTGAAAAATGTGTTTGCCTAGTATGAGTGAGGCTCTTGGTTCAATTCCAACTAGTTCCAGGAAGAAAGGGATCTACTGACTTTAGTTTGTCTCAGTACAACTTCAGGGGTTGACTATAGCTCAGTGTTAGAACACTTGCCTTGCATGTGTGAGGCCATTGGTTCCAAAAGTTTCTCAGGTGTTTTTTTTTTCTTAAAACAAACAAACAAACAAACAAACAAAAAAAAACCCAGACATTCAGTAATAGAATTCTAGGGAGGTATGACTACAATCATGATTTGTGTTCCCCATCTTTTGCAGAACACAGCTAGGCAATTAATACTTTTCACCAGTGCTAGTAAAATAGTTATGATGGACAGTAAACATATCCCAAGTTCACTCAAATATCACAAGAAGACCGGGTGTGGATTTTCTGTATGAGAGATTGTGAAGACTAATGATCAAAAAAGTCCATCACTTAACACTTATCCAGAGATAGTAAAAGCAAAAAGCAAACAAAGAATTAAAGTCAAAGTCTGTAAATATACTTTTTACGTGCATCCAAAATATCAATGCAGAAAAAAATAATGGAATCTTGAAATTCACAGGCAAGTGGATGGAACTTGAAGAAACCATCCTGAATGAGGCAAACCAGTCACAAAAAGAAGAACATGGTATGTACTCGATTATATATGGATTTTAGACCTAGAGCAAAGGATCACCAGCCTATAATTCACACTGCCAGAGGAACTAGGATACAAGGTGTATACTAAGAGATTCATATAAGGTTCTTCACAGAAGGAGGTAGGGACAAATCCCCCAGAGCACATGGGAAGTGGGGGGGCAGTGAATGGAGAGGGAATTAGGAGAAAGTGAAGGGGAGGAGAGGAAAGCATGTGCGACTAGGAAGATTAAGTCAGGGTAGGAATAGCAGACAGAAAAGAGAAAGAGAGAGAGAGAAAGAGATCATAAAAGAGGGAGCCATTATTGGTTTGAAGAGAAAACTGAACCTAAAGAATGTCTAGAGACCTACAAGACTGACTCCAACTAACAATTTGAGCAACAGTAGAAAGGTTATCATAAATGCCCTTCTCTGATAATGAGACCAACAACTAACTTATCCACCATCATGGAGCCCTCATCTAGTACCTGTTGGAAACAGAAGCAAACACCCATAACTAAACAGAGTCGAACTAGAATCCAGATGCAGAGAGAGAGGACAAGACCAGGTTGCAGAAACACATAGAGACAGACTGATAGCTGGAAAGCCAGTATGGGACTGACTCAGATCCCCTGAATATGGGTCTCAGCCAGAAGGACTGAGCAGTCTAAGGGACCTCAGACAGTGGAACCAGGATGAATTCCTGGTGCACAAAAGGACCTTGGGGACACATCCCCCATGGAAGGATACTGCCTTAACCTAGAGACAGGAGAGAAGTCCTAGTCCCTACTTCAAAAGACTTGTCAGATTTAGATGACCCCAACTAGATGGCATCACCCTACATGTGGAGTGGGGGATGGGGGGATGGGAGGCGAGGGTGGTCAGGGTGCCTGTGAGGGGGAAGAGAGGGTAAGAGGGAGGGAGGAAGGCAGGGAGACAGGGAGAGGGAACTGGGATGGACATGTAAAATAAATAAATGAATAAACAAAGACAGTATGATGAATGTTACAGTGGAGAGATGAGACATGAACTTTGGCAGCAGAGAAGAAAGTGGTGTGACACTCTCATGTTGACACCTCTCTCCCTCCTCAATGACCTCTTTCCTGGAAATTCCCTAGGAAGGAACTGCTAGACTTAGGCATTTATGTTAGAGTGAAAACCATTCTGCATGGAAGGTTTAATTGATGAGGAAATCATTTACATTGATTATTAAAATGTAAGTACTAGGGTATTTGAAACAATTTTTAGTAATTACCATAAAACATTTTACTGTAGTTTAATTTACACAAATAGTAATATGTGACTTTTTTAAAGACACATTTAAACTGTCATGGTGATGCAAAGCTTTAATCCCAGCATTCAGGAGGCAGAGGCAGGTAGATCTATCTCTGTGAGTTCAAGGACAGCCTGGTCTCCATAGCTAATTCCAGGCCATCCAGGGTAACAGGAGATCCTGCCTCAACAAAACAAACCAAAAGCCAATTCTGTACCTACATACAGTCTCACAAACAAGCATCACTGCAAGCAGAAGATGGTGTGAACTTTGCAGAAGGAATGAGGGGAAGGAGGGATTCTAGGATTCTAGAAGACAGAATGCAAGAAGAAAGGTGGAATGGCCAGGACTGTTTCTGAAGAAGAATGAAATGACTTTGTTTGAGTGTTGGCTGCCTAGGGGTAGAGTCTTTCAGACACGAAAGGAAAAAGCAGCCAGGCAGGACTTGGAACACCATACTCAGAAGTTTGTTTTACTTCAGCCTAGATCACACTTTTTAAATAATTTGAAGTTCTAAACAGGGTTATTTTGTTTGGCCAGCATGTGAAAAGTGGTCTGAGGGTGGGAATTGCAGTGGGGGCTCTAATAGTAGTACAGAGAAATGAAAACAAGGGCCTCCATTAGGCTAGTGTGAAATGTAAGGAAAGATACCTGTATGGTGAACCCACCAGGATGAAGATTGAGGTATGTTGCTGCCATGGCTGGATGTGAGGCTCAGCCACTATATCCTATTAGTTTGAACAGACTGGGAAGGTAGGAGGAAGAATAGGTTAATCGGAGACGTTTAGTCTTGGATTTCCTGAGGCTCATGCATCAATGTAGTAGCTTCAGAGATAGCATTAGTCAGTGTCTTTTCTGTCTCTCCCTGGGCCTTAGTATATACCCTCTTGTCATTACTTGGGGGCAATGCAAGGCCTAACACATCTTAATACACTGGACTTGAACTCACTGAAAGCTTCACACTGTGGCTCGTAATCTGTGAATCATGTCTTTCCACAAAGTGCAGACTGTCTGGCGATGAAGATACATACACATTAAGATGACAAAGCTTCCTACAAACCAAAATGCTACAGGATAACCTCCGGGGTTAGTTTTTGCATCCTGTTATATATGCATCTGCCTGAGTGACACAGATATATAACAGGGACAGCACCCACTCATCAGTCATTTCTATCTGAGGAGGGCAGAATGGGTCTGAATCACATGAAAATACCTCCACTTCTTCTAACCTCAAGTGCTCCACCAGGTTGCATCAACATTTCCCTAGAACTCTGAGGTTGCTGTACTCTTCAAGGATACTAAAGATAAGGGAGAGACTGCCAAAATTTTAAAGGGAAAAGTCTTTGAAGAGCCAGCAGTGGGAATGGAGTAATGCTTCTTGGCATTTAAAGATGTCTTATACTATTGAAAGAAATTATCCATTATCTTGAAGTGTGCACTTGACTGAGTCTGCACTTACAGAAACATTTGGAGAATTTTAAAACATCTTTTCTTAAAAGAAAAGAGAAGAAAACTGGAGGCTAGTGAATACAGTATTATGTAGTATTAGGTTTTAGACCAAAAATGCCAAAGCAAAATTCACATATGGTGAAAGTAATGCTGTTTTCCAAGCTCTCTACATTACCAGACAAAAACAAGCCATCTATTAACAGTGTAGGAAACAAATATTACTGCCTTTAATAACTAGCTACCTGCTAGACATACAATTTGCCTCTTTATATAAAAAACAAGCACAATTCTCAAAAACAAGTTTAAAACTGGATAATAAGAAATGACCCAAGAATTAATTAACTAAATAAAAACTTAAGTAAATAAAGGAAAAATTAGCCTATCAAAATAAAAGAAACATGATTAAATTAGGCTCCAAAAGACCCATGAGGAACTCATAAAAGGAGTAATATGCACTTACCTGGTTTTTATTCTTTCATGATTTAATTTCTAATTTTATTCACTGCTATCTGATAATTACATGAAACACTTATTCTAACCATGGGCAATTTAAACTATTTTAATTTTTTATTTCAAGGCCATAAGACAAAGGAACCTATTTATTGCTTAAGGGAATTTTTTAAACAAAAATTAAAGCTTAATCTTTCATGTTTTAAAGCCAAGACTATTTAAAATCATTTATAATAATGCTGCAGGGAGACTTTTTCTTGGTATGCAAAATTAAAAAGATAAATTTACAATTATAAAAAAAATTAATAGTTTGGGGATTAAATTGTCCCTTTCCTTTGTCGATGAATTTGTCTGGAAATTAAGAGACATACTTAAACATAGGGTAAATTGAAGCCCCATGTAAAAGTTCTCAGAGAAGATGAGGCATCATGCATTTTACAGTGTGACTGTTATGGTACAGATAGTGAGCCCACTCTACTATCACTGTTAAAAATAATGTAATAGCACTAGCCTTGTTAATGGATTCTAACACTTTATTTTATAAGTGATAATCCTGATGAATAGAGCCAGGAATGCTACTAAACACATTTTCTACATCTCTGCAAGAGTCCCTGATGGAAATTATACAAGTACATTGACTTTTAGGTAAACAACAACAAAATATTTTTAGTTATGTAGAAAAAATAATCAAAATATGATTTAAACAGTTTCTGTTGCCACACTTAAAGGTTCTAATAAAATACTTTTAGCTATTTTACCAAGCACTCTTTAGCAGAGAAAAGCACTTTCAGTGATCCTCAGTTAGCTTCATCTACTGACGGGCATCATGCTGCTTCAGGAAGACAGGGGAGGACACTTTGCTAATGGGACATTTTGACCACATCATAAAAAAGGCTAAGACATCTTCAGATACATTTACTCGTTGGTTGCAAGAAAATGGAATGTTTTCATATCATTAAAATTCCCTTGTGACAAACAGGCCTAGGCTGAGCACCCTCCATTTTAAAAAGATTAAAATTAAATTCATAGTCAGGCATGGTACTTGGGAGGCAAAGGCAGGCTGATCTCTGGTACAGCCATTTTGGAGATTAGTATGGCGGTTGGGAATTAGTTTATCTCAGGACCCGGCAATTCCACTCTTAGGCATATACCTAAATGATCCACATCCATGCAACAAAGACATCTGTTCAACTATGTTTATAGCAGCATTATTTGTAATAGCAAGAACCTGGAAGCAACCTAGATGTCCCCCAACTGAAGAATGGATAAAGAAGATGTGCCACATTTACACAATGGAATACTACTCAGTGGGGGGAAAAACGTGGAATCTTGAAATTCGCAGTCAAATGGATGGAACTTGAAGAAACCATCCTGAGTGAGGTAACCCAGTCACAAAAAGAGGAACATGATATGTACTTATATGGATTTTAGACATGGAGAAAGAATCACCAGCTTACAATTCACACCGCCAGAGAAACTAGGACACAAGGAGGAACCTAAGAGATTCATACAAGGTCCTTCACAGAAGGGGAAAGGAACAAGATCTGAGCATATTGGGAATGGGGGGCAGTGAGTGGAGATGGAGTTAGGAGAAACAGAAGGGGAGAAGAGGAGAACATGTGGGACCAGGAAATTTGAGTCAGGGAATGAACAGACGAGAGCAGGGAAAAAAAAAAAAAAAAAAAAAAAAAAAAAGAGAGATACCATATTAGAGGGAGCCATTATAGGTTTGAAGAGAAAACTAACTCTAGAGAAATGTCCAGAGACCTACAAGGATGACCCCCAACTAACAATCTGAGCAATAGTGGAGAGGCTACCTTAAATGCCCTTCCCTGATAATGAGATTGATAACTAACGTATCCACCATCATAGAGCCCTCAGCTAGTAGCTGATGGAAACAGAAGCAGACACCCACAGCTAAACACTGAACCGAACTCCTGGAATCCAATTGCAGAGAGGGAGGAGTGATAAGAAAAGGGGTCAAGACTAGGTTACAGAAACCCACAGAGACAGATGACCTGAACAAGGGGCAGCTCATGGAAACCAGTATTGGACTGACTCAGACCCCCTGAACATGGGATGTATCCCTGGTGCATGAAAGGACTTTGGGAGCACATTCTCCATGGAGAGATAGTCCCTTAGCCTAGAGGCAGGAGGGAGGGCCTAGTCCCTACTCCAAATGACTTGACAGATTTTGATGACCCCTCCTGGAAGGCATCACCCTCCCTGTGGAGTGTGTGGGGGAATGGGACAGGAGAGAGGGTTGGTGGAAATGAGAGGGAGGGAGAGGGAACTAGGATCAATATGTAAAATATGAAAATAATAAATAAATAAATATAAAATTAAAAATATAAAATAAAAATTCATGATTTTCAAAATATTGGATGAAATAGAACTCATTATGGTTTGACTCTGAAATGTCTCCTATAGACTAATATTTTGAGAGCTTGCCTCCTAGCTAGTGGCATAATTTTATAAAGCAGTAACTTCTGGAGTCAGGAACTACCTAGAGGAAGTACATTACTGGAGGCATACAGTTAGGGGTCGTATTTTGTCCTGGCCATTTCCTGTATTTTGTCTTTACTTCCCGTTAGCCTTAGGCAAATAGCCTTCTCAACTAGATGGTCTCACAAACAGTGAAGTTCCTTGTAATTGGCCCAAATGACTGTGAACTGAACCCTCTGAAACCATATGCAAGACAAATCCTTCTTCCCTTTGCAATAATATGTCAGGCATTCTGTCACAGTGATGGGAGAGTTGACTAACACAGATGGCTATGGATCCACTGACTGTTTCATTTTGTTTTTGATACAGGGCCTCACCATTCTCTCTGGCTATCCTGGAACTCACTATGTAGACAAAGCTGGCCTTGTCTCAGAGGTGGAACTCACAGAGATTCACCTGCCTCTGCCTTTCTAAATGCTTCGATTAAAGGTGTGCGCCACCACACCCAGTTAAGCCTCACTGTTTTCTCTTCCCTCTCTCTCCCTCATTCCTGGGAGTACCAGGGCATGCTTGCTGGTTTACTATCACTTCAAGCTCCTTCTTGCCTCTGTCCTTTCTGAAAACTACATTGCTTCCTTCACTCTACTCAGGCTTTGGTACAAATACCACCTTTTGATAAAGGACTTACTTCTTTCAGATCCTTCACTGTATACCTTACTCTGTTTTTATCAACAACCTTATCTCATCTAAATGGATATACATCTATTTATTTATTTAATTTTCTGAGGTTTCCCAAGATTTAAAGACTCCTAGGTACAGGATGAAGTTGGTGTGAAATTCAACCCTGAAAAGGTCAGAGTTTGAGAATCAGCAGAAAATTCTTAAATGGCCCTTTTCCCCTTTGAGAGGATAGGACACAAAAGCAGGGCTGTGAGTCTGAAGGTCACTGTAGTAATATAAAAGTATCAGATGAACAAAAGGAAACTTTTGAAAAAATAAGGTGAGTATGTAAATTCTCTCATTGAAAACTTTTCTCATTTTATCTTTGAAAATGAAACACATATATTCAATTTACAGTAAGTCAGAGTCCCTGAGAGGGTTCTCCTGGTTCTATCCTGAGCACATGGGGTCTCAACACTTGCCTCTGGGTACATGACAACTTGCATGAATGAATACTGGTCCTATTACATCATGTGCAGGAAGAATGAGGCCTTCCACTTACCAGGACTTGTGAGGGCTCCCAGGGCACTGCTTGTGGTAGAGAGAGGGTTTGCATTGGTGCTGGTGGCTGAGGTTTGGGCAGCAGCTGCAGCAGCAGCCAGTGTTGCCAGATTCTGTAATTGTAAAGCATTCATGCCTGTAGAGGAAAGAGAAAAGTGCTGTTAGCCACAGGCCCAAATTTTCCTGTTTCTAAATGGAAATTCTCTCTCTCTCTCTCTCTCTCTCTCTCTCTCTCTCTCTCTCTCTCTCTCTCACACACACACACACACACACAGACAGACAGAGAGAGAGAGAGAGAGAGAGAATCCCTGTACCTGACCCTGTGATTTTATGTTCATCATAATTGCCTCAGGGATATGTGTGATTATTACACCACTTGACTAGGAATTGGGATTTGTTTCTCAGAGGATGCCTCCTTTGAGTTTTAATGATATCATCTTCCATTTCTAGAGATGGGAGTGCTAACAAGGGATACCTGCTTTATATCCAGTACTTCTGAGTAGACTCAGCTCACTGGGGCACTGTCTATCCTTATTTAGGACTGTCTTCCCTTGATGTTGTAGAAGTTCATAGCATATTCTGTATTGAATGGACAGAGACAGGGTAATGGGGACTAGCAACTTCTATCTTTGACTTAGCTGTCATGAAATGGTGAGAGCTGGGTATGCCTTTGGGAGAAGCACAGGGTGGGAGATAAACTGAATTTCTTAATTTGACAGGTACACAGAGGAATTAAAGTTCATTGCTTAAATGCTCCTGCTCTGAAACTGAACTGACACAGGTTCTAATCTTGGCTTTGTCATTTTCCCAGATTGAGGATGTAGGCAAATTACTCAGCCTCTTCATTTCTGGGTCCCAGGCTAATTGTACCTGGATGTAGAGAGAGCTGTGCAAATAAATATGTCAAATGCATATTAATCTAGCATGATCTAAGTACTCAATGAATGTTAGTGATGTCTCCAGATTTATCTTATTATGTATCCACAGTAGGAGCTCAGTATAAGATGAACAAAAATTGGCAGTACCCTTAAATCACTTTAAGTATAGCCTGATAACTTGAGGTTTCCATCCTCAGGACCTACATGGTAGAAGGAGAGAACCAACTCAGGCAAGGGGTCATCTGATCTACACATGTAAGTGGTAGTAGAGAGACAGACAGACAGATACACATACACGTTAAACCTAAAGCCAACATATTTTCTAATTAATTTTTATTTAAATTAACAACAATCTTATGTTATATACCAAACCCAGTTCCCTCTCCCTCCTGACCTCTCATTCCCCTCCCCCACCCAAATCTCCCCATCCCATATTCCATGCACTTCTCAGGGAGGGTGAGGCCTTCCATGGGGATCATCAAAGTCTGTCACATCATTTGGGGTAGGACCTAGACCCTCCCCTGTGTATCTAGGCTGAGAGAGTATCCCTCCATAGGGAATAGCTTCTAAAGTCCATTTGTGCACTAGGGATACATACTGGTTCCACTGCCAGAGGCCCCATAGACTACTAACACCCATGTTCAGGGGGCCTGGCTCAGTCTTATGCTGGTTCCCCAGCTGTCAGTCTGGAGTTTGTGAGCTCAGCCAACATATTTTTAACTAGAAGGAATTTCTTATTAGTAAAAGTTAAGAAACAAAATTCAATTGAAAATGTGCAAGAGTGTAGGGTGGGCTGAGATTGGGCCCCAGTCTATTGCCTTTGCTGTTTAAACTTTCAACATTCCCTCTTACTCCTTCTATTTCACAATCAACAGCTTCTCTAAAATACCTGAGGTGCTTTCCTCCATGATTCTTGTTCCAATAAATAAAAGTAACCAAGTTTCTCTTTCTCATAGAGATTGGAGTCAAGTAATCAGTTTAATTTTACCTTCTCCCGACTCAAATCCAGATACTCAAAAACTATCTCTTCAACAAATTTGATCTGTTTAAAAAGAGTGGCTTGATAAAGGTTCATACGTGCTGGGGGGAAGGAAGATAGTTTTTCTAGAAATCTTCCTAAGCAGACTTGCTGTCAGCAGTGCATGGCTGGCTGAGTGCATGAATAAGGGCCTGGCTGCTGAGACCTAGAAATAGCACTGTTTCCGTGTTCTTTTCTTGGAGTCCTGGTTTGAAAAGAAGCTCCTAAGGGTTCTGCTTTGAGTTCTCAGTATGCCCCAAATCACATCCTGCCTGCCTTCAGGAGCCATTGAACTTACCGGGTTGTGGTAAAGTCCAAAGAGTCCCCTACTTCTTTAGTGGCAATGCATAGAAGCAGGATATAGAATTTGTGAAATCTAGTGATCAAACGTGTCTGGGAATATAAAGCTCTCTCTGTCTCTCTGGCAATGGGCAAACAGTGGCATATTTATCAGAAGCACTGTGGGTATTAAGAAACACTGGGCTAATTTTTCAGTTTCCCTTTAGCAAAGTGAAAGTGGGAGAAGTACGGGAGCTGCCTGGCTTTAGTGGAGACCACTCAGAAAAATAAAGGCTGCATTTCTTGAAAGCTACATGAACACACTTCATACTCAAGTGTGACAAGGACATCTGGACAGTGAGTGATCTTGCAAAGAGTGAGGCCCACTGCACAGAGTCATCTCTCCTTTGGTTACTAATGGTCTCTCTAATGTTCTAATGATGTGAACCAGATGCCATACTGTATCACCAACAAGACAGTTGCACATATAAGAAGAGGATTTATCACTGAAATTAAAACCTCTACCATGCATTTGGCACCAATTAAAAACAGACAATTATTATAGACTCAGGTCAGAGGACCTTTTCCAGTATATCTAGGACTCTCCTTAAGCAGGAAGCACAGTATTAGATCCAGAGTCAGTTGGCTTGACTGAGTACATTCAGTGGGTTAGCAATATCAGGCCCTTGTCTGAAGTCTTGAGCATAGTCTTCTGAGCCCATGGTCACTGCATTCTGCCATACCTTACCACCTCACTCTGACCACTCAATTTGCATCTAACTCATCCCCTTTCTGTGTGTTAATCTACAAACTTCTTTACTTGTATTATATCCAATTTAGACACTATATGTAATTCCTACTTTTAAAACAAAGGTTTTTGAGGACAAAGATTCTATCTCATGTTCAAGTCTACCAAACACAACACAACACATACACACACGTGTGTGTGTGTGTGTGTGTGAGAGAGAGAGAGAGAGAGAGAGAGAGAGAGAGAGAGAGAGAGAGAGAAGTAGAGAGATAGGTCATGGACAGCTCACATAAAATGATCTGAATAACAGCAAACAATTTTAATAAACTTCACTATAAAGAACACTCTCTACACAGCCAATCATGGTTTTAGTTTTCTACACTGATAATATCAGTACCAAATATTCACTGTTCTTTCCCAATCATTAGTTAATTAAATGTATATTTGTTAGACAGACATCCTTTACCTTACAAACTTATGTTCATTACAGGTCTTGGAAACAAGCTGGCAACAATGAGGCTCTCTTTTCACTGTTCTGTCCCTGCATGAATTCAGGGTGAAGGGGTGAGGGGGTGAGGGGGTGAGGGTATGTGTCCTTTCCTCATTTCCCAGTCACCCATATCACCACCTGAGAGAGTTTCTGCCATCCTCTTCAACCTTTTCTTGTTGAGAAATAGAAAGACCAGGTACCAGGTAGAATAATAGACTAAGACACCACTCTAGGGGGTGGCTAACATGGTCCAAAGACCATTCTGCAATTCAAACACAGGCTATTGGCCAAGATAGCCAAGATGAACAGTAAAATGGAAAGGCCATAATAATCCCAAGCAACTGAGTGATTTAAGGAAGTGGAACAGGACAGAGTTTGATAGAGTCAGGTAGACTAGCAGTCCATTCTCTCATCCATATAACTACTCAGTCCTTACTAAAGACCTATGATGGGACAGATCCTGTGCAAGACACTGAGAATAAATGGACAAGGTAGTCTGGGCCCAAGGAAGCTCCCAGAAACTAGAATAGAGAGAAGTCAGTGACTGAGAGAAGTTCTTTTAGTTCACTAGTTTTGGGAAACAAGTCCACACTTGACTACAACATCATCAAAGTCTTTGATTTGATGAGATGAGGGAGAAGAAGCACAGAAAACCACTGGTCAGCTGAGGAGTGAGGGAATTACTGCCTTTCCCTGTCATGGTATCCCACATCCTATTCTAAAACAGAAGCACTCAGTATCACAGGGCAAATGGGGTAAGACAGCTTATCTGTCATCTTCCTAAGACTAGGCTGTAACTGGGGTTTCTTTTCCCGCCTGGCCCACAGTCACTTCAGCCCCAAATAAGCACATAGAGACATATTAATTATAAAACTGTTGGCCAGTGGCTAGGGCTTCTTATTGCCTAGCTCTTTCTTAATTATCAACCCATAGCTATTAATCTATGTATTTTCACATGATCTTGGCTTACCAGAGAATGCTAGGACATGTTACTCCTTTGGCTGGCTACCTGGCATCTCCTTGCAGTCTCTCTCTGTCTACATTTCCCAGAATTCTCCTCATCTCCTAGTCCCACTTATCTTCCTGCCTCTATTGGCCAAACAGTGTTTTATTCATCAACCAATAAGAGAAACATATATACAGAAGGACATCCCCTGTAACTAGGTCCCCTATTTATAGCCATGTTCTCTAAATTTTCAGTTTCTCAATACAATCCTGGCAAGAACATCCCATCCTTTACACTTACCTTCTATTTGTAGTGCCTGGAATGCACAAGATTCTATGTTGGTGACAAAAATCACAATTTACCAGAAGCAGTATAGCAGTGAAGAAGTGTACAGGCTCTCCTTTGAGATGGCCTGGGTGTATATAAACTCAGCTCTGTCACCTTTTCTAACTCCAACTATCTAGAGTAAAACTGGCTAACTCCTTGTGCCATGAGATCTCAACTAGAGTCTAATTCAAATAGAATCTACTTTTTGACAATCAGTATGTGAAAAGACAAAATAATGTGACTTTGTACAGAGCTGGGTTCAAACAGTAAGTTCTCTTAACTTCAACTAGCAATAGCAATATTATATCAAGTAAAGATCATAAGAATGAAGACAAAGCAGCTGCCATGTGTCTCATTGTTTTACATGTAATCTCAATATTCATAACAAAATTACATGGTATAGGCAATACTACTGTAGAATAGGTCATAGACAGAGGGAACTAAAGTGTAAAGAGGTCAAAATACCATTGGCTCATTCTTCAGAGGCCATTTCTAGTAGGGATAGTCCTAGGTAAATGTGAGCACAGTAGTGCTTTTTTATTTATGTACTCTCCTTCCTGCCAATCTAGCCTTCCCATTTGTTTCCTCTGTCCTCCTGGTCCCTACCCAAGGCTTCTGACTTCTCACTCCTTATGTTGTGGTTCCCATTTACCTGACCAATTTGCACCTCAGAAGAATTTAGAAGGGACATGGGGAGAGGGGAAGAATGATACAGCATAAAGTTTCAAGAGAAAAATATGGTTGGAGCACTAGAATTTACCTCTTCTCCATGTTTACCTACAGTGTTGTTAGCTTTCAAAACAATCTAAGTCAATTAAAGCAATTCAGTGAGGCATTTGGGTCCATTATGACCCAATATAAGTCCCTGCTTGGTATTAATGCCAGGCCTGAGAGTTACCACTTTATAACACTGGTCTCTGGTGCTTATAGTACCTGAAATTCACAGTAATCTTGCTTTATAAATAGCAAAGAACCAAGTTGGTCAGTAACAGTAACTTGTGCTGTATCATCTTTCTGAATCAGTTATTTCATTTCTTAATTTGGTCTCCTTTTTCATCCATCTTATCTTGTTGTTTCATCCATGTTAGACACAACAGATTACTGGCTACAGTTGCTACACATCTCTGTGGCCTCCTTACCAATACTAAGTCTATTACATATTCTTTCTCTCACATAGCTGTAAGTCCATTGATGGGGTTAAGGCAGTATATGAACTCCCTAAACTTTATGAAAAAAGTATGCTTGTTATGTGTGAAACTTTTTCTGTAGAAGACTCCAGAAAGTTGGATATAACCTTGAACTTATCAAGATACCTATAAAAGACCGAGGTCCTGGCAGAAAACAACCATATGAAATTTCTAAAGATGGGGCAGTGATTATGCGATAGGAGAAATCAAGAAGAAATTAGAGCCAACGAGTAGCAGAAAAAAGAAAGAAAGAAAAAAAGAAAACAAATTTCTTATTTAGTATAAAGACAGACACACACATGAAACAGAAGCAGTCCACTAACCCAGAGTCTGTGTTCATGTTTCCACAGGTACAGCCAAAGAGAAGACACAACAGGGGTGGAAGCTAGGCAATGCCACAGGACAGCCCTGAAGCCAGAGAAGGGCCTAATCTTCTTCTAACTGTTTTTACACCAGCTGAATAGAGTATGAGCAGTAGGTGAACACAGGACACAGTGCCTTCTCCCTCTCCCCAGTCCCACTCAGATCTGACCCCTCTTTTCCTGGTTATTCCTTTCTGTGGACATTCCCATAGCAGTCCTTGATCTAAATGCTATCAACATCTCATGCTGTTTTGTAATGGTTATGATCCTAAGATGAGTAGAAGGACCTTGGAAAACTTTTTACTGGGCATGGTGTTTTTCTACCCTTCACTGACAAACAGCATCATATCCCTCGTGGCAGGTTTGAGCTCTTTCTGCCACAATTGGGTCCCTGGCCATGGTGTTCTCATTCAAAAGTAAACATCTCATTTACCATCCCCCTTCTTCCTTAGGGTCAGTTGTCTGGAGGAAAAGTAATAGCTCCATGGAAGAAATCAGGTGGGACAGACTCTTAGTTTTTCTGCTGTCTAACATCACCAGACTTTCCCAGAGCAGTAGATTACCTTCTGCCTCAAGCTGCTTCCCACCCAAAGCTGTTCTGAGGGATTGCAACACTTCTCCTTCCCTTCATTAACTCTGCCATCTTCTCCTTAGTCAGTCAGTCTTGCACCGTCTTTACATCCAGTCATTTGGAATTCCTGCTTTGTTACTTTCCCTTCTTCATGGGGCAGGGAGTGCTCTCTGTCTTTCCTTCTTTCCCAGTTCCTGAAGCAGGCCCATCTTCCCACCCACCTCATACTTTCTCTTTCACCATGAAAGGGCACCAGACGGGAAGGCGCCTGTCTCCCTTCTTGGAAGCTGGTTCTGGCTTGGCAAACAGCTTTTCTGAGAAGAAAAATGGTCACTTTTAACTTCTGCTCAGCTGGGCACCTCTCAAATCAAGGACAATAATCTAGGTGACTAAAGACATGAACACTTCAGTTTTATGAAATCTAAAAGTGAGCTATGATGATGATAGCGAAAAGAAGAGTACAGAGATTCAAGTTTTCACTCATTATTTTATAAGAAAATTCCCTAAAAATGAAGAAATTATGTATGAAACAGATACATAATATTCCTACTTGAAATTTAAGATTAAAAAAATTGTAAGGAAAAGGCCATGAAAATTTAATTTAATGTTCACCTTAGGTAATTTTGTGTCTTATTGTTCATGGCAATTACCATAAATCTGCATATCAATAAGTGAGAACAGATGTCAGTTGTTACAAGTGCTTGCCAATCAGGTCTGTTAAAAAGTGACAGATGGGTGGTTATAGGACATTCTCATAAGGCCTATTAGCACATTCACAGGAAGTGTCTGTGGTGTGGACTGCTGGAGACTCAGGGAAGAACAGGGTCTTTGTGGGCCTATGAGCACACTTCATGCTGGGAGCTGCTCCAACTGGGACTTCTCAGACTGCCCAGACAATTTTTGCAAACACTCTTCTCTGTTTGTGAGAGACACTTTCAGAGAACCTTCTCAGAGACTGGATTTTAAATTCACAAAAGGAGAAAAATATTTTGTGGTTTTAAGCAAATGTTTCACTTTGTACATTATTATTACTTTCAAAATTTAGAGCAGACTTCTAGAAGCTGAATCAGATTTAAAAGGAAGCAGTTCCACTCTAGTCCTCAGCAGATACTTTCTCTTCACCTGTAGCTTCAGATCTCTAAGATTTTCTGGTCCTAAGGGTAGGCAGGGCAGAGTTCACCTAGCACAGCAGCACTTGTTTATCATGTACAGCACCACAGAAACTGGTTGTGGTGGTGTAAACCTGTAATACTAGCACTTCAGAAGGTTAGAGGCAGGAGGGTCATGAGTTCAAGGTCATTCTTGGTCATACATTGTGTTTGAGGCTAGTGTGGTCTACAGAAGAGCCTGCCTTTAGAAAAAAAGAATTCCTTGTCAGGAAAAGCTTATTTATATACACAGCCTACTCTGAATAAATTGGAAACATTTTCCAGAATAAGGTGAGGCAGTTTACTGTTTGATCTGATCAGCTACTTCTTCAGCAGTTGTGGGGCTCTACCTTCAACTGGGATTTGTTATTTGCCCATTTGGCCATCTGTGCAGGCATGGCACTGGAGCTTATGTTTATGTAAGTATTCCTAGGCTGGCTAGGACACAGTGCTGTTTCATAAGCCTGATGAGGACAGGAAACTCAGGTTTTGGATCAGGCTGAAATGGTTTTGAAATATGGGTCCATATCTACTAGGTCAATGACTTGGGTTAAGTTTATTAGCCCTTCTTCTAAGCCTCACTTGCCTACTTGTTAAATGGCATGCCAGAAGACATGCCATAAAGTGGTATTTGAGAGATCTGTATCCTAATCCACACCACTCCACTTAATGGTGCCATGGTCTCAATGTAAATTACTTAACTATTTCATACTTTTGTTTTTCCAATTTGCAATGTAGTAGAGAGGTTATTTTTGCTTTAGTATACTCTTAAAATTGCATGATATTACAAGGACCTATGTTAAATGCAGATGTTGAAGTATCACCTCCATTTTCTCATTAGACACTTTTTGGAGGTACCACAGTAGGCATGAAGACATTAAAGATCAAAAGGGTACTTGGCCCTGGAACTCTTTTCCTTCACCTAAGATACATACTCTTAGGCCAGATACAAATCCCATGTTTCTCAAATTTCAAAAATTCACTGAACAAATACTAGAGGAGAGCTAAATATGAGTATGTTTTTGTTAGAAATTTTAAAAGGGGAAATAAAATCAATTATCTTCAAGCACAGTCAGTATACATAAAAGGGTTTAGCTTATGAAGACTTAATCCTAAATCCATTTCTGCTTTAAAATTCCCCATTGAGTAAAGGTTCCTTTTTATATAAATTATAAAAAAATTTGTAGCTTCAAAGGAAAATGTTTAGGAGTTTTTGAAGAAAACATATAGCTGATATATAGCTACAGTATAAAGCATAGTCATTATGCCATAAATAGGAGATACAGGCCAGATGCAGCTGGCTTGGGAAAGAAGCATATATGAAATTATCCTTCAGGATGAGCATTATGAGACCACTTGGCAAAGATATTTCATAAAAAAGACAGCATGATGGGGCCTGGAAGGGAGAAAGTCTTCTTTTAAAAGACCTAGAGTAGTTTCGTTAGGGGGGATAGATTGAAGTGGTAGAGTGGGAGAGAGCCATAAGAGAGAGGAGAGACACATGAACATGATGAGGTTACTAAAGGAAAGTCTTCAGATCCTCTCAACAACGAAAGGACTTTCTGTCTTCTCTAGGTTTTTAAAGGTGGTGGGAAGTCCCACTTCACATGATTAAGTATGGTTCAGTGTATGTGCCAAGATGCAGACACAGGTAGTACTTCAAACTTATCTTAACAGCAAAAGTGAGGGGCTGCAAGGGTACTGTGTAGCATAGCTTCTTAACTGCTGCAGAAACAGATGCAGGGGTATGTGACCTGATTTCTGTGACTGAGAGAGAAAGGCAGAAAGCTACAGGGTCTGTGGTCAAACATTCATACTTTACTGATGCAATTGCTTTGCAACTGCAAGGTGTCATCTAAAATTTATTTTTTTTTCTGTTTTCTTTTTGTTTTTTCTCTTCAAATGAAAAATGTTTTGCTCATATAATGAACTATTTCTTTTTAAATCTCTGTCCCATGAAAAATTACTATGCTTTGGAAGCTGATAACCAAATAGTATTGGTTTCCAAAATGTTTCACACTCTTTGGCAGTTGTACATATCCTCACTTCTACTATCAGTCATTGAATAAACTTTTGAACTCCAGGTGGGACTGGGATTAAATAACTTCTAGGGTTATTTCTACCTTATTATGCTGTGGCTTCTACTATGTAACATTTTATGTTAGACAAACTATCTCCAAACTTCACTGACCAGTTTGAGGTATTCAGGGATACTCTGTAGAGGGAGGAACAACTTCAGGGAAGCTGGAGGAGTTAGCAAGTGTGGTGGTCTGAATGAGAATGACTCCTATAGGCTCATATATTTGAATGTTTGGTTCTCAGTTGGTGGAACTGTTTAGGAAGGATGAGAAGGTGTGTCACTGAGGATGGTCTTTTAGTTTTCAAAAGCCCATGCCAGATCCAGTTGCATGTGTGTGGTGCTTATGGACCATGTGTAAGTTGTCAGCTATTTCTCCAATGCCAACAAGCCTCTTGCCATGATGATCATGGACGAATCTTCTGAGACTGTAAGCAAGTACCCTATTAACTGCTTTCTTTTGAGGTTGCCTCAGTCATGGTATCTCTTCACAACAACAGGACAGGCACTAAAACAGCAAGCAATTAATGTCACCTATCCACCATGATCACCCCACAATGCTGCTGTAGGTAAATGGCAAGTAAAAAAAAGTTAAGTCCTACCAAAGCGAAGTACTATTTTGGGGACATGACATTTCTTTACTTTATTGAACAAATAAAATACCCCAAACCACAAAGCTTTAAATACTTAGATGACACTTGATTATTCTTAATAAGTGAGAAGTATTTTTCTAAAGCTACAGAAAAGAGGTGTGATGCTTTAATACTTTAAGTATCCAAGATATTGGTATATAATGGACTGTTCAGTATTTGATGTTTACTGCCTGGGCAGACTTAGTATGGTAAATTTAACATAGTGAAGGTTTAAGAAAAGGTATTTTGGAAACCCCAGAACATTTACAGAATGTCTTTAAATTAGCCATCTGTTCCATGACACATTTAGGGTGACTCCTAGATACCCTTAGTTTTCAAAGGAGCACACAGAACATGTAAATGCTAATTTCCTGACCTGTAGCTGACATGGCAGGAGCACATACATTCTAATGAATGGTGGTAGGGCACTTGGTCCACCTGGGAAGGCATTCTGTGCCCAGCCTCAGGAATAAATGACCTTTTTTGCATAATACAGCTCTGAGAGTAGGGGTCCGGAAGCTTCCTCTGAGGAAAACCCTAATTTTGAATATGGGTGGGTTTATGCTACTAGAAGGAAAACAAATCTCCCACCTGTTCAAAATGTGATAATTATTTAGCAGCTTGTAACTGAGGATGAATGTATTTATTTATTTATTTACTTACTTAATTTTCCTTTCAAAGAATAAAAAGTTCCCTCAGCGTTTTACTACTCTCTCTCCAGTTTCCTTCACAGGTTATAAATACACTAGCCATTCAATGTGATTCTTACCTCCAAGGCCAGCCTCCTAACACATTTTCTTAAATACAATGCAATTATTTAACTATTTGTCATTTTAAAATGTATTTTTGAATACTCTAAACACTGTGTTGCAGTGGTAACAATAGATCTGACTAACTTATACAACCTGGTGAGTTGTGTTCACCTGGTGGACCACAATAGACCACTAGGCTGTTATTTACAGAATACAGATGAGGAGAAACCCTTCAGAATGCAAAACAATAACAACAAACAAGAAAACCAAAACAACAATGTAGAAGTCAACTAAAGGTATGCATTTGGAAAAAAAATTGAAAAGAGGAGTTTCTGTGGTGGTAAATAAACCTGGCTTTTTTTTATACAGGTGGATTTCATTTAGTTAATTAGGGATGTCCCTAATTAAAGAAAACTGCTTCATTCTAATAAGGCCCCCAATCTTTTCTTTGCCTCCCCCACTTTAGAATCAAACAAGAAAAGGCTTTTTGCTGCTCTCCCTTGCATGTTAACGGGCACCTGTATTCTGATTTCCTGCACATACTACCTTTCTGGCCCTGAGCTAGGGTAGGGTGTCAGCATGGAAGGTGGCACAGCAGGACTGACCTTTCACTAATCACTGTGCTGCAGCAGCTATTGGCACAGCTCATTATGAAAAGGAATCCTTCAATAAGCTGCTTTTCAAATACAGTCACTTTGATTTTTCTGAGAACAAAGATTATATTTTTACATAAAAGCTTCTGATGGACAATTCTGTTAACTGGGCACTAAAGTAAAAAAAAAAAAAAAAAAAGGCACTGTGTTAATTGTCTGTCATCAAGGGACTACAAACTATACCAAATGTAGGCTGGAAATCTTGGCTTTTGTTATGGAGGTCAGAACATTCTTATTGATTACCTATTGTTACAAATTTTAGAGATGTTAATCATTTCAGCGGCCCTTAGTCATAGAAATATCACTGGAAACCTCCCAATCATTAACCCATTAACAACAACAGCAAGCCCCACAAATAACTAAATATATTCTCCCAAAAATTACAGTACTCTCATAATTGTTCTCCAAGGTGAAGTGTGAGCATGAAATGCAAAGGCAAGAAAAACACTTCAGAGCAGCTGATCCCAATTTTAATATTCAAGACATAAAAAGCTAGTTTATCTGGTATGTACTCTTTACTCTTTTTCTTTATTTTTTCCCCCTTTTATGCTCTGAAACATTCAGAAATTCAGAAATCCAAAAAATTCAGAAAATAGCATGGTCAAAAGGACATGCTTCATGACTTACCAGCCATTTGCTGAATTCCACTGAATGCACCCAGGTTGCTAGAGGAGGTGGCCTGCTGCAGAAGCTACAAAAGAACACAAGAGCTCAGTCAGAACAATGTGGAGACAAAGCAACTTCCTTATTATACTGGGTACAAATTTATTTTCCTTTACATTTTTATGTGGGCTGCCACTCCCTGTTGATGGACTGAAGGGTCCTAGAGCTGGAGGTGTAAACTGATATTAATGTCTAATCTCTACTAAGAAACACAGACACGAGGGAAACTCACTAACACTGCTGCTTAAAACAATAAATCAACTTAGTCATTTTAACAACCAGGTGCTAAATATTTTGACACCAACAAAGCATGACTAATTATAACTCTCTGAAGTCTAGTAGTTACCATGACATATCTCTTCAATCAAAGTCCATTTCCTCCTCTTTTCTATTTTCATTTCCAGCTCAGTTTTTCCTTTCTTCTTTATTAAATAACATTTTAAAATCTTTGTGAACTTCATTCATGTGTATAATACTTTAATCACCATTTTCCTCCTTCAACTCCCATCAATATCCCCAATGTATCCCCTTCCAGACTTATCTTTTTATATCCCACTGAGTCCACTTAGACACCAACATGTGCATGGTGAATGAGTGTGGGAGCATCTATGGAGCACAGGCAACCTATCAGGGGCCATATGCTGACAGGAAAAAATGGCTCCCCTTCACCCCTTCACCAGCAGTCATTAGCTGCGAATAGCTCCTCAGTCAGAGGTAGCGCCTTGCCTACTCCTTCCCCGTCCATGTCCAGAGTTTTCTTTAGCCTTTATCAGAAGCACATGTATGTACTGACTCAGACCAACATAAGAATCATAATGACTACAAGCCTACGAATAACTGTTCACAGTCATTGTCAAAGCCACATTGCCAAGCAAGTGGTCAGCCATTCTTTAGATGGTCTTTGCCAGCAGAAAAAAGGCAAAGTACTTGTCAAAATCTGGCATTATGTGGTATGCACTGAATCTGTGTATTTTAGGTATGTCAAAATCTTTAAATAAAAGATATTAATAAAACGTGAAAGTCTTCATTTTCCACTTTGAAAAATACATTTTCTGCTGTGCAGAATCAGTGTGTATCACAAGGTAAAGGCACATGGTTCCAGTTCTGAAGTGTTCTTGTCCACTTCAGGTGGACTGTAAGCTAATTCAGGTCCTATCATAGAACACTGAGTAGATGTAGAGGCATTTTTCTTTTGGTAAGACAGATCCATAAAGATACAGCTTTCATGAGGGAAACATGAAAGGGTACAGTTAGGTGCCCTCAAGCTTGTTCTCAAACTCTGACATACAGGAAGATGCAAACAGAAAGGGAGAAGGGAAAACCTAGGGATTATCCATTTTAATACATAAAAATCTTAATTATTTGTTGAGTTTCTCATCTATTTGTGTTTAAAAGTGGCAGCCCTCCATAGTATGTACTTTCTTTTTTTAATTAATGTTGTAAAATTAGCTTTGAAGGTATTTTAGGGAATTAGTAACACCTGCTAATCTAAGCAGACTACTTGGGAAGTCATGAAACAATCACCAATAATTACACACTTGGACTCTGGTTTAACACAGAAGTAGTACCTTAAGGGCCCAAAGCCCCTCAGACAAGAAGACTTTCAAGTGACAAAAGCAAGATGGCTCAGAGGTCCTGAGTTCAATTTCCAGCAACCACATGGAGGCCCACAACCATCTATAATGAGATCTGGTGCCCTCTTATGGCATGCAGGCTTACATGGAGGCAGAACAGTGTATACATAATAAATAAAATATTAAAAATAAATGAGTAGAGAAGCATGGCTAAGAACAGACTGACATTAGGGCATGGGAAAACTTATTCACAACTTATAAAAAGGCCATTTTATAAATGAGATTGTTTTATGCTCTTTCAGATTATGGAAATAATTTTCAGATGTGGTCACAAGAACACATACTAGAGACTTCTGTGAACTGTGAAACAAAGGCAATGTGTCATGATACTGAGACAAATGGCCATGTGTTGGTTTTCAGAATTGGTAGAACAAGAAGCTGGATTCAGAAAGTATAAAAAGCAAGTATGACGACAGCATGTGACTACCTTAACAACAAAATTTGTGAAAAAACAATGTAAATTTAAATATTTTACAATTAAAAATTTTAAATGAGTGTATAATGCAGTGATAGAATACTTCACAAATACAAAGGTATTGCTCTAGGGTTGTCTAGTAACTATGAAATCCTACAAACATGATTGCCTGGATGTGAACTGAGCAAGGATGACACCAATAGACATGTCAAACTGGATGAAGCAAAACCCATGAGGTCTCAACTCTACATAAAAACTAGAGGCAACTGAGGAAAGCTGGGGAAAGGAGAAGAGGAGGTAGGTTTTCCCAGGGAAGAGCACACCAATTGGTTGTTCAGTGCCAAACAGCACTCAAAACATAATACAGGTAGCATTATATGGAAAAACAGATTATATTTAGGAATATATATGTATGTGTCTATATCTACATTTACATACCATAACAGTAAAAAAAAGAGGCTATAAATTTGAAAGGGGGATATATTGGAGGGTTTGGAGGGAAGGGAGAAGTGTTTTAATTATAATCTCAAAAATTAAAATAAATGTTAAAAGAATTAGAATACTGATTACTTCTGGAAAAGAGAAAGTGAAATATTGGGGAAGGGAAAACAGGACAGTTCTAGGGTACAGGATATATATATATATATATATATATATATATATATATATATATATATTCATTCTATATTTTCTCTTTTGAAAATAAAATCACTAGGCCACAGACTAGGAAAAAAAATGGCAGCATATATGTAGATTTTAGAAAGACACCTGGCAAAACTATCCATGACATCATCAAGAATACAATGTAGAGATAGCTAGAAAGTGACAGTAAACATATCTTTCACTGGCCTAGACAAAGGCAGAAAAAGCATACTCCCCCCTGCCACCTCCCCCCCATATCCCAGCTCCTATAGAGGGCAGACTGCCTGGGTGGGGATGAAGTTGTGATAAAGGCTGAGAACTTAGGCAGCCGAAGGCCCACAGACACTAGCAGTTATATGATCTAGGTAAAGGCACTTGGCCCCCTTGAGCCCACTTTCCTCTTCTCCCCTTCTAAGTCTGTAGGGAAGATGTCTTAAAAAACAGTACAGCTTTTGTTACAGAGTAAAGCCCATGGGTGTTATGGGCTTAAGAGACATAGTTAAAATGTGAAATGGCAGAGTTAGGACATGAATATGTCCTTGTTAAAACTCTCAGGCTAAAAGAAAAAAAAATCTCAAAATCACAAAATTAAACTTAATTAATACATGTGTAGTATGGAGCTGAGGATTCCAAACAGGCAAATAAAGTGGAGAAGCAGAGCACTTACAGTTTCCCAGCCCACATGGGCTGCCTATCACTTGTAGCTGTAGTAAGAGGTTCTGAAGTCCATGCTCGGGATCGCCATTCTGTCTAGCTTAGATCTTAAGAGAGGAATTGTCTTAAATTCTGGCAACTGTATCTCAATAAAAACAATGACTAATAAAAAGGTAACACTCAGAAACTATGAAAAATATAAGAGATGAATAAAAGATTTGGGTCTGGACTAAAAAACCCATTAGGGTTATCAAAACAACTTCACTGGAAAGACACAGAATAAGGATTGACATTGAAGTCTCCCTACCACTAGTACTAACTGGCAGCTGGTGAGTTCTTGGCTCAATCTCTTGGAATCTTTAGAATATAAAGTTCAGATGATCAGTTACCAAGCATGCAGCATCACTTATTTGGCACAGGCTTTTTATGATGCCTTAAAATACTGTTTAGAAGTTTAGTGTATTGGGTTTTACTAAGTTGCCAACTGGTCTCAGTAAAATGCGGCAATTCTTATGCTAATTATTTAATTAACAAAAACCTGTCCTAATGCTGATTTGATAATTCCAGGACTCAAAATGTATGAAAAGTAAATTTTTTGGCATACTTATGGGAAAGAAGCTTTTGATAGTTTTGGAGTTGTATTCCTTTTTTCTTTGAAGACCACAGAGACCCACTTACCGCCAGGTACTGTGGGGTGAGTCCGCCCAGCCCTGTCAGGTTCCCCCAGGTGGCAGTGTTGAGCTGTTGCATTTGCTGTGCAAGCTGCTGCTGGAGGCGCCTTTGTTCTTTGTCCTTCTGAGTGTCAGCAAACTTCACCACGATAGGTGAAGAACAACCCTGTGGTCAGACACATTGGAAAGTGAAGAGGATGTTACAGCCCGATTGAATCCCTTTACAATATTCAGTCATCATTGGATTTATCTTTCTTAACTATCTTGGGGCACATAGAATGGTCTGGAATGGTTTAAAATAGTTTGATATTCCTTTTTCTCTGACTGGTACCATCAACAGAGAACTCCATATACTATCATTGGTTTCTTTAAGGGGATCTGTTGGTTGGTGATGCCACTTGCTTTTTGCTTTGGTTATTATACTGCCTCTCCTCTCTTTATGTGTCTTCCTTTTACTTTCCAGTACTTCCTTGAAGGGTAAGAGCTTACCTTTAATTAAACTTGACTTACAGATAGCTTGTTTGTGTGTCTGCGATTTCTATATATGGGTTGAGGATAAAGGGACAGAAATGTAGTTGGAATGAAAATATCTCACTCATTTTTTTTCACCATTCAGTTATTTATTTATTTTCAGTTATATATTTCTGAACACTGGAACAGTGAAAATAATTTTGACACAATAAAAGAAAGAAATGTTTCATTTTAGGAACATGGATGAAGGACAGAGATATGA
This sequence comes from Phodopus roborovskii, assembly GCF_943737965.1. Classification (NCBI taxonomy): domain Eukaryota; kingdom Metazoa; phylum Chordata; class Mammalia; order Rodentia; family Cricetidae; genus Phodopus; species Phodopus roborovskii. The sequence goes on along the minus strand of NW_026126485.1, from coordinate 16,190,551 downwards.
AAAAATACATATAGGCACTGATCAAAGAAATTATTCACATATTCTCCAAAAGGTCTCTTTTCCTCCTTCCATGTCATTTCTGTTCTATCCTGAGTCCCCAGAGCAACCCAAAAGATCCAGAAGCACATTCCTTCTAGACAAAGTAATGTATCTTAAATGGCAGAAGAAGAATTATACACCATTCCTTTTCTCTATTAATTTCACTAGTCTACAAACCTCACTCAGTTTTAATTTCCTTTAAAAGGTAAGGAGTAAAAACAATGAGAAAGACATAGTCAAAGGTCATATAATAAAATAAACTAATTTTTGAGTTAGATTATAATCTTTGGGAAAGTATTAGCCTACTACTTTGAGCAGGATCAGCCTATCCCAAATACCTTTCAAACATCTGCTATTTGGTAAGAATTCAGCAGAAAAATACCCTCCCTCTTGAATCTTTGTTTTGATATGGTCCATCACCATTCTGTTCCATTTTGCTGAGTTTTTTTTTAAAGGTATTTCTACCCAATTGATTAAATAAAACCTTATTATGTGATAACAGCTCTCACAAAAGATATATTCCTATTTAAATAAACTTTTCCCTTCTAGTCCCTTTGGGTCATTTTTCTTTCTTCTAAAACTTGCATGCTTTTCCTTATCACTTTAGGTAGTTACTGGGAATTTTACCTGAATTAGGGCTATCGTGTCTGTTATTTAAGAAAGTGAGAAAAGTGAGGTTACTGTGTCAGTGTAGAACTTCTAGTCCATTAACCTATAGCTCTGGTAAGCAGAGTCATGGTACGGAACACTAAAGATCAATACATTACATTTATTGTAGCATTTCCACCATTAAAAAAAAAAAACCAATATGCCTTTTTCTTTATCTGCTCCATATTCCAATACTTTACTCCTTCTTAAATGAGAGCAAAATATTCTGAAGATGAAAATAACACAGATTAGTTTTGTATGGAGCATTTCTATTGCTGCATAAAATGTGTTCCAAAACGAACAACAGCATCTTCTCCTAATAGTACACTTACTGATTTCTTGTTCGTAAGTATGAAAAAGGCGTAAAAGCATAAAGTTAAGTAAATAACTGTAGCTTTAAATGTGACCTGTTTAAGACATGAAAGAAAAACAAGTGGGGGTAGTGTAGAGGAAAATTAGGAAATAGATTCTACATGCGTGTTTAAAAACAAATCTTTGAACTAACATTCACATCATTTTAAGTTAAATAATAATGTCTTGCTTAAAGATGTGTACCAAAGTTCTGAAAATAGTGTAATTAGTTAAAACTCCAGCAACTGTATGTTTATAGTAGAACTGTATGGCATGTACAGTTCTGTTTAGAGGTCAATTTTTGTAAGTCAAACTGTGGGTTCTTAGTTTAAATATGGGTATCCAGTTTTAAAAAAAGAATGCTGACTCTGATGGAATCATAACAGAAATCTTAAAAATAAACCTATGCCAGCCTTAGGTAGTGTTTTTATCACACACAAGTCTCCTGCACTTTGGTTTTGGTTCATGCCCAGTTCTGCCTTGTGTCTTGATCTCTTTGCAGTAGAATGAGAGACTCAGACCACATCAGCATTCTTTATGAACTCATTTGGGGGATGGTAGCACTTTTAAGTGTCAAGAGAACTAGAAAACCTTATCTAAGGGCAGATAAATTTTGGTATAAATCTCTTAATTATAAGAAACAAAAATAGTTAAATGCATGTATGTACATAAGTACATATGAGGACTATTTTCTTAGTAGCACTTTCATTTTAATGTCTAAGCTAGAAAATAGCTGAAAATCCACCAGTGTGGAGCAGCCTATAAGAAAGGGGAAGTCAAAATATCAGGAATGTGACTCCATGGTATGCAAGATTGGAATCCTGCTTATTATTTCCTATCATGTTTGATTTTCACCGAGCTTGCCTTTAGGTGGGGTGGGAGTGGAATTGTCTTAAAAATGCATTGCACTGCAAGGAAAACACATTAATTATATATGTTAGGAATATCAAAGTCAAAATAAATGTTCAAAATAGACAATAGGCTTTGCAATGCTGATGTCACAACTCAAAAAAGTACAGTAAACACTTAATGACAATGCCATGCACATCTTTCCCACCCTTTCCACCCACTTTCTGAATTAATATATAAAAGTTTCCCATAAAACATGACGCATAATGATCACTTAGCTCCCAGCATGCTTTGGAAGATGCAGCATTGCAAAACAAAAACAAACAAACAAACAAACAAACAAAATAAGTCCCAAAGGAAAACCCCAATCACAAGGGGATTTTTAAAAAAGAAGCTCAAACAATTATTATTTTTTGCACATTAAATAAAACTGAAAGTAATTTTGTTCAAATAGAAAAACACAGCTTCAGATAACACCACAAGGCCACCACCTCTGGAGAAAATCACCCATACACAGATACAGTGTACATAACACAGCAGCACATGCACTCTCAAATGATCCTATCAGACAATACAGAGTAAGTGATGGCATGTCACTTTTGGAATGTTCTTGTGCAAAATTCTGAAAGGCCAAACCCAAATCACAGGCTGAGTACAGAGAGCCGTGCGTCTCCACCTGTGGTATATTTCACATTGCTGACTCTCCTGTTCAAGTCACAACCTCTTAAGAGATTGGATTTGAATCCATGTATTTCTTTGTTGTTCACTTTTAAGTAAAGGGACCAATCTGATTTTTCAGGAGACTGAAAATTATCATTCATTGTTAAACAGAGGAATTATGAACTTTCTTCAATATTCCTGAGATGAAAAATAATTCTTTAGTCAAGTGATTTATTATAGCAGCAATCTGAGGTGGGGTTGTACAGCTTAGCCCATACCAACTCTGCTGTGGGATATGTATTCAATCCTCTAGGTCCAGAAGGACATTTGCTTCAAGTGCCTCACATGTCAGGACCAATGTTACTCCAATAAAAGGCTCAAAGGACAGCTGCAGGGCAAGTGGAAGGTTTCACTAAGGGCTTTTCAAGTCATTAGGTGGGGGGATGCCAGTGGAAGGAGAGAAGAGGGGAAGGGAGTGAGGAGAGAAACAAAGAGAAAGAGAAAGGGGAATGAATATGAGAGAATGAAAAGCGAAATGGTGAAAGTTTAAATCTGTGATTGTCATGTGAACAATCCACACAGGAGAGAATTGCTTTACCATTCCCCATCATTTGCACAAAGAAAACAAAGAAAGGGCAGATGATACAGTACCTCCATGGTCTGAGACTGATGCATGGCTTTGATTGCATTCTGTGCCATTGCCCTTGTAGAAAATGTGACAAACGCACAGCCTGTGGGAAACAAGGGGACAGGGAGCAGGAAAGACAAAAAACAACAAGACAAAAGGGTTGGACGCTTGTTAAACCAACACAGTCTACGAGAACTGCCACAAGACGACACTGTTCTCAGTAGTACATAAAAATAAACAGCTTCTCTCTTTGGTTTCATCTTATTTTGCTTTTTATTCACAGTGCTGAATTGCTAATTTGACCAAGGCAGAACAATTTATTCATCAGCTTTTTTTTTTTTTTTTTTTTTTTTAAAGGGACCTAGGGAACATGTTGTGTACTTTTTTTTTTTTTTTTATTTTTTTAAGTCACAATATTTGAAAGTAGCAACAGGTAACTTGCATACTTGCATTTTCTAAGTCAAAAGTGGGCTACTTTCTATCTTCTCCTTGGCTGATAGCATGCACACACCAGGGTGCTATATTTCAAAAATCTATCACTATCACTGAATGTTAAGAAGTAAATAAGGAATTCATCATACCAAGGGTAAATAAGCAAATAAATTTCAAGATCTCAAAATGTTAACAAATATTTCTAATTCATCTTGGACAGTTAAAAACATATATAAATAGAAATTGATGCTATTCAAATGTAAACAAATATACTAAATTCATTACAAAGTAGTTAATTACTAATTATCGACAAAACAATTACTCTGAGAAAATTCAACAGTGCAATTGATTGAAATAAATTATAAAAACTGTAATTGTACAAAAAATTTTCATGACTTTGGAAGTTGTAACTTTCTAAAAGAAATCAGAGATTTGACCTAAAGTTTAACACACACAAGACAATGTACATTTCTCTGAACATCTACTATGAGACCTGTAAAGCTTTGTTTTTATTTTATCTAGTGCCATAAAATAACCACATCTATAGTTCTGGTTCCTGCTTCTGATAGCAGTACTGGCCACCACGCAGGTCACCCCTTGAACTACATGGCTCACGGCCCTTTGTATTAATAAAAATACTGCCTTGCGGAATTTACGTTTTATTCATCATGTACCCCTTGGGCTTCTTAGAGAAAAAAGGCTGTGAAATTAATGCAGATTTAGGCTGATTTTATAATAATACAATAGCACTCTAAAAGCTTAGCTAAAGCAATACAGACTTATTTCATTTATGATCTCTAATGACTTTAAAAGTGCATTGATTTTCAGCTTCTTTTGCTTTGCACAGTTTGAACTTAGGTATCAGCGAATAATTTAGTGTTCCACCCAATTTCCTCAGAACATTATTATTACTTCTTAAAAGATTTCCAAATGAAGCAGATCTAAACACTGAGAGGCTGAAGCCTATTGTCATTTCAGAGCAGATGCATGAAAGCAGAACTCTGGCACCAACAGTGTAAGATTTTTGCCCCTGTGGCCAATAAACAAAATAGAACATTCTACATTCAAACAGCCACCAGATTGTTTGGTTTATGTAAATCAATTTGTGAGTCATAAAATACATTTTCTTCTTTTGTCCTGCTTTGTATACCTGGTAAGAATATCAAGTCAATACTGCTGTAATGCCTTTTAATCAAACAGCATTAAGAGAAAGCAGTGCCTATCCATGATCCCCATGCACATCCAGTTATGAAAGTAAGCAAATGCATATTTTTTTTGCAACATGTTATAATCTTCAATACTTCCAGTATACTGGAAGGTTATCCCATAAATCCCTCCGCCCCACACATCAGTTGAGCAGGTCTCAAGAAGCAGGCAGGAAGTCCAGTTATTATGAGTACTGAGCTGTTGCATGTAGTTCTATGACAGAGCAGCAGCTGACAAGGCCTCCTATTTAAACATGTTGCCTGTACTCAGACATGACTGCAGCTTCTGTCACCAATGAAAGTAACAGCATTCTCTAAGGAATCTAGACCATGTGTGTAAAATAACATGTAAGATAGATGACAGTACCTCCATTGGCTTCCATATTGATGATGAGGTCTAAAATTATACTTTCAAATTTACTGTTTCAAATAGTATCTCCTTAAAACTTCATGATCATCACTTAAATTACAGAGGAAATGAGACTAAGAGATTTTAATTTTTTGACTTCTTGCCTCGAGACTATAATATGAAGGCCTAAGCAATCACCTATCAGAGGTCTGTTTGAAAGCATATAAATTTTGCTTTAATAGTCACAAAAATTGTTTTGTTCATTTCATTTTCTTATTATCTAGGAATGTGTGCCAAACTGACAGTTTCCAAATGGAGCTTAAAATACATTAGAAGTATGTAAAATGGCAATAAGAATCAATAAGGCACAGTTTATGTGTTCATCACAATTTCACACAAGTTACTTGTAAGTAACTTTGGGAGAATGATAAAGCAATTAGCAGGCACAATAAAATCTCTATCAGCTCAAACCACTGCCCTCTCATTTAAGAAGCCTGCAATTAAAAGCCCAAGCAATGCTTCTAATTCTAACCTATTCAAAAAATAATCTGACAAGTGTGATGACTTCTTTAACCTTTTCAACTTATTGGCAGCAATGCAGGAAGAGAGACACTGTCTTATTAGGGGCTTTTGTCAAGTTCTGTACTGTGTGCTATTCTCAATAGTAGGAAAAAACCTACTATGTTATTTATAAAGTGGGAATACATGGTGAGAAATTTTACTCTGCAACTCTGGGTGAAGTTAAGTAACTTAAAAGTCAACTACTTTTTGGGATAGTAAAGCTTGTTAACCTTTGTAATTCCTCTAAATAAGGAGAGATTGTGGAAGTTGTATGGATAGATTTTAATTTTCTTTTCAACATAAGTACAAACACAGCAGTGGATCCAGTTCTTGGTTTCTGATGTGTGGCTTTTCACCAATACAGGTCCTAAGAGTTCTACTAGTAAAATCAGACACTGTCCTTCCTACAACAGAATGAGAAGGCTTTCTATTAGGCAGAAGTAGCTTATGTCCTAACTGGTCCTTTTTTCTACATGCAGTGGCAGAGACTGATTTTGTAGCATTATTCCTTAATTATTTAGGACTGTTAAATGTATTATCTAGGCAACTAGTACCCTGGTAACTGACTTCAATGCTGGATAAATGTGACTGGAGGAAGAAGGGTATACAGATTAAAACACTGACACTATATTTCTTTTATTTCTGGTTTGGGTATGGTAGTAGCATATATACATATGATTGTCTTAAAACTGTCAAATAAATATAAGAGAAAAAAAATCCTTTTTGTGTCTAACCTGTTGCTTAGCTTGCAATTACTGTCTCTACTTTCAGAATGTCAGAGATTACTAATAGGAATGAGGAGTGGAATTCCTATTTCAGTGAGGCCGCCTTCTTGCTGCTAAAACAGATAGATGATTGACTTGAGAAAGGTTTTACAAAATGATTTCCTCCTACACACAGGATCTAAAGAAAGCTCAAAGCCCTATTAGAGGGTGGGGTTCTCAGAACACATCTATCACATTTGCCATTTCATTGAAAAGGCATATTTCCCCCACCCCCATTTCTTTTCTTTCTTTCTTTCTTTTTTCTTTTTCTTTCTTTTTTCTTTTTGAGATGTTTCTCTGTGTAGCACTGGCTGTCTTGGTACCTGCTCTATAGACCAGGTTTGTCCTGAACACAGATCCACCTGCTTCTGTCTCCTGAGTGCTGGGATTAAAGGAGAGTGCCACCACCATCCAGTGAAAGGGCATCTTAACTCAGGGGTTCTATCTCTTACCTTGGTTACCAAGAGAATTTTACATGACTAGGTGAATTCTTGCTTCACACTAAAAAGCAAAAAACAAAAACCCCAAAGCTAGAATATCTTTAATAGCATGAATGATGCCAGGGTCTCTTAGCTTGTTGTGACCTTTTAAAGAGGCACAGTGGCCTGCTGTACTTCAAACAGAAGAAACATGATTCTGAGTTACTGTGCAGTATGAAAGAGACTTCAAACTATGGAAAGCTTACTTATAAATGAATCATCACCTAACTAAGACATTAATGCAGCCAATTTTCTTCACTGTATCTTTTTAGAACTGGCGGGAATGATCAAACACACAGTACAGCATAATTGGGCACATGCATTAGTAATCTAATATATCATAGGCAATGTTGGAATAGTTTACTGAAAATTGGCATTGGCACATCAATCATTCATTTTATAGCATCCAAATTTGGGTACAGAGTAGGACCTATTAAGTAGCTGGTAAAATCTCACTGCTACGATGGGGCTGGAAGACTATTTTGAATAAGATGCCAAAATGTAGTCAGTATTCCAAGGGACATATAATGAAAGTTTCCACAAAGATGAATGTTTAGGTATTGTGTGGACAGGACTACACTGTGAACAAAACAGTCTTCTCCATATATCTGTCTGAACAGTCAAAAACCCTATCCTAATATACTGCTTGAATACAACAAGGAACAAACAAGGATTTAACTGCTAAACCCAGTCTGTGCTCTTCCCTGAAAACATTCATTTGTCAAGGGTTTAGGCAGGGGAATGTTGGAACACAGCTGGAATATACTTAAGCAAGCAGAAAGAAAGTTACCTTAAATGGTAATGAAGATTTGACTACAGTTTGTAGAAAAGAAAAACAAAATCAACTTTTTCACTGACTCCAAGTTATATATACTCAATTGCCACTGTGGAGAAAATCCCATAGGTTAGCTCTCCAATAACCTTTCTGACTGTATGAATTGGTGAGAACATGTTATTTTAGGAGCTCAACATCCTAAAGTGACACTGTCAAATATGTACAATTGGTTTAGAAACTTCAAGCTTTGCTTTTGAGAGTAAATGTCTCACTGGAAATGATATGCATGGGCTGTGGTGGCCTATTAGTTTTCTCATGGAGAGCTGTCCAGGTGCCTGAGAGGTGCAGCTGTCCTTGCAGAATGATATAACTATTGATATGAAGTTGTTTGAAAGTGAGTAACATGTTTTCCAAAACAAGACAATCAACAGAAAGTTCCCAGTGGAGGAAAGGCCTCCTTAGATTTGGGCATATTGTCCTTTGCATGGATGAGACAAAACATTTTCTGAGTAGTTATGTATGACTGGCAGGGGCTGACACTTTCCAGGTAGATACCTACAATTATTTCCTAAGAATCACTGTCCTGGGACACATATTAGTTATAGTGAGTCACCTCCCCCAAAAGATAATGCCTCTAACTGAAGGTATAAATAGGGCTTGACAGGCACAGCTATGAGCCCTGGAAGCTTTCAGGCCTCTATGCTGCTGAGTGGTGTGCTGGGTCAACAATGTCTGAGGAGCCTTGGCAGAGTGCCTACCTATTAGGGAAGAACTGAAATGGCTGATGTGGCAGAGGAAGAATGGTGGGGAGGCTACCTGACTAATTGTCTTCATATTTATAGCTGAACTGGTAAACCCAGAAGAAACGTAAGTGGCCAATCAGTGAACTGTACTTTGCCTTTATCATCACTAAACAGTCTAATGTAGAAACTTTCTTACTGAGTAGTTTATGCTCTGATTTTATATACAGGTACTCTTCAACAGTTGAGCTAGCAACAGATATTGAGGGAAGAAATGTCAAGTATCTTTTATCTGAAGTGCCACTAATAAGGGACACTTATTGTTATTTGATTGAAAACTAAAATTCTTTAATGAGAACAAATGTAGCATGAAATAGAATTGCTTTTGTTTTTATCAAATACAGAGATTCAGGAGCAGGCTCCCGAAGCCAGGAGTCCTTAGGTCCTGACTGAAAAATGTACGACTGTCTGTCTTCGTATTTCAGAACAAATGGTTGTAAATGAGCATTTTCTTGTTTCCAGTAGGGGACTCTCACTAGTTCACCAGGAATTCCTTTTCTGTTTAAAGCAGTTATGGGGAGGGTATTCTCTTCTTCACATTGAGCCCATCCATTTGCATAAAATATCCCATAACTTAGTATAGGAAGAGGCTACTTCTGGGGTTAAGTATTGGTTAATCAACCAAACAGCAGATCAAATTAGTTAAGCTTTCTTAGTAAGCAGTAAGTGTTCTACTCTTTCCTTTGAAATCTTAAAGGCAGAAAATACTAGTGTATACCTAAAGACACCTGGTGTGTTCCTCACCATCTCTCCTGTACAGCAGAAGCAGTGAGATGGAGGGTCACGTCATAGCTGGCTAAGGTAAGCAGAGGGAAGACAAAAAGCCAGCACTGAGCTTCACACTCATGTCTCTATGCATCCATACAGACAGTAAGCATGCGAAAAGCCAGTAACTGGTTACTAATGTTGTCCTGTGAGAGAAGCAAGACAGATAACAGGCTCACTGCTGTCATATATGAATGGGGAAACTAAGAAATTGAAAGAGGAAAATAAATTGACTAAGGTCACATATCATTATCAAAAATTTTGGGACTGGAAATTAGTTAGAGTCATTGACCCCTGAGCTACTGTAAACTTCACTCTGATTAGTTTAAAGACTCCCCCCCCCCAACGGGTTTCTTCATGCTGTCTGCATTGCTTGTCTCAGGTACTGTCTGTCATTTAAGAGCCACAGTATCCTCTTCAGCTTTTAGAAATTCATCCTTGAAGTGAGGGTTAATAACCAGCATTTCATAACTGACAGATAGTGAATGAACTGTGATTTGCACAGTGCTCTTCCTCCCCCACCCCTTTAGAGCACCTTCCAAGGAAAATATAGCAATCAAAAGTTGGTGTGTCCTAGTTTCTTGAGGGCCTTCATTTGGGAACTCTGAAGGTAGATGTGGGTAAAACTTTTGTTCTCTGGGATTTTAGTCTAGGGGCCAACAACATGAAGCTTTCTGTCTAAGATTAAACAACAACAACAAAATCTTCCTCCAATGGTGAGACAGGTGAACATTATCACCTTGATACTTATGGCCTGGATACTTATTTTGAAGTGTGGTTTGGGTACCAGACCTAGCCCAGAGCTTGAGAATGAGTAGCTCTTAATTATCTCCATGAAAACTGAACTGCAAAATGAAGATTTATTCTTCAAACTGAAAAATGACATATACACTTCTACTTTGGATTGACTTGGGAAACTGCAGTTAGACAATTGTTACTACATACTGTCAACCTTCATGTAGTTTAAGGGAGGAGATGTATGGTCTTCTTAAGGGGGAGGCGAGTTACTGAAAGGGTGATCTGCACTGTTTCATACAGTGGCTTTACAAAATTGTAGTATTCCTCAGGGTTGTAAACCATAGCTTATTGTTGTGGTAAAAGAAGAGCCTACAATTTTCTTAAGGTCATAGTCATTTTTCTGTCATTGAGAAGACTGGACAGTGGACTATACAGGTTTAGTAAGATGTAGGGCAGGACAGGTCTGGTTTCTCTGAGATTATACACCTGCTCTGCATTGCATGAGCAGTGACACTCTAGGCTTTTCTGGCTATTTATTATGAGGACCACATCCTTAATGTTTGTTCAGGCAAACAAAAAGAAAAGTACAGCAAAGTATCTATTCTTATCTTCTGCCTTTCCTCCTTGTCCCCCATATTTGCTCAATTTGAGGATGAAAAGGGGGCACAAAATTAGGGTGGCCTGCCAGCTTTCCATGGGAACCAACACTTAAACCTTTTCACCTGGAGAAGTATGAGATGATCATTTTGGTTACAGAGAGAAGTTCAGCTTGGATAACTTGATCACATGGGATGTATTACAAGCTGACCTCCTCCTGCATGTGATGCCTACATTTTCCTTGACTGTGACACTGATTCCAATTAGCACTTAAGGAAAGAGACTTTACACAGAGCATACTCACCTCGACTCAGCCCGTCGGGTCCCCGGAGAATCCGGCATTCTTCTATCTGACCAAATGGAGAAAACATCACTCTGATATCATTCTCATTACATTTCTTCGAAACCATTCCTATGAACAATTTTCGGTCTTCCACAGCTAGGAGATAAAAATAACAAACGAACAAAGGCCATATCATCTTTTTTTCTTGTAATCAATGCTTTATTATCAACCAGACTTGGCTGTGTAAGAATGAGTGTAGTCCTAGAACTAACTGTAAACCTGTATCTGCTCTCTTCCTCCAGCTCACCCCATCCAATCTGTCTTCCATTTTAACCCTAAGAACAAGCTGTTCAGCTTCTAACTAGCCAGGCTGGCTACACTTGACATGGGAGTCTATTCTAGAGGAGAAAGTCGTTGCTGTTCCTTGAGAATCATATCTGATAGCCACGGAAGAGTGAGGAGGAAACTGTAAACTGTACTAGTTCAAGTAACATGGAGCTAGGTTTCTCAAGGAATGGAGATACATTTTTGGGTATTGTAACATTGTGCACACTTTAGACTCAGAGAGAGAAAGATAAGACAGGTTTTTGTTCAGAGCTGGGAGGTTCCCCCCAAGTTTCCAATTTTTTTTCCTCACAATATTTAGCATGTAAGGCAAAATTACAGCTGATTTCAGGATTGTGTTTATAGCCTTTCTAAAAGGGAGGCCATTTTTAAAGACTTCTGAAGTGTTCCTAGAGATAAGACTTGCTTATCTTCAGTTGTTTCGATTTAATCTATTTCTGAGAATTAAAAATGTGGGTGGGGGAGGAGAGAGATAGCCATACACCTCCAAGACCTGGTTTAGGCCCTGCCATAAGTCACTGTGTGACTTTTGTTACTGAATCTGTATTCTTGCTATTGCTGTTTAGGCGGTAGTTACTTCTGTTTTTTTCTTTTTCTTTTTAAAAGTCCTTTATAGGGCAGGGTTTCATTTCCACGCACACAGCAAGTATTTATTCTAGATTTTGAGTCCTGGTGTCAGTGGAGCTCAAGTGAAGGTATGTGATCTGAGCCTCCAGGGCTGGGCCATCTGTTTCCTGAAGCACTGTTGCTATTCAGTGACTTACCCTGAAGCAACACTGTTGCAGAGTTCTTTAGAATGACCCTAAAGTCCTATGTCTGTGCTGCCCCATACACAGCCAAAGCCATGTGATTTCACTGATCACTTAAAAGGGTCTAGTATGATTGAGAAATAGACTTTTTAATTCCGTCTCATTTTAATTTAAAAATTCAATGCCCTATGTATGTATTATATTGGTCAGTGCAGCTCTGAAGAATGGAAATGAAACAGCTAGAAGTTCGTAGTTAGAAAATTCCACATAATAAGTGGTTCCACCAAGCTAGAGGAAGTAGATGAGATCTAAAGGGAAGACAATGAACATGACTTATCGACTGTGGTCTCTGTTCTCGTGTTGTCATTAACATGAAACATGACCCTGATAACCACCTTACTTTGTCAACTTTTCTTTCTCTTTCCCTCGGCACTGCAGAGAAGGCGACACAGCCACATGCTGTGATTAACTGAAGCACAGGGATGGAGGGTGCTAGAGCAGTGTGCAGAATTCCCCTTCTCCCATCTCCTTCTACACTCAGGATACTTTCCAAGACAACTCAGAGAAAGTCTAGGACTCTTTTAATGTCACCACCCCGAGATAAAAATTAAATAAAGAATCTGAAGAGACCTGTAGTGGGGTGGGACAACAAGATACTTATATAAGGGATAAAGTCAGGAACAACAGTGGTATATCTGAAAAGCAAAAGCAAAAAAAAAAAAAAAAACCACACACACACACAAAAACAAAAAAACCTTCAATCAGAATGGGCTCAATGGATAAGGATAGATTTAAAAGTCACTATGTAGGCTTTGGAGTATCTTTTATTTGGATAAAATTTTCAAGTACTGTTCATTTTGTACTTCTGGAACAAGTGAAATACCAGCTACGTACTGTGAATTAGCACAAACCTAGTGGTCCAGAACACTAAGCTTCAGCAATCCCAGATTGCTTGACAAGGAGCCTTTATAGTCTCTCCACCTGTATGATTAGAGGCTACCTGTGGGCTGGCCCCTGAATCTGAGAGTTTTGCACAGCAGGCCCTGTGAAGAGGATGTGGCACCACCTGATGGAGACCTGGGAATGGTTGCAGAAGTAAGGGAAAGACCACTACTCTGCAGTTCTTACTGATTCCTGCTTAGGACTCCTATACCTACCCCAAAATATGGCTGACAGCAGTATGAGAATAAAAATTCCTGTCACATTTCTTACCTTGAAGAATCTTGATTTAGTTCTTTAAAATAAAAGCAATTTTTAAAACTTCCATCTAGTTTCTAGTTTCACTGGTAAATATGAAAGTAGAGTGCTTAGCTAAAACAATTTTTACATTTTGAGTTCCAGGGTGGTTCTACAGTAAACTATATATGCAGATCCTTACTAAGCTAAGCGATGACCCCCACGAAAGATGAGTACTATGAAAATGGGAATAATTTAAGAGGAAATCTTTATTTTCTGGGTACAATTAAGAATAAACTCAACCAGATATTAAGAAGATAACTCTTCCTTAAAATACTATTAGCTAGGAAAAAAGGGGATGCTAGTAAAAATGTTAATTCCCTTTTCTCTGTGTGAGGCTCATGTCTAATTATCAGTAAGAATATGGATTGCTGAAGTCAATCTACTGCATCCAGAGTAATCTGGTAGGTAGATGCTTTAGAGGAATTAAAAAAAACTAAAGTAACCTCTCTTCTCTTTAGGGTGAACACATTTTGCTTCAGGATTGAGCAAGGACTGGACTTTCACACATGAGGTGCTGCACAGATGGGTTCTCTATGTCATCAATAGCACCAACAGAACTCAAAGGCCTTCCAGACCAGAGGTCAATAAAAACCTTCCTCCCACAGAGTAATGAGAAAGGGTTAATGTTCTGAGTATAAGGGTAAATTCTTAAAGTGAGAGGTCTAGAAATGTCATTTTAAAACATCCCTAATTGTAAGTCTGTGCTAACACCCTGACATACAATCTGTCAAAGTCACACCTGGATGTGGGGCTGCTTGAATTAATTAACAACTTCTCAATGTGTCGGTGCTAACATATGGCACTTAATCACTGCCTCCAAACCTGCGAGTGGCTCCACTCTGAATTTGAAAATTATTTTCCCGTCTTCTAGAAAGTCAGAAAGTGACTAGATGAAAATACTTAGTGATTTCTACTTTTAATGGTGGCTTTGAAGGTTTCTACCTTCCCATGAAAACAGTTATTAAGACTGGCTAGCTCTGAGATTGACAAAAGGACACAGAAGTTTTAGAGGTCTTGAGAAACAGACAGGTCTTAATTAGCATTTCTGGAGTCTAGGAACTGAGATCCCTCAACATGTATGGTTGGAAAGTTAAAACAAGATGTCTGTGTTTTTTTCTAGACAGTTTTGTCCTTGACAACAAGGAACATGACAATAGTCAACCCTGGTTCTAGCCAATGGGACCTGTAAGAGTTAAGCCCACACTTTGGTTAGCACTCATGCCCATGCTTTTGTTAGCACTCATGGTAGACTAGCTTCAGCAACTGCCTTTCAATCTTCCACAGTTGGCACATTCTACTTTGTAGTAAGAGGACTGAAAGTTGATTGAAGACTGGAAGCTGGATGCTACAGAAAAATATATGATATATAGAATGGGAGAAAGGAGCTATGCTTATGCTAGTTAACGTGAGTACTTATATCCATACCTCCTCAAAACATTTTTCATACTATTACTCAATTTTCTGCAGTAGAAAATAACAAAAACTTGAATTCTCTCAATGCATGAGTATTTTAAAGTGTTCTTATTAAACACCCATCAATTATTACTTATCTAGAATAGTATTTTTTATTCTTTCCTTTGTACATCTGGTATAGTAGCACAGAAAACAAAATGCTGTGGAGTAGAATAAATGTGATAGAGAATATAGATTAAATTATAGTTATTTGAATGGTGGATTAAAGGAGGCCACAGAGGTTTAGGATGACCATTCAGCTAAGATGCAACAGTGCAGGGCTGGTGTACAAGATTCTAACATTTCTGAGCTCACTGGATATTCTCAGATGACAGATAGCTAGGGATTCAAAGGGTGGCTATTTTTCTTGAATTCACTTACCCATAACTAACTGATCTGTGATTAGCAGTCCTTGCTCAGAAAACACAAAATTTCAAAATCTGAGCACACAGATAATGAAGAGAGTAACTGACTAGCTGTGATGAGTTCTTTGTGCTATACATAAATGTCAGCAAACTCAATAAAAGTGCAATTAGAGCTCGTTATACTTCTTTCAGTGATATAGGAGCTATTCAGAGCATGTGAACTAAAGAAATCTTTGTGTTCTTTATGCTTCTGAAACTATGCTTACCTGTCAAAAATGCCATGAGGAATCAGAAAGGGCTGCACCACTTACAATTTGAATTAAAAAAGCATGCATTTCTTCTGATTCCTAAGTTAGGTTCAGAGGGAAGTACATAAGCTGTTCATATCCATGCAAGGGAAATTTCCACTTGAGCTCCCCTAATAGTTTTTGAAATATAGTCACAAGTCTGTTCTCATGCTTTGACTTTTCTAATGAGAAATTCAGAAAATGAAGGCAAAAGGAGAACTCATCCTACAAGCAGGTTTGGGGATCCTTAGTCTGTGTATGAGCGTATACTGTGGTGTGAACAATCTAGGTGTGCCAGACTGGCCACTTAGAATGAAACAAAATGCCTTTCTGTGCACTGTGCTGCTAATTTAGCATTAGTATAACACAGCAAATTGAGTTTTTCTGGTGTACCAGGTATTATGCCAAGCTCTTTAAGGACTCTGTAGGAGTTTGTTTGATAAATGTCCCCCATAGGCGCATGCATCTGGCACCTGGCACTTTTTGGATAAGCTATGGAATTTTCAGGACATGGAGCCTTATTGGAGGAAATATGTTACTGGAGGTGAGCTATGAGAGTTCCTACAGCTCATTTCCCTTCTTGGTTCACTTTACTTTCTATGTGTGCTTGAGAGTTTGAGATGACATATCTTAGGTTTCTTCTCTGATCTCCTACCATCATGCCTTCCCTAACCTTATGGACTCTCTCTCTCTGAAACTATAAGTCCAAATAAACTCTTCCTTAAGTTGCCTATAGACATGGTGTTTTTTTTTTTTTTCTCCAGAGATGTAACCAGTATAGAAGCAGATACCAGAGAGTAGTGTTGTTTCTGATAAAAACCCGACAATGTTTTTTGAAGGAATGTGGAAGATTATGGAACTTCGGGTTAGAAAAGTAGTTAAATGTTGTAAGCAGAACATAACAGCAATTTCTAGTGGCAGTGTGAAAGCCAGAAGTACTGAGAGTAGTGAAGGTCTGACTCAAGGGTTTCATAGGGGAATAAGAACTTTATTAACAACAGAGCTAGAGACCATTTCTAGGGTATTTTGGCAAAGAATCTGACTGTTTTCTGTATATGTCCTGAGAATTTATGTGAGGCTAAATTAAAAAGAAATGGACTGCTGTGTTTAATCCCAGTACTTAGAGGGCAGACGTAGGTGTATCTCTGTGAGTTCAAGGCCAGCCTGCTTTACATAGTGAGTTCTAGGCTAGCCAGGGCTGCATAGAGAGCCCTATCTCCATAATAAATAAATAAATTAGTCATGGATTTATTTATTTTTTTTTGGTAGAAGAGATTTTAAATCAGCATAATGTTGAATCTTTGGCATGGTTGTTACTAGTAACTCTTATGAAGGTCTACAATGAGAAAGAGCAAACAGGGAGGAAATAAAAAATGCATAGGTTGATTAGAAACAACACTAGGAAGCTTAATGTTTCAGCTAAGGCATGTGCTAAAGGAGAGACTATGATTGTTAAGGGGAGAAGGGCCCTTGAAGGAGAGACCTCCTGCTCTGCACTGGAACAATAGAAAGGGTACCCTTAGGAAGACTATCTAGATAAGATTCCTACTTAAGAAAGGAGAAAGCCAAAGGGGCTGCTTGCTTACAGGAAGCAATTGCTTCAACACAGAAAAGCTGCTGGTAATTTAAACGGTACAAGGGGTTCATCTCAAGCTGGCAGTTAACTTGGCATTCAATCTAGATGGCACTGCCCTCCGTAGTTTAGAGAGAAACTGAAGCCAGGTAACATGTGGTAGTGCTGGAGTCCTTTGAGAAGGCCCTGACAGGCCACTATATGAAGTTGTGAAAGTGAAACCTGGTTGCAGTGAAAACTAGAAGACATTGGATATGTCAGAGACAGGAGACATCTGTCAAAGAAATATGAATACAAGGAGGTAGAATCAGCTTAAAAAAAATGGATGTTACATCCTACAGCAAAGCTATAGGACTGAGGCATCTAATCTCTTTCAAACGAAAGCCCTAGATACTAGACACAGAGCTATAGGAGTCTGGCTTTTAGTCATGTTTTGATCTAGTATTTCCTTATTATGTCCCCATTCCTCCCTTTTGGAATTTTCCAAGTTTATGTTGGATGTATGTGATTTAAGTTTGGGTTTAATAGGAGTCACAGTTAAGAGATTGCCTTGAGTATCAAAATAGACTTTGAACTTCTAAACAGTGTTGAGACTTTAAGGATTAAGGGACTTCTGAAACTGGACTAAATACATTATACATGAAAGGTCATGGACTTTTGAAGGCCAGGGAATGGAATGTGGTGGTGTAAGAAATGTCTCCCATAGGCTCATTCATTTGATTTGAATACTTGGTCCCAGCTGGGGCTTACTTTACCTGCTACCCCATACAGCTTCCTCAAAAGGGGCGTTTTAACATCTTTTTATTGTAGTAATAAGGATACCCAAAACCCCCTTGACTCTTGAGATCATGAAAAATTTGGGGCACAAAGTTTAGTTTGTAGTAGTTTTAGACTTAAACCAAACACTATCCAGAATTGACACTGGAGAATAAAAGCAGCAAAATGCTGAGAACTTTTGGCATGAGCAATGGGGTTCACAATTTGGTTATATACATGGACAGTAGAGTATAAAGAAGAAAATATACCATCTTTCAATACTTGGGCATTTTATGCCCTACATGCTTATTTCAACTATCTAATATAATACTTGGGTAATTCATGCCCTATGTGCTTATTTCAACCATCTAATTTGTGTGTTTAGAAACAAAACATAAAGCTTTCCATAGACTTTCATTCCATGACTTTTGATATGATTGATAGATAAGTATGGAGTCAAAGGATAGCGAGAGCATCTTTTGGTGGTTAGAACTCCAAGTAAACACACTGAGAGGGTTTGCCCCACATGTTTCCTCTCCTCTGTTTGCAGAGAAAGAGTAGAAGAGTATATGGCAAGTCTGGGGTAGAAAGGGCTGTCTTTAGAGGAAGGTATGCTCAGCATAGAATGCTCCACAGCCAGGGTATCCCTCAAGGAGTGTCCATCATTACAAAGACTGTGGCAAATATCTTATTGAGAGTCAAGAAGAAACAAGAATTCAATCCTTATAAGGTAGTTACCACTATTCCTATCTTATGAATGAGTGAATGCAAAGCTCCATGTTAGTGACTATAACTAGACATTAAACCAGTGAAATGAATAAAGTTCCATGTCAAGGACATAGCCTTTTTTTCTTTTTCAAAGTTACTGCTGTAATACCACCCCTTAGACAACTTGCCTAGCACATGGCACACAGTAAATGATAAATGAATAACTAATGAAGGAAGGAAGAAGGAAGCAATTTGATCATCATCTCACAACAAAGCAGTGGCAGAGTTTCAGAAGTTTCTTGTGATAAATGCCATAGTATAGGGAAAGGGAAATGGCACCAAGGAAAGTACTGGCTGAGACATAGCAGCAAAGCACCAGGACCTTCTTGGGGCGGGTTGGGTGGGGCTGGGTGGGAGTGGGTGATTGGCAGAGAGTGAGCCCTAGCTCTGACAAACCAGTGCTGGCAGCCCCTGTGACAATTTTTGAGTTTTCTTCAAAACTTTATAGTCTAAGAAGAAGCCAGAAAATCTGATACACTACAACTAGCCAAAACAACAAAGAAACCAAAACCCAAAACCCAAAACCCAAAACCAAAGCAAAGCAACAAAAACCTTGTGGAGAGATTTAGAACCCAATCAAAATTTACATTTGCAGATATATAGATCTGTTAGTGCATGGCTTCTGCCCTGATTACTAATTAATGAGGTGCAAAACTGCCTGCTGGAAGGAAACAGTGCTGATCATGTCAGTCTTATGGGACAGAGGAGTTCTGTGGTCTCTGGAGGTAGATTATTATTTTAATATACATTTCAGTAAATTAAAAGAACAAAATGGGGAGGGGGCTTGCAGAGACTGCAAAAAGTTGAAAAAAAATGTGGACTAGCAACCCTGAAGTGACCTGAAGAGTCCAATTTCAATTTTGTTACAGATCTCATCAAATACATATATTTTTATTTGCAGCAACTATATTTTTATTTAATCAGCAGACTGAATTTTGAATGGATTCTGATGCAAATGTGTTGGTACAATTTAGAGAAAAATGTAGTATGACAGTCAAAGATGAACAATGTAAAAGCAAAAATGATGACCTGTTTCTTAATGGGCTATTCATTTTCCAATCATATTCTCCCCACTCGTTAGGTACTAGGAGTAGAACAATGCTAGTCAAATCCCTAGGTTACCAGATAGGGCAAGCTCTAAGCAGAGGAAATGGAAAACCATTCCTTGACACAGTCTGCATAGTTGCTGTTTTCCCCACAGACAAATGAGAAAGAAGAGTGCAGCTCAAGTTCCACCAGAGATGCTGACCATGATGCAAAGTCCCTGGAGCAGTAGCTGTCCATTTTCCAGGGGGACAACAACTAGAGCCGCTTTCTCCCACCCACACCTGACTTGATCTAAAGTAGCAGAAATTATTACATTAGACAGTTGGTTACCACCTACCGTTTGACTTTTCACTATCTGCAGGTTTCATCTGAATGGGATGATGCATCTAAAAATATAAAAGTGAGAAAGTAAAGGCAGATTGAACAACTGTAAAACCAGTGTCAGAAATGTGATACTATTCAAGTAATGTTATAATTACAAGGACACATAATTAATAACAAGGCTTCTAACAGGTGATATTACCTTAGTTTGTTACTTAAATTTTATGTTCAGGAATCTAACCCTAAAGCCATGGAACACTGGAATAGTATTTAAAAACTTGAATTTTAAAGTCAGGCTGGACTATGAAACCTGGCTTTGCCATTCAATATAACTTTTACCTTTATATTATAGGTAATTCTAGCTCTGCAATCACAACTATGTAATCTGGGCTCGTGTAAATTCTCTCATATAGTCTCTTCATCTGCAGAGAAGGGTTCTGAGAGTTAAATGAGAACACATGTGTGAAGTTTTTAATGCATTAGCAGGGCCCAGGATGTGTTGAAGTATTAAGAATTATGGCTGTACCACTTAAATGATAATCATCTTTGTCTACCAGGTACTCTGTTTGCCTTTTGGGTTTATCTCAAGTCTCAATAGGGAATATTTGAAGGTCTATCAGTGGCTTGATTTAGGTACCAGTGTATAATGTAGAGCCACAGAGATAAAGGGAACAATAGGAGCAAGGGCAGGAGAGAGGCATGATCCCACTAACTCAGTTAGTATATATGCAGGAATAGAGGAAACTTGAAATAAATGAGGCTAAGATCCTGAACCATGGTGGACCTGGATGCTCCATGGTTCGTTATACAAAGCTGATGACACTGCTGGGTATGATACAGAGTTTACTCCAAGTACAGAATGCTCCCACTATTTCCAATTAAAATAAATTCCTCAAACTACTTCCTAAAGTCCTCTTATTTGATATTTCATTATACCCCAAGGAACAGGGAAGCCACAGGGTGGACAGAATCACTGGCTGTGCAAAAGCTTTCATTATAATGGGTCCACTCTTTGTGAACTTTTAATTTCCCCAGTGGACTTCCATTATTGCAAGCAACAGCTCTGGTTTTTGTCTAACTTAAATAAAAGGGGAATGGTACTTAGTTATGGCACTTACATGATGGGATATTATTATCAGGTAGTGCGTGTGTGCCAAATGCCTGCCAGTGTCTTTAGAATACCACAGGAAGAAGACAGTGAAAAATAACTGCCAAGTGATAAGACCTTAAGTAATTTAGAGCTTTTGTATGCCCTAAAAGGAAGGATATGTTTATCTATACAACATAGGCCTCAAGATGTAGCATCTATAAGCATTCCCAACTCATACATTTATATATTCAATTTGTGGAGAAGAGACTACTTGAGGGTGATGTCAAATATTATTTTAATTATGTAAAGATATGTTATATTTGTTTAACTAGGCAAAGATGTGTTACATTTGTTTACGTTGCATTTGTTTAATTATATAAAGATGTGTTGTATTTGTTTCACCTTACCTTCCTAAGGCACCTGATTGGTTTAATAAAAAGCTGAATGACCAATAGCTAGGCAGTAGTGGGATAGGTGGGGCTGGCAGGCAGAGAGAACAAGTAGGAGGAGGAATCTAGGGTGGAGAGAGAGAAGAAGAGAGAAGGGAGAGGGGAAGGGGAGGGAGAAGGAGAGAGAGAGGAAGAGAGAGGAGGGAGGGATGGAGAGAGAGAGAGAGAGAGAGAGAGAGAGAGAGAGAGAGAGAGAGAGAGAGAGAGAGAGAGAGAAACACAAGGGGGAAAGAGAGGGAGATTCCTGGGGCCAGCAGGCTAGCCAGTCAGGTAGCCACAAGCTAGCCAGCCATGGAGTAGAGAATTAAAGAAAGGTAAAAAGCTCCAAGGAAAAAATGTAGACTAAGAGAAACAGATTAAGTTAAGTTATAAGACCTAGTGGGAAAAGCATAAGACAAGGCTGAACAGTAACTAATAGTAAGTCTCTGTGTCATGATTTGGCAGCTGGTTGGTGGCCCAAATGAAAGATTGTATAATAGGGCCTGTGCACAGGTCTAAATAGTCCTTAAAAAACACCACAGAAACAAACTGTGGAAAGATCAACAGTGTCTTTGAGTAGGTTATATTCTTTGATTCCTTCTTCCACCCATTTAGCCAGTATGGTTTTCTTATGCCAGGATCTAGGCTAAGGCCAGCTGGCTGTCAAAGGCCACAAGAGAGGGTTTTCCCCTCACATGCTATCTGACTGGCAAATAGTGCAAACATCTAGCAGAGCAACATGCCTAGTGCTGGAGAAGAGGCAGCACACAGTTTCTAGGAACCAAAGGACAAAGTAATTTTTACTTTGCCTGGAAAGGAGAAAGTTTTCTAGCAAACATGGTATCTTGTTCCAGTTCTTAGATTTGTTAGCTAAAGAGAAGGCAGCTTGTCAAACCTACAGCTGTTCCATCAAAGACCCAATGGTAAGAATGAACCCTTTTCTCAGGCCAAGAACCTGAGAAAAGATAGACTAGGGACTTAGGGGTTAAACAAAATAGTACTGTCTTGCTGAAGGAACAAAGCAATAATATGACTCATAATGACATTCTGCCATACTCATAGGTCAGTGCCTTGCCCAGCCATCATCAGAGAAGCTTCTTCTGGCATTAGTAGGAAAAAACATAGAGAACCACAGCCTTACAATTTGCAGAGTGGAACACTCAGTCCTAAATCCATCCTCTCAGAGCTCAGGAGAGCCCCATTTCTAACCTAGAAGCAATCTCCAGTTGATGATCACTTGCAAATGAAAACTTTATTTTTTCCATAGAGTTTCAAATGGTATACAACCAAACAACTCTTTCTTCTGTGTTAGGGATGAGGGCTGTGTCCATTTCTCCTTTCAGCTCTAGCACTCAAACCGGTGAAGACCTGTGAATGCCCTGTGCATGCTGCTTCAATCTCTGTGAGTTTATATGTGCATCCATCATGTTGACTTAAAGGGCCTTGTTTTCTTGGAGTATCCATCCCCTCTGGCTCTTACACTCTTTCTGTCTCCTCTTATTTGTTGGAAACGCCCCATTTAGGGCTGAGTGTTCCAAGGTCTTTCATTGTCTGTACAGTATCTGGCTGTATTTGTTCCCTACCACTTCAGGAGGAAGCTTCTGTGATGATGGTTAAGCTGATATATGAGTCATCAGCAACCATCTGGGGCCATTTTGTTGCTAGTGTTGTTTTGTGGGGTTTTGTTTGTTTTTTCTCCAGCAGTGTTTGGGATACAAACTACTCTTAAAGGCAGGCCCCATGCCCAGCAGCGGATGGACAGCACAAAAGTCTTCTTCAGAAGTTCTTTGTCTAATAATACTTTGTTAGGGAATTTTTATGTTTAAATTTTATATAGATCATTTGTTTTTGTGTTTTTATGGGATTTCCACATCTGCAAACACATGCATCTCTGATCCTATGTGTTTAGTATGCTTTGTCTTTAGGGTTTTCTTCTGTTTGTTTTGTCCTATACCAATTTGTCTAAGTTTTATCTAATTTTATTATTATTCTCTAGATGCCTGTTGGTTTTATACAGAGAGTCAAAAAGGATGTGGATCTGAATAGAAGGGGAGTGAGGGAGGAACTTGGAGGAATTAGGAACTATAACCAGAATATATTGTATAAAAAAATCTATATTCAATAAAAGGAAAAAAAAGTGAACACAGTTCCTTTCCAAAAGGAGTTTATCATGCCAGCAAAAAGGCAGCATAAGGCTGTGATGGTGGTTAGTATCCAAATCTTAGAGCAGCAGTGGTTCTCAATATGTGGGTCTTGACAATGACCCTTTCACACGGGTCACCTAAGACCACCAGAAAACATGGATATTTACATGATGATTAATAACAGTAACAAAATTACAGTTATTAAGTAGCAATAAAAATAATGTTATTGCTGAGAGTCACCACAACATGAGAAATTGTACTAAAGGGTCACAGCATTAGGAAGGTGGAGAATCACTATGTTAGAGGCACTTGTAAGCTAATAAATTGATGGTTTATCAAGTGTAAGGTCAGGATAGAAGATTTAAGTAGTAAAGGGAACCAGGCAGAGTTTTGAGTTTAGAAAAAAAGTCAGTTTTCGTGACATCACAGAGGATAGATTATATAAGAGACAGAGGAGCCAGGATGACACCTAGTAAACAGCCCCAGTAATACTATGAAGGTATAAAATTCAGCGCTGTCTCTTTTGGGGATGAGGGAGAAGAATTTCAGACCCAGATAGCCAGACAGATAGATCCAAGAGTTGTGGCTCAATTAGGGAAAAGGAGAGAAAATCATTTCAGAGGAAACAATGCCAGTGTGAAAATACTACATTTGATGTGAATATGGCATAGCAAGGATTTGGAAATTCATGGCTGAAGCTTGAGGAAGGGTTCAGTATGGGAGGTAGAAGTGGAAGCCACAGGAATTAATGGACTGAAAGGAACCAAGAGCAAGGGCAGAACCATTGAGGGTATATATTAGGAAGCAACATCTTAAAAGGACAGAGCAAGTTGCTGGCAGGAGGGGAGCCATAACAGGACAGTTTTAAGCAACGTAGTGGCAGCACACACTTTTAATCCTAGCACTTGGGAGGCAGAGGCAGGCAGATCTGCAGATCTCTGTGAGTTCGAGGTCAACCTGACCTGATCTACAGAGCACATTCCAGAATAGCCAGCACTGTTACACAGAGAAACCCTGTCATGAAAAAACAAAAACCAAAATCTCCCCCTCAAAAGAAGAAGGAGAAGGAGGAGGAGGAGAAGAAGACGAAGACGACAAAGAAGAAGAAGACGAAGAAGAAGAAAAAGAAGAAAGAAGAAAGAAAGAAAGAAGAAAGAAAGAGTTAGGACTGGAGAGATGACTCAGTGGCTAAGAGCACTGTCTGTTCTTGCAGAAGACCTGCATTCACTTCATAGCACCCTCATGGTGACTCACAAGTGGCTTGAAATCTAGTTCTGGGAGAACTCTTCTGACCTCTGGGTCACATGCATACATGCAGGTCAAACACTTGTAGACATACAGCAAAAGTAAGAAAACCTTAAAACAAACAAAAAACCAAGGAAATGATCAGAGCAGATGGTGTTGAAGGCTATAAATACCAAAATATCTTTCTAGATTAAGTAACAAAATATTTAGGGATTTTTGTTAAAAGCAGTATCTTTGGAGTAGTAGGGCCAACTCCAGATTATAGGAAGCAGAGGAGTGGGTAATGGGGAAGACAGCAGTGCATATGGTAAATGAAGACTACTGTTTCCATTAGTTGCAAATGGATGAAAATACAATTCTTGACAGATGGGAACAGTGGTAAATGACATTCTTTTCTTTCAGATAATAAAAAACTACATGGGTTAATACATTACAAAGAGTCAGATGAGATTCACAGTTTAAAGATACATAATACAGAGGTTAAGTGTATGTCTTATAGGACATAAAGATGAAATGAATGTGGCATTTGCCCTCAGGAAGCCTACTGTCCATCATGGTGGTTGACACACTTTTCATAAATGGGAGAGCCAAGTCCCAGAAAAGGAGCATGTTCTGTGAGCATTAGGCATAAGTGCTATGGCCATCCAGGCTTATCTGTGTCGTGTACAGGTCACCTGAGGAGGAATCTGAGAGCCACATGAACTGCAGCATTCTACTATAAAGCTGTTTGCAGTTGCTGTTATGAAGGGAACAAGTGCCTTTACTAAGGACACACAGCTGGTCAATGACAGAGCTGGGATCAGAAGATGAGTCTCCCTGCTTTTAATAAAGCAACGACTCTCTTAGACCACTCTGTTTTTCCACAAATTGTTTAACATGGGAATTGGATCTATGGGCCTTGAATTAAAAACTTCAGGATTCACTCCACCAGGGTCAGGTAAACAGTCATTTAAAGGTGCCTGTAACACACGTTTAGGTGAAACTATTCCCCCTTTTCTCTAAACTCCCCCAAACACTTGATCTCTGTAGCTTCATAACTAGTATTACAGTAATACCTCATTTTTCATCTTCCTGTAGCTGATCACTATCTGACCTAAGACCATTTGCAAGTAATAAAGCAGCTCCTTCCACTATAGACTTGAATTTTGTTTTGTTCTTTATTGGGCCCAGAGGGGGTAAAAATAGCTCACAGAAATCTTGGTTGTTAGACTATGGTGAACTCTGAGTGGGTGGTCACCTACTGCAGGTACATTATGAAGATAATTTAGTAATATATGTAAAGAACTGTAACCTTTGAGAAAGGTGTTCAACCAGTACTGTATTAAGAATGGTTAATTATCATGAACATTGTTCATTTTAGTTACAAATTTCTGATCACAAGATGTAAATGTCAAAAAGGACAAAAGCAGCATGGAGGAGTCATTCTCATCATGTTGCATTACTTTCTCAAAATCTCCTGATTCAAAGAACTTTAAGAGGTTTCTTGGGTGGAATAGAGAGGTTACTACAAAGGAATGGGCATTCTAGTTTGTTTCAGATTATAATGAGGGAAATCTTTCGTCAACAAAGGGAGTTTAAAAGTTTGACCTAGAATTATCCTGGGTATATTAATCTATCCATTTGTTTTTGCTTTTCATTTTTGTTAAAGGAGAGTTGTCATCATGATGGAATATGTAGAGGATACTGAGACATATCCATCAACAGTTTTCCAGAGTACAGTATGTGCTGAGCTAAGACAATATGGGAACTCAGAAACACCCAATACAGACCATGGAAGGAGAAACTAAATGTGGTGTCTTTGAAAACTCAAGGTGTTCCTTTTTGAATAAATCCTTGCGGAGCCTATGGCACAAGGATTGTGAGTTTAAATCCTGCCCGAGCTACATAATGGATACAAAGCCAGACTTACCAACACTATGTCTTAAAAGTCAAAGTAGACTAGTGATACAGGTTAGTGGGAAAGCACTTACATAATATGCATGAGGCCCTTAGATCATAAAAAGAGTGGCAGGAAGGACATCTCAAGGAAGAGAATATATATCCAAAGGCACAAAATAAGTTTAAACAGGATGTATGTATGTATGTATGTGTATATGTATGTATATGTTATTATAGAATGATGCTATGACTTTCTAACCAAAGCAACAGGAATTCTTAAAGACCAGTCACAATGAATAAAGTAGCTCAAGCATAGTAAGACTAGGAGGAAAGGAGGTCTATAATCATGAGAGACTTTCAAAGAAAGTGATGCAAGACTACCCAACTGTGAACTAAAACTGTCCTAGTCACCAGGATTGGCAGCTGAAAGCCACAACCTCAGCACCTTTTTGAAGAACTGAAGATGAAACCAATGGTGTCAGCATGGCTGCTTCTTAACACTTTCAACATGACTAGGGGACCTTATCTGCTGCCTAGGCTGGATGGAGCCCAGTGATAGATTTCTACACTAGGCAAGGCACCTGGAGATTTTATTTGATGACAACACAGCACAAAAGACTCTGAGTCTAATGTCTCATTAGTTGTAAGGGAATTCCAGAGTCAGAACTGATCCTATTTCTGGGTGGCAAGTGAGCACATAATTGTCAAGACTTTTTTTTTTTCCTCAAGGAATTTCCTTAGAGATGTGTACTAGTTAAATTAAGGCTATGTCTTCACAATTGTATATAATAGACCATGCTTGAAAAAATATTCAGTGATCTGTCTGTCCTGTCACAATCTGTCTGAAATTTCTGATGAGTCTAAGAAGTTTTATAAACACCAGCCTCTGACATGTAGAGGGTAGTTTTCCAGGGTCATGACGAAACATGAGTAATAAGTCCACTACTTGTATACTGGTAGCAAACTGAAAACAAAGCAAAACAAAACAAAAAACAAAACAAAACCTCATATCCCTATTCTCTGTGGGTATCATATTTTCAGAGAAAAATGAAAGGTTCCAGTTTTACACACACACACACATCCTGCTCACAGGAGTGCAGCTGACTTAACACACTTCGGGTTGGCATTTTTATGAAGAAAGTTTTCTGAATTTGTGTTACTGAAGATTTTTTTGACTGACAGGAATCTTTTTTCCTTCTTTATGTCTTAACTACACTTTGCCCATAGTTGCACATCAAGATGCTGGCCAGTTTCTTGGTCTCTATTTAGCCTTACTTGTTTTGAAACAAATGGAACTTCCCTCCCTCATTCTTTACTGGGGCAGGGTAGTTTAAATATGTTCTTCATATAAAGGCTGCTTAATTTCTTTTACAGTGACTACTGGAATTATGTGTATAGTCAAGCAGAACCATTCCGAGCAATGTATCTCACTGTACCACACTAAGCAATGCTTCTGTGGAGGACACATTTCTATATCATCATTTTTTCTATCCTAAAACTATGATTGTGCACCATCTACAACATACAGCTTCGTCTGTGTGATGTACCCTGAATAGTGCTACAGTACACAAGATTCCTGTATGAAGCCTCTCCACTTTGACCCCTCCTCATATTGGGTAAGTATGGAGTTCATATTCCTCTTTTCCCTTCATATATACTCTAGAACTGATCTTCCTGCTACTGGTGCTCAGAATGGCAAATTGTTGAATGGAACAGATATTCTTCACTCCTGAAAGTGTTTTAGGTTCATTACAAAGAAGCCAGCCATAGCTGATGAAAATGAAGATAGAACTTTAGAACAGAGCCATTATTGAAGGTCTGTGAGGGTAACAGAGTACTGCACCTAGCTCTGGCAGCAGCCATCACTGCCTAGAATCCAAGCATTATGCCACAGTGATAGGTAGAAGGCTAGGGCACATCACCAGCAATCTTTATAGAGCCCATTATAGAAGAGCCTAGATTGATCCCCCTTAACTTCTGTTCTCAGTTCAGTGATACCTACAAGTAAGAGTATGATTTACAACACATCACTGGGGAAGGCAGGGGATGATGAGAATATAGCTTAGCTGAGTTCTTATATACATGAGAACTCATGTTAAACTTCTTTAATCCTAACTATCACCAGTTGATGAATTAATAACTTTCCACACAAGATTCAAAATAAAACATGCCACTTTAAACCTGAAATATGTTTTAGAAAGTCACTGTTATACATATTATTAAAGTTATTCAAATCCCTTAATAGAACAGCTGTGCACGCACATATTATAAGGTTATTGCAATAAAATATTAAAAGTAGAGAAGGAGGGGAATGAAACAGGCAAATCTGTGAAAGAGCTCCATGCAAAATGAGAGAATCAAAGAGTTCCAGTCTGAAAAAGCAAACAAACTAGAATTTATTTTTCACTCCATGACAACATAAAAATGGTTTGTGCAGAATACTTGGTATCATGCTTACGTAATAACTATGAGATATATAAAATACAACTATATTTCCTATCAGAGTTTTTATGAAAACAATTTTGTGAATGATAGGTTATAAAAGAGTTGCCACCAACTGAAGGTAGGTGAGTTCCTGAAATGGAAGACTACATGTACCATCAAAGGTTCTCTTTCTTACAGTGAGACACCCCACAGTTACATAGTACTTCTTTCATTCCAGTTATTGGTACATTATGCTCTACATTCAGAGATAAGGAAGATAAGGTGGCTTTAGGACTGTCAACTTATCAGCACTGGGCAAGAACTCTGTATACACTGTTGTTTCAAATGTAAATCAGCTAAGATGTGGCTACTAGGCTAAGCAGGAACACAGATGGCAAAAATAATTTCTCAGATCAGTCAAAACCAACTTTAATCAATAATTATCAATTATTATGAATACAGAGTAAATCATCCCTTTAATCCTAATTGCCCAGGTATTCATTAAAGGCTTTCTGTAAGTTAGTTAATTATTTCTCAAATAGTCCCGTGAAGTTGGTATTTAGAACAATCAAGAGGGCAGGGCAAAATAACTTGGCCTAGACATCATAGTAAACAAGGAGGGGATAGGATTCTAACTCATGTCTGTCTGTGGCAAGACCATAAGGCCATAGCTTCTATTCTATACATATATGATTGATGGGAGAGTCATTCTGTAAATATGTTTCTCATACTGGTTAATGAATAAAGCACTGTTGGCCAATAGGAAAGGAAGATAGGAGGGACTAGGAGACAAGGAGGAAAGAGGAAGTAGTAAGGAGGAGTGAAGATGGTGAGACCGGGGAGAGCACAATGCCAGCCGATTCCCCAGTAAGATGAAACCAAGTGGAAATACTTAGATTAACAGAGATGAGTTAATACTTAAGACAGAGCTAGCCAATAAGAAACTAGTACCTGGCCAACAGCATTATATCAAATACAGAGTCTTGGTGTGTTAATTGGGGCTGGCGCAGTGGCGGGACAAGACCAGCGGCGGGTGGAAAAACCTTACTCCTTACATATGATTTTAAATATCTACATAAAATATAGAAAACACAAACAAAAACATATCTTTCTGAGACAGCCTTACTTCACTTAATATAGTTATTTCTAGTTGTTGCAATCTTTAAAATCAATTAATGTATGGACAACTTACTGTAATGTAAGCTATCATTCACATACAAAGACGGTGTTAAAACTCTTTAGATTATTCGTTGCCATAGTTATTTAAACACTTCTTTATAAATTCTGGACAAAGCTGTTACCCTCTGAAGACACACATTCATGAGAGGAGCAGAGTATAAAAGATTCATATACATCAGGCCACAGGGCCATAGGACCATTCATAATAGGTCTTTTGGAGCATTGCAATTGAGTTACCATCATAGATACATGGAGAATTTTCAATCACTGTTTGCTGGCATATTTTTATATACATGCTCTAAGCCTGGAAAAAAAATAGGATTTGAATGGGACAAAAACAAGAAATATGCTATTTTTTCCCATAGCAAATCACAACTGGAGAAAAACTCACTTTAAAAAAATTACGATTTTTTTCTCATAGTCACTGAGCTATGTGAAATGCCCAATAAAGCTGTTATCATCTTTTTTATACAGAACTTGCCCTGAGGTGTTTAGTAAAAGTCTATTTGAAAGCTAGAAGAATGCACTCTTAAAGAATGGTCTTTTCTGGTCCTTGGGAAGAAATGATCAACTCCCAGTTTTTTTTTATACACAAATAATAATACAGTGATAGGGAACATAGATAATTCAGAATTTTGTATCTGATTTTGGCTTAGTGGGCTCCAACTCAGTCTTTTTAAGCCATAATAACATGAACTATTTATATTTCTGCTAGAATAATGCAGCATACTAAAGGGGCTAAAATAAGGAATATAACTATTTAGTCCTGGCAAAATATAAAATAAAATATGGCAAGAAAATTAGATTACTCTGGGTAGAATTCTATGAGGGAATTTGGAGTCTGTTATGGTGATTAAGTCATCATTTCTGACAGATTACTCTAATCGGCTGTCAAATAACATTCCCAACCCCATCTGTAACTTGGCTTCGTAGTTATTCAGTCCATGTTACCTTCTGTGTATAAAACACACACCAAACAAGAGAGGTACAGACCAGCATTTATTATACTCATTAGCTTTGATTAGGTTCTGTTTTCATACTAAATAAAAACACAAGCTTCCATTTTGGTTTAGGAATAAATCCTAAAATTAGAAGGACAAAATAATAATTTTAAAATAGGAAGCACAGGCCATGAGTAAAAAATAACTATAATAAAAAGTACAAACTGTTCAGAAACAGCGCTATTTAAAAATGGTATTCCTTTTAGTTTTCTTTGACATATTAATGATAAAGGTAATCACATGTTACTTTAAAAATATGGTTTATTTTATTCTATATGTATAGGCATTTACCTGCATTTATGTATGCACACCACATCCATGCTTGGTGCCCTTGCAGACCAAAAGAGGGTATCAGATTCCCTGGAACTGGTATTATAGATAATAGTGAATTGTTATGTGGGTCCCAAATGTGGGTCTTCTGCAAGGGCAGCAAGTGTTCTTAACCACTGAAGCATCTCTACAACTCTACCCCATGCCACTTTTAACTCTCTTAACAGATCTGTTACATAACTGGCAGTTTCTTCAGTAAAAGGCACTGTGCTTAGCAGTTAGTGTATGCAAACTTCTTGGGTAATATTTCAATCCTTCCACATTTGTCACTGCATCTTTGTGATGTGAACATCACAAAATACTTATACAACCAATTAAAAACAAAACTTGCTAAGATTGTGCGTAGGTCTTAAGATCTACATGTATTAAAGAAAACAACTCCCCCCCAAAAAAACCAAATAAACTTCAAGGTATGAAGCAATTTAAAAATGGAGATGAATGGGGAGATTCAAGATAAGAAAAACCTTACAGAATTACAATGCTGCTGAAGTTAAGCACACAACAGCTACAACTGGAGCAAATAGCCGCAAGATCAAAATCATTACTGATTAATGAGCCAAGATGAAAGGAAAGGTATTAATGTGCCCTTTCTTATCACTAAGTGGGATAGGTACCAGTATGCTTTCTAACTATTTCTTTTTGTTGTGGAACTGTCTTCCAAAGTCAACAATTGCTCTAATGATCATCCTTCCATATGTTAAACAGATGCTAAATTAGACATGATGTTTAGTGGAGCAAGACAACATATACACTGAAACAGTAAGGCCTTACTTGGCGATTAAAGAATTGCACAATGATTTGGTAGGCAGTGTTCACTTCTAGTATGAAATTCCATATGCCATAAATTTAGTATAATCTCATACTTTAAGAGAAATGAGTCTAGTTTTTAAAATAAATGACCCTTTTGATATTAATCTCTGTCCATAATTATCAAATGTCTCTTCTGGCTCTGTCCCCAGCATTGTTTGTTTTCAGGTTTGCCAATTCCTTACCCCCAAAGGTTCAACACCGTCCTGCATGTGGCAAGATGTAACACTGCAGTCTCTCCTGCTAACCTTCATTCCATGGGAAGATGCCCAGTTGGCTTCCTTTACCCCTCTGTTTGGGACCCCAAGGCCTGTCTTTTCTCTTAGTGATAAATGCTGGAGAGTCTCCTTACCTGGGTTTTCTAAACATATTCCCCCCCCCCGGTCAATTACCTTCCTTGATAATGATTTCTTGAGGTGCCAGACTTTATCAACTTCCCATGGGATTCCTTATCTGTTGGGAGGAGTGGGCTGGGGGGGACTTGAGGGGGTGGGAGGAGGGATGGGAGGGGATATTCTGGTTGGAATGTAAAATGGAATTAAAAAATACAAATGGAATGAACAGATTATCCATAGGCCCCATCATCTATAAATAAAGATCATTAGTATTTTGTGTGTGTGTGTGTGTGTGTGTGTGTGTGTGTGCATATATTTATTTATATAATCTTTACTCAGACCTTAAAAGCCACACCACTGTTTCATCCTCACAGAAAATGGTTTGAGAAAGAGAAATCTGTCTAACTGGATTTAAGTTCTAGTGACTGTAGAACCCTGAGGTGCTGGATTGAGAGCACAGCTCTTGGGAGTGTCCTCATTGGTACAGGAACAACCCTCCTAACAGAACACTGTGCCTTGGCCTTCATGTTTAATTTTCTTATCTTTGGAGTTCTCAGATTAGAGCTATTTCTACCAATTTTCCCCCATGTCACGCTTCTTATTTCCACAGTCACTACTTTGGCTAAGCCCCCCCCCCCTTTTTTTCCCGGTCCTGCATAAGTAACTTTTTTTTCTTTATTTTTTTTATTTAATTTATTATTTTACATGTTGATCCCAGTTCCCTCCCTTCCTCCCTTCCTTTTACCCTCTCTGCCCTCTCACATACTCCCTAACCACCCTCCCCTCCCATCCTCCACCCCAATTCCATATGTAGGGGAATGCCATCCAGGTGGGGTCATATAGATCTAACAGGTCATGTGAAGTAGGGACTAGGGCTTCTCTCCTGTCTCTAGGTTAAGGCAGGGGATGTGTTCGCAAGGTCCTTTTGTGCATCCTGGTTCCACTGTCTGAGGTCCCTTAGACTGCTCAGTCCTTCTGGCTGAGACCCATATTAAGGGGGCCCTGAGTCAGTCCCATGCTGGATTCCCAGCTATCAGTCTGGGGACCTGTTAGCTCCTCCTTGTTCAGGTCAGCTGTCTCTATGTGTTTCTGCAACCTGGTTTTGTCCTCTCCATCTGCATCTGGGTTCTAGTTCCACTCAGTGTTTAGATATGGGTGTTTGCTTCTGTTTCCAACAGGTACTAGATGAGGGCTCCATGGATAAGTTAGTTGTTGATCTCACTATCTGGGAAGGGCATTTATGGTAGCCTTTCCACTGATGCTCAAATTGTTAGTTGGCAGCAGTCTTGTAGGTCTCTAGACCTTTCTTTGGGTTCAATTTTCTCTTTGAACCAATACTGGCTCCCCCTTTTATGCTCTCTCTCTCTCTCTCTCTCTCTCTCTCTCTCTCTCTCTCTCTCTCTCTCTCTCTCATTTTAGCTCACCTGAATGCCTTCAGTTCCTCCTCACCAGTTCGGGTAAATGGCATCCAAACTGTTTACACCATTGCCTTCTAAATGCTCTTAAAACCCAGGTTTAGTCCCATGCTGGCTTCCCAGCTATCAGTCTAGTGGCCGTTAGCTCCTCCTTGTTCAGGTAAGCTGTCTCTATGTGCTTCTGCTGCATGGTCTTGTCCTCTCCATCTGCTTCTGGGTTTTAGTTCGACTCGGTGTTTATGTATGGGTGTTTGCTCCTATTTTCAACAGGCATTAGTTGAGGGCTCCATGGAGAAGTTAGTTGTTGATCTCACTCTCTGGGAAGGGCATTTATGATAGCCTTTCCACGGAAGCTGAGATTGTTCTCAGCCAGAAGGACTGAGCAGTCTAAGGGACCTCAGACAGTGGAGCCAGGATGTATCCCTGGTGCACAAAAGGACTTTGCGAACATATCCCCCATGGAGGGATAACTGCCTTAATCTAGAGACAGGAGAGAAGCCCTAGTCCCTACTACAAATGACCTGTCAGATCTACATGACCCCAACTGGATGGCATTCCCCTACATATGGAATTGGTGTGGGGGGATGGGAGGGGAGGGTGTTTAGAGTGCATGTGAGAGGGCAGAGAGGGTAAAAGGGAGGGAAGGAGGGAGGACTGGAGGGAGGGAGGGAGGGACGGAGAGGGAACTGGGATCGACATGTAAAATAATAAATTAAATTAAAAAAATGCTTTGACTCCAAAATTTAAGTTGAAGGACAAGTTACTAGGGAAAAGGATTTCTATTTTTGTTTCCACAGAAAATGAAAAGATGTGGATTCCTTCCAGACCAATGTGGTTTGATCACGCCAGACCGCCTGAAACAGAGTACAAGCTGATCCTACATTCAAAACAGCGGGAAAAAACAGCCCTACAGACTACAGCCAGGATATCTGAATCTTCTTCGAATCCCCCATGACAGTACCCCTTACCAGCAGGAAGTAGTTTGGAAAGAACGACGCCCAAATTCCCAAATATTGTGTATAAATGTTTGTTTTCATTTAATTGGACTTTGTTATATAAAATAAAATAACCCCCCCCCCCAGGTTTAGAAGTTTTCTCTTGCTTAAAAACTCACAAGTAGTTTCTAAATTCAGTTTCATCTCTTTGGCCTATATTTCAGGGTACTGTATGCTTTAACCTAGTACTTAAGTCAGTCTTGTTTCTCATTGTAAAACTATTTCTCTCTTATTCAAATTGGTTAACTGTCTTCTTGGAACTTATGCCACATGCTAATCCACAAAAAGCATCTTGTGCATATAAACACACTGTTCCTTTTGCAACATAACTGCTGTAATCTGTTCTAGACAAAGCTTGGAATTCAAAGTAGGTTAAAACTGTTACTTTTGTTGATTAAGCATGGCTTAATAGGAGAATTTCCTAATTCAAATTCATCTATTCCCTGGCAAAAATTGCATTATTTCCTTTCCAGATAACTGATAAAAAGTTTCCAAAGTTTAATTTTATAGGCTATTTACTTTCATAGACCTGGAGAGGTTTCCACTAATTGCTCTACAATATTTATTAGTTTTTATTTTAAAAAAATTAAAGAGTTAAAAATCTTTAATTCTCTCTCTCTCTCTCTCTCTGTACATGTGTACATGAGAGCAGGTGCCTAAGGGGGGGGGGTCAGAGGTGTTGGATCTGGTGGAGCTGGAGTTACAGGTTACAGGTAGTTGTAAGACTCCTTATGGGTTTTGGGGACCATATTCAGATTTTCTGCGAGAAGACTATGTATGCTATTGAACCATCTCTCCAGCCTGACTCTATACTGTAAGTTCACTGTGACTTATTGGTTAGTATTTTGTACCCAACAGAAAGTTCTTTTATCTACTTCAAACAACTTACTACTACTGGTGTTTTGTTTAGTAATTTATAGCTTCCTTTCAGCTTCAAGACAATCTAAACTCACCACAGAAATACTCCAAACAAGCAAATTGTTAGACATCTCAGCCAGACATCTGATACCATGTTAGCAGCTCATCTATCTCACCTCTTCCCATAGTACTAGCCTTGGTGGAAATGATCCCAAATGAAGGTTTCCTGTCTAGTGTTGCAAACCCTTTTGAGTACAAGTTTCATTTAACTATCTCATTTTGATTTCTACCTTCTATTCACTGTGGGACATTGTTTACTGACTTCAGAAACTACCTGTTGGCAGAGCTTGAGGGGAAATTATGATGACAATTACAACTATTTTATTAAAAAAAAGCTTTATATTTTAGCCCAGTCTTCTAAACATTAAATTCAAAGTTTAAGCTTTCAAATGCACAGTCAAAACTTAAATGGTAGAAAAGGTAGAGAAGGATAATAGAGCAATTTAGAAATGCAGCTGGAAACCATGGATGGACAGCACTTAACTGCATAAGCAAATCTACTTTCCTAATCTCTTACATGTTTACACATGGAACATTTAACTGGGACTTGGGAAGTTTGGCCACTTGATTTTGTAAGAAAAATAAGATCATAATTAAAGCCATAAGGTCTGGGTTTGACTAGACAGGTTTTGCCAATTTCAAATACAATAAAATCTCCTGACACCCTTAAGTTTTGTTAAACTCAAGACTGAAACAACTGTCACACCAGAAAAGTCAGAGCACTGTGAGGACATTGCATAATATAAATAAAGTGTGTGGTAAAGTGTAAAGCACTATATGGTTATCAACTATTCTTCCATCACTTACCATCAATCTATATAATTTATTTACTGAGAGACATCTATGGCTAAAACATACTCTTGAAAATTCATTCATTCAGAAACATTTGTGGGCACCATCTACAGTATGAGGATGACATTTTCCCCACAAGGAATTTGGATCTCAGCATGGAAAATACTGAAAGGCAAGCAATGGAGAAGAATGAAACACAGTAGGTGACAGGAAGAATTTGAGCACTTAGTTCAGGAGACTGCTACAAATATGTTTTGATTTTTACCCTTTCAAGATTATGATATATACTGTGAGTGTTGGCATACAGATGCAATATAGTATTTGGGGTAAGAATGTTCTGGAAACTGAAGAAAGAGGAAGAAAACTTTAACTCTCTAGATTCAGCAGTTACTTGATTTTGTGTTTTCTGTTACAAGATGTGCAGGTCAATGCTTATACTATGATGAGCATGCCAAGGGTAATGTACAATTCTAGGGAACTGACTAATTCCATACCAGCTTTACTCAGTTAAGACTGCATTTGGCAGACAAACAGAATGGTTTTTACAGTGATAACCTGAAAAAGCCATTAATCCAGTCTATGCTTTTATTAGTTGTGATAATTAAACTCTGAACTGATAAAGAAAAAAGAAATTCAGAGATACTACCAAGGTAAGATATGGAGATTCCTCACTGCCTGGAAATGGAACACCTACTTACTAAAGTAACAGAGAGAGGCCCTGGTTCATGGTAAGAAAATGACTTTATTATTAGAATTTTTTTGTGGATCATCTGACTGAATCTGTTCAACAAAGTAGATGTTTATATTTTAGGGCTTAGTAGAAAACACAATTTTGAGATTTGGAATTCCATAGACTATTAAAGTTGTAGAAGCCACGAGAATGATTATAAGGGGCCTAGAGCAGATTGGTATTTTAGGAGCTTTTTAAAAAAATCGTACTTTTTGTCATCTCTATAAAAACATAAAAATTCAGCTATTTTTGGGGACACATTAATATTTTCTTCACTGTGTGATAAAAGCATTGTGAAGGTACATGGAGCTTTAGGAGGCTTAACTGTGTTCTCTTTTATATTCAATTGTTTTCTAATCTGGCTTCTAACTGTAGGACAGACCCAGCAATTCTTTTAAAAAATGAATGTCAAGTCTGACCAACTGATGCATTTACTCTGTCAATTTTTACTATTTTACTGAAGCCTAAACTAAACATGATCTTTTCCAGAAATCTTTGAAAAGTTACCCTAAAAGCAATAACTACATTACAATAAAATAGGAAGATTCAAGTATCATATTTAGATAAGAAAGTCAAGATAGAATGCCGGAAAACACACCAAAATTATTCAATTTATAGCATCTATTGAAAGAATGTTATCTATGAGAGAATGAAGATGATTGTTTAAGAGTATAGGGGGCTATTTTGGGGAGTTAGACAACTTGGGACTTCACTTTGACAAGAGCTGCCTCTCATTAGAGCCCAGTTGAGGATCCAACACCTTTTTACATCTAAGAATGTGGCCATCTCATCTAAATCAAATTATGTAAAATAATATACCATGGATGTGTTTTTAAAATCAGTACAGCCTTTTTAGTTACAAAGACCATCTTAGTGGCTCTACCAAAATTTTCCAAAAGGATGAAAACATCTTTAAGTTTGTTCTTTTCTTCTTTTCTAAACAACAACATTAGTCAAATGGGCTCAGAGACCAGACTTAATTTTACTAGTGAGCTGAGATGCTGATTGTGACCATGTGATCTTGATTCTGTGTAAGCATCCTAACTTGAGATGTTTTTCCCTAATACTAAAGGTCAAGGAGATTTAACTCATAAGACTCAGAGGCATAGACACAGATGAGAAAGCAGTAAGGATTAAAATCTTCAAAAATACACCAGTAAGGAACAACTATTCTTTTAATTCCCAGTCTACCAGTTCATCCTCAATTATATACTAAAGTACAAAAATGGGTAAAAAAATGTGTGGATAAAGTGTCAGAACTATATACTGTTGGGGACCATCATCATCCTCACTACCTCAGGCCTCTGAGATAGATAATTACTGCCTCTTAAGAAGTAAGCAGAAAGTTCAGCAGAGCATTCCCAGATACAGGCATGTGGTTTTACAGCCAGTTAAAGAATATCTCAGGATATTCCTCCTGCTACAGTTTTACAGTCAGTTAAAGATTAGTTCAGGGCATTCCTTCTACTGACCCTTTCATCCTGCCCACTTGCAAACCCTGCTCACACTCTGCCTATGGTCCTATATAAGCCTCTCCTGAGAAAATAAAATTTGGCAGCTTGATCAGAATATGGACTTGCTGTCGTTCTTCTTTTCCCTTGTCCTTTGAGTCCCCTAGGTGTTTCCCAGTTCGTCGCTGACTGCCCCGTGGGTCAGGGCAATATACAAACTCACTTGACAAGATTTCTACCACAAAAGTTAGATATTTGGCTGTGATGAGAAAAATAAACAAAATTTATGTATCTATTGTTTGAAAGGAAGCCTGATTTTTATCTTCCATTCCACATACCCCTTTCTGAATGTCATTTTCTGTTTAGGTTTAGCACACTACTTGGCTGATACTAATAATCCTTGAGATTGCTTTCCTCTTGGCATGTGCATTACCCCCAGTTTTCTTCTTTTGCTACATATGAATATGCTATATATGGTCAACTAACTAAAGCTCACCATTTGATATTGGGCTGGTAAGCACAACTATTAATGTAGAAATGGTAAGTTTCAGTCTTGTGTGCTAACAAATGATTATACTAACAAACTACTATTACGGATGTCTTCTGGACTATAAGCAATCACAAAAAACCAAAACTGTGAAAAACCCCTGATATATTACCAATAATGCCAGGGCTCAAGAACTAATTAGAAAAGAAATCTTACAACTGTTTAGGGAAGAGCACATTATTTTCAAGTCTTCCCAACTGTAGAAAGATCAGTGCATACACAGCATCCCTTACTACCCATTAGTATATCTACCCTAGCATTCACGTGGTAGTTACATTTTCTTCCTCAGCAAAAGTTTCTCAAGCTGTGGGGATCAAGAAAAACAGCATAATAAATGCTTTGCTTTCCTAGCAAGGAATTTCAAACTCATGAATGATGAAGCAGAAGGAACTGTACATTCTTATGGCTTCCACACAGTGGAAATGGGCTGCTGAGTATTACTGATTAACTCATTGTGGGCAGAAAATTGTTTCTCATGCTTTAGGATTAGCTTATTCTGACCAGGAAGAACAAAAATAACACAAAGGAAAACTGCTTGAAATAGCACCAATTCCATTAATCTCCTCATCATCTAGGATGTATTAATTCTATGTAGGTCTCATTCAAAGATTT
Organism: Phodopus roborovskii; assembly: GCF_943737965.1. Lineage (NCBI taxonomy): Eukaryota > Metazoa > Chordata > Mammalia > Rodentia > Cricetidae > Phodopus > Phodopus roborovskii. The sequence continues at coordinate 16,150,405 of NW_026126485.1, read as the reverse complement.
TCCCAGCAGGTTTAAAGTGCCAATGAAATCCCAGAAAAAACAGGCCACCCTTACAGATCTATTTACTTCTTTTCCTAGATGGTCAGGTCACCTTACCTTTTTTTTTTCTTTTTTTTTTTTTTTTTTAACATCCAAAAAGAGTCAGCAAAATGAGTCTTTTGTGCCACAGCAGCTTTTTGCTTCCTTTTAGTTGTGAGATGAAGGGGTATAACAATTCAGTGATTGCTAAAGGTACATCTTTACATACATTCTGAGTAGACTCATGCTGTGTTGTGAGAGAAACCTAGGTATACAGTACTGGTGACACTTAGTCCTATCAAAAAGTGCCTCTGAAATGTTACTATATGTATGACCTACAACTTAAGTTTAGCTTTTGAAAAGTGTGTCCTGTACATATAGTGATATTTTATCCTATAGACAAGAAGCACTGTGGAATGAGTATTATAACCAAGTTAAGAAATGAAACTACTTATCTTTGTGTGAGTGTGTGGTAAGAACTAGGGATCCCATTTAATTGTAGGTCTGAAATAGAGTCTGAGAGTTCAGGTGATATTCATGCTGATAGTGTGAAGACCACACCTTGAATTGGCAAGATCAGCAATGAGAGTCCATTGGGGTGAAGTCACAGAAATCACAAAAATATAATAAGGATGTAGAAACTGCTTGCACTAAAAAGAACTGGCTCCTTACTTGGGTCTGAAAAGTAACTAAAAGCTGGACAAAAACATAGTCTATCTTTACTGTTTCTACTTTACTTTGGGGCCACCTGCTAACTTTTGTATATATTTAAGCATGGTGTAATAGCTGACACTGTCAACTTGACAGGATTCACAATCACCTAAGAGCCAGACATCTGGGGCTATATGTGAGGGAGTTACTTGCCTGGGCCTGAGGTGGGACGGCCCACACTAAATGTTGACAGTACCATTCCTGCATTCAAAAAAAAAAAAACAGGGAGGACATGAGCTGAGTACAGCTTTCATCTCTCTTTGTTCCTGGCTGGGGATACAATGTGATCAGCTGCCTCACACTCTTGCTATCAAGATTTTCTTGCCACAATGGACTTTATTATTGAACTGTGAGCTAGAATAAACCTTTCAAGTTGTTTTTGTTAAGTATTGTATCACAAGAGGGTAACTAATATACATGTCAACCTGCCAAGGTGCATTTACCTAGAAACTACAATATCTAACTATTTTCATTCTTCTTCAAAGCTAAAGTCACAAAGGTAAGAGAAAATGAGATACCTTACTGTCAGCATACTATAGTGACCAACATATTCCTGATCTCCAATCGGTGCCTAAATGTCTTTAGCCAAATCTTCCTAAACCTTCAGTCACCACAGAGTTCAGGAACAGCAGGCCCACACAGGACAAACCCCTTGAGGCAGTTTTTCATGATGGCAGGTTTGCACCTTAAGCACCCATAATCATCTTCTGAGAAACAGCTTGTCCCTTCAAGTAAGAAGGACTCTTTGGGTCATCTGTAGAACTAGAACTGAGAGAAGGGCCACAGACTATAGTTTGGTCAAGACAGTTTAATTATGCATATCTCTAAGCCTGTGCCACAATTTTCCTCTATTTAAATGTGAAGCTAATGTCAGTTTGTGAAAATGAAATTGGGGTCACTGGACCTTTATCAGTTTCTCTTCCCAATGCACACTGATTAAATCCCCTTTGTCTGCTTTTCCTGATTAGTATCACTTGTTCCTTTAACTGATGAACTGGCTAAGTCTAGCTTATTGGGCTAGCTGAGGCCAGTGCTTCTGCCTTAAAACACCAGTTACAGAAAAATAAAACTTGGTGTTTGTTCATCAGTGCCCAGTCCTTGAAGCTGATACTGGCTATTTCTTTAACTAGCAGTTCTGAAACTTACCTGGCACTGGAACCAATTAGGAAGCTTTAAAATACTGATGCCAGGTTCCCATCTAAGAAAGACTCTTACTTAATCTACTCACAGTATACCTTTGGCATACATAGTTTTAAAAGCTTCCCAAGCAAACAAAACTTTATAGACAAGTTTGGGATCACTGCCCTAGTTGTACATTCAAATAGACTTGAGGTGTAAGGGTGGCTTTCATTTTCTTCACCAATGGTATGAACTTGCATACTTTATGGCCATTTTAGGTAAATGGCTAGAAAGATGACTATTAATCCTTTAGGTCTTCCTCAGAAAATGAAAATGAGGAAAAAACATCAACAGCCTCCTATGAAGTAGGAAAACCCAAGAATATAGTGGTAATTTGGACTTTGAATTTCTGGCATTCTTTAAAATAATGTGCTTGGCACAATTGTATAGGGAAACTGTGAGATCATGACATGATTTGTTGTTCTATCTCCACCAATATTTTGTTGTGCTATCGTTAGCACAGAAACTATCATGTGACCTTCTGGGTTTCAGTTTCTTTATCTATAAAGTAGGTGGGTTGGCTAATATAAGCTCCTGCAGTACGTGAACTATCATTAGATTTAACCTACTTTCTTTCCTCTATATGTCTTATTCTTCTGTTGACCCACATAACAAAATGAAACAAAGAAACCTATTTTAATTAGCTAGAGGATTTCCTGAGATTTTGACTCTGATTTTCGGCACTGATAAATTTTTGTTAATGATCTATGAATGTTTTACATTTGGTCAACTGTGACTCAGGAGTGACAAGTCACTTTATAACTGTGATTCTCTAGCAAGTGATTCAGTGGAACTGTGGCTATGTTTATCTTCTGAGCTACACACGAACAAAAAACAATATAAAACACAAAAATGGAACTAATAAAAATTCAGGTTAGAGTTTATATACCTACTTAAATGACAGCTTATAAATTAATAGTTCATAAGTCAGATACTAGCAATGGATTAGAAAGTCACGATGAGCTAAACCTCAATTAAATGACATATTGTCCTCTATGTTACTTAGTAAGCAGTACTCAGAGGTTTTGCTTTCCATGGTCAAATACAGCCCTGAAACAGTAAATGGAAATTTCCAGAAGTAATTTGTTTATTTTTAAATTAATTTTACATACCAATCACAATTTCCACCCCTGCCTCCACACATCCAGAAGTAATCTGTAAAATTTAAATAACCATACCATTCTGAGCTTTATGCTGAAATGCTGCTCAGTACTTCCCTGACTGTGAACCATTCCTTTGTCCAACATACCAGTACTGTTAGGAATCAGCAAAAGAACAAGTACTATAATGTATGAATTTAAAAGTATTTTTGCAAGAAAAAAATTACATACAGGGCTCATTACCATGAAGTTTCAGGTGTAAAGCGGGGGTAATAGAACCCATCTCCCATGGGTAAATATACTTTTTATTTGCATCAAGTTGGATAAGGTCATAAAAGATATTCATTCATTTGATTTTGTTATTTAAAAATACTTTATTATGTATACATACTTTAATTCTCTTAATCTTAACAGGTTCTGGTTGAAAAAGGCAACCAGAAACAGAAAGTAAATCATTAATATTTTATTATTTATATATAATCAGATAAAGGTAGGTAGATAGATAGTGCTCTTGGCCCATTTCCAAGGACACAGTAAAAACAAACACTATTACTATTTGAGGTTTTTTTAAGCTTTGTTTTTAGTTTATATGTATAAGTGTTCTACTTGCATGCATACCTACACATTACATGTCTGAAGTGGTCATGGAAGGCAGAAAACGGTGTTGAATTACCTGGAACTGGAGTTACAGTTGGTTATGAACTATCAAGTGGGTACTAAGAATTGAACCTGGGTTTTCTGAAAGAGAAACCAGTGCTCTTAACTGCTGAGCCATATCTCCAGGCCCTAATTATAACTTTTATAGATTCAATATGTACTATTATTTTATTAGATTATTTAAAGCTTGAAAACCACTGAAAAGCAGAAGTCATGTACACAAACATTAATAGAAGCAAAAATTTGATAGACACATACTTATCCTGATGTTCTGTAACTACTTTTCTGCTCTACAGCTAGCATATAAAATACATGAAATGACAGTAATTTATTTGCAACTTCCCAATGTCTATGACTTGCTAACAATACTTCTGTTGTACACTGAACATCACAGACTACTTAGTACAAAGTATGTCACATAGTTCCCTGTTATGCACTTGAAAAAGTGCTCTTCGAAAGAAACAATAATACTGTATTTGGGCAAGCTGGTAAACTGCTCAGTTCACAGAGTAAAATAACATGGCTGAAGTCACTGAGTGAAGCTTTCAGAGGTAAAGATGGATTTACTGTCATTCTGTACCTCCTGTCACTGAAGTGTGACAGTGCCATAGAAAGTGTGGGCCTAAAGGGGTGGCAAAAGTTATCTTATCCTAAACATGACTGCTCCTTTAAATTCATGAAAACAAGAGATCACAATGAACAGAAAGATTAACATTCCATTCACTGCTTCATCTCTTAATGGGAACAGGAGGGCAGACTTGAGTACCTCTGCAGACTGATTATCTGTGTCCCCAGTGCAGCAGTCCCTGGTTTCTCGGGCAGGTGAGGGCTGTATTTAGTGTCATTACACTGTCTCTAAGGAATCTGCTATCTTGTTCTGTTTCTCAGAGCCCTCACCTGTGTTCAGTCTCTCACAGGCAGTGGCAGCAGAGCAGCAGAGGTTTCTGAAATGGTTTTGAAGACTTCACTGTATAAATCTAAGTTTCCTCCTCAATAAAACCACAGGGAACACATAGCTGCTTTCTGAAAGCCCCCAAATGTATCGAGTGTGGTAGGTTGTGATGGTTGTGGGTAGGTTAAAACTTGTAGTTGTTTCCACATTTTTAAGTCAATGACCATGATTCGTTTTTCTTGTTGCTTCAACCTTAAGAGGTTTTGCTTAGTCTTGTGAGATAAGCCTCAGGCCCTGTCATGTCTTTCCCCCCACTAGGAACAGGGGAACAGAACAGTAGGGGAAATGTAGCCAGGACAGTTGGGTAGAAATAGGTCTTAGAATGCAGATGGTGGGCTGGCAGTAAACCAATGTGTATATAAAGAAAAGCCCTTTAAAACATGAATCTCATGGGACAGTGTTGGTAAACTATACTCCTCTGAACAAAGGAGTTTTTTAATTTATTTTTTATCTTTGCAAAGCTGTACTTCTTAGAATAATGGATGTTTTCAATATTCATATTCCTCTTGGAGAACACTAACAGCCTCATATTTGAGTTTTGAACAAACTTCTTGCTTTGCCTACAGTGTTTTATATGACCTGTGTCTGCTAGATAGTATGGTTTCATGTCTGGGGCAGAGCTGAGCCGCATACTCTGCCGCATATGCTGCAGCAGGATCTATCAGCCCATGGTGTGAACATGTGTGGAGATGTCTATATGACCTTCTGGTTTCAACTGCTGGTGCCATCCTGAACAGCTGGAACCTGCATAGCTGTTCTGATTTCACTGACAGATCAGCACACTACACTACAGTCTGCAATAGGATAAGGGCTGAGGACTTTTGATTACTGTGAGATAGTACTCAAAGGGAACGCCTGGAATCTTGGCAGTCTCTGTTGGAAGGAATGAGGACTGCCATGCCAGATAGGGTCCATTAACAGTAGAAACCCCTTCATTGACTTTATAATCCAGATCCTCAGCTTTGAACCTGAATGCCTGTGAACTCAATTACCAGTTGGGTAATCCAAACAGGATACTCATTTTTTAAAATTTTATTTTTTGAGTTTCCATGTTAGCAAAATCAAGCAATTCAACCTGTATTTTCTGACACTGTAGTCAAAGTTAAAATATAGTGTTGGAACTACCACATGGGCAATTTATCAGGAGTATGATTTCAACTGTTTTTATTTTTTGCATATGCCTATGTGTATGGTGTCCACATGTGTATGTGTGTATGTATATATAACAGAGTTTATTTCTCAGTGCATGTATATGTATAAATGTATGTAGAGGTTTGAGGTGGAGGTTAGGAGTATTCCATGATTGTTCTCCACCTTATTCACTGAGGCAGGTTTTTCCATTGAGCCCATAGTTTGTTGAGCTAGTTTAGCTAACCAGATTGTTACTGGATACTGTCTCTAACTGTGTCTGCTAGAATTACATGTCCACTTGACATTTACACAAGTGCTAGGGATCTGAGTTCTAGTCCTCAAGCTTGTATGGCAATGCTTTTTTACTGTGCTGTATTGTTTCTCCAAGCCATGCTTCCACTCTCTAAAATACTGTCTAAATCCACCCAGAGACACAGATACTAGAGTCCTAGAGACTAACCTGTTCTATTTGGTACTGCTTTGCTTTAGGAGGTCAGAGAAATGAACTTGAACTTTGGCACTTTAGTGTCCTCTGTTTAACGAGGTGAATGCTAGTGATATTCCCACAAAACATTTCTAGAAAGGATAATAGAGTATAACCCCATAAACCTAGTTACAAACAGAGATGACTCACCTTTCTTAACTGGGGACAAGAATCAAGTAGATAAAAGAAGTCCACTAATAATTCTAAAACCTTATTAGGTTAAACATCTTTCCAATCTAATCTAACCAAAGGTTGTAGACAAGGAAGTAAGCTGACTTGACAACATTCATCTGCTTCCTCTGTCTTTTTGCTCCTTGATGGAAAAATTATGAGTGTTAAGCTACCTGTAGGTTCTTAGTAGGAAAAGGGAAGCAGGTACCTAGAGAATTTCAAAGTAGATAGTAAAGTTCTGTGTAATCCAGATTGTTCTACATAAAGTAATCTCCAAATACTGAAGGAATTCAAGTCAGACTAAATAGGACATGACTACAGACAAGGCATAGAAGGCAGAGTACAATAATTATGTAAAACTGGAAAAGACTCCTTTCAGAGTCTTTTAGTCCAACACTTTGATTCTGCAGGTGAAGAAGGAAGTAATTTCAAATGTGTTGAAGTGCTTGCAGAGGAAGGGATGACAGCAGGGATGTGTGATGCGTCCTCATGGGAATCAATGATAGGAATAATGAAGAAGATAAAAAGTATTTGTCATACTGTCCTTTTTTTGCAATCTCTCACATATACTGTTCTCTGTTTTTCTTTTCATTCCAATGACTTTGACAGCTATAATGGCATTTTGAAATGCCATTTTGTTATAAAAACAATTTTAATAGTTTATGCCATAATACTAATGAGACATCCTGAGCACCTGTGTATAGTGCCATTACACTCAAAGTAGGCACAAAAATACACAAAACTTTTCTGTTTCCCCTCTTATGTGACCAGTGACTTCTTTTGTACTAAGAAGACTGGGCTGAGCAGTGGGGTTCTCTGTTTTCTTTTGACCAGGCTCTTCCATTCTCTGCTTCTTGGTGGATGAGGGAGAACTTTGGAGTTCCCAGGAGAACATTCTCCACTTTTATTTTGGAAGCCTCAAGCTTGAGGCTATGAACTGGCAAGACTGTTTCAACTGAACATAAGTCTTCTGAGCCATGCACAGTTTCCAATAAAGGATTAATGCCCTGTCCCTATGCAGGTGACAAATTCTTATGGAAATCTTGTACTACAATAATGGAGTTTGAACAATCATTTTGGTTTTTTTTTTTTAATTTTTATCTTTGACCCCCTAAAACTCTTTCTTTGCAATTCCATGGAGACCTTTAATCAAATTCACAGATGCCTTCTTCTCTGATTTTCTTTTCAAGTTTTATCAATCTTTTGGGATCTAAGGTCTTAAAAGTGAGCTTAGCATTACAAATTTCCTATTGAGCAATTGTAGAAAAATGGTGTTATTTAAGATCTATTACTTTATTTTGCCAGTGTGTCACTCTCTCAAATGTCACAAATAATCAAGTCATAGTCCTTTTCAAAGGATAATAAAGAGCAATTTGGAAAGCTGATCAGGAACCAGTGCCAGGGCATTTACACACATTCTCTCATAAAGCCTCTCAAGAATACTATTATTCAGGCATGTCACCAAGACTGTTTACTACATAAAACAGAAAAACCACCTACAGAATTCTGTTTTTATTTATCCCTTTTTTCATTCTTTTTAAAAGATGTGTAGCTGGATCTCTACTTTTATCCTGTGCTAGCATTTTCAACTTTTTAGCACTAAAGAACTCTCATTAATTTTCTCTTGTACATTTCCTTGTATTGACTAGGCTATGTTTGAAAAGTACCTTGATTTTCATTTCATTTAATCAGAGACAACACAGTACCTCCCAGGCAAAGCTTCTAAGAGTTGATTGCCAGCTCAAAACAAACATCCTGCTATTCAGGTGGTATGCAAAACTTTACAGTGGGTGGGATTGATGGGGGATGTCCTTATGTATATATGTTTTTTTTATTGGTCGATTTATAAAACACTGTTTGGCCAATAGCCAAAAGAGACAGGAAGATAGGCAGGACTAGGAGATGAGGAGAATTCTGGGAAAGGTAGATAGAGAGGGGCCAAGATGGGATGCCATAGGAGAAACAGGTCCGGGCATTCTCTGGTAAGCCAAGACCACATGAAAATACATAGATTAAGAGTTATGGGTTAATAATTAAGAGAGAGAGCTAGCCAGTAAGAAGCTATAACCATCAGCCAACAGCTTTATAATTAATGTCTCTGTGTGCTTATTTGGGGCGGAAAAGTGGCAGTATGGGCCCAGGCGGGAAATAAAACTCCAGCAACATGGAATAAATAATTACCTATGGTCTTTAAACATTTTATTTATTTAATTTTTATTATGGTATAAATATTTTGCCTGCATGTATATCTGTGTGTCTATTGTCCACAGAGGTGAAAAGAAGGCACTTGATCGCCTTGAGTAGGAGGTATAGATAGTTGTGAGGCACCTCCTCACATAGAACCCTATCCTCAGGAGTTATGTGGTCATGGTGTCTTCTCACAGCAATAGAAACTACAGAAGAAAAACAAAAGTGGATGTTCAGGTTTATACATTCTAAGAAAGTATACTTTGAGTTCTGGGTGGCTGCCTAAAAGAGTTCACAGCTATAGAAGCCACCTAGTAGAAACAATGACTTTCAAGGTATCTCTCTCTCCAGACTCCAGGATATTTACAGGTAACATGCCATTTAGTTACCAAGTCTTCTTTTAAGGTGTATGGCAGGAATCATCACTATTTAATGGCAGTTTTGAAGTGTTCTTTTACAATGATCAATGCACCAGCCAAGACTTTCATTGAAATATAAGGCTTATTATTGTACAGAGGAGCTGAGTCAATGGATGAGGCCCAAGAAAAGTTACTATAGTGAAGCAATTAAGAGTATGTTGGCAGATCCTAGAGCCTTCATCCAGTAGCTGATGGAAGCAGAATCAGACACCCACAGCTAAACACTGAGCCATACTCCTGGAATCCAGTTGCAGAGAGGGAGGGGTGATGAGCAAAGGGGTCAAGACCAGGCTGCAGAAACCCACAGAGACAGCTAACTTGAATAAGGGGGAACATATGGACTCCAGACTGATAGCTGGGAAACCAGCATAGGCCCGACCTAGACCCCCTGAAATTAAATTTTCTATACCTATTTATTGAAAAATTACTTAGTATAAACATGGTACAATCATTTTCTTTTTGGTGATTCAATTACAAAGGGCAATGGTACTACTCTATATTCATTAGTATCCAGAAAAGTACTGGGAAAACAATAAAAAATTACTAAGTATTTGTTGAATGAATGGATACATATTTTATACTTCCCATGGCACACGATTTGGATGCAAATGGAGATGCAAATCTACTTATATATATGTTTTGGCTATTTATAAAATAAATTTATATAAAGGGCACCTGAGAAGACATTTATTCATGTTGGTCTAGTTAGGTGTTAATTCAAATAGCATGATTTTTTTTTTGGGAGGGGGGTCCATGATATGTGGTTATAAGAGCTGATGCATTTTATGACAAAAATAATAATGATGATAAAGGTAAAATCATAATCATGACTGAGAACAAAGACATTAAATACTCATTAATATTTAGGAGAAGTGCTTCAAAGAAAATGAGTGACTCAAAATATATTATAATGGGCAAACTGAATTTGGTTCCAGGGAGAGCCCAGTTGTTCTGCAGAAAAGAGTAACTCTAGCATTCTACTGTTAAGGACATGTAAAAAATTCTATAGATAGTTTAATCAATTCCATTTGGAAGGAAGTTTCCTATCCACAAGGGTAAATTATTTCTTCCAGGGCATCCAGAAAAGGGCCCATTCCCATCATGTGGGTGAACATAATTGTCCCAGGAGGCTATTTTATTTTCAGCTTCTTCCTACTGGATCAGGATCATTTGTTTTTGTAACTCAAATATATATGTAGTCCTTGCTCACACTGCATGTAATGTTATAATACACCTTTCAATATGACTCTGCTAACATGGAGTGCTCTAAACAAATGTTTTCTTAGGGCAATATCTCCTTAATATAAACTGCATTTAATAAAATTGGTAGTGATTCTAAAAAGAAAAGGATAAGGCATATTCATAAAAATGACTGAAAGAAATTTATGATGAATATTTTACAAGACATTTAGATTTCAGATTCCTCTTTGCTGCTAAGGTTTAAGAGCTTTCTCAAAATTGTATTCTATATTATTACATCCTTAATTAAATTAATTTATACAGATAATTTTCTACAGATACCACTGTAGATTTCAATCCAAAAGTCTTATTGCCATAGACAGTGTGTGTTAAGACCTTGAGAAAAGTGGCACATGGCACAGTGCTATCACTGGCACGAGGATATTTGACTCTAACATGGGTGCTAGAAGTTTCTCTATGCCTCAGATTTCTTCACTTTTAGTTTTTAATTGAACTAAATAAACCATATTAGTGAAAACAAAAGTACAAAATCCAGGTTGCCATCATAAGAACGTCCTTTCTGGGATGCACAGTGGTAGACCCTGGCATTCCCTCTGAATGATACTGCCCTGCTTGTTGTGGCTGCTTGAAAGGAGACCATTGCTGAGAGTGGTTGCCCAAACATGTAATTCAAGCACTGGGAAGCTAAGGCAAATTTGAGACCAGCTTGGGCTGTGCGATTTTTTTGCCTCAACAAAGAAAAAAAGGATACTATCTTTTTTGTTGTTGGTTTTTATTTTTGAGATTGTAATTTAATCATAATGTTTCCCCTTTCCCCTTCCTCCCCAAAGCCTCTTATATAACCCTCTGAAGGGACTCTAGCCTTTTCCACCATTTTCTCTGTCTTAATAAAAACTGTTAGATTACATTCCTAAAGTTAGCCATCAAGGTCTATTTATTCTCTTATTTGGCTGCTTCCGCCAAGATTGACTACCAAGGTCCAGTTATCAAAGAATTAGTGTCCAGAAATAAAAGCTCCCTTTAGTTCGCCTAATTAACATGCACAATTAAAATTAAACAACTTATTCTAACAGGGTTTACCTTTATAAACCACAATTTGCCTGTAGGCCACATCTGTCTACTCTCTATTCAGAGGCAGTTCTTTGTCAACCGCCTCCTGGAGAAATATCTTTTTCCTTTTCCTTGTTCCTTTCCCTTTTTCCCTCATCCTCTATTTCTTGTCTTTATCATTTATTCCCTTCCCCTTGTCCTTCTGGGGCAAATAAATCTCTTTTGTGCTGAGAACTTGGTCTTGGGGGTCCTGAGCTGATACCTTTATCTGCTCTTTTTGGGACATTATGATTGTAAAAATTATGATAGATATATTCTCTGTGTGTATGGTATTGGGAATTGAATCTGAAGCTCTGCACATAATGAGGTTAGAACTCTGCAACTGGGATATACTGTATCGTTACCATGAAACGAGACATTCTTTAGACCTAGCACATCACACCTTAAGATAGGAGGCAGCCCAAGTTTTCCCAAGAACATAAATGGCATAGGAATAGAAAAGTAAATAAAATACTGCTGCAGGAAATATAATGGCTTATTATGTATCCTAGCCTATGCACACAGGGCTACAATATTCTCCACCAGACTATAAGAGTATTACTTACTGAGGGCCTCAAGTAAGTGTGTGTATGTGTGTGTGTATATGCATGTGTGTGTGTATGCATGTGTGTGTGTGTGTGTGTAAAATTTCCATATTATGTCAGAAGTAGAACAACACTAAAATACAGATCAAGTATGTATTAATTGTCTACTGTCCCTCAGCTAGACCAAGTAGAAGTAGTCTTGTCAGTATATAGCCATATAGTACCTGGGACACAGAAGTTGCTCAGTAACTACTTGTGATTTATTAACCTCATGAAGTATTAGTAATAAATGAACATTGTAAATTAATCTGCTGCTTAAGCATTAAGCAACCCCTTCTAGAAGAGAGGCTGATCGAATGAAAAACAAACAATTTATACTTTCATTTTTTTCTCTCAGGGTGGAATTTCTGGATTAGCTTCCTTTGTTTCTACTACTCTATTTCTAGAGGTTTGTGTTGAACATGGAGATATAAAATCTAGGGGTTTTCTTAGTTACACATTTCTCAGAACAGTCTTAAGATATACATCTTGGGTTACCAGGTCTCCAACTCTTCACTTCAGTCACATCCTACTTAATGAAAAAGAGGGTGCTTCAAAGTTCAGTCAAAGAGCAGACACATCAAACTGACTGACAGATAGCCCTATTGTTGGTTTTTATCCCTCCTGCACTAACCAAGTTCTTTGCTTCTTTTGAGATGGGAAACTGGTGCTTCAGAGCAAAAGAAAACCCCCGACATCAGTCAAGTTCCACTGTATTATAAAATTTCCTTAGGATACAAAACACGGACTGTACAAGAAAGAAAAATTTATACTATTTGATCTTGTTATAAATTGAAAGTTTTTGGACATGTTAGAAAAGAGGCAGCAAGTAACAGACTTTATCCACAGGAAAATGATTACAACCAGAAAAGATTTAAAGTGTCAGCAGATGATATGCTTTTCTTTGTCCCTTTTATTTTTATGCACAAAGAAACTGAAGGCATATGGCAAAGTACATCATTAATTTCTTATTAACTTTACAACATGAAGGCAACCAGTTAAAATAGTCATGCTCAACTTTAAATAACTAAACTTACTGGGTATTTAATGAGAGATTAGCACAGCAGGGTTTCTGCTAAATTAAGCCATGACTTCACGCCACAGTGGGAAAACAGGTGTATATTGGTTTAGAATTATGGAAATGTTGACTAATTCTAAGGCTTGTAATCAAACAGCAAGGTACCCTGTAATATTTTTTTTCTCTAAGAATATGCATTAATCTTTTATGCCTGGTCCCATTTCTTCCTGTCTACCAAAGGCTCACAACTGAAAGGCAACTACTTTTATGTCTTTGCTGCAGCTGTTAAGAGAGATGTTTTTAAGGCAAAGCTACACATAAATGCAAGATGTGAGATTCTATCCCCAATGACCACAAATGAAAAGGTAAATGTGACAATTTAAATCTTACTAATCATATCTGACTTCTCAAATTTTTGTTTAACCTGCTTCAAGTAACTCACTCAGCCTAAGAACCTGAGATGGATAAAAAGAAAAATATTCCACTGATTGTCAAACTCCTAGTTTACTTACTTAAAAAATTAAATTTATTCTTTACTTTATGAATATGGATGTTTTTCCTGCATGTGCCTGGTGCCCATGAAGGAGGCCTGGGAAAGCCACCATGTGGGTGCTGGGAATTGAATCTGGGTCCTTTGGAAAAGCAGCCAGTGTTCTTAAATGCTGAGCTATTTCCCCAGTCCTTGTCCCCCCCCCCCAACTTATTGTCCTTAATTACAGGTTTCCAAAGTCTCTATTCTTGAATTCAAATTGCAGAATTTTAGAAGAAAAAAAACCTGCAATATTTGAAGAACATACAGAAGGGCTGGTTGTTTGTAAGAAACAGAATTCTGTTCTTTACCCCAAATAATAGTTGCCAGTACTTCTGTGCATTTCAATATATCTTGTTCATATTCACCTCAGGTTTCTAGTAAAGTGTACTAATCATCAAATATTATGTATGGAAAAGGAAAAAATACTGTCAGTTTGTTATCTTCTGCTCTCTGTCAATACAAAGCCATAAATTGGGCACTAAAATAATGATCTTTGGTCAGCTGGGTTCCTGGGTTCCTGGAGAATACTTTGCAGAGAAAGATGGCATAAACCAAATTATGTGGTATCTAACTATACTATTCCTTATATGGTAAATAGTAGCTCATGACTGAAAATAATTTTTAATGCATCAAGAAGGGATTTTGTGTGCTAATTGTTGTAAAGCTTTTACTTTTATGAGAAGGAAAATAAAGTAGCCTAGACACATGAAAGTTAATTTTCTTCTGTTTTTTTAAGACAGTAAATATTTGCCTACAACTTTTTAGAATTATATTGGAAAATTTTAACTTACATAAGAATGAGGCTTGAATACTATTACATTTTAAGTCAGTAAGGAAAGAAGACTTAACAAAAGCCACCTCTCTAAAAATCACTTTGGAAGTTTTAGGACAAAATAGTTCCACCACAGAAGGATCGTTTTGTCACCACACATTTGCTCTTCTATGATTTGTTCAGATGAAAAAGGGGAAACCAAAAATGTAGGGCTGAATAGCTGTGTTCCCTAATTTATGCTCTTGGTGATCAATGAGTGTGGTGTGGTGACAGTTGCCTATAATCTCTGCATCCATCCACAAGTTAGAGGTCAATGTGGGATATTTAGTGAAAAGTTGTCTCAAAAATTCATTTACCCAAAAAGAAGCTCATATTTTGAAAATCTTTTGCTAAGCATCTTTCTACTATGGACATATGTTTTTCAGTGGGCTTAACATGAATTACACAAATTCTATCTTTTGGTGAAACAGAACAGGAGGAGAAATACACACGTGTGCCCATATCAGTATGTGATGCACATAGTTTACATATGTGTACAGGGACAGATAAGTAAACAGACACTAAAATTATACCCTGAAACACCAGGAACATTTTATCCTTTCCTTCTTACTAAAACATGTTTCAATAAAATCATGGTACTTGGATAGCTTATGACAGGTCCTTTATTAGAACAAATACATATCATTATGATATTGAATTAACTTACAACTGACATTTCAGTAAATGGAGGAAATACTATATAAACAGTAAAGGACAATTTGTGCTACCATGCAATGTATAAAAGTCCCACAAAAATCTGATAATCTTGACAAAGATGTCATATGCAACATCAGTTCATTTCTAATCACTGTACTAATTATCAGCTATTACTAGGAAGGAAATAAAAACAAGAACTGGAAGCTTTCCATTCTCTGTCTACATCAACATGAAGGCACACATTTGACATTAAAACATTGACTTGTTAACCACCACTGACTGTTTAGAAGTCATTAGGAGCTTTAATATTATGTCTATACAGAGTATATTCTGTCCCTTCGAATGAAAATCTAAAGACTAGATTTTGAAAAGGGGATCCTGGAGAGTAAAAGCTTTTCCATTTTCGTTTGTTTTCCTTGTGTGTGTGTGGGGGTTCCTACCACCTTTAAAATCTTAAACCAACCCATACTTTTTGGTAGCTGCTGTACCCAGTGGGGTCACTCTGATTTCCAAACCAGAAGACATGCTATTTGAGAATTCTTCCCATCAGTGTTAATGCAAGCCTTCTTTGTGGGACGGCTGGCTAGTCTGGTGATCACAGGGAACAGAGGGGTCGGAACATATTCTTCAAAAGACCAAAGCCATTTTTGGCACTAAGGACCCATAACTAGACCCTTTAGTTGAAAGGACCATTTTCAAGCAATAAAGTGATTTTGGTATAAAAGCAAACCGACTCACCCCAGGTAAAGTTTTAATATTGTGCAGTGCATTCTGGGCCTCAAGTGCAGCTTTTCTTGTATAAAATGTTACGAAACAACAACCTACAGAGAGAAATGAAAAGGTTTTAGAAATTTCTGTGAAGGCTTTGCTTAGATATAATGGAGACTGTGGTGAACAAATAATCTACTTAAAAGGATGCACAATTTAAAAATAATGAAGCACATGAGAGCAGTAATAACAACATCTCAAGCATTTACACAGTGCCTTTCATCCTAAATCACATTTATTAGCTTTACCTGTATTGGAGACCAATTCATAGCCCCTTTACTAACTACTTGGGATACAGCTATTTAGAAGTGTAAGTAGGAGGTAGAAGAAGGAGGGCAAGGTTTTAATGCGACTTGGACCATAGTGATGACAATAAAGAAAAGTACTTAACCATAGTAAAATTTGCATAAACATATTATCTATAATTTTCTTAGAGTATCTCTTGAACACCACATTTATAAAACACCTTCTAAGCTTAAAGATTTAGAAATCTGGATAGATAGGAAGGTTCTGAAAAGCTGGGATAGTGCCTTATCTTATCTTTGCCATAGAGTGCATAAAGCCAAGTTCTGTGCATAGTACCAATCATCAATCCTTGTATGCTAAAAAATGATTAGCTAATTTTAACCAATTTAACATTAACTTGAACCAGGCATGATGGTGCATACCTTTAATTGCAACACTCAGGAGAAAGATCTCTGAGTTTGAGTCAGCCTGGTCAACAAAGAAGAGTTCCAGGACAGTCAGGGCTACCTAGAGAATTCCTGCCTCAATAAACAAAAACACTTCCAATATGAAGGGGTATGTACCCTAACAGATGTGAACTGAATCTAGGCCATGCAATAAATAATGGCTGCAGTGCGTCTCTGGGTTCCTCATTTCTAAGAGCTGATAGAAACCCAGGCCAAAAGTCCCTCCAAAACAGGCCAGAATATACCACTTTCAAACCAATTTTCTCTACCATTCTCATACCATTACTACAGTGACCTGAAGGCTTGCCTGCCGCTTTCATCAACTTAAAAAGAAACTGGTTAACACCAACAGTCTGTTACTCACTATACAATTTCTAGGCATAATCATTTTGGGGAGAAATAATATACAAAAACTTCACAAAATACCAGCCAAGACAACACAGTACAAAACAATCCCTCCTCAAATAAACAAGCAAACAAAAAATAACAACAACAACAAAAACACCCCACAAAACCTGTGACAAATATATTTAATTAATCAGTAAATTATATGGTCAGGCCACAGCATGAGGGAGAAGATTAGAGGACAACTTGAAGGAGTTAATTCTCTTTCTATTACATGGAACCCAGAGATTGAACAAACTCAGGTTGTCAGGTTTGGCTGCATGTGCCTTTACTAAATGAGTCATCTTGCTGCTCCTACTTTACAAATATCTTTGATCTGGGCTGTCTGATAAGTTTGAGATAGTTACAACCCAGAATTGAGCTTTTAGGCTTGATTCCATAGCCATATCCCCTGCAGCACTGTCTGGGATGGAGAATTAAGAAGTTGTATATGCTGTGGTGTAATCGCATCCTCTCATTTTTGTAATTTTGGTTCCAATTAGTACCTGCCTCTGCCAAGGTTCCTAACATGTATGCTATGCTGAACTAAATTATGTGATGTGAAACTTCTTAACACCTCCTTAAAGGCTGAAAACGTCAGACTTCTTGAGGGCTTTGATCTGGAGATTAAGGCTGGTCTCTGAAGTGGCTTCTCTGGCCTCTCCCCCACAATCCTTCTCATGGTCTCTCTGTTTCTTTCTTTCTATTCTCTCTCATTCTCAACCTCAAAGAAGTTCTTCTCTAGATTTTAGTGGAAAGTCTCTCCTCCTTTCTTTTCCTTCCCTCTAAAGTGCTGCCATGTTTACATATATCCATATATTGTATTGTTGTCTAATGGCTTTCTATTTCCATGCCTACTTGTGGCCTTGGGGACCTCACATTATAATAAACCTCACTGAAGGTCTTTGTGGACTAACGGCAAGGTTCCAGGTCAGCTGAGGTAACATGATGAGACTATCTCAAAACAAACTAGCAAAACTAAAACCAGACAAATGAAAACAAAACAAAACAAAACAAAGTTCAGGGTCAAAATTTAAAATTTAGAGCCAAAAATATATAGATAAGCCTAAAGAATGGAGAAATGGAATTTAAAATGAGGAACTCAGCAGAAAGAGCATCAAACACAGATAATATAGAATAAGAGAGTCATGTATTCTCCCACACTGGCACCACATGAAAAATTCTGACCCAACAACATAGTCATCTCAGGGTTAAAGAAGCTCTATCACTTTGGACATCCAAACAAAATCAATGCTATCCCTTACTCCTTGGGAGCCACTGAGATCTAAGCATTCTATTTGCCAACCTTGAGGAAGGAGGCATGTAACTGCTCTAGCCATTTGTATTTCAGTGTGAATTTGGCTGGTATTTCCATCTTGAAAACTTTCCTTTGGTGATCAGAAGCCAGATGGTTTGTGTTTTTCTTTTTAAAACTGTTTCTAAGAAAAGGACATTTTGAAGTTGAAATTTTTAGTGGTTTGAAAGAAAATGACCCTCAAAGGGAGTGGCACTATTTGGAAGTGTGGCCGTATTGGAGGAAGTGTGTCACTGTGGAGGTGGCCTTTCAGGTCACTTTTGCTCAAGCTTCTCTCAGTGTGATTTTTAGTTGACTTCCTGTTGTAGGACTCCAGCACATCTGCCTGCATGTCACCATGCTCTCCATCATGATGATAATGGACTGAACCTCTGAAACTGTGAGTCCCAGTTAAATGTTTCCTTTGTACGAGTTGCCATAGTCATGGTGTCTCTCCATAACAATAGAAACCCTAAGATAGCATCTGAGCAGTTACGGGATACTAGGTGAAGAAGAGAAAGCGATGAAGGTAGCTGATGTACAGAAGAAAATATGGGAAGCTATCTCAAACTTTCTAAGTTATCTAAGGTCCATCCACTCTACCTGAGCAATTGCTATGGTGAAACCAGACCAGATCACTACACATTCACTTAAAATATACACAGCTCATTAATGCTTTTATTGTACATCAATTTAAACCTGGACTCTTTAAGATTATACCAAGATAAGCTCTTGTTTTACTGTAATACCACAGAAAAATATCCTGAAGACATGGGTAACACACTTCTTTCATTTGCTGAACCCAGCGGCTCAGCTCCAGTAATGCCATTTTAGCAAGCAAATTTGGAGATTTTTATGCAATTCAAAAAGTCATACCACCTCCAAGTTGATATAGTTTCTTACTATAGCTCATTCATGGTTCAGACTATATTTCTGCCCCTAATTATAGCCTCAGTTGGGTACTCTCACAATGAACAAAGTAATGTGGGAGGGTGTCAGAGGACAGGCAATAAAACTAGGAATATTATCCCATATTTTCTTTTTGTTTCATAGTTTTGTTGTTGAGTTACTTAGGAAAAAAATACATTCTTTTGCATCTTAGTTCCTTAATTACTCTAAATCAGTAAAGGAATATTTGTTGTTTTTAAACATTTAAAATCTTTTTTCATTTATTATGCTAAAAGTGACTTACACTTCATTTCATACACATGAAAATTATTTATTGTCTTAAAATTTGCAGAGTAAATATAGACATCCACATTTAAGGAGTCACTACAGGTGCAGAATTTAGTGCTTCCCTCCAGTGGGATTTTGATTTTTATATTTCCAGAATTAGAATATATTTAAAGATTGTTGAGTATTCTCTTAGTTTACCACAGCTTTTTTTTTTTATCCATCTAGCTCCTAATATTAACTTAAAATATTAGAGTAATTGATCAGTAGAGAGTATCTCAGAAAAAGAGAAAAATATAATTTTCTATGATTATTTAAATGATTATGACAAAGGCATGGGGGAAATTATAGATTTCAGGTAATCCATGAAGGCTTAAGCAAGCATAAAACTGTCTTTCTTGCTGGCCTTCACTGTAAGTACAGCTGTTAAGGGAACAACCCATTCTTAGATTTCCCCACATCAGCTGTAACTCAGGTCTGAAGTGTACTGAATTCATTTTGGGGTCAGATGTAACGCCATATGGCTCAGCCACCAGATTCAGGGGACAAGCCTCTCTCCTTCTGTACGTTCTGCTTCAACACCAGTTTTTAAAGTTGGGTGGTTAAACTCCTCCAATACCCAGATGGCCTTCCATGATCAGTGGATATAATACATAACAGAGGGTTAGCCCTCTTGTGGCAGTGTTCATCCCTGGAGCTCCCCTTCAAAGAAGAGCACCAAGTATCCCAGGGCCTCTGAAGATCACCAGTGGTGGACATAGCCTGAGGCATGTGTTTCAACAAATCCCAACTCTTCTATTTCTGCTCTATACTGTTATTTTTTGAGGCTTCATATTTTTCTAATTTGTTCACTTGACACTGTGTAATGAGTACTTATACTTTATAATTTGTCTCACACTTATCTAATCGTTCAGAAGCTACTGTCAATAGTAACGTCCATGTGTGGCCTTTTGGCAAAGCTCAAGTATAGAAAAGACAAACATAATATCCTGGTTACATATGGCATCCCTATTACAACAATTTCAACAACTCATTGAGTTAATAAAAGTCAGAACAGAATAAACATCTAATCATTCTTTATGTGTTCATTTATCAACCCTTCCCCTTCATCAGAGCTTTTGACATTCACAGGAACTGGCACAATGGTAAATTTTGAGGGGTGTCCTAGAACCCAATATCATAGTGTTTGATTCATGTACAATCTAGTATTTTTAATACTGGCTACTTTATTTTGACAATGTGTATATTTAGGGCGCACACTTGTGTGCATGCTTCTGTGTTTACAAACCACTAACAACTCATTAAAAACTAATTCTGCTGGTAAACTTTAAAAAATATCTATCAGAAGGGAACATAGCCTTAAGCATGGATGAGATTTGGGGGTACCTACTCTGTATGAAGGCAAACTGTGCGCAGCTTCAAGAAGAACATCTCTAGATAGTCAGGAAACAGTAAGGAAATACTGGCCACTGAAGGACACCAAACAACAACAACAACAACAACAAACCCCACAAAAACCCCACCTACTTCCACTTTTACACCTTTCATTCCATCAACCTTCTCACAGTACTGTCAGGGTTACTTAGAGCCTTTCACTACCCAAATCCCCAGAAGTGGGTAAGTCTAGCAATACAATGTGTAGGTTCAGTTGGTAAAGCCATCTGTATCATGGCTAAGAGATTTGACTAAACCATCATGTGTAAGTCGAGAGTATTAATTCCCAAACAAGCCTATAGCCACATAGTCTACATAGGGTAGTTGCTGTCTGTTATCTTCTCACTAGCTGTTATTTTTTTTTCTGCTTCAAAGATAAAGGCCCCAACAGATAGGCCAATGGAACACACATGCATGTATATATATACACACACACACACACACACACATTCTTAAAAAATCATAAAATACTCAATTTTACTGAAGGATTTTAATTTTAAATTATCAAATACATTTATTATCAGAGAAACCATCTGGATGTTTCTCTAGAAAATTTGTACTTGGAAATTTTTGGTAGTAATATCCACAAGGTGCGGGAAGTATTGCTTATGTAGAAATAACTAGTCGATACCCATCTTGCCTTGATTCAGGAAGCAGTTACATTCTTCAGTGTGAAAGGTAGTGTCAACATAGCTAGAGAGGATGACACTAACAGATCCAATCTTAAAATTAATTCTGACCTTAAGGCAAGTGAGAAAAAACTCTTTAAGGGAATTTCATCTGAAGTTTTTAAACTGACCACATTAGAGAGGGCTTCAACTATGATCTGACTCTGTGGAGGTGCCATTTTATTTTAGAAGGCCATTTACTTTATACCCTTGACTCTAAAATATGGACAATAAAATAGATTTTTAAAAGTTAAATATGTGCCTGCATTTAAAGAATTCAAGTACAAAGACATAAGGTCAGTGACTTAGAAACAATCCAAGTCACGTAACTACTGAAATAATAACTTTAGGGGAAGGAAGAAATCCCAGGTCATATGCTGACAAGATCTATTCTCATTGGCTGGAGCCAGCCCCATGTACTGTTGGTGTCCAGGAAACAGGTCTCATAATATCTCCTGCAGTCACCAGTATGGTACAAAGACAAACACTTCTATATTGAAAAATGGTCTATTTAAAATGTCTGTATTATTAAACCAACACTTTAACATGTAAAATTGTACTACATTTTAAAAATATAAATAACCATGAGTCTTGAGGGCTGAGAAGGGAAAAGTAAATTTCCTGTTGCCAAAGTAGAAAGTAGTTTTAAAAACGAATATTTCAGATTTGATGATTACTATGTTGTGTACTAGTTAAGTATCTACAGTAAATGAACTCAACATGCTTCTCTACATTTTCAAGGTTATTTATCATAACCATAGGAAATCTTCTTTGTTTTCTAAACTGAAGCAAATGCATACTTAAAATCAGTTAGAGTGACAATTTAATGACTGAATGCTACACTTGGGTCATCCTCATTCCCCCCACCACACCAAAGTAATAGTTCTGGCAGATAAATTCAATTCAAGTTACACTGGAATTCATGATGTGAAGAGTTATCATGTAAACTAAAATTTTCTTTACAAGCTGCCTTTGAATTCTGAAGGGCTGGAAGATCAAGGGGCCAAAGACAGCCCTGGAAGGCTAAATCAGTAAACCTGATATGTTTTTCTTACTGTAAATGAAGATTTTAATGTTTTGATATCCACATTTATGAGCAAATCATGTGACTATTTACTGAAGGAATACAACTGAATCTTGCATGCAAGCCAGTTTAAGCCAAAAAAGGGCATACTCCACACACACTGTTTCTCTTATGTTCTATTTTCTCCCCCAATTTTAGCTACTATGTAAAAAATATCTTTTAAGGAGCCTTGATCTAAGTGGTTCATTTTTTATGCTCTATGAATCTACCACACTATGGTTCCACCTATAAATTGCTAAGACCATCTATTTTAACTTTTTACAAAGTAGTTAAAGGTTTTAAAAAGCCTTCAAAAATACCAATTAATTTTTTAAAGCAATGTTAGGATTCATCTTTAAAAAGACAAGTGTGTTGCTCAATGGTCTAGAATGTAACTAAAACTTTAGTGTTTTGAGGTAAAAAATGGACCAAATGCTATTCTTAGAAAGCACAGCGATGCTTCAGGAAGCTATTCAGCACTTTGGAGAGTCAAAGGAGCAGCCTTTCCCTCAGCTAAATCTGCCTACCAAGAAGACATGTGCTTGCAAATTAAAACACATCAGATGCACAGTTATTAACTCCTGGTTAAGTGCCCTATGTGCTCAGTCATTCTACTATGTTCTTAATATGGGGTTTGCTTGGGAAAGATGTGAGGTATGATTTTAAAAGTGATACTACTAATTTCACAAGCTTGTATTTTAAACTTGGTCCCTATCTGTTAAACATATTCATGTACTCTCGCTGATGATTGAATTACTGTGGCTTTTCTGTGTTTGGACAGGGAATGAGGAGGGCTGCCGTGGCAATGGAAGGCATGAAAACAGTGACAAATAAAGCAAGCCTTATTTAGCTAAAGTAAGAAGCTGTAAGAAATTAGAGGGCTTGTTTTGCATACCCACTCCTTTTTATTACTTTAAACCCTCAAAATAAGAAAAAGAAAACAAGAAGAAATAAAAGTAGCATTATATTCCATGGCTTCTATGTCCTTTCTGTAAGGTCACATAATTTTACAAGCTGACTCCTTCAACATATATTCTCTTATTTTACATATTGATCCCAGTTCTCCCTTCCTCCCTCCCATTCCCCCCTCCCATCCCATCCCCCCGCCCAATTCCACAGGGAGGGTGATGCCTTCCAGGAGGGATCAACAAAATCTGTCAAGTCATTTGGAGTAGGGACTAGGCCCTCCCTCCTGCCTCTAGGTTAAGGGAGAATCCCTCCATGGGGAATGTGCTCCCAAAGTCCTTTTGTGCACCAGGGATACATCCTGGTTCCACTGTCAGAGGTCCCTTAGACTGCCCAGGCCTTCTAACGGAGACTTGTGTTCAGGGGGTCTGAGTCTTGACCTATTTTCTTATCACTCCTCCCTCTCTGCAACTGGATTCTCTAGGAGTTCAGTTCAGTGTTTAGTTGTGGGTGTCTGTTTCTGTTTTGATCAACTACTAGATGAGGGCTCTATGATGGTAGATATGTTAGTTATCAATCTCATTATCAGGGAAGGCCATTTAAGGTAGACTTTCCACTGTTTCTCAGATTGTTAGTTGGGGTCATCCTTGTAGGTCTCTGCACATTTCTCTAGAGTCAGTTTTCTCTTCAAACCTATAATGGCTCCCTCTATTATGCTTTTTCTCTCTCCCGCCCTCTCTCTCTCTCTGTTCTCATCTATTCATCCCCCAACTCAATTTTCCTAGTCCCAAATGTTCTCTTGTCTTTCTCCTAACTCCTTCTCCACTCACTGTCCTCCCACTCCCAATATGCTCAGGAGATCTTGAGCATATTCTCTTCTGTGAGGGACCTTATATGAATCTCTTAGAGTCCTCTTTGTGTCCTAGTTTCTCTGGCAGTGTGAATTATAGGCTCTATGTCTAAAATCCACATATGAGTGAGTACACACCATGGTTCTCTTTTTGTGACTGGGTTACCTCACTTTTCACCTCTCCCATTTTACAATGCTTCCATTCACCTACATTCTATAATTCCAGCACAGGGAGGCTGAGACAAGAGAATCTCTGCTGGTTTGAGGCCATACAGGGCTACATAGCAAAATCTTGTCTCAAAGACACACAAAACAAACAAAAGACACAGGAAACTTCATGAGAATCACTGGCAGAGGTGCACTCTTCCAAGGTACTGCCTACCATACACAACATAGGAAGGCCATCTCTCAAAGCACCTGATAGGCTTATCTTATCTTAAAGACAAGAGAGATGCTAGAGGTTCCTTCTGTATCACCTAAATGTCTTTTTCTAACCCAAACCTAACCTGTTTTACATATCTCTCAGTCATCCAAATGTCCTTTCCTTTTAAAAAGTGCTATTTTCATAGTTAAAACAGCAGCTGCCCCCAAACAAATGCATCATCCTGTACAAATCATTTTTTAATAAAACAATAGCCAATTAGCTTAGAGTTTGATATAGCTGGCACCCTGAAATACAAAGTACTACCATCTGGTCACTACCTAGAAAACAGAAATATGCTATTTGTTTTTAGGACTTGAATCATGTAGGCAACACTATCTGAATTACCAAATGCCACATTTGTTCCTCTGGCTGCCTGGGGGCTGGGGCCCAGTGCTTTCCAACAACCCTGAATCGCTCCAGATAGACCACTCCCACACAGCACATCAGAACTTCTCAGCTCAAGTGGGACAGGAGTGCTGATCTTATCCAGCTAAGTGGCAACCTACAGCTGCCCTCAGATCCACTGAGAAGTATGAGCACTCTTCTACTAATTGCCCAGAAGAGGTAAGCTGATGCCAGCTTCTCCCTGACCTGGGAGCTTCCCTTGCAGGAGGAGGGCCATTCCCTGTAAGTATCACAGTTTCCTGAAGAAAGACTTGTTTTCTGAATCTCCTACCATGAAAAGGTACAGATTTCTTTGTTTTTATGATTGTTGTTGCTTAAGAAAACAAAAACAAAACAAAAACAAAAAAACCTCCATTAAATCTGTGTTTTCTAGTCCTCTGGCAAAGAAACTGAGGCCTGAGGTGTGTACTCTAACTCTCTGTAAGCCAATTCCAAGTGTGGTTCTCACCTGAGAGGTCAAGGATGAAAATGCAAGGGTTTGCCTTCTCTCCTCTTCTGGACTCTCTGGAATAGTCCACTTAAGCTAAATCCTTTAAAATGTCTGACACTTGTAAAAGTATCTGAAGATGTTTGATGTCATCTTTTACCCCTCATGGGACAATTGCTACATTTAGCACTTGTTTGACTCTCCTGCCCCAGTTCCCAGTGTTAGAAAGGTAAGCTTACTGCTGAGGGGTATGCTTGTTCAGGTCCCACAGGGGACAGCATCCAGGAAGAAAGCAGTTTCTTTTGTTCTAGAAATGCTGCTTGACCTTTGGAATAAAAGATAATAAGCAAACAGATGATTTGATTATATTTTCTATGTTTTAAATACTAAGTCTAGAGAAGGGGGGCCAGTTTTTTCTCATAAGTAAAAAACAAAAAAGTAACTAGGACGAAAACTAAGAAGCCAGCAAAGAAAGTGACACTGAATGTACTGAATGACTTCCCTAAGGTCACTGTGACTGGCCCAACTTACTGGCTAGGCACTTTTCTATGTCATCCTGGTGAGGTAGACTAGATGTCAGTAGGGTTGCCAATAATGGGCATTCTGTGAAGAGGAAGTGAGTCAAGGTATCTTAACACACATTAAGGAAGACACTACAGCTTTTAAATGTTGTATGTGGCTGTTCTGTCTTAAATCCAATTAAAAAGGATTTAGTTTCTAAAGTACTGAGATCTAATTAAAACAAAGTTTCTAATATAAGGTTATCTCATAATATAGATTCTCTTGAGGACAGAATGGCATTTTGATTGAGAGTCTGGTGGCAGAAAGAATAGGTTAAATTGCTACCTATTTTCCTAAGAACTTCAATTTTAGCATATTGGATTATTAGATGCTTCTAGGTCAGGACAATTTCTTCAGTCTCAGTCTTGTGGTTTTATTCAGGTAGTATGTCAACTTATATTCATTCATAAGAACATAAACCCTATAATGTTAGTCTGGCTAAATTTCAACCTACCCTCATGACTCAATTCATATTAGTGGAACCAATGTTCTTTTATTATACCTTTTAATGGATAACCCCTTGTATACTGCTCTGAAAAGGGACATTCACAACACAGAGAAAGTTTGTTTTTAAGGAATTGAAGGAAGATATTATCCTTACTTCCACACTCTGGCCCTTACAAGATAAAATGAAGAGGGAAAGCTTTTGGCTATGGGAACCATAATGTTAAGCTAACATAAAGACTGTTATTTACCTCAGACTTCTTATTACCATCTAGGAACTCTTGAGAGCTAATACTTATAAGCACTATTACAATTGTTCCCACCTTGAAATGCAAATCAAAACAACTCTGAGATAGCATCTTATTCCTGTTAAAAAGGCTGAAATAAAAAACATTAAAGACCATTTATGCTAGAGAGGTTATGGAGACCAATTCTAAACTAATGGAGGAAAACTCTTTATTTAGAGTCTTAGAAAACCCCAGTTGTCAAGAAGAGATGGGTTTTCATCTTCTTGGGTCTTCCCTCTGCATTGTAAGAGATTTTTTTCTTTGTATGTCTGCTGCATGCATGTGTTTCCTAGCCCCAATGCCTTTCTTCAACTGCTGATTCTGTCTGTGGTTTGCCAAATTTCTCCATGCTACTTGTCCCACCTGAGATTTTTCTTGCCTTTTAATTCTTTAACTGGTAGGAAAAATGAATCCAGTCAAGATCCCTAGTCTGTATCAGTTACTTGTCCCTTATTAGAGTCTCAGTTTGATGGAATGTTTAACAAATTATTTCACTCTCATTCTTATTTGTAATATAGGGTTAACAATAGGATTAAAAACACATAAAATACACAAAAAGTTCTTTACAAATGTTAAGGATTATTATCTATCTTTAGTTTATCATGCTTCTCTAGCAAGCCTTGACTGTAAACATATTCCAAGCAGATTTCCTTTTGAGGCTGGTCAGGGTGGGTTACATTATGACTCCAATCTTTTTTTTTTTTTTTTTACATATATTGGACTCCACAGTTGTTTTTTGCTTTTATTTGGTTACAGTTTGAAGTTTTGTTTTATTTAGAGAGGTATTTTATTTTGTTTTCTTGGTTTTGGGGATTTGTTGGGTTGGATTTTTGTTTGTTCTTTTGAGAAAGAACTTAAAAGTTGCATAGGTGGTGATGGGGAGTTGAGAGGGTATCTAGGAGAACTTAGGGGAAAAGAAGAATATGATACTTAAATTTAAAAACTGTTTTTTTTTTTAAAGAGTAAACAAAAGAAAGAGAAAATTAAAGAAACCAGAGAAGAGGAGGATAAGGGCAGTGGAAGGCAGAGGTGAACTATGTTATTCCTGCTTTATTATCTGGATTCTTGCTATGATTGATATTAGTGTCCTCTACTGGGAAGTGGAAATGGCCCAATGCCACCCACTCTCAGCAGCATGGGCTACCACATATCTGACAGAGAAATTACCATGGATCCTATCATTAGATAATAACAACAGGAGGATAGGAAAGTGGCATGTGACAGCCACAAACTGTCAGGTCACTACCAGAACTCATGAAAGCTGTCATCCCCCAATGACTCCAATCTTTTAACAAATGACACTGAGCTAAGGAAATGCAGTACTGATAAGCTGACCACATGCTAAGCTAAGCTGCCTCAATGGGTCTCTGGACAGGAGATAAGGATAAGGGACCTTTTTTTGAAAGTGATGACCATGAACTCTTTAATAGGGGGTTAGAATTGATTGTCTTGATTGGCTTTCTGAAGTAATTACACAGAATCATCCAAGTTCAACCATTTGCATGGCCTCCGAATACTCCGAACATCTATTTACATGACCTCTAAACAGAAAATCAGTTTTAATGGAACCATTTTGATTGACTTTCTTATTTATTGCATAGTCTATAGTATGTCTCCATGAGGCAAAAATTCCCTAAAAGTTTATTTGAAATAAAAACTGTTACTATCTAATGAGTACACCCAAGTATCAATACTATAAAAAGACTTTGCACCTGGTTTTGTCACTTTATTGTTATTCAACAATAGAGAAAGAAAAAAAAAAGCCATTCAGGACTTTGCATGGAGATGCTGTGTTCTGGGTGCCAAAGACAGAAAGGGACGAGGAACATGTCAGCAGAAATTTGGGGCACACACTGCTAGCAATGTTAGGTACCTCCACAAAAAGGAGTTCCCAGATGGTAGACTTCATTCTCAGAGAGTTTCCCAGCAAATTCAAAATGCATGAAAGGATCCCTTACTGCCTGATAAACTTCTGCTTCTTGCTACAACTCTGTTGTGACTTTATTCCTTTGCTACTTTAATGATCACCATGTCTCTGTGAGCTTCCATGGCTCCTTGCCACTACTTGGGACATAGAATGCTGTCAAACATGGTATCTCAGAATGCTAGGTTTTAAAATTTTTCAATGATTAATATTTTTAAAAATGTATATGGGTTTTGCCTATGTGTATGCCCATGTACATATACATGCCTTTGTGTCAGCAGAGGCCAGAAAAGGGTGTTGTTTCCCCTTAGACCAGAGTTACAAATAGTTGCTGATCCACCATGTGGGTGCTGGGAATAGAACCCAGTTTCTTTGCAAGAGCATTCAACATTCTTAACTACTGAGTCAACTCTCCAATCCTGACATTAGTTTTTGAAATAAGTGTCTAACTCACTTAAGGCCTTTCCCCCATCTGCTCAACTTACAGCATTATAGGTCTTGTTTTCTGTTTTGTGCTTCATGTTCTGTAAGTACAGCTTTCCAATCTGGGCCACAAGTGGTAAGTACTGTCCATACAACATTCCATTTTATGAGAATGGACTGGGTATACATTTTTTTATTTCTGATCCCTAAAGAAGAAATTAATAAATTCCTTTAAAAAAATCTATGAAAACACAGAGTGGGAGGAAATGAAGAAAACAGTTTACATCTTGAAAGTGGAGACAGAATCAATAACAAAAAATCAAACAGGAAAATCTGTAAATGAAAAATTTAGGAACGTAAAGAAGAACCTCAGAGGTTAGCCTCACCAACAGAATACAAGAGATTTTTGAGAGAATTGCAGGCATTAAAGACAAATGGAAGAACAAGTTACCCCAGTCAAAGAAAATGCTATATCTAAAAAAAAAAAAAATCTCCTGGCACAAAATATCCAGGAGATCTAGAACACTATAAAGAGACCAAATCTAAGAATAATAATAGAGGAAGGAAAAGAAATTCAGATCAAAAAATGTAAAATTTCAACAAAATCTTGTAAGAAAATTATATAACCTAAAGAAGATACCTATCAATGTACAAGAAGCATACAGAACACCAAATATACTGGCCCAGAAAAGAAAATCCCCTCAGCACATAATAATCCAAACACATCCTATACAGAGCAAAAAAA
This sequence comes from Phodopus roborovskii, assembly GCF_943737965.1. Classification (NCBI taxonomy): domain Eukaryota; kingdom Metazoa; phylum Chordata; class Mammalia; order Rodentia; family Cricetidae; genus Phodopus; species Phodopus roborovskii. Next base: position 16,120,633 of record NW_026126485.1, on the reverse strand, counting down.
AAAAAAAAAAAAAAAAAAGGATTTTAAAAGCTGCAAGAGAAAAGACTATGCAAAATAGGGAGACCTATTACAATAACACCCGACTCTTTAATGGAGCCTCTCTCTGAAAGTATGAAGGGCCAAGAAAGACATGCTACAGACTCTAAAAGAGATCATAGCTGGCAGCCCACACTACTATGCTCAGCAAAATTTTCCAATCATAATAGATGGAGAAAAGACATTCCATGATAAAACCAAATTTAATCAATATCTACCTAGTCCTACAGTAGGTGTTAGAAGGGAGAAACCCAACATCAAGACATTAGCTATACTTCCCAAAACCACAGTGAATAAATAATCCCAGATTAGAAAATCAATCAAGCGCACGCGTGTGCGCACACATACACACACACACACACACACACACACACACACACACACACACAAAACCTCATACTATTCAAAGGGATAATCCACCAATAAGACAATAAGACATTGCAATTCTTAACAACTATGCACCAAACACAAGGTTACCCAAGTTTATAAAAGAAACACCACTACAACTTATGTGTAAGGATACATTGATCCTTACACATTGATAGTGGGAGACTTCAACACCCCATTCTTGTCAATAGACAAGTCATCCAGACAAAAACTAAACAGAAATGCTGGAAGTAACTAAGATTATAAAACAAATGAACCTAATAGACATTTACAACACAAAAGAATATAATTTTTTCTCAGCATGTCTTGGAACTTTCTCCAAAACTGGCCACATACTCAGACACAGAACAAGTTTCAGCAGGTACAAGAAACTGAAATAATTCACTGCATTCTATCAAATAACCAGGAATTAAAGCTAGATGTCAACACAGTAGAAACAATAGAAAGTTTACAAACTCATGGAAACTGAATAACTCACTACTGAATGAAAAAGAGGTCAAGACAGAAATTAAGAAAGAAGTTAGAGATTCTCCAGAACTGAATGAAAATGAATATATAACACATCCAAATGTATCCCTAGTGCACAAATGGACTTCAGGAGCCCATTTCCCATGGAGGGATATTCCTTTATCCTAGAGACATGGGGGAAGGCCTAGGACATACCTGACAGATTTTGTTGACCCCTCATGGACCTCACCCTCCCTGGAGATTGAATGGGGGATGTGATGGGGGGATGGGAAGATGGGAGGGAGAGGGTACTGGGATTGTTATGTAAAATAAGGAAAAATATTAGCTAAAAAATTAATTTTACTTAAAAATACTTACAAAGAATCAATGAAACAAAGAGTTTGTTCTTAAATCAGTAAGATTGACAAAGTCTTATCCAAATTAACTAAAAAGCAGAGAGAAAATCCACATTAATAAAATTAGAAATGAAAATGGGGAAGAAACAGACACCAAGGAAATCCAGAAAATCATAAGGACATACCTTAAAAGCCTGTATTCTGATCTAAACAGATAATTCTCAACAGAACAATCTCAAATGGCCAAAAAGACACTTAAAGAAATGCTCAACATCCTTAGTCATCAGGGAAATGCACTCTGAGATTCCATCTTACACAGATCAGAAAGGCTAAGATTAAAAAATACCAATGACAGCTTATGCTGGAGAGGATGTGGAGAAAGGGGTACAATTCTCCATTGCTGGTGGGAGCACAGACTTGTACAGCCACTGGGGCAGTCAGTATGGTGATTTCTCAGAAAATTAGGGAACAATCTACCTCAAGACCCCCAAAGGAGGCACATTCACACCATAAGGACATTTTCTCAACTTTGTTCATGGCAATGTTATTTGTAATAGCCAGATCTTGGAAACAACCTAGATGCCCCTCAACTTATGATTGGATAAAGAAAATGTGGTTTATTTACACAGTGGAGTACTACTCAGTAGTAAATAACAATGACATCCTAAAATTCATAGGCAAATGGATAGAACTAGAGAAAACCATCCTGAGTGAGGTAACCCAAAACCAGAAAGACAAATATAGTATGTACTCACTCATAAATGGATATCAGACATAAAGAAAAAGATAGCCAGCCTACAACCCACAACCCCAGAGAAGTTAGAACCATCTTCCAGAAACAAATGGAAACAGATACAGAAATTCACAACTAACCATTGTGTCAAGCTCCTGGAATACAATTGAAGTGAGGGAGGAACGATAATACAAACAAAGGAGTCAAGACCATGATGGGGAAAGCTATAGAATCAACTGACTGGAGTTAGTGAGAGATCGCTGACTTAGGTCTGACTAATGGGGAACCTGCATAAAACCAAACTATACTCCCTTAATAAAGGTGACAATGGTGTGACTGGGACAATATATAAGGTTACTGATGAGAGACCAAGATCTAACACTAAAGCACAAACTGACATAGTGGAGCCCATTATATATGGAGAGATACCTTGCTCAGCCTAGACATAGGTGTATGTAGGGTGGAGAGGTGCCTTGGTCCTGCCTCAAGGAGATGATGTGAAAAGATTTAGTAGACTTCCTAGGGGAAGCCTTTCCCTCTCCATGGAACAGGTGGAAGGTGGGGGTAAGGTAGGGGAGTGGGTAGAGAGGAGAGAAAGGGAACTGGGATTGGAATGTAAAAAATAAATTAATAAAAAAAAGATAAAAAAAGCATGTATTACACCAAATTGGGAAAATCTAGAATGGATAATTTTTTTGATACATACTACTTACCAAAATTAAATCAAGAGCAGATAAGCCATTTAAAGGGACTTATAACCCCTAACGAAATAGAAGAAGTAATTAAGAAAAAATCTTATAACAAAAACAAAAACAAAAAAAAAACCTCATGGCCCAGTGGTTGTAGCCCAGAATTCTGCCAGACTTTAAAATAAGAGTTAATGCTTCACAAAATAGAAATAGGAGGGATACTGATCAATTTGTTTTAGGATGCCAGTTACCCTGCTACCCAAACCACATAAAGATCCAACAGAGAAAGAATTATATACCAATTTTCCTCATGAACACAGGAGGCAAAAATTCTCAATACTTGCAAACAATCCAAGAACACATCAAGAAATCGTCTACTATTGTCTAGTAGGGTTCATCCCAGAGATATATGAATGGTTCAACGTATGTAAACCTAAAAATGTAATCTACTATATAAACAAACTAAAAAACCCCACATAATCATTTTATTGGATGCAGAAAAGGCCTTTGATAAAATTTAATACCCCTTCATGATAAAAGTCCTGGAGATACTAGGGGATACAGGGAACATACCTCAACATAATAAAGGCAGTTTGCAGTGAGCCCATAGCCAACATAACTTAAATGGAGACTATCTCAAAGCAGTTCAGGAATAAGACATGTCTGTCCATACTCCATATTTATTCAATATAGTCTTAGCTAGAGCATTAAGACAACTAAAGGGTACACAAACTGGAAAGGAAGAACTCAAAGTATTTTTATTTGCAGATGTTATGACAGTATATATTAGTGACCCTAAAAATTCCACCAGGCAATTCCTACAGCTGATAAATACTTTCAGCAAAGAAGCTATATGCAAAATTAACTAAAAAAAAAAAATCAGTGGTCCTCCTATATACAAATGGCATACAGACTGAGAAAGAAATAAGGAACATAACACCCTTTACAAGAGCCTCAAGTAATATAAAATATCTTGGGGATTTCTCTAACCAGGCAAGTGAAAAACATGTATCATAAAAATTCTGAGACACTAATGAAAAAACTGAGGAAGATGGAAGATATCAGAACATGGAAAGATCTCCCATGCTCATGGATCAGTAGGATTAATATAGTAAAAAAAAAAAAAAAAATGGCTATCCTACAGAAAAAAAGTCTAAAATTGCTGTCCAAATTCCTATACAATTCTTCACTGACATTGAAAGCAAAATTTTGTTTCATTTGGAAATACAAAAAACTCAGAATAGGTAAAACAATCCTGAATAACAACAACAACAATAATACAAAGGAGGCATTATCACCCTTAATACCAAGTTGTACTATAGAATTACAGTAAATGGGGGCAAGACGAGGCTACAGAAATCCAGAGACAGCTGACCTGGACAAGGGGGAGCTAATGGACCCCCGAGCCTGATAGCTGTGAAACCAGCATTGGACCGACTCAGACCCCTCAAACATGGGTCTCAGTAAGAAGGCCTGGGCAGTCTAAGGGACCTCTGACAGTGGAACCAGGATGTATCCCTGGTGCACAAAAGGACTTTGGGAGCACATTCCCCATGGAGGGATTCTCCCTTAACCTAGAGGCAGGAGGGAGGGCCTAGTCCCTACTTTAAATGACTTGATAGATTTTGTTGATCCCTCCTGGAAGGCATCATCCTCCTTGTGGAGAGGGCAGGTGGGATGGGAGGGCCTAGGGGCACAGGAGGGAGGGAGAGGAACTGGGATGGATATGTAAAATAAGGGGAAAAAAAAAACCCAGCATGGTATTGGCACAAAAACAGACTTGTTGATCAGTGCAATCAATTTGAAGACCCAAACATAAAATCCACACACCTATAAACACCTGCTTTTTAATAAGAAAGTCAGAAACACACACTGGGAAAAAAGACAGCATATTCAGTAAATGGTGCTGGTTAAATTGGATGGCTTCATGTAAACAATGTCAAATAAATCCATACTCATCACCTTGCACAACACTCAATTCTCAATTGTCTAAAGACCTCAACATGAAATCAGATACACTAAACCTGATATAAGAGACAGTGGGGAACAGTCTTGAACTCTTTGGCACAGGAAAAGACTTTCTGTATAGAATACTATTAGCTTAGATGCTAAAATCAACAATTTATAAATGGGACTTCTTGAAACTGAGAAACCTCTTCATGGCAAAGGACAGTGTCATTTGAACAAAATGGCAGTCCACAGAACAGCAAAATATTTTTATCAACTATACATCTAATGGAGGGCTAATATACAAAATATATAAAGAACTCCAAAAAAATCCCCTAGATATCAAGAAAACAAATTACCCAATTAAAATGGGGTATAGATCTAAACACAGAATTCTCAAAAGTGTAAACTCAAAAAATGCCTGAGAAACACTTAAAGAAATGCTCAACATCCTTAGCCATCAGAGAAATGAAAATTAAAACTTTGAGATTTTGTCTTACAACTATCAGAATGACTAAAATCAATAAAAGAAGCAACTTCTCATGTTGGTGAGCATGTGGAATAAGGGTAACACTCATCTACTGCTTTGGGAGTATAAACTTGTACAGCTATGAAAATCAGTGTGGCAGTTTCTGAGGAAGATGGGAATCAATCTGCTCCAACATCCAGCCATTCCACTCTTAGGCATATACCCCAAAGACCTTTCATCCTACTATAGAGATATTTGTACAACTATGTTCATTGCTACTCTATTTATCATAGGAAGAATTTGGAAACAACCTAGATGTCCCTTAACAGAATAACAGATAAAGAAAATATGGTATATTTTCACACTGGAGTATTATTTCACTTTAAAAAAAATGAAATTTGTAGGTAAATGGATGTAACTAGAAAAAAATCAACACGAGTGAGGTATCATAGATTTAGAAAGACAAATATGGTATGGATTTACTCATGAAGATATTAGCTGTTAAGCCAATGATAACCAAGCTTCGATTTGTAGAACTATAGGGATTAAGAATATAGTAAGGGACTAGGAGGTACAGATAGATCTCATTAGGAAAAGGAAATAGAATAGATAGCAGTAGATGGATGAGGAGCTAACAGCAGGATCAAGTGGGAAGGGAGAAGTGAGAGAAGAAGCAGGGACAAGGAAGGGAATTCAGGGAGAGTCAGCTAAAATTATAAGCCATCTGAGAAGTAGTATGGAAATCTAATACAATAGAAGCTTCTTAAAACATGAAGACAATCTAAATGAAGTCACAAAATTATAAGGGAGGACAGATTCCTAACTGGCTATATCTTGTCACCAAGTGAAGTTTCCAGTACTGGGTTTTTATTACAGCTAATTGAGTTATTTGCCAAAAGGGTCCCACAGTAATCCCAAAACAACCCAGTCTACTGCCAAGACTCTTGGTTTCTCTCCACAAACTGACAGCAAGGCCCACCCCACTGCCGATGACAACATATAAATAACTCACTGAATATGGAGAAGTTCCTACATAGGACTTTGCTCGTACATTCTACAGTCTTTAGCATAGGAAAGTACTCTGCACACTACCAAAGGAGAAATATAAGTACCAACCCAGCCCCAAATCTGTTGATCTACAATGGTGTCCTGCCTACAAGATATGCTTGAGCAGTAGTAGCACAAAACATATGGGAATAACCAACTAATATCTGGTTTGACTCAGGGCCCATTCCACCAGATGGTATCCATATCTAATACTGTTTGGGTGACCATGAACCAAAGACTATACAGTCCAGGGATGTAGAGTAAAACAAAATATCACTGTTCTAAAACAAAAGCAAAACATCCAGCAATAAAATGACTCTTAAGAACATTCAGTTATACACAAAGATCAATGCCTTGGTCAACCATCATCAGAGAAGCTTCTGATTTGTTGTGGGAACAAATACAGAGAAAATAAGCATTGAGTAAGAGACTATGAAACACTCATCCCTAAATGGGATGTCTCTACCGAATCTCTTCCTTCAGACCTTAGGGAACCCTAATAGAGAAGCCGAAAGAATATAAAACGTAGAAGGGATGGATGGATGATACTACGTAAACAATGTCCTTTAATCAGCATTATCAAAGCTCATATGAACTCACAGAGACTGGGGCAGTATGCATAGGGCCTGCCCATGTCTGTACCAGGTTCTCTGCATACATATTATGGCTTCCAGTTATTGTTATCAATGGGATTTTTGACTGAATGAACTAGTGGGTCTCTGATTCTTGTTCATTCTCTTGGGATCCTCTCCTGTTTTGCTTGTCTAATTCCAATGTGTTAATTTTCATCTCATTATCTTTTTACCTATATTTTATTTTAATTTATTGTTATTTCTTAGAATCCTGTTTGTTTTCTAATGAGGGATAGAAAGGGATTGGATCTGTATTGAGAGGGGAACTGGGGAGGAACTGGGAAGAGGAAAGAGAACCATATCCACGATATGTTATGTGAGAAGAAAAACAATATTTAAAAATAAACAACAAACTCCCCCAAAAGAACCCTTGTGGCAGAGAATACTGGTTGTCTACCCAAACCCATTCTTTTTGCCCACAGTGTCAGGGCTAGGCTGCTAAAAACCACATTTGCTAGTCCCTTTCAGGAGGCCACATGCATCGAGGAGGATGCAAGTAGAAGAGACATTTCCTGCCCCAGGACCTGCCTTTGAATAGAACGGACATGACAGACCTCCTCGTGTTCTTTCCTTTTTGTATTGCATGAATGGAGATGGCACAGCTAAAAGACAAAGATGCCTAGATCCTTGGAGACTCATGGGGGATGTAAGCTGTCTATCAGCCAGAAGCACCCATGCAGGACTCTTCGTAATTGTTTTGGGACAATGTTTCTTTATATAGCTCTGCCTGTCCTGGAATTTACTATGTATACCAACCTGATCTTGAACTCATAGAGATCTACCTGCAGCTGACACTTGAGGTTTGGGATAAAAGGTATGCACTGTCAGGCCCAACCCATGCAAGATTCTTGATACTAAAAAAAAAAAAAATAATCTATTTTGTTATAGTTTAGCTTATCCTCATTAATGTAATACCTGGTGGCTTAAAAACATCTGTATGATACAATAATAACAGCTCAGAATAGCATACTGTGTCCATTTCAGACCTTGGAATATAGGGACTATTCTCAACGGCTATTATTTCAAATATACTGTAAGGATAAATTTAGTTTTAAAATTTTAACAAGTACATAGAAGTTTATGAATAGAGATGTGTTTAACCTGTTTTTAGGCCACTTTGATGAGAATATCCTTTTTTCTTTTTAAATAAATAAACCACATGGTACAATTTACAAGACTGAGAGAGAGGAAAAAATACTTCCTGCTAATAATGTCCAACATTTTGTCATTGTTAATAATTCTTAAATTTCATTTTCTCACATGAAAACAATTAGTACAAAAATATACAAAAGTTAATTTCTATCCTTTTTATTTCTTCCTCAGCTAGTACTTCTATTTTTAATTTATAAATATCATTACTTTGTCTTTTATGCATAAGGGTGTTTTGCCTGGATGCTTATCTATGCACCATGTGCATGTCTGGTGACCCTGAAGGCCAGAAAAGGGTGTTGGATCCCCTAGAACTAGACATATAGATGGGTATAAGTACTATGTGGGTGCTAGGAACAGAATCCATGTCCTCTGGAAGAGCATCAATAATTCTTAGCTACTGTGTCATCTCTCCAGCTCTTTGCAGTACTTTAAAAACAGCTGACCCATTGGTCAGATTAAACTCCACTCTCCCTCCCTTCACTGTATCCCTAAAGTACTATTGGTCTCAAGTGATCCTGAAAGACCTGAGAGGCAGGTGTGCAGCAAGTGTACAGGGTGATGTAAATAAGTCTGAACTAGAAATATCAGCCTAGAATGATAACAATCATTCTAGGATCCCATGTGATTTCTTTTCCTGGTAAATTATGAGCTAGCAGATGGGAGTTCTAGAAATCCATGTAAAGCATTCACGAATGTCCACATATGAAAAAGTAATAGAACTATGAAGAGGTATGCTGTCAAGATTAAGAGCAGTGGCACCATATAAATAGAAAAAATATATCATTTTTTTTAATCCTCATTGGTCAGAATTTCATTTATAAAGTATCATTGCTATGAGAAAATATTCTTAACTTTTTATCAGTCTTATATTTGCAAATGGAAATTAAGTAAAACATAAGAAAGACATCCACATGTAAATGTGATCCTTAAAATGAAAAGAATAGAAATCACTGGAACAATTTGCTTCTTGAAAACTATTTGTATAACTTCTCTAGTGACCCTAAAGAGTTCTCTTTTATAAGCCTGTTTTCTTACCACTGAGGTGGTATTTAGGTGAGTTTTTAACATGATTTATTCTCAACTACAATGGCAAATGCAGACTCTTAAAAACTGTACCCAGAAGACTTAGTTTAGAAAAAAGGTATTATCCAGAACATACTCTCATGACCTAATTTTGTGACACCAATGCCAGGGCATATCTGGGTGTTGGTTGCTCTGGAAAGTCCCCAGATAGGAAATTCAGGCCACCCAATTAGGGCACTTCTAAGTTCTAGAGCCTAAAGACTCAGATTGCTTTTCATCTCATTAGTCTTCTTCATATTCCTTATTTGATGCTGAGACTTCTTTAAGTTATGCTGCTTTGGAGAAACAATGAAAAGATTTTGTTGGCATTAAAAAAATTAAAAATATCTAAACTCCACCCATCATGTCTAACAGCTTTTAAATTTCTGAATGCTTTTCCCCTTCAAATGGAGTCTGCTTGTAATTTACTAGATGTAACTTTATAATAACTATCTTTTTCAGATACATACATACATACATACATACATACATACATATATATATATATATGGGAAGCCAGGGAATATGGGGTAATATCTAAATTCATTTCTAAGTTAGCTACATGAAATTGAAAATCCAGACAGTGTATGTTATATATGCGTTAGCTTGATATCTTCTTTTTGTACTTTTGGTGAGGGTGCCATAGAACACATGGCTCATTTTCAATTTGTGACACACTAAGTGTCTGGCTGCAGCGCTAAGTCTGTTTGAAAGTGATTAGCTATATATTCAAATAGCAAATAGGAGTCAAGAGATGACTGGAACTGAATCCTAGAAACAAAAACAAACATCCTGTATTATCTTCTTAACCAAAACCATCCAACTAGTTTCCAATTATAGGGTTTGGTGCTGGAAGTCATATTTTTGAGTTTTAATAAAACAATTTCTCCTTTGATAATTTTTCACCTATAAAAGAACAGCTATACAGCTCCATATCATGCTACTCTTAATTTCTGCAAACCTCTGTTCCTTAGTAATACCTAGTTACTTTACAAGCAAACTCATTGTGGCTATAAGAACAGAATTACCACACAGTGTAACTTATATTTCTTTCTTTATTGCCTGAAAAACACATGGCAGTTACTGTTCAAAAACAGTCCATGAACTCTAACTGGCTAACCTTTGTATAAAAGTTTTGAGTCTCAAGTCTTCCTTGAAATGTCAGTAGCAGTCTACAGATTACCTGGGAGGAGTGAGAGGAATGAATGGGAGTCAATATGATCAAATACCTTGTACAAAATTCTCAAAGATTAGTAAAAAGTATTTAAAAATATTATGTAGATTACTGTTTACATTTCTGCAAACAGGAATAATAAATGGCAGCCCACAGAATGGGAAAAGATCATCGCCAACCCCACATCTCACAGAGGGCTGATTTCTAAAATATACAAAGAATTCATGAAGCTAGTTAACAAAACACTGAATAATCCAATTAAAAAGTGGGATATGGTACTAAGTAGAGAATTATCAATAGAGGAATCCAAAATGGCTGAAAGATACATAAGAAACTACACAACATCCTTAGCCATCAGGGAAATGAAAATCAAAACAACTCTGAGGTATCATTTTATTCCTGTCAGAATGGCTAAAATAAAAAATACCAAAGACAGCTTATGCTGGAGATATGGAGAAAGGGCAACTCTCCTCCACTGCTGGTATGAGTATAAACTTGTATAGCCACTTTGGAAATCAGTATGGTGGTTCCTCAGGAAAATGGGAATTAGTCAAGATCCAGAAAGTCCACTCTTAGGCATGTACCCAAAAGATGCACATTCTCATACAACAAGGACATCTGTTCAACTATGTTCATAGCAGCATTATTTGTAATAGCCAGAACCTGGAAGCAACCTAGATAACCCCCAACTGAAGAATGGATGGAGAAAATGTGGTACTTTTTCACAATGGAGTACTACTCATTGGAAAAAACAATGGTATCTTGATATTCACAGGCAAATGAATGAAACTAGAAGAAAACATCCTGAGTGAGGTAACCAAGTCACAAAAAGATATGGTATGTATTTACTCACACATGGATATTAGACATAGTGCAAAGGATCACCAGCCTACAATCCACACTGCCAGAAAAGCTAGGAAACTAGGAGTATCCTAAGACACATACATTGTCCCCTGAGAAGGGGAAAGGGAACAAGATCTCTGAAGAAAATTGGGTGCATGTGGGGAGGGGAGAGGGAGTTAGGAGAAAGAGAAGGGGAGGACATGAGGGAGCAGGAAGATTGAGTTAGGGGAAACAACAGAGGAGAGCAAGAAAAGAGATACCATAATAGAGGGAGCCACTATAGGTTTAAAGAGAAATCTGGCACTAGGGAAATGCCCACAGATCTATAAAGATGACCCCAACTAACAATCTAAGCAATAGTGGAGAGGCTACCTTAAATGCCCTTCCCAGATATGAGATTGATGACTACCTTATATGCCATCCTAGAGCCTTCATCCTGTAGCTGATCGAAGCAGAAGCAGACAGTCACAGCTAAACACTGAGCCGAACTCCTGGAATCCAGTTGCAGAGAGGGAGGCGTGATGAGCAAAGGAGTCAAGACCAGGATGGAGAAACCCACAGAATTAGCTGACATGAACAAGGAGGAGATCATGGACCCCAGTCTGACAGCTGGGAAACCAGCATAGGACTGAATCAGACCCCATGAATGTAGATGTTAGTTAGGAGGACTGGGCAGTCTATGTGGCCTCTGGTAGTGGATCAGTATTTATCCCTAGTTTATGAATGGACTTTGGGAGCCCATTCCACACAGAGGGGTACTCTCTCAGCCTAGACACATGGGGGAGGGCCTAGGTCTTGCTTCAAATGATATGACAGACTTTGAAGATCCCCCACGGAAGGCCTCACCCTCCCTGGGGAGCAGAAAGGGGATAGGATGGGGTTGGGGGGTAAAGGGAAGGAGGGGAGGGTGAGGGAACTGGGATTGATATGTACAAGCTTGCTTGAAATTCAAATATTATAAAAAACAGATAAACTTTTAGAAAATGCTAGTTCTTATAAGTTTTCTTTATAGTCATAACTGTTTATGAATATTTAAAAATGACACTGAGCTGGACATTGGTGTTGCATGCCTTTTGATCTCAATACTCGGGAGGCAGAGGCAGAGGCAGAGGCCGGAGGATCTCTGTGAGTTTGAGGCCAGCCTGGTCTACAGAGCGAGTTCCAGGACAACCTCCAAAGCAATACAGAGAAACTCTGTCTAAAAGCAAAAGCAAAACCAAAAACCACTGGCCTACAGGCCTACATTTTGTTTAGAAGTCTACATCCTGTATCCAGTATATTTTCATTGCCTTTACAACAAAAGAAAACCATAAGTATTAGCTATTAGCATTCTTAACTTGGTGGTGGGGGTTATGTCTACCTAAATGAATGAATAACAGTCTAGCCTAATCAAGCTTATCTAAAAACATGTTAACTACATCAGAATAATTAGTTTTGAGACTGTACATTGCTACATAGAACAGAATAAGCAGAAACACCAGAAGATAATAGACCGATTACACGCTATCTTTAAAACATTTCATCAGTCTTAGAACAAGAGATAAAACAACTTTTTTTTTTTTTTGTATCAGCAGGTTCCAGATTAACCCTGGAGTGTTAAAAACCATAGGGCCATCTATCAGCTGATTCCAATTAAAGTGAAAAATCAGTGGTGAATGTTGACAGAGTTATATGTGGTCTGGTTATCAGGTGATGATTACTGTAAGTTTTAATCCAACTTCAGCACTGAAAAAGATAGTATTTTGCATCTGCCTTAAAATACATTTTAAAGGAATAATTAAAAAAAACAAATATCCTTAATAAAACTATCAGCATCAAAATGACACCAAAGAAGAAATAAGGAAACAAATTAAACACTATCCAATAAATTTCAACAGTAAGGGAACTGACCAGATTTTATCTACATGCACTTAAATACCAGACACTCCTTTGGGAATAAAGATGTAAGTGTACTCTCCCTTTCTCCTCCCATTGACTGTGCAAATCAAACAGAAGTAAGATTCTATTGCATCAATTAAGCAAGGCATCCCAAAAGATTGTCTGTGTTACTTCCACAATCTGTATTGTTTAAAATAAAAGTAGTTCATTGAGAGTTGGCCAGTGAATGTGGTGGCTGCTGCTTTCACTGGAGGTATTGGGAGGTATTAGAAGTCCTGGTAACTAAACTCTATTCTGAGAGCAGAGAAAAAGAGTGCTTTCTTTCCCCTGTGACATTTGATAAGGGACAATTTGCTACCTTAGAATTTGTTTATTCTATGGGAATTGAAACTTGAGATAAAATGAAAGCTACTTAAGTAACCTTTTTATTCACTAAGGCATTGTGTATTAGAATGGAAGGATCCTGGATCCCACAGTCTTCAGGTGTAGCAGAAAGAGTGTAGGCCTCAGTGCTATTGATACCTTAGTCCCACTTCACACAGATGAGTCAAATCATCAATGCATTTGGACTACACATTCCTTTGCTGTGAAAAGTAAGGATACTAAACCCTGTTCTGCCTTCCTTTCAGATGTTAGGCCTTATCAAACGGGTATCCAAGCTTTTGAGGCAGAAAACCCATGGTGACACAGAAGCTAAGCAGCTTTCAGCAGGTCTCACTACATTTCATTTTTGCTTCCTGAAAAGGGGTTGACAACTCTCACGTGCTTCTCAGAGATACTGTGTGATGACTGGTCCAAAAGTTGTATATTATAACTCCCATATAGATGCTAACATATAGTTGCCAACAAATGAACACAGCACAATTATGAATGCAAGCTATATGCAAATATAAAACAATCTCCAAGGGACTAATTTATTGTGACGTGTTCATCAGGGACATGAACAAAGAACATTTATAAAGATACTTGTGTGGCATCATCTGTGAATGAAGACATTCAAAAAGCCATTATTTTTTTCACTTTAGCTTATTAATAGCGTTATTTTTCCAGCCATCTCTGGTACAGCTATAATGTAAAGCAATGCGGATTAAGGTACCAGAAGATAAATGATGAACAGTACACCAATGCCACTTCACAAAAAAAAAAGTATTACTAGGCTGGTGATAACTGCTTAACTGGCATCCCTTCCTTCCTTCTCCAGTAAGCATACAACTTGAATGTTTAGGCCTGCCAACAGAGCTTGGCTTATGGATCCAAAATGATGGTGAATTAATTTCTGTTATTCCAATCAGAAACTATTCTAAACTTTAAATATAATTTATCTTTGGTCTATGTTTTTGTGAGTGACACCCCTTTCTACAAGTATTGCTTTTTGTATGGGTAAGTCTGATGATTAGTGATTACTAAAGAATAAAAAGAAATGGAACACAAGCATGGTTTAAGGAGATAATGACCTCCTGTGGCAAAGCCACAGAAGCAGGTGTCAGCATATACCAAATTGTACTCATTGCCTTCTGGAATGACCCACTGTACAAAAAAATCTCTAGATGCCTCTTGTGTTTCTGTTATCTATTGCACAGGAAAATGAGCCAAAAACCAATTAACACACTTAGAAATCACTTTGGGATACTCTAAGATAAGGACAGTAAAAGTGCCAACTGTGGTATTAGTCTGTTTCAACAGAAGGATATATTGTCACACTTAGAAGCGAGATAAGAGATGAGTTTAAGTTCATAGTTGAACACTGACAACAAATATCACAAACCTCTAGTTTCCAAAAGGGCACTTCAAAAGCTTAACTATACAAGGAATAGCTCTATTATCCCCATTATAATTAGATGGCATTAATATCATAGGATGCCTAAAAGTGGCTCACTACATTTTTAATTGTCAACATGGTTCAGCCAAATACAAATTCATGTCCCTCTCTTCCTGACTATACCTTACCAAGGGGGGTGGGGGAGGAAAGAGCTATCAATTATCTTCATAAACCAGCAGGCCATATAAAGCACAGAAGTTAGCTACTTCCTGTGATACAGACAGTACTTAAAAAAATGGCGTTGAGCTTCTCCATTGATGTCTGTGACCACTATTACCTTCTTCCATATTCAGAAACTGCAAACTGAATTCCTGTTACAATTTGCAACCTTCAGTTACAATAAAATACCAAATATATTACCATGCAATGGTCTTTACTAATAATAACAATGGTGAGCCTTCTACGGGTTTACTTAAAGAACAGGAAATCTCTACATGTGGTTTGCTTTACTATTTATTCTTCCCTTCCACTATTAATATTTGGGTTTAAAGACACCTTTTGCAGGAAAAGGACTAATTTCTTCTATAGGTCTAGAATAATGTATAGGCATAAATCGTTTTTTGGTCATTGAGAAAAAGCTAAAATTTTCATTTCAAATTTCCCACTTTTCACTTGAAAATGAAAACCCAATTAAAAATTTTATTTCTAAGCACTTAAAACAAAAGTGAAAACAATCAAGAAACCTTACCAAACCAAACCAAACCAAACCAAGCAACAAACCAACCAACCAACCAACCAACCAACCAACCAACCAAACAAACAAAAAACCCCAAACCCACATATTATGAAAATTGTAAAACAGAAAAATTACCAAAGAGATTATTTCAAGATGAGGAGTCAATGAACTTAAGTCCTGATCTGTGAAATTCCTAGTGATGCTCACTATTTAACCTGTGACAATCATAGTTCTGGGTTATAAATAAACTCATTTATGAAATGGTTAGCATTTCTCTAATTCTACTGAGAATTAATTCTTTGTATATTTATAAATGAAGAACTCATAAAGCATACACTTTAGAATTTTTTGGGAATGAATCTCATTAGCAAAACATTTCAGATAATTAATGTTTGAAAAGTTATATTCTTCTAGTTAACTGCACTATTACTTTCTTGCAGGGAAAACTACTGTAGACCCTTAAGAGTTATCATCTCTCATATAAAAAATGTAGCAGGAGACAGATTTGACTTCATTCTTTTCCTCCCTCTTCCACATTCAACAACTAGGAATCCTTGACTGAAGACTCCATTAGCCCAGACAGAATGGCAGGGCAATAGTACTTAGAACTTACTATTAATTCATTTACCTCCCATTGTTGAGAACCCTTTTAGGTAACCCAGTTTGTGGTAAAATTTTCCTTTGTACTCATTTAAATATAATGATTGCACTTATCCTGTCACTATGAAACTTTTGAGCTGTTCTCTTCACATGCATGTGTGATTTCCCACACACACTGAGCTGTAAGACTCATCCATCAAAGCCATTCTTCTCTCATTCCACCCACTGGCAGCTTTATATTTGGCATTTTCCTCCCTGAAGGAGATCTTAAAGAGTTTCCAGCTAAGAAGAAATCACAGCTAGTAATTCTCTCTCTCTCTCTTTTTTTTTTTTTGGTGGTGGTGGGGGGCAGTCTACAAAAGTCCCCTTTCTTTCTCCCAGGGAAAAGAATATCTCCTTCACAGATACTCTTGGAAGCACAAGGAAAGGCTGAGGATTTGTGGGTATGTTTTCAAGCCTGTGAAACTGAGCTGGTAAATTCTCATTAAAAACAATCTGATGTAACACTGGTATGAACAAAAATGTCATCAAAAATTATATTTTTATGATAGGAGGAATGAAAAATGTAATGACAGATACATCAAACTAAATGTAGTCAAGCAAACTTTTCTCTTATTTTAGTTTTTTGAGAATTTTGTACAATGCATTTTGATCATATTCATGCCCTCCTATCTCTTTCCAGATCCATTCCCCACTCGCTACCCACCCAACTTTTGTTCTCCCTGCCCTAACTATCAAGTACAGCACTGTCTGTAGTCTGTACTTTCTCAGATGTATAGCTTTCATTTGAGGGTGGTCAACCCAACAGGGACCAAACCCTCACACAAAGCTGACTCTTCTTCCAGCAGCTATCATCTAGCAATAATAACTCCTGATCTGGGCTGCAATGTCACACCCACCTTCCCTTTCTGCACTAGATTGCTGTCTGGCCTGAGTCTGCACAGGTCTTGTGTAAGCTGTCTCAACTGCTATGGGCCCACATGTACAACTGCAGTACATATATCCAGAAAATAAACTGTCCCTTTGTATCCAAACATTCTTATGCCTACTTTGGTCCTGTTCAACTCTAGCTGTATATTAGAATCACCTTAAGATGTGCCTGGGTACTTACGTAGAGGAATTAAATCAGAATTCATGAAGGTTAATGCCAGGGTTTTTGTTTTTAAACTTTTCTAGGTGATTCTAAAATACAGAAGGATTGAAAATTCCTGTCTCAAGAATTACATTTAAATTTTACATTAAACGTGTGATAAGAGATCTTTGAGAGGGTGGACTACATACTGCAGACCACAGAGTTGGCTAATTCTGGATCCCATCTCAATATCCCTGACTTCTTTCCAAAATAGCAGGCTCAATTGTTATTGTTATGACAGCTGGTCACAGGGCAGTCATTACAAAGGAGGTAAAACAGTACAGTAACTGACTTCCACAGAAACCAACTCTTATGCAATCCAGTACATGGTAATATTAGCACCTGACACCTTACTCTCCCTCAAATGGTCAGTTGTATGGTGGTACATCTTTGCCAGGCTACTTAGCACATGAGAAATGACATTTTGGGAATCAAAAACATCCATGCTTTGTACTGCTACCAGAGTAAAGCAAGCAGTATGGCTGCTGCTTTCTAGTGACTACATCACTTTCTCTAACTGCCAACCATATGCGGGCAAACCAGACAGGAATTCTGTAGGCAGGGCTTCCTCAGCATGACTTGCTGGAGTATTGTGACATTATACTGGAAGGGCTGCATCTCAACCGTGACTAAACACTACTTAGTGGTTAGGAGTTTGACAAGATTCCAGCCTGAGGGGCTGCACAGCTGCATAGGTGGGAGAGCTGGCTCCTTAAAACTGATGAAAAGCTAGAGATGAGCAGGTGACAATCCCTCAATGCTAATTGGCTTTTCTGGGCAAACTGCAACAACCTAGGAAAAGTCTCTGTGTTGTCAGGTTATTAAGAAGGATAACTGACAGAGGAATGTAGAGGGAGAAAAATCAACCTCCCCAAATTTTATTGTATGAAGACATTACCACGCATTCCATCCCTCACCTATTATTAGATTTCTGATGACCATTGGGTTTAAAAATATAAACACAACACTAAACAGTTTCATTTACAAAAGAAGTTAAATCTAGTGACATGGAGAATCTAATCTTTGTCAAAGAAATAGCTTTGGCATATGTACTGAGGGAGGCCACACTTAAATAATGCCAAGTAGAAGACAATCCCAGGTTCTCAGTAGTTCAGTGATTTCAGATTTCAAGACAGTCTCCTGACTTTGTACCCATGCAGGTCACTATACTAGTAGATCACCTCCATCTCTCCACTACAACAGGAGACACAACTGAGAGAATTCTCTAGGCCAGTGTATCTCCCAAGACCAGATGTAGGGTCCTGTGGTAGGGTGGAGCCCCTCATAAATTTGAGGATAGAGGCATTCATATCTATTGATTCATATGAACTAATCACTACCCATTTATAGGTCAGCAGCCTTGTTCTTTTGCTCTTTAAGCCTACACCTGGATGGAACTAAGTAATAGAACTTCGTCTCCAAAGCTGACAAGGGAAAGATATCATTGACTACTTAGGAATATACACTGTGTTACAGAGTAGTTTTCAATAGATTAGGCCACATTTGTTGATGAAGCCAGAAGAGGGTAAACAGATTGTCCATCCTTGGGTAACTGGAATTCAAACTCAAATTTACTTGTAATCCTTCCAAAAACATGGCCAGGACATCAATGTATTTTTTTTTCCTTTTTACTGAAATAAGTATAGATAGTAAAGCCATCTTAAGGGTACAGTTCAGTGGTACTACCAATAGTGACAGTGTTGTTCAACCATAATCTCCATCCCTTTTCAGCACTTCTACATTTCTTCTCTCTGAACTCATACTAAACCTACCTCTTCTTTCCTCTCTCCGGCAACTCCCAGTTTAATTTCTGTCTCTGAATTTTACTACAGTGTTATTCAGCCCATGACATGTTAGGTAGTAGTGGAAATTTTAAAAGCAGGACTCAAAGAAAGAGGAAGTTAGAACCATTTGTGTATATTCTTGATGGGATTGTTTTCCCTTCCTCCTCTTCATATTTGCCATGAAGTGCATGAGTTGTTTCCATCACTTGCTGCCAATAAACATATGACATGTCTTCTACAGGCCCAACAACAATGGTGCCAACCAATCCTGGATGGAAACTGTCAAAACTGTGAGCTGAAAGAAACCTTTTTCTCCTAATAAGTTGATTATCTTGGGTGAATGTCACAGGAACAAAAAAAAAAAAAAAAAAAAAAAAAAAAAAAACGACTAATGCATCTAGGTATGTTCTATAAACAGAATCATTCCAGAGAATTTTTTTTTTTCAAAATGAGATCACACACTCAGTGTTGATTGGAAGTCAAAATTTACTTTCATGCTGTCTTCTTCTCTGGATACTTTTGGTATTTCAAAAGTACGTTAGAAGAAGAAAAAGTGATCCTAACTGTTTCCTGGGTATTGCTTATTTTGTGGGGGGAAAAAGGAAAGAGAGAAAGAAAGCATTATTCTTTTGCCAATACCTCCCACTGAGAGTTACTGCTGTGATTAAATAGTCATTCACTGAATGACACATTTCTGGGTTGAAGTAATACAAAGATAGCACACAAAAACCTATGCCTTCAAGGTTCATTCATTCAAAGGGAAAGGAGTGATTCTATGTGAAAAATGAGGCTCCAAAGAGACCTATCCAGAGAAGATGAGAGTGGGATCCAAACATCCTACAGTGTCAATTCTATCTTCCCACTGATTTTAGTCTAAGCCACTTATTATCATTGGGCTCAGATATAATCAGCATCTACACAACTGTCCAGTTTCAATATGGAGCAAGTACACAAAGTGGATCTGTAGGTATTCACTATTATATATACATTGTTTATTTCTAACCACATGTAAATAGGATGTAAATTACATCCAAATGAGATTTACAGAGAAAATGAGTCAAGTCCATAAACAAAACAGCCTAAATAAAATTTCCTATACATAAAACTTGCCAAGACTGTGGATAAAGAAGGAGTTGTTTTCAAGTTGGAGATGTGCTAACATTTAGTAGGAAATGGTTAAATCCTGAAGGAGAGTGAGAGGTCAACAGAGCTGAGGTGCAATATATTTTAGCTAACAGAGCTGTACAAAAGGAAATTAGCATTACCAGTAGAATTACAGAAAGCAGACTGGCTTATTAATGGCCTGGAAAAACACCACTAAGGAATCTGGGTTGTGTTTACTAGGCAATGGGGTACCACCAAAGGTTCATGTACCATAATCAGCTCTTTGATAATCAATTTATCCTCTGGATAAATTGGCAGAACTTGTGAGAAAAGAACCAGGGATAAGAAACATGTGATGAAATGACATACTCTGAATCTGGCATAGGTGGATAACACTCCAGATTGAACACCATTTATTGATCTGAAGTAACCAGGTCACAACAAGTTGGAATCTGAGTGGAACTCTCTAGATTTCCAAACTTGAGGATCTGGAGCTGAGTGCAGTGAGATAATTCAGCTATCAAGTTGCATAAAAGGAACTCCAGAGAGCCTTAGAAGGCTCCCCTCTGTTATTTACAGAATTCTGATCAACATACTGCATGAAAAAGGTAACAAAGCTAAGGAAAAGGACCAAACTGATTAAAGGCTTACTGGGCATAGTGGTACATGCCTGTAATGTGGAATGTAGGAGGCAAAGGCAAGAGGATGAGTTTCAGGCCCTGTCTCAAGAAATAAGCATTTTTTTTTTTTAATGAAAAGGTTTAAAAGCTCAAAATAGTACCTTCCTACCAATTTAGAAAAACTTGTAATCCATAGAACACTGAGACGAGAATTCAGGAAGGATTAACTTTAGAATGGAAAAAATAAAAGATGTTAGAAATAGCAAAAACTCTAAAAAGCAGTTATTACCCACACATTCAGGATGATTCAAAAATAAGACAACAGAATTTTAAAAAAGGATATAAATGAACAAGGATATAAAAAAAATGGATTTTTTTAAAAAAATTAAAAACTATGTTGATAGGAAAAGGACAGTGAATGGGGTTAAAGACACATTAAATATTGCCCAGGAAAGATTAACTATCTGCATCTGAAAACATAGAAAACAAGACCCTAAAAAACAAACATCAGAAGAAAAGCAAATTGTGAGTTACATGGTATAGGAGAATAGAATCTCCAAAGAAAGAAAGAAAGAAAGAAGCAGTTCAAGGTACTAAAAGAGGGCTGAAGCCTTGATACTATAAACTCAAAAGTTATAAAAAGCTCAATGAATTTCCAAGTACAAGAAATGAAGAGATGCAAACCAGGACTCAATATAACTCAAATTCAGTCATTATGATGGGATTGCAAACTTGTGCAACTACTATGGAAATCAGTTTGGAGAATTCTCAAAAGACTAAAAACAAATCTACCATATGACCCAGCTATACCACTCCTTGTCATATACCCAGAGTACTCAACATCCTACTGCACAAACACTTGCTTGCTTGGCCATGTTCACTGTTCATTTAATTCACAACAGCTAGGAAATAGAAACAACTTAAATGTCCTTCAACTGATCCAACAGGTAGATAATGACAATGATTATACATATATATGTATATACACACACACACACACACACACACACACACACACACGCACGCACGCACGTGAGGAATACTCTGCAGCTGTGAAGAAAAATGAAATCATGAACTTTTCAGGCAATTGGATGGAACTAGAAAAGACCATATTGAGCAGGGTAACAAAAACCCAGGCACTTTATATGTTCTTTCTTATTGGAGGCACCTAGCTCCAAACTTTCATATATTACATATGTAACCTAAGTAACTGTAGAAATCAGGAAAGTAGAAAGTGACCATTGCCAGGGTGGGGAGTGGGAGCAATAGAGAGGAACAGCAAGGTACAAGTGACCTGAGTGGGGACACGGAAAAAAACAGGGGGTGTTTTAGGGAGGAAAGGGAGGTAAATATAGGAGGAGAATAAAATATCAGTATGTCTGAAAAAGTCATAAGGCATCATACTATTAATTATTTCCATAAAAAATAAAACAAACATCCCATGACGCAGATAAATCTGTATAAATATACCTATATAGCTTAAGCCAAAATTTCTCATCTGTATTGATAATGTTCCCTCTGAGAGTCAAAAATCACCAAACCAAAACCTCAATACCATGTGTTAGAAGCACTCTTTGGAGTTGTTGGTCAGGGTTGTCTTACTGACTATGGTTGCTCCCCAGAGGTGGGAGATAAGTCTGTGTTGCTGATGACACTCTGCCCTTGAGACATAAGTCCCAGAGGTCCCTGAGCTGGAGATGACTTGAACGCTTTCCAGAATGTACCATACAAGATCCCAAAGGAGAGAAGCAATCAACAGTCTGACGTAGCTATGACACCAATGAACCACAACAATGATCAGCACGGCACAATAACCCTAAAGGTACAATAGTGGCTCACACACATATATTGAAGTCAGAGTGCATCTATAGTTCTAAAAACCAATCCAATTAAAAATGAAATCACAACATCCCAAAGGTCACATACAGGTCCCCAATACATGAAATTCTTAGCATCCTTAGTCATGATGGAAATAAAAATTACAACCACAATAGTATATACCAGTATACCATACTAAAGAGTTAAAATTAAAAATACTGATTATACTAAATGTCAAGTTGACAAGAATGTGGACGTTGGAACTCTCAGTTTGTAGGAGTATAAAAGGGTACAATTACCTTCGTTTTTTTAAAGCTAAACACAAAGCTACTACCTTAAAAGTATTTGTGTTTGAATACTTACAAGAACTTTAAAAATATGATCACAAGCTATCAAAAAAGATCTGATAAAAATGAATACGTGTTACTGGGCATGGTGGTGCACAGCATTAATTCTATAATTCAAGAGGTTTCAGCAGGCAGTTCAAGACTATGGGTTTGGGGATAACCAAGATACACAGTGAGACAATAAATACATGTTTAATATATTCAGTCAATGGGATAGTATTCAGAAGGGAAAAGGAAAGTACTGATTAAAAAAAAAAACCGACTGACTAATGTATACTTAAATAAGAGTATTAAGTAAAAGATCCAGACCTCAAATAAGTACATGCTATATTATTGTTATAATAAATTTGAGGAAATAAAAACCAATGTATAGGAACAGACAACAAGTAAGTATGCTGTGGATGTATGCATGTGGTGGTAGTAATTTCAAATAGCCCAAAGAGGCTGTCAGCTACTGAGAAATATGCACACTATTGAGATGGTAGTGATAGTAGTGATAGTAACACATATGTTACAACTTACCACAGTTTAGATTTTAAGTATGCAAAGCTTGCTGTTATCAATTCCATTGCAAAGTATTTGTTTAAAAGACTACTGGAGTGCTATAGGAAACCACAATGAGCAGTGGTAGTGACCAGAATGGGCAGAAGTCAAGACCGAAGGCAAGGAAACAGGACTGAAAGATAATTCTACTGCTGTGAGAGGAGCTCACATCAAGTAAAGTGGCTGTTCATATAAACAAGGACAATATAAGGCTAACAGAACATCTAATTCCAAGGAACAGTTAAAATTTGCAATGAGACATGACAGGCTAGAGATTACATTGGGATTTTGTATAATTATTTCAACTTTGTAATTCTCATTCCTCCTGTCTTTCCTCTCATCTGTGAAAATAATTTGGTTTTATATGTCACAATCCAAGTTCTCTAAGAAAAATAAATGAACAAACAAAACACAACACTTAAGTCTGAAAGAGTTCCGTTCTTTAAAGAAATTCTAGGATCACTCTAAGGTAGAATATACCATCATCGTTTCTTTTTTTCTTTTTTTTAATTTTTTTTTTAAATTTTTCTTATTTTACATATCCATCTCAGTTCCCCCTCCCTCCCTCCCTTCCTTCCTCCCTCCCTTCCTCCTTCCATCCCTCCCTTCTATCCCCCTGACCACCCTCCCATCAGATTTTGTTGACCCCTCCTGGAAGGCATCATTCTAACAGTTACAAACATACACTCGGTAAAGTGGGTTTTTCACAGCCTTATACAGAGATTGTATGTGTTGGCACTAAGTGAGCAGAGTAATGTATGAAAACTCAAAGGAGAAAGGCAATGTGCTCTAGAGAATCAACAAAACTAGAAATGGCTAAAACCTATGAGGTCATTTCCGTTTGTAGTTGTCTCCCTTTTACATCAGTCCCTACCAGAATAGAATGATTCCTGAGAAGCTTAGTGTGGTTCTTCACACCAGAGCAAAGAAAAAAAAATATCTGTAAGCCTGGCAGGGTTTCAGATGAGCATGCTGCTGAGAGGGCTCAGGGCCTACGATGGAAAGAGATTCCGTCTACATAGTGAATTGTTTCTCTTTTTCCTTCCTTTCATTTTAACTGTCAAAGCTCTTCACACTACAGTGACACCCTAAAATGATTCTCTTACTTTTGTTGTTTTAGTTGAAACAATATTATTTCATGCTCCATAGAGTGCCCACCAGTTGACTCAAACCAGGAATACAATGGGTCCTGTATTTTCAAAGATGAAAAGACAGAAGATAAGCTGGTATAATAAAATACTTCTTTCTCCACAACAATTTACATTTGCTCAATCTACAAATGTTTATCACTGTTTGAAGTCGTTGCATTAAGTTCTAAATGTACGGATGAACTAAAATAGCCCTAGCTGGATATGATAGTGCAAATCTGTAATTTCTGTACTCAGGAGAAAGATTGAGTTCAAGGCACAAAGTCTGGGATATAAGACACTGCCTTGGGAAAAAAAATGAACAAATATGAGTATCAGACAGATAAAATGGCCCCTGATAGAAAGAAACTTAAAAGTTCAATAAAAATGCACACACAAATGTAGCTCAAAAACAGAAAACACCAGACATGTTAAGAGGTACAGGTCATTTTTAGATATTCCTGTGTGAATATGTAATAAGAGAATAAATAGTAGGCCCTTGGTATTATCCAGATATGGATCTGGTACACAAGTAGTATATAAGTATCAGTGCTGCAATTATTGCCATTACACTGAGGACTGTTTTTACTGAAAGGCCAATTTCCTTCGAACAAAGGCTATTCTCATCTACCCTGTACATCAGCTTCCTCATATGGACTAACAGCTTCTTGTCTCCCAGACTTCACTGAGTGTTCTAAATTAGGACCTCTCTTAATCTGTGTAACACCTCTATGTGGCTTTTTTTTTCTAGAGTTGGAAGCCAATGCAAGGAGAAATCAAGAAGCTTATTGTAGGTCACAGAGAGGTGACTGATCAGGGATTGGAAGTGTTACTTTAGACAAATACCACCATTCAAACCTAAACCTTTTATGTGAAGTTAGTTATTTTAACATAGTAAGTGAAGGAGAAACAGAAACTAAACATGGCACAGAGATTTACTTAAACTAGAGAAAAACATATACTCAGATATCAAATGTGTACTATGTTCAACAATTTATAGACTGCTTTCTCATTTGGTTGGTTTGTTTCTTCTGGACCCAAATGACTGAGGGCTATAGACAGGCCAATAAATGGAGCTACATATAAGAAACACCTCAGTTCTGTAAGGAGTACGGTCTTTCTGCCCACCGCCTGGTCTTGTCCTGCCGCCATGCCGCCAGCCCCAAATAATGCACAGAGACTCTGTATTTGATACAATGCTATTGGCCAGGTGCTAGTTTCTAATTGGCTAGCTCTGTCTTAAGTATTAACCCATTTCTATGTATTTCCACGTGGTCTTACTGAGAGTGGAGGAATGGTGGTTCCGTTCTCTCCAGGGTCTCCATCCTGACTCCTCCTTACTACTCCCTCTTCCTCCTTGTCTCCTAGTCCCTCCTATCTTCCTTTCCTATTGGCCAACAGTGCTTTATTTATTAACCAGTATGAGAAACATATACAGAATGACATCTCCCATCACAGTTCTGTACATTTGGGGTACTGACAGATATCACCACAGGACTGGGGATAGAGCAAACACCTTTTTAAAAATTTGTGTGCTGCATGCATACCATGGCATGCATGATGAGGTCAGAGATCAATTTTATGGAGTCAGTTCTCTCCTTCCACATTTACATGGGTATGGAGATCAAACTCAGGTTACTAGAGTTTATACAGCAAACACATTTACCCACTGAGTCGTCTTGCCATCCCCAGAATGAACACTCATTTTTTTTTTATAGCTGTACTGAGAGTGGAGGTCAGGTGCAGCCTTCCCTGTAACCTAGTAAGTTCTACTATTGAAAATATGGATATATATACATACATATATACATTATGTAAGATATTGTACACACTGAACAATATGCTACGTAATTAGAATATTCTAATATTCTTTCTTCTGATTTGTACATTACCATTATTCTTATTATTTACTAGGTCAGAGACCTTTAAAAAAAAGGATGTTAAAGTTCTTTTTTCTATGATACACATGCGCGTGCGCGCACACACACACACACACATTCCTTTAAGCAATTGTACTCTCTACTCATACCTCTAAAGGACTTCTTGAGGGCCTGTGGATCTGGACCACACCTTTTACCCTGTATCCCTGTATTCCCAGGATACTACACATTGCCTATCAAATAAGGTTAGCAAAGTAAATCCACAGAATACACAAAAGCATGTGTCTGCCTAATGAGAATCAACTTGTAAAAATAAATACACTACTGCTAAACCACAAAATAGAGCTTACTTCATTCATTCTATTTTAAGTTAAGTCTGAATGTCTCCTTCACTCCAGGTACTCATCTAGGTATAGGAAGTTTTGAGATACAAAAGGCATTCTTCCAACAAGTAATATAAGGGAGCTGTATGAAGGATTTTTATGAAAACAAATACTAAAATGCAAAAAGATTTTCAAAGTGTTCATGGAGCTTTGATTTTTTTTTAATAGTATAATATTATATACTTATTTTTGTTTGAACAAATGCCAGGAAGAAAAAAAAATGGAGGCTAAGCTGGCTTTTGAACTTCATATACAATATAAAAGTTTAGATTAAGGTCATATGGAACACACATGGTTTAGGTGAAATCCTGAGAGACATACATGGTCCCCTGAAGAAGGGGAAAGGGACACGATCTCCTGAGAAAATTGGGAGCATGGAGGGAGAGGAGAAGGAGTTAAGAGAAAAAGAAAGCGAGGAAAGGAGGGGAGAGGTGGGCATGAGGGAACAGGAAGATTGGGACAGGGAAAGGATAGAGGAGATCAAGAAAAGAGATACCACAATAGAGAGAGCCATTATAGATTTAAGGAGAAATCTGGCACTAGGGAAATGCCCAGAGATCTACAAGGATGAACCCAACTAACAATCTGAGCAATAGTGGAGAGGCTACCTTTAGTGCCCCTTCCATGATAATGAGATTGATGACTACCTTATATGCCATCCTAGAACCTTCATCTAGTAGCTGATGAAAGCAGAAGCAGACACCCACAGCTAAACACTAGCCAAAAACTCCTGGAATCCAGTTACAGAGAGGGAGGAGTGATGAGTAAAGGCTGGAGAAACCCACAGCATCAGCTGACCTGTACAAGGGGGAGCTCATGCACCCCAGTAGCTTGGAAACCAGCATAGGACTGACCCAGACCCCCTGAATATGGGTATTAGTTAGGACTGAACAGTCTATGGGGCCTCTAGTAATGGATCAGTATTTATTCCCACCTAGAAGGATGTCAGCCTAGTCACATGGGGGGAGAGCCTAGGCCCTGCTCCAAATGATATGGTAGGCTTTGAAGACTCCCCAAGAAGGCCTCACTCTCCCTGGGTAGCAGAAAGGGGAGGGGCTAGGTTTGGTGGGGGTGATAGGGGAGGAGGGAAGGGTGAAGGAACTGGGATTTACATGTAAAACAAACTTGTTTCAAATTTAAATAAAAAAGGTCGGGGGAGAAAAGGAAAAAAATTCCTCTGAAGGAAGTGCTAGATATTAAGACTAGATCAACAAATTTTTTCCCTGGGATTATAAACTTTGTTCAAATGTACCACTTAATCTTTGTTTCATGTTTCTTTTCTACAAACTAGGGCAAATTTTCTGGGGGTGTGGGGGGAAGTTGCTGGAGGGCAGAGGAGGATGCAGTATGGTTTAACGGTTTCCTGACTGAAGTGTTCTAAAAATACAGCATTGTCACTGCAGATATGTCATGGAGTATTGTCAACACAGCACTCTATTGCTAGGGCAGCCTGTCCAGAGTTTTATTCATTCTCATGCAGCTCTTCAGTTGATGTATGGGAAAGGAAGCCACTGATCCAGAGTCCCTTCCTTATCTCCCAAGCATCCCAGTCTTGGTGACATGTGCCAGGCCAGCAACTAATGATTAGCCTGGGTTAAACAACCTAACTCTGCCATTTGATACTCTTCTTTTTCCTCTTAAACTGTCACAAAGTTATCTGCCTTGGAAATTAACCTGTGGCACAAAAGCCTGACATATTGACTTAAAAGCCCTACTCCTAGACACAGATTAGAGCACAATTAGGTAATGGGAAAGGCCTAAAAGAAGCAATTTAAAAATGTGGTATATTTATTCACTACCTTTTCTAAAGTCTTTTTCTTCCTTTACAAGGATTAGAGCAAAGCCTTGGTTCCTGGAAGAATTTTCTTTGAAGAGCCTTGGGTTTGTGAAAAGACTGCATGCTTTCCAGTTTTATAGTAAACACACTCATACTGTACTCACAAAACAGCTTCAGCCTGTCACCATCTGGCAGCTGTATGGTGGCTCTATGTAAAATGAACTGGTAGTCACAGTCCAGTTCCCATTTGACAGATGTCCACTTCACAAAGAGAATATCACCCTGAGCATCCTGGTTGGCAGAGGAGTGGTTACTGGGCATGGAAATTGTAGCTACTTTTTCTGCCTAACTGGGTTGCTTACTAAATCACCAATCTGTACAACAGCAAACCAGAGGGCATGTGACAGGTAATATGGCAATAGCTCTCAGAGTCAAACTATATGCTTCTCATTTATCCTACCTAGAAACCCTGGTTTTTGTTTATTTGTTTGTTATTTGTTTTAATTAGGCTGTGGTTTATTGGATTGCACAATGGTTGTCTTCTAAGACCATTACTAGAACATGCCAACTTCATTCAGAGATTAATGAAGATTGTAACTTCCCACAATTCTCCCATCAGCATTCATTACAGTGTCAGGGAAAATATTTTTGAAACATCAGGCAGAAAAAGGCACTCTTTAACTTGTCCTGGGTTAACTAATAATAGTACCCAAAATCAACAAGTTACTGAAGAGAAAGGGTAAGATGGTCCTTCATTAAAAATGTAATCTCAGGGCTGGAGAGATGGCTCAGAGATTAAGAGCACTGCCTATTCTTCCAGAGGACCTGAGTTCAATTCCCAGCAACTACATGGTGGCTCACAACTATTTGTAATGAGAGCTGGTGCCCTCTTCTGGCCTGTAGGGATACATGCAGACAGAACACTGTATATATAATTAATAAATAAATCTTTAAAAAAATGTAATCTCTTACTGAGTATCTTATGAAAGATGTTAAAAAGCAAACAACCAACTTAAAAGTCTTCTGTTTTGCCCACTGAAGTCTGTGACTCAATCTTAACAGTAAGACTGGGCTGCTTGCTCTGTTCTCTCTCTCTTAATGAAGGGAGAGGGAAAATGTGAATTTAGTGTGCACAGCTGAAGAATGTACAAATGAAGTAGTTCTTTTACTGATATTTCTAAACACATGCAAGTATTTTTTGTTTTATATATATATATTTATATATATATATTCATATATATATATATGTATTTTAAATAACCGCATATTCTATTTTTAAACATTCTCACATACCAACACAAAGAAAACAATGAACTAACCTGATTTAAAGAGCCTTCAAAAGCATTATACAAAATAAAAAGGTTTAGCCACCTTCCTTTTCTTATGCAATAATAGTGTGTGTGTGTGTGTGTGTGTGTGTGTGTGATATAAAATATGGCAACAGGACCTATTACTATCAATTTTCATTATATTCTTCTACTAAACACAATTTAAATCTTCTGGAAAGGATGTATTAGCAATAAATATTTTAAAGAAGTATATCTATCAAAACTGTTAACACATTTAGTTCCTTCTCAATGTTGTGGTTTCTGTAAGAATTATCTCCCCCCCCCAATAAGCTATTTTATAAAGGCTTCTGAAAGCAGTGGTGATTCTGGGTATGGTGTAAGTGGGGTAAAAAGTATCCTCTGGAAATGACTGTTCATTACTGAAAGCTATGGTTCATAGATGTTCCTGACATGAAAAGTCAGTGAACAACTTCCACTGGGCATAGAACAAAGCTGTAAAACCAATCCACCATTTTTTTTTACAAGAAAATATAGCTCATAGTAAGAGAGGTTGTGTAAAAGGTAATGAAATAACTGTCATAAGCAACAATATGTGACTCAGAAGTAACATGTTGTTGATAGTTGAGCTGTAATGTTAATTCGTTAATGACAAATTTAAACCTGAAAATTATGCTACAAAATGAAACAGTTCAATATGCAGTGGGATGTAGCCTAACATCTTTGATAGTAACAAGATACTGCAGGGATGCAGCTTTCCTGTTGCCACCCATGCTGGGGTTGGGACTTTTCATTGATGCAACTGCTTCAGAATCACCCATGCTCCTGCAAGCAACCTTGTGATAAACTTGGGTAGAATCCTTTCATCAATCCATTACTGGTGACTTATCTGGGAAACAGATGTTTATTCATGTCTCCCCAGGAAAAATAATGTAGCAGAAGGCCAGAGTGATGCATTAGTCATGACTTAGTTATACTGATACAAGGGCTGCAACAGACTTCATCTCCTTGTATTTAATTGGAAAAACTAACAGGTCTTGTTCTAAATTCCCCCGGGAGATGAAAGAAGAAGGAATATTAAAAATGAAGAAAAAGAGGAAGGAGGCTATATGGGCATGATACTGAAAAGGGAAATAACATGCTTCCTGTTACATGACCTTAGCTCCCCTAATTTCTCATTTTATCTATGTCATAGGCAAAGCACTGAACTCTCAAGAATGTAAGTATAATGTCCTTTAAACCATAGGACACCAAAAAATACTTAATGCCACATGACTCTGGTCCACATTTTCCTCTCAATACCTTAGCCTCCAAATTATGGTTACAAAGGTTTTGCATCAGTTCTTTTAAGACAGATGGGCAAGGTCCACTCTTAGGAACTGCTAAGTTAGCTAATGCTAACTCTAACTTCTTAAGTTTTACATAGTGCTCTAAGTTTCTAAGTTTACCACCTCTATATAAAAGTTTGCCACAAACACTGTACTTTACCTGCTGTTTCAACACTTTAAGTATAAGTATCAGGGTTTAGCATTAATTCAAAGAGTTTATCTATACAGAGCCTCACTCTGCACTTTAGCGTCTTCAAAACTTCAGAGTCTACCTCCACTTCTTTTCATTTTTTATTTTTTTGAGAGCACAAACCCTTCTTTTAATGTCTTGCTAGGCTTTCCTTCTTTTCATTCTCATGACTTAATGTTCTCAGTCCTTTTAAGTTAACCTTTTAGACCTTTCCATGAGGGTCCATCTTTCTAGACCTTTGTGATTCATGCTGCTCTCCTTTGGAAGGCTCTGTCTCCTTGATATAACTTCAATAACAATCATCGCTAATACTGGGTATGGTGTCCTAGATAGAAGCAAAAAGGCTCTGTGTGGTAGGAAGTTGTTAAGTTACTTGCTCTATAGCGCTTGCTTCTGGTATCATTTGGGGAGCAGTTTGGCCCATTATCTTGTCAGATGCCTTCTTTTCTATTCACTTCAATGCCTATAATATTTGTATAACTTTCTAAATATCTATGAATATGATCTCCATTGAATTATAGTAGCATCTGGTTTAACTTAAAGTTAAAATGGCAAAAGAAGGAAAAAAAGCAGCAGCACTTCCTGGATACTGAAGGAGACACATCTTGGTCCCTTGGCAGTTGGGCTGCAGGGTCTGCTATTTAAACTTAAGGCTTAACTCACATCAACACATTTTATAATGATGTGACTCTAGGAGAGCTGAAGAATACCACCACTGAACATTCTATTTTAATCTTTTCCTTCTTTTCTCTGATTCCAACCTATGATCTTCAAACAGAAATAGAGAAATTATATTCCTTTACTCTTTAACATAATCACTACTTGAAGTGTATACCATGTGTCTCTAACTTGAGTTAATACCAGAGTGTGAATACTGGATTAGAAACATCTCTCTCAGTCATTTACATAGAAAGTGAAAACAAATTGATCCTAAATACTAATTTCTGTGTGCTGCTTGAATTTCTGCTCCCATCCATCTTGATCCACTAACTTTCCCACTGTGGTATGTCCCAATTAAGCTGCCTATTTGTAGGAAAACTTGTCTGCCTACTACTTCTCTGTGGCTGACCACATAGCTCATCTAAAAAGAAGCCTCAAGAAATGCAGTGCATCAATATGTGTCATCTCACATGTGTCTTTCTGTGCTGCTCTCTCCACAGCATATACTCATCAAAGTCAATCTGAAGGCCTGGTTCTTCACTATGTCTAACAGTTCTAATTTACTGCCAGAGTGCTTCTGATGCTAATCTTAAGGTATCACTGCAATGCTTAGTGTTAATTTTTTACTGAATTTCATGGTGTGGATTAGAATACTTTCAGTTTCTTTAAGCAACTTTCCTAAAAGCCAATATGACTAGCATCTGCCATTTCTATTACCAAAACACACAATTTTCTTTAAGACAATATTATTTTAAGTTAATTTCTCCTTTCCCATTTGGCTTGTTATATAAATTCCTTGTTATTTTAAAAAAGTTTTGATGAGCATAATGATTGTTCAATATTTATTCATGGTATCTTCAGGATTCCTACTTCTAACTGGAGGAATAACACTTGTAAAAAGTCTGGGTCAACCAATACTGGAAAAACAAAGCATGAGAATAGATGGTCTCAGAAATCAATAAAATTAGGAGGAAGAGCCAACAACTGGGTATCTTAAGCCTAAGTAAATTTTGTTAGCATTTTGAGTAATATGTATAAGAATGAACAGTGGTATTTACTATAGTAACATAATTTTACATTTCACAGTGGGTGAGATTATTAAGGCTTTTTCAAAAGGTATGGAACATTGTTTGTTAATGTATTTCAAATTCTTTTTTTAAAATAACTGTGATTTAATTTTAATTTTTAATCAGAAGAAGTAAATTTGGAGACAGAGGAAAGTAAAGCTTTTAACCAGAATATGTGAGTTTCTAGGATCTTTGGATCCAAAGTGAGTAAAGGAGGCAAGCTGTGGCACTTCTCTGGCAATGCTTAAAGTGTTTCCAAATAAGTAACAGGAATATTTTGTAGAGGGCACCTCTTTTTGGTGAATAAGCCGGATTGCTTATTTCTAAAGGACTGCTTTCATAATGTCCCACA
This sequence comes from Phodopus roborovskii, assembly GCF_943737965.1. Classification (NCBI taxonomy): domain Eukaryota; kingdom Metazoa; phylum Chordata; class Mammalia; order Rodentia; family Cricetidae; genus Phodopus; species Phodopus roborovskii. The sequence continues at coordinate 16,087,288 of NW_026126485.1, read as the reverse complement.
GCCAGGTCATCCTCAGTGGCACAACTGTGTAACTGATGCTACAGCCCTTCTACCATACAGAAGCCTCATTGGGCAACAATGAAAGGCAAATAACCTCTAGGCAGGCAAGCTATCAACATAAAATGGCAAATGAAGACTGTGAGGCTATCTAGACAGCACATTTTCCATCACCTAGCCCACTTGTTGGAGGGATTCAAAGAGACACAGGCCATGAGCCCTAGGTTTTCTCTCATTTCTACCAATTTCTCTCCAATTTTTATCAAAAGTCTTTCCTTTTCTATCCAGAGCCTGTGTTCTTTAGTCTTCTAAAACTTTATTTCCAGAAACACAAATCTACCAGGGACCAGACAACTGGGAACTTGCTGAAGGCTTACTGTTCCACACAGAGGGGAGAAGCAAAACAGAGGCAGCCTTAAGTAATTTCTTATCCACTTTGATACTGGCTTTGATCCTGGCACTCTGTTCAGTATCTCCCTCATCCCCTTTCTTCCTTTTTTTTTTTTTTCTTTTTCTCTCCAGAAACAACAGAACCAAAATGTATTCATGACAACATTTTATTATTATCTGCTAGGGTAGAAACGGCCCTTTGAAAGAAATAACACAAATCAAACACACAGCCCACCAACTCTCTCCACAGTATGGACCATTGAAGAGGATTTCTTCTTATGAGAACTTAAAGGAAATTATTTTGCAATTCTCACTCCTTTACCTCAAATAATCCAATAGGTGATATTTAAAGCTCGATTTGAAAAAAAAAATCTGTATTGTTAATTCTTTCATTTATTTTTGTGTGTGATGCACATGCGTACACGTTCCTCTTCATGTGTGAATGTGTGTCAGTGCAGTATGCATTTGGGGTGGGGGAGGATGAATCGTTAGTCTTTTGCTCACTGTGGGAGCACTGGGACTACATATGCACATTACCATATCCAGTTTTACATAGGTCCTGGGAATTTGAAGTCAGGCCCTCACAAATGTAGCAAGCCCTAGGCCTCTGATAATTCTTTTTACTATAACCATAAATATAAGTAGAAAATCCATCTTTCACAAGGCAGGATTAAGATCCCTACCCACCTTATATAGAAATGCTAATTGTGCTTCATATTTACCTTGCTGGTTCTCAGTAAACAATGAAAGAGTGTCATGGTAAATAATAAAGTGATTTCTGTTAGGATTAAAATAATTCAGGATAAAAGTATTCTTCCTGAGGACCACTAAAAATAGGGCAATGCCATATAATCTAGGGTGCAACCCTACTTTTTAAGAAATATAGGACAGTTAGATATGATGGCACACACCTATAAACCTAGCTAGCACCTTTTGTATTACTTAAATTGAGGCTCTAATAGAGGTTTTTAGGAAGAAAGGAAATGCATGAAATTTGAATCATATTTCACCACCTCACTGCAACCCCTGTACCCCTAGAATTATAAACTCACAACATTTTCAAGAAGAATACAGCTTTCAGGATTATCAGCCATCATTGTACTATACTAGCAGCATTCACATTTGATATATATTGGATATGTAAAACATCTCTGAATGGGTAGGTATTACCTCTATCCTGTGGATAGAGAAATTGAGGTTCATTCTTTAAGCTATCTCACAGTAATAAGTACCAGCTGTAAGTCTGTCTCCAGGGCCCATGCTCATTCTACCAGAACAAGAAAAATCATTTGGATTGTGAGCTGTCACTCTGCCCAATTCTGAAATTTAAAAAAGTTAGGCTTTAGTGCCTTTTCCTCTGTCACTGTTCATTTTCTAGCCATCTAGTCTCATTCTCAAGAAACTTATCCACTGTACTGAACTAAAGAGAGATTAAGACAAACTTAGACTTTATTAACAAATAATTATCAAACACTGAGTAACGTCTATGAGGTGGAGAAAAATGTTTTGTCATCATAGTCTAAGTCTCCGGGGTCACCCAAACTGCAGCCTGACTGAAAGGAAGGTGAAGCATTAATAGCGCCATAAACATTATGAAAGCTGCTCTTCTGAAACTTGGAGGAAATAACTCTTCTCAAAGGAGACGTGAACTAAATTTTGTTCCACGCAGAAAATACTGAGATCTGAGCAATGCAGGGTGCACAGCTATTCAGTGCTTAGTGATGACCTCCTAATATATTTCATCAAAAGAGGGAAGTTTTTGTCTTCTGGCCTGGTCTATATAGAAATAGTCAACACAGATCACGTCTACTTTTTATTTCTCTTTTGGCTTAGAAGTCATCAAAGAAGTGACAGTAAAATGTGATCAGCAACACATTAAATGAGGACTGAGGTTCTGTTCCTGTCTTATAGCTGCAAAGGTTATTTCAATTTAACCACTTGGTTTATATTCATGTAAAAGCAGAATGATAATGATTTAAATTTAGAAAAACAGAAATAGCCTTCATTGTAGACTATGTTTCCTCAGAGGCCATGATCCTGAATTATAATTTTGATTTTGGTGCAACCCTCATATTTCATTGCCAGTAGTTACAGTTCCCATGTTTGGTCATGATTGAACATGACTGCTGCATCTTCTGCTTCTTCCAGCACACAACCCTTCCTTTTTCTCTGAGACGAGGTGATAATCTTTCAGTTTTATCAGTTCGCTACTTTAGACTTTAGAGAGCATATTCCAACCTTTTACCACATCAGCTTAGCCACAACTAGACCCAGGTTCTCTATAACTTCAATATTCTGCTTATTCACAGACCAGTGACATGCTGTCCTTGCAAACCTCCTGCAGTTCCCCAGAACCACAGCCTCTAGGGCCTATTGTTAAACAGTCTAAGTATACAGGGTCCTTTCTACTCCTCAGTAGTCTTCTGTTCAGTTTTCAAACCAATTAATTTTAAGTCTATTTTTCATAAATCCTCAATTTCACCTGGTGCTTTCAGAAGTTTACTATATACTATAAGGATAGGGGGCATATCTAATAAATATCATCTACTAAATACTAGCTTCCCCCTTGACATTGACATTTTCTGAATGTTATTTCCTCCAAAGTGCACTGCTGGCTCAAACTAAGTAACTTTCTACCCTTTTACGTAGGTTTTTTTTTTTTTTTTTTTTTTTGCCTTTTCTTCTCTCCTTTCAAGGGCCCCGACTCTGTGGTCTTTACATTTCTATGATCACTTTTTATTCTGTCTTTTATCATTTGCAGAAGCAGTAACAGAGGTGTGTGTGTGTGTGTGTGTGTGTGTGTGTGTGTGCGTGTGAGTATGTGAGCACTAGTGTTATTTCATGTTCAAGGTACTAGTAATTGAGAATCTACACTTCATATAGACACTTTCAACTCCTCCCCTCTCCTAGACTGTCACCTTGCTCCTGAAATGCTGTCTAGCTGTGTTGTCTACTCCTCACAATCACAATATTCAATGTGTTTTCTTGACCCTCATTATTCTTGACCAGTTAGGGGTGCCTCAAAATTGAACCTGTTTCTATTTCCCAAATTTTCTCCTTATCATTGTTCCCCATCATTGCAGATTCCTTCCTCATTTCTCCCAGAAACCTAAAACTTCTCCATCAAATTTCCTTTTTTATACTGCTGTTTATACCTCAGTCACTCACACCTTTCCTTGACATTCTCAGGAAAGGCAACATACAAGATAGCAGACTGCACTCATTTCTTTATGGCTTTTTGTGTAAGTGGACTTTCCAGATCCTCCTTTATCTAAAAGAGAAATTTTATTTTTTCTAAAAAGGAAGACTCTCTAAAACTCTTCTATAAATTATTTGCTTTGTAATTTTCTGTTCTTCCATTTCATTTCACATATTTCATATTTGTGAGACTTCAGCTTTCAGTCTATACTCTGTCATTCTTGTTCTTTTTTTGTTTGAATTAGGCCATTCACTTGTAATGTTTACCATCATCTCTATTTACTAAAATTCTATTAGTGATCTCAAAATTTTGTAAAGATGCTACATTTTCATATATTCCCATAAAAGAAAATTTATTTCTTCTGTGGACTTCTCTAATTTCAATGTGTATATCTTCTTCTTTTGTAGTTACTACTATCTCATATTGTTCTTTATTGTAGTGATTTATAAATTTAATTTAATGCACTTCTTAGATTTTAAGTTCTTAAAAGACAGTTATGATGAAGATAAAAACTGCAATAATAATCTCTAATAACAAGTTCTTACCATATTCTAGCATGGTACATTACTAACACAGCATTATATGGACTGTCCAATCTTTTTTTTTTTAATATGATTAAGTGAAGTATTCAAGTGAAACTCTTAAAGAGAATCGGAGTCAAGGATTGGATTTAGACAGTCTGGTTTTAAAGGCTTTATTTTTAACCCACTATGTCCTATTTCTCATTTTCAGAATTGGCGGATAATCACTGAATAAAACATGTTCCTCTTAGGCTGGGGAAATGACTGGGTGAGCAAAGTACCTGCTATACAAATGTGAGAATCTGAGTTCAGTTCTGCAGACCCTTGTAAAGCCAAGTATAGTAGTACACATTAGAACTGTAGCACTCTTACATGGAGAATAGAGGAAAAGACAGCCTCCATGTACAGGCTTGGCTGGTATACACAGGAACAAACAATAAAGAAATCAAACAGGGTGGAAGGTATGTCCTGGCCCTTCAGGTCATTCTCTGATCTTCACATGTGCACTCACACTCATGCACACAAACGTACATGTACACATATAAAACACAGAGAAGTTTGAAAAAGTCCTAACAGGTTAGGACAGTTTACTAGATTACCTAGTTTCTGAAACTACTTGGATAATACATTTGTAAAGAAGAAAGCAACAGCTAAGACCTCCACTCTTAAAGGATGAGAAAACAGGGTAAAGCTTGTATACCTCAAAACTAAACAGAACATAAAATGGAAAGAAAAAGAAAAGATCCAATTCACCTGGATTAGGTAACAGCATACCTTTTGTCTCCTTGGAACTGTCAAGTCCAATGAGGCAATGTATCAAGGCCATCCAAAAGCCTTGCTTAGATAATTTAAACTGCATTTAGACAAAGCCTCCAGTATTTCTAGTTTCCAAGGCTTTGACATCAGTGCTGTCAAAGTATGGTAACTATATTTTGTTGACAGAGTCAAAATCAATGTAAACTTGGGGTTCAGCTTTACCTATGGACTTGTAAAATTATATATGATATGCACAAATATTGATATGAAGAAAATGGTAGTTGTTGCTTTCTACATGTAAGCAGCTAAGAACTATAATCGTCTGAGAGAAGTGTCACTATATAGCCCAAATCCCACCCAACAAATACCTGTAGAGCAGAGATGTCTATATAACAAAACTCCTTTCAAGCTTTGGTTGACAGCTCACATATTTCAAGCAATATTTGATGTGAGACTTGGAGTTCACAGTAATGGGAATTGACCTGTATTTCCAAAGGTAAGATTTGAATGATTTCATCTCTAACCACGACACCATGAATTTGAGTGATATACTACCCAAACCCATGAGTACAAAAACTAAACACAAAGGCAGAAATGAAACCACCAGTGCTCTTAAAGGGAAAAATCCCTTCCTTTCATTTGGGGAACACTTAGCCAAGAAAATGAAGCCATGAAATGGAGCAGATGGTGCTGTTTTTGATCTCATTGTATTGAGAGACGAAATAGTGAAGTGACTGAAGACTGATGAATAGCAGTCAGATATATACTTCTTGTGGGGGAAACTAGGCTACATTTCTTAATGTTTTTGAGCCTCAGTATCCGCATCTGTACACTGTGATTTATACTATATATCTTCAAGATTTTGGTAAAAGATAAATGAAACAGAAATAAAGCTCTTACTAGAGGACCTGAAATACTGTATATACCCCCCTGAAGTTCCCTTATTTGGCTTCCCTTCCTCTTTAAGAGCTTGGGCTTCTGCAAACTACTTTCATGAAATTATTTAGAAGACCCGGTGAACAGAAATTAACTAACTAACTAACTAACTATATATATATATATATATATATATATATATATATATATATATAGAGAGAGAGAGAGAGAGAGAGAGAGTCTCAAACTTAGTCTGAGTAAGGTATGAATGGAACATGTACGGAAAAGACAGAGGAAATGGTAGCAAAACTAAGCCTTGACTGGGAAAAAGGTATTTTGGGCCAATGTGAGGAACATATACTCAAAAGATATAAAGCAATCAACCAGGCATCATAATAAATAAGTTCTGATTATTTTGCCAGAAGCCATTTTGAAAAATACCAATAAATCCAATTTCAGTGTTCCATTTTCCTGGGCGAGAAAGAAATGTGCATGCTGTTATAGCTAAGTTTTCTTGGGGTACTACTTTAGGAGATGGGAAGGATCCTAATTAGAAAACTATTTAGTTGATAACCATGCATTATACTTTGTTTCTGAAGTAGGATACTATTATAGTTTTAAAATGAACTATTTTTTTTGTGTAGAAAATATCTAAATATTCATGAAGGTCTCTAATATAATCCTGATTTCTGAGGTTTTATATTTTACTGATTCTAGATCTGAGTTCCTACTTTTTAAATTATAGGCAATCAGATTTGTAGACACAAAATTCTAGTTTCTTTAACAGCTGTAGTGTTACATGGAATCTTTGAAAAAACAAAAAACAAAAAACCGAGTTTATTAACAAAATTTGAAGGCAAGTCTGTCGACCTTTATAAAGTGAGTATTTGCTATGGGCTTTTAAATTCCTTTTAAAAGCTCCCGAAAGCTCAACAGACCTTAGCACCATAGAGAACAGGAGATGGCCAAGCACTTCACAGAATTACAGAATGTTGGCCTTAACATTTTCTTACTCGTCTATTTTCAAAAGGCTCAAAGAAAAGTGTAAGACAAGGTTCATGTGCCTAATTAAACAGCACGTATAAGCCAGGCAATGAGCTGCCTCTTACAAGATGCATATAAAAATAAAACAGGCTAGAAAGACAGCAAAGCAGAGAAAAAGGAAGTGGGTTATCCACAGAAGACAGAGAGGCCCTGAGAGGAGAGACCAAAAAGGATCAACATCACTAAATAAGAAGGTTAAAATAGAGACAGAAACCAAGCAGTAGCAGCAGAGGAGGTATTTTAAATATAGTCTATATAGAGCTTACAATGTAGAACTCAAGAACTCAAGAACACAGAAGCATCAACCTAGTAAAATTCTTGGCCTCCATTTAATAATTGTAACCTCCACCCCATCACCATTCTCTTAAAATGGAGGCAGTAATAAACACCAGACTTTTCTGTTTAATTTATCTCTTTTAAGGGTGTAAGTCTTGAGTATCTCTGAAGATGTTAACTATCTCATATCATTTTGGCATTACCCCTGGCTCCAGCAGGCACAGTTCTCCTAATGATCCCTATTGGCCCCCAAGAATGGATATCCATCCTCAAAGGGAAGCCTTTATCCCACCAGTGGCATCACACTAACAGTATGCAAGTCATTTCAAGGTCTACAGTCTATAGGAAGTGTAATATATTTGTAATTACACGAGTAACCATGGGAAGGTAGCACAGACAGAGTTAGCTCCTGAAAACACAAGGCTGAGAAACATTGTTGCTTACAGAGTCATCAACCCCACCCAGAGGCCACCCTGCTTAGAAAGTGACCTCATAGGAGCAATCAGGTGACCATAAAAAGCTGGGCAGCATTCCTGCCCTCCTTCTAGAGTCCCACCTGTCCCAGCAGGCGGGAGTTCTGGGAGGAGCCCTGAGGCACAGTCAGAATACCAGGGCTGCCAGCACCAGCTGCTCTTATACTGCTTTCCCTTCCTCTTTGTCACCCTCCCTCCTGCAGATGGAAGGCTCTGGGAGCTCTGGCCAGTCCAGGGATGCCCACCCCAGCCACTAAGCCCACCCTGACACCTGAGTGGCCCCTACCCCCCATGTGCCACATGCATTCTGTACCTTTACTCTGGGGAGGGTTCTGACTCCGGTCCCGGAGGACGTTGATCTGGTAGACAGCTCCATAAGGCTCAAAAAGTTCTTTCAGCTCCTTTTCTGACCAGGATCTAGGGATCTGTCCGACAAACATCTTAATGGCATCTGGGTCTGGTTGGTCTGAATGATCCAAAGCTCCGTTCATCTTGTTGGCTGTGCCGTTACTGTCAAAAACGGAACCAGGAGCCAGAGTTAGGGCTTCAGGGTGAAGGACAGGAAGAAAAAATAGTGGGGGTTGGGGGTGAGGAGGCGGAAAGAGGAAGAGGAGCACAGGGGAAAGTGCCTAATGACTCGTAGAAATTTGATGAACTAAAACAAAGCAGAGGCACCATTAGGTTGCTTCTCAGCAGCAGCGCGATGCTTTCACTGCATGCTGCTGTTGTTCAGCATTGACTCCCAAGCACAGGGCAGTGCCTGGCCCCGTCACCCGGGGTATAGACATCTCAGAACCCAAGCTTGAGAAGCAGTTGCAAGTTAAGTGCAGGTCTCAATTGGCAAGGCTGCCATCAACACATCACAAATCGGCAGCATTATCAGCACTGCACTGGTTATCGCTAGGAAAGAAAGGCAGAGCTGGATTTCTGCTGGATTTCTCACCCTCTCCCCTTTCCCCGCCCTTTTTCAGAGGTTTTGGAAGAGAGGAGAGAGGTGGTAATAATAAAGTCACATGGAAGGAAAATGAAACACTTGGCAGTCCATCAGATGACTAATGCAAGATGCTGGTGATGAATTTGCAGAGTGCTAGAGGCATCCATGTGTGCATCAAATTAGTACGTTGTTGCTGCTTAGAAAGGAAAGTGCTCCAGCTATGCAGCTCGGTGCAGCTGATTGGCTGCCTGCTTTGGAGGAAAGGGCCAGAGCTTTGAGGGGGGGCTCCCCTTTAAAAAGCACATTGTTTATGGGACCCAAGCACAAAGGACTTAATTCAGAGAAGCAAAAGTGATCTCAGAATTGCTTGCTTTGTGTTGGAGAAAAAATACAACACAGAAAGTTGAGTTCCCACTAAAGGACACTGAATATTTTAAATCTTTCACACTCCATAAATTGCTCTCTGTATATCTGACTTCCAGATGTTGCACTTAAGTTCTAAACAATCACACTTTTGGGAAAGGAAAAAAAAAGTCTGCCTTTTTTTCTCCTAGCTTCAGTAAATATTTGGGGCGGCTACAAAGAACTAAAGCATAAGCTTTTATGTCTTTCTTCCTATCATTTTCCAGACCCACATTTGGGAAAGAATACTTGTTTCAAGCCTGACATGGTGAAGAAGTCATTCCTTTTTACCTTAGACAACCCCTTTGTACTAGAATAACAATGCAAACCAAACACCCCCCTCCTTTCTTTTATAACCCCCAACCAGCACACTGTATATCCCAGCTCCTTTCTTAAGAAGACTAAATGCTTCGGAATGTGTCCATTTGTAGCAGAGTACTGGTGGTCCAGTTCCTCAGTATGTGAAAATATAAAGCACCTGAACAAGTGCAAAGCCAGTAGCAGCCCAGTATCTGCAGCCTTACAGGTGACTCTTGTTCTACATAAGAAGGACATCAAGAAGATACACAACTATAAATGGCAAATGTAGGCTCATTGTAGCCTCAGAAAATACCCAAAAAAAGTACTGGAAAAAGATCTTAACAGAGTTTCTTATTTTATGGCAACCCCCCAAAACAAACAAACAAAAAACAAAACAAAAAAAACCCATCACCACCAACACCACCAACAACAAAAAACAAAAAACAATCCCCCTCAAAAAAACAAAATACATACAAATAAAAAAATAATACTCTAAACTGGGCAATGATAGCACCAGCCTTTAATTTTTGCACTTGGGAGACAGAGGCAGTCCTATCTTGTGAGTTCCAGGCCAGCCTAGTCTACAAAGTTACACAGAGAATCCCAGTCTCAAAGAAGAAACAAACAAACAAAACAAAACAAAACACCACTCTTAAAGCTGCTATGGGTCTAGGCTCACTAGATCTGAGCCCTTAAACAAATAAACACACAATCAAAAACTGGCATGCCTGTATTCTTTAGCATGGCAATACACACACACACACACACACACACACACACACACACACACACACACACACACACACACACACAACCTACTCTACCTAAAAGCCAAAGTTTTGTAGAACGGAGAAACTTCATTTCAGATTTAATCCAGAGAGGGAATGGTGTCATATACTTTTACTATGTTTTGCTTCAATTTCCACTACCTCTACCTCTCTATTTTACTACTTTGTATTTTTTTTAAATCTTTGAAGTAAACAGTGTCTAACTTGAAGCATTTTTCAGATCATTTTCTAATCAACCTTATTGTTATTAAAATGTTCTACTGAATAAAATATTGAGTACAAGATCTTTTTTCAACAATTTAGGTATAATGCAACGCTTGTTTATATTAGAGCTAGATCATTTATCTTGTTCTCATGCACTTTTCCTTATTTTCCATCACCAAGAATTCAATAAACAGTTTAACCTGTGGAGCTGTGAATACACAGGCTGGAGGTGGCATTATTCTTTGCAGTAGAGGATACAGTGTTTATAGCACTCTGAAAGCTGAACGTGTGGCAGGACTCACTTTTGGCACAGGAAGGGCTCGTGGTTAGTGCTGTTGACAACCAGCTAGATGAAAAGAGGAAGGTATTGCTACAGGTCTAAGCTAACAGAAAGCAGAAGTTGGACCATAATATAGTGTAAGAGTTAGGTCACAGTATACTTGACTAATATCTAAACTTCGAATTCTGGAGTAAGCACATGTTAACTTACAGATCTCCAATAACATTCCTTTTATGCTTTCCCAAGTAACAGAAACTCACTGAGTCAAGAACAGAGGAAAGCTGAAGAGAGGGATGAAGGTTTATTCCTTTGGTGTTTATATAGTAGAAAGTGCTTATTTAGAATCTCTCCCAGTCAGTTATTCCTCCTGGACACCTGGAGATGTCTTATCATTCAAAGGGCAGGCAGAGTAGGAGAAAAATGTGTGGCCTCTGTATTCTGACAGCATTGCTTTCTAACTGTGCTACTTTGAGCTTCTGATTCGTCATTTATAAAATGGCAACAAGAGATTCTGCCCCATAGAGTCATATGACCCAAAATAAGTGTTCTATAAATGTCTGCTATTATTACTATGTGCATTTCCTTTTCATAACTGAAATGAGTGACCACCATACATCTATTTTTCAATTAAAACTTTTTTTGGTATAAATCCAAACACGACTCATAGTCTTAGTAATAATAGTATCTTACATAAATCAATATTACGTTGTGTATTTCACATTTTTTGTTCATTGGTTTTGGGGCTGTTTCAAACAATCTCACTATTTAGACCTGCCTGGTTGGTCTGAACTGGCTATACAGAACAGCCTGGTCTTGAACTCACAGATACCAACTTGCCTCTGCCTAGCAAGAACTACAATTACATGGATGAACCACAACATCTGGCAGTGCTTTACATTTTTAATCCTCAAGACAATCCTATGAGAAACTAGTATTCTTCAAATGCCAATATCTGAGAAATACATTCTGTTCCTAAGGTTATCAGATTATAAACTATCCAAATCTATGCCTCCTGGGCTCAAAAGTGCAAAGTATTTTTAATCCACCATGTGGCCAAACATTCTGTACAGTCTGGCTTGAGTAGAGTGCAGACAGCTCCTAACAAATCAAGAGGAAGGCAAATTCCAGAGCAAGTCCTACAGGGTCTCTAGAATCACACTCCCAAATAAAAGCAATATTGGAATAAATTTACACACACGGTTCTTCTTTCTATCTGTGAAAAACAAGCTGCTAGCGCTCAACTTATGAGCCCATAAGGCTTCTTAGAACACTCTTATCTTCTCAGTCATCACATAAGATCCCTATTTGTTCACATCCCTTCTACTCTATTCCCACAGAGTCACTTTGATGAGTAGCTGTCACATATCCTTATTTACATACTTTCTTGTTTGTCATTTTGAAAATTACTATTTATATCCATTGTGAAATGTACAACAATTCTAGTATAAATTAAAACCACTACCAAAAATTCTGAGTCAAAATTTTTATTTTGTTCATATTACAGTGACTCTCCTATTGTTACTTCATTTTGATGTATCTAACAAGTTTGTTAAATTTGTTTTAATACATCTACACTTTTCCTTTGGACTCCGAATCTTTTGTCTTGGCTGAAGTTCATTTCTCTTGGCAATCTGGTGACTTCTGTTCTCATGGGCTGTAGGCATTGATGCTTCTGAGTAAGCCAAAGATTATATGTTAATTATGTTTAAAGTTAAGCTTTTGGGAATTCCCTGACAGATGTCATAGATAGCCAAGATAGCCAAGGTATTCTTCAAGGACAATTAATATACCCCAATCTCAGCAAAACCATCTACTGAGAGCTTTGGAAAAAAAAAAGATTTTAATTGACTTAGAAAATTAGGACTAGCTTGCTTTTCTTCACTCCATACCTTCCTTGGAATCCAGTGTAATGCCTTTTTATAGTGCAGAAATTTAGAATTCAAATCCAAATACATTTACAGAGGGCCTATCCTCTGCCAGAAACCTTTGCTAAGTAATTGTCATACAATATCACAATAGTTCCAATTGGAATCACCTTCATTTTAGAAATGAAGCAAATGAGAGCCACAGGGGTAATGTGTCTTTTCCTATGTAACAGTCATAAGGAATCATAACAGCAAAATAGTGGGTACAGTAAGACTTAAACGCCAGTTGTCTCCCCTACTTGCTCCATGAACTGGACTTCTTTGGAGAAACCCTGAGGCAGTGTTTCACACGGACTCTGACCACTTGCAGATCTTGAATAAAGACATACATCTATAGGCATCTTGCCTAAGAATTTCAACATGATCCTGAATAGCAATTCTAGATTTACCCTTGGCAAAGAACCTACTCTAAGACTCCTCCAGGACAGGTGCCAAATGGAATGGGACCATAAGTCAAGAGCATGGAGCCAGGGGACATTGTTGGTATGAGTCTTAGAGCCAAGATGAAAACCCAATGATATTGGGAGGGTGGTGACAGTGCTTACATTTTGCTTTTAGCACTGCACTGACCTACTCACCTACTCTATTTCTAGTAAGAAGAAATCAGATCAACAGAAAATATGTTCCTCTGAGAAACCAGAATAGCATTAAAATTAAGTGGTTTATAAAACCTTAAAAATTTCAAGTTTCCTTTTCAAGTCTGGAAACAGAAGAAACAAATTTCTGATTCTGTCCTAGGATAGTTTTCTGTGTTTAACTTCCCTCATCTACATAAAACAAACAACAAATTTACAAAACTCCAAGTGCCAATAAATACCCACATTAATGTACTAAACTAAAAATATGCAAAAAGATACTCTTTCTGAATACTGTTAACTAAAGATAGCTGATCTTACTGGTGTTTATAAACAATTTTATTACTCTTAACTTTTTTATTTGTTTGCTCTTAACCGGTTCATATTTCTTGGGTTATATCCAAGTCAATGCTGATGGAAATGATCCATATTTGTATACTTGAGTATGCTAGGCACTAATAACATATGGCTACTGAGTATTGAGCTGTGTCTAATACAACTACATAAATGAATTTTTACAAATTTTATTTAAATACCTCTAGGAACAAACATACTCCCTTTCTTCCTTTGAAAACACTGACTAGAGTTGAGATTCATCTAAATATATTATTCTAAGGGAGCTGTTTTGAAAATCCTACTAATGCTGAGTTGCATAACTACAAGCAGATAATGGGCCAATGGGGCTGGTCTTGGCTCAGCATCAATTTAACCATGTGCCCTCCTCACTTATCCCACTCCCGTGTAAACCAAAGAGAATAAATAGCTTCTTTTATTTGGCTATAATTTCTACAAAAAGGCTATACAAAATGTTAAGTTCTTTTAAATACTTGTACTAATGTTTTAAAAAATTATTCCACCTTCAGTGTGTTTGGTTATGGTTTGGATGCATAAAGTGACTACAGAAAAAATAATTTAGAGATTATGACCAGTGACTTGAAACTTCGGTATGATGCCCCTTCTGTGTCTAATTTAATCCCCCAAACTCACAAGCAGCTGCACACAAGTTAGAGAGTTAAGAAGGTACCATGTACACTGTGGGGACCAACACAGGCTCAGATGGAACTAACTATGAGTGACCAACTACCAAGTGTGCTGCCAAAGAGCCATCCTTCTCAATATGTGCCAGCATTTTTCATGACAAAATGAGCTACAATCCCATCATTACAGTCAGCTGACAGAACCACTCTCAATAGAAATAATTTCTAATACCATTTTTACTTAAGTGATAGCACACACACACACAAAAACTAGGCTGATTGGCACAGAAAACTACACAAGACAGACCTGAATAAGGTGAAACAAACAAACAAATGAACAAAAATAAAGGAAGGAAGGAAGAAAAAAAAGAAAGAAAGAAAAAAGAGAGGATAGTTGAATATTGTTAGGCTAACTAGCTCTGTCCTAAATGTATAGTGGTTGTGGGTAGGTGAATAACTTAAAAATTTTTTGATATCAGTTGTACCATCAATAAGATATAATGATGTTCCTGTATTTACTTGGAAGATATAGTTACTGCTTATCATGTGTAGCAAACCCTTTTGAATTACAGCCATGGCAATTACAAAATAAGGCCCTAGATCTTTGGGGTGGAATAGCCATGCATCTGCCCCAAAAACAAAAATTAATTTCAGTAAATAATCCCAAAATATCTGAAAGAGGTAAGACCCTTCTCCAATGCTAAAATTTTAAGTAAACTAGCTTTCGTTATTCTGAAGAAAACATTCAATGTTACTCTATATACACATACATGTAATACTGTTTGTCTATAAGTTCTGACAAAAAATGGGAAAAGAAATGTCATAAACATATATAGGACATCATTTTCTTTCACAAGCAACTTGGAAACAACACATTTGTGATGGATATTTTACTAAATTATTAGAGTTAATAACAGATTGTATTTCGTCAGAGATCTGAAAGCTATACATCTGTTATTAGGGTAAAAAGTAGGTGTTACTCATGGGGAACTGTTCCTCTTTAGAAAAGGTCACAAAACACCAGCATATGGACACTCAAAAGTGAAAAGGAACCCTGATTACCTTATCTCAATTTGACTGCTAGTAAAAAGCAGAAAGCTGGAAAATTCCCACAAAGAAGTAAATTTGGAGGCATGCAGGAGGATACATGATGGCTGAACACATTACTCTTGCTGGGAAAGTGGCAAAGCACTGGCTATAGACCACCCTCACTGAAAAACTCATGTCCTGCTGAGATTTGTCAGAAATAGTTCTGTGTACTTTAGGGCTTAGGCAGAAGGCATTTTCACTGGAGGATAGATGTTTCTGACAAATGTTTAGAAAGGACAACAAGGACACAATCATTCCACAAGAATTTTCAGAGGCCCTCCCCTTTCCAAGTGCAGAAACTCACAGGATACGCCCTCTCCTGGATGGCCAAGGTCCCTACCACCATTTCCACTTCACAAGGGAGAAAATCCTTCAGGTCACCAATTGAAAATTCCTCCCAGTTTGCTTTACTTGCTCATACCTGACTGCCAAATGTGATTGTCCGCTGCAGGCAACTAATTGAAAATGGATCTTTAGGATGATTGAGAGATTAGTTTAGCTATCAATAAACTGAAAATTAGATCATTATGAAATGAAGACATATACTACAGTAAATCAACATGGGCTTATACTTTTATACTTCCCAAAATGCACACCATTTTTTTTTTTTTTTTACCCCTGGTCTCACCTATATATAAAATCTATTAACAAGTAACAAAAAATAAAAAAATGCACAAAAGAGGAGCAAATTATATAGATGTTAGACTCTAAATTAACTTGAAGTCCCATCTGTCCCACCTATTCAAAGACCAGGTAACTTCCTGCAATGCTGGGAGTTATAGTTCTTGGAAAATAACAAAGCCTTATGGAAAAGTACAGTGATCTATGGGTTTTGTTCTTATAAGTTCCACAAATGCCTAAGGGTCACTCACCTGAAAAGTTTCCAGGCAATATGCCATCTTTGTCAGCATTTAATATTTTAATAAAAGTATGCTTTAATATGGCCAAAATGGTAGAACTTGTTTTTCGGAATTAACAACACAATGTCTGTCTTACTGTAGACTAGGATTTAGCAGGTATGACTTTGAAGGAAAACAATTCCTGCTTTAACCATTAGTTAAAAACAGTGTCTGGATTTATTCATGTATGAGATAGCAGCCAAGGAAGACTGACATCAACCTTCATTCACTGCACACATGCTGGCTGTACAAATCACAAGAATTCTTTACAGAGAATTCAAACATCCTAGAAGTTAGTACCACACAAAGTCCTTTTAATTTCTTCCCAGTCTTTTTCACTTTTATAATTTGTGTGTATATGTGTGCCTGTTTATATGTTTGTATGGGTGTGTGCACTTGTGTGCATGGTATGGATGTACATGCATGATGCATGAATTTGGAGGGCAGAGGTCTATGCTTTATGTCTTTCTCACGCTCTACCTTAACATTTTAAATTATATTTATTTATGGTGTGTACAAGGTACATGTATATTTGTATTGGAACAGCTGTGTCACAATGTGTGTGTGGAAGTGGGATCAGAACAGGACTGAAAGAGCTCATTTTCTTTTTCCACCATGTAGGCCTTAGGGATCAAGTCACCAGACTTCTCAACAAGCACTGTTATTTAATGAGCCATTCAATTTGCTTCCCATTTTATTTTCTAACACAGGGTCTTCTAACAAATCTAGATCTCATTGGTTCACCTAGGCTAACAAGTGATGATTGGTATAGCAAATGTCAATGTTTAAGGAAAGTTTAACAAATCCAAGCCAAAGGATGGTAAACTCTTGTTATTTCACTTAGTTGACCATGTGATAGAAAAGAATGGGGGTGGGGACAAACAAAGGTGAAGGAAGTAGTAAAGGCAACTCTGACTTAGGAGATGAGACTTTAGGAAAAACAGCTCCTAAGCATGCATGTGAGATCCAAGGCTTGTGGGCTGCTATTTGAAAAGTCTGGGATAGTTGTCAAGTGTGCTACTGGCCACTTACAGGGTTATTGGCCAGTCCCTCAATCAATACCTATGCTGTATATCCTGGGAATCTTATAATACAAAATCGTTCTCCTCTCTCCTCTTACTGTTAAACCCTGCCAAGTCCGGGACAGAGTCTATATTTGCAAATATTTCTTTTACCACATCATGAAAATGGCCTGGTTATGACCATCCTAACTTCAACCTGAACAAACATTCTAGCACCACTTCAATTTCTGTAATCTGAAAATAACCCTTTCCTATGTATTTTGCTTCCTATAAGGTAGAGGTGTGTGGGGGAGGTGTGGGATGGTGTGGGATGAGGCATATTCACATGTTTGAGGGTGGGGGAGTGGAGGGGTGCATGGATCTGTGTGCATGCAGAGGCCAGAAGATGTAAGTTAGGACATGTCCTGTTCTATTGCTCTATGTTCTCTTTCTTATTGCCTTGAGACAGGGTCTTTCACTAAACTTAGAGCTAAGCTGTTAATCAGCAAGTCCCAGTGGTTCTCCTGTTTCTATTGGTCAAAGGATTAAAGCTACAGATGCTTATAGCCACACCCAGGTTTTTATGTGGGTACTTGAGATTCATGCTCAGGTTATGAATGTATACCAAGTACTCTTACTTGGTCAGCCTGGTCCCTAGCACCTGTAACAAAGTTTTATGCTCAACTTCTCTACTATTTTCATGGCTTAAATTTTCCTGGCACATCCAATAATCCTGAGAGGATAGTGTTTCATATTCAACAGGTATATAATACATACTTGTTCTTGCTCTGATTCCCCTCCCCCCTTTTCTGACCACTGAACCTACAGAAACAATTAATTAAACCCCTACATGGATACAGTGTAAAATTGAAATTCTTGATAACAGGAATGTATTATTCAATTATAAAAGCAATAAATATTTATGGAGTGACCCTCACAATTAGGACATTGTTCAAGGCACTGAGGGCAAATCTATTAGAAAAACTAAAATAAGATACTTTTATAGAGGTTATCTTCTAGTGGGTGACAAAAATAAGTTAAAATATATTAGAAAAATCATTTCAGTGGGGAAAGTAAGTCATGGAAGCAAAGCACTGAGTGCAGTTTTGCAAATGCACAAGTTAGTCAGAGAAGGCTTCATCTAGAATTCTAATGTTGTCCCTGCCTCTTTTCAATACATATTTCTATGAATGAAGATATCTAACAGGACAAGACATCTAAAAGGGTTGTGTCACCATTAAAAACAAACAAACAAACAAACAAAAAAACCATGCTATCCCATCTAGTATTGCTCATTTAAATCTTAAGAGCTAATGCACTAATTCAAATGAGCTCCTGTATCATACCCAGTTTTCTCTCAATGCCTGCTGAGTTTATCTGTCCTGTGTGGTCTATGTCCTAATCTTGGCTATTGTCTCATGTTTGTATCACCGACAAATTATTCAGTAGTCTTTCCCACTCTGGACTATAGGACTAAGAGTTTGCTGACCTTTGGTATAATCTGGCACTCAGACTCTACCTACCCTTCTGTTAAACTATAATCACCATCCATTCATTATTCATTTCATCATATATCATGGCAAAATTTAAGCTTGAGTTGGTCTCTCTTCAGCATGCTCTTGGCCTGCCTTTCTTGGCCATTTATGGCCATAAATGATATGTAACCAAAGAATACAAATAAAATGCAATTACAGTTGAAAGAAGGAAGCTAGGAATATGTAAGTTTATTATTTCTATTAAATGCTGACTTGGTAGATTTTCATGCTATAAAACCATCTATGAAAAGGAAAAATCCAAATGACAACTTATTTGGCTAGTTTTTAAATCCCCAAATTGAACTATATGCTGAAATCATTAACAATTAGAACATACTGGTTTGGAAATTTGTATCCCTTTCTCCCAATAAGAAGTTACAACACATATAACACAAACACACACACACACACACACACACACACATACACATACACACACACACACACACACACACACACACCACACACACCCACCTACCTGCTGAGAAAGGGTTTCTTTGTGTTGCCCTGGCTGTCCTGTAAACCAGGCTGGCCTCCTTCTGCCTACCGAGTGTTGGGATAAGGGCATGTGCCACAATCACCCAGCAAGAAATTGTCTTTAATAGCTTAAATTACCAGTAAAAAATGACTTACTATCTTCAATCAAAAATAGACTTTAGCATTTAAATTACTTGTTTTTAAAAAAATGTATACCATCAGAGTTAACCCTCTAATCAAATAGAATTAAAATAAGGCTATCTGCTAAATCATAATGGCCCTTATATTATGAAAATTCCCCATAGATGTTTAAGACATTTCTTCATTTTTTGATACTACATCTGGCACAATGAAAGCAGATAATCATGTGTTTATATATCTGTCTAAGTGCCTTTCCTAAACACAGCCAGATAGATGGAGTCTTTCAGAATGAAATTAATTTTAAATTAATTCACTCTGGACCTACTCTACTTCCATGACTCTGTTTTCAAGCAGTGACCAAATCAATGTTAAGTCATGAACTTGAGAGAGCTCAGGTTCCTCAATATTAAGGGAAAAATTAGTACAAGTAGGGTTGTTACCACTGCCCTAAAACAAATTATTCATACATCATCACAAGCTGGCAGTTCAAGATTGATCAACACTGAATAGTGGTACAATATCAATTTTTCTTTTGAATTGAAATAAGATTATGGTTAATTTTATATGCAATATTCATAATGACTTGATAAGGTTCTAGAAAAAATGATTATCATTATTACTAACATCATAGCTGAAGATGTTACAATAAGCTTGCCATCTATGTTGACTCAGGTCCCACTGTGACAGGAGAGAGTTAATTCCAAGTACCCAAAGTGCACATTCTGTCTCTAGCTGTAGCTACTGAAGGAACTATAAACAAATGTAACTAGGCTTTGCTTGCTGTCAATCTTGGTGGATGCCTTTATTAACATACTTGTTTCAATTGCAATTTAGGTTTCCATGGAGACACAACAGTCAGCTCCAGAAAATTATAAGATAAATGTCAGGCAGTGATAACAGTGTTAATGAAGCTTCAGTGACAAGCAGCTCTGTGCTTCAAATAATAAGCCTATTTTCTATTAGCATATGTGGAACCTGTCAAAAACTGGGGAAGTATTAAAAATTAAATATATATCTATATTTAAAAGAGGGGAGAGATCACTCTAGAAATAGCTTATATTTCTATGGTTGGTAAATTAGACATTAGTCTTGGCTTTTAGGGATGCTTCAGATGGCATCCAGAAATGCAGAAATGCTTCCCTCCCCCCAACCAATGGTGGCATAATTTTTCAAATACATGGTTAGGGAGGAAGTTCTTATTTTAGGAGCTGAAACTTTCACTATTTCCAGCCACACATATGGAGAGCTTTAAAGAAATCACTACTACAACTCATGATATCCAAACTGATTCATCCCACCTATTCCTCTCTCTTCTAGGTTACTAGATAGATAATCAACTGGACTTCCAGAATCCAGAATTATCCTTGACTAAAGATGTGCCACTGAAATTTTAGAGGGTAGAAAATGACAATTGTGGATCTTTAGGAATTTGAAGCATTCTAAAGATGGAGGTTAAAACTATACTACCAACCAAGGGAAGATTCCATTAAATAAAACTGAAGGGAAAATAAACTTTATTTTTGTCAGAATAGACATAAATATTACTTAGAAATGAGGCAATTTTTATGTTATGTTCAAAAATATCCTTTCAGTATTATTAGCTAAAAAGAATGGTCAAGTTAAAGGAGGTTTTTCTGCAAACCCAGAAGAGAAGACATAAGATACACTGGTTCACCCGAGTTTCTTGCACAGTTAATGCTATCTTTGCCAACACCTACACTGTTATTTAGCTGATATTGTTATTAATATGGGAAGGTAATTTTCCCTCTTACTTATGTAACAAGTGTTTACTAAGAAATGTACTGTAAAATGTCTCATTGTTTAGTAGCTTATACAATCTAACATCCAATGTTCTAAATAAGATGTTCTTTTCTTTCTATTCAAAGTCTGGTTTATTTTGAAATTATTATATGAGTTTTTCTGGGGCAAGCCGACAATTCTACTTTAGGAGCAGCAGGCTTGTAAAATCACCTCCCTGACTCACTGTCACTATGGGCTCATTTTACTCAACAACAATCTTCAAAAAGCAAAGTCTAGGATATAAGTGGGCTAGGGTGCTAGGATGGGAACTTCCAGCGCCACTTAGGAATAAAGTGCAAGTGACTGCTCCCCACACAGGATTTCTTGTCTTTAGAATATGCTTTTGTAACTCCACATGCCTCTTATTCTTTGCATAGTGCTGCTTCCCATTCAGGGGTGTGATGAATGAGCAGGGTGAGATGCAGCAGAATGACTTCACCTGAAGCCTCTAGTTACTTTTCCTAGTCACACTATTCTTTTCAATTTGTTTTTTTTTTTTTTCACATGAGATTTGAAAACTCAGGGATATTTTTAAAGGTTTGGTCTACCAGAAACTGCCTTAGGGAGCCACAAAGCTGGCTCAGAGATTAAAAGCACCTGCTGCTTTTTACAAAAGATCAGGTTCAATTCCTAGTACCCATATGGTGGCTCAAAACCATCCATAACTCCAGTTCCAAGGAATTCTATACTGTCTTCTGACCTTCGTGGGTACCAGGAATACATGTGATACATAGACATATTTGCAAGTGAAAATACACATACACATGAATAAAATGAAACTAAAAATACTTTTTAAAAGAATCTCTCTCAATTCCTTTTAGTATAAAAGCCACAATGATCTTTTGAACATCTTATAGCCAAACTGACCATGCAGAACAATAAGCTATATCTACACTGTTGCTTGCAGGCCACTGTGTATATAATATTGGTGTGGTGTATCTGCTGGGGTCATAAACCTGTAGACTTTAAAGCTCAAAATTCTACCAATGATTCAGCCACAAGAGACAGCCTTTTCCCAAAGTGAAATTACACACAAGCCACACCAAATACTATAAAAAACAACAATAAAAGCCTGTATAATGTTCACCCTATCCACTTCCTGGATGATTTTTCCTGCTGTCCTACTCATAAAAAGATGCACAAGGAAAAATAATTCATAAAGCACTCACAAAACCCAGTATACTGGCTATATAATTGCTGTACTGGTTCTAACTGGTGATCTGAAAGTAGGGAATACACAGGAAAAGTTGTGAACTTATATTTAATAACTTTGATAGTGGAATTTAGAACTTACATCTGTAAATTAAAGTCTATTATTATGCTTCTAAACACTGGATAAAGAAACAACTAGAGTTGTTGAATGAAAAAGATTATCAACATCATTCCTTCCTCACAATTCTAATCACACAACTTTATCCTTCCAGAAAATTTCTGTTTATAAATATTGTGTATTTCTTCCATTGTCTTTTCATGATAATACACTAAGAAGTACGCAGGAAGTCAAATACTGAAACTGAAAAGCTACCCACAATTATTATTTGTGGTATTTTTAAATTATTGAAATAATTACTTTGATTTTTAATATTATCACAGTATAAAAATAGTTCTTCTGTGTTAAAAATAACAGCTGTAAACTGGGGCAACCAAAATTGCAATCATAATTTTCCTGAATTGACAGTATTTGCTAAATAGCCTTCTTGAAGTGACAGGAGTTATACATGTTGGAAATAGAATATTATATTTTGAGTATGGTAGTTGCATCAAAAACAAGTTCAAACGTGAAAGCTGAAAATACAGTTCTCTCTCTGAGTTTTACTTTCTTACTCCTGTTTATTGTGGGGACTTTAGGCTATGCAGAAGAAGCTCTATGTCTATAGACTTGAAAGCAAGAGGTCAGTGCTGGGCATTGCTGCAACAGCAACACCTTCCACTTCTAGGTATCCATTAGATTTTAGGTTTATATGTTTTATTTATTTATTTATTTTAATAAGCAATTTAAGGACAGTAACCAATTCAAAATAAATTGAAAGGAGATTTCCCAAACAATAGAGTCATCCAAATGCTACCACTAAATAAACTTTTCTGGAATAACACGAACATGGATGTTAGGTTTGTGTTTAACAGGAGTACAATTACAAGGCTGTGCATTAAAAAGTTAGTTACTTGGCAAGTCAATATTTATGATACCTATTCACCTACTTTCAGTTATTGAAAATCAGAATTTCTTTTTCCTTATGGGAATGATTGATGGAGAACAAACTACTTTGAAAGATGTATGGCTTACATTACTGCAAACAAAAAATGCCACAGTAACATTATTATTACTGAAGCCTGAGCAATTATCAAGGATAAAAATATTAAGAACAACCCCAATGGCTATGAAAAATGATCTAAATTTCCTCCACAAGGTAATATGATATAAATATTAGAAACCCTATACTTTTGAGGGAAATTAAGCTGTCTGAGGTTCTGTATTCAGAGTATTAGGAATAGATTTTTAATACTTTTATTAAGATTATTAAGACTTTTAGAGATGAGCTGAGGAACACGCAGCTAAATGAGTGCTCACCCAAGAACAAACAGTATTAGGGAGGAATGAAAGATGATGAGATGGTTTCCTAATTATGTGCCCCAAATTTTATACACACACACTGAAATCAACTTGTTTTTGAGACTTCCACACAGAGGCCCAATGAATGGCAAACTTCAAGGGTAGCTTGGCAATAGTTCTCCTTAACACAGAGTTCAGAATAAGGAGGAATCAAAGAAAGTAGGTGAGAGTAGAACATAAGCAAAATTAGAAATAATACAGACTGTACTAAGGGTGTGCTCAAGAGTGTGAAGTCTCATGCTTTCTTGGCCAGTACTTCTGGAAATGGCACCTGCTTTGGAAACTGTGTTCTTATTTATTGACACAGGATTTATAGAATGGACTTGGGCTTTAGCATATTCTAAAGAACAGTGGATTTAGCTGCATAGGAAAATAAAAATCTCATGAGCTATTGGAGATGGTCGATTCACATAACACACATATATCAATATATTTAGGTGTGGATGCAGGGACTTGTCACAAATTAGAAGGTTACTGTTCTATATAGCTTCTAGCTAGGATGCATTTTCTTGTGAAATCATACAATGGGATTTACTGAGGCAATTTTAGTTCACTAACTGGCCCTTATTCACATTTTGTTTGTTTGTTTTTATGACAATACTCTATAATAAGAATAACTACGTTGGTTGGGTTAAAGTAAATACTGCTTTTTTTAAATTAACAAAAACATTGAAAACTCTGGTAAAGAAGAGTTTTGGTGAAATAAAGAATTACTTATGAATGAAACCATATATTATTAAAACTATTCTAAATGTATTCTTAATTTAAATAAAGGTAGTCATTAAAAAATCAAATATCACAAGAAAGATGAGGGGCAGAATGTTATTCTAGTCCAAGATATAAAAGGTGGATTGCTTTGCAAGTGTCCAGCAGAGTATTATACTGCCCCTTACTTTTATTAAAATTCATGTATGCCTCTAATGCTGGATAGATCTCAGCTTCAACTATTTACAACTCTACATGTCTATTGGTTAAAGATAGGAGAAAGCAGTGAATTGGGAAAAATGCACTTCTAATATTTACACTTGGTCTAATATATTAGACCAGTCAGCAAAAGCAGCTTCTTGTGCTCTGTACTGGGTAAATGAAGTCAAAGACTATTTCTGGTAAAATATGAATGATGAACAATGCATCACAGCACAGTGGTCCTATTATTAATAATCTCAATTTAAATGTGGCTGGAGTACCTACCATGTATTACATCAATTTTAGTGTAAGGGCACAATACAAGCATTTAGGGGTCATGTTGAGTCCATTCCTGATTAAACTAAATCCTCATTATACAGGTGACAGGTCTTGCTGTAGAAATAAACCAGTCCAGGTTTTTGGTAGCCCTGATGGTCCTAAGCTGTAGTAGTCCTTTAATGTAAAATCTATTTTAACTTCACAAGGTCTATGACCTCACTGACGCCTTCAGGCTGATCCTAACTCTTATATGTGACTCTCTAAGACTCTCTAAGCCTCTGTGCTAGTGCTACCTCATTGCTCTTAGTGGAAGAAAGAAGTTGGGCCCTGTACATTGGCCCCAACAAAGATCTGCTTGGCATTTTTACTGGCTTACAGACAGGTATTTGCAAAAGGGATATTCAAGTGACACAGTACTATAAAATCTCCACTGAATGAGATAGAGATAATAATCAGAATAATTTCCTTCTAATAAAAGGCAAACAATTATTATGTATGCTTCTGCAAAATCCATTCCACATTCAAGACAAGAGAAATCCATTTGTTTCGCTTATATTTCCTTTAGATTATGAAACATAGATCCCAATCATTTTAACAGGTTTGTTCCACTTAACAAAGACATTCTGGTTGATATTCATAGAAGTCACACTCAAAAGGGCATATGAGGACAAATTTTGCCCAAGCATTTTAGTTTTTAATGACTATAGAAGCTCTTGGGAATCATTACATTAAAAGAACAAAAGAAAACAAGTAAATAAAAGACGAGAAACAATTGACTTTTAATTACTACTACCACTGAATAAAAAACTTAATGAGAGGTTTTCTTAAACATTCAGAAATGACAATACTATCTCCATGGTTTGTCCAGTCATTGAGTTTTGTTGGTACCAATACCATTGACAATGTTTCACAATGAGTTCAAGGACAGCCAGAGCAGTTACCTGACACCAAATATCTTTCATGAAAGTAAACACTTAGAAATCGGAAGTAAACTAATGACTGGTCTAACTTGAGAACCCTGCCATGAAATGGAGTTCATGCCTAACACTGCTGGTATGGCCAGAAACCAGAGGCTAGAAGCCCAGAGACCTAGGATAGAACCAAATATGACTGACAAGACGTCTCAATGGAATGATTCCTAATGATATTTTGCTATACTCATTTATCAGTGCTTAGCCCAATCACCATCAGTGAGGCGTCATTCAGCAACTGGTGGGAGCAGATGCAGAGACCCACAGCTAAATGTCAGGTAAAGAACAGGGAACCCCAAAGGAGAGGGGAAGGAAGGATTGTAGGAGTCAGAGGGGTCAAGAACACCACAAGAACACAGCCCCCCACAGAATGAACTAAGCAGGGCTCATAGGGGCTCAGAGATTGAAGTTACAATCATGGAGCCTGCATGGGTCTGTGTTAGGTCCTCTACATATATTTTGTGGTTGATTAGGTTGGGGTATTTGTTGGACTCCTAACATGGGAGTTGCACTTGCCTCTTACTATTTTGCCTGCTTTTGGGACCCCTTCCCTCCTAGGTTGCCTCATCCAGCTTGACAGGAAGGTTTGTGTCTATTCTTATTATAAATTGTTATACCATGTTCACTTGATATCCTTCAGAGGCTTGCTCTTTTTTTGAAGGGAATTACAGGAGGGGGCTAGGAAGAGTGGAGAGAGGGGAAACTGTGGTATGGATATATTATATGAGAGACTATAAAAGAAAAAGAATTTCAGAGTAATAATTTATTTGAATTACCCCCTACTTCTCAGTATTATGGTTATTATTAGCCCATTCATTGTTTAAAATATTTGTTTAGTTTTAGTTTGTGTGTATAACAGCTATTTTACCTGCATGTATCTGTGCACCACATGCATGCAGTACCCACAAAGGGCAGAAGAGGGCACTGGATATCCCTTAGAACTAGAGTTACAAATGGTTTGGGTCATCATGTGAGTGCTGAGACTCAAAACAGGTCCTTTGGAAGAGCAACTAGCTTTCTTTATTGTTGAGTCATTTCTCCACCCCATCCCAGCCCCACCCCACCCCCACGTAGCACATGGGGACAGGGATGTCCGAAAATAGATGAACAGAATGTAGCAATCTTTCTTAGTTCAAGTACTGATATAACCTAATGGTCCCTAACAACTGTTATTAACATGTCACATAACCTCACTATCCTTTTGTATGGCTACATTTACTAAATCAGCACTATCTTCTTCTGAATATCAGTAACTGATGAACTGCTTTATTTTTTTTTACCTAAGGGCATCCAAGATCTCAGCAAAGATAATACTCTATGGATGAATACATTTGAGGATGTGGCTATGAACTGTAAATGAAAGATGAGGCATACAATGATATGTTGAGCCTGGATGCCTTTGGTCTTTGAGAAAAAGAAACATGGAAGGACTTCTCAGACTATAAGAAAGAGTCCATTCTTTAAGAAAGTTAACAGCAATAATCCACAGGTAGAGACTGAGACCTTTTCTTATTAGGGAATCAGAATATGACAATGTGATCCAATGGAATTCTCCAATTCACTTTCTGTGGAATTTAATTCAGCCAGCTAAAGATGAACCAGAAGATACACATATTACACAAATATAAGGGAAAACAATGAAGTGTCTAAATTGAAATTATAACAAAAATCTTTTCATTTTATTATGCAAGTTTTGAATGTTCAGATGTGGAATACAGATGTGCTTATTATTTTTTGCACTCTAACTTTTAAAGGTATGTTTTTAAAAATAGCCTTAGAGCCAGCTGTGGTAGTACATGCTTGTAACCTAGTATATCAAAAGAGAGATTCAAGATGAGCAGGAATTCAAGGTCAGCCTTTTGGTAACAAAATGAATCCGAGGCCAGTCTGGTCTACATGAGAACTTGTCTTAAACAAAAGAAAATAAACCAAACAACACATACACACAAACAAACAACAATAACAAAACAAGAGATCTATTGTTAAGTCCTATACACATTGCCTATAGGACATAGAAAAATCAATCATAAACCAACTAGGAGATTCATTTCCACTGTAGCTTTAATAGTGTCAGATGGTATACCATGTAGCTGTGGGGGAGAAAAGGTGGTCTTACCTAGTATAGGACTCTAAAAGCTACAATACCAACCTATTAGGCAAGATGTGTTCACTGGTGTGATAGTGGCATTACTGTATGGATAGCTAAGTATATTCTGAGTGAATTTGAAACTTAATTCATACAAGGGACTTGGGACTTTCATGGCTGGGTCAAAAGCCCAGTGACAAACCTTAGAGTAGATACTATTGTTATTTTGCTAAATGATTATATTGTTAGATTGCTGTCTACTATTTATGTTTATATCCATAGACCTGGATGGCCTTCAACCTTGGTCAGAGATTTTTTTTTTTTTGGTGCAATGAGCTGCATCATTATTGAGCTTGCATATCTAGTCAAAGTGGTGAGGAGAGACTGGTGCTTAGCTCTGAATGGTCATTTTTCCTTATTTATATCACATCCCAAGGCTCAAGGAGCATTATGGAGAAGGAGATTGAAAGAATGTAAGAACTTGTTGCTGGGAAGGAAGGTTGTGAAGTGTAGGCTTTTGAATTTGATATGGCTATTTAACTCATGAACTTACATCTAATGTTGCTGCCTTCAGGAGACTCATGTAGCTGACATTCTGGCACAGATGGGGATATCCTCTTTAGGCCCCATTCCTTGCTGAGAAGTTGATAGCTGCTGGTGGAGGGAGGATCATTCTTTGTTTTTTAAATGTGTGGCTATTGGTAGATTTCCCATGCTCCAGTGGATGGCCCCACACTTATAACATATGGGGGTAGCACTACAGAAAGAAAGATGTTATTTAGAAACATTTTTTTTTTCAAAAAAAAAAAAAAAGAAAGAAAGAAAGGAAAAGAAAATGAAATTGGGAGGGGCCATGCTGAGGGGAGTTTGGGGACAGCTTGGTGAGGGAAATGGGGACTGAATATAATTGTGTTTTACTTTATATATGTATGAACTTACCAAGGAAAAATTAGTATTAAAAGCCAAGAACAGCAAAAAAAAAAAATAATAAATTTAAAAATCTTAAAATATATTTTGGTTAAAATACTTGACTTTGGGGAATTAGACTTTGGGGAATTTCTTTGGGGGGGACTTCATGGCTTTCTGTACAGAATGTTTCTAGTAATGTATAATTATTTAAAATAATTTGTTAATGATATGATGAAGGACAAGTTACTGGGGAAAAGGATTTCTATTTTTGTTTCCACAGAAAATGAAAAGATGTGGATTCCTTCCAGACTAATGTGGTTTGATCAAGCCAGACCGCCTGAAACAGAGTACGAGGTGATCCTACATTCAAAACAGCTGGACAAAGCAGCCTTACAGACTACAGCCAGGATTTCTGAATCTTTTTCGAATCCCCCATGACAGCGCCCCTTACCAGCAGGAAGTAGTTTGGAAAGAATGACACCAAAATTCCCAAATATTGTCTATAAATGTTTGTTTTCATTTAATTGGACTTTGTTATATAAAATAAATTAAAAAAATTAAAAAAAATGAGTCCCTGCAAAATATATTTTGAGAAAGTATAACGAATCGGAGGGATTTTGATACTAGCCAGACCCAAGTTTGAATTGAAGCTAGACAGCACTCATGGCTCTGTAAAACAGGGCAAAATTACTCAGAATCCCAGATAACATAGGCACAGGATGACCATGTGAGGTCACTCTGTGCTACTGTGAGGATTAAACAAGAAATGTTACATGTTTAACAGTCCTGGGAAAGAGTAGGGGCTGAATGCTTTCTTATTTTAAGTAAGGAAAAATCTTTTTTAAAAGTGTTTATAAATAATACTGTTTTTCATACAAAGCAAACAAGCAAAAAACAAAATCAATACATTAAAAAAACAGAATCCATATAGCTTAACATGATTTCTATATCTGTAATGCTAAAGAAAGCTAAAATATGATCATGATATTACAGAAATTTGAAAAATAGTTTCTTGTCTGCTATAGAGGACCAGCTGGATTTTCTACTCTCTATTTGTTTTCCTTGTGGTTCCATATTCATGGTGAATAGAGTTCATTGTTTACATGGTGTTCTCTCTGTAGTCACTCACAGTTCACTTCTGCATTCTACTTCCTGCTTTCTGCACTTCCATCCTCCTCTGTACCTAGTTTGAGAATATAGATTTCCCAGAGCAACTCTATTCTTCAATATCTCCACTCTACCAACTGGCTCTACTCAGACAATTTTACCTGATTCTTATGTTAAATGTAGTCACTCATCAGGCAACTGTGTTTTCAAACTATAAGAATCCTACACACAACCTGCTATTATTTGCTTGGTCAGCACAAAACTTATTTCACAGATGCTCACAAATCTCCATGCCCTTCCAAACCCATCTAAAGCTCAGCCAGTTCTTTCAATGATACATAAAAGTATCTCTGCCACACAGATGCCTGAGTCTCATTTATGGAGCAATTATAAAACTTGAGTAGCAGTGTTTCACATTTGTTCAGTTACGTATTTTTAGCTCTAGCTTTTTCCTTTCATGGATTATGGTAAATATAACATTTTCTTCCAAAATATGTGACTTGCTGGGATCATAAAGGAAAATGCGTAACAAGCTATAGCATTGTAAGAAGGCAGACAGTTTACTAAATGGCTGAATTTAGTCTTATTAAAATTCTATTAAGTTATCTTGCCTGTAACATAGAAATTGGTATGTTTTCAACTTCCAATCTCCAGTCAGAGCTTCACTGGGGTTGCTTTTTAAAAAAATAAATAAATGTGGTTTATGTTGAAGTTAGTTTCTACAATTATTTTTCTTAGTCTATTGTTCTGTGTTCTCTGCTAACAGTAGTCTGAACACAGCAAATATTTATACCAGAAGCTACATGTTATCTATAAAGCAGAGCATTTTACCTGTAGTATTGTATTTTGTTCAAAGAAGATGACATTCCTGATGACATTATATTCTGTAACTAAATCTGCTACTATATCAAACTCTAATTTGTGTATCTTCTCTAACTACTCATTATGTAGCCCAGACTGACTTCTAACTTGCAATTCTCCAGCCTCTCCCTCCTAGCTTTGGGACATTAGGCATGAAGCACCATGCTTGACATTGTAAATATATTTTTCTACAAGTCTAACATTTCAAAGGTTTCCAGATCTTCAAGCCATCAGAACCATGGTGATTAAAGAACAACAAAGCACTTCATTAACCAGATGTATAAAAAGATGAAATCAACACAGAGGTGTGAGATAAGAGTGAGAATTTAAGGCATGTAAAGGCTGTGAGGAAGAAACAACAAAAGGAGTGAGTTTGCTCATGAGGAAGAGCACAGCTATCAGAACATTTTTCTACCTGGTCCTACATCTATCTTACTCTTCCCGTTCATTCCTACTGCTACTCCAGTGTACTTTTTTCTAATTATATTTCTTTAATACTGAGACCACTATTCTATTTAGAAAATTTCATACACTTTAAACATTGACACTAAGATCTTTACTATTAGATACATTACAGTGATGAGACTAATTCTTTCTTAAGCTCTCCTACAAGAACCACAATGTACCAAATCTTATATCTTTGTTGCCTGTTTGCATACAATTCTTCCTTTTACAGAAGTATCCTTGAACTGGCATCATACTCTATTAAGAAATTATCATTTAAGACAGACTGATCAGTTCTGCAAATTTACCACATAATCCTTGTCTTTCAAAGTAGTCATGTTTTATACAATACCACATTTTTTACCATATACATCACCTATTGTTCTTGTTTATAACAAGTAGAACAGTTTATAACAAGTAGAAGAGTACAGTGTAGTGGCAAGTCAATGAAGACTGGAGTTATATTTATAAATTTTTTTATAAGCTTTTATTTCGCAAATGTCAGTTACTCCCTGAGAGACCAGTATTTTAAGTATAAAAAGAGGTATCAAACATAAAAATATACTGTAAGCTATTAAAACTATATATATATAGTTTTTGTTTTTCTTCCAAAATATACTCTAAATGTCTTGAGTGCAGGAATCAGGTCTAACAGCCCTTTGAATTCTCAGCTTCATTTATCAAGACACAAGCTGGGCAACAGGAACTAAATAAATATGCAAGGATGAATTATTCTGTACTTCAAAGTCAATGGCAAAGGCCCTGAGGAACCATAGCCTATTGCTTAGTATTTCTCCCCACTTCAAGCTTGTCTTGTCCACACCAATTCATTTTCCACCTGGCTTCTAGAGGATATTTTAAGAATGTAAATATGCTTCTGTTTCTCCCTAAAATCTTTTAAAGCTCCTTCACATAATTTTCACACTCTTGAGAATGATTATGACTTTCTAAGGAGCAAGCTGGTATCTAATTCTATACAATGTCACTATTATCTTACTCAAATTCTTGTCCCAGAATATTAGTCTACCACTTGTCCCAGAATATGCCCAACTTATCCCTCCACTGCCCTCCAGTATGGGAATGCCCATCACCTATATTTATTTGGCAAAATTTTATTTGCTATTGAAATGCTTCTCAGGAAACTCTATGTAACAAAGTTTCATGCATATGACATAGACAAAGGTCCCTTTCAAAGAAGCCATGTTTTCATTCTTAAAGCCTACACAGATTTCAAAAAATGTTTTTGAAGAATATTCACAGAATCATTACTTACTCAATGCAAGCATCTATTTGTCTATATTTATATCTATCTTTGTGTGTGTGTGTGTGTGTGTGTGTGTGTGTGTGTGTGTGTGTGTGTGTGTGTGCCTGTGTGTAAGACAAGGATAGAGACAGGGACAGATGGGATAAGGAAAGAAAGGAAAAAGAAAGACAAAGTGATATAAACAGGAGGAAGAGAGAGAAGCAGAGGGAGATGAAAGAATGATAGGAGAGAAATGAAGACAGAAACAGAAGACTGACTCACTGTGTATCCCTGGTTGTCCTGAAATTCACTCTATAGACTAAGCTGGCCTCAAACTCTTAAGTCTGCTTGCCTCTACTCACAAGTGCTGGACTTAAAGCCTATGCTGCTATCACCAACAGGAGTCCTATCTTTTAAAGCAAATAAGGACATTATTTCAGAAAACTATTTTTTTTCAGATTCACTAAATTTATTTTTTAAAACCCTAAAACCTTTCCTTCAAAACATTTGCACAATGTTTTGAACAAATGTCAGGGACACATGACCTACTACTTCCTCCCCTTCCCATCAATGTTACAGTGACCACAAAGCAAGGTGTTCACAATAATTACATGGGGGATTTTTTAAAAACCACCAACAATGAACAAAAAAAAAAAATCAGTTGCTCTGATACTATTTCAAAATTCAACATTAGGTTTTGAATGTCCTCCCTGCAATCCTATTTGTATGGAACTAAACCATTATATCTTGTGAACAGTAAAGATCTCATCACACCTCAAGTGCAGAGCACCTATGAAGCAGAGCAATGTTTGCTCTTTAAACAGAAGAAAAAAATCCAAGACTCATTTGGTTTTTTCATTAATCTTACAAAAACTTTCTAGACTAATGCTTCCTACATCTGAATGGAGAAGAATGCAAATAAATCCATACTTATGACCCTGAACAAAACTAAACCCCAAATGCATCAAAGACCTTAACAGAAAATTAGAACTTCTTAAATGCTGAAGACATTAAACTGAAATTGATATATTTATAAGATGACAAAGATAATCCAGTATTTTAGACACATTTTGGATATAAAAATTTTCATGGTTACAAACACATGCTCATAAAATGCAATGACTTTTCTTAAAGCCAATGCTACCCTGCAGAGAGATTCATGAAGTTAAATAAAAGGAGAGTGGAGAATATAGTCTTCCCACAATATTTCATAGAGGAAAATACTAGACAACTGAAATGAGTTAGTTACTGTGACAGCCAAAGATGATGCCTTCCATGGAATTACTGACCTTCTGGGTACATATAAAAACATACCAAGTAGATTTCTTTTAAGTGAACTTTAGTTATCTCTGATTAACTGATTAAATGGTGATGTGGTTTTCCATTTTCCAAGACAGTACTGGGCTATACATGCTCATTTTTGTTTTGTTTTGTTTTTGTTTTTTTTTGTTTGTTTGTTTTGCTTGAAATGAAATCCTCTGAGACTGTTCTTGACTTTAACATCCCAGAGCACAAGGCTGGTAAGAAACTGAAAGTAGTTTAATATAGAGTGCAAATGATGGGGAGTAAGAGAAAGTGAATCAATTAGGCAGACCCAAGGGACATGTAGACATGACTTGAGGGGATGTTAAAGAAAATAAAAATGAGTGATGTAGTTGATTTTAAGGTGCTAGAAATGGAAAGTATACAATATGTGTTTGTATGGGCAGTATACAATAGGTGTTTGTAAAATTAGAATTTAAATGTAGTATGACTCAAGTATCAGACTTAGTACATAAGACAGGAAAGAATTAGAAACTTCAAAGGTTTTAATATATAGAGCTTCTAGATAAATAAGGAAAATTTGCTATTAATTGCACTGAGATATCACACATGCATGGGTGATAATGACTTCTTTCTTTCAGGTTTTACTTCCATATAAAAATTGTATCATCTGAATGAAGTTTTGCCCCTAAAGTAACGAAAATATTTTTGAGGAGACTTTAGCTACTTCTTGCAAATAATACTATTGGTATAAATGCAAGTTTTTCCTATTCATTTCAAAATATTCCTCAAAAAGTATATCAAGTGTTAAATGATAATCCTGAAGTATAAATCTGATTTAAAGTTCTTTCCAAACAATTTCAAAGTATATTTTGCAGATATACTTTTTAAAAACAAAGTCCTTATTATTTAAAAATTTAACTTAATTCAAACGATATACCTATATATCATGTATAAAGACTCATAGAAGCTAATTATCAAACTCTGATAATGTTTTTCACCTATAACTTCTCACATAAATTTCACATCCTTTCATTCCATTTCCCTTAAAAGTAATATATAATTATTACTTTTATAGTTATCTTTTTTCATTAGGTTTTTCTTATTTTATATCAATCCCAGTTCCTTCTCCCTTCCTCCCTCTCATCCCCTCTCCCCATCCCATCCCCCCTCACTCCACAGAGAGGGTGATGCCTTCATACATATTAGTTGATAAATTCTCAGTACAATGGCAACTTATTTTCATGATTTAGGTCACTTATCCTTTATCTGTAGTTAGTAATTATACTGTATTTTCCAAAGGAAAATAGAAAAAATAAAATATAAACACTACAGTTATACAGTAAAAACTAGTAATTACATATTAGCTCACATAAGTTTGGTACTGACTTTCTCTTAGACTTGATAGTTTATGACCCTTTTCAGTCACAGTACCAAGGTTCCATCTTAAATCACTGTACATTTTTTTAGGAGGGAGAACACTACTTTAACATACTCAGAAAATGGGCTCCCAATGGAAATACACCATTCCATTTTCACATCTTAGCTTCTTTAAGAAAAACAGACTGGAAACAAGCTAAACAAAGGCAGCTAATGATTATTATTCTTTAACTTATTATTTTGTGTGACATGTGTGGACACATATATGCCAAATCATGTGTGTTAGTAAGTTATAGGAACTCTGTGGAACTAGTTCTTTCTCTACCTAATAAAATCATTTCAATTTTTAGAATTTTTCTTTATTTGAAAAGCCCTGAATTAACATGGTGTCAAATCAAGAAGAAATGTTATTTTTTCAAGGATTTTTAGCAAACCAAAGAACAGATAATGCACTTGATCTTGACTTCTGACCTCCTTTATTTCATGTCATGTATGAAAAAGAAGAATGCCAGGGAAGTGAGATATTGCTAAAAGAGGTATACAGGTTAATATAAGGGTTGCATATAAATTATTTTAAAAAACAAGTACTGACTGAGACATCAAAGTACTATTGGAGAAACCTTGGGCAGTGTTTTTTCACATAACTTGAGTAAAATTGAAAGAGAATAAAATATTTTCATAATATGCCAGACATGGTTGGTGAAGATAATTTCTCAAAATGAAAGGTTCAGAAAGTTGAAACCAAGCATTCATCTTTTCCCCGTGGTGTCCTTCATCTTTGTAAAGCATTAGTTAATAAACACACCTCACAAGAGGAACCTGTAAGAGTCTGTGAGTTTGCAAAAATCAGCACTTAATGATCATCTGAGGACCTAAATTTTCAAACACCATTGACACTACATACTATGATTGTGATATTCTATTAAGTCAGAGGCCATAACTGTTTTAACTATTTAAAAAGAAACTAATACATTTATATAACAAATATATAACCCCTCCCCCAAGGTCCCTCACCTTCTTCAAATAGCAGCAATTCCGACTGAGAAGACACACAGGAAGGGAAGGTTTCCCTTGTAGCCTTTGATTCTTAGCTCTCTAACTTGTCATAGGGAAACACAAACAGCCTACACTTAACAACATTCATTTATTCCATCACCTAGTAAACACTCCATGGAGGTCCATAACACAGCAAAACTAAAAGTATAGCATATCTTGGGAAAATACAACAGTGATGTCCAAACAATGCCAAAATCCAAAACTTTTATCAAGCAAAATGTAGGTATATAGAAAGCCTTGCTTGGAGTCATCTAAACTTCTGAATAGATTGTATTTCTGAGGTAACACATGGTGATCTGCTCCCATATGACTCTTTTATTCAGAGTTCCCTAAAGCAGTATTTTCCCTACTTCACTATGAAGAGGAAGAGCTACATGATCAAAATACAACAAAGTATATGCATGTATTTATGCTAATAAATTTATAGTTTGTGGAATGAACTAATATTTATATATGTATGTATTTGTAATCCAAGTTACAAAGAATTTATTTTGATAAAAGGCAGCTGTGAAAATACCACACAAGTTATTTCACAAATATTGAGTTATCCTGTTTTTGTTTAACATTTGCTGAGGAAAGGAAGAGCTTCTTTTTAGAAACATTTTTATTTGTGTGTGGGTGGATCTGCAAAGGTCATAAGAGAGCTTCAGATCCCCTTGAACTGTAGTTACAGGTGGCTGTGAGACACACAGTGTAATGCTCAGAACCAAACCCAGGACCTGGGAAGGAGTAGATTATACTCAACCTTTGAGCCACTTCTCCAGCTTCATTAAGGATTTGAAAATTTTAAGCATATCTGTCTCCAGGGTTTATGTGAAGATGCATATGTTTTATTAGACTTCTGAGTGTGAAAAAACTGGGTCAATGCATATTACCAAATCAAGAAAAGGCTACAAGTATGCAAGCAGGAGACAGACCTAGTGAGTAAGTTTCTTAGCCTTTTGAGACTTGACTTTCCTCTACAAAGTGGTATTGAAGATATTTAGTAGGCTGAAGCAGCAATGATATAAATATGTCAGCCCAGCCTGTATATACACCATTTCTTGTGCTGGTTACTCTTGACTGTCAACTTGAGTAGATGAGAGTTACTCAGACTAGAACAGCATACCTCTGGATATGTCAGTAAAAGCACTTTCAGAGAACAATGATAACAGGATAGCTATGACCTAGTCTACTGCTAGGTTCAAAATTTCAACAGATTATTTAGAAAGTGGTGGAACTATGAAAAAAGTATCTTAGTTGGCAGAAGTGGGGTGCTGGTAGTGCATTTCTGAAGTGTATACCTTGGCCATGCCCCTTCCTATTATTCTTGTACAATATGTGGCAATAATGAGTTTAAGCAGCTTTGTGCAACATGTTTAGACTCACTTACTCAGACTGACCATGAACTTAAACTTTTGAAAACATGGATCAAAATAATCTTTCTTTTTAAAAAGTTGATCTCAAGTATACTTATCACATCAATGAGAATACAACACATTTCTGTTTTTAATTTTTAATTCTTTTGTCAGGTCCATAACATATTCTGTAGCTTGGAAGTGTATGTAAATAAGGCTTCTTCACAATTCTTTATTAATATCACCATTAATTATAGTATAACTTCAGACTTCTTAACTAAGAAATGTAGACTATTTTACATTTCTAATTTTTTTTCAAAGCATAACATATTTGATATAAGATCTATCTTTCAGAGTGACTAGAATCAACCTTAGGATGGGGGTGGACTCAATGGTTCTAGCTTTTAAGATTTCAATGGCATTAAAATCCTAAGATATTTAGGTTCTTGATAGTATCAATAAGTCCCCGACTCTTGTTATTTTTATCTGGTACTATTTTAATGATTCTTTTTGCACAAAGTGACCTCTTTAGAATGAATTAGTCTTCTGTATAATACATTTCCTGTTTTTTTATGATAAAAAGATTGCTAAGATTGTAGGGTACACAGGAAGTCCTACTGTTTTCTTCAAGTTCTTTGCAGTTTTCTCCTTTGATCATAAGACCAGTACTAATGGTATTTTCATGTTCACAGTGAAGCTACATGTTTATTTTTTTCTTATTACTGTATCTTCTGTTCAAATAACCTCCCATACTATTTCTTAGATCATTTATAATATTATTTATTTTATTTTGAAGTTTAGAGACTCTGTTGGTGACTGAACAAAGTAGATACCACTGTGACAATCAATATTTTGGATGAATGATATAAAGGCCTAAGAGTCCAATTGCTGGCTCTATCATTTTGTATCCTATGGCACCCTTTGGACATGCAATTAGACAATGCTGTACCATTATATATCCAAGCCAGGCATTTATCAGTGCTATTCATTGACATCTTTTACCAGTAGAGTGATGTTGCTGCTGTCAGACTACATTATAAATATTAGGTTTGAAGGACCTGTAACTTTGTGTAACTGAAACAGAAAATAACACCAAGACTATTTCATTAGCCCTGTCAATGTTTAGCACACTTAGCCTTGAGTATTCAGAATCATGCTGATTTCTAGGCCTCTATTTTTTTCTGTGGAAGTGTGAAAGTAGTATGTTTTCACTCCATGACTGTACTGTTAAGGCCACATTAACCTTTATCATAAAAAGATATCCATATTTTTACTTGATATTACTCTCTTGTTTGGCTTTCCCTTTGTGAAAAATATTCTACTTGAAAAAAATGTACAAATAGATTAATAAGATAGGAATACTCAGAAGCTCATTTCAAGTATACCACAATAAAAATGTCTTAAGAGATGTTTTGATTTGCATTTCTCTGATGGCTAAGGATGTGAACAATTCTTTAAGTGTCTTTTAGCCATTTTAGACTCCTTTACTGAGAATTCTCTATTTAGTTCTGAACCTCACTTTTTAATTGGGTTATCAGGTATTTTGCTGACTAGCTTCTTTAATTCTTGGGGTTGGTGAATATCTTTTCCCATTCCGTGGGCTGGCGTTTTGTCATATTGATTGTGTCCTTTGCTTTGCAAAAACATCTCAGTTTCAGGAAGTCCCATTTATTAATTGTTGATCTCAGTGTCTGTGCTATTAGTGGTCTCCTGTACTAATTCATTCAAGGGTACATCCCACTTTTCAATCAAAAACACCAATGACAGTTTATGCTGGAGAGGATGTGAAGAAAGGGGAACACTCCTCCATTGCTGGTAGGAGTACAAACTTGTGTAGCCACTTTGGAAATCAGTATGGTGGGTTCTCAGGAAAAAGGGAATCAGTCTATCTCAAGATCCAGCAATTCTACTCTTAGGTATATGCCCAAAGGATGTATATTCATACCACAAGAACATCTGTTCACCTATGTTCATAGCAGCATTATTTGTAATAGCCAGAACCTGGAAGCAACCTAAATGCCCCTCAACTGAAAAATGGATGGAGAAAATGTGGTACATTTATACAATGGAGTACTACTCAGCTGGGGGTGGGGCAATGAAATCTTGAAATTCACAGGCAAATGGATGGAACTAGAAGAAACCATCCTGAGTGAGATGACCCAAACATAAAAAGACAAATATGATATGTACTCACTTGTAAGTGAATGTTGGATGTAGACATAGAGCAAAGGATCACCAGGCTACAATCCATAATGCCAGAGAAGCTGGGAAACAAGGAGGACTTTAAGAGAGATATACATGCCCCCCCCAAGAGAAGTGGAAATGAACAAGATCTCCTGAACAAACTAGAAGCATTGGGATGGGGTGGGGAGGGAGGTAGGA
This sequence comes from Phodopus roborovskii, assembly GCF_943737965.1. NCBI lineage: Eukaryota > Metazoa > Chordata > Mammalia > Rodentia > Cricetidae > Phodopus > Phodopus roborovskii. The sequence continues at coordinate 16,047,594 of NW_026126485.1, read as the reverse complement.
GAAAGAGGAGGGGAAGTAGGCAGCTGGGGAGAACAAGAGGGATAAGGAAGATTGAGTAGAGGAAAGAATAGAGAGGGAAAACAAGAAAATAGATACCTTAATAGAGGATGCCATTATAAGTTTAAAGAGAAATCTGGCACTAGGGAAATATTCAGGGATCCACAAGGATGACTCCAACTAAGAATCTAAGCAATAGTGGAGAGGCTACTTTAAATGCCCTTTACTTAAAATGAGATTGATGACAACCTTAACTGCTATCATAGAGTTCTCATCCAGTAGCTGATGGAATTAGAAGTAGAGATTCACAGCTCAGCACTGGGCTGAACTCCGGCAATCCAGTTGTAGAGAGGGAGGAGTGATGAGCAAAGGGTTCAAGACCATGCTGGGGAAATCCATAGAAACAGCTGACCTGAGTAGGTAGAAGTCCACAGACCCCAGTCTGACAGCCAGGGAACAAGCATAAGACAAAACCAGACCCTCTGAACATTGGGGGGCCTGGGCAGTCTATATGGCCTCTGGCAGTGGATCCAGTATTATCCCTAGTACACGAATGGAATTTGGGAGCCCATTTCCTATGGAGAGATACTCTCTCAGCCTAGATACATGATGGAGGACCTAGGTCCTGCCCCAAATGATGTGCCAGACTTTGATGATCCCTCTTAGAAGACCTCATCCTCCCTGGGGAGTGAATGGGGAATCAGATGAAGGGTTGGTAGCAGACATGGGAGGATGGAAGGGAGAAGAAACTGGGATTGGTATGTAAAATAAGATCATTTTAACTTAAATAAAAATTCACTTAAAATTATCTAAGAGACAGTTGTATATAAGATGATAGTGAGAGGTGAAACAGAAAAGTGGCTATTATATTTACAGACATATTAGTTTCAGTAATTTGCATTACCCCAAACTATTTCTAGTTAACAAATTCATTTTTAAGAGATTGTGATATATACAAAGTAAATGAAAAAGATTGAGCTCTTAAACTTATAACCTGGTTAGAAATAAAAAGCTTTTATACTTCAAAACTTGATCATTGACATTTGTACTGCATAAATACAATTTCATATTTGAATACTTTTAGAGATAAAATTAATAATAGAGCTTTATAGGACATCTGAGTTAGAAAAAAAATCAAAATTTCTACTAGGGGGTCACACAGCTTGTATAAATATGGGAGATAACAGTGGTGATCACATGAGACAATTTTGTACTTCCAATTTAGGATTAGGAAATTTTGTAATAAAACTGTCTCAAGGTAAATGCATAAATGAACAAATGACTAAAAATATGACTTATCACAAATATCTGATATGAAAACATGTCCTGAGATATGTAATAACATGTTAAGGCAAATGTTAGTAGGAAATACAAAATATGAAATATTAATAGTGTGTTCACTAAAAAATTTACTAGACTCCAAGCATTCCCTCAGTGTTCAGATATAACTGTCTTAGACTCTTTTCCTTCTAATTAATTTTGTGTACCAACACAATTGCTTTGAACAGATATCTGTGAATATTAAATAGCTACAATTAGGATTTAACCAAGAGAATGAAATTTTAAAATACACATCAATACTAATAGTTTTTTCAGCAAAGTTTTGAAAAAGATAATCTCATTACAGTGATAGAAATAAGTATACACTCATGTATGTATGATTTTGTATGTATATTACTATCTTAGACATTTCTGGAGACATGTCTAAATCCTTACTTACTACTAAATTCCTTAGTATTATTGTCTTTAGAAGAGTTGAATTCATGCCTAGTCAGGTATTTGGATCTATTCTTGATATCAAGAACCATGAGTAGATGGGTGTGTGAGAGGAAAAAACAATAAGTGGCTCAGAAATATAGATCACACATGGTTTGAAAATAGGATTTCTTGGTTATTAAAGAAAGGGCAGTAAAATATTTTTAAACATAACAAAGTGGAAATACAGGAAAGTCACCGGTATTGCTCTCTTCTATGCTACTGGTAATCAAAACAAAATATTATTAGGGGTTTCTAGATAAAGAATTTGGTTAGTCAAAGAAGATATTATGGAAACTCAAGCCACTGTCATTGTGGGATCTAATATGTCAAGGAGACAGACCACTTTTTCAGAGTGATGAGAAGAAAATTTGAAGGAATACACTGAACATTGTGTGTGTGCATAGGAGAGGAATGAGATGGATGGTTTACATCAGTAGAAGAGCAAATCAAAAGGCTGAGGTTTTGCAACACATAAAATTTAGAGAATTTACTCTGTTTGAAAAATGATAGACATACAAATTAAATTGCCAAAGAGGACATAAAAAACAAACCATATATATGAGTTTTAGGAGACAAATAGACACTTTAATGGGGGCAGCAGGATTTAAGGCAAAGTAAGGAGTTGGGGTAGCAAAACTGAGAGGTGACAGGCAATGTGACAAAATGAGACTATTATTATTTTAGAGCATCAATTCTACCACTTGCCATTTTAAAGTAACTTAAAATGAAGAAAAGAGAGTTATTAGGTAACTGATCATCAATTTATTAAAGGAGGTGGATGGAAGTTGACACTCTCAAGGAATGTTTTCAGAATTTAGTTGTGAAAGTTGTGTTAGCTTCCATTTGGTTGCCTGTGTGAAAGTGATTTAAAAAAAAATTATTTCCAGGTTCTTGCTATTACAAATAGTGCTGCTATGAACATAGTTGAACAGATGTCTTTGTTGCATGGATGTGGATCATTTGGGTATATGCCTAAGAGGAGGATTGCCAGGTCCTGTGGTAGAATACTACTCTGTAGAAAAAAAATAATGGTATCTTGAAATTCGCAGGCAAGTGGATGGCACTTGAAGAAACCATCCTGAATGAGGTAACCCAGTCACAAAAAGAGGAACATAGTATGTACTCACTCATATATGGATTTTAGACCTAGAGCAAAGGATCACCAGCCTATAATTCACACCACCAGAGGAACTAGGATACAAGAGATTCATATAAAGTCCCTCACAGAACCAGGAAGGGACAAGTCCCCCAGAGCACAGGGGAAGTGGTGGGGCAGTGAATGGAAAGAGAAGTAGGAGAAAGAGAAGGGGAGGAGAGGAAAGCACATGCAACTAGGAACATTGAGTCAGGGAAGGAATAGAAGACAAGAGAGAAGAGAGAGAGAGAGAGAGAGAGAGAGAGAGAGAGAGAGAGAGAGAGAGATAAAAAAGGGAGCCAATATTGGTTTGAAGAGAAAATTGAACCCAAAGAAAGGTCTAGAGAACTACAATACTGCCACCAACTAACAATTTGAGCTTCTGTGGAAAGGCTACCATAAATGCTCTTCCCGGATAGTGAGATCAACAACTAACTAATCCATGGAGCCCTCATCTAATACCTGATGGAAACAGAAGCAAACACCCATACATAAACACTGAGTTGAACTAGAACCCAGATGCAGATGGAAAAGACAAGACCATGTTGCAGAAACACATACAGACAGCTTACCTGAACAAGGAGGAGCTAACGGGCCCCCAGACTGATAGCTGGGAATCCAGCATGGGACGGACTCAGGCCCCCCTGAATATGGGTCTCAGCCAAAAGGACTGAGCAGTCTAAGAGACCTCAGACAGTGGAACCAGGATGTATCCCTGGTGCACAAAAGGACCTTGCAGACACATCCCCCATCAAGGGATAACTGCCTTAACCTAGAGACAGGAGAGAAGCCCTAATCCCTACTTCAAATGACCTGTCAGATCTACATGACTCCACCTGGACTGCATTGCCCTACAGATAGAATTGGGGTGGGGGGATGGGAGGGGAGGCTGGTCAGGTTGCATGTGAGAGGGCAGAGAGGGTAAAAGTGAGTGAGGGAGGGAGGGTGAACTGGGATCGACATGTAAAATAATAAATTAAATAGAAAAAACAAATTATTTGTTTAAAACTTCCTTTCTTTATTGATGTTTCATTTCTCAGGGTCTTTCCCCCTATGGTCACATTACAAATAATAAATGTCATTGAATAAACATGATTCCTGGATCGTAATAGTTTATATTTTTGTTCAAGGAAGTTATTTTTACAGCCAACAAGAGAAATTACCATTCTCTCTTTGTCTAGATACTGGGTATATGGCAGTTTAGCAGTTTGGTTTGTCCAGTACCTGCTGCTTAATGAGCTACTCTCAGCTGGGGCTCAGAGGTCTTCACACTACATTTGTCTAAATTCTTGGCGATTTCTACCACTGATTAGGTCAGCTTGAAAGAAGAGCCTTTGAACCTGAAACCACCATATTTAATGGTCCAGCTAAGAAGTAATGTAGATTGAAGTAACTAGTAAAGCAACCATACAAGGTAAAGCAGGAAATTCTGCCTTATGCCTATTTGAATATTCTTGTCATTTCAAGAAAGACAAATTTCTGTCAGTTTCTTTTGCTTTTTCCTTCTTTGTCTCTAAGAAGTAATTCTATGTATTTTTAAAAAGAGTATGTGTGACTCAGAGTATAATGTTATTCATAAGATATATAAAATAATTAGATGTGATCAATATGTATCAAAACAATTTTCAATCATTTGACCATCTTTTTCAGTTTTATCCATAAGGTATCATGAATTTATGACTATATATATCTTAGTGCATGACATATTGCAGGCATTTAACATACACTAACACACACACACACACACATTCATACTCATGTATTTGGGATAGATAAATCAATGGATGATTGGCAATGTTTCATAAAACTTCCTGTTCTCCAATACTAATAATCACTATTTTTTTGAAAATTTCAAATATTGTCATTTAGTATTGTTACAAAGTATAAAATCAATGTCTGTTTCAGATATGAAAAATATGAAATGAATTACAAGCATATTTATGCTACTTCTTACTTTCAAATAGCTACTTTTATCTTGCTTCCAACTTTATTTTCATCTTTACTAGTACTAAAAAATGAGATCTCATTTCACGGGAAAATCATCAAGAATAATAAGTACGATTATTTTAAGTGTGTATTTTTGGATGCACATATCTAGTCAAGAGGGGAGGGAATAAGGGAAGAACAGGGAGAGAGTGATCATAATGGAAAAACACAGGTGTTCAACTTCTGTACATATTAATTTCCTAAGATTCCTTTTGTCA